>NC_051189.1:35988383-37427460 GCF_015220075.1 Falco rusticolus
CCCATGGATGTTTTGAAAGCACAACTCTAGGTCTTGTTTTGTGATTTTTAACTCTTGTGATCTGGGATGCAGGATGCTTAGTAAATAATAATGGAAACGAAACAAGATAATGACTCATCTGCCACCATTGCTCATTGCAGATATTTACCAGTTAGAAAATTGTACCCTAAGAACACATCCTGACTTGGGAAATATGGAAACAATTTTAATTGTTTATGGACTGAAGAGAGGCCTTCCACAGGAGATTATTTTAGTCATCATCAGTGGAATTGTTAAGGATGAGCATCTTCAGTCCAGTAGTTAGTGTTGAGTAATGAAGAAATATGTATAGTAATGGAGTCTAGTGCCTGACATCAGTGAACACTGTCTGCTGTCTAGAATAGATAGTCCAGATGGTGCAGACTTTCTAACTTTCTTGTTGAAATCATTCTGCTTTACACAGATACCTAAATATTCTTCGGCAGTTATTCCTGCCTGGGATTTCTGGGACAGTTGCGTGCACATGCTATACAGCATACTTGCAGGGGTCTCTTAGGAAGCCCTGACCTTTCCACAGACCAGCTGGCAGCTCTGGTGGTGCTTTGGCATGGCTATGTGGTGTCAGCCACCTTTGGCTCATGCCCAGTAGGTCCTACTCTGCCCAGAGGCTTCAGAGGCATTTCCTTACTGCACATGCATCTTCTCAAATGAGCTGACAGATTTTAGTTGTTTTGTAGTGTCTGGTTTTACATCCACCATTTTGAAAATATCTTCAGTTGATACGCATGCAGCAAGTGTTTAAGTCATGAGAAGATGGCCATTGTGAGGTTATATTTAGTTCCTGTGGAAGAAATTGTTAACGAACTTTGAAAGGGTTGAACAATTGTTTTAAAGGTGAGAAGAAAGATTGGTGTGTAGCTTAAATATGCTTAATCTTTATAAGAGATTGCTTAGAGAAGAGATGCATCTGTGCCCTATTTGTTTCAAGACCTGGTGGCCTTGTTGAGGTACTTTGTGTTGATTAGGCCTGGAGATCTTCTGGTGATGGTACTTCACAGTTCATAATGTCAAGTTCAGATCTCGAGTGCTAATCAAACAACAGAAACCTTGCATCTTTGAAAGGGTTGAGATCACAAAAACGCCCAACCTGCCTGAAAAATCTGAAAGGCCTAATGGTAAACTAGACATCACCTGAAATTAATTTAGACAGTGGAAAGGGATTGTATGGTATAGAGTGTTTGCAATATGGTTTTACTTACTGCAGAAAGTATTTTTTAATGTGATGGTATCTATTTCAGTCTGTAGTCTAGCATGCTTTTTCCTAAAACAGAAGGACCCGATCCTTCTTTAGCTCTTCAGTACTTCACCAGTCAGTCAGAACATCGACTTGTCTCCTGAATTCTCATGGCATAGAATTGGTGAAGGCAGTTTCTTGCCACTGGAACAGCCTTGAGGGCTTTGTTTGATATTTTTCATGTTTAATTTGGAGCAACTGTGGGTTGCTATAAATTACACCAAACAGTGGCCTGGTGTCTGGCTGACTGAGATGATACTCAGAAACTCCTCTTACCTTTTCTTCCTCAGCAATGGGGGATATCCTGAACTGTGGCTTGATAAACATAGGAAGAGCTTGATGTAAAGAAATACTGAAGTCACTGTGCATGTTCACATCAAAAAGGAAATTTATAGGAGGAGATGTCATAGCAAATAAAGCGATCATGAGCTTAGAGCTTCTGCTGTCCATGTCTGGTAGTGTGAAAACAACAGAACAATCAGAGAAGTAACTAAATCAAACCTGATAAAAGGTAATACTTATCTCCTGAGTAATATTAACTAGATTGTAGTTAATACATAGTACATGGCTGGAGTCCAGACATGAGGACAATGTACAAAGGAGCGGGATAATGCAGAAGAGTATACAGAGCCCTGGCTGATAGAAGGTGTGTTGGAAGAGCTAGAGTGTTCTATTCCTGTTTTTTTAATCTGGTGACAGTGTGTAAGGAAGTTCATAATTCGTCGGAATGGGATGGTACATTGATCGTGGGAACATCCCTATTGCATCTTCCTTTACAACAGTGTCGTGGTTTAACCCCAGCTGGCAACTAAACACCCCACAGCTGCTCACTGACTCCCCTGCAGTGGGTTGGGGGTAAGAATTGGAAGGGTAAAAGTGAGAAAACTCATGAGTTGGGATAAAGATGGTTTAACAGGTAAAGCAAAAGCTGTGCACGCAAGCAAAGCAAAGCAAGGAATTCATTCACCACTTTCCATGGGCAGGCAGGTGCTCAGCCAGCCCCAGGAAAGCTGGGCTCCATCACACGTAATGATTACTTGGGAAGACAAACTCCGTAATGCCGAATGTCCCCTGCTTATTTCTTCTTCCCTTAGTTTATATACTCAGCATGATGCCATGTAGTATGGAATATCCCTCTGGCTAGTTTGAGTCACCTGTCCTGGCTGTGTCCCCTCCCAGTGTCCCATGCCCCACCAGCCCTCTTGCTGGCAGGACCTGGGAAACTGAAAAGTCCTTGACTGAGTATAAACATTACTCAGCAAGAACCAAACCCGTCAGCGTGCTATCAGCATTGTTCTCGCACCAAATCCAAGACACAGCACTGCACCAGCTACTGAGAAGAAAAATATCTCAACTGAAACCAGGACAGTCAATGCTGGCCACAGAGTACTGGACCAAATGACCTGAAAAGCCCCACATATAGAGTGTGCGAGTTTATGTATTACTTATACTTGCCCTGTATACCCTACTGCCCTACCTGAAATGTATCTGTGAATGCTGTTATCTCAATAATGATCTTTCTTGACAAATTGAAAACCAAGAAAGGAAAATCATGAAAATCTGGTCTGTAATCAGGTTGACTGTAAAGATAAATGTCAGTTGTGTTTGGTTTTGTCTTTATTTTGAAAGAAACATTTTAGTCACTCTTTCAAAAGAAGAAAAAAAGTTTGTTAGCACCAATTAATTCCAGCTTCATTAGCTGTAAACAAGTGATCAAGCAAACAGCAATGGAGAACAGCAGCGGGATAGTATTGTTCATTACAGGTGACTCAGCCATCCCTGTGAGTCAAATCATAGACATTTCAGCAGACAGGGAAATAATACTGTCCTTGTAGACGATGTGGGCAAGACCATGTCAGTAACACTTGGAGCAGTTCTGTTCATGATGGATGTACTCACATCAACAAGAGATGAACACAGACTTGTAGGATGATCAGGGCAATGGAAAGAGAACCCATCTGAAGTGGTATACTGGGATGCTCTCTGCGGAATGTGGGTGCATAGACAAAATTGCTGTGAACTAGCTATCACAGGTACTGTTGTCAATATAGCCCTGCAGAACTGGTCCAAGGATATGGAGAAGATGAGAGGGCAGGAGTGGAGAGGACAAGATGAGCTAGCTCTACGCCTTCCCAGTTCTGAAACAGGTTTCTAACAGACTGAGGACAAAAACGCAGCCAGTTGTGAGGTAAACCATAGTGTGTGTCTCCTGGATCACTGCAATAGCAAGGGTGACCCTGGAAGATAATTTACAGTACTGTGACCTATTGGCTTATGTATGCCATAGACGTAATGGTTTAATTTTTGGAAATTCCACTCTCTGGGGTGTATCTCACCGTGGCAGGAAGCAGAGGGTCATCTTAGAGGGGTTTCTGCCTTTGGTCTCCAGATCTCTTTCAGGAGCGCTGGCAGCTGTGGACAGCTTTGTCCAGAATTGGTGGTTTTTTCTTTCTAATTCTGTTTTCTTCTAGCTTGAAAAAAATAAGTAATTGGAAAGCTCAGAAAGACTGACATGTAAATATTAACAATAAACAGAAACTGACTCCTTGGGTCAGTTTCGAAACCGATTTGATTTCAGCAAAGTGCTCACTATCTTGTTCCCATTAGTAGTTATATGTAGCAACAGGACAGCCTACTTGTGGCTTTTTGATTTGGTGAGGAAAACTTGTAGGCTTTTTTTCAAGTGTTTCATCAATGTGTATTGTATTAGAAAAAAAATGTATATTTTAACGTGTGGATGGGGAAAAAGCAGTTAAGTATTGTTTTAAAGTTGGTTTACAGCAGCTTTTTAGAGATAAATTGTGCTAAACCAATTATCCACATAGATATGTTAGGACTGTATATAGGCATTGATACTATAAAACAGATTTTGAGAATGTTAGAATTAAATTCATACAAAATGGGAATAATGCTGTTTGCAGTAGATAAGGGTAAAAGAAGGCAGAGCAAAACATTTCTGGCCTTGTCTTTTGTACTTTATTCTGGGAAAGACAAAGTTCCCATAGCATCTGCTGTAAGAATATCTTCAGCTAATCACTGGTAAAATAATTTTGAAAAGTTAAGGAAGATTTATGTAAAAAACAGTTTTGCGAAAGGCTCAGTGAGAGTTGTGAAAGAGACATCAGATGTAGTAGTGTTTGGGTGGCTGTGACTGTGGGGGCCAGGTGCGGGTGGCAAATGGCACTGCCCTTCAGCAGCAGGCCTTGTAGTGGGAACACCAGCTACCTGGAGGGACAAGGTGTCTTCTCTTAGTTCCATGTTATCAGGTCACATCAAGCTGTCCCCTTAGCACATCACAGCGCTTCTTGGCACAGTTCTTGTTACATTTGGTGGGCTGGGACCTTCAGGGTTGGTTTTTTTTTTTGCTTTTCCATCTTTTCCCATTTTCAGCATGATAATTTGTATTGCATTGAACAGTACCTCTTGGGCATTGTAGCAAGTGATCCAGCCCCCTTCCCTGAGGAAAGTGTCGGAAGTGTGAAACTTACTTTTGGTAAACAGTACCCCATCAAAGCGATTCCATTTATGAGGGCGAAGGAGACGTGCATGTGAACAAGCTAGAACAGTAGCATAAGACAAAGGCAGGCAAGGGATGAAACTTGAGTATTTTGGACAACATTTGGAATAATTGGTCTGTTGTTTCAGGGTGCTATTGAGACTTGGTTTGTAGAGACTGACTGGTTTATTGCATCAGCAAGTGGCCTTTAAAGGAGAGGAGAGGGAACAGAAATCTTCCCAGAAAATCTTAAAGGTTTGTGCGTGACCATAAGTGATAACTGATCTCTGAAGGGTTCTGTTGCTACTTTTTGAATATAATTTTTGCTTTGCACTCATAATCTATCAAGTGATTACCATTTATTTGATTGCTGTGTTCTGAAGCAGATGATTTCTATGTCATATTCCTACTTCAGCTTCTGTTGTTGCCCTGAGGGCTCTTTGCCAGATAAGTTCTCTTGATATGTTGGAGCTGTTTGAAAAGTAAAAATGATTCATTGTATCAACTTCTTCAATATAGAGAATAAATTGTTCTTGTAAACTGCAGCTTATCTCCCAGTGTTGAATTTGGTTTGTTCCCATTTATGCAGAGCATTTAAAAACTGTAGATTTTATCACCTGCCAATAATGATAGCAGTGTTTTACTGCCCATCCTCTCCCTCCACCCCCAGCACGCTGTATCCTGTATTTTGTAAATCGGAGAGTGAGACCTAGAGTTCAATACTTTTCACATTTGGATAGGTTTGAAATTTCATTTGCCATTAAGGAAGTCAGGCAAGTTGCTTAAGCAGTGATAAAAAGACTTCTATGAAAAAGTCATTTTCCATCTGTTTTGCAGGCTTTGCCTTAAGCAAACTTTTCTGGGGAGTCTTAGAGAGCAAAGCAGCTAATCCTGCCGCTGAGCTTCAGAGGAATGGCAGCAGCAGAACGTGTCCATGGGATGTGTTTACACCAGACAGCGGAAATCACAGTACTTTGGCATCCTTTTTTTGCTGGTGCAGCTCTGCCAGCACTCCCCGAAGAGGTCTGGTGTGATGGCAGACTAAAGAGCAGTCAGGGTAGCATCCTAGCTTGTACTCTAATAGGGGGGAGAGGGGCACTGGGAAAGGATGCTCCAGGCACTCCCAGGGACTCACCTGGCTTGGGAAGCTATCTGCTGTCCAGGAGCCGGAGGAAGAGGCAGGGACAGCAGAGGAAGAGACAGGTGAGACCCCTGTCTATGGGAGAGTATCTCAGCCAGCTTTTGGAACGAAATACTGTGTTTTCTTGGTTATTTAAATCTATAAAATGGTGTAAAAATGAATGGATTATTTTCTGTCAGCTTTCGGTGCTTTTTGTGATAACAGCTAGAGAAATACCTGTTTTTACAGAATACTCTTTTCGTGGAGCAGTGGAAAGTGATGTGTAGTTTGATGTGAGTTAAAAGACTTTGGACAACATGCCTGCATTACACACCACTTTCTCTTCAATTCTTGTTAAATGTGTTTTCTACTTTAGGATGCTGAGAACCACTCTGTGAATGTCTCCCATCTGATATGACTAATTTCTAAAGGCTTTTTATTGCCTTTAAAGCATTACAGTCCAAATAGAAAGTCAGTATCTGCATTACTGATGACTTTTATCAACTTTTCTTGGGTTCTAACACACCAGCCAGACTTCCAAAGGTCCTTTGGATAACTGAATTGCAAAATCTGTCAGCTTGGCCAGGAGGAGGTGGAGAGCTTTGATGTGAGCTTTGATGCATTTTTCTTTTCTCCTTGAGAAGTTCTGGTATACGTGTTTTTTAGAAGAAAAGTTCCTGTATTAGTATAATAAAGATTTTGATCATAATTAATTTCTAGTAGCTGTCAGTATCCAAAAAATTCGCTTGTATATAACAAAGACAGCAGAGACAGGCAAAGAAAGGCCAGTTACTCTGTATATGAGCTAGTCTGCAAATTACACAGAGTTAGTATGGAAAACATAAATTTTATGTTTGGCCACGATGAGCAAAGGCAGAAATCCCTAGCTTCTAATTATGCACCATATTATTGTATCTCTGCTTCAGATATCAAACACTAGTTCTCTTTTTAGATGTGTAAGTAGTAGTGCTCTCATGTTTTCAGATGTGTTGTCATAGTACTATACTGATTTAATATAATCTTTGAAAAGATTTCCCTGTTCTTTTTGCTTTATTGTGCAAAGTTACAGCTTTTAACAAAGAGTGCTGAAGACCTTAGGCTGTTTATATGGATCATTCTCTGTAGTTTTTGCTTTTGTCTTTGGGCAAATGGGTAAATTCTTAATCTTCATAATCAACAACCAAACATAACAGCAACAAGCACAATTGTTTATTTACCTGTACTGTTAGTATTTTGAGTTGTTAGATGGTAACCAAGTAGTACTGTGAATGTAAGGTATTTTATTGATTAAGAATGTTTTGCAGCATGATGGTTGTAGATCTTTGCTCAAAACAGGAGTGATTGTAGTTACTTTAGATATGTGGAGTCACAGCCACAGGCATGTCTTTTCTTGCTAGCTCCTTGTTAGGATGTTGCCTTTGCCATTAATGATTAATTGAAGAAACCTAAATCTTTTCATTTTACCTTTAGAATGTAATTTAGGGTTTTTACGTCTTCTAGAAGTACATCTGCTATTACTAGTACACCGATTACAATGATTCATTATATGATATGAATCATACTTGTGGTGTACAAAAGCCTGTAACAACATGTTTATCTATCAGTATTGATACAGTGCTCAGTATGATGGCATCAGTGCGATGTGGCTATCATCAGGTGGTCAGAGTGAGGCTTCAGAAGTCTCTGTATGAGCATTTAGCAGTATGGGAGGGAGAGAGCAATCTAAATATACTGTTATTTTGTCCTAGTTGTGGCATGTTAATACATACATATTTATATGGTACTTCCTCAGCAAAAGGTCAGGGTGTTTTGTGAACCACTGTCATAAGTCAGTTTTTGGGTGGAGGACAGTAGCCAGCTAGCATATCATATTAGCATTTTTGTGCTTGACTGTCACTGTTCTTGATCAATTCTAGTTACACTTTTTTATTTTATTTATTTTTTACTGTGTCCCTCTGGTGAGGATAGTAAGAAATAGGTAAACACATGCCTCTGCCAAAACAAAGAAGAATGTGTAAGCCTTTTAATAAATCTGAATGTTTAGGGCATATGGGCTTTAGGTGGTTATTGTTTAGAAAGTAGGATAAGGAAAGGCAAGCTCAACAGTGCTGGAACAGCAGGGGGATGTGGTTCTGGAGGATAAAGCCGGGTCTGTGACCATCAGCTTCTGTAGCCAACGTCCACTTGAAGTAATTGGAAACATCCTTCCCTTTCCCTTCTCCATGGCCTTATCTCCTGGTGCTGGAGTTTGTACACCCTTGCAGCCAGGTCCCGTCCGTCCCCCCCCCACCACCACCTTCTCCGTGGGACTGGGGCCCTGGTGAGGAAGCACTGCCTGGTCCACACTCGGGCTGTGTCAGGACAGTCCTGGGGCACAGGAAGGCACTTTCCGTATGGTGAACTGGTGCCTCACTGGTTTGAACATTGGAGTTAGAGGCTGCTGGTCAGAGAATTAACTGAAAGCTTTGGAGTGGTGAGCAGGGAAAAACAATGTGTCTTGGTTTTATTTTTTATTTGCTTAAAATGAACTTAGTTGTGTTTTTTAATAAGGTCAGTTTTATCAAACCATCTGCTACCATTACCAGTTTCTCTGCTCTAAGAATATTCTCCAGGGCCCTTAAAATACGCTTGGATAAAGTACTGACCTAAGGTGCACTCTTTCCAAGAGGAAGAACTGCAGGCTTTTTGATCTAGGCCAGGCAAATAATAAAGAATAGACTAAAGACTTAAAAACTAGAACAAAATTAGGATTTATTGGGAGAAAGTTAAAAAAAAAAAAGTTCCAACGATAGATGATGGTGTGGCTGATAGAAGAAAAAACAGAGGTGTGATATAGATGTGTCCATATGGGAATAACACTTACTAGAGAGTATTAAGGTGAGTGTGGCCAGAAGACTTGTGTACCTTTCCCAAAGGGAGGTCAGGAAGACATAGCCTCACCGGAAAGTTGCTAGTAGGGAGGAATCTCACCAAGAGCTTAAACCACGGATTCAGTCCCATAAGGAAATACAGGTCTTAAAGGGAGTCAGCCGCTGGCTGAGGAAATGGGACAGTAGGAGATTGGAGGTTGTGTTGGTTTGGGGCACTTGGCGTAGCCTTGGACTAGTCTTGGATCCTCTTTTGCTCATCTTTTGAAGCTTAAACCCAGCTTTTCCTCACAGAGAGCTCTGACTGAGGAAGATGTGGTATTTTCTTAAAACCATTAAATGATTATCAAAAAAGCAGTAAATTCATCAGCAAAACCAAGGAAAGGATTGGGAAAGAGTAAAGGTGGTAACTAAGTTTAATTTGAGCTTGGGTATTAAAGAAAAGGACAATTCTAAATACAAGGCTGGCTGGGTAAGTGTATTGCAGGGATCAAGTGAAAGCATCCTCACTGCTGAGAAAGTGGGAGACATGAAGCCGAGAGACGTGGGGTGGTGGTAAAGAGATCTGTCCCCAGGGTCCTCTAGTTTCTGCTGTTTATGTCTCAGCTGGTTCATTATAGCTCACCTGTTGGCTGGATTTACAAAGACTTGGAAATGAAGGATTCAAAACTGCTTGGTCTCAAATGCAGACGGGGCTGATACAAATATATCTGTCCAGAAGTTGGGAGGTGGCATTTGGAGACTGCAGCGAAGCATCAGAGGAAGGAAGAAGTTAGATGATGTAGTAGGTGATCTTGCAACTGGCTCACATTTCCTTACACCTAATAACAGTATAAGCAACATCAGGGATTATAACTTAAGTCTGCAGAAAATCACCTTAGCGATGGTGGTATAAATGGTTTGTGAGCAATTGATGTGTAAGAAACAAGTTTTTCTCCCCACTGAGTGCAAATACTGTTGAATGCCTGTGTGCAGGTTCAACCTTCCAGCAGAGAAAACTGGAGAAGACTGGAGCAGTCTTAAAGCATCGATTCACATCTGATGCTGACTGAATGCAGATGGCTTAAGTGGTGCCTGTCTTCAGTTTTATGCTTTGCCTCTCTCTTGAAGGCTGCTGCTGGGGCAGCGGTGCTGGCTGAGTGACATATGAAATATGTGTGTTTACATTTATGAGCCAAACTGTAAAAATGTGTTTGGGAGCAGAGTCACATAAACCAGCGCTTGTAGCTGCTAAAATTCTTGTGGCTGGGAAGTACGAGCAGAGCATTCCTTGTTTGCTGGATACAGCTGAGGAGCAGTAAGTAGTAAAAATTACTATGATTCAAAATGGGCAGAGAAAATGTCTAGAGTTGTATTTTGGGGGGCTTTCCACATTGAAAACCTGTTAAAATGGATCAGGTAGAAAAAAACATTCCAGTAATTGCAAGAGTGTGGTTTTAGCATGGCTAGAAACAGCAGGGGTTCTTATGATGGTTCCTGTCCTTTGCCTACCTGTGAAAACTTTCATCTTAGACATGGATGCCAATGCTGACAGTTTGGGGCATTACTGACAAAATGATTTGGAGCAAAGGTTAGTTTTTCAGAGCATCAGTCTGAGTCATTGGTGGTGGGGGGACAACCATCAAGACAGAAGAGCTGGAAGAAGTTAAAATTATAGACTATTTGGAGGAACTTTGGCATTATCTCTAGGTGTAGACTCTGACATCTTGGCACCAACTTGGCAAACGCTTGCAACAACTGCTGTAGTGTGATTTGGCAATTCTGCAGAGGCCTGGATGGGAGCATATTAGTCCTGTTGCCACACACACAGAAGAGCCTTGTTGGGAGGGCTGATTGCAGACACTGGGGATCAGCTTCTCCAGCATATCAGGAACCTGTGGTCATCTTGGCCTCATATGTTGCCAAAGTGCAAATATTAGTGGTTCACCCACAGCTGGATAAAGGAGTACAGTCGGTGTAGTCTTGCAGGAGTGGACTACAGAGCAGCTGAATTCTTCTCAGTGAGTGGTCTTTCGTACTAGGATATTGGGTAATTGGAAAATCATCTGGCAGGGCTGATCTCCAGAAAATGTAGCATCTCCGTGTCATCCTGTAGGAAAGGTCTTCTGAGCCCTGAGGAATTTGGCATTCTGAGTGAAATACTCCTTTGCAGACGGACCTGATGGGTGGCAGGTTCAGGTATTGGCTGATTATAGCAGGTATCCAAGATATTTCCAGTACTTGATGATGAGCATATGACTGCTGCGTTCTTTGCAAAAGCTTTGGCTGAAGGAACGGAGGGTTTCTATGGATATAAACAGAATGCAGCAGGTACCGTCATCAGCGTTCTGGTTCCAGGCACTGATATGTTGCAAAAGACAGTCGTGAGAGCTAAGCTGTTGTGTGGCATGGGAGAGTGTTCATTGGCACCTGCATGGGTCCTTGCATCACCCATAAAGCAGCTGTGAACCTCAAGTCTGAGGTTTGTTCACTAAAATACCAAGAGGTTTTGACTGTAGCATAGTTGCCAGTTCGTGAGCCTTTCACCTGGTGGGTGAAATGGGATTCTAGAGAGGGGATTGCAGCCAGCTTGTCCTGTTCTTCTTGGTGACTTACCAATCAACAGTTGATGGAAAGCATCAGGTAGCTGAACACTTCGTGTATTGGGCTTTAAATAAAGGCTCGACCTGATGAGTTAAATAGAGATCCTGGCAAGTCACAGAGGAAATTATAGAAACCCCACAAGGCAGAATCGAGGTGGGGGAAGTGTCCTTTGTAAGAACAAATTTAACTTGGTCTCTAGTAAATGAGAAGATGGTCTTGGATGACCAGTCTTTGGTTGAAAGCAAATGTTTACAAGAAGCTGTCTGCTTTGATTCCGCTGTCCCTGAAGGATGAAAAGCAAAAGTCTGCTAAACCTAGTGGGTTTAGTAGTTCTGTTTTGGTACGTGCACTCTTCAGAAACTCTACATTGTCAGGAAGAGGTTACTTTTGGTGGAAAAAGTAATAGTATCCACATTTTTACAGACAAAGTGAATCCTCCATTGTCTAAAGAAAATGTGACTCCTTTAGCGATGGGTCACTGAAGCGTGGTTTCTGCCAACATCCGTTGTTCTCCAAATCCTCTTCTCACTCCCCTGGAAAGCTGGCTGCCCTCCCTTCCCTTATTACCTGTTGCTCATGCCCTCTTCTTTGACTTATGGCAGGCTTCCAGCAAGACCAAGCTAAGGCAGCAATGGGTCCCTCTCTTCACACTGTGCCATCTTACTGGCTCAGGTGCCTATCACACCTGCAAAAAATTAATATTTTTTTCCCCTACCCTGGTTTTCTGCCAGTGTGCTATTTTAAATAGTTGGTTTAACATCTGGCAAGGAAAAATTTAGTATCAGTCTTTCAGAGAAAGTACAGGAAGGTTAATAGCATTAAGCAGAAGCAACAAAGAAAAAATTGTATCCCTTAGCTCCAGTTCATAGTTCTTCCTCACCCTACAGTGAGTAGTATATGACATTAATGTTACTAGTAATCATATTTCGGTTTGCACCTCTGTGTCTTCATCCAAGAAAAAAACCTCTTATGTACACACCTAGAACATGAATAGCTGAAATTCTGGAGGCGGCGAGGGAGGAACAGAGTCAAACTTATGAAGGGTCATAGTGATACTGACAATTTTATACAAAGATGTATTCTCTTCTCACTGCTTTTCCTATTTATACTGAGCTGGTTGGCTTAAAGTAGCCACTTGATAGCTCAGGTTGCCAGAATACACAAAAGCTTTGAGCACTGTATTTGGTGGCTTGCTTTTGCTACTGTGTCATGCTGATGTAGGGTTTGGGCTGGTATTAAAAAAAAAAATTACTAAAAAAAGGTTAAGTATTTGCTGATGTGTTTCCTGTCTCCCATTCACTGTTTCAGAAAATCTTCAGAAGAACTTGACATGGATAAAGTAACAGCAGCTATGGTACTCACCAGTTTATCCACCAGCCCTTTGGTCCGCAGCCCTCCTGTCCGACCCAACGGTAAGCCTTCCGAGGAGTGCCTGGGCAGGGGCTGCAGGGGAGGGGTGCCAGGGCTGTGTATGTGGGGGCTTATTTCCAGGAGTTGTGGCTGTGGTGGAGGACAAAGGGTGAGTGGCTGTCTTCTGGCAGTGACCAGCATACTGAGCTTTGCTCTGACCTAGTGCCGGTCTTTGGTGAAGCATTGGCAGAAACGAGAAGAAACCTTTTCTGTAACTGTAGAGTAGCTCCAGTTTATGAAACTTGAGATACCCCATTTCATAAATGGGAGATGAGTGCTGCGGAAGGTCTCCTGACCTCACTGAAAAGCTGATTTTCCCAACAGCTTATTTGCTTTTGCACATATACAGTAAACGTGACAGCAGTTGTTCTTGTCCCCAGCCCATGGAAATCAGATCAGATTTTACGCAACAATATGATGAGGCAAAGCACTTGCAGATCACAGCCCTCAACTGAGAGGCAGTGCAGTAGCGGTCTGTACAGCAACAGGTCTGTTTCTGCTGATGCAGGATTAGACCCTCAGTTCCTGTGCCCTTTGTAACTCTCTGATGGTCTACCATCAAATCTGTAATCCCTTTAGAAGGCTACACCATTCATGATATAGCAGAAGACACACAAATAAAAATAAATATAAAGTTAGCCGTAATAATGAAATTGCTAATGAAGTATAATTAATCTATGCGTTAATGTAATTAATCTTGACTGGAGTTACAAGTGTTTTTAAACAAGTGCTTAAAAACAAGAGTTCTTAAAAGCATTAGATTTTAAGGAATTATTTAATTTAGAACACCCTTGTTAGGATATCTCAGCATTATTTGTATGCTTCTGGCTTTTCTTACTCATTTGTAACTGTTAAATAGACACTAGATGCCCTTCTACTGTAAATAATCTTGAGGACTTTGAGGAATACTTACAGATGCAAATGAGTAGGGAAGTAGTCTTTGCGTTTCTTCATGGAAGCAGGGGTGATCTACTGAATGACGTTCTTAAAAGGAATTTGTACCGTATGTTCCAGCTTTAAAGATTTTTGAACAAATAGTGTGTGTTTTCCATTTTTTTCCAGAAAATCTAAGCTTTATCCATTTAGCTGGAATTCTGGCCATGAACACACATGGCTCCTGTTTGTGTGCTTTCCAGTGTTGAAGGGAAAGGGAAAGGTAAAAACATACCTGCTCTCCAGCTGCTCACCTCACAGCCGAAACCACAGATGAAGATGGATCTGTGCTGATTTGCCAGGCAGGGATTTGGAGTGGCCAAGTGTGGTGGTATGACCCTGCTTGAATGCCAGGTGCCCACCAAAGCCCCTCTATCACTCCTGTCCTCCACTGGACAGGGGAGAGAAAATGTAATGGAAGGCTTGTGGGTCAAGGTAAGGACAGGGAGAGCACTCGCCAATTTCTGTCACAGGCAAAAAAGACTCAACTTTGGGAAAATTAGTTTAATTTATTACCATCCAAATCAGAAAAACACCTTCCCCCCACCCATCCTTTCTTCCCGGTCTTAACTTAATCCCTGATTTCTCTACCTCCTCCCCCAGAGCAGCGCAGGGGGGCAGGGAATGGGGGTTATGGTCAGTTCATCACACATCTCTGCTGCAACTTCCTCGTCACACTCTTCCCCTGCTCCAGCCTGGGGTCCCTCCCATGGGAGACAGTTCTCCATGAACTTCTTCAACGTGAGTCCTTCCCACGGACTGCAGTTCTTCACGAACTGCCCCAGCGTGGGTCCCTCCCACCAGGTACCATCCTTCAGGCACAGCCGGCTCCAGCGTGGGTCCCCTGCGGGGTCACAGCCCGGCCAGCAAACCTGTTTCAGCATGGGCTCTTCTCTCCATGGGTCCACAAGTCCTGCCAACAAACCTGCTCCAGCGTGGGATGCCCATGGGGTCACAGCCTCCTTCAGGCACCCACCTGCTCTGGCATGGGGTCCTCCATGGGCTGCAGGTGGAGATCTGCTCCACCATGGACTTCCATGGGCTGCAGGAGCACAGCCTGCCTCACCGTAGCCTTCACCATGGGCTGCAGGGGAACCTCTGCTCCGGCCCTGGAGCCCCTCCTGCCTCCTTCTGCACTGACCTGGGTGTCTGCAGAGTTGTTGCTCTCACGTAGTCTCACTCCTCCCTCTCTCTCTGGTGTAGATTTCCCCCCAGCACCCTACCCCCCGCCTCCCTCATCCCTTCTTAATAAGCTTTCCCAGAGGCGCTACCACCGTCACTGATTAATTCAGCCTTGGCCAGCGGCAAGTCTGTCTTGGAGCCAGCTAACATTGGCTCCATTGGACATGGGGGAAGCTTCTGGCTCTTCTCACAGAAGCCACCTCTGTAGCCCCCCCCACTACCAAAACCTTGCCATGCAAACCCACAATGCCAAGGAACACACCTGTCCCACGTTGCATCCCTGGTCACAGGGAGCTGCTCTGGTGTGGGGCAAGGCAATATCTGCCACCTCAGGCAGTTTGAGCAGATGACACTTGTCAGGAGCAGCAGTGCATATTAGCTAGCAGCCGTCGATTGGAAAAAATCTTCCGAACAAGCCCTTTTGAATTTTTAATAGGTAAATGGTAGCTGTTAACTGCCTTTGATATTTCTTCGTGCAGTCTGAGTGTTCTTTGATATTTCTTCACATAGCTTGCCTGCTTGTTTCCCAAAATCTGGGAAGACTAGCCTGAAAAAGTAATTCATGTGTTTTTGGTAATCACAGACAAGATTTGGAAGCTGTTGTTGGGCACTTTCTCCCTGAATATCTTAGTTTTGCCTGAGTGAAGACATACTGAAGACTTAAGTAAGATTTGATAATTTAAAGCTGATTCGGTGTTGTAAAGCTGGGCTCTGATCTTAGTAATAGGAGCCACAAATGGACTAATAATTAATTCTACATTCTTTTCCAAAGAAGGGCAGTAAGTAGCTGTATAGTTGAAGGAACATTTGTTGATACAAATGGAATTTTGCCTAGAAGTTAAAAAAAAACAGCCCCCAAACATTAGCATTAATATTAAAATGTGATCTGTGCTGGAATTACTGGGAATGATCACCTATATAAACTGGATCAGAGTTTAGCTGTTGTTTCACTGCAGCTGAGTAATATTTGGTCTGGTTCAGTTTCATGCAACTCCAGCAATGTGAAAAGAGCCCCAAAATAAAAGTAAATTACATTTATTTATATTTTAAACTTGTTTACATGGACAGATTTGTTAGTATTAACCAGAACTAGTTTTTGTTGTTTTTCCTGTTGTCAGTCTCATTCAGTCTTTTCCATACTACTTTAAAAATGTTCTTGATTTACATCTGTTCCTTCAGCAAGGTGGGGAAAAGCTGTAAACCATGAGAATACAAAGTACCGCTATAAATGTGTCGGAAAATAGTAGTTGAAGGAGTGCTGTTTCCTTTGTTTTTCTGAAGAAAAGGAAATGTTAAGCTATGCTAAGGTCACAAGTTGATACCAGATGTACTTCTTGGCTTTGGCACAAGACTAAAGCACAAATATGTAAAAGAAACAAACCCCACCTCCATTACAGCCACATGAAGGCTGTAATCATGAACCAAAACATGACATTCTCATATGTTAATTTATTAGCTACTGGAAATGTATATATTGTTTTCCAAAGAGAAAACTAGGGGGGGTGGGAGGGTTGATTCCATTTATGTTCTGTGGCCCTGATCAGTAAGTGCAGGGACTTGGCTGCTGCCTGTGCAAGGGGGTATTTTTATGCATGTGCTTACGTGATGGAGCACTGCATTCTGTTTTGTGAGCAGCTCGTGTTAACTGTTAAGGGTTTCATCTAAACCCAACTGCATTAGGAGGAAAATAGTAAAAATTGACTGGTTTGGGGTTAAGCTTTTGGTAGCAAGTGGTTGACATTATTTTCTTGCTGATGTCATGAGTTAATTCTGTCTGTAAGAAATGGAGAAGGAATGAAGGAGTGACTTCTGCAGAACTCTTAAAGGCAGGCACTGACTTGAAAAGACTCCAGTCTCACACTTAAATAACTTTTCATGAACGATAAGATGTTACTTGCTTGCCAACTCCCGAAGTCTGGTGTTGCACAGTACTTGGGCACCTATAGTGTCATTGGGAAAAGCTTCCAATGCCTGAGTTAGGGCGAAACCGCACCTAAACCGTCCCTGAGCACGTGCCCAGGCTCTTGTGAGAACCTGAAGCTTCAGGCAGAGCCACCCATGGTTGCACCATTGGACACGCTTGGGCCGTACCTTTGCCGAGCTGGTGACCTATGTACTCCTCTCCTGCCAAAAGCCCTTTAGGGACTGGGAAGAGTGGTGTGTCAATGTCTAATGCTGAGGACCTCAGCACATGAAACATGGCTCAAGCTGTGCCTCAGACTGTGAAAGCAGTGCTGTTACTCCCACTCACCACGTTGTAGAGTAACCTGTTAGTTCGAGTGTTTGCTTACCACCTAATGTCAGGGAAAGTGCTGCAGTGAGGAGGGGGTTCCTCCAACGAGCAGGTATGGAGGTGATCCAGCATCTATGCATCCCACTTCTGAAACCAGATGCCTAATGATACACCTGTATGAAGAAAAAGGGGTATCTTTCCAAGGGTACATGGTACCTCATTTAGAGATTCAGATGAGGCAGAGGTAAGTGCGCTGGGAGATTATGAGAAGGCAGTTAAGAGTATAGTAATGGTTTTCTTTGATGTTTTTAGTAATGGGAAGATGATCAGGTTTTTGTAGATCTGAGTGTCCTGAGGCTCAGAGTGTATGTCCCCTTCCCAGGGGATCTCCTCTTGGCCACGTGGTGGCTTGGCACTTGCTCTGATGCCTCACCACAGTCATGTCTTCCTGTTGAAAGTTGAGGATGTATTTGAATGCTTTACCTTAATCATGCATGCAAGATCTGACTGCTTATTGTGGTTTATGCTCCAGAACAAGTTATTTTTCCAAACTGAGCATTTCTTTTTAGAAAAATTCTTGTTTAAAAAAAAAGAAAAAAACACAACTGAAAAATCAAGTGTGGAATATGTAGTTTGTGTGCAGTGGCATAGATATGGTTGTTCTCTCTACATCCAATGCTTTTGGTTTCCTTTATTGAACGTACCGTTCATTACCAACGTGGCATCTAAGCATTAGATAAAATTGCTACTTAGCCCAAGCACAAAACTGTTGTAATAATGGCTGTTGTTATTTTTGACAGAATCCCTGAATGGATCTTGGAAAGAAGGAGGATTTGTGCCTTCTAGTACCAGCAGCAGTGGATACTGGAGCTGGAATGCTCCCAGTGACCAGTCCAACCCATCCACCCCATCTCCACCTCTGTCAGCTGATAGCTTCAAAGCTTTTCGGACACCTTCCCAGCCAGATGATGGTATTGATGAAGCTGAAACAAGCAACCTTCTCTTTGATGAGCCCATTCCTAGGAAGAGGAAGGTTAGCCTCATGTTAAATTCCATACCCATGGGCAAATAGGATGTTGGTAGACTTATTTTACTGTGAGAAGGGAACAGGTCACCCAAACAGCTCTGTATGTGTATCGCTCCTTGGCATCCAGTTAACATAGGTGCTTAGCCTAGCCACTATGTCTCACTCAACCTAGTCACCTACTGCACACACATGCTGCCATCAGCACCACATATTTGCGGGCAGATGGTGAGGTTCTACAGAGCCTCCTGCTCAGAAAACACTAGAGTGATTTCCAGAAGGTGTTGCCTCTGGCCATTCCAGGGATTTCTGTCTTACTTTGGCAAATTCTTTGTATGCAGGATGCAACAGGCAGCTTATACATGTCATCACAGAAACTGGATGTGGCCTTAATACTTCTTGTTCCCTGAAAGTGCTGTTTGTCTGACAGCATGTCAGATACCTTAATACTGTGAAGCTTTCTCTGTGCAAACATACGGAATGAAAAAAGGAGAGAGGGATCAGACCTGATGGCTTTTGATACAGTATTAGCAGTGGCCAAATTTATCCTTGGTAGGAGTGCAAAAGCAGACTAAATAAAACATAGCATTAAAAAAAAAAAAATCTGAAACTAACACCAAAAAAGCACCATTACGCTAGTAAGCAAGCTTCTCTTGAAGAAGAAAACAAAGAGATGGCAGTAGTCCAAGTTTCCTTCCCTCCCCAACGCAAGAGGACAGATTTTACGTAGCAAGATGAAAAAGGGCTTTTTGTAAGGAGAAAAACTGGAGAATTTATTCTCCTTAGTGACTTTGTTTCTGGCTCAGTCTGAGACAGTTAATTGCTTCATCACCAGCTAAAAGTTTTAATGATTGTTTAAACCTATTCAGATTTATCCTTTTGCTCCAGGTGTTGCTTATTTGCTGAGCTACACTGTTCTGCCCCTGCTTGTTGGAGAGGGGTGTAAAATGTTTGTGCTTCTTGCTAAAAAGGAAAACAAATATTTTGGAGAACACCTTTGTTATATTAAACTAGAAGTTAGAGTTGACTGTTAACCTAAAGACAGGGGGAATTTTAGCAGGTGTGGGACAGGAGGAGTGGGAATGCAGAAGTGTGCTGGTTTGCCTTTTATTTCTTAAAGTTCAGCTTATTAGCATCACTCTTATTGCTCAGCTGTGGTGAGACAGATGGGTTTGCAGTTGCCATCTTTATTGTTTTGTAAGTTGTCATTGAATATTTCTATTTTTGTACCCACCACAGATCTGTTACACTTTCTGTTCTGGTTTGCAGGGATTTTGCTCTGTAGGGCAAATGTTTAATTTAGATAAATATTATTACCCGCCGAACTTTTTTTTATAAATGAACTGCATTTCCTGCAGGCTTTTTTATTCTGGCCCCAGTGTGGTACTTTACCTTTCACACCTTTAGAAGCTGAAATAAAAATGTTCAGGTTATTTCTTCTTCAGGGCTGCAAAAATCAGAAGGAATAAACATGAAAATAGAGTGATCGGTAATGTTACTTTTACTCATTAAAGTTTCTTCCATTTCATGTTTGGAAAATGTCATGTTAGCAACCACTTCCTGTTAAGAAAGTTGTTTGCTTAAAAGTTTCCACTAACATAGTTATTCCTCACCAAGCCATTTATGTTCCATTATTTTCTTAAATAAAACATTAAGCCTGATGAGGCAATTTTTGGACTAGTCAGAAGTGGAAGCATGATTTATGTTCTTTATTTCTACTGGGTGAGATTTCATTTGGTTATGTTTAAGTACATGGGGTTTTGCAGACTCACTAGCACTGGCAATAAAGTCAAAAACTCAGTGGAGCTAGGAGATTGGTTTTACCATCAAACTGGAGATTGATGTTAAATCATTCTGTGTTCTTGAAGATGCATATGGTGTTCATGATGTCGTACCAGAATTCCTAAGATGTAAATGATAAGCATGGTGGTCTTCTTGTTGCTATAGTTCATGGTTGGTTCTGGGGTTTTGAGCTGATGGTAGTGTTTAGTATTATAAAAGTAAGAAATGTATCTATCAAAATTGCTAGGTAGATTATATTTAACTTCAGGAAAAGAAGAATTCTGTATCTTTTTGAATGGTAGTTGTATTATCAGATCAAAAAACTATAGAGGGAATTTATGTGTAACTTATTCCAAAGCAGAAGGTTTTCATACAAACGATACGATCAGGTACCTCAACTCTGAAAGCCCTTAGCATCCCTACTTTCAAACAGGAGTTGCTATAATGCCAAGTAACTATGAGAACATGCTACTACAATCAACTTGTATTTTAAAAAGCACATCAGCAGAGATTTTTGAAATTACATTCTAATCATCGTCTTTGTAGCAAGTGCTGAAACTTACTGTCTACTGGCATGCAGTTGCAAAGGATCCAAATTGAAGAAAGCAGCAAGTCAACTTTTGTTCAAGACACAGTGAAGCCTATACTTGACTCTAAGGATGTGCTTATTCCCTTTTCAGTTGAGCTTTGTATTAATATATTCATTTAATCTTACATGTAACTAAAATTATAGGATAAGAAGACAGTATTTTGAAGCTCTTCCTCATGTTTTCTGTAATATTGTGTTCTGTAATAGTAGAGAAAATTATTTTTGACATGTACAAATTATTTAGATACTATTTTTTTTTTACTTAAAATTTATAAAGTAGGTTTAATTGGGGGGTAAAATTAGCTTTTAAAAAATCTATACAGTTCTGCAACATTGGTGTTGTTTGTTGCCATATAGTGTGCTTTTATTTTTCTCCTGAGTCTTCAAAATATTAAACATTGGGCTGGTTATAGCCTTGTTGGCTGTAGTCTAAATTAATGACAATTCAGTTTAGGCCAGTGAAGGTACATTAAAAAATATAACAAGAATACTAAAATAAGATTATACAAACATCCTTTTAAAAATGTTGAACACAGCCAGATAGCTTCTCATTCTCTTGTCCAAGTGAGGGTCAAAGCAGCGTCTGAATGAAATAAAAGCAGGTTTTGGCAGCTTGTGGGTGAATATTGTCATAGCAGAAGCTACGGTTTTCTGGCACAGTATTTTTTGTGTGTTGCAAAATTCACAAGCAGAAATTTCACAAGAGCTTTAGGAAGATCCTAATTAAAGAAGATGCCTTGCATTAAATGAGAAGTCCTCATCAGCTGTTCTTTGAAAGACTCCAAAGAAATGTACGAAGTTGATACGTCATCTGCCTCTTTAGTGGGGAGACAGAACTGGAACTGGCAAATGAAAAAGCCATGCAAAAGAGTGGAGAGAGATATTTTGTCACAAACTGTTCCTGCAGCTTTTCACTGGGATTCTGTTGTGTTCAGTAGGATGACACTGGTGGACAGAGACTTTTACATCATTACAAATTCGGAATTAGAGGCTCTGAACCTTCACAGTGTTCTGTAGTTGTGTATTTGTTTTGGGTGGTTTGGTTTTCTTTCTATCTTCCTACAGCTAATGTTGCTTTATTAATAATTTTCAGAACTCCATGAAGGTGATGTTCAAATGCCTGTGGAAAAACTGTGGGAAGGTACTGAGCACAGCTGCAGGGATTCAGAAACACATACGGAACATTCACCTTGGGTAAGAGAGCAGTCTCTTTGGAAGTGTAAAGGATTTTGGTATAGAAAGGGAGGAGTCACACTTGGCTGGGGGGAGGAACTGGATTGTCCTTGGCTTCTCTGTCTCAGGTCCTTAGGTTTCTGAGGAAATTGCAGAGTAGTGCGTCAAGGTGAATGAGAATGTCTTCCAGCAGTGAGGCACTTTCTTTCCTGAACTTTTGTGAAGCTCACACTGCACTTCCCTAACAGCTGCACAACTCGGGCATTTACTTTGTATGTGCTATCTGCACATCACATCCAAGCTGATGCTGTGTGAAAGATGGCACATTTCAGGGTCTTGCATGAATACTTTTGTCCTGGTTTCAGCTAGGATAGAGTTAATTTTCTTCTTAGTAGCTGGTTTCACTAGTCTTGTTTCACATCAGGTGCTTGTGATGGTTCCGAGTCAATGCCAAAAAAAACCCACCGTAACACCAAAAAACCCCAACACCTAAGACAAAGAAGCTGAAGCTGCAATTCCATGTGTATGTTACTTGGACTAGAAGCAAAAGTGAATGAATTTTGTATAACATAAGCCTGTTTCAGAGCTTTACTTTGCAACTGAAATCTCCTGTGCAATATGCTGAGTAACCTAACTGTCTCATGTAGTTACAGTGGAGACTCATGGTCTTCACCTGTTAGGTATGTGGACATACATCTCTGTTGTGTAAGTCTGTGTTACACAGTGCTTAAAAATTAAAGGGACTATGAGGAAGTATTCTGGTGTGGATCTCCAGAGAGTCTTGCAAAGTCATAGTAGTTGCTGTTGGGCTTAGGCTCTGAAGGGTGAGGCTATCAGGAACAGAGAAAATCTCTCTCAAAACACTGAGAGGAGAAGAAACCCTCTAATCCTACTTCTTTTCCTCTCAGACTTAGATGACTTTCTTTTCCTCTCCCCTTTCCCTGCAGCCAGAATGCTGATAAAGTAGGTAGGGTTGAAACTGGGAATACTAATTTATTAATAGTATGAATATATTTGTGCATTTTTCTACAACTTAAATTTACCTTGGGGTTCTTGCTTTCATTTAATCGGTCTTCAATTATTTATTTTGATACAGACGCGCAGGAGAGTCTGACTACAGTGATGGAGAGGAGGATTTTTACTATACAGAAATCAGGCTCAACACGGACTCGGTAGCAGATGGCTTAAGCAGTCTTTCCCCAGTCTCTCCATCTTTAGCATCTCCTCCTTCCTTTCCCACCCAAGATACAATCCGTCCTGAAACTTCCTGTGCCAAAACTGAGACTAAATTGATGACACCTCTGAGCCGCTCAGCTCCTACCAACCTCTACCTCGTACACACGGACCACGCTTACCAGGTAACACTAGTGAGAGTGATCTCCATTGATTACTCTAATGTCATTAATGCATGAAGAAATGTCAGATCACATTTTTTGGGTTTTAAAAAGCCAAGTCTAGTTTTTTGGGTTGAAAATTTTTCAGGGCAGCCCAAGGGGTTCATCTTATTTAAATGCAGATGTCCATTTTTGAGCTAGTCATTTGTTTCTTTGTGCTCCCACCATATCTGGTGGATTTTGGGTGCTGTTTATCCAGCCACACATAGGTGCATACTTCAGGTTGGGAAGAGTTGCTCTGTGTATCCCACTGCCTACATCAGTTAATTCTCCACTGACCATAACAGGGGCCCAAGGTGACATGCTGAGATGTGGTCTCCTGCATTGTAAAAATTCTCATTCAGCCAGTCGAATCCCCAGAGTCTTCAGTTCAGCTCTGCTTGTACTGCAGATATCTGTAGGCAAGTACCCAAGGGATCCCAGGAACAATTAATTTCCTTTATTTGTACAGTGTGAAATGTCAGTTTGCTTATGTGAAGTAGAGCAGGAAGAATGAAAAGGCATATGTGGTATCCTCCTCCTCTTAGAGGTAATGCTTTGCCAATGGCAAAAATCCAATCAGATCCAAAATGTGCTGTTCCAAAAACTTCCAACTAAGTTTGGACAGAAAGCATTAATTTTAAAAGTGCACTAAAATTTGACATATTTTGGTCTGGATACCATATGAGAGAAGAAGAATAGAGGCTTTGAAGTAGTGTGGTCCATGACCTGTGTATGCAGCCGAGAACTGAACTCTCTTAAATTTATCAGATGCAATAATTTTCCTATACAGCTTTGTGCAGATGAAACCTTTTTGTTGTGCATCTGGAGCAGACCCACTAGAAGGGCAGAGGAAACTACACAGAATTCACAGGCTTGTTTAGACTCTTGTGCATGACAGAAAGCATGGGTGGAGGCTTGGCATCTCAGGTGGGAGCTACATCAGGTAGCACACCAACCTGAGGACTGATCAAGCTAGCTGGGAGAAAGGCATTCTTCTCAGTCTAGCTTAAACCCTGCCTCTCAGAGAGTGCAGCAGCAAGTCTAAGCTGCTGAAAAGAGTCTCGCTTCATTTAGGATTTACAGTCGTGACCGCCCTCCCTACAATTTGGAGGCTCACTCAATCTTTTTTTATAAGAAGCCTTTGAGTAAAGGACTTGCCTAAGGAAATCCTAGTTCAGATGTTTAGGCTATTTGAATTGGATTTGAATTGATGTATTCCATGACATGAGACTACAGGTGTCTGAGCCCTGTCTCCTTTTCAAGTTGCTCTGGTTTCAGTACTTCATTTCATCAGCAAGGAGTGACAGTCCACACTGTTGAAGGCTTTCTAATTGGAAGCGGGAGGTGGGGTCCCTGTTCAGGCATTCAGATTGTCCTTGCAAAGGAGGCAGCTTCTGCAGAGCAGGTCCATGGCATCTTGTGCTAGGGTCCCTGTAGCCCAGAAAGAAGAGCACTCTCCAGGAGGCAAGGTGGAGATTCGCCTCTCACCAGCAAGAGGAGGAATTGATTCCAGCTTTCACTCACAGTATTTAAACATTCTTGTGACTAATCTGTTGTGTAAAAGAGAATAGAAGAGACGATGATGACGGCATCTTTAATACCACCATATTTCCTGCAGTTTGCTTGCTGGAGCGAGCCATGTCCAGAATTTCAAAACTTTTTCTACTTTTGAATATTATCTGTATCAAAACAGAAACAAAGTATTGAATGGGAATGTAGCGATGAAGACAATCTCTCATACGGATGAGAGCATGAACGCTGAAATTACTTCATTAGGAGGGAAGAGGCAAAATTCACAGCTCAAGGAATTTGGATAAGGGAGGCTGAATAATGTTCATCCCAGGATACCTGTTAAAAAAAGGGAAAAACTATGGAACCCAAAGCTGGGTCACAAGAATCCTAAACAGATCTGTTGGATGCAATTTCCCGTATGACTGGAACATGGCAATTATAATACCTGCGGTAAGAAAGATATAAAGGGAAAGTGAGCAGGCAAGTCCTGACACTTGTCTGACCCAGTCCTGTGGATGAGGAAGGATTTAGAAGAATAATCGAAGAAACTGTGGAAAGTACAGCAAATGAGGTGAACTGCAATGGAGGAACCCGAAAGGAAGATTACACTAGAACAGTCTAACATGTTCCTTGGACAGGGTAGCTTTGTAAACAACAAAGAAGCAGTACAGAACAAACCCCTCCGGATTCGAGGAGAGCATTTGATCTTAAAACATATAGTCAGTATTTCTTGGGCTAGAGAATAAATTTAGTGTAGGAGAGGAAGCTGGGGAGTCGGGGAGAACAGCAGAGAGTTACTTTGAAAGGGCTATTGAATGTTATTAGTGGAGTTGAATGAAAACCTGGGTTTGGGCCTGATCTCAGTTTCATTTAATCATTTTGGTACTACACAAATACTGTCATAAACTTTCCTGATAATGAAGTCAGGAGACGTCAGCAGTACAGAGATTTATATATCATGCTTACATGGCTGGGTGATCTTCAGAATAATAGGTTTTGGATGCAGTTTAATGACAGAACACGCAAAGTGCTGCATCTTAGGAACTAACGAGATTTTTCTGCTATAAACTTGAGGTAGTTAGAAAATTATGTGAGGAGGAAACCTATATTCATTAATCAAGCACAGAATGACTATGAGCCAACAACAATAGAGCTGTGAAGGGGAAAAAAAGGTCAGTTTTCTTGGGTAATCAATATCTGGAAGAGACAGGGATTTTCAATGCTGTTGGACAAGACCCCAAGATAACTTCAGCTGAGATCCTGAGTAGAGTTCTGGTCAACTAAGTTCAAGGGCAATGGGCTTCAGTTAGAAGGGGTGGAAAGAAGGTGATCAGTGAAGAGGGAGGACATGGAGAGCCTCTCCAGCCCAGGGACTGAAAGCTCAGGCAAAGCAGGAGCAAGGAGAGATTGGGATTGCTGCCTGGGGAGAAAGTGAGAGGACAAACATGGTAAGGGAATAGGACAAGCACATGCTATTTCAGATGTAAGGGCAATGTTGGCACAAATAAATAATTATAAATAATCCACTAATATATTCTGGTTGGAAATCAGATGGAGGCCTCTAAGCAAAGTGAGATCGGGGTATAGAAACTCTTCAGTTTGTTGTAATGTTACAGTGTTGCTTTATGGAAGAGATCGTCCAAAACGTCAGTGTGAAAAAGGCAACTGTGCTTGATGAGTGAAGATGCACATCTGGGAAGCAAATGAACAAGGTGATTGTCTAAATCTGATCATGTTTGAGGCAGATATTTAGACACTGAGAAAAAAAAAAAGAGCTGAGCACCACAGTATTTTGGGTAACTGAAAATCACAGCAATTTAAACTTCTTATGTTTCGTTATGAAACGAGTGCCTGTACCTGTTAAAATTTAGTTACAGAGGAACTACAGGGGGGCTCTTTCAGCATCTGGGATGTCCACTGCGGATCTTATTCGAATACCTGAGGAAGACACTGTGCTGAGCTCGGCTTTGAGCTGATACCCTGATGGGATCTGAGCAGAGGCAGTGCTGCCTCACTGCCAGCCCAGCTGCCTCCAGTTCTTTCTGGCAGAAGTGCTGTGGTCATTCACTCCTTCCCATTTGAACAGGGTTGTAATGAAGCACTACTGGTACCATCTGGAGTTGCCAAATTTTTCTCGATGCCTTTCAGTGAGGTTTTTATATTTTATGGATCTCAGTGGACATTTGCTTCACATGTCTGTGTGGGTTCTCTTGGAGCTATCAGCAGGCTCTGCAGCCTGCAGAGCATCGCTGTCATAGACGGAGGCATCCAGTGGTCTCTGTTTCTTTTCCTTGGAGGGACTCCAGGGGATTGCTTCAGCGCTTGTTTACTCTGAAGATGATCTTTAATAGGACTATCAAGTTGTAGTTTTTCATCACTCCTCTCTGCCTGGTGGCTCAGGGAAGCACTCTCTTCCTTGAAACGGTGAGACAACTTCAGCAGCCTCAAACACAACTGCCACTTAAATACCACGTGCAGGCAACTGAAGGGCAGAAGTAAAAGCTAATTTCTAATAGCTAGTTCTTTGTAAGTTTAAACCAAGGAGCCTTTTTTTGTGTTGAAAGCTTGAAATTCAGGAGTCAAAGAGAGCCTGTGTTCATAGTGGCTGCTCCTGCTCCTGCTAGGCAGGGTAACTGCAGGGTATGAATTTCCTGACTCTGTAAATTAAATGGAATTCAAAAAGGGGCAGGGAAGAATTCCTGAGGGCTCATAGCCCAGTGGGAAAACTAGAGGGAAGGCAGAAGATGAAAGACGCTCAATGGTCTGAGCTCATATTATTGGGTATTGCACCACAGGGCAGCACTGGATATTATAGCCCAGATGGGAAGAACATGAGTTCAAGGGGTCCAGGTGTCCTTCAAATATTTGCTTTAGCTTAGTCTTTTAAGAGCTGTTTTTTTGAATCCCAGTGATGATTTTCAGCTCCTTGTTTTTGATAGGAAAGACATTTTTAATTGGAACGATTCTTAAAGCATTTATCTGATAAATGAGAAATGGCCCACCCTTACTGTTGATTATTAACCCTGTTGTCCAAGAAGCCTCGTTATCTGGTCTTCAGTTGTTTAAACCAGCTGCCATCAGTCTAAATACAGCCTTGTTTATCACTGTGGAACAGGGGGTCATTTGTAGGACTTTTTGCTAGCTGGCATTATTTTGAAAGTTACTGGTATATGATGTTTGATTTTGTGTGGGTTTTTGTAAGATCTAACTTTTAAAGGTTTTGGATGGATTCTTGTGAGAGGTGCCATCTTTCTTTAAAAAAGGTTTTAAGAACAGTGACATACATGTCCCTTCCTTACTGGCTTATCTATGATTATCCCTCTTATAAGGGTAAAATGCTTGTCACCGTGCAGGTGGTTTCCACCTTGGAAAGTCTTCTGTAGGTTTGCAGTTTCAGGGAGCGAAAGATCCTGTGAAATGCTTTGGTAGAGGAATGGTTCTTCTTACTGGAATAACATTTTCTTTTCACACAGGCCACTCCTCCAGTGAACATTCCAGGTTCAACAAAATTCACTCCCAATGGCAGTAGCTTTAGCATCTCTTGGCAGTCGCCTCCGGTTACCTTCACCGGCATTCCAGTAAGTGAATGACAAAAAAAAGAAAGAAAGAAAAAAACAATAAGTTTAAAAGGACTTTGTGTTTTGTTTCACGGTGTCTCACAATAGAATTAAATTCGACTTAACAGATACCAAAAAGAAACAAAATAAATATATGCCTCAGTTTGTCAGCATGGCTGGTTTTAACACTTTGCCAGTCTCTTTAATTCAGTACAGTTAGTTGTTTTTTGAATCGGTGTCTACAGTCAGAGAATTGGATCTATAGTACATATGTTTTTAAATTATATGCTTACAAAAGAACATTCTTATAGGTGCAGAGCCTGGCACTATATGCTCCTTTTTGTGCCACTAAGAGATTTCTCAGAAAGCTAGATGGAAAATCAGCAAGGTGTTCATTATGCTAACAGGCTAATTGGTTTCAAGCAGTAAGGCTGTTACCTAAAGGAAGTCTGAAGCATACTTAAAAGTCAACTGAAAGAAACAGTAAGGTGAAATGCAAAGTCTGATTTTTACATATAGAGGTTACATATATGTAGCCCCTATTGTTAGCAGAAAATTGTTGTTTTATACAGAAAATGTGTTCAATACATATTGCATTTTGATATTAATACATATTGCAGTTTTACAACTTTTTAATGAAGATATATTACATGTATGTGTTAGATGTTGAGTCAGCCCTGACTCTTTCTTCAAAAATGTTAGTGTACGAGACCTAATTTCATGACCAGTACTGCAAAAATGTGGTGTTTGCTTAAATATCAACTTCCAGTAGTCCTAAACGTAATGTAATATAGATGTGGATACTGTAGGGGGAGTTAAAAACCTTTATGAAGAGTTCAAAGGGATTAGGCTTCTGGTGCCTAGCATGGCGAATACTAAAAGTAAATGTAAATCACTATTTATGAGAGTGGAAAATCTTCTGTATAATGAATAGAAATAAATATTAATGTATTGTATCCTAATTTTTATTGGAAAGCATTTTTCAGTATAAATTGGTATTCTGAACCATAAACCTTTTTGATATCATAACATCTCATTTAATATTACACTTAATGAATTTATGAATTTTTAAAGTGTGTTATATAAGGCACATTGCTAATCCAAAGAACCATATAGCTTTTTTTCTACTGACAGTGAATGTTACACATGGCGATAGGAGATACTATTTCCCTCCCTCCCTTCTCTTCACCAAGTGAATCTCCAAAGCTTCTTACTGTCAACCTTTGGCAAATCTTGGAGATTTTCTGCAGAGGCTGTGGCATCCTGCAGAGCTGATAAAAAATGAAAGTGGCTGAATCAATTACACTGTGCTCTGCCAATGAATATTTATTAAATTCCATCAAGAAAAAACTAACAGTGAAAGACATCATGCTGGCAGCAATTTCAACAAGAGTGCCTTGACAAAGCATGCTATCCATAAAGTTCCTCGAGAATTTTATTTCCCAACAATGGGCTTGATATGGAGTAATTATCAAACTGGCTTCTTTTGTGTAGTAGCAGAAATTGGTGCTAGGAGCGTTGGGAATCTAAAAATGCAATTAGCTACATTGTAAATCAGACACTTAAGAGGACAGGATTAGACATGTACACATTGAATTTACTTGTTCGAGCAACAACGTTGATCGGTGGCTGTAGAGTTGAGAGTTCTTAAAAGAGTTTTAAGAAATGCAAAATCACTTTCTTGAGAATTATATGGAGATGCCAGTGATTTAAGTACAATTTAAAAATAATCCCAATACAAAAACCTGGGAAACAGTTATGATGGCAGAATTATAAACTGCTCAGGGAACGATATGAACTGTCTTTACATCTCTAAAAGCATTTATAAGGCTGTTTAGCAAAAAAAAAAAAAAAAAAAAAAAAAACAACCACCAACAAAATGAAACAAACCAACCTGCCTGAAAAACCCAGCCTTCTAGGTTTGCACACATTTGACTATTCTTTCACCAGTGGGATAGAATCATCAAGTAGAACCATAGAATGGTTTGGGTTGGAAGGGACCTTAAAGGTCATCTAGTTCCAACCCCCCTACCATGGGCAGGGACACCTTCCACCAGACCAGGCTGCTCAAAGCCCCATCCAGCCTGGCCTTGAGCACTTCAGGGATGGGGCATCCACAGCTTCTCTGGGCAACCTGGTCCAGGGGCTCACCATCCTCACAGTAAAGAATTTCTTCCTAATATCTAATCTAAATCTACCCCCTTTCAGTTTAAAAGCCATTACCCATTGTCCAATCACTACAGGCCTTACTAACAAGTCTGTCGCGATCTTTCATATAAGCCTCCTTTCTGTACTGAAAGGCCGCTATAAGGTCTGCCTGGAGCCTTCTCTCTTCCAGGCTGAACAACCCCAACTCTCTCAGTCTGTCCTCATAGGAGAGGGGCTCCAGCCCTCTGATCATCCTCAGCCCTCTTCTGGACTTGCTCCATCAGGTCCATGTCTTTTTTTATGTTGGGGCCCTCAGAGCTGAATGCAGCACTCCAGGTGGGGTTTCACAAGAGTGGAGTAGAGGGGGAGAATCACCCCACCTTGACCTGCTGGCCACACTTCTTTTGATGCAGCCCAGGATACAATTGGCTTTCTGGGCTGCAGGCACATGTTGCCAGCTCATGTTGAGCTTCTTGTCCACCAACACCCCCAAGCGTTTCTCCTCAGGGCTGCTCCCAATCCATTCTCTGCCCAGCCTGTATTTGTGCTTGGGAGTGCCCCGACCTGTGAGCAGCACCTTGCATTTGGCCTTGTTGAACTTCTTGAGGTTTGCACATTTCCACCTCTCAAGCCTGTCAGGGTCGCTCTGAATGGCATCCCTTCCCTCCAGCACATTGACTGAACCACTCAGCTTGGTGTCGTCAGCAAAATTCCTAGGGGTGCACTCTGTCCCACTGTCCATGTTGTTGACAAAGATGTTGAACAGCACTGGTCCCAGTACTGACCCCCAAGGAACACCACTCATCACCGGTCTCCACTTGGACATCAAACCATTGACCACATCTTTGAGTGCAACCATTCAGCCAATCCTTATCCACCAAGTGGTCCATCTGTCAAATCCATGTCTCACTAGTTTAGAGGCAAGGATGTCATGCAGGACAGTGTCAGAAGCTTTGCACAAGTCCAGGTATATGACATCGGTTGCTTGTCCTTCATCCATCAGTGCTGTAATGCTGTTGTAGAAGACCACCAAATTTGTCAGGCACTGTTTGCCCTTAGTGAAGCCATGTTTGGCTGTCGCCAGTCACCTCCTGATTTTCCATGTGCGTTAGCATAGTTTCCAGGAGGATCTACTCCGTGATCTTGCCAGGCACGCACAGAGGTGAGACTGACCAGCCTGTAATTCCCTGGGTCTTGTGGACATTGAATTTCGATGAGACCGAGCACTGCCTACTTGCTGTTCTGGGAACTGGGGTGTTTGGACAGGCATCATGACTTGCATTAAGTCCTTGCTTTCAGGCAGCCTTTAGCAGAGCAGTACCCAAAGGCCTTTGTGAACATGAATGTGCTTATCAGCAAGTTCTTAAGTGCCTCAAAACAAGCTGTACATACAGCTGGATCAGTCGGGGTTCAGTATGCGGCTGCTTTAGGCTCAGGGGTATTCACAGCATCTAACTGTACGCATTTATTTAGAAGGTTTTTAGTGATAGAGGAGAATTAGGGGAATCTCCAAAGTCCTTATACTTTCTGCTCTGAGTCACACATCAAGTTAGATTCCCAAGGCAGACGGAAAATACACTTTTTCTTAGCATTTTCCTAAAATAACTTAGGGAAGTGCAAGAGAGGGTTGAGTATTGGCAGAGCTGTGCATCATTGGTAGGTGCAGTTCTCCACGTGAAGCAGAAAGGACAAGTTCGTGTTTGCTTTACCACTTGAGACTGAACTAGGAGAAAAAATAAGGCACAGCATGAGGACGAATGAGCAGAGTGAATTAAATGACGCAATGATTTGAGCAATGATGAGGGATGAGCAATGGTGGAGTCTGTATCTCTTGGTACTGGAGGACTTAACATAATGACCATATAGTTCCACTTTTATGTAACGTCTTCTGGAATGCCAGCATGCTCTCTAATGTGTGATACTGATTTTTAACCTGCTTGCTCATAAGACCCAAAAAGGTTGAACAGGAGAGAGTATCTTTAAATTTGATAATCTGATGTTTACAGGTCACAAATCTCTGTAACCACAGGTTCCCCTAGGAGACGTAACTGGAAACAGGTTCTTGCTTCAAACACACGTTATTGTTTCACGTTAATTGTCTGTGTTAGACAGCGCTTCAAACATGAAAAGCCTCCAGGGGCAAGGATTGCCTTCTCAAGCCCGCCTCTAGTATGTTCTTGGTGTTGCCTGCAAAGGAGTACAGCTAACTGGTATTGTTAAGACCTGCTGCAAAGTGTATTAAAATATACTGAAGTTCAACCTCGGTGCAGTTTAGCTGCCTTGGTATGCCAGTCTGTGGAAACCATGGTGTAGAGACCTTCTCTGGAGAACGTGAGGGAAGGCGCAGTCTGTTCGCTGCAGTTACTGCTCAAGCCTGTTCTGTGTTTGGAAGCAATGAGAATTGCTTATAACACAGGAGGTCATCAAAGTACTTTTTTGTTTAATGATAACCAAAGACTACCTTGAGTATCAGTTAGTAGTGGTAGATATAAAAATTTTCTGTTTTTTAAAATGTTTAGGCATCTTAGCAGAATTGATTGGAGATCTGTGGTTGCTCTTGATGACTAGAAAACCGTGCAATGTGTAGTAAACGGCAAAGACTAGAAAAATGTTACCATTTTGCATTTTGTCTTCAGTGTTTTGATCGTTACTAGGTAGAACAAGGTAAGTGGTTGATGAAAGATAGGAATAAAGTAGTAGACAACACGCTGCCCTCTATTCTGGAGTGATAGGATAGAAGGAGCTAGTGTCGTCTCTGGACGTGTAAAACATGACTTAGGGTAAACAGGCAGAGAGGAAATTCTTTCAGGTTTTGGAGATATATCAGTAACGGTCAAAACTTGTTTAGTGTGAGCTGCACATGCAGTTAAATCAGAAGTTTCTGTAGTTAACAGCCAAGAGTAAAAGTTGAGAATGTGTCTGCATTCCACTACAAGTCTTGGTTAGTTTTTTGTTACTGTGAAGCAGCTATAAAATAGACTATATAAAAAAATCAAAGCACATCCTATAACTCTCTTGAAGTCAGGTCAGTTGCCATTCTTCCAGATATTATGAGACTGCAGCAATGCAGGGAACTATGATAGTATCTGCAGTTTCTGGCTGCTGGAGGCAGTGAGTTTGTGAATCAGATGCCAAAATGAAGCTTGCTATGTTTTGTACATAACAAAAAATGAGTGTTCATAAATTTTTTTCCTGTGTTTTAGATGTAAAGTAGTTGTGGCCTTCACCCAGGAGCAAAATAAGACCCTAGCAGTAAATAATTTAGGAATTATTTAAAGCCAAGCTTTATGCTATGTGATTTCTCGAATAATGTTGCCAACTCCCAGGGTCATGTAGGAGGCTTATTTTGAAAAGTCTCAGAAGACCAAACAACACCCTTCACTCGGGAACATTCACAAAGGATGACACCTGCTGAGAAGGTTTACAGTGCAGAATAAAGGAAATAATCCAGTACATCTTACTAGCAGCATTGATCAGAAGGGCTGCCTTGCACTCCCATTAAAACCTTGAGGGCCACAATGTTACTGCCCTGCAGCAAATGCCCTTCTTCCAGGCTGTCTCTCCACAAAGACTGCCAAGTCACAGACAGGAGCAATGCGTGAAATCCCTTTATTTCGTAGTGGTTATTGGTATTGATCTCAGCATAGGCTGGAGTTTTATTTTTCCAGTTATTTTCTCTGCTGACATTGGAGGAAGTTTTCATAAGAGCTATTCAGAGTTCTTAAATAGGAATGAATGCATTTTCTGTATTTCCTAAAACCTGCTACGATGCTAATCTGTGTTCTGGTCTGTTCTGTTAGGATGACTGGAAGTACAGGGAAACAAAATGGAGCTAATATAATGTAATGCTAAATGGACATCTTTCTAAACAGACCTACAACTTCTGTTTGTATGTTGTATGATAACCTTTCCTGGGTATCCTTGCCACCATGCATCATGAATTGCATTTTCTGGGAAAAGTGTTTATACTACATTCATATGTGTATGTTCTTCGTAAGCAGTTTCTTTGTCTGTATTGACAGGTCTCACCAACTCATAATCGTCCTGCAGGGAGTGGAGAGCAGAAACAGTCTCACACAGTTCTTTCATCACCGCCTAGAGTAGCGTTTGGCTTGAGGTATGGGACCATTAGCTCCTGCTGACAGACCAGCAGCCTCAGAACCTGGAGGGCGTTTAGTAAATAAGATGTCAGTGGCCAAAGGAACAAAAAGAACACGCTACCAACCATGATTGCAGTTGTCAGGCAGTTTCTTACTAGAACACTTCAGAATAAGCATTCTGGACCTGTTTTGCGTTTCATTACCATCAAAGGTAATGAATTCAGGGGAAAAGTGAGTTGTTGTGAAATGAAAAAGGCAGACTGAAGCAAAACTGCAGGCCTTATGGCAGGCATGCCTGGAGTTCAGATGCAGATCTAAATTGCCCTGTAAAGCAATGCTGCCCAGATTCGCTGCTTCAGCTGAAGCATCCTGAACTGCATTACGTGGCTCTGCTTTTTTCCCTGAAAGGCTGGGCTGTTTTGTGTGTTCAGCACCATTTCAGTCAGTGTGGTATTTGGCCTCAACTGAATTCTAAGAAACGATATCTTACAACAAATTAGATCGAAGCAAAGCTTTTTATACCTTTTCTTCCGAGACACAAGCTACATTCACTTCCATTAAAGCTAACTGATGTTGGACTGGAGTCTACATTGAAAGTGTTCAAAAAATTACGTTGAAAAATCAGACTGTGACGCTAAATTTCTTACATTAAAGCAATTCCTTATTTCTCACAGTCCTAAGTGTGACTGTACGCTAAAATGAGACAAAAGGGAGATTTCATGCTTTTTATTTTCTTCGTGACTCTCAGACCATTGCATATGCTACAAACCAAACTTAGGATCTTCCCAGTTCAGGGATTGTGCCCATTAATGAATGTTAACTAATCAGAGTGATGTATAGATATGCAAGAGAGGAATCACCAGGCAATTCCGGTGTGTGCCACGCAGCGTGTAACGCAGGTATTAAACAATTCTGTCTGTACAGTTACTTGATTCAAAGATGCCAGGGCAGATGGCACTGCTGTAGTGAGCATTGGGTTACTCGTTGTAGCGTTGCTCCTCAGGTTTGCTGGCTCGCTATGTGTTGAATAAAAAGATTTCCATTTTAACGGTTACTTTGATTATTTTCTAAACTTCTGAACTTTTGAGCATGGTTATAAGATGAAAAACATGACAACTGCTACAGCTTTAAAAGCAAATACTGCCTTCCTTGCTGACTTTGGGGATGACAGAGAAGGAGCACACATGAACGTGCTGCAGATGAGGGCAAGGGTTAAGACTTGTGTTCAGTCACTTGGTTGTTTTTCAGTCAGTGAGCTCAGAGCAAACCATGCAGGAAGCACTGGCAAGCTTGGGAGCTGGTAGCTTTTCCCCTCTTTTGCATAGCTGCTACCTACTGGCAGTCAAGGTCTGCTGCTCAGAGCTATGCAAAATATTTATACCGCAGCTCTACAGCAAAGAGGACTTCTGCCTGGCATGACCTGAACTGTATTGTAGAATAACTATGACTATCCATTACGGCTTGGCACTTAATGTGGCTGAAATACCATTTATCTAGATCAAGTTTAGGTGCTGGCTGAAGTCAGGCCTGGTGTATTGATGGCATCACCCTTGGAGCAGAGGAGCAGGCGCAGCAGCTGCTGCAGAGGCCGTAGAAGCCAGGCGAGGAGGACGGGTCCCTCAGAGCTGTGGAGTCACAGCTGTATGTCTGTCTGCTTTGTCAGCTCCCAGCTGACTCAAAACCCCTTGGAAAGGCCAAGGGTTCTCTGCCTGCCGCACTCCATTGAGATTGTTGTCCTGATCTTAGGGTGGTAAAGCAAAGCTACAAAAGCATCTCGTTAACAAGCTTCCCTTTCTCTCTGACAGGAAGCCTAGAGGGGAGGGGAAAAAGTGTCGGAAGGTCTATGGGATGGAGAACAGAGATATGTGGTGTACTGCCTGCCGATGGAAGAAGGCCTGCCAAAGGTTCATCGACTAAAGATTGAAATTATGCAGAGGATTTGGGGATGGGAAATGACAACAGCAGAACCAGATTGCTGTAGCTGCACTGTATCACTTCCCATTTTCCCTCCAGTGATGTGGTGTTGGGGGTTTTGGGGTTTTGGGGTGGGTGGTTTTTTGGGTTTTTTTTTTTTTTAAAGAGCTTTGTTTTTCAAAGTGAAGCACTTGTAGCCAAGGAGAAGCACTAATCAAAACCTGTGTGGAGCAATAGAGAAAAAAAAAAAAAAAAAGCAAAACCAAGAACATACAAGAAAATTCTGTCGTACTAATTATGGAAACCAGAGCAGCTATTAGTGTTTTTCTGTAAAAGAAAGGAAAAAGTTAATTTTTTTGCTAACTCTGTGAGCTACTTGCTCCTTAGGATCATTTTTAACCATTTCAGTCTCTGTGCTGTGAACGTCTGTATTTGCTAAACTGAACAATTTTTCTTTTCCTGAAATGAAGATCTCTTTTTGAAAGCTTTCTAATAAACACTTCAGAGTCATATAAACTACAGTTTTCTCAACAAAAGCTGTACCAAGACTGGAGACTGCTAAATAATTCTCCTGATACAAAGGATCATGTTTATATTATATTTTTGGAAAGGGGATGTGGGGAGGAGTTGGGATTTTCATTTGTTTGTTTATAGGAGAAAAGCAAAGTCTGAATTTGCAAGAAGGACAAGCAGTGCTTCTGGAAGATTTTTAAACCAGGCACAGACCAGTGGAGTGGAACAAAGTAATTTAAGTACCAAATTGGATGTTGATCCTCTAGAGGAAGAAAAGCAGCAATGGAAAGTCACCAGCAGATATTGTCACAAGAAGCTGAGAGAAGAAATTCAGTGATGCTTGATTGAAACCCTTAAGAATATAATGGGGGTCCAGTAGCTATTAGCGCTCTCCCATTTCTGAGGGAGGATGAACAGTTGGACCAGCACGGCTGTTGCTGCAGGAGGCCTATAAAGAAGTGGTAAATGTGGCCACTAGGATTATATGTAATACCTATTCAGGGACATGATCCAGCCCAGCAGTTCTGCTCTTGCTTCCTTTTCTCTTATTTGAGAGATTGTTGTTAAGATAATAGTTTGCTCAGCTTATTTTTTCCTCCCTATTAAAGTTGCTAAGATTTATTTGACGCAAAAAATTGGTAGAGAAAAGGAAAATGCCCCCTTTTCACATGTCATCTCAAAAAAGTACAACAGCAAAGGAACAACATGCTTATGGTAAAAGTCCATTTCTTAACTCCTTTTGATGTACGAATTAACAAGTTTCTCTACTTGCAATACTTGGATAGATTTGGGTGCTTTGGTTTCTTTGTCCATTAGAAGGTATACAGCAGAATGCGGCAAGATGGTGTTCTGTCTCAACTTGTATTGAATTACCATTAATTAAAACTTCCTTCAGTTTGAAAATGAAGTGAGGATTTACTAGGCTATGAATCTATACAGTTAAACAATACTTGCCTATTAAAGAAAGCCAGACTCCTTAAAGAAAATCAAAGACATAGAAGCAAAATTTTGCTTATCAGTAGAGGCATGGAGGACCAGAAATTCCTGGATTTATTTTTTTTTCATACAATTTGAAATCAGACCAGAGCTTTTTCTTTTTTATTGTTGTTAGACAATTATTATTGTCTAAGATGGCTCATTCTCACTGAAATAAGGGAACTCTTAAGTATCTAAACAGCTTTCTAAAATGTGGTCCAAAGTTCACTTGGTAGCTTTATTAAGTATGCATTGCTACTTATGCCTGTGTAAAAGCACAAAATAACAATGCAGTTGTTTAGAATGTACACTCTGAATTCAGTAATGTAGTACTGAGAAGTAAAATTTATAGTAGGAGCTACCGAAAGTTATTATCTGATTTTCTTTGAACAAGCTAATTGGGCGATCAGATGCTTAATTTGAGGATGCTATTTCTGCATTTGTTTACAAATTGTGTCATTTACGTGTGCAAGTGGCAAGATATGCTTGCATGCACGCAATTACTTGATTTTTTGCTCAATTGTGTTCTCTAAGTCATTTAAAAAACCAAAACAAAAATCTGACTCTGAAATCTAATAAGACCCTGAAATAAATATACATAAGCGTGTATGAGTATTTATATATATATAAAACTATATATTATATAGGTTATATATATATATTAAAAAAAATTGGGATCAATAGGGAGGAGAAAGATTGTTTTCTTTATAAATATAAAAAACAAGACACTAAAGGTCAGTGGATATACATAGCCACTGTATTATGTTGTTTCCTTTTAGTGAATTGTGGGTCATGGTGGTTTTTTGGATGTTGTATTTTTTCAATTTCCTTAGTAAAATACCTCACAGTAATTCATGGTTATTTCATCTTCAAACACCGAGCTTGTGGATGGTGTATTTACTTTGGTAGAACTTAGAAAATTCGGGACTTTTCCAAGATACTCCTGCCAGTTTGCCCCCTCATTTTTACGAGCACTCCAAGACTTAATTAAAAAGCGTTCCATAATTAATTTGACTGTTGTTAGACTTGACAGTATTTGCCTTTATATTTGTTGTTCCCCTCCTTTTATATTTTCCATTTTGCTTTGGAAGATTTTTTTGAAAATAATGTATCCGATTGTATATTGTTTCTATAATGTCATGGCATTGTGAGCACCTTTCCTGAGGGCACTTTACGAATTATTGTAATAAGATTATTCTTTATGAATTTCTGCACAGGAGAATGGTTTTGTTGCCAGACCGGATTGCCCTCTGGTACAAATTCGATATGGATTACATATAGGCACAAAAGCCACAAATCATCGAAACAGGATGAAAAGTTGGTATTAGCAAAACAGAGGACAGAAGGTACTTGATTGATCCTGCCAGGACAAAGCTAAATTACCAGTATTTTTACACAACCTTTAATCAGCAGTTTATATTAAATCAGTTTTGCATCTCATGGCTGTGGCATTTTGATTCAAAAGTAGGCACTCCTCGAGTTAACGTGTCTCAGCCGTGGCCAGCGATAGCAAGACAGCACAGCTGTCTGGACCTGCCTGAAGCGTTCACCGGTCGCTTCATGCTTTGAACTCAGATTACTTCATGCCGCATGAGCACTTCAGTGGCCGCCGAGATCCCCTTTGTCCTCCCGACACACCCAGCAGGAACAGAAATGTCAGCAAAGCCTTTCCTGAGCTGGCGGTATGGAGCGTGATCTGAAATAACCTCTTCCATTTTTCAGTCTCTCGCTTCTGTGTTGCTTTAGGCTGCATCGGTGTCCTCCCAACGTCTGATTCATCTCGCGCTTCTGCACCAGCCTCTCTGAAAGAGCCAGATTTCTTTGTTTTCCCAAGGAAGAGCTAGCCTGAATGCTGTGGTCATTTATCGTCATTGGTACATGTCATTTCCCATATTTTTGGTTTCTCTGTGGGAGGTAGGTCATTGTCTCTGACCTGGAGAAGTCAGAAAGAGCAGCCTGAACACATCACACTGTCTCTGTGTGCTAAAGAGATTTGGACATGGGTTCATTTATATCAAAAGCCAGATCTTCCCCCCAAGATATAAAAATGGAAGGATCTATTCTATTGGGTTTAACCACTTAGTATTATTGATGCTGGTAACAGAAATTGCCAGCATCAGTATCAGAGTGGAGATCAACTGTATAGATCCCAATTATTTTTTTCAGGAGTTTTCGTGCTATAACAAAGCTATTTCCCACTTCCCCATTTACCCCATCCCCCAAAAGATCTGGAAAAGGAGATAATTTTAGAAGTGGGAAATTTTATGGCAGTTTTTAAAATGTGACTGTGCTCCAGCTGCTCCTATATGAAGCTATTGGATGTTACAAACTCAGATTATCTTAGTCATAAAATGGTTTCCACCTGAAACAATGTGCCTGATTCTCTAGTGCCTTGCACAAATCTAACAGGGTACGCAAAATGCAGAGTGAGCAAAAACTCTTCCATTCCAATTTGCAGGTTTATACCTACTTTTAACAAATACCACTTGTCAGCTAGCAGGTATCTTGTCACATAAGCTAAACCTGTAAGCACTGCTTGTGTGACTAAGCTGAGCAGAATGCCTATCGGTTGAATTATTTTTTCCAAATGATTAGTGTGTTATGAACGTCAGCTGTCTAATGATCAAAAGATTCCTTGCGCCTGAAGATTCCTTTCTTCATTCTTTCACCCCTTCATTTTTTTAAGAAGATGACTAGGTCGGCAGCACAACAGGAGGCAAAGCTTTAGCCAGAAGTTCTTGTAGAACCTGTGTGTGAGAACAGATTCCAGCTCCATGCAATATCCCAGATGTTCTTGTCACTGACCCTAGTTTTTCATGGTTTTCTGTTTCTGCTGTGGTCTGGGACCAGCTAGAGTGGCCCTGCCAAAAAATTCGGGACATTTGCTGTAAGTGTGGCAATACAGAGCTATTTCTTTCTTCCCCTTCCTGTAATTGTTGAAACAGCACCTCAGAAGCAGGACACGAAATGCGAAGCTTGCTGGCCATGTGCACAGGCATAAGAGGCTGCTGGCGAGGCTTGTTTCTGTTGGTTCAAACTTCAGTCATCTGTTGGAGAAAATTGTGCTGCACCTTTTCTTAGAAATATTTTGAGGACCTGTTTGTAAAGTCTCATCTTGGTCTTACGTTTACACTTTATTCAATCTTCCTGTAAGATGGTAGCACTGGAACTGAGACCTGTACAGAGTATGGGATTTAATCTGCATTTGTTAGGGGTTTTTCTGGTAGGTAACTGTGGGCTGTTGCAAAGCATCGTCGCATTGTTTTTGTTCTAGTGTTACGTTCAGGAGAGTTTGATGGCACCTTTAGCAAATAAACCAGGCTGAGGGTTTAAATGCATTCTGTATCTGCTAGACATAAGCAGCCCTTGTCTGCATCTCCATGGAGCCTGTCAAGCTCCAAGATAGAAAAAAAAATGGTGTACACCTGTAGTTGGCAGTGCCCACTTGAACTGTTTTTTCCATCTTAGACTGCAGTGCGTTTGCATAGACCTTGCTCTCACTTGTATCCAAATGCAAGATTAAAGATGTGTATCTTCCACTTGCAGCTTTTTTAGTTTGTTCCTCAATATGAAAAACACAAATCATGTTTTTTATTCTTCAGACAAACCATTTCTAATAGCAATCCAGAAAGACCCTGAAAATAGAAATCAGTCTGTTGGCAGCAGGTGAAATAAAATATGGGTTGCTCCTATGCTTGCTCATACTCACAGCAAGAATTCATTTGGACAGTCAGCTGATGAAATGTAAAGGATAAATTTAGTAACAAACCAGTGTTCTGCTGTTTTTTAACACAACACCAAGAATTTTTTTTCTTTCCATGCTTGGATCTGAATGTGAGATCTCTAATAGTCCCTTGAGGGAAATTAATTTAGCAACAGAAAGGCTGTTTCAGCTTTCCTGTTACTTGGGCATATATACACAATATTATACTAATGAGGTAGAGTTTCAAGATTAAATCCAAATTCTTGATGTAACTCAATGCTAAAGATGGACTCGGACATTTTTAAATGTTTGAATGTTAGTGTTTACCATTTGCCAATCGTCTTAAAAATATAAAGATTTGACTTTGGAGTCCTTGTCTTAGTATGTTATACCCTGCAGCAATTAGTATATGATGTGTAATGGTCAGATAAACAAAAGTTACTAAAATGTTTGTAAAAAAACTGCCTTGGGAAGATAGAAAAAAAAAAAGATAGTACAAATTTCCTCCGAGAACAGAAGAGGGCTGTAAAGGCAGGATGTAGGTTTATTTGAAGGAAAGATGGTTAAGAAATTGATTACTTTTTTTCTATTCTAGGCAAAAGTTGAAGGGCAACATGCCACTACTTGAATTACTAAAATATGAGGGAAGCACCAATTGGTGAACATGGTCTTACTTAATGCTACAGCTTATGAAGTTCCAAATAGGAAAAAAACCCAATATGTTATATCATGTAAAAATACAGAAAATTACTTCGAACCATAACCTAATTAAAAGAGAAATCTGTACATTTGTGTAAATCTTAAAAGGATTCACTATAAATATAAAGGCTTCTTGTTTGCATAGTTGCTTGGTCAAAGCATACTTTGTCTGTAGTTGTATTACTTCTTACCAAATTACTTCAGCAAGCAAAAAAATTATGTTAGCATGAAATCGTGGAGATGTTGAATACTCTTTGCAAAGTGCTTATTCTGTGTGAAGTTAGAAGAAAAAATGCCAGCACACATTTTATTTTTTTTTCGTATCTGCAAAGGTATCAGCTTCAGTAAACCCAAGGCTTCATTAAACCATGTTAACTAGTATTTTGAAGCAATATATATGCAGATTCTCAAAAATTTCTGTATTTGTATGCAAAAAAAATATTTTTGATGCATAGTAGTTTTTTCTGTCAACTTTTTCCTGGCTCCAGGGACTCCATTCTGCAAATGGAATGAAAATACTGAAGTGAATAAAAATCAGAATCTTCAGTATTAGGGCCTAAAAACGTAAATAACACCTGGCGTCAGAATTTTCAGTATCAGTATTTAACTGTAGTAATTAATTCCTACAGTGATGCCAACAAACCTTTCAGGGAGGGGGGAGCACGTTACCTATAAATCATCAGGTATGGCTGCGCAGAGGTAGAACTACTGGTATTCCAACAATAAAATGTAGGCTCGGATTCATCAGAGCACTCAAGTGTGTGTTTGGCTTCACTTGTGGAGTTTGTTGATGAGACTCTCCATATTTCTAAAGTTAGGCATGCATTTTTATGCTCTTCTGAAACCGGGCCTTGGCAAGAGCAGATACTCATAGCTTTGAAATACGCACTTTGTAGACAATCTGTCTTTCTCTGAGTTTATGCAATTTATCTTGTACTTAGAAGACCAGATGAATTTAGACAATTCTCCTTTTTATTTTTTTGCATTGCAAAGGGAAAGTGAGAAAAACACGTTTAACTGTACAGTTCAGCATGTGAAAGCATTGTTTAGGTTTGTAAAAGGTGTGTATTTGCCATCAAGCTCAAAGGAACTTACTTGAGCACGTCAGAAAAAAAAAGCATGACAAGCAGGTCACATTATATACATTTGTATAGTTCCATCTGTATTCCCTGTATAGTCAAGATTCCTCCAGGCAGCTGGAGACACGCGAGCTGTGAGTATGCAGGGAAATAAATAAGTTTACCTAAAAATTTCAGGAATACTGTGCTTTTAAGCCACAAGTGATGTTGTCTATGTGTAATTTTTAGTGTTAAAAGAAAATAGACAGTAGCCTTAATAACAAGGTGCAATACTTAAGAAGGGCTAAATATGGAAGCAAGTGTGTATTTGTACATCACTGCGACATGTGCACTCTTTTAAAACTGACTTTTATAGCACTGGGATCTTATTACCTCTCCGAAATTACAGTGTTGGTATAACTTTATCACCATTTATTATACATTATGAAACAGGATTTGGGATTTCCTAAGAACCATAAGGAAGAGAAGGGGAATTGTAAATCACATAGGGTAGTGGTATGTTGTTTTACACGGCAGAAGTAACCTAAAACACCTTTACAAAGCTATACAAATTCTGGATTACTGAAAGAAAAAAATATATTGCTCTTGGTTACAGAGGTAGTTTAGTCTGAAATGTTGCATGATGTTATGAAAACGCCTACTTCAGTGTTCAGTGTTTGCTTTACCTCTTGCATTTTATTACTGGGGTTTGTCTGTTTGTATTCTGATTGTGAAGACGTTCATAAATTACCAGTACTCGGCTTGAAATTGTATTCTTTTGAAAATAACTTTTGAAGTGGAGAGGTTTCTTCATCATACTGTACAGTCTGAATGTGATCGTACACGTAATCTGCTCCAATTTACATGGAGAGGACATGCACACAGAAGGTTATGTAGGAGATTACGTTGAGGGTTTGTTGTTCAGTTACGAGCAATCAAACTAAAAGCTCCACTCACATACTTCTCTCATCTGCCCCGTGGGGTCAAAAGAGTACAGGTTACCAAGTATGATGTATCTTGCTATCTTACACTTTTTGGGTTTTGCTGTTAGATTGTAACATACATATCATTTTCCCATCTCTTAACAGTTTTTGTCTTACGCTGAGAGTCCAGAATTAACTGAAAGACAGAAGTGATCAGCTCTGTTGAGCAGTAGGCTGGTTGGTTGGTTGCGTGTTTGACTGACTTCTTGCAGAGGGCTAGAGTACAAAATTTAGAGAAATTACTTGAAAGAGGCTTGAGCCAGTCAGGTAAGACCTGAAACAAAATCGCTCAGAATTGGATCCTTAAGAATAGTCTTAAGCAGTCAATTACAGAAGTTTTTTGGGTTTGGGTTTTTTTTAAATGACAAGCCTGACAAAAAGTCTTGTTACACAATGAAGAGCAGAGAGCATTGTAACAACTGAGCCCTGGAAGCATTACAGATTTTCTCAGCACAGTTGCAGTTATTCCTGTGCATAACTGCATTGACTAGGACTGCTTACACAGGTAAAGATTGTAGAATGAAGGCACTTGGGTTTTCCTCTGTATGACTCTGTCCACTGTAATTGCGAGTGTGAAATTGTGAATCTCCCGGAGTGCTTGAGAGAGAATTTTGCAGTTAGGCGTTGTGAGAGGGATGGATGTGTACCTAGGCACATTTGTTTGGCTGTCGGAAGATGTTGGCTCAGTTTATAGTAATACCGAAGTGGCCGTGCTTTGGATGCGTCACTTAATGACAGGTTTAAGAGCTGTTAAGCACATGGTATTCAGCCTGTAATCCATCCCACTGATACCAGGCCCTGGGAGAAGGTTTCTCAGAATGGGATCCAGAATGGCCAACCTGTGTGAAGGGAGTCACCACTGTAGTCTGTGTGCTGTCAGCTGGAGCAAGCGCTCCCGTTTTTGTGGCCGGCTTGAGGGAGGTGGTTATCTTCATTAATTTGTGACCCACAGTACAGAACGCTCTTTTGAAGAGTATTCTTTCATTCAGAGATCAAAATTGTTGGGAGAACTTTCATGTTAAAGTAAGTCACCGAATAGGTTGAGGTATTGTCAGGGCTGAAATCAGAAGTGGTGGTTTCCTTCCTTGCAGAGCCATGCTGCAGCTCACCGCCCGGGCTCTCACGGAGTCCTGTAACCTTAACTAAGTCTTCTTCCCCAAGATTTGTTGGAACCCAGCAAAGAGCCCTAAAACCAGGACAGTGTGAGTTTGACCCCCAGATAAAGGAGGCTCTTTTCAACTCTTTCCCAACTCTTCCACTTCCTGAGCAAGTGTTTTGTTAGCAGACTTTTATAAAGAGGGTATTGCTCCATCATTTTCCAGTGGTATTTCTAACAGCACCAGCCACCCCTGTGTTTGGAAGGAACCAGACATGATCTCTGTTAGTCAGGGGGTTTGGGGAATGTTATTTTACATGTGTATCTCTACATTTCACCTAATGCTGTAGTTCCACAGCAGGTTAAGTTGGCATAAGCTTGTGCTACTGTTGAAAGAGCTGTCCCTACCCCCAGCAGAGACATTTCTAGAGAGAAATAGCCAGGGTTATGCTGGCTTGAACCACTCCTAGAAGCGCAGGTCTGTATACAATGCTTGCAGGCTAGATGAGTATATGGCTTGCTGGATTTACCTCCGCTCCTCATGTGGCAGGCGTGACAATACTGCCTTTAGCCCACCCTGTCCTGGCTGGAGTCTCATTAAGGGCCTGGACTTGTGCATACTCCTACAGCAGCTGGCCTGAGAGCTCCGCAAACAGCTGGTGTTTAGCACTACCAGAATACCATTAAACAGCGTTGATCTTGGTGTGAAATGGAGTATATAGACAAAAAAAGAGGAGTTAGATCAATAATTGTACGTGTTAAGACTACATCTTAACTGTGTCATCGTTTTGTTAAGCAGATATTGGAGAAGTTAAGGGACGTGAAAAGCAACCTTACTGGACCTTGCTCCTCCTTGACCCCAGGTGCATCCTGGAGCCAATCTGATCTTTGTCAGGGTAATCTCGGGCCAGGCAAGGTTTATTGGGGGGGTTGGGAGATGAGATCTCTGGGCCGCAGAAAACCAGAGTATACTTCTTATGCAGACATGGTAGCAAATAGGAAGGATCCTCAGCTGCTTTGCTAGTGCAGTTTTTCAGCCACTTTTTATTATAGCACCAGTGTAATAGCAATGGGAATGCTGAGGAAAAGGTTCTTAAGGTAACTGAAGATAACTGTCAGCATCAATTGCACTACATTTTTTAAACTCTGTGAAGGAAGCAATTATGTTTTCTTGTCATCTGGTACTCATACATTGTTTCATGTAAGAAAGTATTTCCATCATAGAAGGTGATGACTTTAGCACAAGTTAAGCAGCTGTAGGAAAACAAAAAGCCCAGTTGCCCAGTTTTCATGAATATGGGGTTTCTCATACGCTTGGCTTGCATAGGGCTGCAGTATTTAGATTGATGCATATTTTTGTCTCGCTTCAGTCACAGAAGGGAACTATCTGTATTGTTCTTCCTTTGTTTCTATGAAATACTGTTTTGTAGAATATAAAGCAAATGTAAGTTTTTTAAAAAACATTTTTTCTGAATTACTATTTTCAGGGCCAGAGCATTTCCTCTTTCCCTTGGTGTAAAATTACTGAGCTTTAATTTGCTCTGCATTGCACTTTATCTATTTTTTCACTCGTTGGGCCATGTATTTTTGATATGCAAAACAATAAAGGTTTTGTTAATCTAGTTTTGACTAGAAATTAACTATGAAACTAAGATGTTTTTGTAAAAATGCAAGTTCCATAAAATACAGCGTTTTTAATGATACGTTGAGAAATATTATAGCTTCTAAAATGATTTACTATTTGGTAAATTCAATACATTAATGAATAGCATGGTTTAAAATGGGATATGAATAAGCAGAAGACAAAGTTCTAGATATTGGATTTGCTTATATGCAGAACCTGCACTAGTTTAATTGATATGGGTCTTAAAAAAATTATCCTAATCTAATTTAAAGAAGTATAAGTCTTACTTGGTAAGCCTGGTTAAAATTAGAAGAGCTCACTGAAAAGTTGAGATCAGTTTAACTTAATTACCAAAGAGATGTGTTTTTCACTACACTAGTGCAGTGCTGTACAGTGGGCAGTCTGAGAAGCCCCTTGCCTCTGGAGGGGCTGAAAGCATTCAAGTGTAAGACACCGCCAGAAGCCGTATGTGAGTATGTACTTCCCTGCTTCCAACAGTAGCACTCCAGCCTCTTATGCTTACAGGCCCACTTCCAGGTGGACAGTGGTATTTTCATTTGGTTTTTCCTACCTTCATCCCCTCTAATTTTGGGAATTGGTGTCCTAATGACAATCTTCCTAAATGAGCTAATGAAGAACTCATTTTCCCTGTGGTTGTGGTGTTAAACTTCCAGCCCTAATAGTATTGTATGTAGTTCAGCATGAGAATTTTTAGGTGCCAGTTTCAACTAAACAAAGAACAGCTACTCTGCACCAGCACAGAATCCCTTCAAATCTTGTGGAGTATATTGAAAAATAAAGACCTTTTTTACTTTTACTTTGTCCAAACTCTTTATTCCAATTCACACCTAGAGAAGTGGAAGTCTGCAGTGACTGGAAAATAAAGCATGGCGGTAAAGAGGCAGGAGAGAGACAGCGGTGCTCTTGTTTTCTTCCCAGGGTGAGTCCTTCCTGGGCGCCCCTCTCCCAGGCTGATGGGCCTGTGTGCGTGCAGACCACACACAGCTCTGAAGCCCGTGACACCATGATGTGAAATCCCTGCAAAAGTGCTTTGTCAGCCACTTCCAGGCATCCCCAGTTCCTTTTCAGAGACTTTCAGACATTCTGCTTTTTCATTTCAGCATCCATAGGTAAAAGTAAAAGCTAACTGCTGCTCCAATAGCATAAGTACAGTCTCACCTTGGGCTGAAAATAGATCTTTACATTTGTAACCATGCTTCAGTTTTGCCTACAAAAGATGGGCAGGATCTGGGTATTTCTGCATGCTGTAAATCTGTTGTGTCCTTCCAGGGACTGCTGGGAGTCCCTGGAGCATGGCAAGTGCACCGGCAGCGCCATGTAAGCTTCATGCTTAACACTGGTGAGCACGATGATACCTGTGCCAAAGAGAAAGCATAGATCCATGTTACCCATACATCGTACCGCTGAGCGCTGCGCAGCACTGCTCAGGTCTTGCAGTTGTGGGAAAAGCAAGATCAGAACCTTTGCACTACGCACAGGGTGCCTCTGCAAAGTTGGTGTGTGTTTGGCTGAGGAGAAAGCAGTGACAAGGCGGCGGTCCGTCGGGAGCACAAATAACACATCCGTTGCCCGACTAGTTTCTGTGTTTTCTTGTATGGTTTGGAGGAAAGCTCAAAAGAGAAAACTTCTGCGTGTAGGTGAGGCTCCTCCGCGGTCTGGGTCGGTTCTGCCCTCTGGGGGCAGTCAGCCGGCACTCAGCCGGCACAGCAGATTTAAGTCTCTGGCAGTGGAAGTACCTTACCTGCCCGCAACAAAAAACTGTTTCTTAGTAGAAGTGGGTGGGTTTTCTTTCCTTTTTCTTCAGCTGAAGAAACACAGAACAAAATGCCAGCGTGCAGTCCTGTGTTAAACTCTCGCTGTCTCCCTATAGCACCGGCAGCTGGGAGAGCTCCAGAATTTGGAGGACCTTGGCTGTAACTTGTCAAAAAGCCTCTGCAATCTATTGCCGCTGAAAATGTTTTAGCGCTAGGTCAAAAACAGACAGACTTGGGTTCTCCAAAATTACTCTTCAGAATTCACTGTTACTTTATGTGGAAAAAAAAGTGTTAAAATCTTTGTATCTGCGTCTGAGTAAACTCTGCCTGCTGAACCATGAGTACTGCCCGTGGACTTCAGATAGTAGGGAGTCATTCTCAGTACAAGTCATGACACTCCAAACATCTCAAATATTTTTCTTAAATTACAAACATCTGCAAAATTAGCAATGTGTACATCAATGCCTAAAAGTCTATAGAAATGATTGAGTTTAAATACTAAGTAGTATGTGCTTGTACCTGAAAGTTTAAAGAAAGACTAGACTACGGAATTACTAATTTGCTAAGTACTAGCTCCTGAGTTTTATTAATGCACTAAACCAGCTTTGGACGGAGTAACTTTTTCTAAGAGTCAAGGAGGAGTATTTTTTTTCTCAAGTTATTCAAGTGGTTCAGGTAATGAGTAGTTTGTTTCTGGTCACTGGGTTTTAGAAGGAGCAAATCTCACCCTCTTGCACTTTAGTGTTCATTGTTTGTACAGAAAAAAATCTTTTCTGCTTTTTCATTTCCCAGTGAAAGATCAGTTCACTAGCTACCGGCAATGATTCTTCAACTAGATTGCAAAGTATGCTTTGATAAATTTACTCTCCTCCATATGAATCCTGATAATCTGATTATTATATTTTTTCTAGCTTCAAAAATGCTTTTGTATAATTTTCATAGATAGAGTTGAATAAAATTGCAAGGAAGAATCTAAGTCATCTAATAAGGACATTAACTGGGTTTTTTCCTAAGTAAAAATTAAGAACATAAAGAAACATCAGCTATCATGAACAAAGTCAGTCCGTTAGTGAGATAAATATTGGTAGAACATCTTGATTAGTAAAAAGCAGTGGTCTTTTTTAAAGTTACATTCAGTAGAAAACCACCATCTTTTAGTAAGTACCACAAGTGAAAAAGCAATTTTTCTTCAGGAAAAGCACAAATGGAAAACAAGATTTAAAAAGTTCTTTTAAACCAAGGTTTTCTAATTGTCTTTAGGCCCATCCTGCCTGGTACATTACTGTTGCACGTTCAGGGATGCTCAGGACAATAGACATTCCTCATGGGAAGCAGCTAGTTCCAAAGTGTTAACTGAAATAAAAGCAAAAGTGAGCAAACTTGTAGAATTTTCTAAATACTAGCTCAGCTATTGCCAAAAAAGTAAAAAAGCACTACTCACTACTGAACTAGGATTTCAGCATTTTAAAAGAATTGCATTTTAATCTAGCTCACATACCATAGTTAAAACTAGATTTCTGTTGGTTTGTTTCTTTGTCTTACAGGGCTTATACTTGTTAATAAACCTCGGATCAGGGTACACCAATACTCAGATGACCATGGTTGAATTGGAATCTCCCAAAATCCCAAATTCTATTAAACATTATTACAGAAACGATAATCTTCAAGTGAAAAACTACTTTATCTCAAAAAGCAAGAAGAAAAAGAAGTTAATTCTTTGTTTGGGAAATGCCATTCAGCTACCATTAACTCTGGAGCTGCATGCTCAGCTGGTCTCCCGTAGCTTTGTCAGGTCGCATTTTTGTTGAAAGCAGATGGTGATTAAACTACATAGCAAAAAACTTTCCTTTGATCTTTGAAATTGAATGTATACAAACAAACTATGCATTTTTGTACAGCTGCATACTGTATCTTGAATCAACTCCAACCTTTTCCCCTAGGTTAGCAACCCCCAAACTTCAGGAGCTGAAGGTGCTCCCATCTCCTTTAGCATATGGTTGTCTCCCATCTTGTTTCTGCGCTCCAAAACCCCAGAACGCAGGATGGAGGAGTGCCCCAGGGCAGAGTGGCTGGGGGCCTGTGGCTGAGGCAGGGACCCGGCATGCCCTGGGGGACCACTTTGGACTCCCGGGCCCAGCGTGGCCAAGCAGAGGGACGCAGTCCCTGTGCTCACTCAGCCGGAGCTGCTGCTGCTCCGGCCCCAGCACCTCTCGCGCGTCTCACCAGTGTCTTGCATGCTCAGGCAGCGGAGTGGGACCAGCGGCTGCTCTCTCACGGGGTCAGTAGGACTTTGCAGCAACACTAGAACAAGCTATGCCGAGGAGGAGGCCACTGCAAATTGGGCTTGCAGCCACGATCCTCCCCCTCAGGAGAGCCTCTCCAGCCACCCTACCTGCCCAGGTTCGTTCTTACCACTTCTCCAGCAGCACACCGCTTAGGAGGCATGGAAGGCTCCTTCGGGGCTGTGGTCTCACGGCTGAGACCTGCAGCTTCAGATGGTATATTGCTCAAAACACTCTATACTTCGTCCTAATCAAAGACCAGATCTCAGGGCCGGGATGTGTAAGAAATGAAGGATCAGACCTTATTTTTTTAGCATACCATCTATTGGAAGGGAGTGGGAAAGGTGAAAAATGGGTATCTTGTTCTTGTGGCTGCTGTAATTAAATGAAGGAAGAAGGTATTGCATGAACATTATTACTTAAATTTTGGGTTGTTGCTGTAACTTATATCAGCCCAGTCCGGCCAATGAATGAAGTGTGTTTCTTGCAGTTCATCCTACAGGAAGAAAGATAAAGAAAAAAAAAAAAGATACTGAAAATATCCTTGCTTTAGAGCAGGGGTCCTCAAACTACGGCCCGCGGGCCAGATACGGCCCCCCAGGGTCCTCAATCCGGCCCCCGGTATTTACAGACCCCCCCCCCCCCCGGGGGTTGGAGGGGGAAACCAAGCAGCCGCAGATGACTGCCTGCCACTGCATCCGCGCGCCGGCCCCCTGGTTAAAAAGTTTGAGGACCCCTAGTTCACATTTAATTGAAAAATATTTTTGCAATATGTATTTGTATTTGATGGGCTATGGCCTTTAATTTGATATTCTTTACAAGGATTAGTGTGGAAATTTTGTTTTCCTGTTTATTAAGCTACCTGCCCATGCTAGTTGTTCATCTGCATAAAGAATAATCCGCTACTTCAGAGGTTTTTAGGTTGCTGGTTTTTTTAAACACTGTTCTGTTAAAAATAAAACACAGTGTTTTTTGTGTGTTTCTCAGTAGAAAAACAGCCCTTACTCAGGCCCCTACAGTGAGATCCATAGAACCCAATGACTTGAAAAAAACGCTGGAGGGCAGGTCTTCAGCGGTTATCAGCTGCCATACCTACCATAGCTGTGACCATATACATCAGCGGAAGACCTGCCCCCAGAAGGGTTCCGCAGAGGCGGCTGTAGGGATGCTCAGCGTGGCACAGGAGGCTCTCTGGAACTGGCAGAGCTCCCTTACCAGGATGTGGCCTACAACAGCAACAGAAAGACACTATTGCACTTCTCTGCAATCTGCAACTGTCCACGGGCTTCGCGCAGATCCATCTGCAGTCCTTTAAATCAAAGCTCTGACTGCAACTGTCAGCCCTTTGCTGTCACTTACTATCACAAAGTTAACTTTTTAAAATGAGAAAGAGCTTCCAACTCTGGCACTAATGGAAATACAGAATACTTTTAATATATATATATATATATTTGGAAAGTATTTGAAAAAAGTGTTTTGTCTTTTTTTATACAACTTTTAGCCAAATAGACGTATTCTGATTATTACTTCTGTGGATACCTTTCCACCTGTAAATAAACTCATATATTCAGGTATATGAACCTGAAGCAAAAAAAAAAAAAAAAAAGACTGTTCACTGGCTATGCGCTTTGCTAGCTCTTGGTTCCTTTGTACATAAGAGGTAACTGTTTAAATGTTGGGTGGGGTTGTGTTTGGGGTTTTTTTTAATTATTGTTCCTCTAAAGAAAGAAGAAGAGAAAAAAACTTTTGACTTTGTTTTCTCTTTTCTGAGTTAATACAAAGATTTTCTAACTTTTTACTGCAGAAATGGATAAATACCTGGTGCTATGTGAATTTGAGTCAAACTGGCCATAGCAAACACACCAGTTAGAATGCACTTTGCCTGTGGCACACAATGTATTTTCTCAGAAGGGACTTTCAAAGGACCATCAGATGTTTACATTTCTTCTTGTTGCCCCAAATAGTTTTGAATATTGAAATATCTCCCAAAAATAAAATCATGATCCATTACTGATGCGACAAATCCTTACATTTAGGTATCTACGACAGGTTTGTACAAATACCATTTTAGAGATAGTTGAAATATTGGGCTTTCATACTTTGTAATGCTTTGATGTGACAATAAATATGCTGTTGCTATCTAGTCTAACCTCATTGTAGACCTGTAACTTCCTGTTTATGGTTATGTCATGAATTGCACTGGCTTGAATTCAGCCAAATACTGACTGTTCAGCTGAAATACTCCGACTGTTATGATGTCCACAAAACATTAATTAAATGCACTTGTATCTGACTGCCGCAGACTATGTCAAATTATTAATGTAATAAAACCCTTGTGTATAACTTTTGCTACTTGTTTATGGGAACTTTAGTTCTTTTACAGCCATGAATGTCAGCACACCAACCAAGGACCAGCTCGAGTCAGCCACAGGCTTTGCATTGACTTCATTACAAACAGGACTGAATTCCTTCCCTTCAGTCGGTAGGCAGACATTTAAACACCACAGCATGAGCTAAGAAACACGTGACAGGAATGTGGCCCTTGGATTTTAAGTTTTGGCCCTGTGAATTTTAAGTGCAGCATTTAGCTAGTGACTATGGTTTCCCAGTTCGAGGCTCATGCTATAAACCTGGTCTTCTTAATGCATTAAGCTAGCAACACTTCTGTCCTGCTCTTGCCTGGCAGTGGAGGAGCAGCGTCCCCCAGCACAGCAAAGAGCACTCACTCCTGATAGGGAAAGCTTCGTTTGAATGGGATATGCCTTTCTCATGGTAAAGTTAATGAAGTACTGCTCTAAACTTGGGAGTTGGGAAGGCATTCCTACACAGGGAGTAGTTTCTTGGGGGGGGTGGGGGGGGTGGGGAAGTATAAATTAATACCATTTCTGTGCAAGTTCTCAACTCCTCTTCTGGCTTTGTTAGGTCATATTTAGATTTTCCTTTGGCTAATGCATTCCTACACACTGCTGCAAAGCCAACTCCAATATAAATAGCAAGGTTATTAAATTTAATGAGCGGTTTAATCACCTTTCTTCTGTTCGCATTTTCCTCCCTTCAAGCAACAGCTCCTCACCACACACATGCATACTTGGTCATCCATCTCCAGTAAAGAAGATCTCTAAACTCATCTGTTCTCTCAGCCAGAGGCAAAACGGCTCGGACAAAGACACCCTGCCCTGGTGCCCAGCAGCACGTACCGTCACTGACAGTCTGGCCTGCCCAAACGGTCCGTTCCCCGTGCTGCTGAAGCGAGCAGTGAGTGCTGCTCCTTGTAGCTTCTCTTCGTAGCCCCGCTCCTGCCGGGCAGGTACCCAAACCTGTCTGATTTGTATCACTGGATTAGGTAATCCTACAGCTGATTCCTCTAGATATAAAAAAGAAAGGGATTTGAAGCCATGTAATTAGCAAGGGAGCATTTTAGTGGTATTTCACATTGAATTCCACTAATTAAAAGAGATAATAATCTCTGCTTTAATTGATTTTTCTGAAGACAGGCAGATGGACCGTTACAATTTTCTTTACACAAACAACATGTTTTCTACTTTTGTACATTAAAGAAAAGAGATTTCATTTTAGCCCCAAATTCAATACCTCCACTCCCTGCTCTCCATGCCTGCACAGGCTTCGCCTCTATCTGAGCCAGTTCTGAAGAGTTTTAAGAAGTGACTACCCTAGGTGCTTTTGCTTTAGAAATATTTCACACCTTCATGTACTTCCTTTAGAAAACTTTGAGACAGAATGATTCCTTCTCTGTCTGGATCAATAACTTCCTCTAACCTCATTTCTTTTCACTAAAATAATTCACTAAATTTAAATTTGGGCTGCAAATACTCTTAGCTGCAAGAACATTTTTTTGAGATGTCCTGTGCATTTTGTACTTCAAATGCTGTCATGGTCTTGCTTTGTGCCACTACCTTTGAGACCTGTTCTCCAAATTTGGTGTTACAGAATCATTATGTTATAATCTTACTTCTTCTGCGAGGTCCTAGTGGAAATCTGCTGCACCAAACCAACTTTTTGGCAATGAAAATACAACCTAGAGAACAATAACATCATTTTAGTGCCCTTAATTGAAAGTATTATTTTCTAGTTTATTTCCTTAAACTGCCAACTTTTTTTCTCTCTTTCCCACCCACTCTTTTTTATGATGCCAAGAAAAATATTTAGGTTATAAAAATGCCATATTGGTTTGAAAATTGAGCTACATTTCTCTTCTTAGCTACAAAATAAAACCCAAACATTATGGTAAGATTTATGTTCTGAATTTAGCTTTGGAGAGGAGAAACAGAGAGAAAGAATATGCACCTTCCTGAATTATATTTCCCTGCTTTATCCCCAGATGATGCCACAATGAACGGATGCAGGAGTTTGGGTTTGTCGTTTTGTTTTTTTCTTTTACAGTTTTTGGGGAAGGAGAAGAGTTTTCAAACACTTTTGTTTCAATGCAAGGCAAACGACAAGCAAATTGCTCACTACTCTTTGGCTCAGCTTTGCCTTTTGGTCACTATAGTACAGCGTCTTTCTCTGAAACGAGACTTCATTGATTTTTTGCAAGGTCATAAAAACAAAACGAAACTTATGGATGAGGAGAATGGAAGGAACCACTACCAAGAATTGGGTTAAACGACCAAGTTCGGGTTTTAACCAACTCTATGGCCTAACTCCAAGTGTCTCGATATGACTCTGCAGATCACTGGGCCACCAAACTTTAACTTCGCTATTTTTCAGTAATAAGTGAACATTCCTTTTTGGCTAGAAGCAGACTTACCCTTCCTCCCCAGACTTTTTAACTGTTAGCATTGCAGGCTTTTTAGCTTTCCTGCATAATACTATAAGCAGCATTTTTATATATATATAATATAGGTAATCTATGTGTAGTAATATATGTGTGTGTACATTTATACAGAGCGTGTGTGTGCATATACATGGTTCAGATATCCTTTTCATGAAGTTAGGTTTCAAAATGAGAACATGCAGAAAAAGGGAAAAATAACTAGAAAACAGTCCCTTTTTAGGAGAGATGAGATGAACAACGCGTGCAAACTGACAGTGTATTACATACAACTGTTACTGAAAGCCACTCAGTGCTCACCAGTTTTATCGAAACCGGTGGGAGCCGCACAATCCCGACAGCTGAAAAGTGTCGGGACCGTGCCCCTGCGGTGCAAACTTATGCAGTGCTGCCCTCTAGTGGTAAGCAATAAATCTGCAGTCACCAAACAGAGTGGCGGGAGTCACCACCACGGCGAGGTTGGAGAACTGCCGCTGGGTTGGCCCTTCAGACCCGGGCTGGGATCCCCACACAAAGAGCACACCCCAGAGGGCGGGCGCACACCCCCGCCCTCCCTTAAAATCTTCATTTTTAACTGCTGAGCACACAAAATCCTACATCTTACGCAGCACTGAAACATGGTGAATCTGTCGAGTAAAAACAGTTCAGAAATTTGAGAATTTATGTAAATTCTTCACAAAGCTTCAGGAAAAGCTTTAGCTGGGAAACACTAGAGTAAGAGAAATTTCGCCATTGATCCTTGCAGATTAGAGCTGTGTTTCTATCATTTTATCACCAATACTGAATTACCTTGTTGTGTACAAGGCACGTCGCATCCCTCTCTTCATTACCTGTGGTTGCGTGCATTTGACTGATAAATCTGTGGAAGTCCAAGTCTCCTGCCTTGCTTCTGATATCTTCCTTGTGGCCTCATTTCCCACCAGCATGGAACACGACTGTCACAGTGAGGCATATATGCTTTACGTCCCCATTATTCACTACTCTAAGCACTTACCCATATCACTCAAACCAGCTACTCTACTTGGGCTCCAGAGGATCAGAAAATTAGTCAGCAAGTGAAAACCCAAATATTTTTAATAATGTCCCTCAATTGTGAGCCCATTTAAGGTCAGAGGAAGCAGATACTACTACCTCTGCCAGGTCAAATGTCAAAGCCCGAGGGCTTCGACAAGGGTGACAGGATTAATCACATTTGCATCCCACTCTGAGGTCCAGCTGCACTGGGCACCCTTTCATTTTGTTACACCTATACCTGTCCCACTAGACCTGCTTCCCACTTCCTGGGATACACCTCACCCACTCTCCAACTGTGTAGGGCGTCCCCTGCCCTCAAAGCAGCAAGGCTCTCGCTATTAGTGCCCGTACAAGCAGTCAGTAAAAAGGGTACCCCGAGTCCTACGTCAGAAGAGGGAGCAAATTCATTCCTGCAGCCTTGCTCTTTTAGCATTGTCAGAAAAAGCACATCTTCCCACTGCACCCTTGGAAACAGGAGCACACCGAGGATGCCTTCATCTTCCCACACAGCCGGAACTGCTATTCAAAGGCAAACATGAGAGCCCTTCTAGTTCAAGCTCATGTACTTTAAAGTCTCACCCCCTCACAGTGAGCAGAGCGCAAGCCACCCCCAGAAATCATTGCCAGACATGCTTTTTAGTCCTTTTTAGGCCATCAACACAACTTCTAGCCGTCTTAGAGCAGAAATCGGGTCTTTATTTTTGCCCCTCTTTATTTTTCCCCTCTTTTCTGTTCCTTGCAGGTTCCTTGTTCTGGTGTATGTTAGTATCACCACCGTTATTTCCCGTCATGCCTGAGGTATGAAGTGAGTAAAGTGGTGACTCACGTAACCAAGTTTAGCCTGAGCTCTTAGCTAGGACTGACCAGGCTTTCTGAAGTGCTGTAGAGTGGAGTTTTCCGTTAGGAGACTCAAATGATGTCCTCTTCAGAAAGGACTGGTTCCTTCCTTCTGGTGACGGACCTCTTGACCTGTGAAACCAAACAGGATACAGAATAAGGGAAGGAAGGAGGAAAGAAATTGTTTTTTACTTCCACGGATTTGGTAGCAATCAGAAACTTCCAAAAATACCTGCAAAATCCCACTCCCAGGCTGCTGCTTTCTTGGGTTCTCTTTTCTTTAAATGTTTATGTTTTCTCCCAGAATGGTGGTCAGGAGTTTTGGCATTTCAGGCTGAACTTACAGCATGTGGCTTGCTACGTGGGGTGATTTTCAGAGCTCCTCCCTCTGCCAGCTCTGTTGCTTCCCAAAGTCAGCAGCAAAATGAGAAGTACAGCCTCTCACTGAAGATGTTTTATATTTAGGATCGGCACTCAATAAAGATGGATTCTGCACTGCGCTGCTACAAGACACGTGGAGGGAGGCAGACCCTGATGCAATGTCAGAGCTGGGGAACTAGAAAGCTATCAGAGGAAAGCAAGATGAAAGTGGAAGGGAAATGAAGTAAGTGGGTGATAAAAAAATTCTGTTATATAGGGAGAAAGCCAGGAGGATCAAAGGATCTCTTTTATTTGCATTTTATCCTCATTTCTGTTCCTTGCAGTTTCCTTCCTCTGCTGTATATTATTATCACCTCTATTATAAAACTTTCTGGTTGCTTGAAATTATCCCCAGCTTTAATCTCGTGCTAGGCTCTTCCCCTTTGATCCAGTGCAGTACACGCCTTCTTGCCATATGACTGATTGTGTGACTGCTGCATATATATGTAAGAACACACTTTTTGTTTTTGACCTAATTTCCCCATCATGTCTCTAGTTTAAGTCTAGGCAAACCTGTGGGTCCTTCAAAAAATCCTTTCTGTTTACCTCAGGGTGGATTAATCTCCCCAAAAAAATATTACAAACTGAAAGCTCCTTCTAACATCTTCATTTTATTTTTGCACATGTTACAGTTATAATTATATACAATAGAAGAACACAAGCTACAGAGAGGGACACCTAATTATGCCCTTCATGTCAAAGCTAAGCCGAGTTCAATGAGAAGAGAGAAACCTGTTACTGGCAGACCCTTGATTCTTTCTCTTTTCAACTTATTTAAAAAAAAACCAAAACAAAACACATACCTCCTCCTGCTGTTCCCTCCTACCAGCCTCTCCTGGGACCACAGCTTGCCCTGTTCCTGCAAACCGGGCATGATGCCAGGGCTGCCAGGGCTGAGATATTACTGAAGAAGTCTGGGACCTGAAGGCCAGGAGAAGAGCCCTGCGATGACAGGGGACAGAGCAGAGTCAGTCAGAACATCAATAGGAAAGATGCTGTTTTTCCAAAGGACAAACCAGTGCCTCCTTCTTTGGTGGGAAACAGAAGGCAAGGCAAAGCAAAGCTGCCCAGCTCAGCCGGGCCCTATCCCTCTGCAGAGGGGAGCTGCTCTCTCACAGGGCTGACCCCAGACAAGACCAGGTGAAGCCCTATTCTCTGCTTCCCCTCCTTCTCACTGGTTTTAGGTCATATTTCTTTCAGCTGTGCTCCACCCTTTCGTGTGTATGGAACACACTGACCCTGGTTGGCAAGAAAGTCTCATCTTCATTCTTCAAAGGGAACCCTGAAGGAACAGTTCGAATGGTCTGAAGTAAACAACTACATTTCGGAATGCTATAAGGAGTGTCAAAAACTACCAAAGCCCGCATAGTATTTAAGCGGTTTGTAGCACAAACACTGTTAACTAAACCTTTCGATTTTAAGAGGAACACAGAATCATGAAATGATAGAACGTGACAGAAAATTTATCCTTTACCTTGATCACACAGGCTGAACTCCAGTCACACAGCTACAATAAGCACCCGGATAGCTCAGGAAAAAATGAGCCACTGAAAGGAGCTAGGACAGCACCTAAATTGTAAGTCTTACCCTGGCCTACACAATCTTCCACAAAGTAACACATCTTCCAGCAAAATCAAGCTTTTATTCTCCTTTTATTCTCCAGAGTATCAGTTCCTCCTTCAGATTCGTTCTCCAGCATTCCTTGACTTCCATACTCAGTTACAAACTCCTACCCATCACCAACACCACGTTGCCTTCACTATCAACTTCCTTATGAAGATGAGAGCTATTTGAGGGTTTAAAAGAGCAACAAGTGATTTCATCTTGTTTTCCTTCACGTGAGTTTTGTACTAATAAGCACTAAACAAAGGATCTGCAAAGATTAGAATCACCAAGCATATTTAGATTTTTTGCTTTAAGCTCTTGCACTTGCAGCATTCTCTCTCTGGAATTGAACGGGACCACGGTTGTTTCTCATGCTGCTTTGTATTCAGATAAATCCACTAGTTAATAATGCAAGATGCAGCACCTCATTTTCTAGTATTCTTAGATCACAACATGACCTTGAATATCTTTCCACTGCCACCTTCACAGACTACACTGCAGAAACAAAGAATTTGCATATGTTATTGAGTTAAAAAAAAGAGATACCGGGATCTTACCACCTCACACCCCTCACACGCCCTACTCCCCTCAACACATTAGCATGCATCAGATGATGCAGCACAGCTTTCTTTTACTCTTTTTAAAATCTCAAACAACGGTGAGTTTATTGATGCCACCCTGTGCTCTGCCCTGGTGATAAATTACATTCCCCTCTCAGAAATACACTTCACTTGATATATCATTGGAGGTTCTAACATCAAGAGCAAGAAACTGAATCTTGCTATGCAGGACTGAAAAGCCCTGCACTAAAACACCTTTTGCAGCTGTGAGTATCAACACCCACTCATCACCTTGCCTTTCTCAACCTTCTTTTTAGCAGGATGCATTAGTCAGGCTCCTGAAATAAGCACCTGCAGGGCTTATTTTCCGTTCTTGTGGTCTTCCTTTGAACTTAAGCCAGCCTGTGCCTTCCCAAAACATTAACAACCATGGCAATAAATATATCTGATAAAAGTTCACAGAACATTAACATTAGCAAGCCAACAAATGGCTAACAAGTGTTGGAGAGCATTACATGCAGGGGATATGTAACAGACTGTGGAGGCCCTTTAAGACCTCCAAAGGGCAACTGCCCTCCTGGGGAGTGTGGATGGGCACAGCTGACATGAATTGACTCACAGGGCTGGCTACCCAGCTCAGAGACTTCAAAGGCTTCCAGTTTGGGAAGGGACCATGTTGTTTGCCTTGGTGATTCAAGTTTCGTATGATTGACTTGAAGAAAGAAAGAAAATGGGCTTTGTTAGTTCATTTTTGCTGGGTAGTGGTGGTCTGGTTTTCTATGCTTCAGGAGAGAAGTAATGTTTTGTGTGCAGTGCTACCAAATTAATAGTGGTAGCAGTTATCTTCATAGGCTGGTAAGAGGCATGACATGCAGTCAGTCTGCTAGATCACAACGTGAACAAGTTGTGGATGTGTTGTGGGGCTGGAGCTAGAATATGTAGAGCATTGATGAAATATGTGTGCAAATGTGCTCTTTGTCTTATATGGTGATGTCTGACATCCATAGAGGGGGGACAGATACACCGGGGGTAACTTCTGATGTTGTTCCCATGAGGTATGGGCTCTGGGGTTCTCTGTGTTAGCAGTACAAAGCAGAAGGGCTTTGTGGCTGTTCTGGCAGCTCAGATTTCCTGGGGTGTCAGAACCTCACAGGCAGCCTCCCACTGCCAGGAACCCAGCATTGCAGTGTGCAGGGAAATCCCGTAGTGGCCTGCTCTCCTAGCGTGAGCTGGACTCCAGTCCCCTGAGTGTTCCCCATCATAAGGGGAGAGAAGTGAATCACTAGATACTGAGGTCTGCCTCGGGTTTGATGTTTTCCCTTCTGATCTTAAGGCGTGATCTTGAGTCTGTGTGGCAAATGCTTCATCAGGAGTCATGTGTCAGTAGCATATGTAAGGGCTTTTCTTTTTTCATAGCCTTAAGACTCAAGGCTGTGCTCAGTCTGTTCAGGTGCTGTTTTCTCTCGGATGCCCACAGCCTATATTTCATCTAGAATGATATCAGAACAATTCAGATACGCAAAGGCTATCCACCACATTCTTGTTGAACTGTATCTTAACTACCCAGCAAGCCACATGGAAAACTCCGGTGGGAAGTGAATCGCACTCTGGCTAGTTAAATTTGCAAAGGGGGTATAGGCAAGCAGGGTGTAGTTATCCAAAGTGGAAGCTGGCCAGAGCGTAGTGCTGTGGCTCCTCCTTGTTACTCCAGGTTACTTCTAGGGGAAGGGGAGAGTGTGCTGAGTACTGCAACCCCACAGTTCAGAAAGGAGTCTCTGCAGTGCGTATTGTTCACCTGCTGACTTCAAACGTTGTGTCAGAGCACAGGTACAAAGGCTGGGGGGGAGAAGGATGCACAGGGACTTCAGAGGAAACACTTGGTTACCATAGCTCTTCATCCAGACAGACAGGAAGAATTATTGAATTTTCATTGTAGGCGTCATAACTGCAGGTGTTGCTGGGAAATTCAGTGCAGCTGTCTTAAGGCATAGACAAAGACAGTAAAATTAGAAAAGCGGTACATCCAGCTGAGGTACAGTCAGCAGTGAGGTCATTTGAACAGGAACTGGTATTCTTAATGACTTCTGACAGGAGATGAAAATACAGTTTCTATATCGTGAAAGCTGCAGTATTGAGGACTTCTGCTTCAATTTCACAGTAACGTTTCCTTGCTGCTTGTTCTATTTCAAATTAAACTGGCTTCTTGGAACTTCTGAATGGCGTCCTTCCACCTCTGCTCTTCTTCTGAGACTTCAGTTTTATTCTGAGCTGATGCAGAACTTGTGGCCATGCTGATTTCCTTCTTTCACAACAGAACTGATCTGCTTGTGCTGCAGACAGCAAGAACTTGGTTACTGGAGGGGAAGCTCAACATCTGGGGAGAATCAAGTTGGAAGTGAAAATTCTGTCTAGGAAAACTGTGGTAAAGAATAATCCAGTTTATGGTAGTTCTGTTCAGTAAGCATTTGAACACTTTCTTTTCTGACCAAAACTTTGAAGAGTTGAGTCTGGGTGTCCTTAGCCTGTATTAAGGTCCATTAATAAGAGAACGGTTGTCAAATAAATTGTTTTACAGTTGCTCTAAAACTTGCAACAAAACACTTTCTATGGAAAAATGCAACTATGAAGAAGCTACTTTTTTCCCCCTAGGAAAAAACAAAGTATTTGGTCAGTTCAAACATGGCTTGCAGGAACACAAGGGAGACAAACTAGATCAGTTTGGTAGCAACCTGTTTGTGCCTAAGGCCCACAAGACATTGCTGGGTGATACAGTCTGAGATACTTAATCCTTTTTCCTCTGTGAGACAGTTCTTCCTGTCAAGATGTTTTCCCCTTAACTCTAGTCTCTGGCTGGAATGGAACACCGTTTAAGGACAACCATGACTGTGTTGAATGGGATATAGATCCTGAGGCTTGTAAAGCAAAGGCACTAAAACAACCTCTGAATATACATCTCCATGTGAAATAAAGCTGAAATGAACGGTTCTGAATTAGAAAATGTCAGAATAAAACTTTTCATGTGAGAACATTTCTAAATATTTCATTGGGGGTGGGGTGGGGTTGGTGGTGGTGGTCTTTTTCTGTCTTTACCCTGAACTTGAGACAAAACCATAGTGTTGAAGTATCAGAACTTAAGTGTTCTGATTTCTTACTTGTTCAGCAAAACACCTGCAACTTTCACTGAGGTCAGTTCAAGTCAAAGTTTCCAAAAAGATTGAGAAGTACAATAGGAACAAAGCTCTACCCCGGTGCTGGATTGTGCAGCCAAGAAGTAGGGTGGAAGCTGTCTTCTTTCCTATAGTACATCCTGCTAGGAAGCATCCTTTCCTCTTGCAGCTCTAGGATTGCACATATGCTTTCTTTGAATGCTGACAGAGTATGTAAAGGGGCAACCTACTGCAGTGTCTTTGTGCTGGCCTTGCCTCACGGTGCATTCACAGGTGAGCAAGCCAGGTGTGGTCCCCATTTACACAACCTACTGTGCAGGCTGAGGGCCTGTTGCCTGGGAGTTGGAACGCATGTGGGGTTCAAGGGTGCTCTCCACTGAGAAAACAGGGTGTTGCGGCTAGCCCAAAGGGCTGGCAAGATGTATTCATCAACAGAGAGCCGCTTCAAACCAGTACTGCTCAGACTGCAACAAGTGCAGATCAAAACTCTTCCTTCGTAAGAAACCTCCCAGGTGCGGAAAAGCTGTGTCTTGAACCAGACAGGAAATGTGGCTTGCTTAAACCAGCTTGGTTCTAGCATAGTGAAGGCCAGTATAAATATATATATAACCATTTCTGAGGATATTATTATATTTCCCTGGCAGGTTATAGTAGGCAAAGATTTCTGCCTTGTAAACTGAGCAAATTATTATTTCTAAGGACAGGCCACCAGATGTTTCATGTCACCTAGTTTCTGATTTAAAAAAGTCTTTTTAAAACCTGACAAAGATGTCTGGTGGCAACTTCTTTGATCTGCCCCTGTTAAAACAATTCAATATGATTAATTAAATCTACATGGAAGGTAATGTATGCTGTCAGAGGGCAAGTGATGGTCCAGATTAATAGGACTTGGGTTAGATGTCCAAGGCACCTATCTTGTTTGTTGAGGCAGTCACAGTTATTACTCTGAGAACACTTCTGTTCTGCTGTTTGTGCCATCCATATGAGTATAATTCACATCTTTGTGCAATTCTGCGTTTCCTCTAGTGAGGTAAAACAGGAGGCACCCTTTTGTTGATCCTGCATTTTGAAAGGCCGGTGCTTGTTGGCCTGCTGTAAAGATAAAATTCTGAACCCTTCTAGTGCACTTCATTATACCTCAATTGTTGGATCCTTTTTGCACAAGCTGAGGTAGGAAATTGAAGAATGGGCTTGTAGGGACAGCAGCCACAGGAAAAGAACAGACAAAAGATAAGACAGTCTGTGCTCATCATAGAGCTGTGCTTAGACACAGCAGGGGTGTCTTCTTTTAAGCCAGTGGTGACTTCTGTTTCTTTGGTCTATCAATGTACAGTTGGGAAATGTAACATGAGAGGCTTCAAAACTGGGTGAATTTTAACATAGTATTTTCTAAAGTACCTTGAAGTTATCTGAGAGATGTGATCAGACAGTTGGTGGCATGGAAGGGAAAAGGACTAGAAAGTAGGGGACAGCTAATGAGCACCTTGTGTGGAGAAAAAGGCAGGGAGAAGAGGAACTTTCCCAATGGGGAAGGGTGGGAAAACCAGTGAAACGTTTGGCTTAGATGGCAACATAAATGACTGGGGTGGAGGCCAAGACATTTTAAAGGTCTGGCTGATAAACTCTGTAAAGCACTGCCACAAAACACAGCACCATAAAACAGACACACAAGTGATTTGCTGAAAGTGTCTTAAAATTTCTTTCTTTTTTTTCCTCTCTTCAGCCTTTCTGTACTCCTTTAGCTATCTGCTGTACCTGTCGGCTGTACTGCTGTGCACTGTAGTTCAACCCTTTACCATGTTCACGTCTTCTCTTCTTGCCACTCCCCTTTAATGTCATAAGAGCGCACAGAAAGAGTTTGACATGTTCAGCCCACCCGCCTTTTTAAAAGTGGGATGGGAGAGGTTACTAGTGTCTAAAATATGGCTTGTTCCAAGGGGCTGGTGGCTTGCACACGTCATGTTGAAGAGTGCTATTTCTGTAAAGGACAAGAGGTATCAACTCAGGCCTGAAAGGCAAGAAGCAAACAAATAAGATAAATGAAGGACAAGTTCTATCATTTTGTTTCTTTCAATTCAGCGCCTAATACACTAATTTCACCACACAAAATATGAGCTGTGGCAAGTACCCCAGGAACTAAGAAAAAGGAGAAATGGGGATGTTTTCTTTTAGAAGTGGTTTTCATGAGAAATTCCAAAGATGAAGTGTATTTTTAGCTACTTATTAGCTTTAAAAATATGCTATACAAAAATCCATTTGAATTTTCTGTAAGATTTAATTTGAGTTCACATACAGTTTTCTACTGTTCTCATATTTGATCGCTAGAATTGTTTAGGGAAATGTAAACATTTTTTAAATTCCACAGTTCTGAAGAAAGACTGAAATTAAAAGGGAAATAAACAGTTATGTGGCAGTAAACTTGTGTAGGTTGGAGGCTTTTGACACATCCAACATCACGCACAGAAAGCCTTCCACTTAAGAGTGATGCAAAAGCAGTGACAGCTCATTTCAGAAGCAGTGCGGATTTCTTTGGGTCAAGCCAGGATGCCCCTCCTGTGAGATAAGGAGTAGGATCAACAAGCATTTCAAAAGAGACTTCTCCTCCTCCATACTCATAAGGAAAACCTAGAATCTTTGAAAAAAAGCACAGTGGCTGGAGTTGTTCAAGGATGCCACCCTCACTGAAAGGTGGCACTGCTATGGTCACTTCATGGAAGCACACACTGGCATTGCTTCTAGTGAGAAAATGATTACTCAGAGTCACTTAGCTCTTCTCTTTGTGCCCTCACAGTAAGTCTGTGCTTCTAATAACTGCATTTAAGCATGCTGGTACCACTGAAAATTGAATATGTAGATCCCAGAGGCATCTTTGGAAATGTCACTCTTAAAACAAAGGAGTATATGAATTCAGCATGTTACCTGTGCAAGTCTGGATTAAACACATCCTGATTCCACACACATTCAGCTTTGTGCTGGAAATAGCTCTCCTTCTCTATCATATGCATGTGTATAACTTTTTCCTCAACATCTATGTCTTCCCTACATTAAAGAAGACCTGTCTTAAGTACATAGCAGGTAAGCCTTTTACTTGATTCATCAACTCCATAGCTCACTTGCTTTTCTACAGACAGCTGTTTTGGCGTATAAGGCTACTTCTCTGATGAAGCTTCAAGTCAGCAAGACACTTTCTCCAGTGAAAGTCTGTGACTTAAACTCCCCAGGTATTTGTACAGCCTAACAGGAACAGAGAGGTGCAAAACTTCAGGGATTTTAAAGCTGAAGTTGCTTTAGAAGTAAGGACTTGAATTTGCTGTCTTGTTTTTAAGGAAGGACGTTTCAAGGTGCACATAGGCGCCCTTCTGTTTCCGAGTTTAACTGGACCTCACTGTTTTCAGGTGTGGCAACCTGTGAATCAGACAAATTAAAAGCATTTGGAGTTGACTGCATAGACAGCCTTCTTGCCTGAACAAACATCATCCAACCCTGAACGTGGTGTTAACCCTGAAAAACTGTCAAGTAATTGCTTTGAGTCTTAACTGATGCAATAGCTCAGGAGCAAGTACTGCCTGGCTTTTTCCCTGATTCTTTACTCAGGCTACTTGGTAAAAGGGCAGTACTAGGCGAGGCCTCTGCTTTCCTCTGGTCTTTTTTTCCATTCCCTATTTCTGCTCTTATTATCACAAAGCCATATTCTCTAGCACTGAAGGAACACACTCATTCCTACAAAATTACTGTGGTAAGTGGAAACTTTGCAAGGAGCCTAAATAGGTGACCACAGACATTATTTAGGGAGAACCCAGGGGGTTTGGGGAGGGAGGGGAAGGGAAGCTGGAATTTATTTTGTTGTTTTACAGCGGCTGGATCCCTAAGTTCGGCGCTTGAGTAGCTGAAGCAGCATGCTGAAGGAGACAGGTTCCTGACATCTTCCTTCTTCAGACTGATGTTGGTCTCTCACAGACAAACGCTGGCAAGCTTAGCAGGAATGCCTGAAGCATGAACACACCCAGCTGATGCGACCACTCGCTGCCAGAGGTTATAGGCTACTGGTAGGAGAAGAAGAAAGAAAATAAACATTTACAGCTTCTTTCTCCTTCTACCTTGTAGCTCATATTTCACATCCTAGAGGAAACACACATTTTTCTGAAAAAAGACTGCTCAGATATATCTGGTGCAGCTGAAATCTGCATTTTGTTACTTAAATCATTATCCACCCTCTAAAGAAACCAGGCAAGCTCCTCTGTGCACCATACATTCTTCACCAGCTTGAGACGCTCCTAACAGTTAATGCAGAGGACCGTGACCATTACACAGGAAAGGTGTACACTAATACACTAATTTCACCAGTGAAGACAGTGAAGTACTTAATGAAGCTGAGATTTGTGACACTGCTTCATACTAGTTACCTGATTATCAAAACCTGAAACATCAACATTGTGAATCTATGGCCCTGAAAATGAATAAAAAGAAGATTTGTGCTGCATGTTAGGATCTCCTACCACTTGCCCTGGCTGCTTCACCTCACTGTTTGCTCCTCAGCCTTCCACTCAAGAATTAGAATTTCCTCCCTTATAAATCATTTCAGTTACATCCGTATTAGCAACCTGAACAGGGTCAGTGCCTGTCCTCTGGCTCTAAGCGCCACTGACACTGCCCAGCTTGTGTACATGTGGCAGCATTCTCCCCCTCTCTTAAAACAAGTCTCCACGCTGCCTACTGGGAATGGTTTCTAGCTTGTACTCTGAGTAGTACTGGCTGCATGGACTGATGCCATCCCAAGAACTGTGCTGTCAGTGTGAACAGTCACTCATCAGTCACCACTTGTGCCCTGTTTAGCTCATTATTTTTGTATCAATTATTAAAAAAAAAAAAAGTGCTGTTCATATTTTCCTATTAAAGGGAACAAAGTTATGAAAACAATTTCTTTGAATACAGACTTACAGGCAGACGTGCAGTAGTAAGGCAGAGTATGGAGTGCTGTGGGGATGCAAAGTACAAGTGCTTCCAAAAACATACGACAGCTCAATTTGCATTTTAGGAGTTTTTAGACCATGATTTTAGGAACAACTAAAAAAACCCCGAAGTAACCATGTCTGGCAGCCTAACTGTTATTTACTGGGAACCGTAAAATAAACTCTGGAGGCAATGTTATGTTCTTAAAGAGTCACTGGCAAATTAAGAACAATAGAAAACACACTTGCATTTCAAACCTATTTGTCTCCTGGTGTTGTATGTCACACAAACTGCAAAACAGATGTTATTAGCAACATTTTTTTTATTTTGCCTGGTGTGCTGGCCATCTTCAGGGCTAATTCGGTGGATCTTCTGCACAGCAACAGGAAGGAGAAAACATTTTTTAAAGTGTGATTGTAAAACCGCAGAATACCGGCTTGGGTACTTGGACACTTGTCACTGAAGCTGCCCTTATTTCAAACCAAAAGTAACCCAATAAACATGCACTAAACTCTCTAGATTCCCCACCCTGACCAGTCACCATTTCCTCAGCTATAGACAACCTTAAAACAGTCTTGAAAAAAACTGTCACTGCTGGATGGGCTGTGCTACTCAGTAAATAAAGAGGTTATTCCCTTCTCTACACCCAGAATCCTTAAACCTGTTTCCTCGTCTCTTTTTTCCATAAGACAAACAGAACAAAGGAAATTTGTGCCCGTCCAACTTCTGGCTTTCCCAGCGCGTTCTCCTGGGTCTGCTAAAGCATATTCATCTCTGGTGGGGCAAGCTACCCTCTCGCAGGGCCCAGCTGCCCTGTTCTCTCTCTGCCCTCTGGCAGGAGTCTCCCCTGGCAAGTCAACAATGTATCCGAGAGCCTGCCTCTCCCTGGGGAACCCAGGCTGTCTCTCCACCGCGCAGGGCTCAGCTCACATGCTACTTTCAGGGGAGGAAACGAACGCTGCAGCCCCTGCCCGGCTCAAGGGCTTTGCTGGGCTGGGCTGCCCCAGCAGCAGGCAGGACACGGAGGCCCTGTCAGCTCACTGCCGCTCCTCAGGCACCAGGATACTGCCAGCAGCCTGCAGCTCCCTCCCAGGTGTCACAAGCAGGTTGAAATGGAGAAACAACTGTCCTGACCAAATCTGAAGGGGAAGAGAGGTATTTTTGAATAAACAGAGTATCTTAAAGGAAATTAGTATTTTAGTCAAGTGCTGGCTTAAGAGCTGTGACCTTTGCTTAGCCCCTTGCACAATTCTGCGAGGATGCAGTCTTCAATTACAGGTGGTGTTCTACGGTGGGATTCTGGCATTGTTTGGTGAGCAGAACAATCAATGACCGCTTGGTGAGTGCCTGGTCAGTAATTTGATTTCTCCTCTGTTTTCCCTGTGCTTCTGTGTCCTTATACACCAAATACAGCCCCAACTCTGCTCTGCACAGAGAATTATTCATCAATGTTACTCAGGGGCTCAGATGACAGTTACTCACCAACATTAATGTAGATGTTGTTACACACCTTTTGGAAACGAGGGGCAAGGTTTCACACCATCACTACTACTCAAGTGATGAGGGACTCAGGGTGTAGTTATAGGTAGTTATAGTTTCCTCCCACAGCAAAAGCAGTTGAAGATATTCCCTCACTCTTGGCCTCCATCTCCAGCTGTCCCACTCTCACAGCACAGTTCACTGCCTCCATAGTAGCGCTGATGCAATCATTTATGAGATTGGCCTGTAAATCATCTGCACTGCAGGCCCACAAACAGTTTCATTAGTGCATTTGGGGAGATGGTAGCTGCCCTGAGGAGGCTCTAGCTTTGGTATCACAGAAAATGTTCATCTAACTAAACCTTAAGGCTGGTAAAGAATATGAACAAGGAACGCTACTTTGGATTCTCAGTCTGAGACACCTCCAACATTTGTTTCTCTTACTTTTTCAGAGTGTTTAGCATTTTATTGCACTCACTTTATTGGGACTAGAAGTCTGGTGATCTCAGCTGTAGCTGTGACAGCGCAGGCTGGACAACACAGCAATGGAGCACACACCTGCAGTAGCCAGCATGCTGGAGTTTAAGTTGCTTCCCAGCATCATGCATCAGCTCTGTCACGCAGGCAAAAAGAGACTGCAGTTCTGCAAAGTGGCATTTAACTGCCTTGCTTCTGAGACCATTCCGTCTCCCTCAGACCTGACTCATGTCGCTCACTATACGTGTTCCAGTTTCTGTAAAACTGAAACAGGAGCCAGCCAGATAACATCCCCCTTCAGTGCCCAGCTACAACCATCTACCTCACACACTGAGGAAGAGAGGCATCCTGTGGAAAAAAGACACACAATCATGCCATTGAAACCTGCAATGTAATAAATATATGCAGAAGGAGGATAAATTAAGAAAAAGTCCTGCAGCATAATTTTTCAGGTTGTATTAAAAGCAAGGACACTCATCCCATCATCTGAATTCACGTATGTTACCACACGATCATTAGCAGGCTTGATGAACACTGTAACTTCACAACATGCCCTTCTGTCATTTGAGCCGGAGGATTAACATCTGTCAGTGGCAAACTGCCATCTTTGATACAGATGAGCAGTGCAGGGACTTGATGGTTTCTTGCTGTTACTTGTTGACAGCAGAGGAGTAGCAAATTTTGGGTGCAGCTCCACATTTCTGGCCCTGCTGGTCTATCGGCAGGGGACATCCCACTCCTCTCAACTCTGCAGCAGTCACTAGCCCCTCCACCATTCTGCTTCCTTGACCTGGTTTGGGCAGGATTAGCAGAGGGCGGCACAAGGGATGAGGAGAGACGGGCGAGGCAGAGGTGGAGGGCCTCGCAGCAGCACGCCAGCAGTGGCTGGCCCTGGGGCCAGCTCAGTGTGTGGTCAGTTTGCACCCTGTGGGGAAACGGGCCCTTCTCCACGTTTGGGAGGGGAACAGCAGCTGATGAAGAATAGCCTTGCTGCCTTTGCTCTTCTCAGGCAAACCTTAGATTCCTCCTGTTGAAGCCACCGTGTTTCCTTCTCTTTGCCTCGCTTGGGAACCGTCCTTGGCTCTAGCTTCTCTGTGCCTTCCCATCCACACTAGATCCCTCCCTGCTGGCTGCACAACACATACTCCGGTCCTTCCAGCCGCTGCAGGAGGAGACTTGCAGCTCCACCTGCCTACACCAGATCCCGCCCGACCGCCACAGGTGCCCCTTCCAGCCCGCTCTGTCCCACCGCCGCCTCCAGCCCTGTCGGGTCCTGCCACGCCTCCCCGCCCGCCGGCATCCCCTCCGGCGGCCTCCCCTCTCCTGCACAATTCCTCCCCTTTCAGCCGGGAAAAACTCCCCACCAGCGCGGCATGCTGCCGCTTTCCTCGGTTATTAAACGTGAATACATGTAACAAGTGGTGCGCTGACTACATTTGGACCCCTCGCCCCTCCGCCCTCGAAACAGCACTTCGTGGCGTGAAGGAGACCCCGTTACGCAGCGCTTTGGGCTGACTTCTCTCGGGTTTCTCTCAGCCCCTCAGCGGGGCAGGACGGGACGGAGCGGGGAGCGGGAGCGGGGGCGGGAAGCGGGGAGCGGGAGCGGGGAGCGGGGAGCGGGGGCGGGAAGCGGGGAGCGGGAGCGGGGAGCGGGGAGCGGGCAGCGGGCAGCGGGCAGCGGGAGCGGGGAGCGGGGAGCGGGAGCGGGGAGCGGGGAGCGGGGAGCGGGCAGCGGGAGCGGCAAGCGGGGAGCGGGAGCGGGGGCGGGAAGCGGGGAGCGGGCAGCGGGAGCGGGAGCGGGGGCGGGAAGCGGGGAGCGGGCAGCGGGAGCGGCAAGCGGGGAGCGGGAGCGGGGATCGGGCGCGGCGGGCCCCCCCGGCCCGCGGAGAGCGATCCCGTCTCCATGGCGGCAGCGGCCGTTAAGCCGGCTGGGCGGGAGGCGGGCGGAGCGCCGGCGGGCTTGTCAGGCCCCGGAGGCCTCTCCGAGGAGCCAGGAGGGAAAACGTGAGAGAAACAGAGAGCTGATACGGGCACATCTTTTGGTTTTCACCCCAAAGTATCCTCTGTTACCACACGCAAGCCCTGAGGACAGCCTGTGAGAGGGGCGCAGCCCTGGGGGCCACCTCAGTGCCTCAGTTTCCAAGCCAGCAGTTTTCCCCATCCCTGGGTAGGCTAGCAACGACGGGTGGCCTTTTCCAAGGGGAGGCTGGTTTTCCCCAGAAGATTTACATGCCCCTGTGAAAAACATGCCGGTGGCTTCCCAGGACCTGCTGCGGGGTCAGGCACCAGAACTGGGAAGTAGCAGCCAACACACAAATGCATGCTGTGTCAAGAAGAGGGCCCACAACCTGTGTCTTAGCCATTTTTGGGAATGCAGATTTCCAGGATAGCTCTTTTCCAAGCACAGACCAATACTCCACTCTCAACCATTTGAGTTTTTACTTGACCAGTGGGTCAAGGGAGGTGATTCTCCCCCTCAGCTCCTCTCTCTGAGATCCCACCTGGAGTGCTGCATTCAGCTCTGGGCCCCCAACATAAGAAAGAAGAACAAGCACCTGTTTCAGAGAGTCCAGAGAGGGCCATGAAGATGATGAGAGGGCTGGAGCAGCTCCGCTATGAGGACAGGCTGAGAGAGTTGGGGTTGTTCAGCCTGGAGAAGAGAAGGCTCCAGGGAGACCTTATAGCGGCCTTGCAGTACCTAAACGGGGCCTACAAGAAAGCTGGAGAGGGACTTTTACAAGGGCCTGTAGCAATAGGACAAGGGGGAACGGCTTTAAGATGAAATATGGTAGATTTAGATTAGATATTAGGAAGAAATTCTGTATTCTGAGGGTGGTGAGCCCCTGGCCCAGGTTGCCCAGAGAAGCTGTGGGTGCCCCATCCCTGGAAGTGCTCAAGGCCAGGCTGGACGGGGCTTTGAGCCACCTGGTCTGGTGGAAGGTGTCCCTGCCCATGGCAGCGGGTTGGAACTAGACGACCTTTAAGGTCCCTTCCAACCCAAACGGTTCTACCATTCTGTGTTTCTATGATGAAATACGTGTATTTCATGGAAAACTCAGTGATTAGTATTTGAAGGTCCCACTGCTGATCAGTGCAGGGGATGACGTGGTCAAATTGGTCTGAAGCCAAAAATTATTATTCAAGGATATCTCTATTTTTTTTACATAAGCAACATTTCAGTCACAAATAAGACCAGAAGCTCCAGCAGAACTGTTAACTCTGCTCATTTTGCTCACAATTTTGGTACTGAAATCTTCCATGAAAATGGAGAACATGTTCTTACAAACACCAGGGCTGTTGAAATTATATATGACATCATTCAACTTTAAAAAAAAAATCAAGATCATTAAATGTAGCCATCAATAGTGTATTGATAGTGTGTGCGTAACCACATACATTATGTCATTTCTTATTCCAGGAAACTTAAAGAAATCCACTGCTTCCAAAATGATTCACTCCTCCAACCTGGCACCCAGTTTCAAGTGAGTAGTGAAGAAGAGTAACACATCCTACACGTTCCCTGCAAACTTTGTTTAAAAATCAGATTCAGGAATCCAGGGCTGGCAATGCTCTGCCACAGCTGAACTATATACACGTATTGCCTTGTGCTTGATCCCGCTTGGCTATGTAATTGTACAAACTTGTTTAATATTTTGGTTATTTTGTGGCTGCTAAGAACTCTCACCCAAATAATTTCAGAAAGTTGCTTTCCAAGCACATGTGAAGATTAGAAGCCCCTTAAGGTTCCATTTATGGGCTATTAATTATATTATTATTATTATTATTTATGTAATACCCTTCTGTGCTAAGTACTTGTGACTCCATGTGCTTAAGGAGCTTACTGGATGGATTCCAAAGTAAGGATGTTGCAAAGAAGGAGAGGAAAGAAAAAGCTTGCTGCTTTTTAGAGGAAGGCAGTACGTTACGTAGGGCTTGTGGAGGACGTTGTTGTATTTAAACATATAGAAGGTGGAAAGCGTAAGAAGGGACAGTAGGTGGGTTTCAGGTGCTTGCAAAGTCAAATCATTGGGAATGAGAAGCTAAATTCATGATGGGAATTTAAAAGGTTCCAGGAGTTCCTTTTAACTGCTCTGATACCTAATAGAATCCACAGGTTTGAAATAAGAGACCTGTTCCCTCCTGAAATGCCTAACATCAGCAAGCTGAACAGGGATCTCTCTGAAAGAGCTGTAGGAAATGCTAAGGAGAGAGCCACAAGTTAACCCCAAGGGACTTAGGCTCAGATTCTTAGAGGTAATTAGGTACCTTTAAATACAAGTTAGACATCTAAATCTTCGAGGCTCAGGATTTTACTTAACTAACTCTGGACTGGAGGAAGTCTCCTTAACTGATTCACAGCCATGAACCCTTTCCTGGATTTGGATCCTGTTTTGTCTTTCAGAAACTGAACAGGTCATAGTTTTATTATCATGACAATTAGGCTGGTGTGGCAGGGACTCCAGGAGTCTCCAGGAAACAAGAGAGAAAAAAGTGAAGTGGATAGGAAATGTTATAATCATGGCTTTCCTGTGGGGGAAAAAAAACATATTGCTTTTGGTCAGCAATGAGGTTTTCCTAATATAAGAAAACCAATAAACGTGAGGAGAGAAAGGCCTAATTTATCATGCAATGGAGCAGAATCTCAAAATTCTCATGTCCTTTGATGGACATCACTCATTTCACAGCTATATTCCTATATTCTGGGAATATAGGAAACTTGCTTTTATCCATCTCAGGCATAAAAAGCCTTGAAATTGCAATCAGAGTAATTTACACACTACATGCAGGAATCCTATAATATTTTAAATTAATTCCTTGAAATACTTATGTGTGTTCTTTGTTTTGGGCCTCCAGCACATACTGCATTCCACACACCAGTCTTGAGGGGTTCAAAAGGATTCATAGCATACATGTTCTGAGAGTTATATTATTAGAAATGTAGTCATATATTTGCTTCTGTATAATGTTCTGCTTTAAATAAATGACCTTCTTTCTTTGTCTCTGTCTCTCTCCTGTCTCTGCTGCCCACTGTCATAAAACTACAGTTTTTCTCTTTAGGAATCTTGAAATTTATTGTTTTGGCATTATTTGGGGTATAATACTCAGTATTTATGAAACCTTTCCTGCTGTAATGTCATGAGGTAAGTAAAGAAGAGCTAAATTTAAAAGCATCAAGGCTCATTTTGGTACAGTGTGAGAAATTCATAGTAATAGAAATGTTTCTGTGATTTAAGATCCAGTGGAAATAGTTTTCTTTCAAGTTCTCTGAAGCATTTACAGCCCATACATTACAGGTTTGCAACATTTAATGACATACCTGCTAGAAATAAAATGTTTGTTTCTTTTTCTTTGCTGATGGAGTGAGATTCTGGAAAACTGATTTCTTTTTTTTGTATTTCCATTTTTAATAACTTGGAATGGAGCAAACAGAACAAGCCACTTCCTGAATAATGACGCATTGAACTAATTCACTCTTTTTTTCCACAAAAAAAGGATGTCAAGCGTGAGTCTGAAGCATACTCCTCTTTCTTGCTGCGCTTCCTGTGGAACATCTCCTCCCAAAGGACTGCGGGCCTTTGCAGCTCCTTTCCTAGTCTCCACGCAGCTATACAGCTCCCATCTCCCTACCCCTTCTCCCAACTTCTTTCTGTCTTAAAAGCCTTTGCACTCTTCAACACCTGGCTAGACTACAGCCGTGTATTTGTACTCATGTTGTGCACAACGGAATGTCATAAGGGCCCTAACAATTACTAAGGATCACATCAAGCCCAGGTTATTGCAGCTGAAGAATCATAAAGGATCACAACCATAGTAAGAGAATTGCCATATCTTGGGAGCTGTATAGGACAGTCGTAAATACTCCCACACAGTGGTTGCTGTACAGAGACTGTTCACTGTGGTGTCTTTTATGTGCTATAGGGGCTGCTGGAATGAATTAAAGGAGTTTGAGGGCTGCTGAACCAGATTCAGTCCTTGATGTGTGCTGATCCCCTAGAATCCAAACAGAAAAAAAAGAGCTGCCAATGTATGTTTAGTTATTTCTGCATCCCTTCCCCCCGTCTGTGCCTTTGAGAGGTGATACAGCTCAGCATTTGGTGTCTTGTTATCCAAGTTAGCAGATGTGGTATAAATCTAAAGGGTTTTCATAGCAGGAAGTGGTAGGTGGAGACATCCTAAGGGCTGGAGCAAGGCTAAGACACAGCTGCCAGGGAAAATAGGGCGGGTGGGTGGGAGGAGGAGGCAAGAACATGCCTGGCAAGAGGGAGTCTTCCCAGGGATGAACACAGCTGAGAGGGAGAGTGACAGGGAGAGTGTAACTGAGCAGCGGTAGCTGGGGTGAGGTTTCTGCAGCACTCTATTTAAGGTCAGATGCAGAACCCAATTCCCTCCATCGCGTCGTAGAGAAGTTAAACTGGAGATGTGTGAATCTCCTCTCTTATGCCTCCCTACCTTCCCCCTCTCTCTAAGTAGAAAAGGGAACTTTATGGAATGAGGGCATTGTTTCCTTAAAGCCAAACCACCCATTTCACTCACCCCAGCATTCCTTTCACAGTGTTTATTGATTGTGCTCTTGTTACCAGCAAAAGAATCTGAGGAACTGTAGTCTCTACTAGAGCAGAAAAGTGTTCTGAACTGAGACCTAGCTTTCAGCTTAGAGATGGAAAGTGAGCATCAGATGACATGCATGGAAATTCCAGCTGTGTTGCTTTCTTTATAGGGTCTAACACTGCATTTGTTCTTGAAGCCAGCTCCTGGGGAGCATCACTAGGAGGCCTGCTGGCACCTTCCAAGGACCAAGTTGGCTGGAGCAACTAGCAGCCACTGCTGCCCATAAGGATGTAGGGAAGATACTTAGGGTGTAGGCTGGTCAGAGGCCATGCTCCCACTAAGTCTGATTGCTTACCAGCTTCTCAGAGGGAAACAAAAAATCACTAATAATTAGGTCCTGATTTTATTGGGAGATATTGCTACAGTAATTGAGAGGTCTGCCTGTGGGCTAAAACAGCTCTTATAAAGTTGCAAGTGAGAACTTGATACAAAGCACTAGTATAGGGGAAAAATCCAAATTCCAGTCAAGAACTGTAGATTTGCACATAACTGACATTGTCAATCCCATCCAGGAGCTCACAGGCTGGTGTTACAAGTAACACAGAAGTAGAGGAGGCTTTGCTGGAACTGGAAGACGAGGGCATGTCAGCTATGGGCTCAAAGGCAATTTTTTAAATCCACATGAGCGTAGCAATCTTTGACCTTGAGTCCTAAATCCTGGTACTCAGCAAAAGGCTATAGAGCAAAAGCAGATTAGGCAGTTGTTAAGGCTTTTTTTTTTTTTCCTTTCCTAAATGAGTTACACACATCTGGGTTTAGTCCCTTTGTTCTGGGAGCAGTAACAAATATTTGTCATATGAACATATTCTCTACAGACTTCAGGAAGATAGTTTGTATTAAAAAAAAAAAGCAAAACCAACAAAAAAATGCTTTTCTCCTTGTCTCTGCAGACAGACAGGCTCTCCCAAATTAATTGGAGCAGAGAATATAAAGAAGCTAGAGAAACAAGTCTGCCTACTGGAACTTGAGGCATCATTTCTATATATTTTTGCAAAAACAAAACTGAAAGCATAGGAACTTCAAAACTCAAGTGAATGTGTCCATCTAGGAACATATACTTAAAGTTTCTTCTAGAGGAAAAATGATTCATTTGACTTACAGTAGGAAAAGAGGATGATTTCCTTTGTTTAAGACTCCATGGATAATTCCTTATTTGGAAACTGTGTGCAGTTCCCCGTTTGGGAGAATGTTTGCTGTTTCCTAAGGGTGTGTTCCTAGCTGTGAGAACAGCCCAGATTTTAAAGGCAGAGGACTTTCTTCCCACCAGGAATGCAGTCTTCCAAGCTGCTTCAGCCGCTTCTCTGTCCAACTGCACACTTGTCTTTCATTTGCATATTGAATTTAGTTATCTGTTTGGAGAATACAGATTGAATGACCATCTTGTTATTATGTCCTTGTTGGATCCTAAACTTAAAACAGGCAGATAGTTTTAGCCATTTAGCTGAAACAACAGGTGGCTTGATTAGGAAAATACAAAACATAGCAATAGATGAGAAATTACGCAGCTGGAATAAATTAAGTGTCTCTATGTAAAAGTCTGTGTTTACTATGGCTCCAAGAGTGTTTTGCGTTCATTCACTAAAGTGACAGCATAGGGATTTGTAGAATGGGGGTTTTATGCATGGCAGCAAACTAGAAAATGTCAAAGTGACTGGGAAAATTCCTTAGGATTTATGTTTTGAGTTAATGCTTAGTCAGACTTTGCAAAAGCCAACCAGTCTGATAGAGTGGTGAGATAGGCGTCAGGTCAGACACAAAATCCCTATTATAACATCGGTAATAACATCATAGCACCATAACTAGTAGCTTTGTTTCTGAAGTAGGCTGTAAAATGTGCTCTGGGTTGAAATACAGTGTATGTAATCAGATTTTCCTGCAAAACTTTTTTTCTGGAGGGCTAATATTCCCAGCTGCTCTGGGGGGGGGGGGCGGGGAAAAGAAATTAAGAGAAAACCTCTAGAAGACACATCAGAACTCCATGCAGAAGGAAAAAAACATAAGTTTGTATTTTTCATGGTCTCATTAACCTGTTAGTACTTCTGACTTCCACATTTCTGCAGTATCAGAGAACAGCTGCCTCTCACGGCTCACCAAAAGGTTGTTGGGTTCTAATATGAAACAATTGACTTTTTGCCTGAATTGCAGTGAATATTCACGCATTATTGCTGTGGCATTCCTTGGAGGGGATCTACATGCCCAAGAGCCAGGTGGTGGAACCTGGGCAGATGCTGTCATTTTGCAGATCAGAGCAAAGTCATGCAGGTAAGTGGACTAGTGCGGGATTTCTTCTGCTAGTACAACAGTCATGGTCTGATGTCCTCTCCAGACATAAAGATTTATGGGACAGAAGAGGAGAAGTTACAGGTCTTCATCCTGTTCTGGTACCGTTCTACCTGCAAAAAGGAAGCTGTAGGCCTTATGTCCACATTCTACATGCGGTCAGTAGCTGCATCTAAGAAAGACACGGTATGGAGGCTCTGGGTGGGCTGCGCATTCTGTATCTGGGCGAGTTTCTTTTACCAAAATGAAAAGCCATTCCCGAAACAGCTGGGGACCATGCTGTACTGTCAGCCCCCCCTGAGGACTGGAAGGGAAATTAGTCATCTACAGTGGAGCAGTAGGAAAGAAAAGATAATAAACAAAAGAAAAAGTCCTGTGCATTTTTTTGTCTTTACTTCTAAACCTGAACTTTCTCCTGGTGGAAGTAATGCAGCAGCCAAGGATTTCAAAGGGAGGAGAGGCATAAAATCATTATTGTAGGTGACCTTAGCTCTTGCTTCCCTCCTTTTCAGTGGAGTATGGCAACTTCTTTATTTTGCTGTCTGCACATCAGATCAAGTAAACCAAAGACTGTCTGTACTGCTGCAGAGAAACGTGAGAAATAAGCTACAGCCTCACGTTACTTGGAGACCTGTGCTACAGGCCCATCCTGTCATTTGGCAGCTGTGCAGAGCAGGGCTGTACCCACCCATGCTAGGGGCACAGTTTTGCCATTATAACTCTTTAGTTAAAATATAAATATGTTTCCTCGATTCCTTCTTGTGATAGCATGAAAATCTCTGAAACTTTGCAGTATCTGATACTTAAGTAGTCTGCTGCTTACAACTAGGAAAGTCTCTTCATTGCTGTTTTTCTTCCAACTTTTCACACTTTCTCCCAGATTTGGCCCTTTAAATCGCTTTGGTGTTTTTGTTCGTTTTTAATGACAGCTATTATTTTCCTTCTGAAGAAACTGCATGCATGACTTCAGTATGAAAATCTCACAATGTAAATCAGTGTCATGGTTTTATGAGTTTGTAGTTTGGCAGTATTGGTGATTTTTCTAAGAGATCAGAGACTCTCAAGTCTGTAATATACAACTGTTAATTAGGTTCTGCTGCAATTAAATCTAAATAAAGATTTGCTGTCTAAGCTATTTAGCTTTGTTAAGACTGTTCAGCCATCAAATAAACCTGCTTTGTTATTACACCCAAACAGCCTGTATCGCGAACATTCAATAAAGCCTCTTGGACCATTGTTTCAGCTTTACACCAAAAAAAGAAACCTACAATCGCACTATTCATCGAGTTCTGATCAAATCAATGTGAGCCTGAGCAGACAGTACGTCTCACAAAATAAGGGCTGTACTGGGTTTGCATGGCAAGGTTCTGGTAGCAGGGGGCTACAGGGGTGGCTTCTATGAGAAGCTGCTAGAAGCTTCCTCTATATCTGGTAGGGCCAATGACAGCCAGCTCCAAGGTGGGCCCGCCACTGGCCAAGGCCGAGCCTGTCAGTGATGGTGGTAGTGCCTCTGGGATAATGTGTTTAGGAAGGGGGAAAAAACCTGCACAACTACAGCCAGAGAGAGGAGTAAGAATATGTGACAGCTCTGCAGACACCCAGGTCAGTGCAGAAGGAGGCAGGAGGGGCTCCAGGGCTGGAGCAGAGGTTCCCCTGCGGCCCATGGTGAAGGCCACGGTGAGGCAGGCTGTGCCCTGCAGCCCATGGAAGTCCATGGTGGAGCAGATCTCCACGTGCAGCCTGTGGAGGACCACATGCTGGAGCAGGTGGGTGCTTGAAAGAGGCTGTGACCCCATAGGAAGCCTGTGCTGGAGCAGGGTCCTGGCAGGGCCTGTGGCCCCATGGGTAGAGGAGCCCAGGCTGGGGCAGGTTTGCTGGCCGGGCTGTGACCCCGCAGGGGACCCACGCTGGAGCCGGCTGTGCCTGAAGGATGGTACCTGGTGGGGGGGACCCGCGCTGGGGCAGTTCGTGAAGAACTGCAGCCCGTGGGAAGGACTGACATTGGAGAAGTTCATGGAGGACTGTCTCCCATGGGAGAGACCCCAGGCTGGAGCAGGGGAAGAGTGTGAGGAGCCTCCCCCTGAGGAAGGAGCAACAGAGACAACGCGTGGTGAACTGACCACAGCCCCCATTCCCTGCCCCCCTGTGCTGCTTGGTGGAGAAGAGGTAGAGAAATCAGGAGTGAAGTTGATCTCAGGAAGAAAGGAGCGGTGGGGGAAGGTGTTTTTAGGATTTGGGTTTATTTCTCATTACCCTACTCTGCTCTGATTAGCAATAAATTGAACTCATTTTCCCAAGTCAGTTTTGCCCGTGATGGTAATTGCTGCGTGATCTCCCTGTCCTTATCCTGACCAATGAGCTTTTCGCTATATTTTCTCTCCCATGTCCAGCAAGAAGGGGAGCGATAGAGGGGCTTGGTGGGCACCTGGTGTGCAGCCAGGGTCAACCCGCCACATTGTTTTCCAAATTTAACAGCACTTCAGACAGAAGTCATTTTTTAGACAGTTGTAATCTGAAGTGAGAAATGTGAGATGATGATTAAGACTGGCTGAACTGTAAGAACAAACGTTTTGTCACAACGTTCCTCAAGCACTCCAGAAATAGCCCCCTTTCAGTTATTTTCGGAGCGTGCATTTGTGTGTGTGTTCTATTAAGTCTACTCATTTGGTCAAAGTTATGAGTGTTAATTATTTGTCGATTTGGGCCAGTAATTCTAACATCTGCTTAACAATTTCCTCACGGTTCGTATGATCATCATCTTTAGCCTAACATAAGATCTTGAGGTTGAAATGTTACAAGCCAGTGCTAACCCAAGGAATAAATATAAAGAAATAATATGACATTTCCTGATAAGTTTTGGCAAAGTTGGCTCTAACAGTTGCTGTGAGTATGAAAGCATTTAGAAAATGAGCACATTTACTTGTTACTAGTTGTCATTGCTTTACCCTTAGTCTTGCATCATAGGTGTTTTTTCCCCATAAAACCTTAAATTCCATTGTTGGAGTTAAGATTATGCAGGAATTCTGTCTTTTATTTTCTTTGTCATTGATAACTCTAATGGTTGCAAAGAAAAAGAAGAAATGTATTCCATAAGACAGTGGAATTTAAAAAGAAGCAGCAATGCTTTAAGTTTTCCTATCTTCTGGTTTAGAGAGGCCTGACTTACTGTGGCTGCTCAGTGCCGCACATGGCTACACAGGCACTGTGAGGGCAGAGAAGCCACAGAAGGAAATTTACTAGTAAATTTTGCAACAGTTGGGAGTGTTTATATTTCGCTAGACACATTTTTCATAGTAGCTGTTACTAACTCTTAGATTAAAATAAAGCGGTTGGATAAACACATTGCCAGGATTTCAGTAGGTTTGTTTGGCATTTCAAGTCACTTCTCTGAGCAGCACTCACCTGTGACAGATCACTATGACTACTAATTTAGTCTCGGCCTGTTTTACATTAGCTTGTCCTTTCCTAACTCCAGTAACAATTTGTTTATTTAGTTTGTGGCAGATGTGCCAAGCTTGAGGATTAAAAATTTAAGAACTTCTCCCTGCCCCACACCCCCTAGTCAGGTGCCACCACACTGTGGTTATTTATTTTGGGCAACATTGTTAGGTTCTTTTATTTGCTTTCTGGTTTCTGAGCTTGAGGGTGGACCTGACTCACATTTTCCAAGTGCTGTGCAAGCTGTAGGGCTTAGTTTATTTTTTCTTTTGAAAAGTTCTGTTCTATTGCAATTGCTCTATCCCTGCAACTCAAATCCCAAAAAGGGAAAATCTGTTATAAAATGAGCTGCAACAAAACCCACAGAAGCTGACACCTCCCCGTTATGCATTATTTAAACAAGGTGGAGACTTTAGGAGCAGTATGCAGTTGTCTGTTCGTTGCAAGATGAGAACAGTAGCATCCATATTATTTGTCGTATCCAAATACTATAGTCTAGCCAGAAGAAAATTGCAGCTAGTATGTGATTCCAATTACCACATGATTTTTGGAAAGAACAAGCCCATACTGCTCTATTAACAAGCCAACAATTCCTGAACAGTAATTTATAATGAGAGCAGTCCAAAAAGGCTACCAGCATCCATCCAAAACCCATTGTTCAGGCAGAACAAGTCTTGCAGAAGATGAAGGTAGTTTTCTAATTCTAAATACTTACAGCTCCCAGTTATATTAAATCCCTGAAGTGTGACTCCATAGCCTCTTTCCCCTCGAGATGTATGTTCTGTGGTGGCTGCCCTCTGCTACACTGCACCAGTCCTCCCCAACCAGTTTGACAAGGCAGTACAATCACCTCCAGCTTGGCTGGTCTCATTTATTCAGGCACTGTTACAGTTACTGCTCTTACAGTTCTGGCTACAAAGCTCTTACTCTGTAAAGAATTTGAGAGTAAAAACTTTCATCCAAGTGTACACAGTGAATTTCCACTCCCTCAGATGAAACAGCTCAGTAGAACTCATTCCCTCCCTTTTCTTGAGGTGCAAATGGGGAAAATATATTGCAGTCTATCACATTCAGGAAAATTGCTGGAGGAGATAGAGATTTTTCCTCAGCCTAATCCCAACTACGTTCCTTTTCTTTTTAAAATATGACCTAGTGTGCTTATAGCAGTTTCAATGCTTATAGTGCTCTGCCATGGTCCTGAGTAGTATCTCCCAACTCCACCTTGTGATACTGATATTCCCATATATTGGCCCAATTTTTATTTGGTGTCAGACACAGACAGCCTAAAAAAGAAGGTGGAGCTCAAAACAGAGTGAAAGGAGTGAAGCCTACATTATATCTGCCACCAGCACAACCGAGGCAGAAAAAAAAATTACAGAAAGCTCTGTGCCATGCAGCTCTCGGACTACAGCTCCACTAGACATACTTTAAGGCACCCAGTACAGATGAAACCTTTGCAGGCACAGAACCCAAAGCATTAAACAATTACAAACCCATTTGAAAAGAAAGTTCGGAGATGTAACTGTCATTGCTGAATCAGTTATTGTTTTCAATTTGCCATATTGATCTAATTCCATAGAATTTCAGGTATCATTTGTCATCCTTGAGTATAAAGTGACCTTAAAAAGACTGTATGGACTAGTCTGCACTTAATATGCTTATGCTGGCTATAGAGCTGTGGCATTAAGCATATGAGCCTGTATAGTTCTTGGCATTTAAAGCAGGACTGTCATTCCCGTGCTTGAGGAAAGTAAATTGTGTCTGTATGCAAAAACATAAGACCCAGTACTAAAATACTGGGCATTGACTACAAAAATACTTCTAACTAGACTGGATTTGGCCAATGCTCTTGAGCATCCCCGCCACAATACTAAATTCTTCATACAAATCAATAGCCACCAACAACATACCATATTTAACTTTGCAATCAGGACAGAAAACGTGCTAAAATGGCTCATGGGAAGGAAGTGATGGTGCTTGGGAGTCCTGTAAATTCATTGCAGGAGGAGCCAGGCAGGTGGTGTGGTTGGGTCCCAGTGTGGTTCTGCAGCATTAGCTAAAAACTGCAGGGTGTCAGTAGCCCTGATGCTGCACGGGGCTGAGCTACAGCACCTGTTGGCCCATATGCAGGAAATGCTTCAACTACATCTGGGTTGAGCAGATTAAAACAGATAAAAGTGTTACCAAAGACATTTTCCTCTGTTACTTTTTCAGGGTAAATGTTCAGCTTATTTGTCTATGTCTCTCCTAAAGAACATGAACTAGAGAACATTAAACCCATGTGGTCAGGTAGAGCCATTTTGTTGAGGAGTTGCTGCCAGTTTTAACATCATATATCATATTTGTGAGCATTTTGAGACAGTGTGTTTAGAGAATTGATGAAGATTTAGACATCCTCCAGGAAAATATCGGTCAGTCAAATTGTTTAGAGGTAAAAAAAAAAAAAAAAGTTTTAGCACACTGCAGTACTGAAAATATTTAACATGTCTGAATAGTGAGAGGATTTTGCAGATGAGTGAAAAATGAGAAAGAAGAAATTATTAGTGTTCTAAAGTACAGCATTACAGCACGTTAAGTATCTTAAATGGCTGCAAATGCGATAAGGCCTAGATGCAAAAATAATAGGGGTTTCATTTCGTTAGAAACAGAAGCGATAATCTAGATCTCTGTGATGATACAAGGGAACAACAACAAAAAAGTTGCTCCATGCAGATCTGCCTCCTGCTTTTTTGTAACCTCTTTCTAGTGCTAAAAGGGTTTGCCTATGCAGACACATATGGTGACATGTTTACGGTGACTGCATGTTTAAGTTACCATCTTGTCAGCTGAGTCACAATACCTGTGCCTGCCTCTAAGCCACTGCAATAACATGGAGTGAGAATGAATCATCACTGTATGTAACTTAGCATCCCCTGATTATCCTTCTTAAAACTCCTATGATATTTGTGAATAAACCGTATTAACCTCCGCCTGGTGATTTGACTCAGCAAGTCTCACTGCAATGCATTTTTGCTGCATGGGTAATGGCTGCAGTGAATATTGGAAGCAACGACTTGTACACGTGCATGCTCAACAAAAAACCCATAATATGAACCACAGTTACTGAAGTCTGCATGCACTATGCAGTTTTAGTTAGCACAGGCATGCACGCTGATGCTGCTGAGTGCTCCTTTCTTTGGAAGTTAAGCATACATTCCAGCAGACTTAAGGCACCAGCAAAGTGGTTCTGTAGTATCTTAAGAGAGTACAGTAGGTGAGGTTGCTTTACCCTTGTGTCTGCAAAGGTTACTGTCCACCTCTCCCCAGAACAAGCAGAGCAGAATAAACTATACATTCTTGTCTGAGCTGCTCCCGGTCCTGGCTCTTTACATGAGTTTAACCTATGGAGAAAGGTGAGCCGATGCTGCTCACGAGGCGGCGGCTGCGGCACCACCACGGATCTGTTGTAGCCTGATGTTCTCTCTGCTTGTTTAGCGGATACACACGCTCTGCTCACCTTAGCTATGATGTCCACCACCACTGTGGTGTGGCTCAAGAGAACTCCCCTGCTATCTCAAAGCCCCTTACCGTAGGCTGGGCAGTTTGTGTCAGAGCTAGGATTCGAGCTGGGAGGCTCCCAATTGCTGGCCTCATCTTGCTTATGCCCAGGCTGGGTCTGTGGTGTCAAACTGCATTGTGGTTATAGGTTGGGGAGGGTCAAAAGATTACAAAAGTCATTTCACTGCAACACAGGTAAGGACTTGGATCCCCAAAAGCACTTTTTAATCCCTTGCTGTAAGAGTCTGGTACTTGTTCTGCAGAATATGCTACTAGTACCAGGGTCAACGTACATTATAAACCTCAAGTTTTTCCCTTCCCACAGCTATAGCATATCTACTCTACAGTTGGAAAACAGAAGCTGGTAGGCCAACAGTTCCAGTTCTGGCTACGTAAAAACCAAAATGCCAAGATGTAAATATTCAGGCTAATTTCTGACTTCTCTTGCCTATAGTGCCACCGCTTTCTAAAGCTGTTCACATTTCATTTTGACAAAAGACAAAATAAAGTTTAAGTCTTCAAGCCTTTTTAGAAACAAATTTTTGGCTCATCAGCAGAATACATGTTGTCCTTTGAGATGAGGACAGGATCATCAGTGGACAATAGGAGTGCACACAAGTGGCAGAGTGTTGTAAACTCACTGTTGTATTGTCTAATTTAGATAATAAATTACAAAATTGAAACAGAAGCTGTGATGGATTTTGCAGTGGAACTAATATGACCGTCCCTTTCTTAAAAAGTTTATGTAGGAAGCTCCAATAACTGTATACTTTTATGCACATGGTTAACATGCACTAAGAAAACTGAGCTTTTCGTCCAGATTTAGTGACAACCACAGGCCTTTGTCACTGTTGATATATTTTTATAACAAGATGGTTAGGAAGAGAAAACTCCAGCGTTTCAGATACCAATATTTCAGGTTTGTTGGTTTTTTGTTTTATTGTACTATAGCTAAGATTTAGAGACAAAAGTGCACTGGTAAGGTTGTTCCAATAATTAAAGCATTGTGAAATGCAGAGAGAGCGAGCCCTGGCTTTCCTTTTACAAGCACTTGGCACATCATAAATAAAGCATGAGTAAAACAAAGGAAGTAAAATTGTGCCAGCCCCCAAAGCACCTTAAAGCTCATTTGTCAGAAGTATTTTCCCAGTGAAGGCAAATTGCTTATAAAGAAAGACACAAAGCAATTGATACTGGCAGCATTCGATTTGCCTATGTATCTTATCCATTTTGTTTTATTCTACTGTATCACAATTTCTTATGTTAGCAGCTGTATATGTGGTAAGTTCAGGTTAGATTAGGAATAAACACTTCTTTAAAAATTCTACAGTTTTTACTGTTGGGAGACTAATGCATTATGATCAAAGATGCATTAGATAGCTAAGCACTTCTAATAAAGTTTGAAGTTGGGGTGACCTACACTTTTGTAAAAGGGACTTACTCTTGCAGTATGAACCGGCCAGCAAGTGTTCCCCTCAAAAAAAAAACCAAACCCCAAAACCAAGGAACTTCTCATATCAGCCCATTCAGCTATTTCTGCATCTGTGATATATCTATTTGTTTTAATCCATTTTAGTTTTACATAAAATCCTTCATTGAGTTTATTCAACATTAGGAGGAATTACCCAACACAAAAGATGTTTGTAATAGCCTGTTGTCTGTTGTATATAATTTGTAGTGCGTGTTTCTGCAAACATATCAGTCAATTGAAACTAAAAGTAGCATGCAAAGAACTCTCCATCACTGTCCCTGAAAAAATGCAAAATGTTTTTAGCAATTCTTTTAAAAGACCCTGGATCAGCTGGACAGAAAATTGGAAATTCAGACACACAGACCCAAAATCCATCCTCAGGCTACAGGTACCAAATTTCATTAACTTCCAAGTGCAACAGAGTTAAACTAAATATCCTAGATTTAAGGCTTGTATTCCATTTTTTTCTCTTAGTGTGAATCTGCTGGTGTGCTTTCATTCATCATCAGCTCCTCCATGTCTGTCATGGGATACCTGTGTTTTGCGTAAAAGAGCTACTTGGATCTACTTTGAGCTTACAAGACCCAAAAGCATGACAACGTGCTAGTTCAGGGCTCAATACTGACTAACATCTGTTTTCCCTGTGAAGTCCTAGGATGTGTTTTCTGGCAATGGAACAGAAATGAAACTCAGGAAGATATCTGAATTCCAGTAACCAACAGTTTTAGTTCTCAGTCTAGAGATCCTGCATTAAAAAAAAATTGACATTTTTGCACAGTCTTAGCCGAGTCAGTGGGACTACCTTCTGGTGGGCCTCAGGTGCCCTCCTGCCTTAAAAAGATGGAAGCTGTAATAGCAACTTCAACTTGAAAGTGAATGAAGAACAAAAAAATTATATATATTTTTACAATTGTAATTCGGTATTCTACAACTGTGCCATTACATACTGTGGTTTCTAGAATAAATGCATGAGACCATGTATGTTTAAGCTTCTTTATTAAGCATTTTATGAGCAGGTATGACAGACTTGACAAGAAATTAATGGCTAAATATAATTTTACAGCTACATGTATTTTTATAGTTTCCTGAAAGTTAAAGTTTGTACAGACTTGCTTTAATTACCTAATTATAAAACAATTCATAATGCCAGCCAGCCATCAGTTGACATTATCTGTGTATGTCAGCACCAGGTTGTTTTGCTGAGCTTTTGCTTAACTCCTGACTCCCTTTAATTATTATACTCTGTGAATCTATCAAAGGTGAATAATACAGCTTCTCCCACAATAGATTTTCTGATATTTTCCACACATTACAGTGTTAATTATCTAATCATAAGCAGCAGCCACTTCTAAAGAAATTCTGATCTAAAGAACTGGATTCCAATCTGAGGATTTCCTTGGCAGACTTACTGTGGCACTCTTTGCCACAGCTTACTCGTACACACGTGAAAGTTGCTATACCACATTGTTTTGCGAAATGAAAAATAAAGGATAAGTCTTACTCTTTGGTGCAAGTAGCTAACAAAAACCTGGAGTCCTCTGGATTGGTGAAGACAACTATCAACTGGCTTTTCCATGCATCCCTATATACTTAAACCCTGTTTCCCTCAGCAGAGAACAGGAGGGATCATCATCATACACAGCAGCATTTAGCTGGCAACAAATATTTTCCAGGCCTTTCTCAAGGTCACACACCCAGTCAGACCATTTAGGCTGGAAAAGACCTTCGAGATCATCAAGTCCAACTGTTAACCCAGGACTGCCAAGTCTATCACTAAACCACATCCCTAAGCACCGCATCTACACATTTTTTAAGTATCTCCAGGGATGGTGATTCCACCCCTCCCTGGGCAGCCTGTTTCAATGCTTGACCACCCTTTCAGTAAAGAAATTTTTTGCAATATCCAATCTAAACCTCCCCTGGCATAAGTTGAGGTCATTTCTTCTTGTCCTGTTGCTTGTTATATGGGAGAAGAGACTGACCCCCACCTGCCCACAACCTCCTTCCAGGTAGCTGTAAAGAAAGCAATAAGGTCCTCCCTGACTCTCCTCCAGGCTAAACAGCCCCAGTTCCCTCAGCCACCCCTTATAAAACTTGTTCTTGAGATCCTTCACACTTCAGTGTTGCTCTGGGTCTCCACCAGGGCTGTCTTTCAGCTCCTCTGCTTCTTTGCCTCATGGACTTTCAGAAAGGAATAGCCACAACAAGTAAAATTGTTTTCTGACCAAGTAAAAGGCAGGCTTTTGCTCCAGATCAAGACACTTAAATTCAGATCTCTACCTGTCTAAATAGGCTCAATGGAGTCTATAGAGGAATTCTGTTTACCCTAAAAGAGACTCTCAATACCTTGTCCCCTAAATGGCTTTTTAGTCTACATCTGAGCTGAGCTTCCAATGCAGTCAGTGTAGCGAGCAGCTCTCCACTGACTCCAGTGGAAGGGTACCTCAGATGTAGATGCCTGCATTGGTTTCTTGGCCAATCTCCATCCTATGGAATCAATTCAGGACTTCCGTTCTTCAAAACATCCATGTGGGACTGGCAAATACCATGCAGGATCTACAAGTCACCCACACGCTTTCTGACCAGCAACTGAAGACCAAGTGAGATACCCTAAAACATCTGAAATTGAGCAGTTGGATTGAGCCCTAACTCCCTTCATGCGAGAAGGGTTTCTTTTATAATAATTAAAAAAATCATAAGCACCTCCTGGGTTAAGTTCATCTTGTTCTGAAGCAGATGTGTGAAACGAATGAGGTGAACCTAGACAATCAAGGTGAGATGCAATCTAGTGCTGACAGAAATCTGGCCTGTATTCAGAGTAGAGACTGTGACTGTTTCATATACATAATCGTAAATCAAGACTACCAGCTACATTCCTCAATCCTAATGAAATTTTATTATTTCAGTCTTCCTAGAGCACAGAATTAGGTTCTCTTTGCTTTAATTAATAATGTGGCCCGCATGCTTTCTCTTTGACCATTTTACTTCATTTTATTGTTTGCTAAGAAGCTTGGCCTCTTTTCAGAAGGAAGCTTTGATGCCTCTCCTGACAGAACAACTCTGAGAAACACACAGAATTTTCATTCTTCATTTCCATCTTAGTGGCAGCAGTCAAATAAATAATGTTCAGCCAAAACTTGGGAAGAATGACAGCTGCACTAAGGTTTTAGGGACACAAAATCAAACCGTGTGGAAATGTCTGCCAACTCTGTCAAGGATTTAAACATCATTCTGCAGGCAGCACTCACCTGGGGCCCTCACAAAGGCATTTTGTTTATTGAAGGATCATTTTTAATGAATATGAACGTGTCTATTAAGATTAAGTACAGAGAGGTGAAACTATTTGAACACAGTCTATCACAAGACAAAAAGTGTAGATGGCACTCGAAATCACGCTGGGCAGTGTAAGAGCAGGCCCTGCTGTACTGGCTCAGACTGAACATATGGACCTTCCCATTTGTCATGCGCTCCAACAGTAATCAAAGGCAGTTGCATAGGTAAGAGCGTAGCAGCAACACTTACATGCCATACTTCCCTGAAAGCAATAGCAGCTCAGGGACTGGAGAGTATGGGACAACACCGAAGAGAGGACCATGACAGCACGGTTCAACAACACAGGTAGCTTTAAAAAGCAATATTTAGAAGCTATCAGTAGGCTAAAGATAAATGAACTCTTTTTTTTTGTAATTTCACCAAGATCATTTATAAAAAAAGGTGAAGGACAAAGAACTGGGTCTTGCTGTACCTCATTTTGACACATACAACTGGGTCCATGCAGATTCCTGCAAATCAAATGTAATGCGCCTACTTCACTTCTTGACAATGATTGAAACAAATGGGATCTGGGGAGATGCTTCAAAGGGAAAAGAATGGGATTTCAGGAAGGTATTTATGTCTGAAAAAGAACTAATTGTTCAATTAAAATTAATTCTTAAAAGTGACTTAAAAAGAAGGTTCTCTAACATCCTTTCACACATTCTAATTTAACTGCAAATACTTAAGTTTTTCTTCCCCTCCCTCATTTTCCAAAGTGTTACTCAATATAGCAATTTAAGAGAAATTAAATCTGAGAATTCTTTGTGCTAATCTAAGGAACAGATTAAAATCTATGCAACAGCTATCTGGGTGACTGATTATTTTACACAAATGCAAATGACAGGAAAGCTGTTAATGAAAATGTTACACAGCTGAAGGTAGTTGATATTTCTATTCAAGACATTTAATAAAGAGAACACGAGAAAGAGCTACACAAAACCAGCGACTATCAAAGAAAAAAACCACAACATTCATCTTTTCAAAAAATGAAGTAATATGATCTCTTTGCCATAATTCCTAAATTAATTTTCATGGATTTTTAGGAGTTGGAAACAGGGTGCTCAATCTGAGGTGTATAAACCAGCCTACTTAGAAAGCATTTGGAGAGTAAAGGTTTTCACTGCAATCTTTGACCGATTCCTGTGACTGTCAAGCAATCCCCAAATCTCTGCATGACTTGACATAGTATTTAAACTTTCAGCATTCAAGTCTATGCCCTAAATTTCTTTTGAACCTGTCAGTATCTCAGAGTACTCAGTGACCAGTATCAGGCCCTCAGATATTGACAAAAATTAAACCCTGGATTTTTGAAAACATAATAAAACCGACACTTAAGTGCTTTGAAGAATCAGGGCATATAAACTAGTCAAACTTCTGGAAACATTTGATTAAGCTTCTTCAAATCAAAGTAGCAGCATTTTAAGAAGTTGGGATGGATGAATTAAATGTTTGCTTTGGATGGTTTGCACTGGATTTGCCAGCTGTCAAGAGTAACTGGTGAGAGTAGCAAACTTGTGTAAGATTGTACATGACCAGACAAACTAAAAGTAGCATATAACAAAGGGATGAGTGGCCAAGGAATACCTAATCAATACAATTTTGACTGAGTTGTTCCAAAAATCTTATGGTAATATTAAAAAACAGTTGGGTTTTAAGTGTTACAACTTCATTATGAAGCGAAACACCTGAAGATAGGGGTGGTTGTTTTCAAGACGTCTCTGTACATGTTGCTCCTGACTATCACTACACTGACAACCACCTCTCGCTGGTTTACGTGGGAATCATAGATTAAGTTCTACAGGTTCAAAAAGATGACAATAGCTAAAATGCTTTTCCATGCAGGTATAAACCCCCCCACCTGTCATTCAGAGCTGCTTAACTGAACTAAGCCACCAAGGCTTAACTAGGCATACCTTGCTGGAGCAGGCTGGGGTGCAGGGTCTACAGATACAGGTTCTGGGTTCCTCAAAAAACTCCAGAGTGCTCTTTCCTGAACTAAAAATTTATCAGTAAGCAGGACCCATACCAATTGTGCCAGTCAAATACCAGGTTGAAATTAATCTCCTAGATTCACATTAAGTCCATTGCCAAGAAGCAAAAACACTGGTTGCCCTGTGTAATCCAAGTTCAGTCTTAGTCCAGCACCTTTTGGAGGGCAAAGACTTGTGATCCTGGTGGGTAAAAGCCACTTCCACAAATAATTCAGTATCTGTTTGCCACTAACAGATGGGCCACATCAGCTGGGGGCAGAGGGGAGGGGGAAGACACCTCATCAGCTCCCTGACACTTTATGACATCTCACAAACAGCTATTAAAAAGAGACAGACGTGTGTAGGGGGAATCTTTCAATTACACCCACTGATAATACTGTGCAGGTAAGAACAAAATCAGATTTGTCTGTTTTGAAACCTGCATCCCAAAGATGTCCCTTTCCTCCTCTCTTCTCCTCCCAGCAGAACTCACTCCATTGGCCTGGCAAAAGACACCAGCATGGCTGTAGTTATCCCGCCCTCTGCAAGGTAGGTATGGTTGCTACCCACTTTGCATTATCACAGTACCATCAATGTGATCTCTGGAAGGTGCCCAATTTGTTGCCACACATTTAAAATGCTTATAAAACCTGGTTGATGAAGTTTCCTACCTTGTACAATCAAAGTTTGATTAGTGATTTGTGTGAACACTAGAATAATTAAAAGGCTAGTTTCCAAGCTAACCCTCACTCCGAGTGCACACTATTGTATTTTAAGCAACTGGGTACAACAAAAATCAAGTATAGTTTAGTTCCTCACATTACCACTCATCTTTATTTTTCACATTCAATACACTTTAAACAATAATGATTGCCTGTCAAAGTGTAATTTCTACAAATGTGATGGAAAGTTTAATCACACTGAAGAAAGATTACAATCAACATTGCTGTGAGCACCTAATGTGATATAAGGATGGACAGTAGAAGGTTTCTGAACAAGTTTTGCAGTACATAAATGCACTCCTTTATGTTAAGTGACAATTTATCAAAGTACCTTAAGTAGTTTTTATGCTTTCTAGGACCCAACCTTGCAACTCCCAGAATAGGAAGGAAAATGGCTTGGCTTGAGAAATGGTACTTTTTTCAAGGGAAAAAGATACAAAATCCAATGATTACTTGGCTTTTCAAGAGATTTTTAAAAATAAACAAATAAAAATTGGACTCTAGGCAGGTTCAATCAAACATAGGGGCCAAAAACCCCACTAAGCTTAGTCAGCTTTAGCTCTATGTCTACAAATGTGTTTTGCAATTATTTCTGTACACCATCCACACACCACAGACTGCTCTGTGATAAACAAAGCGAAGTGGACACTCAAGTCACACCAGACAGCTCCTTGTGTGTGCGTGTCTCACCTGGACACTGTTTGCAGAAGGCAAAACCAAAGCTGCGATCTACCAAAATTATGACAGTAGGGTGTAAGGCAGTAGCACGATTTGGTCTCATGTTCAGTCAGCACAAGCATTTAACATACAGCAATGGAAAATGGCTAATATTTCCGTTGTGGTGACAGGCATTGAGCCTCCATCAGCAAGATGCTCAGCAAACTGAGCATTCTTAAGTAAACAATTTTATTGCTAATGTTTTCCAGAGGAATAATGGGAGTCTCTGTGAGACCAGAAGCATCACAACACCCCATGAATAGGAATGCACCTGGACGGCTCTAGAACAGTGGTTGTCAGTTTTTCCCCCTCCACCACGTTAGAAAAGGTCACAATAATCATATCCACAACTTACAGAGGTAATCCTGCTATCACGACTGTCACTTCCCCTCCCCCACCTCCAGTTACTGTCACTACTTCCAGTAAAGCCACTATACTGCTCCAGAAGAACAGTTCTAAAAAGGAATTTAAAGATTCTTAAATTTTAAGAGATTTTGTTTGTTTTGGCCTCATAACAAAAATTAAGCAGGATAATGAAGCAAGACAAAAAGTGTGTGAGCATGTGCAAGTTTTCAGGTACTGCTTCATCAGCAGGAAGATAAATACTGCTCTGTCTCCCAGGCTGTACAACATCACACTGCTAAAAACATCAGTAGGAAAAACTGCCAGCAATTATCTGGGTTTGCAAATCACTTTCCAGTAACTACTTTGGAAGTTAAGAAATTCTGTGTCCTCATTTTGGTCTTTAGTAGAGTTGATGCAAGCAAAAGCAGCACAGCTCCAGGGTAACACTGATTTGGGACCATTTCAGCCATGTCTTTTGTGACCCCATAAAAGCAGATCTGTAAATAGTTGTCCAGACTCCACACATCTCAAGGAAGTTTTCCTTTGAACTAACTCTAATTTGTTCCACGGACAGCAAAGTATTCATGGTTGAAGCCTATCAGGAGCACTCCTGAAGTATGTCTTCAAGTTTCCTCCAAAAGGAACTCGATGAAGCGTTCAGAGCTCTGCAACATAAACTAAAACTGGGTAAGTGGGGAGGAGAGTTCTGCCTCAGAAGTAACCTTCCAATTCAAACTCACTCACTGACTTGGATGCACACTTAGTTTTTGACCAATGGTACTGGAAAGCAATGCCTTTTCTTTACCCAAACAGACTTAGGTTGAAATGCCTGCACCTTGACTCTGTAAGTGATACAGCATAGTTCAAGTCTTCTGGTCTCTTACCAGCTCAGAAACAGCACGCAGCAACGCAAAGATGAGCATTGGGTGCAGTGTGAAGTTCTAATAGGAGCTGGACAGAGAGCCTTCATTGTTTCTCCCTGCACCAGTCTCAGAGGGTCACCTTTTCTTCAGTGACAGAAGACACCTGGAAAACTAAATTGCTTTTACTTCATCATCCCCTTGGGTTTGGGTGTTATTAACATATAGGGCCCAAGATATTAAAGAATACTAGCAAAAATACTCAACCTTAGGGTGGGTTTGGGGTGGGTGTTTGTTTGGGTTTTTTTTAACTGAACAGAGTAATAATGAATTGCACTTCCCCTTTGCAAGGTGAAAAGATTGGATCCAAATGTCAAAGTTTAAGTTTAATGAGCATCTGATTCATGCAGTATTTCAGAACAATACATCATTCAAGTTTATAATTATGACTATGTATTACGCAAAGAAACCAAAAAACCCTAGAAGACAGCTCAAAGAAAAAGAAATTTCTACTGATTAAAAGTGTCTACACAACAAAATGTAAAGATTGTTGACACCTAGCAAAAGAAATGGGTCTTTTTTACGTCTTGACTACAGCAAAAGCCAGAAGGCAACTTGACAAGAGTTTTTGGTTTTTTTTTTTAAAGCAAGTTCATTCAGTCTAAGGGGGGGCAGCGAAGGGTACTAGAAAAGGTGGTAGTTTTACAGTTTGCTGGAAAACAAAAAAATTGGTCACAAGTATGTGAAAAATTGGGGCACAGATGTATTTTCAGGAAATTATTATTCTGAAAAGGATGTCCAAGTACAGTAAATTCTAAACAAGCTAGACCTCCGTAACAGTGGAGTTGTCCTTTTTATAGCACCCATGTTGATTCCCTCATTATTTCTTTTAAATTGTGATGATCTGACAAGGCTGATTTGTACTTTACTTAGGTTTAACAACAGCAGTAGCAAACTGATAAAGCTTAAGAGTAAAGTAGCTTATTAGCACTGGCAGCTTAGCCAGCAAACATCATAAAAAGGATTTAAATCAGAAATTCAATCCCCACCCCTTGCTTTTTAGCTGATAACAGCAGAAGATACAGGAAACCAATGAATCGATTGCATCAGTCACTGACTGCTAAAACTGGTAAGAACCAAGAGTAGTACAGGCTTGACAAAAATCTGTCAATACTGAGCCTGTCATCCCTATCCTCTACATACTGTGTGATCTCTATTAAATAAAGGCAAGAGAGAGATCAGTTCAAACTTGGAAAGCTGAACATACCACATACGCCATCTCTCATGACAGTTTACTAAATATCTGAAGCCTCAACAACTGTCATGCACTTACCCACAGTATTTAAAGAGTGCAAATTAAATAACAGCAAGCTCAAAAGAATAACCCTCTCCCTGGAAAGAAAGTAGGACACCTGATGGACTTGCATTTTGTCCCTCAGAAACGATGCCAAGGAGAAAACCATGCACTGCCGAGGACAAACATTGCTTCTCAGCAGAGAGCAAAAAAGGACATGACCAAGCTTTCAGAAGAGCCTTCCATGTCACAAGGCTGGCTGGCAATGTTTGTGCCCTAGTAGCTTGAGCTTTAGCGATACCTTGATTTCTTCCACTTCACTTGCCTCAAAAGATCTGCTGCATACTTTAATACAATTGCATTCTGTACCATGTTTTATTCATAATTGCAGTTGTGCCTGAAGGCACACATTCTGACATGGAACCAGAGATTGCTTCGAGGCAAAGTTGATGTTACATTAATATTAAATGCATCAATAAGATATTGCTTTGGCCATACTGAACATAAAGAGGTCAAATGCTCAGGAACAGCCTTTATTTTAGCACCTGAAAAACACTGTGCTGCTTCCTTTTTTTTTTTTTTTTTTGAAAGAATTATGTAGCCTGTCAAAAACCACCAAGCTTCAAATTACATGCCTACCAAATAAGCTAAACACACGGTATGAGGAGTTTGATGTTTGAGTTGGTACAGGAACAGCAGCTGAGAAAGGTGGAGAGCAGCTGCATTTCAAAGCTAAGTTCTGAGCTAGTCTCCGTACAGGAACAAAGGCAGGCAACCCGAGCTCAAGCTCGCTTATCTGAAGTAACAACTGCAAGATGAAACACAAAACCCTTGCTGCATGTGAAAAGGTACTATATATTTTATCTATCAATTGCATTAAATACTGACTACACACAGGGTGTCAAGCAAGGGATTCTCAAACGCTCATGTGGAAGCAGCTTAAAAAAAAAAACAACAAACCTTAAGTTGGGAATTTAAACCAGTTTAAAAACAAAATCTGACCTTCACATGGCAACAACAGGTTGCAGACTAAATGCTACAGCCTACTAACATATACTGTTAAAGGGGATGAGGTGTAAGCTCAGACTTGAAATATCCAAGTGCCCTAGCACAAAAGTTCAAATTCCAACAGAGCTGACTCAGTCCTTCCGTCTTCCAAAGTACATAAATCTAATTCCACGCAGTTTTACTATGAAAGGAATTCTTAAAAGCAGGGGTCCTCTTCCCTGCTGTGCCAAAACTGAGGGTTCCCTCTCCTATGATATTTTCAGTTGTTCCCTGCCATTCTTCCTGAGAGAATGTCACATCCAGCCATCAGGTGGTTATTAAACATACTACTTTGAAATCCCAGTATCAAGTTACAGAATTACAAGTGATTTGCAGTAATTTACAGTTAGTGCAACATAGTTCCAAATACTGGTTATGTAATAAACCCTGATTTAAGATACTTCACCTAAAATGTTTTTAAAGAGTGCCATAAAATCCAAAATGAAAAGCTATTATTTGTTTGCTTACAAGTGATTTAGTAAGTTTTTTTAGCATGCTAGCAATCTTCAGGACACACCGCATTCGCAGGCAATTTACAGTCAAGAGTTGTTCAGCTGAACTCGATGCATTCACTTTAAATATTTACTGTAACTGTTCTACAGTCAGTAGGTGTGGGGAAAGCCAATCTTCACCAACATCAGTAAAGGCAAGGCAGCATCACAAAAAATAACCACCTAGCCCAGTAGAACATACTTAGGTTAAATAATTTCATTATTCTTTCTCCTTTCTCCATTATTTAATTCTTAATTATTATGATCACATTGAGAAATATCAAGTGTGTTTTACAACTATCACCTCTCATTGAGCAAACCCAGTTTTCCCTAACTCTACAGGGGTTCTTCCTACGTAACTCCTTTCCAGAGTTTTCACATCTCCAGTAAGGAAGGAAGTCCACAGATCTAGAGGAACAATCACTTCAGAGCCAGCTAAGAGAAACAGAAAAAAGATAATTACGAGCTGGATTGAAGCATTCCACCCTTGAAGGGGAAAAAAAAAAAAAAAGTATCTGGTACAAGATAAACAGGTAAAAGTGTTTCTTAGAAAACAGTTGTTCGAGATTTTAGCCTGTGATGATAAAGAAATGAGTCATCATCCGTCACAATGAATATACTATAGAGTTAAATCATTTGATGTGGTAACTTAAAACCACATTCACTTTTAGATTCTTTTCTAAATCTACATCAAAGAGGAGGAACTTCCAATAATTCTCATAAAACACCACAGATTTACACAGGTACTCCAATACTTGGGCTCCTTAATAGCATTTCTCTCACCACTTCAGGAGAGCTTTATGAAATATCTCAGCAAAAAGGAAAAAGACAACAATGTAACTGAGGAAAGACATATATGGGGCAAATGAACCTCGCCAGGACTAGCCAGAAGGCCATGGCACAAGCGGACAACAAAAGGGCTTTTAAAAAGCCTTGTCAAATGCTGTGATCAGACCACACCACTTCGATAGCTACCGTCAGCAAAGCAGTGCTAATAGTAACAACTGCAGTTAAGACCTGTGCTGCACTATAATGAGACATTTTTATTAACTTGAATGGTGTATAAGCACCAAAACTACCGTACCACTTCAGACAGACTAGCAGTCTCTACTACTACTCAGGTTACAAAACTGAAATGCTTCAGAGGGAGGTGCAAGAAATTCCAAGGGAAAAGTCTGCTTTAAGTATGAATACATATGCCTTTTTGCCAATTAAGTTCCCGCCCCCCCGCCCCCCCCCCCCATGAGCGCACAGTGGGCACCATGCCCCCTTTCCACATCTTCCACAGTAAAAACCATCATTTGAAGAGGAATCCAGGGCAGAATAATGCCTTCCAACAGTAAGAGTTACACAACTTCTTTGTGAACATCACATATTCCTATCTTGCTGTTTCCAGAAAGTGAGTAGATCCTCTAGAGTTGTAAATCATGTTAGAGGTATGACAGCAAACATGATTTTGATTACAACTCCAAGTTTTGAAAAAATAATTAAATACGGCAATAGCAATTTTTGAAAACCTAGCCAGAGTAACATCATATATATCCCGTGCAGTTTATAAACATCTTGGCACATCAAGTCTCAGTAAGGCTTAAAAACAAGCATCTTCCTAAATTCCAATTACTCAGAGATTAAAGATAAACCTTTCCACTCTCCCCTCTTTTCCAATTACCTCTGTTTCTGAGAAAGATGACAAAAATGCATAGACATACTAATATGATATCCTATGACCTCAGCAGTCTCATTTTTCAAGTGGATGCAAAGAAAAACTTACCAAAAGATGGTATCTCAACACTGAATAAGCACATGCAGGTCACTCACCAAATCAACTTCCCTTAAGAAAATAAGTTACTTAAAGTAAAAGTATCTTTCAATTACAGCAGCACTTCAGAAGCATCTTCCTACATATTAGCAATGAAAAATATAGTAAGAAAAACATTCCCAGGTAGGATTTATTTTGTGACACTTCTTCATTGGTAACATTTGGCAATCTTTACTCAGGAGGAAGAACTTTGGGCTTGTTTGAAGATGTAACAACCTAGGGAGACAGTATCTTGGGAGAATGCAGCACATACTGACTGATAAAAGCAACCCTTCCAAGCTAGAGGCATTTTAAGAGTTAATAGGAGTGGGACACAGTTACCATTTTCCAATCAAGCTGGCAGTTTTCGTATTCAGTATTAAGAAAACCTTTGAATGAACTGAACTAGTACTATGACTCCACTGTATGAATTTGGGAAATAAAGGCATTGAGGTGGTATAATCACACACTCATTTGATCTGAAAATAACTTAGGCTGTTTCTCAGCATAAATTTGGCATCTTTTAACAGTTAATCTGTAGATGTTTTCAAGTTAAAGGGCTAGAAAGAAGATGACTGCTTAGAAGCCTGATATTAGGCCTATCCTTTGGAGGTGAGCATTGCAAGAGTTAAGGAATTTACAACATCAGCTCAACCATGCTGCAAAGATAAGCATCTCTTCCTGTCCTTGATGAATGCACCTAGACTTCAGATCCATTCGGAAAGCTAGGAGAGACCATTTCATTCAGAACAAGCTTTTCTCATGACCCTCCTACAAACTTTACAGCTCATCTTCTACAACTGCTTGCTGTCCCTATTTTAATTCTTAATTAGACTGAATTTGCTGAATTTTTACAAACGTTTCTTCTCCTGCTGCTACTTTCTAGCTACAAAGTTAACACTATCCTGTGGAATCTGAAGCTCTTTTCCTAACATACTTAGAGATAATGTAAGAGTTTACATATATTTAACAAGAAAACATTGCATTACTATATAGCATTTAATTAACAAGCTGAAAATATATTGAAGTCTTGAAACAATTCTGAGAAATGCCATTCAGATAATTTTAAAAGTAATCCAGAAGTTTGTTCAATGGCCTGCAGGTTATCTTCAAGGCTATCCCAAAAACAGAGCTATTGTCCCCGACAAGACAATTTTTTTTATGTTCTTTATCTATGTATCAGATAGAGCTGTGCAGAGCCAGCTAGTCAGAAAAGCTAATCAGACAGAAGCCTTAGTCTTCAGAACCCTCTAGTATCCAAGTCAATACATACAAGCAGACTTGTCTATCCAGGATAGAGAACCTAAAGTTTTTGCTAACAGGGCAAACAAAATTCTGAAGTTTTCAATCCTTGAGAGGACTTAGAAAAGGCTGATAATTTTTTAACTTAATGAAACCACTTGTGCATTACCCACTAAAAATAACACTCAAGTAAGATGACAACAGAAGCCAAAGGATCAGTCCAAACACACATCCGGCATTATTCAGCCAAGCAGCTTTTGGGAAACCCAGGAGAAAGCATTTCTTCCAAACATCTCAGGCTGGTGGGGCTAGAGAGAGGAACAAAACACCAAGGTAAATGTTTTGGGCACACACAGTGCAACTGCACTTCTGAGGGGATCCAATCCTTCTGGTACACACTAGAATGTCTAAAGTGTCCCTTAAGTGATCTCAAAGTTGCACTAAAGTTTGCCTAAAATCCAGTTTTAGGTAAACACACCTTATCTGGGATGCTGGTTTTTGGAAGCTACCTATCTTAAAAGTGATCTGCCTTATTATGAGAAAAGCTTAAAATACAACCTTAAAATAAACTCTACTTTCCATAAATGTAATTCTATATCAGAAGCAGAAATTAAGTCATTTGCAGCAAATGACTGTACATTAATACTTACCCATCCAAAGAATTCTCTCTGCATATACTTGTGGAGGGGAAGGAGGCAGGGCACAGTTAAAAATAGATAGAAAGAAACAGTCATTTTTTATATTTATTTGCAGCATGGTAACTTAAAAAGACTGGTGCGCATAGTATTAGAAGTCTGGAAATTATGTTTCCATACCAATGTTAGTGAGAAATTACTTGTGTCTGTATTCCCAAGTCACTAATCCAAATCAATTCAGGTAAGAAAAACATTAATATAAAGCTTATTTTAAACAATTGCTTCAAATTGCAATAATGTTACATACAAAGTACTCAGCCATTTTTTTTCCCCCCCCCTCCAGTTTAGGTCATAGGATCCTTCTAGTGTATTTTACCTTTTTTCACAGAAAAGTATTTTAAAAACCCATAGTGAATTATACGTGGGATCTTCCAACATCTCAAAAGGTTCAGCTAGCAATGCCTGGATTAACCTGTGTTTTCTTTATTACAAAAGACTTATTTTATTATAGGTTTGTTAAAGGATACTATATGAAAAGCAACTTATGTCTTGTGTTCATTGTGTCAATATTTAACCTTTACCATACTGTTTAGTGAAACGCAGTAATGTGCTATTGAAACATATAAAAGGCAAATCTCAGTTCTAAGGAGCAAACATTTATCAAATTAAAAAAATGGGAAACTAATTACATAGTGAAAAGGGATATTAACAGAAGGCTACATCGTAAAATACCTACAGAAAACTACTCAGTGGTACTACCTCTACAGAGCATGAACCACATTCTGGAGACACAAAATAAACTCAAAAGTGGACTTCTTGTACAGCTTCTTCATCAGAAGCTTGTCACCAAATTGTGCTAGAAAGAAACGCAGTGGGTTGTCCGAAACATTCAAGTAGCAAACTAGAGGAATTGTAACAACTCAAATCCAAAAGCCTTTTTCTCATCACATTGCATTCAACATTTTTCTCCTTTTTCACCTTCTTTTGGCACAAGTTTTTTGGGCTGCTGCTGGTGTCAATTATCTTGCTTTAATTTCTCTTGTTAGTTTCCAAAGCCATTTAAATACAACAACATACAATGTAACAGCCAATAAGGCACAGTTCTTGCAAAGTTATTTCTGCATCTGTATGGAGGCAGCAGACTATATAAATATTTGGTGGGAGACTCATGTTATCGAGTGGCAAGAACAGGAAAAGTCAAATGAAGCAAAACTTAAAGCAAACAAACCAGATTGGCCTCAATAAAGAAAATCCTATTAAAGGCCTTACCAACGTAAAGCTAGGCAAAGAAAGCATCTTCTGCTAACAGCATTACTGCTGTGACCTGCAGCTAGAAGCCTACTACATGCCAGTGTCCCGGCCCCAAACTTTTCTTCACCTACGGGTAACACTGTTTTCAGAGGGAAGAGGGGCATGTAGTAATAGGTGAAAACTGCATTTGCAGAAGTATATGCATGTCAAAAAGTAACAGTGTATATACTACGGGGACCTGTAATTTCAACTCTTACTTCTTAGGGTGCACCACTGTGCTGACAACCAAGTATCATTTCTGGCTTTCAAAACTGGTTTCACTTCAGGAAATGATTTTACCAGAAGATCTGTTTGCAAACTGAACTATGAAATTTTCTACACAATTAAAAAAAAATGCCATTTCTCCTGCAAGATGCAAATGACATTACAACTGGAAGGAGCTTGCTATTGCATTGTAGTAACATTAGCGTAAGACAAATGCATTTTATGTTGTCTGTCCTCCCTACATCACACCTACTTTAATGAAAGTGAATTTACTTACTGATTTTATTTTGTTCTGCATTGCAGTTCCCTACCAGAAAGTGCTCTGTATGCTTATTTCTAAAAGATAACTGCCACTGCTTGAAGAGACAAGGTAAAAAACCAAGCAAACAAAAAAAAACCACAGAAGGGGGGGAATCCCAACATCAGAACTCTGTTAGTCTGATTTTATAACATACCTGATTCTTTTCATAAACTACTCTTGCGTGGCACTGCCCCAAATAAGCAAATCTCAGACATTTGGTTTGAGAAATATTTCATCAGAAGACAAAATAAAAGACTGGGTATCTTTTAATTTGATAAGAATGACAGTTAAAGCACACTAGTCTTTCTTCTTTTAAAGAGGAAAAAAAACCCCTACCCCCAAACTCAACACCAAACCAAAATTCACTGCCATGTTACTACAGCATAGCTCCAGGGTTTAAGAGGGAAGACTACATCCAGTGCAAACAGAAATCTCTTCCTGCTTTTTATAATAAATAAACTTGAACTGTCCCTTTTAAGGTAATTATTTGGAAATTTACTTTTATCAATTTAGAGCTCCCCAAAGTAATATATTTAAAATAACTTTTGAATAAACAGCTCAGAAAAGATAGCACCCAAACAAATTCTTTTGGTTCTCCAATATAAGAACAGTGGATCTCCATTAAGCTATTTCACACCATTTGCTAAAGAACTAGTGTCACATTTCATTAGTCATCCCTCTCCCTCCAACCTTCCTAAGGGCATTTTGATGCAACTTCTAAAAGCAAGCAGTTAAGTATCACCAAGGAATCAACGATTGTCACAATGCAACAGAATATTAAGGCCAGTGAATAACAACTGAATATTTATAAGTAACACTAATTTCTATCAAAGCCTGCTTTTCCAAATATAACCAGAACAAAAGCACAACAATTCTGTAGTGTACCAAGTGTATATTTCAATTTACTGTATGCAGTCTAACAACAAATTTGGTCATAATTTACCAGATATACATAAATGATTTAAGTAGCAAAAGAAGATTCAGTTCCAAGATAATAAGTTCATACCTTGAGGGAAAAAAAAAAAACCCAAAACAAAACAAAAAAGGAAAATACATTAAGAATGTAGAGCCAGGTCCAGTTTCTAAGCATTAAGTGAGCAGTATTCTAATTAAAGCAGATTTAGGTGAATTTCAGATATATATATATTTATATATATAGACAGATCTACCAATTGTAAACTATGATTTTAAAGGGGATAAATGGGATGGAAAAATCTTTATGCTATACTTACATATTCACAAAGCAGAACATTACTTTAACGTTTAAAATATTTTTTCATTCATATCATCTTTGCCCAACTAATTTCTACTTTGGACCCCACCAGAATTACACATTACTCATTTTAGTCTAGAACAATGAGAATAAGATGTATTCTTCAGTGTAACAAAAAAAAAAAAAAAAAGGCACCCACCCTCCCCACCCTCCCCCCAAAAACTAATCATCTGTCAGGTTTACAATGATGTGGAAACTACTAATGAAACAAGTGGATGATAAAAAAAAGCATTTTAATTCCCATATTACTGTAGTTCAAACTTAGCTTCAATCAGCAAAAAGAACGTCTTAACATTATGTTACTGTTCTACTGATGTAAAGGACAACAGTAAAGCTTGTCTCTTTTAAATATATACCAACTTTGATCAGATGGAGCACCGTTAAGATTCTGTCCGTCAAAGCATAGTTCAAAGTTATCCACACAACTAGCATAATTTAGTTACCCGATATAAAATAGGAAAAAATATACTCATTTTAAAATTAAACAAAGCTGAAAAATAGGGTGACCCTCAACTGGTTTTTATACAGTACTGTCACACTGGCCTAGCTATGTATCATGATAAATGCTCTGCATATTTACTCGTCGTGACATAATAGTACATCAGATGTATTGTTCCAATGATTGCCTGAATTCATTTGCCTTAGGCTAGACAACACAGAGGAGTTTAAGATGAAGGTGTAATGCCCTCCCCTCCCTATGAAAGAGGCCTGAAATCATTGGTACAAGTATTACATGCTCAGGAAAAAAATCCACGTGGCTACAAAAATTCAAGTTTCAACGCCTCCTAGAAAATTTCAAATAAAGAGTGTAGGGAGTATATCATCCTGAAAAGTAGACAACTCAAAAAGCATTTATTTTGCTTTGGACTGTTTGTTTTTCTTAAAAAAAAAAAAAATCCCAGCAAATTAAGTCAACAAGTTAAATATAATCGGTTTATATTAAAGACTAGCAACAACCCATTAAGTACAAAAGAATAAAAAATTTGTGTTCATTTTAATGACAAACGATGGGCACAATAGCCTAGTGTCCAATTCACATCACAAACTAGCAAAAAACCGGACAAGTAAAATTATCAACCAAGAAGTCTTTTAATATGACACTTTCTCCATTTCTTGTATTTTTATTCCGTGGGACTGAGGTATACACCAGGGAATTAAAAAAGTTTGAGAGGAGGGGGCCTTGGAAGGAGGAAACATTATTACATCGGATACCTTTCAGCATGACTGTCTCTTTAGACTAAGTGGTAGAAGAGTTACCCATGCTCTGATCAGTCTACTGTTTCATTATTGGTCATTCCTTCTGCAAGATCATTTTGGAACTGATGAATCAAGAGCAACCTTCTTGAAAATTCAAGACTGTGAAGAAACAGACACTAAATTAATGCCATTATTAACTTCTCCAGTGCTTATCACCTATAACACTTGCCAGCATAGAGCCAAAAGTTTTAAAACCAAATTTCCATACGGTGTTGGCATTACCTGTGATGCATATTTAAATGATTGGCTTTCACCTACCAGAGTACGGGAGAGGTAAGGTTTGTATGGTAAAGACATGCTTGTGGAAACAAGAGCCACTAGCTCAGATTAGCTTCACTGGTTCACTGACAACGTACAAGTGGATTTGGGAAAGCTGTCTTTGTATTTCCATACCAAGTTGCCATTTTCTTCATTCATGTTAACAGATACATGAATGTGTAACGTAAGTACAGTTACTACTATGTCTGAATAGGACCCAAGTAGCTATATCCTATAAATAATAAAAAATACATTTTTCTTTTCATAACTGACTGTAGATGTGAGGACTCTGTATAATTCAACCAAATGGTTGTATGCTGTACAGTCCTGTGCAAATATCATTAAAAAATTAATAATCCTTTTTTGCTATAAGGCTTTGACCCTACATTTTTCACAGCAACATAACTACCATCCAGCCTGTACCATATTTCGCAAGCCTTCAGTCCAAAAATTCAAATAGTCAATCCATATAGTGTCCATTTGCAGCACCCTGAAGTCATATGCTCTGTCAGTCATCTAAAGGCATACAAACTTCCCCAGATTCATCCCATCGAGACTGGTCGTTCTGTTCTTCTACATCATCACCAAGCTCCTCATCACCTTCTCCCACTTCATTTTCCTCGTATTCTTCATCCCTAGGGAAATCTGTGTCCTGCACCTGGTCTGCTCCCTCTTGCCCTCCAGGTTGAGATTTATCTGCACAGTCTACACAAACTCCGTAACGTCGTGATCCATGTCTTATTCCAACGCTGGCTGCTAGCATGAAAATCTTCTTACACACCATACATTTATACTTTTTATCCTTTTTATGCACCTATATGGAAGAGAAATATTAACAGCTGAAAACGTATGTATCAGGTTGCATTTGTGTATAGTAGTAGAAAACTATTAATAATTGCCAATACAAAAATTAATTTTTGAACTCTTCCAAAAGAATCCCCAACACTGTTCAGAGAAAGAGAAGCACTAATAGACATCCATTTTGACTACATGAGCTATTGCCCACAACCAAACTACCTGCTTACTGTTCAGCAGGTAGCTGAATAGCTGCCTGTTCTGTAAGCAGGTGAGTGTTCTTTTTATGACTACTCACTGTATAGAGCAAGGCTCTGAAAGGCAATGAGAACAGTATAAGCATTTATGTTGCACGCAGGATTGTATCTCATTTAGAAAACTGCCTTTGTAATTTTAAGTCCTAGAAACATTAAGAACAAGCAGGAGTTAATAAAATCTGCAAGAATTCAAAAAGCAAGATCCTTCTTCCATGACACCTCTCTCCAACATAACCTTTCCAGGTGCCTTTGGTGAATTTTTTGTCTTGTATGTAAGTGAGCTTGTGTGCAAAATCAGAAGGCTGCTGGTGACTAACTTAACTAAACATAGATTTAAATTTTGAATTCAGGAATACGTTACTTGTTCAAGTAACTGAATTCAGCAACCAGGTATAATAGTTAGCATCTTGGAAAAAAATTAAGTTGAAGACTTCTTTCTACTGTCTGGTGTCCTCAAAACAGATTACAATTATGTGCTTAAATATCTCATTTGAGGTCACATTGAAAAAGTTACCATTTAAAACAAAACAGAAATTACCATGCAGGTAAGAGGAAAAAACCCAAGATCAATATATAAAGTTACTTTAGTCCCACTGTGTAATCTGTACATCTGATACTACATGTTCTTTCCTCAGCCTCTAGACTTGTTATGATAACGTGTCACACAGAGCAGAATGTTTGAGGCATTTGTTGAACAGGGGGATAGGGGGCAAAAAAAAGTGTTCTGACTCCATCGGGGACAGCACACTTCAGTTACAGCACAGGGCTGGGCTGAGCTCACTCTATAGCTATTTTCACCCTGTCTGACCAACTCCTAATCTGGAGGGAAAAAGTCTTCAGCTACAAAAACTTGTTAGATACTGTAGGACAGGAACCTGTAGTCCTATCATACTCTTCCTGGTAGACTGCCTACCACCCACTGTTGCTACCTTCCCTGGTGAGCCACAAAGGAAGGAGTAGCTGCTGGGACATGTTACACTGTATCACCCACCAATAAGGTGGTAACGACCTAACCTCCTCTGCCCAGCCACAGTTACCTTGTACCACTCATCACCTCCATCCCTGCAGTCACCTCCATACACTACAGCACAAAATATCCTTCTAGCTTGGTAACATTATGGGTACCTCCACCCCTTTGAGCATCTAAGCCTTCACCAGGTGGTATGGGAGAAGGAAGAAAGGCAGCAGTAGCAGGGTGGAAAGATGTGTATCTAAGATGAAAGAACTCCAGTGGAACAAAAAAAAGACGCTGGTTCTAAAAATTACACAGGATCTGTTAATACAGCTGCCCTACCTTCACAACCACTTAAGGAATACTTAAAATTACTACAGTGGTCTCATAACTATCTTCTAGAATTACATCTTGGTATCACTCAGGTTATTATTTACTTATAATAATGTTACTAGCTAACAGGAACTTCATTTCATGATAGCACAGGCTAGAAAGGAAAGTTAGAAAGACTTACACCAAAAGCTCTTTCCTGCATCCCCATTAGAACTTGGAAACTCACAACCACTTTTTCTACTTGCTGTGGAACAAAAGGCCAACTGCGAGAAGGCTACAGAGACTTGGGGAACACCCTCATGAGGGAGAAAGGTGGTCCACTGGTTCGCAAAGGGCTAAGGAAAGCTACCAAAATGGAGAAGTGCGATTTACCCCATTTCATGTACTAACCTGTTTTGAGTATCTGCAAAATGAGTTGGTTTTTTTTGAATCACAGCTTGGAGAAATGTTATTACTTTTCACCACCAATATGATCTTGCTTTTGTTACTCCCTTAAAACACACCCTGGACTTTATACAGTAAATATTATAACGAAGTCCTAATTTCCTTACAGACTAGACACAAAGTACCTGCAAAATACCCATGACAAAATTCTCTCTGGATCCTCAGATAAACAGTACTCAAGTCAAATCCTGAGTTACACAACATGCACAGGGCAGGGTAAGCTCAACTGCTGATTATGGTACTGGTACAACACAAGTCAGAAGGACATTTACTTTCTGCATCTCAGATATTTTTCATTCTTTCTGAACCTTACAGTAAATACTATACTATAGCTTTCTCTAGTTGTGAAGTAAGTATTTTGGAACTACCCCAGGATATCACGCAATTGCTGATTAACAGGGTATCCTCACAGAAAATGGTGGTGCAGCATTACAGGACAATACTACATGCTATTCTATTACAGTAACACCAAGACAGAATTTCCTTTCGTTATCTACAGAATATTTACATCTCTTCATACGTCATTTTCAAAATCATCTTGATATTATCTCTATCAGAATTCCAGTGATTGTCTTAATTGATACTGCATTTTCCATTAAGAATATAAGAGGTACAGTTATCACAAAGAGATGTTTATCTTGATCCATTTTAGATTAAGATAAAACAATTTACGTTATGGCAAATCAGAGAACAGTGTTTCTCCCAGCTACCAAAACATTTGAAAGAACATAAAGACCCCACTCATACATGTGCATACATACACACACACATGCAGTTACCTACCAAGGAATGTCTCTTTACATGTTCTCTTCGAGTAAACAGCTTCCCACAGATGTCACAACTGAAAGATCTCACGCCTGTGTGAATGAGCAAGTGTCTCTTTAGTGTTCTTCTGTATTTGGCTACATAATTACAGTGTGGACACTTCAACTTGTTCATGATTAAAGCAGAGGAATCACCTACAAAATAATAAGCCATCAGGAGAAAAGATGATGAAACACAAAAAAACCTGTTTCAATATGTTCTGCTTGGTGCACAAAAATAAACAGGTGCCAAAACAATAAAGCATCCACGTGACTTTTCATCAGACAAATCAGGACAATGCCTGCCTACAGAAACCAAATACTGGTAGGTTCTGCACGTACAATTTTGCTAGAAAAATACCTACTTCTAACCAAGGAATTTTTACTACAGAATTGCAGATCAATTCTTTGAAAAGACGTTTTATTTCATGCATTAGAGTAAATTAGCTACAAGCTAGTGGTATTCCATTTTCTAGATGTCACCTATACCAGAAAATACTTTATTCGGGATGAGAAACCCCCTAGCTCTCCGACATTTAGACAGTCTTCCCCCCTAACCTTCTATTGAGAATTATGTGCAGAACTGCCTGCCAATATCTGACTCTACAGATAAATAAAAAAAGAAAGTCTAACTAAGGAAGAACAAATATTGACAAAAGGAGTAGGACAGTAAGAGGTAGCACAATTCTTATATAGCTAAAAAGGGAAGTTACTGGCTCAAACCTTTGCTATTCCTTACTCAAAGTCTAATTTGGTCTAACAGCAGAAAAAAATAAGGAGAACACTAAACTTCTGGAAGTAGCAATATCCCATTTCTTTCTTATGATGGAAGAATAGGTATTTACATATCCTTAGGCCAAGGATAACAGAGCTTGCTCAAAGGATATGTGCAAAATGGGTTTACTACCTGTAACTGTGTGAAACTGAAAAGCACAGGATGCTGTGACAGTTATGAAGGTGGCCATACAGGAATGCAAGGATTATTCCAAGAATATGGTACTGGCTCAACTTACAACAGATGAGAAGTTATGAACATGATCATAAGCATCTAGAACCATCCAAAAAGCACTGGCTAAAGCTTCATGCTTATATGCATATGAGTTTTTAATGCTCATGCTGGCAGGAAGAAAGCAATTGTGTGTTACGTGCATGGGCCTGAACGCCTTCATCTAAGATGCCTTCTCTCAGTTTCAAAATCCATCATAACACGAAGTTAAATTTTGCTAATATTCAAAAGTTTGTCTTGGTATAATTGGAGCACTCATGCAAGCTGCATGTCAACAGTGTCACATAATGGCTTACATGAAGAAAAGCAAGTACAAAAAAAGTTTAAATTGCAGTCTTATACACATCAACAGAGGCGTGACAGACAGGCAGATGTCAGGACCGTAAGAAATATGGGAATGTAATGGTTTAAGAACAGGCAGACCTCTAAACCCTTGCCTGCTACTGAATTGCACCTTCTGATGACCCAATTTCTTCTACTGTAATAAACCAAAATATTTAAAGTAAACCATAAACTACATCCCACTAATAGCTCAAAAGTTACAGAGAAGAAGTAGGCATTACTATTACCCAGTTCTTAAGATCCTCTTTTTACTGAAGACTATGTTAAGGACCTAACAACAATTATTTCAGATGTGGTGGTTTTTTTGGTATGTTTCAGACAGAAAAATAATATATAGATAATTGCCTGCTTGAACTATTAAGAAAGGCACAGAATCTGTGAAAAAGTAGGTGATATAGCACAGGTCTGAAAAGGGTTGTTTGATGCAGTTGTAATTCTTCAGTCAAAAAAGAAACAACAAATTCAAAAATAAAAACTTCATTGCAATAAAGAAATTTAATAGCAAGAAGTATGCTGTGAGATCTACCTTTAACATTACATTTAATTCTGTACCTTCATCATCCAAGTGTTAACTTCAAAGCCCATTTATCTGTAGTCAGCTTACTAAGGTGTGTGCGTGTTTGGAGAAGCTATCAGATCATTAAAGACCTCAGGTATCTTCATATTCAGGCATAGTACAAGAGCTGATATAAATCATGTTCTGTTTTTACTTTTCTATACATCTTAATTCTTTTTTCTCCCTCCAAGAAAGTACTCCTATCTACACTATCCAGAAAGGCAAATGATATGGAAGAAGATTATGTAAACACTTAATCTTAGAAAACTCTAAACAAATTAATCAAATATTACCAGCAGTGACACAGAAGATAAAGAACTCCTCTCAGAGGCAAAAAAACAACATCCTCTCCCAGAGATACTTGCCATTTTCCCAAGCTTCTTTTGGCCACGATTCTGGCAGCAGTCCGTACTTGAAGTCACTTGAAGTACCCGGCAGCAGTCCGTACTTGAAGTCACTTGAAGTACCCGGCAGCAGTCCGTACTTGAAGTCACTTGAAGTACCCGGCAGCAGTCCGTACTTGAAGTCACTTGAAGTACCTATTACAAACATAGTCTTACTTTAGCTTCCCAGGCTCAATTCAGTCATGCTGTTTAGCAAAATATACATCCTTTTTAAACTGTGACAAAAAAGTTTCAAACCTTAAAATCGTAATTATAATATTTTTTCACATAATCTTCAATATGGAAGTGAAGAAATAACTGCATCCATAATTTCAGTGAAATCAGACTTCTTAACTACTCTCCACAGCACCGTTTCTTCTCCCTATCCTGAGAAAATTTCAAAGACTTTTTCATACTACAGGAACCTTTATAGTAAGGATATTTATTCCTTCACTATCATCATGACAAAGCTAAGAAGTTTTCCACTGGCTTCTCTTTACAACTGTTTTGTGCAGTGACTTTGTCTGGTCTACCACAGGCAATCTAGCTGGTACAAAAGTAAACATTTTCTACTGGAGGTGTGATTTTCTTTATTACTTTAAAATACCTCAGAGGTATACAAAGTGCTTTAAAGACCTTTATTTATATAAAGTATTCTACAGCTATGACTAAATCCTTTTTCAAATAATCATCTCCATTACTCTATAACCACATTAATTCAGGAGACCCTAATTACTTGGAATATATCAGCTTAAAAAGACTAGCTTGCACATTTACATTTGGTCTTTAGAAAAGCTCTTCATGCAGTTTGCATGGTGTTTGTAGCTTCTTTCCCCTCTTTAAAAGAACAAAATCACTCAAAAGTAAACAGTGCCTTAAAAAGAAAGAGATCTTTGCTTGTTTAATTCTATACTCTTGTAACAAGAATTGCATGAGTGATTATGGAATCACTATTAACACAGTGCAGAGAAGAGAACTATAAATAGTACAACAGAAAGCTGCACCAGGCATTTGACAAAACCTTATCTTTGGGGCAAAGACTCTTCTGGCAAGAATGCAAATCAACCTTCCCCACAATACCCAAGACTAGAGTTTGTTAGAAAACATGAACTCATAAACCCATTACTTTCCTCACAGGCACACAGTTGTTAAACTGCAGTGGAAACTGGCAGATTTCCTTTTATTTGTCCAGGTGGTACTCAGGTCCTCACACTAGATTCCCAATGTCACTGTTATAAAAACTTTTGCGAATGGCTTCATAGCAAAAAGACACATTTTTACTTTCAAGTCTGAGACTGTGTATTTTAATAGTCTAAAGATTCTTTCCTTTGCCCCTACTCTGCTCATTCTAAGTGTTTTTTCCTGGAAAGGAAATTCTCTTAGTGTAAACTAGAATTTTAAGCAGCTAGTGATAAGCTGCATACTGAAACACTCAGCACTTGCAGTTTTACTGGAAAAAAATACAGGCTACAAATCCTTACAGCACTAGACACAGACAGTAGTTTCATTTACTGCTCAGACAGTGTACAGTTGGCAGCAGTGGTTTCATCTGCAACATAAGACAACAGTTAAAGAGGAAATCAATTAACAAATAGGAAGCTTATAATTCCATCCTATTTGTTAGAGAGTGGCAAATGCTAAGCAAAGCTGGATCACAACTGCCAAACTAGGTATTCCATCAGGGCTTTTAAAAAGCAGAGCTCGAGTGGATGAAGGAAGAGAAATCCCAGTATTTTAGCTCATCCACCTTGCTATTTTGGTACAAAAAGAAAGAAGGGGGAGGGGAGGCAGAGGTCAGGGAATGAATATCTCTGGCCTCTAAGAAACAAAGTAGCAAGGAAAATATTCTTTAATTTTTTTTTAATTACTGACTAATAGCTGTTATGTCCAAAAGAGACAAGAACTCCTTACTCAATTTGGAGCTATGGACTCCAGCAATGGCATCTCAAGGAATAGAACACAGACACCCTACAGACATGCCAACTACACATTCCTTTGAGGTGAGTAGTAAAACTTCCTCCTGTAATATGCAAGAAAGGATTAGTGAGGAAGCAGTGTTGTACAGTTCTGGGCAAAAGCAAAAATGATTACCTCAGGGCTAAAAACCTCCAAATCAAAGCAAGCTTCAGGATTTAGCAGAGAAAAAATAAAACAACTTTTATAACCAGTTTAAAATATTAGACCTTTTCTTCATAGGTTTTTCCCCTCTAATAGAGCTGTCCTGTCTACTTGACTAGTGAAAGATCAGTGATCAAAATATTTCAGTCACTTTTTCCCCCACTTATGGGAGGAATATCTATAAGATCAACACACTAAGCCTTTACTGCTGACAGATGTAACATATATGCTGTGCACAGACAATACTGTATAGCTTCCTTCAAAATAAGCATACAAAGACTGACCATAAGCCAGAGTTGTACCAAGCTGAGCACATTTATAATGCTGTCAATTTGACAGTTCTTCTGGATCTAAGAGAACACAAATTTATTTAGGCACATTTATGCTCACAGCTGATATTGAAGTTTGTGGGAAGTCAGGAGCTCAAACCCCTGCACAGGTCTAGAACTTAACAGAAGACCCAGCATAGAGCCAAACACACTTAAGAGCTGTTGTATAGTGTACGTAACAGCTACTAAATCTTTCTACCTCCTATTTGAAGAGAACACCTGCGATAACATGAAAGAACATCAGCACAGATACCACAAAAGATAAAAGGCTGTTACAGACACTTCAGTCTCTGCACAGTACAGGACTAAGGAGATCATAACTAAACCTAATGCTTATTCCTAGAATAATTCTTTGACCTAGAAAACCTGCTTTCTAGATTAAGCACACATAGAACATGTTCAAAACAAAACAAAAAAAGGCATTTTTTATGTCTAACGGCTCATCCATACAGGAAATACATGAATCGCATATAGACCGTGAAGTGGAAGTGCAATACCTAGCCTCTATTAGTTTCCCCGAGTGGACATATAGCCTACATCAGATAAGCTTCTGACTGTAGCTGAGCCAACTACAAGATGTTACAGAACCCTGCGGCTTGTAACAACTTCTCCCATCCCTCCTCCCACCCAGGCTACTGCCCCCTGAAACCTGCTTGCAAAATTACAGGTATAGACATCTAACCTGTTCCAGTCAACTTAAACCCAGATGATTTTGATAGGAGACTGAAAGCAATTACGTACGTGGTTGTACTGGTAGATTGGGTGTGGAATGCAAAGGGGGAAATAGCGACAGCAGCGAGAAATTTTCTTAAAAAAAAAAAAAAAAAAAAAAAAAATCTGAAGCAATAATGTTCTCTATTTCCAGACCAGGTCATCTGACCACAACATTCCTCTGATCTGAAGATACCTTGTTACAATTTAGTTGATTCCTAAAACAGGTATAAGTTAATAATTCAAGTGTCAGTTAAACTCTTCTCCACACAGGGTAGAAGAATGGGTAGATTCTGGAGCTCCTGTGTGTAACCTGATCTTAAAAAAAAACCAACCAAACAAAAACCCACAAAAAACCCAAACCCAAACTCAAAATAAAAGCAATACAAATAAGCTGATTAACTATCAGCATTAAAATTCTCAAGATGTTAATTTGAGAAGAGATTAAGATAGTCTGAAATACAATGAAGTAGTTGTGTAGGCTTTTACAAAAACTTTAACAAACTTTATGGAAGGATTTTATGTTCCACTGTATGTATTCTCTGGGAAAAGAATAACCAGAAGTCAGACACACCGATTGTCAGTTTTGAAGGCAAGAATATAGGGAGTATCACCAGAAAGACAGAACATATCTGAGCGGCAACATCCTCAGTTTGACAAATTCTGCTTTTTTTCCTGTAACCAGAAATATGCTGATTTTTTGAGAAAAGGAGACATCACTGAGTAGGGGATGATCAAGGAGATTAATGAGAAGATGAATGATAGAAGCCATTAAACAGGCCACTATAGAAAGGGATATGGATGTACAGTGCACTGAGGGAGAAAATACAAAGCTTTGCATTAGATACAGCAAGAAAGAAAGAATGCTATTTTTCCACCAGGTTTTCTCATATTGACTGCTCGTCCAAGTCAATTAAAAAAAAATGACAGGAAGTAGACAGGATAAGCAATTAGGCCATAGCTTTCAAGGATTGTAGAGAGCGCAACGGTAATCTACTGAGACAATCTGGATTGCTATTAGAGAGCTGGATTTGTTGCTTATGTTGAGTAACCTGACAGACCAAAAAAAAAAAAAACCAAACCCACCACTGCCAAGACTGACATTCCGGGAAGGTGGTGGAAAGAAAATACATTGTACTCCGTTTGTTCCCAGAGTACTACGCACATCTTTAACCTTGCTTCTGAAAAGGGGTTCTCAACTGTCTCTTGCAACAGAAGGATCAGACAAACTGAAGACATTTTGCCAATGCAATCTTACTCATACTCTGTGTACTGCTCCCAATTGCTCTTAATTTTTACTGTTTCTCATTCACAAAAAAATGGTTTCTTGCTTTGAAAATGGAGGCAGTTCTGTCACCAACTAACCCGGCCAGATGACCATCAATTGATACCAACTATATTAACCACTTGCTTTTCCAGCTTGCTTATCATATATTCCCTGAAAAACTCCTCCCTGAGAAAGGGGTGCCATTCACATTAGAAAGCTATTTTGCTGATCTCTTCCCACAAAGGCTACGTCAGCAAAACACAAGATAGTAAAAGCTTTCCTCATCCAGACCATTTATTTGTGGGGCAGTTACTATTCTCGGGAACTATCACAGATTCAAACAAAAACTTAAATCTGAAGGGACCTCTGAAGGTCGCCTAGTTCAACTTCCTACTCACAGCAGGACTAACTTCAAAGCTGGACTGTATGTTGCTTTGGACCTTGCAAAGTTTTAAATATCTGCAAGGATGGGAGATTCCATAAACCCTCTAAGCAATCTGTTCCAGCACAACTGCTCTCATGGTCAACAGTCTTCTTCATATACAACTGGAATTTCCTTACCTACAACTTGTGACAACTGACTCTTGACCTTTCACTGTGCACCTCTGGAAAGCATCTGGGTTCATTTTCTCTGTAACCCCCTTAAGGTGGTAGAAGATGTCAGGTAAATCCCTCAGCTTTCTCCATACTAAATAAATTCAGTTCCTCAGCCCCTCCTTGACAACACATTCTTCATCCCCCTAACCACCTTAGTGCCCCTCTGCTGGGCTCATACAGCTCACTGGCATCTTTCTGGGCTGCCCTAAACCAGGCACAGGATTTCAAATGTGGTCTTGCCAGTCCCGAGTACAGGGGTATTATCACCACTTCCTTCAGCCTGCTGGCTATGTTCTTGCTAATACTACCACTATGAGGCTGGCCTTCATTGCTCCTAGGATGCACTACCGAATCACATTCAGCTTGCTGTCCACAAGGACCCCCTGGTTCTTCTCCACAGTTACTACACAGCCACTCAGCACATACTGATGCACAAGGTCGTTACTTCCAGAGACAGGACTTGATATTTGCCTTTGCACAACATCTTGGGGGTTCCTGTTGGTCAATTCCTATAGCATTGAGGTCCATCTGAACAACAGCCCAACGCTGTCCCCCCGGTATATCAACCATTCCCACCAATTTGATGTCACCTGCAAACTTGCTGAGGGTGTCTTCCGCCCTGCTATCCTGATCACTGATAAGGAAGGATGTTAAAACTGTAGGTGACTCAGCAAGCTGTTTTTGGGAAAATGGCCCTTCTTGACTTCACTGTCAAGACAATACCTTCATCCATAAACTTCTGGACTATGTTGTAAGCTCAATGACGATATCATGAACACCGCAAGCAAGTCAATTTAAAGATGTATCTCAAGAGCTTTCTCAAGTATTCAAGAGAACTCAAGGACTTTCTAATATAAACATTTCACATGCTCTTTTCATCATGTCTTGTATTTGAAGTGTTAATATAAGTAGGACTTTCAAGAATATATACATCTGAAAGGCCACATGGAACTCCTACAGACTGGCATTTAGGATTATGAACCTTCAATACAATAAAAAAGACCAATCATTTCAGATACCCTGGTAACCAAATTAAGTGTCCTGGCATTATGTTCTGCTCCTATTTTCTTGCTAACTCTTTGAAAAAGCAACTACAGAACAAAATCCAAGGAAATGTTTGATTTGTCCTCAAAGCTGCCAGTGTCTCCCTAATAAGGGGGTAAAAAAGCATCCAATTTAACCCCCCAAAAGTTAAGTTTATTCCCATCTTAGCTGTGATACAAGGGTTCTCTACACAGTAAAGCCATTAGCTATGTCCTGCACCAGCATCAGAGTACTGCTATTGCCATCATTTTATCAGCTACATACTGTAGCTTGTAAACATATTTTCTTAAAGGAAGGATTAAGTGTCATCTTGAGGGACAGGAAATAGAAGAATCATCATGATCAAAGACCAGTGATGTCACTGTAGGTGAGAAATACACCAAAAACTGATACAGGTCTTCATCTGTATTTATTCTTATGTAAAGACATAAGCACAGGTATCATTACCATGTAAAGACTGTTTTGGTCCAAACTTTTTATGCTAAAACAGCTGAAAGGAAATGCTAAGGAGATTTTCACTTCATGTTAGCTTCTCTGATTGCAGGCAGTCTTAAAAGCAGTAGCATAATTGACCAAAACCCTTGGGTTGAACTGTTATCTCAGTATCATTCATTTCAGACTTACTTTGCCAAAGCCTAACTTTGTCCAGGAATATCAAGGGATTTTGTCTTTACACTGGGCTTAGGAGAAAAGTAAGGTACAAGACAGAGGTGCAAATCTGTAAAAATGCCAAAACAAACAAAAAAACCAACCAAACAGCCCAACCCTTAGAATTAAAAACAAAACAAAAAAAAAAGCCCAAGAAAAACAACAAAAACCCCAATCCAGATACTTCCTTGGGAGCTCTGCAAAATAGGATCTGGGAGCACCTGACAAATGAAGCTTGTAAGGAGAGTGTAACACCCAACATTACACCCTAGAGAAAGGGGATCAGCTCAAGTCAAAAGCAAGCAAATGTGTAAAAGATTGGAACTTTTACACAGTTCACACTTTTCATACAAACGATCTGGCCATGAAAGGCAAACGTTACTGTTTTTTTTCCCCCAGCTTTAAAGATCACATTCTCTCAACACCCTCCAAAGACCTGGAAAGACTAGAAGTGACTGAAGTTCTGCAATTGTGGCTACATTTTTACAGTAAAATGGCAACTCTGATCTTGGTAACACCCCTCTCCATTGTTCTCAGTATGACAGGATGAAGCTTGTAACTAACAAAGCTGCACTGATGAAGGCTAGTCATTAAATTGAAATTGTCTGCTAAAGCTGTACTCCTACCAACAGGTGTACTGCAAGTACTACAATGAGCTTTAGGGTAAACACATAGTATAAGCTTGCTATGATAGAGTATTTTACTTTTATATAAATTTCCACACTATGAACATTTCTGGTTGGATATATTTACTGATACCTGCCAAGAACCGGCACAAGTAAGAAATGCTGCCTGCCTCTGTCCTCCACCCCAAAAAATGACTCCAAGTTCTGTCCACAAAAATTCCAGAATGTACACAGAGAATAAATTGTTGAGCAGTGAGCAAAACAACTTGGCAAGGAAACAGAACCTGAAGGAATCATTTTTTAGCCAAGTTACATGCCATTTCAAACCTATTCTACTCAGCTACCAACACTGAGGATAACCTACCCCTTACCTCAAATTTAAAAAAAAACCTCCACAAAACCCCCCAAAACCACACAACACACTAAGACTCTTAAGCCCAGAGACCTGAACAGCAGTTGATCAGTTCACCTTCTATAAACTCCTCTGTGACAAAGCTACTCAGTGTTGAGTGCTCTCAGAGGGAGTTACAGTGGTGTAACTGAGCTGAATAGGCCTACCAATGCAGAAAGCCTACAGGTTAAGTAAGAAACTTAACAGCGTTACATTGTTTTTCTGTACCACATGTCAGTGAAGGCATAAAGAATATTATCTTAACATAAGTCCTTCATCATCTTTTAAGCTTTGTAAGTATCAACAGGGGAATGGGATAGGCATATGAGGACAAGTGTGTAGGAGATAAGGGGGCTGTGGATAAAAACAAGGCTTCATCTTCTAGGGTAATTACTATCAGAAAAGCTTTTTAAAGGATGCTGCATTCCAATCTTCACAACAGTTTAAAAAAGCTCCACACCACTCTGAAAATCAGCTACAATCCAAAAGGATCTGAAGCATCTGGAGTAAAACCACTTTCACTGCTCAGAACGTGATAAAATTAATTAGATTTGACTTACTGAGCTAAGTCTTTGAGACGCAGGAGGGAAGCTAGCTGAAGAATAGCACAGCTAACTTCTGTGGCTAAAGTTATGGTGCCCAAATTAAGATATACAGCCCCTGGTTTTCTTTATTTATGGATTTGCTGTCATCATCATCACTATTTCATAAATGAGGTAACAAAAAGTCAAATCAGTGCTTCACACTGGTAACTTTTTAGAAGCGAATGCATTGCGCCTGTGCTTCACTTGCACAGAGGACCAAAAAAGTTTTTCAGGAAGAAAAGGTCTGCAGACATCACAAACTTCTCCAACCCATCTACCTTGTTTTACTTGTAAAAAACCACAAAACCACCATATGCACAACAGTGATATGCAAAATACTGCTTAAAATTGCAAGGTCAGTGGTTGACCATACCATGAGAATGTGACAATCTGTGGGATCATCCCCAGCAGAAGTAAATTTAATGAATTGGGAAGAGGTTGACCCCAGATTTTACTCTTTAGATTACTTCTAAAAACCTATGAGGGCTTCAATACCAGATTACATAGGGAATGGGGCAAATGAAGTTAAAGGTCCATTAAGCAATTTAAGTATTTCAAGCAGGGTATCAGTTGGAGATCTGAGGAAAACCTGACTGTGAGTCATAATACCATGGAACAGGAGGAAAAAAGCTTAATTTTCTTAATACTGTTTTTCTTCTTTGTAACTCAGGCAGTCAAGTGGGGTTTATCCCTACAAGAAATATATACACGTCCAGGTAAGTCCACGAATCTTTATTTCTCCAAATACAAAGATACCTTGTCCTTATTGTAAAGTTCCGATCAAGTTGCGTTATGCTGTGTTATCATAAAAAACCTTATGATCAGCCATTAAGAACATGACAAATTAGAATCACTAAACTTTTATGAACTGGAAACTGACTAAGAGATGCTGACTGCACTGTTATTTTCACCATGGTAAATGGTTAATTGCAGGATGCACCATGGCTGTAAACAGTGAAGACTTTTTTTTGCAGATTATCAACTAGAAGGGAAAACAGTGGAATAGGTGGTAATACTCAATGTGAAGAAACACAGCTATTTTAATTAATATATCTAAAACTGAAGAAGGCTTGAAAGCTTCAGCAAAAATAGATAAATGAAGTAAGACAGTATACGCAATTTAAAAATCCATCTCAACCTCATGGGAGTTTTTTGAAGCTCACAGTGCTACTTTTTACAGACAAAGTGTTAAATATAAACTCACTGGCAACGCTGGAAGAAGCAGCTGACATATCCTTACGGATATCTATAGGAACTCACATTCGGCAAGGAGCAGTTTAACCTGTTCACTCTACTGGGACAAGAGAGGTAGCAGATAGTCAACAATAAAAGCTTTCTAACTACCCAATACTTCCCTAGCAGTACCCCATGAAAGTCCATTTACTAAAGAATTCACGGCAGTGGCTTTTAGGGTAAATTTTTGTAGTGAGAGTAATGTTTTTAAATAGGCTTCCCATCTACCATATCTATGGTACTTCTTTCCCCTCACAAAAAAAAAAAAAAAAAAACCCAGACAACCCAAAACCATAATCAAGGACACAGCAACTCACTCTGCATGTAACTGGACCTCTCATAACCACAGCTGGTGTTGGTTATCCCCATCAGCACATGACAAAGCATAACAGTAGAAGCTCATTCTTTCCCTTTCCACCACTGAAGGGACAGTGCACTCCTTGGCTTTCATTGTAAGAATCTACTATTCTTTTTCTTCTCATAGCATTGTCTTAGATCTATTCCAGAAGACATTTTCTTATGCATTTTTAACTCCCAGTGCCTTTTTTTTTTTTGGTAGATTTTCATCTTCACAAGAAATTTAATCCACAACTAAAAAGTTACCATATAACCTGCAAGTTACTCTACAACTCATTCTTGTCATTCTTCCAACTCTCCACTCCTCCCTCTTCCACCTTTTCTTGGGCATAGAGAGTGCAATTGAAAGAAGAGTGTTTAAGAGTGGAATTTACCTGCAGAGCAAAGAAAAAGCTAGCCAGCTGTAGAGGAGGAAGAACTGAATGCTGAAGGCCAGACTACGGGTAAGAGTTAAGCCCTACTTCCAATATCTCTTCTTGTTTCAAACAATGTGCATACATGTAAGAACTTCATAAAAGTAAAGGTCTTATTATAAAATTGTTAGATTGGGCTTCCAAAATAGTTCTAACACTGACAGAAAATATTACTTACTTGAGACCACTTATGTTGTGCTCTGAACATCCCAAGTAGATCATTAGTTGACACTATTTTACAGTTCAATGAAAGAAACTTCCCCCCCCCCCAAATCACAAAACTTTCATTGGTTTTGGATGGACACCACAGCACGAATTCAGTGTGCCTCTTGCATCCAATACATTGCTCTTCAGCAAAATGTTGCATGAATGTATTTTGTAATTTAATGCTTTTAGCACCAGTTACTGGAAACCTTGGTGCTTCTGTCCAAAAAAACTGAATAAGGACCAAACTTGTTTAATTGTTACTGCACTGCCCATATCCTCCATTATTTCTTCAAGAAAGCTCTACAGTACATTTGCATTCTGCAGAATGCAAACAAGTGTTTATTTCTGTTGCTGGGGTCATCATTTAGTAGACACATGGTATTTCCAACAGTAAGTGAGGCTGAATACCTACTCCATGTAAATCAGAAACAGAAATCACATGCTAAACTGTCAGTAATTTGATGTTTGTGCAATTAATATACAAGTTCTCAGCTCTTCCTCCAGACCCTCTGCTGCCCTTTTTCATACCACTGCAACTGAGTATGTACTAGCAATTAGTGTAGTCCAGCACAGGCAGATTTGTTGTGTGGGTGCTGAGGACTCAACATCCTCACTATATACATCTAAAGGTGTTTTACTTAAGGTTAGATCTAACCCGGTGCTGTGGACCTAAGGCCTGTTAGCAGTTGGCACACAATAGGCACCTTTCTGAAACACAACTTCTATTTTCATTTCAGCCAGAAGAAACTCTATGCAGTCCAAGGAAGCTTAGACAGTAAGAAAAGATCAGGAAATTCACTTTACAAGTGCACACTCCCAAGCTGAACTGCAAAGCTAAAGTACACCTACCCAGAGTTCAGAGATAAGCAAACCCCCTGAAGCATTTACAGAATGAACATTAGCTCCACACAGCTACTTCTCAAGAGCTGCTTCAGTTGTGCCACACTATTTGCGAACTTCGTGGATGTATCTTGTACGGGCTTCTCCTGCTCATGTGCCAGATGTACATGTCCACAGCTCCACACCGCAGTGCTCTATACTGCTCCATGTCATTGTGGTGCTCACGCACATGTACTGGTATGGTACAGAACAGTGCAGAGCCACGACATGCACTGTGCAGGACTTTTATTCACCTATTGTCTCCTTGCCCCTTGGCAGCTGCCGGCCACACAGATGGGCATCTACAACACTGCAGGCAGAGGCATGTCAGGGCCCCAGTAAAAACAGCCCGTCCATGCAGCTACTGAAAGAATTTCTTTCAGCCTTGTTTTTCAACAAAACTAAGGGTACAGGAAGAAACTAACATCATCCCTCCTTACACCAAAATAAATACAGGTTCCTAGACCCTCCCAGAACTGAGGTTGCTTTCCGATCTCCATTTTGTCCCTGGAATACCAAAATATCTGGAAATACTCTATACCCACAAATATGAGTGCCAATTTTTTTTTTATTGCCCTCAGTTCTACCCCTTGAACCTCACAAACAGAGGATATCCACAGTCCCTTGATGTCTGAAGGGGGCATACATTTTAAAATGCTCAAAAAATACACACATCTAAAAAAGCCTGTTCCAGCTATGTCTCAAATCCACCCTTAATTTGACTCCTAAACCGTAGTAAGTTTTTAAAACTGCTAATTCATCTACATGATACAGGTAAACAGCAGTACTTAATATACACTTCAACTATTCATACAGTATAATAGTAATTCAAAAAATAAAACCCTGAACTTAATTACATTGCCCCAAACCCCAATTACACTGTGAACAGTCTGCTTATAATTCTTTGTGTGACCATATTTGTTTAGCAAACAGATGTTTAATCTTATTCTAGCATTTACATTAACCACAGAACCTTAAGGAAAAAAATCCTATTATTTCAGTCACTCTCAGGATTTGTTTAAAGAACAGTCCAATAAAAAGATACTCCCTCCACTACATGTCATCGTGGCATCTCTTTCCAATCTGTTTCACAAATCTGCTTTAAGTGTTTCTATTATACTAGTCACAATTACTCCATTACGTAGCCTCCCAGATACCCCTACAATAAACAGCAGCATAAAGTTGAATTCTCTTTCTGGGTGACACTCAGGTAAGGGAGATTACCAGAAAAGTCTTTTGCTAGTGTAAGGAAGGAAGTTAAAGGTCTTTTTGCTCTATGCAACCAGCTAACGTCCTTAACCACCAGTTATCACTCCTTGATTTTATGCCTAATAGCAGCTACAGATTAAATGTAAACAAAAATTCTAGTTTCTACCTGCTGGTAAGGATCCCCAACTCAAGCATCAAATGCGAACAGCATGTTACACACTGCACAGCACAGCACTGTCATTCCATTCTCTAGCCAAAGATACACTGCTGTGTCCCAAGGTGGACAATCAGATTACTGATTTAGTAACCTGATTGGTGTGCTGAATTTACTAAAAGATCCTATCCAACGTATTTTATAAAAGTTACATTGTCATGTACTTTATTCATTAATTCAGTTTTCACATGACATGATTGACATTAAGCAATATTTACCTGCTTCTTCTTTAATAAATGACAAATCTTCTTCCGGATACGGGACTGATGGTTGCAACACTGAGCAATCTTCTGAGTTCTCTTCAGTATTAGGTGGTATATTATAAATAAATCTCTTTGTAGTTTGGTTTTTCCTTCTTGCTTTTCCAGGCTCTTGAACTGATTGACCCTGTGCGCCCATGTCATTCCATACGAAAACTTTTCCCTCACCTTGAGATTCATTTTCAGCCATTTCAGGTGAGCTGTCCTGGACCCAGCTGCAGTCATTCATTTGGTAGCTTTCCATTTGGCCCTCATCAATAGAGTAACCATCATTCTCAGTTTTTATGCTACTTGCCAAGTTGGTAAGGTTCCGTGTTGCCCAGAAGCTGGCAACTTTCTGATCCCTTGGAGACAAACCATCCCTACTAACAGATCTTCTGTTGTAATCCACGACAACGGTCTCTGGAGCTTCTGATTTTATACTAATGTTTAAGGCATCTTTAATGAAGTTGCGGCAGGACTGGACAACCTCCGTCATCTGAAGGTAGCTGGCCACTGACATGACTTCAATGGCATTTTGGCTCGTAAGCACGAGGTTACCAGAATATAAGAAGTCCAAGATGACAGAAAAACCTTGAACAGCAACAACATCTAAATAGGTAACAGTGGTTTGGTTACGGCTTTCTTTGTTTGTAAAGCAATAGAGAGTCTTAAAGAAGCGGCTGCCTGCAACCAGGATGTTCTTGTGAGCTCTGAAGACCCTCCCGCTCACCACAATATTAACATCACAAAGAATGCCTTTCTTCCTCTGCTCATTGAGCTCTTGCAGGAGCTGATAGCAGTAAGAGTTCTCATTTGGCCTGCTGTTAAAATCACAGTATCCTTCATTATTCAGTTCTGATGGTAACTCCGATTCCTGCAATTAAAAAAAACCCCACAACCATAATTAGCGTTTAATGAATGCTTTCCTTAGTCCAACACTATAATAGGGATATGAAAATAAACTGAGAACACAAATAAAAAAATCATATGAATGAAATTAACATTCTTGGTCATAGAGGCAGGAATATGTAATTAAAAAAACACTTCTGAAAACTAACAATCACGATCTCATTCTGCACCCTCCACCTCCAAATTTGAACCAACACTAGCAGAATGGCCTTGAGGGCAAAGGAAATGAAATTTCAGCCAAAAGCAAGGAAAGATTTGAGTGTGAAGTACTTGTTTGTCTTAAGCCACATACATTAAAGGAGTCTCTTTCCAAAGATTTAAATACATGGTTCTCACATATCCAACCTCCCATTCTTCCCTAAAAACCGCCACTTAAACGGGCAAGTAGAACTCTGATAACTGATTCAACATTTTCTCATGCTCTCCCAACCACAGAGTGCTTTAGGTTGAAAGGCACCTTAGAGATCATTTACTTCCAGCCCCCCTGCCATGTATGTCTTAAAGAAAACATGTTACTGTAGTAGTTATAATAGTAGACATATTCCTTACACAGTTCTACAAATTAATCATTTAGTCTTTATTTTCTGTTAGTGGCAGGTTTAGGATTAAATAGCAGTACTGCCTGACAAATTGACAGAATGTTGCAGGCAACTAAACAGAACTTCAGCTTCCGTTACATTATTTAACCAAGACTTTCTTCAATCAAGCTCCACTGAAACTTTCCAGTAGCAACACCTTTAACTGGTACATACTTATTACACAGACAATGTGTACTTGTGTCTCTATGACATTTTCAAGACATGATCTCAAACGTGGCTTCAAAATTTTGCTAAAAGTAGTATCAGACAATCCAACACCAAGAAATTAGTTGTTATTAAAGATTAGTTCAGACAGTGAGGCTGCTAAGTAACAGGAGATCTGAACTAGATATGACAGCATTTAGAAAACTTGTAACTGATGTTCAGACAATGATGATTCAGAGTTCCAACAAAGCAGCAGCTAGGACAAAGCAGAAAACACCACAGGCTGATGTATTTGAGACCATACTTGTATCAATTAATATGTACTGCCATCAAGAGCAGCAACAATGAGAGAGTCTTTTCCATACTGGATCTCTAAAACTCTCTCTTCTTTCCCAAGCAAATAAGAACAGTTCAAAACTGGCTGGCTCCAATATGGTTTAGGAAGAGAGATCAGATTTCATAAATGATACCATTATTTTCTCCTCTTGTTTCCTAAAACTCCTCATAGATTTGGGGGATTGAGGTATCATTAAAAGCTTGACTGCCTCAACATTACAGGTAAAAATCAGCATTAACAGGTAATGTTAATGCTGTCATGAGCCCATAATCTCTACTGGCACTAAAATATATATTGCAGAAAAGTACTACGCTTAATTTGGGACTACGGCAGAAACCAGCCATATATACATATATATATATAAAAGGTCACTTTCTACCACACAGGAATTGGTGCATTAAATCAGTACTCACACCTCAAGTTAAAATCCCAGTGTGGATCACTGGGATGACAACTGAGGTTGTAACTACATCCTCTAAAATAGTATTTACATCTATAAGCAGCAAATACTACCCAGCAGAACCAAAACAGAAACTACTGTTTCAGCATCTTCTGCAGGCATTCCAGTTTGTCACATTCAAGTTGCTCCTAAATCTCTACCCTTATGTGACAACAAGCAAGAGATCTTTGTCCAACTTTGGCTTAATTTTTTCTGCATATGCTCCAACATACCCAATTACTCTTCCATATCAGACCTCTGAAACAGGAAGTATGTCCCAAACGTGTGACAGCTAATGGAGAAGCACTGTGTAGTTTCAACACACCTTGGATGAGATCAAGACAAAAACTATCATACCCTAAAGTGTTGTCACTCAAGTTAAAGTCAATCATCAGTGACTTGCACCTCACACAGTAAATGTTAGGTATGATAGCTGACCATTTCATTCTCTGAAAACACATTAAGCACTACAATTACTATTATTTTTTTTAATTCTGCAGTGGTTTGGAAAGGAGCTGCATATCACAAATGTGCTACAGAAACACAAGGCTGAAGTCTTCATTATGAGAAGATCAGAAGGCTGAGTGAAAATAAGAGACATTATGTAACAACTGTCCAAGCTACACGGGTGTGTACGGGGGAAGAGATCAGTATTACAGCTTTACAGAAATGGGTGCATAAGCATTTTAAAAACTGTAATACTGGAAAAGAACTGTTTAACTGCTGGTATGAGAATGCCACATCTCAAATGAAATGAAAGCCCCAACATCTGAACAGTCTTCAAGCCTATGTACACCAAACGTGACAAGTAGCATTAACATTTACTGTGAGAAAAAAATAATATCCCTTGGAGAGTTTTAAACATCTCCCCTTTGTACAGGAGAAGTACAGTACCATTCAATCAAAAGTAAATGCAGAAAATAGTTACAGAAAACAAAAAAGCCCCTTTATTTTCAAGCTTTTGTTACTTATGCTGCACTCACGGCACATCATAAGGGTACTGTTTTTCAGATGAGAACCAAACACTAATAACACTTGCTTAGAAGTCAATATATTTTCAGAATACAGACCAAACATGCCCATCACCTAAGTGATCTAACACCAAACCACCTTATCCTTTAATAAAAACTGACAGGAATTCTAGAATCAAAATCAGGACTACTTCAGTTTTACCTGTGGAATCTACAGCATTGTAAGTCTGAAAAGCTTCTCGCTGTAGGTGAGATTAAGAAGCAGTCTAACAGAACAGAGACTGCTCAAGGAAACAAATACTGTGCTCAGTTTCAATGAATTAAGAGTCATCTGAATACACCCAAAGAGAAATTATTATTTCGTATATATAACTCACTAATTAAACTTGCCTAAAAGCTAAAAGGAGCAAAAACAGATGATCAAAAACTGCTACAGAAACTTGCTTTTCTTTCTCCTCCTGTGCCATCAGCATACTGTCTCCTGGGAGCAATGGGGGGTGGGGAGGGAGGCAGTGGTGAAGAAAGAAAAAACACCACATAAAACCCCCAATCTAACCATAGATTCCATCTCAACTGTATGTATATGAAAAGTAGTTATGCCACATTTTTGTAATCCCTTCCCCACTACCACACCTTACTCTACATCAGTTCCCTATGCCCCCAAATTAATCTCAGCCTGAAAAATGGATCCTCTAACAGAAGTGAACTATCAGGAGCTTCTTAAGCATGTGCAGCTGCAGAGGAAAGTTATTTCAAAATACGGTTCTATCAACTGCACATATGATGCTCTGCTGCTGTTTTACATGCTGTATCACTGCTCACAGAAAACTCGATGATTTTAAACTGTTCAGTTAAGTGCCTAACATCCAATCAAGTAGTTCAAGCTCTGGTAAAAACACTACATAAAAATATGGTAAATTATGATCCTTACCCTGAAAGCCTGACTTCCTCCTCTTTTTTTTTTGCTCTGCGCAGAGTAATTCAAGAAATTAACTTAGGACACTATAATGCAACTCTTACATCTGAAGAACTTCTATTCATCACTGGTCACAAAGCAAACAAATACCGTTCACATGGAAAAAATAACACATCAAAGGCCTTCCTCCTTTTGCAGAGCTTCTGCTTTAAACCAACATGCCTGTTAGACTAGAGAAAGCTTTTCTGGCAGTATTTCCAAAGCTCAGCCTCAAATTATGTCCAGAGAGAAAATGTTTTAAGAAGCTGCTTTAAGGGGTAAAACCCCCAGCAGCCAATAAATCTGCATCTTACAGATCTAAATTAATCACAGAATGAAAATCTTTTGCTGTGATTTCCCAGTAAGTGTCTATTTCTTAAGATTTTTTTGCAACACAATAGCCCATTCATTAAAAAGAAGAACCCACAAAGGTAGTTTCAAGCCGATTATAATTTTCCTTAAGCTTTACTATGGAGACATTATTTTAAAAACAAGAACAGAAAAAAAGTCAAGATTTTCATCTTAGAAAGCAGCACTGACTGACAGCTCAATACCCTTGAATTACAGCAGCTGCAACCACTTGTGATGTATTTTGGCATTCCAAATTAAATGTATCCCAAAAATAAACTGAAATCATCACTCATTTCCTCATGAGTGTAATATCCAACAGACCTATAGAAATTTCCACTGCTTTACTGTCTTAACACCTACAATTTCCTTTTTGCACTTGAACAGTGGCACTATGCCATATGTTTATTAGCAGCTGCTAAACATGCCCTGCAGTTGAAGCTTGTCAAGTCAAGAAAACATGTGTGTTGTCTCTAAGACAAAGGCTGAAAGATCTCTCCCAAGTTTCATTAAATCCAAATGGCTTTGCGGCCTCATTATGTACGTTGGAAATATGGTCAGGGTACAAATTACCTACTTCTGTTCCAAGTATCTGGTACATTAAGGAAAAAATGGGATTATTGTTTTGGGATTAATTTAAACATATGTATCAAGAGAAATTCAAGTGTTATTGAAAGTGTTAAAAGTGTATGGAAATTAAACACAAAAGCAGAAAGAAAACAAAGGGTCTTAATCAGATTTTTCAATAAAGCAAGTATAACCCAAAAATGCACCACAAAAAAACCTACACAGATGTTTGAAAAATTGCAATTCCTTCCCTTGTGAGAAGTTTTAAATTGAAATGTAATTGCCCAGGGATGCATCCAGCACTGTTTTCCACTTGAAAACATCAATCTGTAAAGTTACTTCACAGAAGCTTACTTTGACCAAACCTTACCTTTAATACAGTACAAAAGAACCACTGATGCATCTCATCTATCCTACTGTTTCATTTATAATTAGTTACTTACAAATATTTTTTCTTAAAACTATCAGTGGTATAAAAGCAATAGGACAATAAAAGGTTAATCTCAAAATAAACATTCGGGGTGGTGGAAGGGGGGAGAGAGTATTGGCTTGCATGTCACAGTAGCCTAGAATTTAAAGAAGTATTTAGTGGTCTTATGACAGACTGGGTGTAGGAAGACAGAAAGAAAAAGCTAGTCAGTTTAACAGGAAAAACTGCTTGGAATATGTTTTATTTACACACAGCTTGATGGGGGTGAGAGAAACTTCTGAGTGTGGCATGAATTAGCAACACCTAGTGACACTGGAGGCTACAGTGACAGGACATACCTTTACGGGGTAATCATTCACAACTCAAAAGTTAGAAACTAGGCAACAAGGTGGCAAGGAATACACTGCAATAACATTAAACAAGAAAAACATTTTCAAAAATAGAAAGAGTTAAAAGAAATAGGGAATTAAAGTTTCAAAATTAGAAACACGTATTTCAAGCAAGTTTGGCTAAAATACTGCCGAGTGAATAGCAAACCCCAGATTGGAGGAAACCGATAAGATGACCTACTGCCATGAAATGCCTGTAACAATACCTGCCTTAGAAATACATTTACTGAAAAGGTAGTATTATTTATCTTGAAGGTGAGCATCGCATGTGTAAATGCAAAAATAGTATTTTTGGATAACTGATATTCATGCACCACAAGATTTTTCAACGCGCTCTAATAAAATCTACATTCACCTAACATTTTATCTGTCATCTTGACATCCTCCCCAAACATTAGAATCACATATTAGAAACACAGCTCTTGTCCAAGGTACCCTGAGCTCCTTAAAGCCTTCAAGCAATAAGCTCAATTTAACTACTGCGCAGCAATTTGTACTCGACACATTTATCCAACCAAGGTGAGCGTTTAATAAAAACCGAACTCTGAATAGCGAAAAACAGAGCCATCAGGAATTCGTTTTGGCTAACAGCTCAAGTTCAACCTAGCAGTTCAAGTACCAGCCTAACCTGAAGCACATTCATTAGCTTGTGCCCGCTGGCAAGTTTAACGCCAGCTAGACGACCTGCGTGAACTTTTTGCAGCGCACATATCCTTAGGAGGAAAGGCTACAGAAGGCTGGTGATTCAACACGAATATTCTTTAGGAGCTTTGTATCCACCTACGTTCTAGAGTTAGCCCTGCCTTATTCGCAATAGCTGCCAAGAAACACAGTAATTTTAAGTTCAGCGGGGAACATGATGAGTTTCGCTAGTCCTAAAACATTAGAGGAGAGCTGGCATATTAACATGGCTTTCAGGAAACCACATGTTTATCTCGCACACCAAGCGACACTGCAGACTTCTTGCTCAGTAACTCAATCTAAAGCAACACAATCGGGGGGGAAAAAAGATTTAAACGAGAAGGTCTTGACTACACAGTTAACCGACTAGTGCCCTGGGACCACGCCGTTAAGAACGGCAGAGCAATTCTAATTTCACGCTGGCAAGTACCCGCTTCACACGCAGCCGGACACTACCCTCCCTTCCCCGGTACCGCAGGAGGAAGTTGTAACGAGTGTTTTTAAATCACTGCTGCAACACTGGTACGCGTACGCAACTTTTTCCCACATTGCCGGTGTATCTTCGCGAGATAAACAGATGAACTAATGAAAACGGCACCCGCTACCACCGAACAGGTGACGTTACAGCCACAAACAATAGCTGGTGCAACCGCTGCCGAGCTGCACCAGGGCAGCGCTGTGCTTGCCCAAACCCAGCGGGACAGTCGCCCCGAACGGGAAAGCGGAGCGGACTCGCCTCCCGCTGCGGAGACGGCGTGCGAGAGCAGCACGGCGTGCCCGGGCCGCCGGGCAACAATAAACAGCACAGGAAGCCATTTAAAGAAGTTCACACACGGGGGTATCAGGTTAAAACAAAAAGAAAACACAAAAAAAACCCCAACAAAAAAAAGAAAAAGCCACCTACGCGAGAGGGAAGGCCGGCCTCCCCGCGGGACCCGGCCGGGTACGTCCCCCCTCCCCCGCCCCTCCTCCGCCACCCGGCCCGACCGCCGCGTCCCCTACCTGCTCGGCGCTGACGGGCTCGTTTAGGCGATGCTCGGCGGAGAGGTGGTGCCGCAGGAGCAGGGCCCGCTTGTAGTTGCGGGTGCCCTTGCAGAGCTCGTCGTGCCCCCCAGGCAGGGCCCCGCCGGCCATGATCAGCTCGGGAGGGGCGGCGGCGGCCGCGGCAGCGGTGCACCAGGCGCAGGACATGAGGCCGGTCTCCTGGCAGTAGTAGAGCCATGGGAACTCCTTGAGCCAGGAGCCCTGGAAGGAGATGTGCAGCTTCTGCAGCAGCGACTTGGGCCTGGCTAGCGGGAAATGCTTGATGCTCTCCCCCTCCCCCGCGCCCACGCTGCTGCCCTCCGCCTCGTCCCCTCCGTCGCCCCCAGACCGCCTGCTGCTGCTGCAGCTGCCGCCCTCGGCGCCGCTGCCGTCGCCCAGGCTGCCCCCTTCGCCGTCCTCCTCGTCGTCGCTGCTGTCACTCAGGGATCCCCCGTCCTGGACCAGCTCCTTCCCCTCCAGCAGGCCCTCCGGCTCCAGGCCCTCCGCGCCCTCCAACTCCATCTCCTCGTCCGCCCCCCGCCCATTGAAGTGTTTCCGCGGCCAGGCCGGGGCTTCGCAGCCATTGTTCGCGGCGGAGGGGGCGGCCAGGAGCCCCCCGCCGCCCCGAAAGGCCAGCGTCCGGCGGTTTCTCTCGGCGAACATGGGGCCGGCGGCGGGGGGCGAGACCGCGTCCTGCGGCAGCAGCAGGTCCTTCTCGTCGGCGGCGCCCTCCAGCTCCTCGGCCTCCAGCCCCTCCAGCTCCACTTCCTCGTCCGCCCCGCGCCCGTTCAGCGGCTCGGGGTCCTGCCGGTCCCAGGCCTCGGCCGCGCCGCCGGCCCCGCCGCCGGCCGCCGCCGCCGCGGTGACCAGGCCGCCGCCCCGGAACGCCAGCGTCCGCCGGTTCATCTCCGCGAACATGGCGCGCGCGCGCCCCCCGCCCGCCGCCTCCTCGCGCCCCTGGCCCGCCGCTCCCCGCCCGGCCGAGGGCTCTGCCCGCGGGAAGGGGGAAGGAGGCGCCGGCTGCCGTGCGGGAAGGGCGGGGGTGGCGGCCGAGAGAAACGGAGTCCGGCGGCTCGCCCCCCGGCTCCGGCCTAGATCACCGCCGCAGGCTCCCCACAATGGATCCCGCTCGGCGGCGCTTCCGTCCCAACAGGCCCCGGATCAGGTCGAATGGCAAATGAACAACGGACTGCTCCCACAATGCACCGGGAGAGCCACCGCAGGGGAGGGGGAGCGCGAGCGGGGGGCGGGCAGGCGGGGGGCCGGCGGGGCGGGCGCGACAGCTGGGGCGCGTCACGCGCCCCTCGCGCCGCCCGCCCGCCCCGCCGCGCCGCGCGCGCCCCGCCCCGCCCGCCCCGCGGCGGGCGACCCCCCTCCTCCCTCCCCCCCGAGGGGCCGCGGCCCCCCCCCCCCCCCCCCGCTCCGGCGCGCAGGCGCGGCAGGCCGGCCGCGGGTCCCGAGGGGCGAGCGGCGGGGTGGGGGTGGCGGCGCGGCCGAGCCTCCCGGGGCTGCGCGGCCGGCGGGCTGCGCGGCGCGACCGGGTGCGGCGGTACCGTTATAGCCGCGGCGCAGGCGCGCGGGCTGCCCGCACGTGCCGGCGGGGCGGGTCCCGTCCCCTCCCTCCGCGGGGCGACGGCTCGAGGCGCGGCAGCGTGCGCGGGGGCGGGCGGAGGTGGGGGGTGCCGGGCGGATGGCGAAGGGCGACTCCGCCGGGCCCGCCTGCGCCCCGCACCCCCGGGCGACGAAGGGGAAGGGCGAGGGGACCGGCGGGCCGGGGTACAGAGCAGCTCGGTGCGCGGAGAGGCGGGAGGGGCACGGAGGGACGGCAGCGGCGGCAGCGGGGCGGGGGCGGGCGCGCCGCACCCCGCGGGGGTCAGACGCCCGGCCCGCCCCTGCGGAGAAGGTGGTTCGGTGCCCCGGCCCCCCTGGCCGCTCTGCGGCGGGGCACGGTGTTCGGCGGCGCGGGCTGTCCCCTGCGCAGGTCCCGTCGTCTGCTCGGTGGTGTCGCCTCCCAACCCCTCTGGCACCCCCGATCTGTCCCCTGGAGCGGGGCAGAGTGATAAACGGAGCGAGCCTCGGTGCCGTGCAAACACCGCTCGGCGGTCGCGGATCTAAACCGCAGCCCCGCCGGCCTGCTGTGAGGGTCGTTAACTGCGTCCCCGCCGGCCCCAGGGCAGTAGGCAGCGGATGCCCGAGGGCTGTGGGCGCCTCCAGGTGAAGCGCGGCGTTGTGGCTGTCGCGTAACGCAGCTGCAAGTACTCGGTCGTAAAAAAAGATGCGGCTCTCCCCTGGCCTGGCGATGCGCAAAGGTCTGCGGGAGCTGGCTTCGGCTTGCGCTTCGGAGAGGACTTTGCAAGAATACTATAAATGCTATAAATACAAACTGCTGCAACCGAGAACGCGTTCCTCTTTCTGAAGTGTTCCCTGGGAAAAGGAGACCTTTGGTAGAAAAATTTATACTTTGGAAAGATTAAGGAAATCTTTCTAAAATTCTCAGGGGGAGAGGAGGGTCGGGTCTGTCGTGGAGAAAGACACTGTGAAGGGCAGGATCACGTTGCCGGGAGAGGAGCAAAGATGGTCTCAATTTGGGCAAGGGGGCAGAGGAGTGATGGGAGACAGAAGAATTTTGAAATTTGCTGTGCCTCACTGGGGCACAGGGTGGAGACAGGGATTCAGATCTGGGTCCGTGAAAGCAAAGGGTTCCCCGTGGCACAGCCTCCATAAAATACAAAGCAGACCCGTATTTCGTAAAGTTTTAGGCTTTGTAATGTATCAATGTTTTTGCATTCCTCTGGCGCTTGGTCCTTGCCTGTCAGCATTTGTCAGCTAACTAGCGCCTCAGCACTTACCTACATTAGAATTTCTTACCCATTTTATAATTTTAAAGAGATGTTTGGTGTGGTAGATTATTTCTCGCTGTATGTTTAGTGGGGATTGCAGTGAGTGTATACAGAGAGTTTACACTAAGAATCCCTGCTGGGATTCACATTTAGAGAGCAGGCTACTTGTGATCTCGGGAAACGTAACCGGCACCCAGGACTGGTATGTTTAAAACCTACGGAGTGGACATCCAGGAACGAGCTGGGATAAGATAGATAGAAGAAACGGTAGGATCATGAGCTCTAGGGTCCCCATTTTGGAGTGCAAAGAACTGTTACTTGATTGCAGCAGGTAATCTAGAGTGCTCATGAATCGATACAGAATCATAAAATAATTTAGATTGCAGGAAGCCTCCAGAGTTCACTCAGTTCAAAGCACGGCCAACCTCAAAGTTACCATAGGTTGCTCAGGGAGCGCATCTCAGACTCTCATGGACTGTTTGATGAGAAGACCTTTGGTAATAGCTCCTCCCAAATCATCTCATCATGCTTTTGCTTTGTCAGCTTGCTCAGGGGATTCCACCACTGTGCAGAGCACTCAAGAAAGGGAACTTTGCCGAATCATTGTGGCTAATTTAGTTGGTCTGTAATGGCTCTGTCTGTAATGGCAGAATTGAGGTTGTGTTGGTCCATTTGATAATTCCATTTTGCTGAAGTGTCTTCATGGACACAGGTCTCCCCAGGTAATCTTAACTTTTGCATAACTTTTTTTGTCACTGAATAATTTGCAAAAATTTTCAAACCACTTAATCTTCACTGCAGAAATTCTTGATTTCAGACTGCTTTGTTGCAAGAAGGTTTTTTATTCCATTCATGATGGGACTAAATATTTTAAAAAGCGTCATGAGATGCTGTAGCAAAAATGCATTTATTTTGTATAAACTTTAATTTGCTGTTTCTTCATCAACTGTTTTTCAGTTCCCCTATCAAATTCACATGCTGCTAAGGTTCGTAAGTAAAAAGTAATCATTGATGTACACTTCATGGTAATTTTTTAACATACCTTTTTCACCCATAGTCTCTTGAGAGTCAGTAGTACTTACTGCCAAAGGTCATAAATTTGGACAGCAGCTAGAATGTCTTTGCTTTTCCACTCTTTCATAGGACAGTATAGGAAAGAAATCCTTAGAGGTCAACTGTCTTAGTCCTGTAGATAGAAAATGCTATTTTGTTCAGTCTGAAACCTAATTCTTCAGATGGAACATGCAGCTTCCTTATTTCTCCAATAGTCCTTTGGTTCTTTCTGCTTCTTTCTCCTATGTTACAGAAAGACATAAAAATCTCCCACTGTTCATTGGGAAAGAATCATACTGATTTGGCTCCCTGCAAATGAAAGGCTAGGGCTTCACACGAGAGAGCGGAATTAATAATTGATACATCATGGTATCTACACTGCTGCAGTGTGGCATTTTGCTCCAAATCTAGAATAACCCAAGTCTAGACTATACAGGTGCCAGTCACTGGTAGCACTTTGTGCAGGGTACATACCCTAGGAAGTCATCGCTTGACACTTATTTTTGTTTTCCAGGATCTAAAAATCCGATATTTAAAAATAAATAAGTAGGCAAAATGCCATGAAAGGGAGTGAACATCAGACAAAATCCTCTTTATCACTCCAGCTGTATATGTATCTGGGGAGAGTGGTTTATAAAACTCCTGTGTGCATTAATATTGTCACTAATCAATTCCATATTTAATACTGCTTCTGTATATGTACTAAAGCCCATTCTACCAAAACATTTAAATCTGTGTTTGTACATTCTGCTGAATTAGGGTTTCAATGAACAAATTGCAAGCTTCTACACAAAGAATAGGATCTTTTGCTTTTAGATGATAAAACACCTTGTGGAAGACTGAGGATTAAATTTTTATACCTGCATGATGCCTGATGTAGAGTACTCGGTTGATTAGGGACAGTGTATTATCCATAGGGGTAGTGAGCTTGTTGCACACATCCAGTGTCTCCTTTTGTCACAGCTGAGGAGAGCTAACTCTTACAGAAATGAGTGAGGAATAAATCATGCCCTGAGAGACATGTTGCAGTTCTAGCATATACCAATCATAGCATTTTCAGCAAAATATTACTGACACTAACAGCATGTTACATCTGGAAAGATTTCTGTCCTGAAATTCCTGCTGTGAACCTCAGAAATACTTTTGCGATCAGGCTGACTCTTCCAAGATAGCGTCTGAAACCGATGGATTGTTGTCCTATCCCTAGAGCACATCTCATACAGTAAGGAAGAGTCAAGATTTTTTTCAGAGGGACTTCAAGTTTCACTAACATGGTTTCTGTGTTACTGGAAATCAATATTCCTGGGCATATACTCCTGCATATTGATGGATTTTGGAAGCTAGAAGATCACTAATGGGAGAGGAGGCTCTTTTGTCTCTCAAGCAAAAGCATTACTCTGCAAAATAGGCTGATCTGCTGTGAGGATCACACAGCAAAGTGTTGGACTTGGAGCCTTATTACTGGGGCAGGAACAAGCACATATTTGCCCTGATACATCAAAAGTGGAAAACCAGATCATAGCAGAAAATAAATAGCCTAACCTATCACTTTGTAGTATGAACTGTGCTACTTCACAGGTACCAGGAGGATAATACAAAGATTGAAGCTCATGAGGAAGGACTTTGAAACCTTGATGCCAGCCCTAGTCTGAGGTTATGCTTACACTGCATGTTCAGGTGCTGCTGTAGTAGGCATACCAAAGTAGATTTTGGTGGCACAGGTTCAGCAGCCTAGGGAGTGCTGAGTGACTTGGGAAGGCTTGTGTGCTGAGATTTCATTGCTGTCCAACCTGGCACAGGCACATCTGTTCATGTTGCAATCCTTGCTTCCAGATTACAATTAGAAAAGACTTTCAGAAGTGTGATTCCCAATAATAGAAGCTTGCACATTTGTACAGTGTCAGCAGAGTATTTCGACTACAATCAGTAGCTGTATCTGTAGTAAACTGAATTAAAATTGAGTTTCTGCAGTTACCTGTCTTGGAATACCTTGTAAGTGACATTTGGAAAGGTAAATCACGACCTTTTTCAGGTCAATTACTTAATTTTGCATAATCATACCCGGTGATCGTAGGTTAGAAAGTTATCACAGAATCACAGAATAGCCAGGCTTGGAAGGTACCTCTGGAGATCATCTAGTCCAACCCCCCTGCTAAAGCAGGTTTGCCTGAGCAGGTTGCACAGACTCATGTCCAGGTGGCTTTTAAATGTCTCCAGAGAAGAAGACTCCACAGCCTCTCTGGGCAGCCTGTGCCAGTGATCTGTCACCCTCAAGGTAAAGATGTTTTTCCTCACATCCAGGTGGAGCTTCCTGAGTTGCAGTTTGTGCCCATTGCCCCTTGTCCTGTTGCTGGCACCACTGAAAAGAGCCCGGACCTGTCCTCTTGGCACTCACCCTTAAGATATCTGTAGACACTGATGATATCCCCTCCCAGCCTTCTCTTCTCCAGGCTGAACAGGCCCAGCTCTCTCAGCCTTTCCTCAGAAGGGAGATGCTCCAGTCCCCTCATCATCTTCATAACCCTCCACTGGACCCTCCCCAGCAGTTCCCTGTCTCTCTTGAACTGGGGAGCCCAGCACTGGACACAGCGCTCCAGATGTGGCCTCACCAGGGCAGAGCAGAAGGGCAGGATCACCTCCCTCACCTGCTGGCCACAGTCCTCCCAGTGCCCCCCAGGATCCCATTGGCCTTCTGGGTCACAGAGACACACTGCTGGCTCATGGCCAGCTTGCTGCCCACCAGCACTCCCAGGTCCCTTCCCCACAGAGCTGCCTTTGAGGAGATCAGCCCCCAGCCTGTGCTGGTGCGTGGGGCTGTTCCTCCCCAGGTGCAGGACCCTACACTTGCCTTTGTTGAACTTCATGAGGTTCCTCTCTGCCCAGCCCTCCAGCCTGCCCAGGTCTCGCTGAATGGCAGCGCAGCCTGCTGGTGTGTCAGCCACTCCTCCCAGTTTGGTGTCATCAGCAAACTTGCTGAGGGTGCATTCTGGCCCTTCTTCTAGTTCATTGATGAATAAATTGAACAGGACTGGGCCCAGCACTGACCCTGGGGAACACCGCTGGCTACAGGCCTCCAGCCAGACTCTGCATCGCTGATCACAACCCTCTGAGCTCTGCCATTCAGCCAGTTCTCGACCCACCTCACTGTCCATTCATCTGACCCACACTGCCCGAGCTTACCTATGGGGATGTTACGGGAGACAGTGTCAAAAGCCTTGCTGAAGTCAAGGTAGACAACATCCACCACTTTCCCCTCATCTACCCAGCCAGTCATTCCATCGTAGAAGGCTATTAGGTTGGTCAGGCGTGATTTCCTCTTGGTGAACCCATGTTAACTGCTCCTGATAACCTTCTTTTCCTGCATGTGCTTAGAGATGACATCCAGGATGAGCTGTTGCACCTCTGTTCCAGGGGTGGAGGTGAGGCTGACTGGCGTGTAGTTTCCTGAGTCCTCCTTCTTGCCCTTTTTGAAGACTTACCATCTGTTGTCTGATAACTGTTTTCTTCTATGCTCTTAGCACACAGCAGATGTAAGATAATGTGCCCTAATCTAGCCCACAGTGGAAGAATTTTTGGTGTAATTGCATTAACTTTGTATTTGCTGCAGAATAAAATATACATGTGGACAGGTGTTGTGCATGCAAGATGCTATAGCTTGTGCATGCTTGTAAAGCTATGGATAGGCAGCATGTTCCAGATCTAACTGTGCCATTTGAAGATTTTGCCAGTTCGCACCTACATGCTACCCCTTTGATGCTGTAGTTACAACTGCCATAGCTCTGCTGGTAAAAGGGTTTGTTTAAGAGCGCTTTCATTTGCTTCAGGCAAAGCGAGCAGGCTGGTTTAGACCTTCTTTGTTGACTAATCCATCTGACTTGTTGGAAGCACACGAGGGAGTGCTCACTTAATTCTTTTTGCCAACAGAGCTGCGGGGGTGGAAGCTCTCAGCATAGGAGTGGTAAGAAACAACTGGAGGAATATAATGTCACAGACCGGCACACCTGTCTGCGAGCGGAGTGCCAGTGCATGACTTAGTCCTGCATGCGCTGTGGGTATTATAGCTTTTCCAAACACATCCATGCCTTTTCCGTTACACATTCCTGGCTTAATTCTTTTATACTAAGTACTTTTATATTGCTCTGGCAGTACAAAACAGTTTGAAAGCATCCAGAGGTGTTAAAGTCTTCTTACTCAGCAAAACAATGTGAAAATGTCTAACAGGTGAATATCAATGACTAGTCTTGCAGAATTAAATCCATAATTTTCTTATTCAGAACCTGAGCTATTCCTTTGAAGTGTGCCAGATGCATGGGGAGCCCTGGCTATGGGATAGCACTACTGCCCCTCAGCTGAGGGATGTAGAGGAGTGAAGCTGGGTTAATTAACAATATACAGCTGTGGGCTGGCTTCAGGGGCGGTGGGTTGGCTGATGTGGATAAGGTGCAGCTGTGACTGGTTCCTGCTAAGTGGTTAAATAGCTCTAAGGGGAAATGAAAGAGGAGCAGCTAATGAAGAGAGACTGGGAAGAAGCAGAGGGAGGAGTGAGAGTCAGTGTCCTGGAGGTAGGAGAGATGAGAAGGCTGCAGCAGAGGCAAGAAGTGGAGGGACTGGCCTGAAGAGTATGAAGAAACAGCATGGATGGTAGATGAACTATTGAAACCTTGTGGGGGATTGGTAGCTGTGCAGGGCAAGGCTTGGGAACTACTTACTGAAGTTAACCTGGTATGGGGTGGTAAAAGCCTTGCTACAGCTGGCTAGTTTTGGGAGTGCTGCAACAGAGGGACAGTCTGCTTCAGAGCTGTGTCACAGTAATTTTATGCTATTGGAGGAAGTCTGTGTTGTGGAGTAGCATCCAGCCCTCAGTCCCAGTTTGCATGCTTTCTCATGGTTGTTGTATGTGTGTGACTCCAATTATTCTTAAACCTAGGGCAGTCCAGTTACACACAGGCTCTGAGAGAGTTTTGTCTGCCTGGCTGTGAACAGTTGTCCTTGTCACCCTCTTTCCAGGTGTATCTCTACTGTTGTACAGACTTCTCCTCTGGTTACATTATCACCTTGCCTGAAAAGCCCATAGGATGTGTAGTGGCATCCCTCCTTTCATAGATCCCCCCACTGCCTTTGGATAACTGTTGCTGTGTGGCAGATTCATTGCATCTGTTTTCTTCTCCTCTTCAGTGTTTTCCTTCTCTCTTTAGCTTGTATTTTCTTGGATGTCTAGAAGCTCCAACATCCTTATCAAGAGATTGTGCTTTATCCGCTGTTGTTATTACGGCTACTAACTATATTGCTTCTTCTGGAAGGTTCTTAGTCTGATCTTTTTAATGTTGTAGCTTAGCACTCTTGGTTTTGTTGGTTTTCATTTTTTTATTTTAAATTCTACACATGGACAGTGCTGCTATTTTAGTCACCTGCAGCCTAAAGGGAAAAAAAAAATTCCCAGCAAAACTCTTGAGCATGTGTTTACCTCTAGATAAGTGTGTTTTCATGTGCTTCCATGAAGAAAGGACATAGGGTTTTGCTAAGAGATTTATTTTTTTTTTTTCTCCTGAAATAGGACTGGAAGAGCTAATCTGAAGGGTGCTGCAGGAGGTGGTGATCTGCTTGCTCCTTGGGGTCAAGTGCTGAGGAAACGGAGGCATTTTTTTCGGTATTCCTATGGCCATTTTAGCCTTAGCAAATGCAAGGCATTTCCTCTTGGTTCCAGTCCTCTTTTAAAGTAACAACATAGCCCGTTCCTACCTAAGATTTTTTAGTTTGTCTTAATCACGTATTTCTGGTCCTTTTGTCTGTCTTTGGGTTAGGTGTTTACTCTGAATGGAAGTCAGCTCTGAAAGCAGATGGATTTCAACCTTTAGCTGACTGGAAAAAGTAGTACATTCTTGATATTTCATGTCTTTGGGTTTTTTTTTTATGGTCCTCCTTCCATAGCAGTCCTGTATTTATCAGTCTTTTTCAGGACAGATATGCTTTATCAGGGAGTGAATGAGCCAGGGGTCCTCAATCTGGCCCCCCGTATTTACAGAACCCCACCCCCAAACCCCACCAGGGGTTGGGGGGGGAACCAAGCAGCCGCAGATGACTGCCTGCCACTTCATCCATGCGCTGGCCCCCTGGTTAAAAAGTTTGAGGACCCCTGGAATGAGCTGTGAAAGATACACTCGAATTAGGAAAGGAGTGAAGCTCCTCTTCTGGGTATTTAAACAACCGCGCTTTCCCTGTGACTTTGATCAGTGCCTGTTCAGTCAGGTTACAGCCTCCTCCTAGTGCTCTCACTGCAGTTAGTCAAGTTTAGCCCCCTCTCTTTAGCCTACTACCCATCTCTTTATTTTTCTAGATGACCTTATACATTTTTCTTACTTCTAAGTCTGCCCATGGGCTGATGGTACTTTGTCTTAAGTTACCAAAGTTCACAGGAAGCATCTATCTCCATTAAGCTTTCCTTATATTAATTACTGAGCAGTTATTGCAGTTATCATGGGCTGCAGAATCTCAATTGAATGGAGTTGGTCCACACAGTGGTGAACAGGAGTGAAACTTGAAAATTCTGTTTATTAAAATGTCCTCCTTGTAGGACAATGTTTGTGAATCCCTGTCTTGGGAGGAGATAAGGAAACAACACTGATTTATTGTGGCACACTTTGCTAGTTCTGCAATGCCATACAGCAGCCATAATTGTACTTGCTGGAAAGAATTCAAGTGATTCCTAAAAATATTTTTACAGGTTATCTTTAATCACTCAAAATCAAATTTAAACCAAAATTCCTTAAATTGAGTGAAATCTGTCAGCAAAGATGCTAATGCCAGGCCAGTAAGGAACAGGGTTAGCATTCTGAAACGTCATTACTGATGTACTCGTTACAGGATGTTGCAGTTTCTGCTGTTGCTGCCAGACATGGTCATGCAAATCTCTTCTGGCAGTCTTTGGCAGGCAATGCACAGGCATAGCTGCAGTGTAATTCGGGCAGGGACCAAGGGGAAGAGACCCAGCTTTGAAGCAGGTCCCAGGGGAAGGAGGGGCAGCCCTGGGTGAAGCCTCCCTGCATTGCTTTCCGGAAGAGTTTTCCCCGGGGTCATCAGCTGCGCTATCTGGATTGGCCCTGAGTCCAGGCAGCCAAACCCCCAGGAGGACGGGAGTGGGTTTAGAGTCCTGACACTCCATTTTGTCCCTGATGAAGTCCCCTACCCACTTCACCAGCCATTTCCTGACCTACTGCTTCCTCCACCCACCTCACCCCCAGAGCTGGCTAGTGCGAGCAAGGGGAGGGGTCCACAGAAACACTGCCTGCCTTTGCACTGTCCTTGTGCTATTCTTCTCCCTAATGTACACTTTCCCAAACCACCAAAGCCCTCGGCTGTGCCAGCGAGCTCCTCTCCACACAGAATGCTGCATGGGTTCCCACATCCAGTGTCAATGACCTTATACCTATTTCATTCCCCTATCCAAATTATAGTAATAGTAGTAATGCCCATATGGCCATCTTGGATGCTCTGTTTAGGGTCTGGGAAAGTGTTGCCTAAACAGTGGTGGCTATTCCCTTCTCTATGGCATGGACCTGGAGTGTGTCTGAGAAGCATCAGCTTGCCTGGAGTATTCTTGCTCAACATCATTTTCCTCCTCTTCCTCTGCTTTGTTGGTAAGGACAGGGTGTTGTCCTAATCTACTCAATCTTAACAGCCTTATGTTGCTGTGGGAAACATTGCTGCCTGAGGGGTGTTTCAGAAAGGCATGTCTCTTTTCACTAGGGGAAAAAAAAGTTTTTATAATATTGCTAAAATGTGAACTTTAATGCTTTGTAAAATCCTGATTTAGTCAGGAAAACTTCAGGCTTATCTCAGTTCAACCACTCAGGCTTTGGTGGAAGTTGTAAGTAAAGTGGAAAGCATTTAATTGTTTGTGTGAGAGAATGTATGAAGTTATAGTATTATTAACATTAAAACAAAGTGGCTACTTGACTTTCTGTCAATGTATTCTGTAAGCAATCCTAGAAATTAGAGCATATATCATAACTCAGTTAATGACATTAAAGTAAACAAAAAAGCCCTGCAGGCACATCTATGCACATGAATTTAAAAAATTAGAATTGGCACCTTTGAAACATTTTGATTTAATCTAGGGAGGCTACATTTTCAAGACAAGATGCTAAAGCACTTGGTGCTGGTCACCCAGCTACATCAACATGCCCATTTCAGCAGTTTGGTTGAGTTTTTGAGGATGTGACATAACGGTATCAGTTCTTGGGTCAGAAATCTCAGCAAGACAGAGGTGGTCACAAGAATTTTTTTGAAGAATTTGTGCCCACTGTAGGTGCTGTTTTGAAAATGCACAAACCCACAGCTTGTTCACTTTACAGCTTGGGAGCAATTCTACATTTCTTGCTGACACCCAAATGGGAGATCAGGAAGCCAGCAATGCTTAATCATCTGTTTGGCCAGGGACTCCTGTGTCAGCAGCCCATCTGTCGTGCCCTATTCTTGTATTCCTTCCACTCTTGGTTAGACAGCAGCTACACACTTACTTCACTTACTTTTGCAGAATATTCATGGTACCAGGGAAATCCATGTATCGGAAGATTGTAGCAACTCTTCACAACAGCAGCAGTTCCTTTAAGTATGCCTGGAAGATATTTTTTGGGGTTTTTTTGCATTGACTTATGAATACTGATTGAAACTTGGGATCTCAGTCTGTGTTATTAGCAGTTTCCTGATGATAGTGCATCCTATCTAGAACAGTGGTCTCTAAACTTTTTTGATAGTGTACCACTAGCACTAAAAAATTTTGAGCATGCACCCCCAATGTACATGTATTTTTTAATTTATAAATTGTATGTAATGCTGTTACAAGCATTACAAAACATACACAAAAATAGAAATTAAAGGATAAGCTAAAGATTAAATAAACACCTTTTTTATTTATTAATGGTACAAAATGTATTTTCTTGCCACACCCCAAAGAATTGTCTTGCATACTCTTGGGTTCTCACACCTCACTTTCAAAACCAGTGATCTAGAAAGGAGCTGAAGCTCAAAGCAGGAAAAAAAAAAAAAAACCCAAGACAAAAATCAAGAAACAAATATTCACTCTTTGGCCTTGATGTATTCTGTGCAGGAGGTTAAAGACTTTCGAAGTCTGGTCCAAGACTAGGGAATGAATTCCCTCAGGAGCTAAGACTACCACAAACATAATCATATAAATGTAAAAAAGATTTCTTTAAACTACCTTTATGACATAAACACATTGCAACATATACATTAATGAAAAGCACCTAAATTATCAAAGCAAATCATTCTACAAACCTCTCCCCTGGGGCAGAGGAAGGGAGAGCAAACATGTTGCTTAATGCACTACTGGAAAGCAACTGGGTATTGCTGCAATGGGGTGAGAATGTGAATAGACTAGCATGTGACAGAAAACTGTTTTTGTTACTGTTTCTACTCTATTAAAAAGCTGCAATGTGAATTAAATGTTCATTTCAGGTCAACAAGCATAATATATTCATTTTTTTAATTAGATGCTACGTGTTTAGGATTCTTCTATTGTTTTTTTTTCCTTCTGCAGTGGCATCCTGACTGGAACTGTAAGCAAATTACTGTAAAACATTGACTCTAGCTACTGTCTATAAATACTGTAAGTTTTACTGGTTGTAAAATAAGCTGATTTCTTGAGTTCAATTCAAGAGGTTTCTTGGATCATATTTCAGTAAAGCTGGGTTGCTTTGTTGGCACAACTCTAAACATAGATCAACCTTTAAATTACTTGCTTCCAAAATTAGTTCAAAGAAGTATTCTGAGTCAGAAATACAGTTAATACACAGGACAGTGAATCCCAGCCTTCCTGGAGGTACACTACTGTTTTACCTGAAGGATGAAGTTTATGTCATCCTTGGTGTCTGGCTAACTCTCCTAGTCATTGCATGAGTTGGGGTGATCCTGGAGTTAAGAATTTCTCTGCCACTGGGCCCTTTGTGTAAAGGGAAAGTACTAGAAAAGACAGGCTGCATGCTCCCACCTCATTTATGACAAGTCATTCACCCAGGATCTAGTTTGTAGGTACATGTAAGAATGGGAAAAGACTAATTTCATAGTTCATCCACCATTTTCCTGATTATGATAAGAAAGCAGTCTAGGTTTTAGAAGTGATTAGGGCTGGCTATAAACTTGTGTTTTACATTGGAAAATGTATTTTCTGAAAAAAGCTGGAATTTTTCTTGGCAATTTTTTATATTGTCATGGTATCTCTGTTTAGATGATGTTCATGGCAAATTACATCTTTCACTGTAGCACAGTGCTTTCCCTCTGACTACCTAGGCTGGTATGTTATGGAAGATGCAGTTTGACCAGCTTGCTGCTCCTGTGGGAAAGAACGGGGCATCTTTACTTGAAACAACAAGCTCTTTCAAGCTATGGAGCTACACCACGATAGGAAATGTAAGTTTAGCATTGAGATGACTGGAAGCAAAGATTTTTAGCCTTGTTTCAACATGATTCTCTACCACAATGTTTCCTAATCAAAAGCTTTGGAATTTGTGTTCTGTGCTTGTCCAGGATGTACCTCAAAAAAGTACCTTTAAACAGTCAAACACAGCTATTGATATCTTTAAGTGTGGGAGACTAACCATTGGTAAAAAATACAACTGTGTCAACAAGTATAACAATAAATATAAATGCAGCAGAATTGACATCTATTAATAGATTCTAGTCTAACCCTGCCATGGGCAGGGACACCTTCCACTAGACCAGGTTGCTCAAAGCCCCATCCAGCCTGGCCTTGAGCACTTCCAGGGACGGGGCATCCACAGCTTCTCTGGGCAACCTGTGCCAGTTCCTCACCACCTTCATCGTAAAAAATTATTTCCTTATATCCAGTCTAAACCTACCCTCTTTCAGATTAAAAATGTCGCCCCTTGTCCTGTCACTTACGGGCCCTTGTAAAAAGTCTCTCACCACCTTTTTTTTATAATCCCCTTTGAAATAGTGAAAGGCCGCTATAAGGTCCCCCTGGAGCCTTCTCTTCTCCAGGCTGAACAACCCCAACTCTCTCAGCCTGTCTTCATGGGAGAGCTATGCCAGCCCTCTGATCATCTTCTTGGCCTGTCTCTGGACCAGCTTTAACAAGCTTATGTCTTGCCTACTGCTGAAGTCTGATTCTTGGTGATGACTAAATGCTCGTTTCATGTAGGAAACATTGAAATGTCAGCTTTCTTTGGGATCATAAAACAGGATGGAAACGGATACTGACACTTCCTAATTTCATGATTCTGAATTTAGCTTGATGTAAAGCAAGATCTTCCTTGACAAGTTTTGCATAAACCTATCACTTAACTTTTCTCAGGTATTTAATTTTCTTCTGAAGCTGATTTGAGTATGAAGTAGGGTATTTTAGTAACATTTCCATAACATTTTGTGTAATAGCTCAGTAAGTATACTAGCAACTTGCCTCTTGTCTGGTCTTTCATAAATAATACATGTTTTGTATCAAAGCCAATATTTTAAATCTACAACAGACATAGAAGTCACAAACAAATGTTAATGTGGGAAAACAAAAATGCAGGATTAACTCTGTTAGTCTGTGAAATATTTGAATCTTGACTATATTAAACCTTATTTCTGAACAACTGTTCAGTAAAAGGTTAAAGTAAAAAGTAAGCTGTGGTGTGATGGTAAGTAGACTGGAAGATTTGTGACTGGAAGAAGTATGGCTTTCTAGTATTTCTAGAAGTGTGTCTGAGGAAATCAGTGAATATTATTGAGAGTTACCATATTGCTCAAATGGCTTTTACAGAAACATGTATTTTTTTCTGAAATTCTTGGCCAAAGCATCACCACTAGCCTTCTTTGCTTATATTCCTTGATTAATGCACTGGATGCATTTTTCTACTCTTTCAAGTGGATTAATTAATTCATGCTTGTGAGGTGTTTTCAAGACAGAACTGCCTACTGTGAACCACAGTAACCTATGACTGCTCCCCAAAATCTAATAAAAATTGTATTTGGCATAACTAATCTGTAAATGATGTGCAATAGTAGTAGGATTTTACACAGTGTAAATTTCGCTTTAGACTTCTGGAAAAGAATCATTGCTGAATGTTCCTTCAAATCTAGTATAATTTTGGTTTTACCCTCATCTTAAAAAAAAATCATATTGTCAAGTTATATAGGAAATCACAAATGCACAAAGTTTCCTACTTTCACTCCTTCACCTACCAGCAAAGGTGGTTTCACACTTATTACCAGAAGGCTTTTGGCCAATGTGTGAACCCGATAAACACAGATGTAGACTCAAATCCTTTGAACTGCGGCTAAATACAGCTGCTGTCAGAGCTGGAAGCACAGACACAAGAATGGTCTAGTATTACATGGCCCAAAGTGCGTGTTAAACCAGGTAGTGCTGATGGGGAGAAGAGAACTACAGATCCTTTAGCTGCTCCCTGCTCCCCTTCCCCTCCAAGTACACATACCCCTGGATGCTGTTGTTGATGATAATAAATAATGTTGTTATTATGGACCTACCACCATGTTGGGGAGAAATAAAAGTGCAAATTTGAGTGTCCTGTTCCAATTATATACATTGAATGCCATGAAGTTTAGGCAGATGTTGGTGTTACTGCAAACAAGCTAAGGTATAAACAGGCAATGCCTCAGCTTCACTTTGATCACTGTGTGGGTGTTCTTACTCTGCAGTGAGTGTGAAGCACCTTCATCACTGAGCATGTGGACCCACAGAATTACCCTCTGATGTTCTTACTCAGTGTCCCAGTCTGTATCATAGGATGAAGCACACATGCTGCTGTTTACACAGTTTACATTGAGTTTTCAGGTCTGTGTCTTTTAAAGAGTGACCATGATGTTTCACTGTAGTACCCACAACTGACTTGCCAACATTGGGCTGCTTAGTCCAGCTTCCAGGCAGCAGCAGCAACGTGCTTCTGAGTTGGGAGGGTGTTCCTCATAGTCTCCCCCAGTGCTGGATGATTGGGTTACATGGTTCACCTTTAAGTTCTGTCGATGCTGTTAACTCTTCCAAAAAGTTTCAGGACAGTGGAGCTGCACTTCTCTGAGGTTATGACCCTGCATCGAAGTTGGGAATAGGCATGGACAAAAAAAAATCTCACAACTTGCATCAGGTGTCTTCAGTCTGTCACATCACCAGCAAATCCATGTGACTGCATCATCAAAACTTGCCTTCAGAGATCAGGTATTGTTGCTGACATGTCTGATTTAAATCCTTGCCAGTTATCAAGGTAGCAAAATGCAGGAACAGATCAGCTTCCTGTTCTGGATCCATGTGGGGCAGCAGGGAGAAGAGAGGTGTGATGAGCCTGCAGAGCATGTCAGCAAACACTGGTGGAACAGGAGCCTAGGTGCCCTGGGATCAGCCAGGGTAGACAAGCTCTCTCACAACACCTGATATGAACTAGCTTAGTGCTAGTGAGCATGGATGTTTTCTCCAGAAGTCCCAGCAGGTACTGTGTCTTACGGCACACACTAGCTGCTGTGCAGTTCAGTTAGGGTAGATGCTCATTAGCCTGTCCTAGTAAACTCTGCGAAGAGGAGGTTCCCTCAGACACACGTTCTTCAGAGAAGTGTGGAATGGAGTAATTTTGCATAGGAAGGACGCAGGAGAGCTCAGCTGGAAAGAAAGTCTCTTCCCCATCCCTTTCTTTTTGTCACTGTGGGCTCTTGCAAAATCTCTTCAGCAAAGCTGGCAAATTACGTTTTATCTGTGCCATTCAGCTTCTGGTCTGTGCAGGGGGCATGTGGCCCGCAGGGTCACAAACAAAATACCACATCTCTTTAAGGAGAGTTTTGGCCATTGAATCAGACCACATTTTGTTCAGCTCCTTTTAGGTGATACCACAGACTGGAAAAACTTCCATATGAAATTCTCCAGCAACTCCATCGTCCTAGAATTTCCTGCCAATAACATGGTGACCTGGGGTAGGGAATGTTTCCTCTGAACTGGGTGTGGACTTTGTGTGTCTTACCACTGTAATTCTTTGTCTTCAGTCTTCTTGTTTCACATTCTGGCATCTGTGACACTCCTTAGCATTGACTGGCTTCTGCTTTTCATCTTGCTCACACCTTTGGTTGTTGAATGGAGCTGGAGAAAGTCCAGGCTTCTCTTGAGTGCCTAATTCTTCAAATCAAATCCATCTTTGCAGGTTTGGTTTTGGCTTTTGTTTTTGGCTAATGAAGATAATGATACCAGCATTACTAAAGGTGATACTTGCTCACAAACTTTTATCTTTCTTCCACTCTTTTCCAAGGTCTTTCTTTTGCTTTCAGTCTCCTGTTGTGCAGATGCATTTTGCTGCATTTTTAACTGTTATTCATCCTTCACTGTCTGATCTTTTGTCTTGTTTATGGCCTATGCCACAGAATTTGTCCTTTCTATTTTACTGGGTTGTCCTGGTCCCATACCCAGTCTTACTGTGGGAATAAGCCAATCATAAACAACCTACATTTGCCTAAAATTCTTCTAATAAAGTCTTCAGCAGGCAGAGGCAGTGTAACAGTCTCAGTAACAGCCTGTCTTTTGCAAGGAATCCTGGCACAAAGACCACTGTCAGGAAGCGTCTCCTGCATCCCAGCTGCTCGAACAGTTGAGAGACTCCCCAGATACCTTCTTGCTTGTGTGGCCAGCTCAGTTCAAATGCAAAGATGAACCTAGCCGTGTGTCCTGTGGGCAGTTTTTCTTCTCCATGGAGAACAATTGTTTTTACACCTTTCCTTTTTTCAGTCTTGCCTTGTACAAATTCTATATTTTATTTTGTATGTACATCTGAGTGTTTTCTGCCTTGCCTTTATCTCCCTCATATGGTGGGATGATGAGCTGTTCCATTCTCCAGGAACCTGTCACAGGCTGAACAAGCATCGCCTAACCTTCCTTTCTTTTCAGGTTAGAGGCTTCAGAATTTTCAATCTTTTTTCTGTACCATTTCTTCTGGGAGATTCCCTTGAGCAAGACTTTCTTTCAAAACATTTTGCTGAAGATGTGATTGCACCCCCTTTACAGTTCTTCCTTAAATGTCTCATTTACTCATATCCTTCTCAATCTTTCATCTGCTACCATCTGTCATGGGCTGCGTATGTCCACCTTTTCCTTAGCTGGATAATACTTTTTTTTCATAGATCCCATCTTACATTTCTGACTAGTCCTTTTGAATGGATTGCACTGGCCAAGTTTTTTCTGTGTGGTTATGTTCCCTCTTTTCCTCCCTTCACAGAAATTCCTCTGGTATAACTCACTCCAGATTTTCCTTAGGCTATTTTATAGGCTCCTGGCACTTGAGTATTCCTTTCTTTTCTGTCATTCATATGAGCTCTTCTACATCTTTTTAGTTATTTTTCACAAAGCATCTGGCTTCCCTAAAATCTGCATGCTGTAATGTCCTTAGATGATTAGCGGTTGTAGCACAACTGTCCCCAATACATTTACACTGTGAATATCCTTCACTTGAAGTAAAATGTTGGCATGATTTGCTAAGTCTTTTCTTTTTAAACTTGTAAGAATCAAGCTGTGGTCGATCTACTCCCTTTATTTGTATGTTGTTTCTGGCAAATACCTTGACTATGCCATTGATTATATGCTCATCACCTGTGTCATATATTTATGGATAGAAGAAATCATAACTTAGAGACAGCAGAACTTTTTTCCACATGCAATCACAGAATGGATGCCTCTCTGCAAATTGTGTTCTCCAAGCCCCTGCTCAAAGTACGGTCATCTAGAGCAGGTTGCTCAGAACCCCTGGGGTACACCCCCAGTGACCAGTCTCCAGCTGAGGTTTGCACCCCCATCACAGCCCTCTGAGCCCAAATTGGGACCAAGGACAAATCTGCATCCATCAGTGCAAATACTTTTTTTTTTTCACATGAGTGTATACAACATTGGATTCTGGTCTTTGCTCTAACTTTTTCAAGTAACACTTAGTAGTAGCAAAATCTTATCCAGTTACTATTCGTCTGCTTGTTAATTTGGTTTTTTTTTTCCCCCCTAATTTCTATACTCGTATTTAGTTTGTTTGCTTTTGTCCACATGGGCCTGTCTGACTGCTGTGAGTGCTCTGCTAATGACACTGAGGGATAAGGGTCATTTTGCTGGACACTGGTACCCCAGAGTGTCCTGGCTGGAATGTGAGACATCCATGTATACTGATGGGTTAAGCACAGGACCTACAGGACACCCACACCCTACTGGAGCAGTAGATGGGGTCAAACAGGACTCTCTAGGGCACCTTGAGGGTGGTAAAAAATGACTCAGGCAACTGAATTTAGTCCCTATTACCAAACCCATGCTTTTCGACCCTTCTCTCTAGCTGAAATGACTACAAATGTATTTTTTTCCCAAAATAACTGTTTTTTCCCCACTCTAAAAGGTGTTATTATAGTCACACACCTAGATTTTCTTTGCAAAGTCTGGACTGTAACTGAAGCTACTACATCAACTTGTCTGAAGTTTTTGCAGAAAATAATTTTGGTCTAGCACATAGAGCAGGTGTGGGGAGCTGGGTGCTCCTGATCTGAGCTTGTTCCCAGGCTATAGGCAAGCCTTTATCCTGCTTCTGGCAAAACAGTCTTCTTGCCTTTTGAAGCCTCCCTAAGCTTTCACTTTTGCTTTAGCTGTGTACGCTGTGGTTTGCTAATTTAAACCGCTGGTTGTTTATCTCCATTGTCCTCCAGAATTTGCTCTTGGTCTTTTGCCAGGCTGCGGAACACACATGCCTATTTTGTGAGGAAAAAAAAAATAATTCCAAGTTTAAGTCAGGAGCTTTTTCTTTGTCTTGATTCTCTTCTTCCCATTGCTACAGATGACATAGATCTTCTGAGGCTGCTGAACCAAGAAGTAGCTAATCTGTTGTAAATGACCTGAAAGTGTTTGCCACTTGTATATTTATATATGTATATCTTATAGAAATATTTTATATATGTGGTTTTGTCCCAAGTTTAGTCTTTGTAGGACTGCAGTATATTTGCGAGTGTGTCATGTCAAGATCTTCTCTTCCTACGTCTACGTGGGGTCTACCCTTTCTCCTTGCTGTCTGCCATCCAAGCAGAGCTGGACCCTTCTGGCCTGGCCTGCCCAGCTTTCTCACACTGCGGAATGGGGGTGGGGGGTGTGGGGCGCTGACGGCCAAGTCCCAGACTGACTGAGGAAAGGTACTAAGAGCCCATGGCATCTGGTACCCCACTGCTTTGCATGGCAGGTAGCAGTCTGTGGTGGTGTATTTCGCCCCCTCCTCTGGGCCACTCTACATCCTCAGGAATCCCCGTTAGTCCCTGGCCTCTGTGTAACGAGTCGGGCGGTTCGGCACCCCTTGACGGTACCAGCAACTCCTGCGTGGCTGAGGTGGGGAGCGGCACCATCCGTGTTAGGAACTCCTGTTGCCTGGCCAAGGTGGGGAATGATGGCAGAGATAACGAGTCATCCCCTGACAGCCCTGGAACATTCCTGACCCGAATCGTAGCCCAAGTGGAATGGTGCAACTGTCATTGGAATTTTGAAAAAATTACAGACTCAGATTATGTCTAGGATGAAATTTTATGGATCACTAAAGCCAGTCGTCTCCAAACCTATAAACAGTGGTCCTAAGTGATGCCCTTAGAGCTCTCCTGGACCAGAGTGGGTGCGACCAGCATCTCCCTCTGAGTGGGATCCCACTCACAGCTCACAAACTCCCACGTCTGTGATGCTAGGGGGACTGTCACAGACAGCTAATGACGGAGCCTGGGCCGATACCCCTGCCCCTGGAGACTCAACCCTTCGCCCGCAGACAAATGCAAAGACATTCAATGTATTTCACTGAACTTAATGGGAACTTTTAATAGGTATACCTTTGTACGTTTATGCATATGTATTATACATCTCCCTATATACGTATTTCCCTTATGCTTGTGTGTGTGTGAATTGATTTAGATATCTCATAACCACCACACTAGAAGTGTTATCATTTCAGATCCATAATTAAATCACCATTATAATTTAAGTAAATCCTATTGATTTGCTTTGTATAACTTAAATTATTTGATGATTAATTGCTGCTAAAATCTTCTGATCGACCTTAAATTGTGAATAAAATTTCACTCTTTCTATATTCTTAGATATAAACTGTTGACCAAGTCTGAGACTAGGATTGGATCTAGCAGTACCTAAACTCTGTCAAGAGTTTAGAAGGCAAGGGGGTCCACTCTGATCCTTGTGGCTCAACGGAAGGATCTCCCTTATCCTTTTGTCCTACTCTTTATATCACTTCCATTAGACATAAACCATCGACAGAGTCTGAGACTAGGATTAGTCCTAGCTGCACCTAAGCTCTGTTAAAAGTTTAGAAAGCGAGGGGTTTTACTCTAAACCTTGTGACTCAACAGGAGAATCTCCCTTACCCTTTTACATCTCTGATCCCTGTATAAATAATTTCAGCTTAATTCTAACTCGATTTTAATTTGATTTTTCTTTGTGTGTTCTATCCACATCATAAGTAATAGAGTGAACCTTGGCATAGAACTTTGTGAAGCTACACTCCCACAAATTTGTATTAAATCTATTTCTTTCATTCCTTTGATGGTGATTCCTTAGGCAACTTAACCTAAACTGCTCATCCATGACACAGTCGCAGAACAGAGCCCTGCCTGGGAGTGACAGAAAGGATCACATGGGAAGTCACAGCAGTGTTTTGCTGTGAAACATCTTTGCTGAGGAAATCCAGCATTGATGGGCTAACAAGAATGGCTTCAATAGGAATCAGTTAATACAAACCTGATGCTAAAGCTGGGCTCTCAACATAAATCAACTCATCTAGAAGCTTTTATCATATTTGTCAGAAGGGCTCATGTAGGCAAAAAGGGGGAAAAAAGAAATGCTTGTGTGACCAGCTTCCCCTTCTGTAAATAGAAGAGGTCACTGCTTGTATAATTAGATCTGAACGCAGGATATATATTGGCATATGCAAAGCAATATGTCTAAGGAGAATAATACATATTTAGTCTAAATCTGTGCTTATGAGAGAGAGGTTTAGGTCACAGACTTCACAAGGTTTTCATATCTGGAGAGAATGGTAACAGATCAATAGGACAGAAGAATTTCTTTGCCACCGATAGCTAAACATTCTTGTCTCCAAATCAGGTGTTGCCCAGTGTTTCTCTAAATAAAAGAAGTTTCCTGATCTTTGTCACTGGAAAAGGCACTACATATTGCCCTCAGGTCTGATTTTCCTTCAGGCCTCTGTAACTGCAGAAAGAGGGAGGTGAGGGGCCAAGAACCTGCCCCATGCCATGGCCTCCTTTGTGACACTCTTCTGAAAAGAAATTACGCCCAATTCCTTTATCTCAGTGGCAGCAGCCTTTTTGCTGCTCTGAGCTGTTTTAGTGAGTTACAGTTTGAGGACTGGTGTATCCAGCCTCTGGCTGAGCTGCCCTTCTTTTGCTATGAAATACATGATGAGCTGCTGAGGATGACACACGGTCTTGCAGAATTTTTGGTGGAAAGATGCGAGCTACCCTGGCTGAGATTTTGAGGTAATCCTCCACTACAGCTCCCTGCAACAAATTGTACAGCCTTATTACCAGATAGCTGACAAAGTGCGAGTGGTTGTTACCAGGGCTGTACAAATGGTTTGTGTGCTCTAAGGTTAACACAGTCTATTGCTAGTACCAGGAATTGGAGACCTTTTCTTAATGAAGACTCTAGACCTACAATCATCTTAGGAAAAAACGGCAGTGACAACTGTGAAGGCTGAGCAAAGACGTCCCAGGGAGGTCCTCATGGCATCCGGCTCACCAGGCTGTCGCTGCCCTGCTGAAGCCATGTGTGGGGAAAGGAACCCAACTGAAGCAGCTCATTTAGTGAAAAGAAGACGTGGGGCTGTATATTACTACTTTGTTCGTAAGATGACAGTGGAGCCTGGAACATTTCAATTTCTCTTTATGTATACAGGGCATGGGTGTGAGCTGCAAACAAAATAGTCTTTATAAGGCAACAATTCCTGTGTGGCCGAGTCAGCGCTAGCAAGGGTGATCCATGCTCTGCCCCTGCGCGGCTGTGGGCAAGTGGAGGAACCTCACGCTTCTCTGCACTCGTTTTAACTCCTGTAGGTAAAACAGGGTAGGGGAGCTGGGTGAGGTGGCTTTAGTGGCAGCCTGCACGGAGATGCTGGAATAAGGTCGGGCTGTTCAAGGTGGGTGAGAGCTCGGGGTCCTGCAGATCAGTGTCCTGGCAGCCACTGTGCAGAAGGTGCCAAGGCTAGATTGTAGCTGAGAAAGAGGGAAAAGTAGTTTGCAAACTAAATTCTTGGCAGCAGCAGAGGCTGAATGAAATGGTATCAGCATTGCTGTGGCGGTGGTCTGTGAGCTGCAGAGAAGCCAGGATCCCCACTGCATTTGGAGTTAAATTCTTCCTATGCAAATGGCTTGCTGTCTTCTGCCCTTGGCCTGTGCTATGGCTGCTTATACAGGGGGGCAGTATAGGGCACTGCTGGAGCCATTTTTATCACCGACAGATTTGAATTGGTTCTAGCAACCACAGGCAACAATCCAGTCACCCTAAAAGTTTGTTGTCCCTGATGTGGGAGCACAGTTGCTCTGCATGCATCCATGCTGTAGAGCAGCCCCCCTCCTCTTGCGTGTCCTGAAGGCTCCGTTCTGAGGTACAGAGAGTACCTGGTTTCTTCCCAGAAAATACTGCATTCCTTAAAAAGAAACCCACCTTACACCAAAGAAGAGACATTTTTACTGCACTTCAGACTGGGCTAGAAGTCTAAAAAAGGCATTAAAATGTTTTTCTTTATCTTGGGAGGTGGTATATAGTACACACTAAAAAAAAAATCTCAACTAAATATTCAAGATCTATAAGCAGTGGGAATGATGTATATGAGATTTACTTAATATATTTCAGCTCTCTGAAGCAATGTAATATAGCTGCAGCTAAATCTGAAATTTTATGTCTTCCTTGTGTTGAGCAGCTGAATGCATTGTAACAGACTTCTGCCAGGCATGTTTTGGGTGCTAAAGATGGCATATGAAACCTAGAAGGAGCCTGGAATGTGCAATGTGAAATTGGTTAGGTGGGCAGGGAAGATGTTAGAGCTGGTGCTCACTGTCCTTTGTACAGTCTCTGACTCTCCATTTGGAATAGTCACCATCATTCAGTAACAATTGAGTAAAATAGATACTGTAGAGCTTAAGTGGCTGGATTTATTCAGTGTGTGGTCTTGGTTGTTGCTAAAGGTTGTGAAAGCTTCTTATTGCAAAGTGTCTGTACATGGGAGTAAAACACCGAGATCAGTGCCCTAACTGCTCTCCAGGTGAAAAAATTAAAACTCTTGTCTTGAGAAGCAGGTCAGATTTAGAAATGTTAGATCTCTATGGGTTCCTGAGGGAGTGAAAGCCTGAAACAGACGTCTTTTGTCACAGGAGACTGTAAAGGAGCTGAAAATGGCTAGAGAAGGGTCAGCTCATGTGAGAGTGGGTCTGGGGTGTTTTGTTGTTGGGAGGGTTTGATTCTGCATTTACTCGGCGTGACTTTCTTATTAACTTCAGGAGAGTTAATCCTGATCTGCTCCCACATGAGTGACAGCAGAAGCAAAAATTTTTGCAATGCCTGAGACTAACAAGGTGCTTCTGAACAGGTTAATAGATGTGAATTAACACTGAGGAGCTAAGACTTGTTTGTATGACAGCAATGCTTCCCATTTGTTGTCCCTATCTCATTATATGGGAAAGTAAGTATCATTCCCATTTTGCAAGTAAGAAAAGGGAGACAAATTGATTCAGCAACCTGCCAAAGGTGAAGCTGACGATTGTTGAAAGAGCTTGAAATAAGGGCTTATTTCTCCTGACTTCTGAGTCCTTTGCATATACTGATACTATTCTGTACATCAGAACATGGCTCTGCTCTTGTTAAAACTGTGGATAAACACCCACTAACCACCCTGATATGAACTCACCATTGTATTTTTCTTGAATTACCCAGAACATTACAGTTAATGCCATCTGGACAAGGACAGATTACACCTAATCAGGAAGAAAGAAAAAAAAAAAAAAAGAAAGAAAAGTCTTTAAGGACAAAACTGCTTCTTCAGACTTTTGAACACACTTGAACTGGCAGAAAAATTTTGCGCCACTTCAACACCTTTTGTCAGATGGCTGTGATGCATTTGAGCTGGCAGCAGGAGCCCTCCTGCTGGAATTAGTATCCCATGGAGTCACTGCTGGGTGTAGCACCCCTGGAAGCAAAGGCACAATCAAATGCTTAAGCCTCTCTGATGGTGTTTTCCATCTGTTTCTCCACCAGCGTGCAACATGCAACTCACCACCATTTCTAGGGAAGCAAAACTGCGTGATTGCTTTTGTGTCTGTGTGTCCCTCTCATTAACATCTTTCAGTCTACTGGCAGCTTTGACCACATTTAATACAAAGGTATGTCTCGATATGAAATTATGTTTCTGCATGTCCTGTATAAATAAGGTACCAGGGAGAGGAGAGACCTGAGTTTGATTAAGCACAAGATCCAGCCTAGTGACTTCTGATCCTGACAGCTGGGTTGCACAGCTGAGTTTGTCAGAGGGCACGTGGCTGGCAACCATGTGTACCATGAACCTTGTTAAGGTTTTATCTACACAAGACAGCCAATCAAGAAACAAAAATCTTCAGGATAAAGGGCTTCAGTAATTATGCTACAAATGGCACCCGTTGGGCAAGAAGGGAGATAACAAATGTCATGAACAGCGGGCGTTTGGTTCAAATTTTTTTATAATATTATTTTTTTATAATATTCTTTTTTTTACAAACTGTCTGGCTTTCCACAGATCTTCGGTTTCAACCTGTAATATATCCCCCCGATTCTGAGATAGGAGGGTACTTGAAGTATGCAACTGCATATACTTAATTGTAAGCCAAACTAGCTAACATATTTACTCAGGAAAAGAAGTGCTCAGGAACCTCTTTACTGATGAAAATCATGTGTTATCAACTGAATATGTGTTTATTCTCCAAGCTTAAAGCATTGAATTTTTTAATGTAGAGGAAAGACACTCAGACTGTATTTTGAGGGGGAAAAAACCTGAAAGTTGAGAGAGATATTTTGGATAATGTCCTTCACACAGCACACATGCTCCTATTTTAGGGTTTCTCCAGGAATAACATAATACTGGAGACACCAATCCTTCCCTCAGTCTTCAGCTCCTGAGCAGAACAAAGTGGATAAGCTAACATTAAGTGGACATGGCCTGTGATCCTAGTACCTAATTATTGTCTATGTCAGCAGCAACATGTAGAGCAAAAATTCCCTGACTTTTGCACAAGGGAGAAAGAGTCTCAGGCCAGACTTTACACTGACACTCCTTTCAGTCTTGAGTTGGGGCTCTGCAAACTCTCCATGGCTTTAAGAGTATAGGTTTCCTTCTTGCCAGTTGGTGTTAGTCTTGAATCTCGGTCCAATATACAACGTACAATGTTCAGAGATCCAAATGCTGCTGGTATTTGCATGGGGTGGGCTACTATGGCAGAGAAGGAAGAGAGTGAGGAAGGAAGGAAGAGAGCACGGAAAGGAGGGACAGAGGAAGGGCAGGAGGAAGGATGGTTTAATGTTAGCTAGGTTACAAGGGCAAGTGCTTAAAAGAGGAAATTATTTTACTGCTTGTGCCACTGCAATTATTTCCCCTTCGAGCATGCTTAGGGTGGTGGTGACATTAATGTCAGAACTGTAATTAAAGTAGTTCATGTACTCACTGACAGGACAGCACAAAATGGATTTAAAAGAAAACAAAACTGCAATTGCACAGATCTAGTGTTTCCTAAATTCTAAGTGCCTGACTTTGCCATTCAAACAACATTATTTTTTAATAGCTTGGGTTTTACTGAGTCAATGCTACTTATAAAGCTGTCAGGATCGGAAAAAGGCAGAGAAGCCTCTCGAGGATGGAGCCAGGAAGCTTCACAGCCAAAGCACTGACAGCTGGAGGGGGGGATTTGAGGCTGCTTTTAGTTTTAAAAAGATTGATGCATTTTAAGAATAGGCCACCATGTCAGTGGCAGAAGAGAAACAATCTTTTATCCCACAGTAGGCAGTCTGGTGCAGAAAGCACCACCTGAACATCAATTCTTCTTTGCCATAAGCAAAGCGACCCGAGTGCCAGGCTTTATGAGGATCCCTCTGACCAGCTTTCTACCTGGTCCCACAGATTTCAGTTGCTGTCTGGCTTCCAAAGGTCAGCTGTGAGCATGTTCACCCAGAGTGTGCTGCCCAGGTGGTTAAAGCTCTCTTCTGACATAGGGTTCAGTCTGTAGGCTACACAGACACTTCAAAACACAGCCTCTAACTCCTCATCCTCAAAGGACTACTGTACAAGCTCCAGGTGTGGTCTTTCTGGAACCTCTCCTTGAAGGACCCTCTGTGGCCATGATGCCAAATGTATGAAGTGACATAACTTTTCCCCCAGTTCCATATATTGTTGGTGAAGGAGGTGAACACACTTGAGCAGGCTCAATTGCTGCTGGGGTGCATATAGTCCCTGTGGTATGTTGTCAGAAGAGAGGGGGAAATGCTTGAACTTGATTGCTCTCCAGTAATTGTATAGAGTGTCTGAGCAATATGTCATTCAGATTGGATTGCTTCCCAGGGCCAAGTGCTTAAAATGATGATGAAGTGGCATCTATGTTCCACCTCTTGTTTTTTTCCTTCCCACAGAACCTTTCTTACAGGATTTGCCAAAAGGAGAAGGCAGTTTCCTTTTCTGTATTTAAAAGACATATGGGCTTTGGTGTGAGGAGAAAAAGAAACTTAGTTAAACCAGCGCATTCTTATTCATTGTTGTTCCTGAGATTTGATCCCACAATGTGTTTATAAGGACAGCACTGCTGTCCCATCAAGAATTAATGCATCCAAGTAACTTTAAGAAGGAGAGCAGTCCTTGAGCTCAAATACATGTTGGAGTTAGGGCCAGCGTTCAGGAAACCACCAAGTCCGCAGAGAGGAAACAAACTGTGAGAGCAGGAGGTTTGTCTGGCGAGGGGTGTCTTATCGATTCAGAGAAATGCCTGATGGGGAGATATAACAAAGACTTAGTAACAGAGGTGTAATAATATGACATAAGACATAATAACATCTAATAATCACATAATAATATTATCACATATTATGTTATAGTATGACATAAGACATAATAACAAATAACAAAGAGAGGCAGACTCTTCTGAGTGGTGCCCAGTGAAAAGACAGAGGAAACTGGCACAAATTAAAATAGAATAAATTCTGTTTAAATTTAAGAAAGAACTTTTTTGACTGTGAAGGTGATCAAACCCTGGCACAGGTTGCTCAGAGCAGCTGTGGAGTCTCCATCCTTGGAGATATTCCAACCCCAAACGGGCATTGTCCTGGGCAACTCGTTCGAGGTGACTCTGCTTTGAGCAGAGGGTTGGACTGGATGATCTCTGTGATTCTGTGGCTCTGTGAAATCCACTTCCAAAGTAGAGGAAATTTGGCAGCCTTGACAGCACTGTCTCCAGCAACAGCCAAGTCATCTCACTGAGAGTCCAGAAGCCATAGGCTGAATGTTGAAAGGCATCGGTGCACACTAGAAATCCTGCATTAATGATGTGATAGAATGCTTTCATTAATTAACTTATAAAGATTCATGGTAAATAATAGATCTGTGTATTGACCAAAACACTTGTCATACAACAGAAGTGGAAATCTATGCCTTTGCCACTGTCCTGGGCTTCAGTATTTGTACACACAACTATGTTTCCTGCTTAACCATGCATGAGCTGCAAGCAGTGAAAACAGCAGAAATTGTTTCTTTAAAAAGACATTGCTGTGTAATATTGTGCTTAAAATACTACATGTGTATTGTGCCAGTGACTTTGTGAGTGCAGCTCAGTGTTTCTGAGTTCTGCAGTGTTTCAGCATCTGTAGCTCGTGAGGCAGAGACATCATTAATTAAGGAACCCAGAATCTTTGGGACATTTTTAATTACATACGTCAATGAATGTCATTTTAATGGAGCATAAATATATAAATAAAATCTGTGTATCCTTGTTTTTCACACTGTGTGTTCTCAGGCTGAAGATCCTCTTGTTATTTTTCAGTGAGGTTTAAATTCCTTTCCGTACCTTGCCTCACCCTTGCATCATTCCTTAGATACCAGAGCATCCCATGAAATCTGATTCTGTTGGTTTCGATCTTTGGCCAGGCATGTATGTACTGGATGGACAGACAGAGCAAGTACAAAAGCTGGGATCATGATGGGAAGGGAAGAAGAGGCAGAACACTGCAGGTTTTTGCTGTTCTTTTATCCACTTTTTCTTTTTTTGCATGAGAAGCACCAATACTTCTTACATTAAAAGCCCTAACTTTTGCATGATTTAGTTACTTGATACTGGAAGTAGCAAAGGGTCCATTTGCTACTCCTAGATAGTTATACAGCAGCATTAATAATAACATACTTGTTTAAAATAAAAAATATTTCTTTGACAGCCACATCTTTATGTTGAACTTCCTGGTTACTCTTTTCTGAACACATTTACCTCAATCTTGCCATTACTCTTGGATGTTAATCTAGCATAATTTTCAGATATTAACCATAATGTTAAGATAGATATTGAGACAAAGCCCATTGAAATAATCAATGTTTGATCTTGGACAAAAGAAACTCCACCTGCCAGCATTTGGGGGTGGGAGGCTGTACTCGCCAGACACAGTGACATTTACGTTGCATCATTAACATTTGTGGACTGTTTCTTTTTATTTTGTGCTGAAAGGGGCTACTTCTGTTCTGGCCTCAGTGCTAATTCGGAAGAACTCCAGTGAAATAAATAGCAATGACACAGTAGCATCCCTACAAGGGCAGAGCCGCTGGAGGAGGAAGAACCTGTGGTTAAGGCACTGGACTGGGATTTAGAAAATCAGAGATTGGTCTCCTACTGCACCACAGATTTCCTGTGTAAATTCAATATGTAGCCTGATCCAGAAAGGCAACCACATGCCAAATGTACAACCCAGGTGGAATTTTACTGCCTAGACCCAAATGACAGCAAACCTGCCTCATCCTGCAGTACCTCCCTCTCCTGGGACACCTGTGTTTTTACCTGTAAAGTTCCTTAGATGCCTAAAAACTTATTTCCTGAGCCTCACCTTAGCTAGCCTGTGCTGGTCATTTTGTTGCTCTTTCATTTCCAGCATTGGGGTCATGAACTGAGCATCCCCTCCCTTCGAAAGGACCAGTCTGGTAGGTGACTATGCCTAATCCAGACTGACTGCTCGGAGTCGGCAGCAAGGACAGGCATTCATGTGAAAGTGTGTCCTGATGTAGGGCTGGTGTTGGTGCCTAACTAGTGCTCCCTTTATATGAAATACCTTTGTCTACAATTAATCCTTTTCCCATAGGGTAGTGGACAACAAACATGAAGCCCTACAGCACAAGCTTCTGTTTATGTTACTTGGTCAGAGTAAAAGTCCTGCTTGTTTAAAGCCTTAAGCACCAGATATCCTCACCAGCTTTGCTTAATGAATCCTACCAGTACATCTCACACAGACATCACACAGGCCACTTTCTAACTGGCCTGGTCAGGTTTCCTGTTGGCAGAGACAACTACTGTTTTTTTAAGCAGTAAGTTTGATGTTTGATGTCTCAGAAGTGCTGTGTGCGGTAACTCCATGCCTGTGCAGCCAGTGCATGCAGAAGAGACCTGCTCATGTGCAGCAATCCTCTCCAGAGGCAGCTGGTTTTCACAAATCCCCCCAAAGCAACCCAGTAGCAATCCTGATGCTGCATCTGCACTGCAAACTGCTGAAACCTTTTCACCAGGGATCTGTGTGACAGGACTCCAAGGAATATCCCTGTCAGCCAACTTCAGCAGTTACAGAGAGATAAAGCCTGGAGGAGAACGTGCTATTTCAAATGGATGCACATATATTTATTTTCTAATTTGCTAAGGTTTAAGATTATGCAGATACACAGAAGCAGTTTAGCCTGGAGTTAAGGCAGCTATGGAGGGTGTGCAAACATAAAAGGGTGCGTTGTTTTGACTTCTTCATTTAGAAAAATGATTAAGGGTTGTGGTTTTTTTTACATATGTGCAGCAGGAAGGACAAAGACTGGCACGTTGCTATATAGAACTTATTTTACATGGCCATTTAAGAAATTAGTGCCCACCCTTGACTGCCCTTGCTAAATGCTTGGCCAAGCAACTGAGAGGCAGGCATAAATGGAGAATGTCATGGCTGTCACCCATCATTGCTGCAAAGCCCTGCCAGTTAAATGGCCATCAGAGCTTCGGAGCCAGCAGATAGTTCTGAACTGCCATCAGCACAATAGGAACGACACTCTTTGGAAATATGACTAATGGTCTTCAACTGTATTATCAAATTTTTTTATATTTATTAACTGCAAATGCCCGTGCACATTTGAACCCTGGCACATGGTCTGAAGTTCTCCTAAATAACAGGTAATCCAGGAACAGACTGGACATTATATACCATCATACATAAATGAGTAACCAATTAAATTAAACTATCATCCTAAAAGCTTATATTTAGTGGCCAAGCTTTCAGGCTTCATCAGTAATTTCAGATTCTGTGGGAGAATTAACGTCTGCATCCTGACTTCTGCAGAGTTGGGAGGTTGTGAACTCCACCCACTGGTGACCTACTTTTTGGCTGTCTAGTCAACCTCCTCACAAGCTCTTACCGCAAGATGCCACTAGCAAATTACTGAGCTTGCATCCAACACTCCTAACCACACACAAAACAGCTCAGTTTGGGAGCATCTTGCCAAAATAAGCACATCCTCACCCACATTGGACTGTCTGTCTGAAGGCAAAGGCAGTGAAATAGTTCTCTGGAAGATGTTTTTTCTTGCTGGAAGGTAAAAGGTCCTTGTTTCCATGCTGATGTACTTCCAAACTCTGTCAATCCTATTCATGTAGAAATCCCTATTCTGCAATACACATTGAAAAGCTTGGCTTTGGGATCTGTTTTCTTCCCCTAGCCAGAACTAGGTGGAGTGAAGGCATCTTTGAAGGAACAGGACTTGTGGAAAACCAAGTTCAGCAAGTCTGAAGCGAAACAAAGCCCGGGGCACTCCCTGATTTGAACTGTGGTGTACACTGCTTGCTCCTTGCCTGTGCTGGACTCCACTCCCACCTGAGAGCTTTGTCCACCCCTGAGGAGGCAGCAGGTGTCAGAGCAAAGATGGCCAAAGCAGTTCACTTGGACATACTGCTTCAGCTGTCTGCAGAGGCAGGCTGCTGTCGCTTGTCTGGCTGCCAAGTTCTGCCCAGCTCTGTGTGTGACATCTTACATTCATTTTGGAATGAACTAATGTGCACAGTTGCAAATAATTTATATGAACATATGCCTCTGCTTGCAGTAAATATATCTTTCCAGAGCCATGGTAGGCAACTGGCTGCCCAAAATCATGAATTTTGGGGAAGCCCGGTGGGAATGGGTTCCAGTCAGGAATGCTGGATATTTTGATTGAAGGGTGGATGCGTCGCAGGGGGGTGGGGGGGTTTCGTGGACACCATCTGGCATTTCTGTGTTTTCTGTTTGCTGCCTAAAGGCTAGGTGATGGCCAGGATTTGGGATAATTTTGAGGGTGCTGGCTGCAGGTGGAGGGAGTGAGAGGAAGTCCTGGTGCCTGGTGGTCTCAGCTGGATGGGCGGAGGGACGTGCATTTCTGGGGAGAAGAGGTAAAATATGCTGGAGGCTGGGAGAGAGGGGCTGTAGCTGGGTCACTCCAGAGCACAGAGATATAGAGTCAGCCTGGGATTATTTTAGGAGAATAAGGGAGCTGAAGGAAATTTTTCAGGGAAAAGAGGAGACTAGAGTTCCTCTGATGAGGGGAGTTGCACTGATGGCAGGTGAGAAGATTTTCAGGTCTGTCCGTGCCTGGTTCTTTGTGAAGTGCCAGTATCTCTCTCCCTGACTGCTCAGGAGGCAGCAGCTGGAGGCACGCGGCTTCCTCCTGTGTTAAGCCCTGCCAAAGATGAGGAAACCCTCAAGATGCGATAAGACACATCTGATAGAGAGTTTATACTTGAATGTTTTCAAGCTTTTCTTTCATTCCACATGATAAATGAAGGAAAGGAAAAAGGAAAGCCTTGAGGGAAAAAAAATATAAGGTTAAAAAACACCACTAAAAATCACCATTTTCATTTTTTGCCATTAAAAATATTTTTTTCCTGCTCTGAAAGAACCCTAATTGTTTAATTGACCCCAACAAGGAAGTGGAATTTCTGTTCTTTATAAACACTTGATGTGCTGACATTTTCCATCCTGAATTAGAATTAAAACAGCTACAGTGAGTAAACACTGTTTATTTTATTCATCAAAGAACTGAGACTATTTTGAGGGAGGGGTTGATGGAGGCCATAGTTTCATGTTATGTTTTCTTGGTGAGCAGTGCAGCCCTGGATATGTTTTGTTTGGGGGTTTTTTGGAGGTCTTTTAACCCAGTTAAAAGATCAGGTCACTGATCAGGTTTACTGGGCAGCCCTGCACACAGTCAGTGGGCAGTATAATATCAGCGCAGGAGTGGGGACAGGCAGCTCTGGACAAGCCTGTCAGCCAGCTTTGTTGGAGAACAAACTATAACATGAAACTCTAACATCACCTGTTTTGCACCCATAAGTAAAAAGCAGTAATTTCCAGAATTAAATGTGATGGGTGGCTAACAATATTTGATAACTGCACAAAAACAAAGGCTAGGAGGAGAGGAAAAGTCTAACTAATCCTGAAGAAAGAGACTCAGGTCTATTGTCTAGGTGTATTCACTAGTTTGGGTTGGGGCTACATGTTTTAGCAAATAGTCCCACCAGAGTTCAGCTCAAGAAAATAGACATGTTTGTTCTTTAAGATAATCACTCTCATCAGCTCAGGATGCATGTTATTAATAGACTTTGGTATCTGATGACATTTTGGGAACTCGGTTTTGAATTGGCCTTACATCTGTAATTGTGCCCATAGGAAAGGCTGGTCTGAAACAATGTTCCTTTATTTACAGTAACTTCACTTCTGTCCAAACTCATCGAAGTCAGGTAGCTGCAATTATTTGTGCTGGTGATTGTTGATATAGTAAAAAACCATGGATTAATGTTGAATAGCCACATTCTGAATAGTTAGGAGAACAGGTTTCTTGCATGCATCAGTTAATTAAAAGGCAAGTGATAAAGGCAACTGAGCGTGAATTGCAGCAAAGCTGAGTTCCTGTCACCTGAGTCACCCACAGAAGGAGGAATTCAGAGCCCTTGTGCGTTGCAGAATTTATAGTTGGTCAGGGGCTGGAGGGCTGCCTGGCATGGAACAAGGCAGCTGGAACTTGCCAAGGAGTAAGGACACCCCAGTCACATCTCTTTGCCCTAATGTGGTCTCAGAGGCTCCATCTAAGCTGGAGCACCCAGGCACGCTTTCAGATTCCTGCAACAGGCTGCACGTCTCGGTCACGTCCTGTTGGGCAAGACGCAAATACACGGGCTAACTGTGGGCTGCGGTGTGCTGCAGCAAGTACTCAGTCTGGATACCTGTAGGACCGAGACCCATCAATAGCTTGTAACGTATTTCAGCCACTCTCCAGCTGAAACAGCAGCTGGAATATCCCCAGAATGCAGCCTGCAGGGACTGCCCATGCCCTGTGCTAGCTGGTGTTCTTGCTGAACAGTAACGTTTCTCAGACACTTGCGAGTTTGTCTTATAGTACTCCTGTGACTCCAGGGTAGCAGAAATGAGTTCTAGGGAAGCAAAGGACCTGGCTGAAGCAGTTATTTAGTTATTTAGAAGTGCGGGTCGTTTAAATGCACCCTGGTCCCTGAACTTTAAGAGATAGGGTAGCAGTAGACCTCTGGGAAACCCCATGGGATTTGTACCCATTTTGATGAGCTAAACAACAGGTGTGGCTTATCAATAGGAAACACCAAGACCAAGGACATGCAAGGTAATGCAAGTCAGAGGTGATCAGCTGAATGTTCTGTATTAAAACCTGTTTGTAAAGGGATTTAGAGACACAAACCTATGAAAAGTTGCTCTGATCATATTCTGAACCTGCCCTCAGTATTAAAAGAAATTACAAAGCGTTCTCTACACATGTATTTGAGTTCTGATTTGGAGTTTGCCCATCTTTTGCCTGCATTTTGAAATGCATATTCTTGTAAAAGAAAAATGACTGACCAATGTTTGCAGAGAAGACAATTCCTAAATTAATAGCTGTGTATTCATCTTGCATGTCTCCCTGTGAAACCTGAGGCCTAAAAATAACTGTGAAGTAGTAGAACTATCCTGACAAGAATATTTGCAAAATGTCTAACAGCACAAAGCTACAGTAGAAATCTGATTCTAAGTGTAAAGGCTTAGGTAGAAGATGTGTGACCTGCTGGTCAATCAAAATATTATCTCTCAAATTTGTGCTACTATCAAAAATTTCTCATAAATTGATGACCTTTAGGAATACTCAGTGAATGAATACATAGGAATGAATTTGTAGAGGAAATAGGCAAAATCATACATCAATTATTTTCTCTGAGGTGTTAATTCAGATAGGTTTTTTATGGAAGACAATGAAAATTGAATTAGTCTTGGACAATGAAAAAAAGGAGGAAAACAATAAATAGCAATCAAAACATGAAACGGTTCAAGCTTTTCAAAGATATTTTATTCCTCTAGAAGAGCTGAAAAGAATAGAGGAAGAGCCATGCAAAGTTGCTACTGCATTTTTGACCCTTATTGGTATTTTAAAACTAATCAGAAATTGCAAAGAAAAGGAACTTGAAAAGCTAATCTAAGAAAACAAAAATTACTATACCATCAATAATAAATCACTCCCCTCAACACTGCTGTAACAGTATACTGGACAGTGTGTATACAAATACTAAAGAACTCACATTTGCAGTTTAGTGAACACTATAGGGAATTTGTGCATATATATGTGTGCATGTGGGTATTTGTACATGTGCGTTTGTGTACAAATATACATATATGCACACGTGTTTGCAAAAAAGAGAACACAAACAAGTTGGGGTGGAAAAGCTGTTTAAAAGGCAGAAACCTGTAGTGCAAATAAGGCAGAAGAAAACTGTTTTGAGAAATGGTAACACGTTTATCTTTTGCTTATTACAGTCAAACCAATGTGCCTAGAACTAAAAGAAAGCAGTTGTTGAAGGAAAGCTGTTATCTCAAGTAGAAAATGTAAGACAAACATCACAATCTTAGTCATACAGGTTAACAAAACACATCACTGTCCCATTTCTGTAAAATTTCTCCTTCACATAATGTCCCAGGTACAGAGAAACCCAGGGCCACCTTCAGAGGTCTGGAGGTCTTGGGAACGGCAAGTATCCCGTGTCCTGGCTCCTAACATCCATAGTATTTACAGTCCCCTGGCTCTGGCTGGACAGATGGGCTGGTGTGTGCAGACCAGCCATGCACAGCTGACCGACGGGACCTCCTTCGGACTGGAGTTTTGAGGCCAAGTCCTGGTGGCCACACACTAAGATGGAGCAGCTAAATGGCTGAGTCTGTCTTTTCATCTGGCTTCTAAGCTCAGCCTTGGGAAGGGCTGAATGCATCTGCTTCTAGCTTTACAGCAGCTTGCATCCGGAGTTCACAGCACGTCCGTAACCAGATCTGTATCACACCTAGTTCATGTTGACCTTCCTCTGTCAAAGGTATTTAAAACACAGTCTACCAAAGATGGCAGCCAATTTGATGTCTGCAGTTTTAATAACAGCGAGGCTTTCCCACCGGTGCATGAGCTGCCGGAGGAGAGGCTGTCGGCTTCAGACCTCATGTGGTTTTCAAGTAGTTTCATGTGGTGTGCACGATATCACTGCATAAGCCAATTCCCTCTAGCTCCTTCTAAACATCAGTACTGCCTGTGATTTCTGTAGGTAGTGTGTCCTTCCTGTGGTTCCTGAGCCTCTGTGTTACTGTTGTTGCATATTAATCTGAAATTTAAACATAGCTGATGCACAGAGATACCCCTGACCAGTTAGGTTGTGCCTGACTCCGTTTTCCATCTGTGCATGTATGTACTTCACTATGTGCCGTCTCTTCTGTTTTGATCCTAATATGTTAACCAGGCGGATGTGGTGTCAGCCATATGGTACGGTTTACTTTTGGCATCTGCTGGCAGAACACGCTTCCTAAGGGTATCTCAGAGGGGGAGTCACAATGGACATATTGTTCCCCTTGGACACCATGGCCTCTCTTCGCTAAGTCATTCTTCCGTTACATCCTTGGCAGAAGGAGAAGTTAGCGCTCAGTGGAGTTGCAGCAATTCATTTTTCACTCAATATTCACTTTAAAAAGCAGCAGAAAAAGGCAAATAGAAGGCAGTTTAGGACAGTTGAGGGTTTGGGGGTTTTCTTCTTTTTTTCATAGTGCTCTTTGATCGTGCTATGGGTAAGGCGAATCTAAAGCAAGGCATAAAATGCAGCATCCCATGCAGTGAGCGTGCAGCTTTCTTTACACCCAACAAATGATAAAGCTTGTCATGTTGTAAGGCCCGCTCCACTTTATGAGCAGAAAGCAGTCCAACAGCTATGTTAAAAATGGCTGTGCCTTCAGGCAAAGCTCAAACACCACCTCTCTCGTCAATGGATATGGAGCTTTTCCTCCCCAAACAGCCACCCTGAGCCAGGTCTGTTCATAGACTGGGCTGTCCTCACCCAGAGCCCAACAAAGAGGAAAAGGAAGCTCCCTCACCCCACATGTGCACTGGCAGCTGCCTCACTTTCTCCCCGAGAGCAGGGAATGCAGCAGCCAACTCTGTTTTCCTTGGACACAGCTCTTGCTTGGAGCTGTGAAGGCTGTGGAAGAGGGCTGGGGCACAGCACCGCTCCTTAGCTGGTCCATAGCCAGCTGTGTGCACAGCGTCGGCAAAACACCGTGCAGCTGGGTGGTTTTTTAAAAAAAAAGCCCATACAATGACAAAATGAAACAATTAATGAATACGTTCAGTATGATTGCCCTGGAAGTTACTTAACTGGTTATGCCCCACGTCTGAATATGTTTCCGCTTTATGGAGATGAGGGGTGTAAACCTGTGTGGGAGAAATCTAGTGTGCATAAGCTCACACTGCCTCCTGCATCAGACGACTTTGTTTTGTGCAGTTTCTCAACATTGTGCTTGAGTGTGTTGTGTATTCACAGAACTAGAGACAGCTTTGGTGTTAAGAAGTGATCTTGACAACAAACAAGATTTTTTAATTTCTTAATTTCTCAACATTTTCTGCTGCTAAAACCAACAAATCATTGTTATCAAAAATGCTGAGATGGATTAGTAAGAAAGTCAAAAAGCAATATAGAGGAATGGGTTGGTTACTGGTCACACCATGAGGGTGAAGTATCTTAATCTGTACCTTAAATCCCTCTGTGCAACAGGAACCATTGAACTGCCAAGTCATCATTTTTCATATCCCACCTTTTATACTTTGTAGTTCATCAAAAGGTGGTCATATGTGGGAATGACTTGAGAGACATTCTGAACTGACCTAAGTTCTACCCTGCTTGCCTAGTTCAACCGGTTTGCCTCCATGAAGGGAGACCTGCTATTTCCTGACCTCTCAGGAAGACTTCTGGGCAGCTGAAATTTTCCTATTCCAGCCTCAAAGTCTGGCTAGTGACATCCAGTCCAGAAGTGTTAAATATGTGATCACTTGCTATTGTCTTGGGATCACAGCTCAACTGACGGATCCCATAGGGATGAATCAGATTTATTGACTGAAGGAAGCTGTTGGACCCTGCTGGATTAGTTAAGGAGGTGAAAGAAGCATAACCAAGGAATGGGGCATTGCGGTGCAGAACTGTGCTGTATCTTTGGCTGCCACAGGAACCTCACACATGCTGCTAAAATCAGACTTTTCAAAAGAGGCTACTGGTGCTGTATCTCTCTTCCAGACTGCCTGCTTGAGAGCTGGCTGCTTCATTTATGAAAATATTCTGGACATCACTAATTGCATCTCAGCTATTAGCTGTGAAATAAGGAATTCACAGCAATTCTCTTCTTCCGGAAGAGGCACTGTGAAAAATAAATTAGTGGTTGTGGTGTGCTTAGATAATAAGATAACACTTCTTCAGGACAGCCTGGGAATAAATTAATAATTCTGCCTTCAGAACAGCGTTTCAGTAGTGTGTAGTAGGTAAGGGAAGAGGGATTGAAAACTAGGATAGACCAAACACGCATGGGCTGTACCTCACCTTCCCATTCCCAGTTAGGCAATGACTCCAGCAAAGCAGTATGTTCTTGCATGACTGAAGACAAGACTAGTGTAAACACACTCTTTTACTTCTATCCTCTTAGTCCTGGCTACTATTTGTAAATATTTGGCTTTGCAGCTTCTAATGTTTTTTAGCTACTTCTTGTTTAATGGCAGCTAGTATTAAAACTCTCCAGATACACTAAAACAAAACAAACTTCTCATTTTGTTAAGGAAATAGCAATGCTATCAGTACTGGTATTCTCAGGAAATAAAATCATGTGGAAATGAAAAAATAGGAAAATGTACTCTCTTTTCCTGGTAGGTGTTACTTTATCTGTACCTCTTATGCAAATGGATTCAATTTCCTTTCACTTAGATATTCCGATTGCCTGCTCCTGCTCACAAGAGATCCATCCATGCAGCCAGTACAGAGAGGCGTAGAGAAGGAAGAAGTGAATAGGGTGGTACAGTTTACAAGCATTTTATAGTTGTAACTCATTAACAAAGACTTTGGTGTCCAGTGAGTGGAACAACTTTAATGTTCAATTTGCCCTTGACATTTTTCTTGCAGTGACACAGCCTTAAGGCAATGCCTACTGTGAATTTTATTGTAAGCCTATTTCTGATTATTTCTTTCCTTTTTATGAAGCAGGATGTCTGGTTATCCAGTAAGTGGCAGCAAATGGCTTAAATATTCATCAACAGTAAATTGTTATCCAGTGAATCTTTGACCAGTGAATGAACAAAAATAATGGATTTCTCTACACGACTGCAGTAGGTGAAAGAGAAAGGAGAGGTGTGCACTCTCCACACTTGCTAACCCTCATAAAGAACTTGCTTTTAAAGTCCCAACCAGTAGAACCACCTCAGTTCACAAGCTGCTTTAGCAAAAATGAGGCATCTATTCAGTTTGGAAGAGCTCAAGCTGCCTAAGCCAAAAGATGATCCTTTTGGCTTTTTGGTGATGTCTTATGCATGTGTCTCATGTGGGTGGGGGGGGGGGGCAAGAAATGCTATGCAAATAACCATTTTTATCCCTCTTTTGTTAAATCTTAGGAAAGTAAGTAAATAGGAGAAATGAGGTATTCAGGAAGAGGAAGTCATAGAGAAATGCATTTCAAGATCACCTGGGGCTTCCCACTACTTTTCACTTCCTTTTGTATAAAAAAAAAGAAACTGGATTACAAACCAACATTAGTATTTATGAAAGAAAAGGAAATGGAAACAAATATTTGCCCACAAACTAGCTAAAATGGTATTTCAGTTTCTAAAGAGGAAATGTGTGAAAGCAGTATCTAAGAAAGAAGCTGCATCTGGTAAATTTTTTATGGAAAAACCAAACAATAGTATGTTGAAACAGCAATTAGAAACATTACTTTAAGCATTTGTCTTCTAGTACAGGGTATTTTTCAGAGTGGAAAGATATATTAGATTCATCTAATTCTGAGATGACAAAGCTCCAGGGCAGTGGGCTGGGTAGCAGGGCAAACCATTACCAAGCCATTCTAAGGTGTGCATGAGTCCACTGGTGAATTTCATGGGTAATTCTGGACATTCTCAGGTAAGGTAAGAGTTACATACTAGTGAGTGCTGTGCTGGAATAATCGTTTACAGTGAAACAGAGAGCCATTTGCCAATAGCAAAGAATGAGCCTTCATGGTTTTCATCCTCTTTCCAAGCAGATACAACTGTTTATCTGCCTGATGTGTAAGTGGTTACCTTGACTGTTTGTGATTTAAAGTAAGGCTGACAGGATGTTGGGGGGGCTCTATTGTCATCGTTGTACAGAACATGTTCATTTCAGCACTGTCTTTCCATTTAATGAAAAGCACTCTGCTAAGATACACATATGGATGACTATGAATTACAAGTGACCTGAAGAAACTGGAAGGGGAGTCATGCAATGGAGATAATTCTATACAAACTGTCTTTCAAAGACATGCATTGAGATTACCCTTGTAATAGATGACAGGTAATGGGTCCTGCTGAATCCATCATGATCACTTGAAGCTGCTATTGCAGGGCAAGGGATTAGAGCCATCTCCTGTAAGGTGAGCTTTACTGTATTCAGCCACAATTTAGTTCTCTGTGGATCTAGATGCTACAGTGTCTTCAATTTGAGCTGTTATTCAAGTCCATCTTGAAATGAGGTCTGGTACAGACTAGCTGTCCCTTCTCAATTGTGATAGTACAGTTTAGGATGACTACATAATTCTGGGGCTTGAATTTCTGCTCTAATGGCAGGAGCAATTCAAGGAATTAGTAATGATCTTTAAAGCTCTAGATGAGTGATGAGCTGATTGCTATCAAGATTGTCAGAAGGATCTGAGAAGTACTTAGACATTAAAACAAAAAAGCACCCAATGGCAAGGCAGGGGTTTTGTTATTGTTTTGTTTTGTTCTTAATGGTTGAATAACTGGAGGCAGAGTGTCTGAAAATGAAGGCTTAGTTTTTCCCATGGTAAAGTCCTAGACTGAAAATCTTGGGGTCTCGAGGATGTGTGAGAGGTACAGAAGAAACATGCAACTGGAAGGGACTACCTGTGTCACTGAATCTAACCCCTTCTATCATAGGCAACCCTATCACATGCTCACTCAGAAAGTTTTTCCTCCAGAGGAGGAGTTGATGCACCTTCCTTGAGTCTCTGCCTTATCGCTGTGCAATGGCACAGGCAGCACTGTCACGCTGTACTACACTGTCCTACATCAAGTGTCTCACTCAGCCCAAAGCAGAGGCCTCCTCTGAACTTTCTGTTCACTGAATCTCATTTCCAAACTGGTCCATTTGCATGATGGAGGTCTCTGCCATTTGGGTGTCCTGCTTCCTACTTGGGAATAACGCCAGGTAGGGTGGGGGTGAGGAGCAGCACTGTTTGCTGGAGCGGGTGGTGCTCAGTGGAGGGGGTGAAGCGGGTGGAACAGGAGAGACAAGAAAGAGCAGTGGAAGCATAAATGAGAAAACAAGGAAAAGGAGTAGAATAACAAAGAGATAAAAGATAAAATAAGATAAAGAGATAAAACCGCACATGTCCAGGCTATACAAATTACAGTTTACGTGTTTCTTTTGCCTGAAGCTGGAATTTCTGCTGCTATGCTTGAAGAGTTGTGGTGGTTCCTCTCTATGTGTTCTAGTACGAAATCACACTGCATACATACAGGTGAAGAGATTCATATTCAAGATTTCAGAGGATGCCTAAGCCAGGCCTTGCAGTGTCATGTTCACATTCCCCTTTGTCTCCCGAACATACCTCAGTAGATGCACCCTTTGATCACAGTTTGCCTTTTCCACAGTCATTTCGCAGAGCTCTAGCATAATTGTTCTGTAGTTGACTTCTGTGTATGGATCTTGCTCTATCGTTTCCAGTTTTCTCAGGTGCCAGGCCACAGTCTTCTGTTTTAAAGTTTTTCAAAAGCTTTTGGCAATCAACTTCCCCACCCAGCTACTGCAATTACTGTCACTACTGAAGTGTGTGAAAGAAGGAAATGTGGATTTTTACTATGGAAAGAAGTTCCTTATTTTTCAGAAAACACGTCTGAAGTGCAGTCGTAGTCTCTACTATTGGGCTGCACCAGACAGTGTGCTATTTTCAGTGTGATATCTGTGCTGATGCCATAAGATGGACTCTGAGGCTTCTTGCTCAGGCCATATTACTTGGTTTAAGTGTACTGAGCAGTCAGGACACACTATGCTGTGCTTTCCGCATCAGGCAGACTAAGGTATATAATTAATCATAGAGCATGAGGAAAAAAGACATCGGTGTACTTGTAACCCTTTAGCAGGTATAGGTAACAGTAATAAATTTAGAGAGGGCATGTGTTCTGCTGGGACCATGGTCACATCCAGAGTGATGCAAAATCTGCTGGAGTGGGGCAAATGCGTTAGAGCATGCTGATAAAGCTGGGCTGCTTTCACCTGCTTGTATCTATTCCAACAGTATCAAGTATCATTGTCTCGGCCAGTAACCAAGACAATCTATGAAAAGCGGTGAAAACAACTGTACAATTAGCAGCCTTTGAATTACTTCTATTAAATCCTGGTGATCGGTGCACTTTAGTGCCACTCCTACAGATGTGAGACGTAAACCTCAGGACAGCTTGCCCTGAGGTCTGTGCTGGGACAAGATGGCACTTGCCCATAGGGCCACTAGCCTGCAGTCATGGCTTTGTGGCCTCCTGGCAAAGAAGTGACACATGCACTGGGGAGCTGATGTGCTGCTGAGGAACATCCGCAAAGCAGCACTGTAATCCCTGCTGTGATGTCCTGGAAGATAAACAGGCCCAGCACTAATAAACTACACAATTTCCAAAATTCCACACTTAGCAGCTTGCTGAATGTGAAGGTTTGCAGTGCTTCCCACAGCTCCAGACCGCAGCAGGTGCCTTTAGCTCAAGCCTGATTGTGCTTTAGCCTGCTTCGCTAAAGAAACTGTGGTCTCCCAGTTACCACTGAACCTATCCAACGGCATTTCAAAGACAGGCTTGCAAAGCAGCAACACTCCTTATGAGTTTTCCATAAAGATCAGCTATGGTGCAGAAGAGAGACCCAAAGTCACCTCCTTCCCCAAGAGAAAGCTGGTTGTCACCAGCAGCTCCTGGATGCCTTCTAAAAAAACCTCCTGGAGAGCTGCTGGGGCTGTGGCTGGGCTCAGGGAGACAAGCAGATGTGGGAGGGGGCTGGGGGGAAGGGTGTTAGTATCATGGGAGTCTGCTACTGGTGATAAATTCAGCTTTCAAGATGCAAATCCACAGGAAAAGCAGAATTCATTGGTTTGTTACTTTGAGGAAACTTTCTGAAGTTGTTCTGACAGTTTTCTCATCTTCAACAGAGGCTGAGATTTTGTCAGGAAAAAGTACACTTAAAAAGCTTGGGACTGGAGGGTAGGTGATGCATCTGCTCCTAGCCATGGCCAAGGCTTTCTATACAGCCCTGAACAAGTCACTTCATTTTCCCATGCCTCAGTCACCTCATTTATAAAACTGGAATAAAGGTACCTTTTATCACCAATTATCTGTGGTAGCTATAAATAGAATTTCTTAATCAGTGCCAAATATATAGTATCTGAAAAGCTTTTGACTGATTGCATCTTTTCCCACACAAACTTGGTATGAGATTTCTACTTTTGAAAAATAATATGTCTTTCTGCACAGATATTTTTAAAAAATGACATTTAACATTGCTTTGGGTGAGATCAAGGCATTTAAGAAGGCATCCATAAACAAAAACAGTTGCCTGACAGAGGAAGATTAGTCCAGACCATATATGATCAAAGCTGATTTTCTTTTTTATTCAGAGGAAGATCCACTCCCTACAGAGATGCTGCTGATAAGTTCCTCAACCAAGGGATTGCCAGAATGACCCCACCACTGAGTGTGCCCTCAGGAGAGAACAGATTTACCTAGCAGCTGCTTAAAGCTGATTCAGCCTGTCACAGGCATCACATGCAACTGAGGTGTCTCAGGACAAGCTCAGGAGGTGAGTTCTCACAGCCACTTCACTCTCCCTTTCCCCTATCTCAGCTCAGTGCTTTCCCTGTGATATTGTTCCTCAGGGAAACTGTAAGTATTTTGCAATGGCTACGTGGTATATAATGTACACAGTGTTTTCAGCAAAGGGTCTGCCTATGCCTCCTCCACCTTGTCTCCAGCAGCAAGCATCACTAGCTACGTGGCCTTCAGCTGGCTGGCCTTTTTGATATCATATTGACGATACCAGGAGTGACTGTCAGGTTTCCACTCCTCCTTTCTGGATAAGACCCAAAGCAATGGCTTTACTATCTGGCAATGTGGCATATAGGGAAAAACTCTTTTATTTTTTCCTTTCCCCCAGCTTCCCTACCAACATTACCAAGTTCCTCTTTCAGAATTAAAACCTCTCTGTGTGTGGGAGCACATGTCAGAGCACTTCTATATTGCGGCAGCGACTTTTTCTTCCAGCACTTTGCAGCTTAACTTGCAAAACCAGCCCCTTCTGACACAAAGTTCAAAAATGACCAACATGGTCAGGGCCAGCACGGAGATATGCGCTTGCAAATAAAACCTGCTCGTGTCTGGATGGCCCCAGATTCAGCCAGTGACCTTTTCTTCCCTGGTTAAGTCCTGTATCCAGAAGGAACCTGTGCACCTGTAGGGAAGATCAGGGCAAGAGCCAGGAAGGTCTGTAGCTGCAAGGCGACAAGGTGGCCACTTGGCAGCAGTCCCTTGGGAAGGCTGCTGGGGGAAGAAGATGCCTTCCCTTCCCAGCAGGGCCACCTTCTTTAGCCACCTTTCAAACTCCTCAGCCAAGCTTGAGCAGCAGCTTGTGCCTGACAGGTGTGCTCTGTAGAGGATCCCCTGTGCTTTCAGGTTTGGCAGCATTTCTGAAAGGGTTCTGCTTACCTTTTCCCAATAAAGCTTTTTCTCCCTGACTCCAGCCCGGAGCCCCTAAGCGCATGTGCTCTCCTTGTGCCAGACTTCACCCTTCTCTGCCCGGCAGCTACGCAGGGATCTGCTGCTCCAATCTTAGAGCACTGAAAGAACTAGCTAAGTAGCTCCTTTGCTTTGGGAGAAAGAGATCCTCATGAATATTCCTGCTAACCTAAGGAAAAGTGAATATACATCCTTTGTCTGCTTCAAAACCTGTGCCAGGCTCCCTCCGCCTACTCACTTTTACCATGAAGCAGGGATTTTGGTGGACTGGAGGGCTGCATTTTGTGCAGAGAAAGACCAAATATGGCCCTTATTCCTGCCTCCTGGGTAACCTTAGGACATGCAAACGTGGCTTGGATTTTGTTGTTGTTGGTTGTGGATAAGGACTGAACTGCGGCGTTAAGCTTCTCAATGCTCAAGGAACACTAAGCCCACTATAACTTGCATGGTGAAATGTTGTTTATGCAGAGGATTAACAGATCCCTCAGATAAATGTGTTTGCTTTGATTGTTTATCTGCCCTGGGGAGGGCAGAGGAACAACCCACATGCTTTTACATCTAACTGTACAGGCTTTTCAAAGAAAACTTAGTAGCATGACTGGAGTTAGACTGCAGATGTCTAGTTTCTGTTGAATCCACTTATATTACATGACATTTTCCTACCAGGCTTGTACTTTTTCCTTGCCCATAATATGATTGTTTGGTTTCGTTTTATTTTCTGCTTTTTGGTAAAGCTACACTGAGAGTTAGCTACCTGTGTGTTCTGTGCTAATTATTTTTGTCACTCATTTGGTGATGAGAGAGGAAATAATTCATCCTAGGAATCAGTTCAGGTTTTGCAGCATTTTATATGCCACTGAGTATTACTGATCTTGTTCCTGGGTACAAAATCAGGCCACATCTGCCAAGGAAAAGGAACCTGGTTTTCTGAGACTGCTATAGGTAGTCCTGGGCTCTCTGCAAGTGCTTAATTTGCTTGTGTTTGGAGGTAAACCTGCTTAATGAAAGCCTGATTCATCTAGGTTCTCAACCCCCTTGAATCTCCTTTGTGGTACTAAAGTTTCTAGGGATTTATCCCAAGTTATCACGTGCCAAACAAAACAGCTGGTCTGCAGCACACTGTGAGATACCCTCTGGCTGGCACAGTATTTCCATTTCTTGCCTTCTAACATATTTGCTGCTTTGCAACGCGTGATCCTGCTCAGCTTCACATCTGAGATGCAATCAGAGCTCCTCATGATGCTAACAATGCTCATCCATGATAAGTGGGCAACTGTTGGAAGTACTGGGGACCTCCAGGTCCCTGTGATATTAGAAGATGGAGGGCAATGAGGAGATCAACAGAGTACATGGCTGAAAACAGCCTTTCGTGTAACACACAAGAGCTGGAAGCCCTGTCCAGGAGCCCCACATCCGTGTTCACCAGCCATTCGTGATGGCTGAGGGGTGGAGATTTTCGGAGGCCATTACTTATGATGTTTGTCTCTAGGTTATCAGTTTCCTTTGTACAGCATGTTTATTTTTAATCCACCAAGACTGTGGCCCTATTCAGTGCCAGCAGCTTACGGTTCATTTTGTGTAAAAAGAGAACATAAAGGATGTGAATTTATTATTGGCACTAACTGCTTGTTTTAACCATGCTATGGTAAATCCAAAAAGAATTGCATTGTTATTTTAAACACTGAGAGACATTTAAATGGATGAAACTTCATGGTAGCTCACTCATGACATGTTTTATCTGAAATAGTGCTGTAAGCTTTTGGTGGTGAGCAGCTGCAGTAACAGCATCCGCTTTAAAGCTCATCAGAATCTGATAATGTCTTTTTGCAAGGCCTGTGCACCAAAGAGGTTGTTTTGCAGCTTGTGTGCATGGTCAGTTTTCCACAGGTGAAGAGGGACACAGTAAAAGTTGCTAGTGTAGGAGATACATGGTTCCCAGTGCTTGAGAGCCAAGGAGTGGAGCCAGCAATGCTGGGTGCCAATGACGCTGGGTGCTGGCGATGCTGGATGCTGGCAATGCTGGGTGCCAGCAGTGAAGCTGGCAGTGTGTGGCTGAGTGGTTCTGTCCATATTCAACAGAGGGTGGTGGCACACATTCTGTAGGCAGCTTCTCCAAGTAACTTATTTACAATGACGAATTCTACTGGCCTATTTTGCTTCAAACATCCAAGGATATTGGTGTAGAGACTATATGATTATGTTCCCACTGTAAAGGGATCTGGGTATATGTCCTCCAGCTGACGCAACATGGGGTCCCTTCCTTAATATGTTACTTGATCCTCTTTTCCTCTCCTCATTTTAGGAGGAGATGTGGCCTCATAGATACAATTGAAAATAAGAAAGAAACAGATGTGTGGGTTGTGTATGTCCATATATATGCTGTAGCTACTGCAGCAGTTTTCAAGTGTACTCTTTCCTCTACTTACTTAAAACTCTTTTCTCACCATTTGGTAACACCATCCTGCCCCACGAGCAGGTAAATGCTTTCTTTTCACCCAGGAGGGGGCAAGGGAAGGAAGCAACAAATAAATGAGGGAAGGTGGGGCCCTCACTCCCGCCCATCCCTTCCTCCATCTCTCCTTTGCCTCCTGCAATCCAACAGCTGCCATGATGGGGATATCTGCAGCCCCAGGTACTCTCGGTCTGGGAAGCAGCTATTAGGACATTGAGAATAGAGGTGGTATCTTTACCTCACAGCTTTTGTCCTCGTGATGGGAAAGGTCCTGGCTACCTCCTGCAGAGGCCACATCTGGGGATGGACTCTTAGCTGTGACCAGACATCACTAGCTCTGTCTGCACCTCTTCCCTTTCCCCTGCAGCTCACATTAAAACAACTCCATATCTGTATGCCTCTACACCTGCACTAGTGTGGCTTCAGTAGCAGGGAGCTCACTGTGGGAGGTGAAGCCCACTGGAGTTGTGCAGTAGACACTCCAGCAACAGAGCTCTGATGGGTATGGTTCAGCTCTGGTAGCTCTGTTCTCCTGGCTGAAGCCCGTTTCTGTAGGGCTGTGCGTGGGAAATGGGCCTGCCCTTGGCTGCAACACTGCTCCCTTGGAGCGCAGGAGGTGCTCAGAGCTCTGAGGACCTTCAGCAACGTGCAGGTACCAAGATCTCTCTGACAGCACATGGGGTTTGTCGGCAGGACAGCAGGCAGTTGTGGCAGGAGGGTCGTGAAGGGGATTTGTAGGCTGGACTGTGGGCTTTGAACCTCTGAGCTGTGACAGCATAAATGAGGGGGAAAAGGTGCAGAAAGGAGTTGTCACCTTCTCGCCTGCTTGGGGATATGAATGGCTGAGTTGTTCTGCAGGTGGCTTTGGGTGTTGGGCTGTTCTTTGTTCCCAGGAATGCTGCACAGCTCCCTGGGAGAAACCCTCCCACCTCTGAATTTCATAGGGTTTTAAATTCACAGGTCAGACGATAATCAGGAAGACCAGATGCTTGTTTGCCTTCCCCCATTTCCCGCACCCCTTTAGTAGCTGAGACAAACCAGTGTGGGAGGCTGTAGCTGCTATTATAGCCGCCTTTTTTTCTTTTTTTTTTTTTTTTTGTAGTTCGTTCAAATGAAGGAGCCGGTTGACTTTTTCATTTGCAGGCTTCCCTCTCCAGGCAAATGGAGAGAAATACAAAACCTTGCTCTTCTTCCAGCCGAGTGTCCACCCTCCCTGGGGCTTGTATTCTGCATGGACCAGACAGCAAGGGTCAGCACTCTGTTAGCAGAGCTCTGGTGCTGCACCGTGGGTGATGCTCGCCCACACCAGACTATTAACTCACGTATGTTGGTCTAGTCTAGACACACTTTGCTACAGTTTATGCTAATTCTCAATACCAGCACCATCTTCGGACCTGGGCACAAATAACTGAGGCCGATGCTATACCCAGGAGGGTTCAGTTAACTTTTAGATGAGTGTGTCAAAAACAGGAACAGACAAGTAGCTTCACTGATATAACAAAATATGACTGTATACTACAGACTTGCTATATCCATCCGTACAGATATAAATCTATTAGCTGGGGCATGGTAACAGTGCTTCAAATTTACTGTGAGATCCATCTGTGTGGATTCAAGGCATGCATAAAAGACCACCTAGATATAAGGGGGCATCCAGCTACATGGAGTGAGAAATAATAAATCATCAGATGCAAACGCTGGACACATTGCTCTCCTGTGTGTTGTTGACTGTTGAATCTACCAGCTCACAGCTTTGGGATCCAAATCTGCTCCTAATGTTACATTTTTGACTTGGGAATTTTTGAAGAAACCACAACAGCAAATTATCAGCTACTCTGCTGCCGATAAACCTCGAGGTATAAATAAATAAATCAAAGTATAAACCTGACACAGTTTGATTCCCTAGGCCTTATCTACTATAGCAACTTCTTCCTTAGATGTAATATAACTTATCAGTTGAAGTGTATTAGGCAACAGCCCTGGCATAGTAAATGCAGCTGATAACAGCAAAAAAGACACAACTTGCATGCTGATCTTGTTTTAAGAATTGCAATAACCCGTCAGAATTACCTGTTAAAGATACAAACTGCATTTATTAAATGACCAGTTGCCCACCCTTTTGAGAGATCTGACTTTAGCTTGCAAACCATTAGGGCAATGAATCATTTCTCCTCTGTCCCCAGCACAATAGAGCCCTGCGGTTAGAAGAGCCTTCAAGCTGATTAGTCACACCGCAACTTGGGTTTCTTCCATGTGAGCACTTAATTAGATTGAAGTCTGCTAATTTGAGAGATAACAAGATGAGGTTAGCCCAGTTAAGTATACGTGGTGGTTTTATCTTTTGTCACCGGTAGGCTTCCCTTGTCTTTTTATCTTACAAGTGTTTGACAATTCCCCACAAGGTGTTATCAGCCCTCACCTGAAAGAAAAGGATCGGGGAGCTCCCATTCTGCGGGGAGCGGCAGCCCTGGGGGGGAGGCCCTGCAGAATGGGCAACTCAATGAGCACTTTGCAGGCTTTCAGAGGGTGACAATGGCCATTGTTTGAAGCCTGGTGGGGGGCTCGCTGCGAGTTAAATTGTGCCCGGGCAGACACACGCACTCCGCCCCCAGCTAGAGCCAGTACTGCATTCGCTACAGATATAAGCAGAGAAAGTGTTAATTGCTCCCATATAAAATACACTGACCGTAAAATTATGTTTAAGCCTGCCCTATTGTAAATGATCCTAATCGGTTTCAATGGAAGTGACCTTCCAGGAAAAACTGTACATCCATCCATCCATCCATCCATCCATCCATCCATCCATCCATCCATCCATCCATCCATCCATATATGTACATATACATGTATATAGCCTCAAGACATGTAGATGTGCCTAACTTGAATATGATCTCTGTACAAGTTTATCAGTAATTACAGCTGCAGAACTTGTTTGACTTGAAAGGTTTGCTGGTTTCATAATTTCTAACTTCAAACACCCCCAAATAATGACTCAGACCTCAAAACTGTTATTTAGGCTTTCAAAAATGTAAGGAACTTGTGGGCTTATTTGCTCACATTTCTTTAAGTCTTTGATACCATGTTTCACACTGCTAATAGTTAAGAGAAAAAGATTCCATGGAAGCTGAGATTCCCATCTGAGTTCTTTCCAGGAACCAGAAACATAAGATAGCTGTAAAAACACCACCACCACCACAACAAAAAAAAAAAAGGAAAAAAGAGAGAGAAAGAAAGAGGAGAGGGGTGTTATAAAATCATAGGCTGGGAGACACCAGAGCTGTGTATTTTGTAAAGTACTAGGGATTTCCAAGCTAGGAGCAATTGTGCATGCTTGTGTCCAAGTGTGCAGAAGCCTGCAGCTCCTACTGATGTGAGGGCACAGGGGCTCACTGCTAGGACGCAGGCAGCTGCTCTGCTAAGGCAGGGAAGTGATGAACCCAGAGTACCTGCTGTTTATGTCTGAACGATCCTGGAATCAGCCACCACCATTTCCTCCAGAAGCTGGAGATGCAGAGATGCTCCCTGATGAGCAGCATCTCCTGGTTAGTGGCACACCATTGGGACCCCATATCTGTTGTTCTGTGCTGGTGCCGAGTTGAATGATCCAGCACACAAGAAATCCAGACAAACTGATATGGGGTTGTGACTGCTGGTTATGATCTCATTGCATCTGCCCGGACCTGCAGAGGAGCTACAGTAGGAAGAACAGCATTTCTATAAGCTCCATTTGTATTTCAAAAGAGCTGACTTCAGCCTGCTCCATGGTTTGGAGGGCAGAAGGGAGAGTAAGGACACAGGGCTCAGGCAATGCTGTTCCTGTGTCTAGAGCAATGAAGAGAGAATGAATCGGTACGGATGAGAGAAAAGCTGTTCTCGCTTTGTTGTTCTTGTTATATTTATTATTACTAGCATTAGTATTATATATTAATGATGCTATATTATCATTACCATATATTACATTATAACATATATTATTGTTATTAAATTGTATTTAGTTATTATACTATTATTATATATTATGAGGTATTATTGTTCTTATAATAATATAATTAGTATCATTATTATATATTGTGAGGTATAATAATAATATAATTAGTATCATTATTATTCTATTATTCAGAAAAAACATGTGCCTGAAAAAATTCCTCTCCTGGGAATGGTCACTTCAGGTCCAAGTAGAGTGAGAAATGCATAAGGTATGCAGGGAAAATGTTCCTTGCTTCTGTCTTGTGCTGTTTTGTAATAATAACTTGGGGCTTCAAACATGGAGCACAGCCTCCCGTAATCCTGTACTAAATAAACACCAAAATGAAACAGTCTTCAGAAGTGCCTACAGCTTGTGTATAAGGTATCTGTCCTGCAGAGAGAGGACATTGTTTTGAAAAGCTATCTGCATGCCTTTATTACAACCACCATATTCAGCCAGATACCTGCACTTTATTACAGTTTTGGAATTAGTTCAAGTTAGTCTTCCAGTCTCTCATCATGCTGTGATTCATGCAGGTCTCCCAGTTCATTTAGAAATTAATCCTATCTGAGGGTCAACCTATCTACAAAATTAGTCACCTGGCAAGTGCTGGCATCTCAGCTGTTGTACATGACCTGCTGCAGATCACTGGTAGCATATGTAGTACCTCCAAGCTCACTTTGACATGCTAAACCTCATTAGTTCTACTTAATTCTGTCTTTTTAAGGTTAGAATGCCTAAAAATACATGAATATTGTAATGATTAATTTTTCTCATCTTTATACTTTCTTGAAGTTCTCATTTTCGTAGGCTTTTTCACATGTGGCAGACTGAGGACTTGATTCACAAGCTGTCCATTTATCACCACCTGGTGTGCATGATCTTTAGGTATGCTTTTCCCTTTCCCTTAACATATAGGTGTTAAGCTCTCTTGTACACGTTTTTAAAAGGTTTTGATTTTAACCATCAGGAGATGCAGTGATTGGTCATCTAGTATTCACATTTTGGGGCTAACTTCAACAAATGGCAGTAGCATGGGACAGATTATATGTATAACATCACTATCACATTTATCTAACAATAATCAGACACCTGTAATTCTGTATTTATTAATTGATTTTTAACATAAGCTGTGCTATGAGATAGCATTCTCTTTTTGGCTACAGAACAGTTTAAAGGGGATCACGAGTTCTGTGTTTGGCATTGGGGTATTGTAGTTCAGGAGTAAAAAGGTGATGCTGTAAACTGGCGATGTTGGCCGAAGTAGATGCTCTCCCTGCATGTGTCTTTGCAGCGAATGGCATCACCACAGATGTAGCAGCCAGGGAACACTGAGAAACAGCCACAACCTTTCAGTATGTGCAGCAGCATGCTGTGCTGAGAATATTTGTCATATCCTACAGGTCCTACTAAGCTGCAGATGAGAAGCAAATTAATCTAGTTTCAGGCAACAAAGAAATTAGTACTACAGCTAGTCTTTCCATATATTTGTGTACTACATCCCTATGTAATTTTTATGACGGTTTCCAGCATGTTCCCCTGAAACATGAGAATGGGGGTCAATAAGTATTAAATATTAACATAGGAACTAGGTACTAATGTCTGACCTTATCGCTATTCTAAAATTGGATATTTAATAAACGTAATGAGACAGGGAAATCTCTTCTAATAGCATTATGAATCTTTAAAGTGCGGCTTCCCCTTGCTCCATTTCCTGCAAGGAGCTCCATCACAGCCTCTGCAGATATTTGCCTAAAGGCTGAACTTCGTGCCAGTTCTTTTTAATCTTTTTAATATTGTTTGTAGCACAGTTTTCAGTGCATTGTCTTCTTTAGGTCCTTCTTGCTGCCTCTTCTTTCTTCTCTTCTTCTTTTTTCCAGTTCTGTCTTTCCTTGTTTTCCTTTTCTCTTTCCGTTCCCTTCTCCTCTTCCTTGTCTTCTTCCTCTTCCTATTTCTTATCTTCTTCCTTTTCCTTTTCCTCAGAAGGCCTTGCCCATCATCGTTCAGGCTATCTTTTTATTTCCGGGTCCACACCCATGAAGCAAGCTGGTACAGAGCTTGCTCCCTGCTGTGCACTCTACATGTGCACATTGCTCACTCTGGGGTCCCTGTAGCTCAGTCCCCCATGGCCACCCTTCTGAGGGCAACCCACCGTGGGCTGCCTACACGTGCGATGATCCCTCTGATATGCAACACCAACAGTTTCTAAAAGAGACTTCATTACTTGTCTGCCAGATGTTGGGCTCAGAACAGCATTGCAGAAGATCAGGTGAGGGGAGATTTTTATTTGACACTGTAGCTATATTACCAAAAGGAAAGGAGCAGTTTCTGGGCTCTGAAGCATGACACTGCACCATTACACTGGGAGCATGGTACAGGCATGGTTTGGCCCAGGCCAGTTTGTGCTATCCCAAGGGTTTCCTGGGAGCAGATCAGGAACTGGCACCAATCCTCAGCAAGCATTTTCCCAGTGGCCACCCTGATCTGAATAAGATCTGGATCAGAGACTTTAATATCATGGAGGTTAGCCATCCTATACAGCCAGCCTCCATGTGAAGAGGCAGTTCCTGGCATGTTTAATTTACTAGTACAGCTATAACAACCTAGAACACCCTTGAAATGGGTATGCATTTAGCTTTTGCAAAAATATTCTCCCCCCACTGCCTGTGGAGTGGCCCTGTGTTAGATTCTAATAGGTTTGAGGCTTGTTTCCAAGCAGCATGGACAGGAGATGAGCTTGGGCTCAAATGCCAGCTTGGGACTACTGCAGAGTGCAGCGGCTCTTTTCTCCCTTTGAATGTTCCCTCCATGTTCCCTTTCTGACAACTTTCTGCATGTTTCACTACCAAATTGATCTTGAAGTAGAAGAAGACAGATGTGGTGAGACCTGGTTCTAGTGAAGACTTGGTGTGATAGGCAGCAGCACCCTTTTTCTGCAGACCTGCATGAGTGCCACAGGTTCAGCACATAACACAAGACACCCATGATCAGAAGCCTGTGGTCCCCATTATGTTGAAACGTGGAAGTGCCAGCTGCTACTGATAAACTTATGGGGGTAGATCAACTCTTGGAGCTACTGTAATGGAGAATTATGAAGTAAATTGACACACCTGAGGGATGGGATGCCATTCAGAGGCACTTGAAAAAGCTGAAGAAGTGGGTGAAAAGCAGAAGAAGGGGAAAAACATGAAGAATCTCATGAGGTTCAACAAGGCCAAGTGCAAGTTCCCCAGTATCGGTACAGGCTGGGAGATGAAGAGATTGGGCGCAGCCCCGAGGAGAAGGACTTGGAGTACTGGTGGATGAAAAGCTGGGTGTGAGCCGGCAATGTGCACCCACAGCCCAGAAAGCCACCCGTCTCCAGGGTCGCATCAAAAGAATCCTGGCCGGCGGGTGGAGGGAGGTGATTCTGCCCCTCTACTCCACTCTGGTGAGACCCCACCTGGAGTGCTGCATTCAGCTCTGGAGTCCTCATCAGAGGAAAGACCTGGACCTGTTGGAGCGGGTTAGGAGGAGGGCCGCAAATATGATCAGAGGGCTGGAACACCTCTGCTTTGAGGAAAGACTGAGAGAGTTGGGGTGGTTCAGTGTGGAGAAGAGAAGGCTCTGGGGAGACCTTGTTGTGGCCTTCCAATATTTCAATGTTTTTTTTAAAAAAAAAAAAGTTGAGGACAGACTTTTTAGTATGGCCTGTTGCTGTAGGACAAGGAGGGGTATTGGTTTTAAACTAAAAGAGGGTAGATTCAGACTTAGATACAAGGAAGACACCTTTTATGATGAGGGTGTTGAAGTACTGGAGGAGGCTGTCCAGAGGGGTGGTAGATGCTCCATCCCTGGAAACATTCAAGGTCAGATTGGATGGGGCTCTGGGCAACGTGTTGTAGTTGAAGCTGTCCCTGCTCGTTGCAGGGGGTTGGAACTAGATGACCTTTAAAGGTCCCTTCCAACCCAAACCATTCTATGATTCTATGAAATTATGAATGTCATTGCATGAATAAGGTCTGTGACCTCCTCGTGAGGTTGTTTTATGGTGGTGTTTGTGTGGAATAGCTTTTTGAAACTGTATTTTGATGACTTCTCTGCTGTACAAAACCTTGGACTTCATTGATTAAAACTGGTACTTTCTACCACTGCCTAGTTAGTCCTGTTGTAGATTTAATAATATTAATCCATCTTGCCTGGAAAATGCATGAATTCTCATTTCTTTCCCCTAATGGCTGACTTTGCTAGCATGGTGAACAATGTGGAATAAGGAACACCATCTAACTGTGTCTTATTCTAAGGGAACTTGTTTTTCGTCTTGTAACTTGGATGATGAAAGCTTTTGCTAAAGATTTTACTGAAATCTTGATAGAAAATAACTGTTTAGCTATAGGGTGAAGTAAATGCTCAGTGCTAAATGGAAGGCTGGAGGTGAGGATTAGTCTGTGTGACTCATGTCAATAAATCCAGTCCAGTGCATAATATGAGCTCAGCCATGAACAGTTTTCCCTTTAGGTTTTCAAGTAATCTTCATATAGCCTTGGGTTGTTAGGGCACCACATGAGAGCCCAGTTATAGTGTTGTTCGGCCAGTCTCTTTACTGCTTCTCTCAAAATTACCAGCTTATGTAGCTGCAATCATGCGGCTCCCTGCATCACCTGCTTTTCTGAGGGCCTCTGAGTGGCTCCATGTGGAAACACAATACAGGAATAAAAGGTAAGGGAGAAGATGCGGTCCAATGTGCTCATTCCTGAGGCAGGAGCATGCGCTTGCATTTGTGCCAGCATTTGTGCTGACAATGGCACAGTGCCACGAATTCAATCTCAGGGACCCAGAGCAGGACTGTACACAGGCCATCACAGCGGCTGGTCACGCACAGTGCAAAAGCCATGTGGGAAGGCAACAGGAGAACCACTAAAATAAACATGACCAGAGAAGGATTATTGCAGCATAAAATCTTTGTGGCTGATTTTAGCAGGGGAAGACCACAACAGCAAACTAGTTACATCCCACAAAGGAAGCATGTCACGTGCATGTAAATCTTTATGCACAGTCAAGCATCTTAGGGTGGGTAATGCATATGTGTAAATAACTCCTTAAAATCTATGCTGGTGCAAGTCCACCTAGCCATCTATTTCAAAAATGCTTAGAAAGCAGTTCTAAAAATACCACATGCAGTTGCTGTGGGACAAACAGAAGCTAAAATTTTCATTATGTTCTTATAAATGGACTCAACATCAGTGAGATAAGCATGAGTCTACTAGAAGAAAGTCCCTTCTTTGCTTCTAAGGCTGAATAAAAAAAGACTGGAGAGACATTCACACATCCTACTATTATTCAAAATAGAACTGTACATAAACTGTGGAGTTTGAGTAAAGGAAATGAGATCAGTAGCAGTTGTCAGGTATGAGTCATGCCTTCACAGTTTTTTGGACCATGAGAGTGAGCAACATGTTCCAAGCAATATGCTTACTGGAGTAAAAAATTCAGTCACCACAACCTATTTACATCAGACAATATTATTGTGGCTACAGCCTCCAGGGAAAAACTGAGCTGAATCCATAATGGAACTTTTGATAGCAAATAGAAGTAAATAGAAATACTGGGAGGAAAACTAATGTAATGTATACGGTTTATTTAAATATTTATAGAATAAATCTTGCTCCAGTATGCATTCAGAGTAACTGAAAGAAAAATCTAGCTCTCCCCTGTTTAAAATATGTACTGGGTAATATTTAATTCAAATAAAAAATGCTTATGATTAGACACTGTAAGGTTGCATTGCAATATCTAACGTCTAAATGTCTGGCTTCCTTAGTGAGATTCAGAATGCAGAGCTAAGCACCCAAGCTTCCTTTGTGGTGTATCAGGAAAGAAGTAGAGGGATGCAGAAAGAAGAAACTGCATACTAGTTTGTTGTGTGTGGTTTTTTGTTTTTTTTTTTTTTTTTGTCAGCTGCAATTTATTGTGAACCTGCAGCTTCATTGTTCCTATGTATCACACAGGGCAAACTTTGCTTCATTTAGTCTAAATTTAATCAATTTCAAGCAGTCTTTTGCCTGACCTACATTAGTGTTTTTGTTGGGGAATGTGCTTTTGAAACAAATTGTCCGGGTGTCCCCACTTACTGCATCTGGTGTGGCATGGCTGGAGTCTGTAAGCTATACTCCTTTCAGATTAAATTAAACCGTGAGATGTGCTCCAGGAGCATGTCTGATGTGTTTGAACCACAAGTGCATGTTCAGTCCATTGGACCAGACAAGAGCTCATCTTAAGTAACCCTCCTAAAAGGCACCTAATGTAGATGTCAGGTTTTCAGCATGAACTGTTTCACTCTGCCGATCCGCTCCTATTACACTGCATTACTCATGATGCAGACAGAGCCCTTTTCTCAGGTCACTGCAGGCGGCTTGGAATTTTTTTTCTGCTTCCCATTTACCATTGGCCTACAGCTAGCTTTCACCTTCACCAGCGTTCAATTGCCTCTTCAGAAATCATCAAATGGCTGCACAAAAAAAAAAAAAAAAAATCCAACCAGAATCACATCTGTAAAGTGCAAACCACATATTAGTGGACAAGTAGTGAATAACAAGTCTCCTGGCTATGGAAAAGACAATGAGAACCAGCACTTTATGGATTGGTAAGAAAAACATCTTAAAAAGTTTAATATGCGTCTGCTTCACTTCCCTTTAGCTGCATAATCACTGATGCTTTGAACTCTCCCAGCAATCTGTTAACACAAGAGTACATGGCAGAGCAGGTTTCTGGCAAATCCCAACTACCTTGCACCAGTACAGTCAGGCCTCCATTGGATACCCCTATGCGATCAGCAATGTCAATACGCTACGTAACCAAATGCCTCTGTTTAGCTCACAGAATCCGTTACGTAGACAGTTTGGGTCTCAAAGTGCTCCTATGGCCCAGCTTGGCAGGTTGTCCTTCTTTCCCTGGCTCAGCTATCATTTTCTGCAGGGAGACATGCGCTCGGTGAGAGAGAATGGGAATGCCTTTGTACAGAGCCCATCCCGTGGGCGTGCTCGGCGTGCTCAGAGCAGATGGTGTCCCTTGCGCGGGTATGGGTGTGAAGAACCTGGTTTCTCAAACTCAGGCACTTCAGCATTAGGTAGATGCTGAGTTGCTTTCCACTGTCAAAGCAGAGCTACACCACAGCACGCTCTGAAACAGCACTTTATGTGTTTGTGACAGGATAAAGTAGGGAAGAAAATGGAAGCAACTCCTGAGATTCGGAATTTCCTGGCTTAGGATATGAAGATGGCGCAGGTTGTAATTCATATAATTTCAGGGCACCTGAAGTTTCAAAACTGAAACCTCTTTGAACCCACTGCATGCCAAGAGCAATGCAGGAGGAAGTACAGAATAATTATTGTGCAGCAATACATACTTCTGCTTATTTCGCAATTATTTTCCACTGTCTCCTGAGTCCTGTTGGATCTGGCCTTTAGTTACCGTTCACACAAGTGATTAGAAGTGTATCTTAGTACTCTAATAGGGGCTATTTCAATTTGAAATCAAATAGCTTTCTATAGACAGAAGGTAGAGACCTTGTTAAGAACAGCACGTAGACTGTGTAGGGTTTCTCCAAGTTAAATGGAAAGAGAACAGCCTCTGAAGGCCATGATAGCTAAAAAGAGTAGGAACTTGCATAATGCATGGCATGAAAGAGTATCAGGAACTAAAACCCAGCCTGATGGAATGAGTTGCAAATGCTGAGGAAAGCAAGTTGGCTTTTGGAAGCGCATTAGAGGCTGGAAGCCAGGAAAAGTAAGAAAAAGTAATGGAGAGAGTTGCCCTGGGACAGATCTGAAGGCAGAAAATTTGGGCAAGCAGGCCTGGGAGGAAAAGTAGTCTTGGAAAGAGTGAGCAACACAACTGTGTGCTGTCTGTTTCCAGGTTGTTTTGGGGATGTTGGCATGCATGTACTCCCCTGTAAGCAAACAGGACTGAACAATCAAGAATAACCATACTCATAAGAATTTTCTCTTCTTGCTAGAAATAAACCCACAGTGCCATTTAATATTGGCTGACTGAAACAAAATAGTCGTATAATAGGAGCATGGAAAGCTGGCTCCTGCTGTATTGCTGTATCTGACCCCTCATGCACAGGAATCAATGTGGACAGGGTCCCATAGCAAACATGTCTGGAAGTCATCAACCCTCCTCTAAGCAGCATCTTAGCTCTGGAACTGGTGGCTTCTGATTACATATCCAGGTCCAGGTTTGTCTTCAGTGAGAAGGAAACAGCCAAGCGGCAAGGTCTGAGATGGCTGTACTGCAGTTACAGGGTCAGCTCACACTGTAGCTCATCTGCAACCCCTGTAGCCCATGCCTCCTCCATGGCTATCAAACATTATATGCCTTTCCTTGCTTCAGAACTCCGGTGTTGATAACTGAACTCCAAAAAGTTGGTTCCCTGACAGATAGCCGCTAGACAGATTTTGGCGTTGACACCAATCAGCTAGTTCACCTAGATGACGAGCACTGTGCGTTTTACACATGCTTAATGCCATTTTGTTCCTCTGCATCTAACATTATGTTCTGAGGTTTGTGCCTACTCAGTTCCTTCCCCCACTGTCTCTTCCTGTCCCCTACCCGGCATGGGAGGCAGGCCAGGCTTGTGCCTTATTTTTGAACAGGCACTAGTGCAGCTGTGAGCCAGCATTCCTAAGTGCACTGTGCAGAGGCAAAAGGAACCTCGGTAGATGGGCTCTTCACTTGCCTACACATCATTTGATATGGTATGCGGACCCTAGCCCCTCCTGCTGCTCCAGACCATATGTTTACTTCATGGTCCTGTCCTCCGTCCCTACCATCCCCAAGCTGCAGTGCTGGATGAGTCCCATGCCACCCATGTGGGGCTGTGTGGCTCCCCAGCTGGGGCTGCACTCGCCCATCACAAACACAGTTCAGGGCAGGTTGTGTTAGGATGAGAAGGTCATATCTCAGGGACAAACAAAGCAGGACAATTTGGGGTCCATGACCAGCCATGCTCCGTCCACTCAGCGGTCCCCGCTTCCCACCAGAGGCCATCTATGGCTCTACCTCTCAGCCTTAGTGCCCTGCAAAGCCTCAGTCTCCTGAGCCTTCATTTCTGCACAGTCAGCTTTTGAAAGCAGGTAGCAAGGCTGGTACACGTCTTTTCAGGTGGGCTTCCAGGAACAGGGTCTGTCGCTGGAGCATAGTCTTCCAGGCAAATGGTCAAGGCAGAAAGGGGCCAACTGGGATGGTCCTCACAGAATGTTTTTCTGCCTTCTCTGTTGTCCTCATGCCTGCCAAGGTGGCACGCTGCTTGCCAAACTTCTGCCAGCTCCCTGTTGCTGCCATCCCAGCCCATGTTACTGCCACTGCACCGAGTATGCACTTCTTGCTGCATATTCACTCACTGTTGTATGGAGTTTAATGTGCTCACATTGGGATCTTTTTGGCCATAGTCTTCCATGCTTAGAATATAAAAAACACCCTCTTTGAGTACCTCTGCAAGCGTTTATCTGGATGGAGGTGGTGAGGGGGAACTGCCATACCAAAGCTGTACTGCAGACATACCTTGTTCCTGTACACACCTGTACCACATGCCTGTGAATGCCTGAGATAAGATCTTGTCCCATTCAGGAAATCTGGAGCCTTCTGATCTGTACAGACTTTGATTTAGGCAGAACCTCTGAGGTGGATGCCCTCTGTAGCTTATACACAGGTCAACACAAATGCATTCAGGTTTCGGGGTCACTGCACTGGAAGGCTGCTACTCCAGACATGTAGCTCCTTGCCAGTATGGGGGAATTAGCTCCTTTTTGCTCTGTATTTCTGTAAGGGCTTAGTGGGTACTACCCACCTTTGCATCATGCCATGTGTATGGCATGAATAAGTCAGAGTGGCGGTGGAGATGATACTAGAAGGGCCTTGCAGAGCAGCTTGCAAAGACTTAGAAGAAAAGCGTCGTGCCAAAGAGCATGGGATGTTCTCAGGATCTGCAGCGGGTGCTTAAGTTCAGTGCTTCTTCATGCGGCACCCAAAGGGGCACCCTCAGGTTTGATACAAAAGCACTATAGATATGACTCATGATTCCTCACAACACTACTCATCAGCAAGAGGATTCCTTAGGTGCACTGTAATTTGGTGTGCCAAGTTATTGCTCTGCAGAACTATCAAGATCTTGTCATTCAGAAAACATGAAGAAAATTAAAGCTTTATTTAAAAATACAGGCCAAAGCTATACGTGTTAGATAGTAACATAGCTCAGTTTCAGGGGCGACTACAAATCATACCCTGGGTTATAGCTCTTTTGACAAGCCCCAGCAAAATATATTTTAGTTTCAGACCCAGCAAATTGTTAATTACATGATTCAGTCATAACATAACATGCTTTAAAGGAATATCGCTGCCTGTTCCCTTTCAGTCAAACACTAAATAGAACCCTTGCGATGTGGCCATGAGTAGGTTATCTTGGGAAAACCTCAGCTGTTTCAAAGAAAATTACATCATGCCCACACGATATAATACCTTTCAGCGAGATAAATCAGGTTTAACCTGGGAAATTTTACCTGGGTCTAGTCCAGGGTAGTCCTTCTCAAGACCAGATGTTCGTTTTCCCATAGATGTCTCCAAGACCATTATTTCCAGACTTTTCTTTCCTGTCAACTCTATTCATGTAGTTACATCCCTAAAAAAACAGACTCCTCTCAGATGTATGTCAGCTGGGTCAAACTCTTTTGGTCAGATGCAGCCAAATCAAACTCTTATGGTCTGACCTTGCCATGGTGATTTTGAACTTTGTGCTTTACTCACCCAGACAATATAAGTTAACAAGGAAGAGCTGCTTAGTAGCAAACTCATCTGCTAGAAGTGGGACAGGCTCTTACACTAGCAGTACAACACAGCCCAAGCCTGCTCATCACCTGGAAGAGGGACAAATGAAATGGGGGTTGTAGAAGGAGGGAGGACATACACATTCAAGTAGGATGTTCCTCTTTCACATAAATGAGCTCTAAGGTAACAGATCTGTTTTAGCATAGCTGATGGAGATCCTGTTTCCTATAGAGTCCTCTGTGGAGACCAACTGACCCTTCAGATTGTGTCCACAAGGATAATGATAGCATTCACTGTTCCATAAAGGTCTCTGATATGTGCAGCAATAAGTCTTATGTCCATTTTTAACACCCTGCTTAATGGTACGTTTATGGCAAGAAGAATGACTGTAGCAGAGGATATGCAATGCTATATTTAGTGACGGACTTGCCTGTCAGTTGGAGGTCTCTGGGCAATGAAACTGTCACCTTTAGACTCTCATCCCTCAGGAAAATGGGCAGTTGTATCAAGCCTGCAGACAGCAAGCGGTGGTGACAAGACTGGCTCTCGGCAGGCAAGCCTGGAGGAAGGGTTCTCCCAGCAGCTTCATGTCTCTGGCTTAGGAATGAGGGGAGAAGAAGAGGGGAAATCCTAGCGGAAAGTGTTGACACCATGGCTGTGACACCATTTGCTTCAAAAAGGGGTAGAAAGCAAAGTCATAGGGATATCTGAGGCTATGAATGCAACTCCATCACTGTTGGTAGCTGTTATGTCACAGTTTTACCAGAAAGAAATAGGGGCTTTACCTGAAATCACAGATTATCATTGACTGCACTGTGGGAAAATCCCTTGTTGAGTGGTAGCTTGCAACTTGCATATACCATGCAATGAGTAAAGTCAGAAACAAGTACTGTGTGTTGCATGTAATGCTGAAATTCCAATTAATGAGTGATAGAGAAGGAGGCTTAAAATGCCCTTTCACTGAAAAAGAAAAATCTTGATTCTCAGTTTCATAGTTAGCCAATATGAGTGACAACAGTGACATGAGGAGCAGATTGAATATAAATGGAACATAACCAGCAGCAACGTTTGAAATGACTTTTGAAAATGGGAACAGGAAGTACAGAAGGTCAAGGAAAATGTCGTCTCAGTACTCTCCTGATGATGTACTGTTAACATGAAAAATGGGCTTTAGCCACAGCAAATATCAAGTGTGTAAAGCACAAGTAAGCCTTCTGTTGAATTATCAGCTGAAACAAAGGCAGAAAGAAGCTCTGTCAAAAAAATGACTACAGTTCTACCTGTCTTTCTGGGCATCTTTAACGGCTATGCATTCCTAAACATAGGCCAGGAATCTGTGTATAACACAAGGAAAACTGCATTCAGTAGAAAGCGAAATGAAGCAGCAGTTTGGCAAACCTCCTGCCATTCTGAAGGCATGAGAGAGAAGATGCCTTCTTCTCCTGTAACTTTAGAGGTAACCCACTGACTAAGTAACCTGGCTAGCAGTCCAGCTACCATGTCACCATCTGGTATGGTGAATGATCTTCAGTACTCAAGTCACTCACAGGCCAGAATTCTGCTTGTGCTTTGGTATCGATGGAGAGTGTCATCCTACGCTTTGAGGGTCATTTAGACCAACCTGATGGAAACGCTGCCTACTTCTGTTCCAAGCCTTTACACAGCTCAGCTCCAGATATTTCAGCTTTATTTAGAGGCAAATAGGAGGAGCCTCATCCGTGGTTACTTAGCACTGGTGCTGTCATCTGCACCTCTTGCCTTACTGCCTATAATGCAGTCTGACAAAAGCACTATAGCCTTGGGGGTGAAAAAAGAGCATTATTCAAGGCCCTAGTGCTGATCCTTGCCACCTTGGCAGAGGGAAGCCCTCTCTCCTCCCTGTTTATGCAGTCTTAACTTTATACACAGCTATGATGATTGTGAAAGTATGTCACAGGAATTCTGGACAGAAAGCTCCATGCAAGGAGTAATTTTTGGGCCGTCCTACCAGCTCCCCAGGGGTGTGCTGAAAGCCCACTTCCAGCTCTGCAGCTCTGGGCAAGCTGTGTAGGAACCTGCCACGTGGCCACTCTTCCCTCTCCTCACCTGCAGCAGGACCCGAGGGCTCTTGCCTGCATCTCTAAGGGGTAACTCTCACTTGGGAAATATTAGCAGAGGTAAAATGTTAAAACAGACTGGAAGAAAATGCAGGTCAGCTAGCACTGTCTTTATCTACTGTCCAAAAGCAGTTGGACCTGACAATCCTTAAAACCCAAGAAACATGGAAAACAAAAGCACTGAATAATAGTATATTTTCAAAGCATTCTCACACGTGTTCAATAAATGTCAGCTGCAAATGAAGAGGCACAGTGCTATGTATTTGTAGCTACACCTGGAACTGAGGTAAAATCTAATCATTATTACTCCAGAAAAGGGAGTTTTACTGACATGCCCTCTGTAACTTACCAAAAGGACTGAAAATGGAAAGACACAGTACAGGTAAAACATATTCTTTGGGCACAGCATTTTGACCGATATTTATTGTAGTTTATTTTTTTAAACTGCCAGCAACAAAATGTGCAGCTGGGCTCTGAGAACCAAATATCAAGAAGAACCTTGGAACAACAATGTGATGATAAAAAGAGTAGAAATGGATAATAAATCATAATTGATTAACATCAAGAATAATGCCTGGGACCTAGCAATTATCAAATTATGTAAAGTCATTTGCAGTGAAGCAATTACCTTCCACAGTATTTCTGATTTTCACAGTAAGTGGCCAGCTCTATTGATTCAAGATACATCTATAATGTCAGGAGCTAAAAAAAACTGTTTCCATGCCTTGGGAATGTAAATTCTGTTAATGCATGACTAGCAAATCCTGAAACGGAATATGGGACAAAGCAACAAGAACATTGACAAATACCAGGGCCAGGGTTACTACGACACTGCTATATTGTACAACAATGCTGAGGAATATGCTGACCATGCTGTTTAATTTATTTCCTGTTGTTCCCTTAGCTTTAGTCTTAGACTTGCTATTGTGTTTAATTGATTGATTTTAAATTGTACTCTTTCACGTACAAATTTTAGAGGGGATTCTCTGCACTTCTATATTTGTGAAATGTTAACCTGTGCTAAAAAGATGTGTGCTGCCTTGTAAAAAGTTGCTATTAAGCAGCTTTTTGTTTGCCAAAAGGGAAAAAAAAAACCACCCCACCTTGAATGATTTACTATCACCCATGAAAAACTTATCAAGTTACTTGATTATGTGAGAGTATCAGCTAGCAGCTCCAAAAAAAAAAAAAAGAAAAAAAAAAGATGCTTTATGAATGCCTTATGGTACCCAGGTTAAGCACAAAGAGATGAATCTTAATGTGCTCAGCTGGTTTGCTCTTCTTCCTTTCAGTACATCTGCCATAATGAATGGGAAGAATTTGCAGAGGATTTGCAGGCATTCTGCTAAATGCAGCAAGACCTGCCTTAAGTCTGGGTCTGCCATTGTCATGTTTATCACTGTTACCATACTGGTGGGGACATGGACAGATAATACACCCAATAAATATAGTGGCACTGGGGAACTTTGTAATCTTTGAAGTTATATTAGCCAAAAATGTACTTTGATTGGTACAACTCATTTTGTTTGGAAAACTAGCAGCTAAGCTAATGAGATAACTGATTAATCCCTTGCTTACATGAAAAGGGACTTGTCAGCCTAGATAAAGTAACAGTATTAGCTCAGCAAAATTTTTAAAATGTAGAAGCCAAAGTGGGGCCTGAATAAAACTGAAGGCTCAGAATACCTCCTTGAAGCTGGACCTGTGAGGCAGAACTGGAGTCAATTTAGCTTGAATCTTTCAAAAATTAATCACAGTAGATGAAGTCATGCAGTGCTGGGTTTCCTCTTCCTCAACTCAAACTCTCTGGCAACCAGGGTGCTCTGGTATCAGGCCAGCCTGGGATCCTGCTTAAGAAGAGTATTTCTGGTGAACAAAGCGTGTATAAACCCAGTACGACAGCTTCAAGCTGCTTAGCATTTATTCACCATTTATTCTGGGTCAGTCAGGGAACAGTGCAGGTCCCTGGTCCAGCACCCACTTCACAGGCTTCAGGACTAAGGATGGGGAACTTTATACTGATGATAAGAGCATGGCTAGTGGTAAAGGGACCTGCAAGCAAAGAGGCAAATTGTAAAGCTTGGGTGCTCGTATCCTTTATGAAGCAGGCACACTGATGGGCACATAGCATGCTCTTACATAGGAGTTATTTTTCTAGAAGGATGTTCCTGTGGTTGTACATGGACTCTCAAAGGCTCAGCCTGGACCCAAACAGGAAGTGTGGCATCTGTCCTCTTGTTTTCACACATATAAAAGAAAATGCACTGGACATAGATTTCAGTCACTGGGCCACAGATCAGCAGCTGGAAAAGTCTGAATTAAAACCCAAATTCACAAAGCTTTCAAATAAAAACTTTATTGTTCCACCTGTTGTGGCACTTGAGGCATGTGAAAGTCACAGTCAAACCCATTAAAATATTGCACAGAAGTTAAAACTTGCACAGGCAAATACAGTTAAATCATTGTGCCAAGCCAAAAGCCTCTGCAAACACAGACTTTTGAGAGGATTTGTCCAGCTTCAGGAAACTGGAAGTGGTGAGTAGGTTCTCAAGGCATGTGCAGCTCAAATTCAGCTACATCTCTTGTTACTTGGAAGCCCTGTGGCCTATCAAATCAACCTTTAAACTACATCCCACATCAAAACCAGTCTTTCAGAAACCTATGTTTCATAGTGTTTTCAAAAACACTATGGCTTAACAAGGTATGGACTATAGCTTTTCTTTTCTTTAACCTTCCCCTCTGATTTCTGCAGGGAACCTGCTGCTCCGGGTTCATCCTTCTCAAGGCTTCTCTGTCCACAAGGATCAGCTTTGAAACAGCACAGGGAGACGGGAAGGGAAAAGCAGAGAGAAATGTGCTTGACAGCATGTAGAGCTAGAAACTAACAGCTGTCTGCAACAGAGCATGGTGAAGCTCAGCTGTGTTCAGACATCACCTACAGGGTGAAACCACATACAGCCAAGCTGCTGAGGAAGCTGGGCAGCAGGCACTGACTATGTCTCTGTCACACCTCGCAGTTTGCTGAAGCGTTTTAAAGCCTGGGCGCTAAAGGGAACTGATATAATGTCTCAAGTATAGACCAGATCTACAGACAGACAAAGGAACAGAATTTAAGTCAGTCCTAAAGGTACAGCTGGAAAACCCACTGGCAGAGTTGTCCACATTCCTCCCAGTGCTGGATATCCTAAAAGACACCCACCACCTTTCCATTGCTCATTCAACCTGAACTGAGGCTCCTTTGTACTCACCAGGTGTGGTCTTCAGTTGTATCATTTCATAATTGTGCAGGATGTGATCTACTCCAGGGATTAATTAGAGCTGGTGAGGAGGCTGTGGTCTGTTCTCTGAGACCTTTGCTTTAAATATTGCAGGAGTTTATATTTAGAGCACATGGACACGGAAGGGAAAGGGCCTCACTTTACAATGCAGGGAAGGCTAGAGAGCCAGGCACTGCATTCTCCTGAGAAACAGTAAATAATAATAAAAAAATCATTAAGGATAGGGTAGCAGGGCCAAGCTAAATATGATGTATGAAATACAGGTTGATCAGCAGCACTGTGTCAGCATAGCTATGGATGAAAGTGTAAAACAAGAACAGACCCAGACTGCATGTTAATTTACATATTGCATTTGCAAAAACTTCAGTGTGGACTTACACAAGGGTAATGAAAGTTACCTTGTTGAATAAGGAAACTGGTATTGGCTGTAGTAATGATATGGCACTTTTGGTAATTTAAGCTGCATCTTTACTAATCCTGCCCAGAGAAGCTAAGGGGTTTTGTTCTCAGAGGAATAATACTGTGGTTTTAGAAAAAAAAAAACACAACAAAAAACCCACAAAAAACAAACGCCCAAGGAAAGGGTGTTGTTAAGAAGAAAAATATTTGGAGATACTGCTGATAAAAGAGGGGAACAATTTAAACAAGGGAGGAGAGATAGAAAGGAGCCGCGTTCTTACGTTCCTTTAGCAATCCCTTCCGAGGTGCCCAGACCCTCGCGTGGGAAGGTGCTTGTTGCTCGCTTAGATACTCCTGCTCTTTCATCCACTATCAGACTTCAGCATGGTACTTCCCAAATCTCTTGGGTGTGTTCTTCTGGCTTAGCTTTGATGGGATAAATTGGCTTCAGCACCCAGAGTGGAAGCATGATCCCATTGTGGTTTGAATGTGTTTATTGGGAATTGAGAAAAGAGAGAGGGGAGCCCGCTTATTCCTAAGGTGACAGCTGTCATTACAAACCTTCAGCCTCTTATTTAAAACCCTGTAAACAAAGAAAAAGCAGCTAGAACAGATAATCTGAAATATTTACTAGCACTTGCATTTGAACAAAATCTCGTATCATTTCTTCCAAGCTGCTAAGAATACTAAAACCTCCTTTGGCATGGCCTTTAGGGTGATTAATGATGGGAATGAACATTCCTTTGGGCTACAAAAGGAGGAAAAGAGTAAAAAAACATCTAGAGCTCCACTGCTGTAGCTAATGTGCAATTCTATTTCCGTGAAGAAAAAAAAGACCCAGAAGGGACAGAATTTTTAGCTTCATTCTCACCACAGGACAGATTTGATCCAAGGGACAAGGGTTTCGGCAAGGAAGGAAAACACCAGGAACACGGGGGTCGGGGGACGAGGCAAGACAGGAGCTCAGCTGTTACATTTCAGATTGTCCTGGAGGACTGGCCAAAGTCCCTCTGACTCAGCCCCATGGGTCCCCTGGGAAGGCGGGTTTCCTCACATCCCAGAGGAAATCGGGAGCACAGTAGCTGGCTCCTGCCCCTGCCAGGTGGCTATACCTCCCACCCACTCACCAGGCTGGGCCTGTCCCACCACCCCAGCCAAGCGTGGGGAGCTGGGGGCACCATGGCAGCCCCAGCCCTGGCCGCCGGGCTCTTCCTGGGGATGGGGACAGGCCAGGACATGGGCAGAGCTCGGTGGGGGCCCATGGCCGGGCAGGGCAGGGCTGTGGGGAGCTGGAGGCCAGCCCTGCCATGGTGTTGCTGCGGCAGGGGCTCACAGCCCCAGGGGGCTGCTGTGGGGCCCTGGGCAGGTCTGTGGAGCCCAGGCGGGCTGACAGGGCCAGGCGAGGCTGCGGGTGCCTTGATGCTTTTTTCCCTCCATCTTCTCAGGGATTTTAAGTTCTTTTAATGTTTTTCTTGCAGCTATTTCACTCCTTTTTTCCAGTCCTGATATGCACGTGACAGGTCAGCTGGTGGTTCTCTACCGTCCAGCCTGGGCCACAACAGGGCTGGAGGCAGCGGGTCCTGCCGGTGCCTGCCTGCTGTCTCCCCTTTTTCCCTGGGTCCCAGCCCCTGACACCCCAAGGTGGTGTGGAGTCAGCAACCCTCCGTGCGGGCACTGCGCAGCCCCTGGCACCAGCCTGAGGCATGGGCGGCCAGCCCCTCAAAGGCAGGGCATGAGGGTTAGCAGGAGGCAAGGCAAAGAAATGAAGGGAGGACAGATGATGGAGGAGGTATTGACTCATGGAGCTGTAGCGGTAGTGGTGTCAGAGCTGTTAGTAATATAATATGGGCGATATTTGGGGGAGAAAGGGATCATTCTGAAGCACTAGGTTGCTTATTCTTCCAACTGTTTCAAGTGCTGTAATAAAAGCAATCACTTTGTACAAAACTCTGCATATTGTCAAGTCTAAGGTGAAAGAAGGAGTAAACAAACAACTGGAGTGACATCAGTTGCATCCTGGTGCCTGCACTCCCCCCTTATATCTGCCTATTTAATTTATTTATGCATTTGAACTTGCTACATTTCCCCACTCCTTTCCCTCCACCGCCCTCTCTCCCTGCAGGGTTCTCCTCCCCTCTCCTGCTGCCTCCGGCTGATGGGGTCCCAGGGCTCCCCAGCCCTGCCGCCCCTGCTCCTGGGGCTGTGGGACAGCTTGACAGCTGGCTGTGGAAGTTTTACATTGTGATAGTTTTCATGGGAAGGGTGGGTTAATTAAGTCATTAAATACTTTCTTATCTCTGGCAGGCAAAATTAGGGAGTCACCTTTACTGGAAGTATTTCAAAGCAGAAGAACTTCAGTTCTGTTTTCTCCTTGCTGCTCTTTCAAAGCCCAGCATTTTAAAGCACTGGCTGTTTCAAGCTTTAATGTAGCTTCTGTTACTTTTTGGTGTATCTTGCGGTTGATTGCACCAATTCTGCCTTAGTATTTTGTAACATAACAAAATAATTTCCTTCATTCCTCCTGTGCTACTACGTGTCTTATCAGGAATGCATAATCATCCTTTTGGTTTCTTTTACCTATTTTACAAAATTAAAAGTTTTACCCATGAAACACAAACAATTTAATTTGAACAATTAAAGAAAAACAACTCATCTGCAGTCCGCTGCCATAAATTCAAGACTTTTTCCCAGTGAGTGCTTTTGGGGAAATGGTGGTGACTGGACCCGGCAATGATTTGGTTTATTTTCCAAAAAGGGCTGAGCTGAGCCAAGTCAGTAGTGTGCAGGATTGAGCTGGAACTGCTAAAAAGACTTTTCAAACAAGGCCTGATGAAAAAGCTTAAAATACTGTTCTCTAAAAAAGGAAAACAGCGTTTCCTATAACAGCAGAGATACTGAGTTTTTATTGCCTTTGAAAATTATTTGGTACTTAGGAATACATGTTGGAAGAGTAATATCATAGACTCTGCAACACATTTAAATTTAAGTTTTCCTTCATCATTTCATGAAAGATGCTTCTTATGTTTATTATTTCCAATATATGCCTCTATTGGAAAAGTGTAATGTCATTTTCAAATAGAATTGGTAAATACCTTAGTTTTAAATTCAAATAAACTATGGCTGAACCCCCAAACTCATTGCTCCCCAAACCAGCACATAAATATTTAGGGATAAAGGGAGATATTGGATCTTTATCTGACAATGGCTGAGGCTTCCCATTTTCAGGCTTCCTTGAGCATGAAGGAGAATTTTCTTTAAAATCTTATTGGAAAGCAAAGGTTGAAATTCTTCACAATGAAATAATTCCTGAAAGCTTTAAAGAAAACACTAGACACTGGAACACATTTTATAGAATTTTTAAAATGCAATACAAATTTCATTGTCCTGTGAGAGTTACTTAAAGCAAAAGGTATCTATATCTACATCTGTTCTTTTGTTTGTTTGTTTGTTTGTTTTGGGGTTTTTTTTTGGGGGGGGGTTGGGGGGTGGGGTGGGGCGTGGGTGGGAATGTGGACCAGGAAATATCCCAGTCTTCTCAGACAACACCGATGTTCTTCTCATGCAGCTATTGATTCAGGGGTATTTCAAAGACTGGGGGCTTGTGAGGTGGGCTTCATCAGATCCTTTGAAGTGTCTCCCCTGCTGTGTTTTTGTTATAAATTGTAATTTCTGAGTGTGGTATTGCTCAGTATAGTTATTATTTTCTGCTCTGCTCTTTTTGTACTTTATACATAAACTCCATCTCAAAATTAGGTTTAAAAGTAGTCATTTATATAAAGATAGCCTTCTGAAGAGCTCTTTTATTTACTTTTGTTTGCTTGGAGGGCAGTCTTTTGCCAGAGTTGCCAGTCCCTCTTCTGCTGTAATTAAACAGTACATTTGGAGCAAAAGGAAAATATGTAGTGGTTTGTTTCAGGAGGAAATGCTTGGTTTTATTTTAACAGATTATACTCTTGAAAAGGAACTGGACCAAAAATAGATCCTGAGCCAAATTCTGCCATTAGCTATGTCTTGCAATCTTAAGCACTGCTAGAGACGTGGAGAACGGGTCCCTGAGCAACTACAGAGTCTGTGGTGGGGCTGTCTCTGCGGGAGGGGTGATCATAACCTTCCTCTGACAGCCACAAAAACTGGCCTTTTGTCTGCTTGCCTGCCAGCTCTGACTTCTGCCTGCCTGCAGGGGAGAGGCTGGGTAACTTACTCTGCTCATGTGGTACCCCCACGGCAGGGGGTCCCCTGGGCACATCACAGACCAGCTGTGAATGACTGTGGGGAACAGGGAGAGCAACTGCATCTGCGACAACCAAGAGATACCAGCTGAAATTACCAGTCTGATAAAATACACCATGGTTTTTGCACAGTCACCTTGAACTCAGCATAGAAAGTTCACGCACCTTGTTTCCAGTGCTGGCTCCCATAGGCAGTTTGAATACTTAATTCTGCTTTTGGAGATACCTATATGAACCAAGGGCTGGAAACAATTTTTAGCCAGTTATCTTGTGATTTAGTCTCGGTATCAAGATTTTGTACAATAAGGGCCCACTCTTGCTTAGTCTTGGGGTACCTCTGCAGTGCAGGTGCAGGTAACTGAGCCAGCGCTGCAGCATGGAGCACGCTAACTTCCTGCTCCCAGGTACCATAGTGCTGTTCTGCAACACAGGGACCAGGCTTGGGAGGCGCATGAGGTTAGTGAAGGGTAATAAAAGCTTTTTAATTGCTTTTAAAAGCAAAAAAATAAAAAAAAAGATTTTAATTGCATTTAGTGTAATTATTCCTCTCTTTTTAAAGAGGCAGACAAAACGCCCTGTATGTATTACAGTGACAATGTCCCACCCCTGCTTATCGTTCTTCTCTACTCCAGGTCTCCGTGAACACAGAAGTAAGGGAGAGGTGGGGATGGGGGAGTGTGTAATCCATTAGGGTGAACCTGTTTTTCTCCCTTCCAAAAAAACCCCAAATCACAATCAAAGAATTTAAACTACTGGGAGTTATAGCTGCGTATTTCAGGAAATCAGGAATTTTCAGTCAATTAGGAAACAAAAAGGAGAAAGGAACTAAAAGAAATCCCAGTGTTTGTCATCTGCTATGCATTGCCATGATTCAGCTTTCTTCCTGTTTGTGTGGAATGAGATGATGAGAGGGCACTTAATGTTGTTAGGGCTCAGCATCCTAAAAGGGGAAACTGTGGTCAGTACACCAACAGGTAGTTTTCAGCAGCTCACTGACAGGGAGCAACAGCTACTGTTGAGGATGCTCATGTTCAAGCTCTACAATTCTATCATTTTAAAGGTTTCATCTTTTGGTCCTCATCTCTATCTCTTTCTTACAAAAAGCAAAACACTGAACAATAGCAGATACCTAAGGAAGAATAAAAAAACAGGAAAAATGCAGAGATACTGTATAAAATACTTTAATGATCTGCAGCTACTTACAGCCTTGGACCACCGTAGGTAGAAGGGGCAATTTGTATTAAACAGTATTTCATGGCTTTTTCATCCTTTTTCATCTAATTGCTCCTTGAACTTATAGGAACTTCCCAGACTCCTAGTGCCCTGTGACAAGGAGCTTCACAGCTTAACTCTGTATGGTGCTAAGAAGTACCTTCCATTATTTTAGGTGTTTTGTTTCATGCCTCCTGATTTTTTGTTTTGCCATAGAAAGCTGTTCTCTGCTTTTACTGTCTGCACTAACCATGATTTTATCAGCTGCTACTTTAAGTCCCCTGCCTCCTTAATTTCTTTTCCTTGAGAAACAGATGACCTGTAAAGTAGAAGTGTATGAAATCCTTCCGGGTATGTTTATCAGAACATGTGGTTATGAAGTGTCTCCTTAAAAAACCAAAAGCAACAGCCTTAGTCTGTGCTACAGAATCTTCTTTCTTGAAGGAACATTTTTGTGCAGGATAACACTCAGATTTGAGTCCTAACAGCAAGACCTTGACCTTCTGCCAGTCCAGTTGAACTAGCTTTACAAGTATTACAAATCCTGGGCTGGTTCAAAGATTTTGAACAACTACACATTTATTTTGAATCACAAACAGCAACAAAATGTTCATGTTGCATTCCCATGACTACTTGAGTGACAATTATAAACTTTGGAGAAACGAAATGTTACTTTCAAGGCTTTTATCTATTTCAGGAAATTATTTTCAGTGTCTGCAGGTAGTGTTTCTCCTCTTTGGCTCTTCTTTCTTTAGTATTAATTGTACTATATTTCCCAACAAACTGCATCTGCCCTCCAGTTTTGGGAGACTCTAGCAGCTGTATTTATGATATGCAGAATTTGAAGGTGTTAAGAGTTGATGCTATTATGCAATGGCTCTACCGCTCCACCTGCAGGCCCGGGGCTTATCTTTAAATGCGCTTTGTATGGGCCAAAGACTTGCATTTCAGAGGCAGAGGTACCTTAGAACAGTGTACATGTCCTGACAGCAGTGAAATTGAAGACCTGGCAAGAGATTTTATTGCTATTCTGTTTGGGAATAATTTTATGTTGGAGAAAGTGAAAACATTTATCTGGCACCTATAAACCACAACGTTTGGTTTGAGCGTGTTTTCCTACATGACTTCGCCCTCACATGCTTATCCTGGTTATGTTTGCAAGTGCCTAGGACAATGTTGGAAAACAGCTCACAGGTGCGTTGAAAAGTAAAACCAGCCCTTGCAGCCCTGCAAAAGGACTTTGGCGTGAGAACCCAAAGTGAAATCACACTTTATTTCAGACAAAGCTGAAAAGCTCAAGGACAGCGAGGAGGATGGGACCAGCTGGGAAACACTAAGCAAATCAGCCTGAACACCCACATCTCATTCTACTCAAATGGCCTTGAAATGTGTTTACAGACAAAAGATCTGTGAATTGTGCTATTTGACTGTGCTGGTAATTACTGTAGGAAATCTGTGTAGGAAGCCAGGGTTAGTGTATTACCTTCACAAATCTTAAGAAGTTATTTGTTAAAATATTGTGTTAAGAAGCAAAGCCTTTCATATATAGCATTAAATTTACTGCTGGCCTTATTTTGGTAACAAGCAAAGTACAAGGAAGGAGCACATTGCAAAACAAAGCCACAGACCCCTCTGGCTCTGGAACTGCTTGCAAAACAGGACTGATGATTGCACAAGGAATCTGATCATGGCCACAGGGGAGATAAAATGGTATTTCAGATTCAGAGACGGCTCTAGCAAGGTGCTCTTGTGGCTAGTCAGATCTTCCTTTTTACTAGGTTGAGAGAGATGTCCGTGTTGCCTGTGGCTGAGCATGCTGGAAGGAGGCAGTGACGTTATGAGCACCAGCACCCCACTGTGCCTGGTTCTGATGGCTGTTCATAAGTGCACTTTCTTTGCTGTTTGTTACGCAGTTCAGAACCTGGTACCTCACAGGCAAGAAAGCTTGCAGGGTATGAACACATAACACCTGTTTGCCTGCCTTTGCAGGCAGTTCTTACCCAGATGATCTCTTAGACCTGCCTTGCTTATGCTGCTAATTAGACTTCTCATCCTATACCCGCAGAACCAATGCAGCCTCTGCCAAGAATCAATAAAATGCAAAGCAGCAGGCAGCTAGTACACAGCTCATTGGCTACCAGATGCTCTTGCCAGGGTGGTTTCCTGTATCAGCACACAAAGAAACCTGAGAGGAATATCTGAAAAGGACCCCGTACTTCTAGGGTCTTGCAATATCTGTGCAATGTCTTTGGACACTGCTTTCCACAATTAGATGTGATGTGATTTTTAGCATTGTTACCATGGAAACTAAGCAACCTGGAATGACCCAACACATCTTATCCCTCAGACCTATGCTGATCTGGGCACGAGAGACCCCTGCATGGTCTCAAAGAGAAAAAGCATCCACTGCAGCTGCAAGCCTTCTCCCAAACTTCCATTGTTTCAGTGTAAATCACTTTTATCCATTCATTTAAACTTCTTTGTTTCCATGGTGTACATGTTATCAGTGTTTGCACATTTGCTGCTGTTTGCTTTTTTAGTAGGTGCACTTTAGGGATACTAAAGTTGCTTTTTGTTCAAATGTAGGAATATTTTTGTGAATTTTTTGGATTTCCTACACAGGATTCCCAAAGCATTTGCAGGACAGCCTTTGTACAGATTACGAACCTACCTTAGCCTTGTACCCCAGTGTTTAATATTCATGGGGCACCAAAAGCACAGCAGGCCCCAGTGATGGCTCATAACACGGTCAAATATGATGCACCATGGGATGTATGCATCCCATATATTGTGTCCCATGTGGTCAGGCTTTCAGAAGGGACATCAAAACCTCTGGAAAGTCACTAAGCCTTCATGTCCCAGCCATGGCAAAGCTTTCTCCTTTGCTTTCCCATGTGCTGTGCAGGATGCACAATTATGGTTTGAAACATGTATTGCTTTGTTGCCTTATTCTGCCTGTTAACTGCTACCAGCTCATTTTCCTAGTCACTTTCAGTCTCAGCTTCAGAGAGGAGAGTTGAACAAGTCTTACTCTGTGAGGTGGTAGAAGGCTTCTTTGCTTTCTGCAGGAGAGGACGGGATGCCTTAGGATACGAGCAGGAAGGCTGACTCTGTTAACACGCATCAGACAGAAGAAGAGGTTACAGTGCTTTAGGGTCCCACGCAAAGAGGACCAGCCCATATGTCAGAGGTTCACATGACCCTGTACTCACATAGCTACATCTTCCTGCTGTGTGTGGCATTCATTCTCCCTTCTCCCTTGGAAAAAAACACCTGAGAGATCTTGAGACACAAGCAATGGAATTTACTGCCCTAACACCATCACAACATAAAGAGCTACCATGCCCATACCTGTCTGCTGGCAGTTTGAAAATGTCACAGCCTACCTGAGCAGTTGGGTGGGGTGGGGAGAGAAGAACCATTCAATTTGCCCCAAAGACTGAAGTTACCTGTGCCATGTGTCCCACTGAGACTCACCGAGCAATCCCGTGACACACAGAGCTCAGTACAACACAGGGAGCATTGCCACACTGAGCATATACATGGTGGAAAATTCCCAATGCATTCCCAGGGAAGCAGTGAGAAGCTCCTCTGTAAAAGATTGTTGCTCATGGAGATGCTCCATTTCATGTCAGACAGTATGAACCTGAAGGAAATAATCCTGAAATCACATCCACATAGGCATGTGAAGCAGACAGGAATCTAAATAACATACCTGCCCTTGGGGTGAGCTCTCCCCACGTATGCCTTAGCATTTAACCCTTTCACAGTGTTTTTGTGGGGAGGCATACACAGCAGAAAAGATGGTGAGGGAGAATTCCTCTCTCCAGCACTTTGGGCAAGCATGATTCCACACAAGATTTGCAAAATTTCTGCTGTTAAAGTTAAAAAAGGAGGAGTGAAAAGAAAGTAAGCCAGCCCTCCTGGCAGCTTGTTCCCCTCTACCTTGGCTAATGTTTGCACGGGAGCAGGGAAATGTCAATGGGGCTCACAGAATCATTAACTGCTCCTGCCAAGTTTCATGGCCTCAAGGTCGCAGAGCAACTGGAAGGCTATGGGAGTGCAGCAAAGCAAGTCTGTTAGTGCTGGGGGGAACCAGAGCACCTTGTCCATGAAAGGCAGAGCTCTGTGCACACCTATAAATCTGCATCCAGGTTTGCTCCCAGGATTCTTCATCCCTGATGCTGACACAGCACAAGGATGAGAACACTGAACCTCCTAAAAGCTGATTCTTTAATTTTTTTATTATTTTTTATTTTTATTTTTCTCCTTTATTGCAGTTCCAGGGAAAAATTAGCCCTAGATGCCTAACTGTAGTTATTGCCTGCTAAATTTCTGACATCATGGTCTAGTTGCCTTGTCTTCAAGGTCTTATTTTCCTGGCTGGACAATGTGCTCCCTGCTCTCTGGTTAGTACCGGTGTTGCTGAGAAGATTAAATCTAGCTCTTCTCCATGAACACCTGGCAGCTCCCCCACTTGCAGTGTGATTAATGAAGCATCTTCTGGGTGAGAGCACAAAGTCATCTCCTTTCCTCGTGCCATTGAGCACATGCAGAGCCTTTATCTCAGGTCATTTGCTTCTTGTAGTCCACAAAGCAGAAGGAAGAATTGTTTCCTTGGTGTGGGACACATATTTTGACCCTATTTCTCACTTCCCAGCCCAGGTGAAAATAAAGAGCATTTGGGGAGGAGGAAACCAGATTTCTAATGCCCCCCACGCACCCCAGACTGTGTGGCCTCACCAATGAACAGATAAGTGTCTGCTTCCTCTAAGTACATCCCCTCTCCTACCTCCCTGACTCTAAGAGTCAAACTCCACCTGTGTTCCCCCTGCAGTGTTGGCATCCTATTTCCAGGACCGAGCTATAGCTGCTTTGCTGCTTTGAGCTCTGCCTGGTGCCTGAGGTCCCTGTGCCAGGGATGAGTCACAGCACTGCAGCACAGCTACCCTGCAGTTTTCTGTGCCCAGAGCTTCAATCCCCAGACATCAGCCCAAGGCCACAGCACCTTCCTCCTGTAGCCCATCCTCCCTCTTTCCTTATAACATGACCTGGTGCATGGCATCCATGTGCACTGACATCCAGCCAGCCGGGAAGGTCTGTCTTAGTATTTACAAACTTAAAGGTCAGTACATCTACCTGGCATGAGCAGGAGAAACACACCAACCTTGTAGGAAGACTGATGTGTTACTGTGTGCAAGTTTACTTTTGTGCAATGTAAGCATGTCCCTGAGTTTTCAAGGGTTGCTCTCACCTGCTTTTTTATTGCAAGGAAGATGCAGTCATAAAGATGCTGCCAGCATGCAAGGCCCTCGTATAATGTAATTAACGTTTTGACCACTGGATGTTACTCTTGCTCCAAACATCTGCAGGGGAATGCAGGCTAAAGGCTTACTGGCAAAGCTATCTTCTACTTTTTAAACCTAGAACCTAGCTAAATCAGACAGTGACCTGTGAATAGGTGGAACACCTATCACCATCAACTGAAGATGGATAGCTGGAAAGTTGTTATTCAGATATAAGGGAATGCCTGCATCCAGCAACATGCAAGTAAATGATGCAAGTAAATTTAAATGATTAAATTAATGGTACGGGACTGAGATTTTAGTAATGAAGCAGCAAGTGATTTTTCAAACTGTTATGCTTGGGAATTCTAGCACATCGCCCAACACAGTCAAATGGTTTTGTATGTATTATAGTAGTGGTGCACAAAGCCCAAAAATAAGCCACGTTTTTTAGATACCTTCAACCATTTACACTGCATTCATTAACCACCTCCCATAGAACAGTTAGTTAGTAAGCCTTATGCGTAAGCAGTTTCTTTTAAAAATGTGTGGGTTTATTATTATTATTCTAATCATATGCAAACATTTTTTAACACTTCCCAGATCTCCAATTATTTTTGCTCTCTACTACACGCCTCCCCTTTGCCTTTGGGTACAGTTCCTGTGCACTTTGTGCATACACCTTTCACTGATGTAAAGCAAAGTCTTCCTATCAGATGAGCACAGTTGGTACAGTTGAGGGTGCCCAGAGCAATTCATTATTTATTGATTGACACCTCTGTGGAATACTTCCTTTTGTGCATACTGTGTTGCAGGAGCTCCTGTTTTCATCTTTCCCAAACAAGGAGAAGAGCCTTTTCAATATGCATGATAATTTGTCCACCATAGGTAGACACCATACAGATGAACAATATATCCACTATAGGTGGACACGACCATTACTACACTCTACATAAGATGACAGAAATTTAGTATGCAGCTGCACACCAGTTGTCCAGAAAGACGGTTCTGTGGGTTTTGTGCTTCCTTTTGATTCCTCACATATTGCAGGAAACATCCAGGAACTGTTCCCTCCGCAAGGAAGTGTTTTTTATAGTATCGTTTTATCTGTAGACCCAGTAACTTTATGCATTGTCTTATCATTCCACAGTTCCAGTATATCCAAGTAAGCATTCTGAAGAACAGGTTTTGCACACTTTTCTGAGTTTTCCATGTGATTTCTGAGCCAGTTTGTTACATCTGAAGGTACACCTAGCTGGAAATCAGAGGTAAAACTGCCTAAGATGTGAAAAGTATGAATGTCCACAGACAGTACTCAAATTGGGAACTACTCAAGGGGAGTTCACATTGCCTATTTTAGCTGCTTCAAGTTAATGATTAATGCTCCTAAAGGGGTGAGACAACTGATCTATGGCAGAAACGTAATCCAGAAAGATATGAAACTCATGATGGAGCTACTGGTTTCTGACCATTTGTGTGTTGAATGGCAAAGGGAAGGCTTCATCAATGTATATACCAATACAGCATAGACTTATTGGAAAAAAAAAAAAGAAGAAAAACAAAAATCAGCTTTCTATTTTTGACTCAGTGTTACCACCTAAAAAGTGGCTGGCCAAAAATTCTGAACCACTTTCTTTATCTCATCCTAAGAAATTCTTAAAGACTTGATACTGAAAATTGTTTATTTATAAAACTTTCCCTCTCTCCATTTTTTTATATCCTAGTTTCTGCGTTGTCTCTGAAAGACAGCTAGTGGGCTGATGGGGTATTTTAGCATAGAAGAAGTAGGGAGTTTTTTAAAAGGACATGTAAAGTTTTCTTTATATTTGAACCTGCTGTAACTGTATGCTTGCTAGGGCAGAGCAGTCTACACCTTTAACTACATACTTGCTTGTTGCCATGATTTACACACCAGATTAATGTGAGGGATCATAAATTAACAAATTGTAGCTCCATAGTGCATAATCCTCAGTGCTTTAAATTAAAACTGTCTGCTGTGGGCATGAGAGTGATCGGAGCAGAACTTTGCCCTGCAGGCACATTTTTCACCACCCCATCTGTTGCCCCAGATAACTGGGGATGGAAATGCCCATTTTGCTAATTTTTCTTTTAGGAGATCATTCTTTTTTCTCCTTTAAAAATGGTTTTCTTATAGTTTCTTTCTTGAGACTATTGCAAATGACATCTGAAATACACCATTCAAACCATAGCGCAGAAGTGGAATGCATGCTACAAGCAAAGCAGTGTAAAATATTCAAAGAATGAATTCTTGTGTATTTAGGTCAAGTAAACTGAGGGATCCCTGCAGTCACTTCCTCTCTGTGACTTTTACGTATTGTTACTCCTTAGTAATTATTTGCCTGGAATGTCTTCTTCTTTTAGCTCTCTTCAGCTGAAGAGTTGGTGGCTTGAAGTCCCTGAAGACTTTTCTGTGTGATTTCCAGCAGCTTGAAGAAGCAACCTTAGCTTACTCTAACCTAGTGTAAGGCATACACGATACCCAGAGTGGAATATGTCAAGTTCAAAGCATCACATTGTCCTGTCCCCCTGAATCTAACCAGGAGCTAGTTTCTTGATTTCTTTGGAATTCCCCATGAGTTAATCAAAGTGAACTCTTGGCCAGATTAGGTCTGAAAGGTTTGGAGAGGTCAGTCCAACTGCAGGCCAGAGCAGCATTTATAACAGTTTTATCTACAAGAGCTTAGCTTTCCTCTCTCCCTTTCTTCTTTCTTCAGGATCATTATCTCCTGCTATGGGCTGGAAAAGCATCTGTTCTTGGAGAAGATAGAAACATGGGACACAAATTATTGTGAATTATTTGCCTTTTATTAAACCCCTTTGATTGTCTATTCTGGCATATGCAGGGCCAACACAGTCCTTTGAGAGTACCAAATTGTGCAAAATTCCCTCCACACACATTTTTGTCTCTTTATTCTTCACATATTCTTTGCGTAATATTGCAGCAGTGACAAGCCTCTTTGCCATCCCTGAATCTTGCTCAAAGCAACCAATATATTAGAGTTCGGATGAGAAAAGTTCAAACCACTCATTTTCCACAGCAATTTACCAACTCATGGAATGAAAACTGCTAGATCAATAAATATACATAGTCAAGTTTTTAAGCTTTGCACACAGAAATACATGTCTAAGTCAGTGAATGTGTGAAAGCTGAATGGTTGAACATACTTGCATTGATCATTTCATGTAACTTTTCAAGTATGTATTCCTGCAATATTCCTGAGCTGTATTGCTTCACAGCTAAAACTTTGCAGTTCCCTTCTACCTCATGTAAAAAAGACAGCATGGACCAAATACCTATCTTAACTTACACACATGTAGGATCCCTGTAGGATCTGAACGTCAAATGGCAATGTCCAGGCTTCGGGGATTGTACCAGCTGGTGCTGAGAAAGAGCTGATGTTGTTAAATCTTTGCAATGTGTGGAATGAGGATGGGGAAAATGGCCCTGATTTTCCTGATCTCCCAATCCATCACAAACTACATGTCCACTGCTACATTTAGAAAGAGGAGCCCTGGGAATTCAATCATTCCAGGTCCAAATGCTCTGACAGTGCTTGCTTCAAACTCTTCCTTGGGTGGTCTGCTCCATATACCCCTAGGACCAAGCCTCCTGACCCCTGCAGAAGTCTCTGAAGCTCTCCAGGGCACCACAGCTGAAAACCTGCTCTCTAGTGGGTTCAGGTCCCCATAAATATCTCTCCCACCCTCAGAGGTGGATAAGTGATATCAGATTCCTGATGGTTCAGGAGGGAATTGCTGGCCTCCACAACCAGACAGGTTGCTCGCTCTTCCCAGTTGCTGGGAACTAGTAGGTGGTGGCTGTTCTGTCAGTGAGGAGTCCTGTGAACATCAAAATTAACCTCTGGGTCAGGATTTTCCTGTCCAGTTCTGCTCACTTTCTAAGTTCTTCTTTATTCAGACCTAACTTAGGCTCCATCTCATTTACAATGTGTGGCTTGCTGCGGGCATTTCGGGCGAGCGGGAGTCAGATTCAAATACTCACAGAGTTCAAGATCTGATCCGTTTATTGTACAAACCAGGTAGACTTTTATAAGGCATTCTATAAGCGTGCAATAATGTGGTTGGCTATTTTACAAGCGTATAATAATATGATTGGTTAACAATTGTTTACTGGGAAGATTTCTGTTTCTGCTTTCTCTGGCACGTAGGCTCCTTTCTGCGGTTTCCCAGCTCCTCTTATCACGTCCCGTTGGCCTTGCTTTTGAGCAAACATCTGCAATTTGCTCCTTTTTCTTCATCCCACTGTTCTGGCCGTAACCTCGTCTTATTTCTTCAGTATTTTTCCACTTGCTTCAGAGTTCAGTATAATCATTCAATACAGCAAGAGCCCCAACAGTGGCTACTCACCTTCAAATTGCTGATATTTAAGTAACACAATAAGCACTGAAAAGTCAGTTTATTTAATACTATAACTGGGCCATATGTCCCCTTTCTGGCTCTCAATGTGCCTGTTGTCTTCTCCATTGCAGTTTCTTATCACCACACACATTTATGCCGGTAAAATGAATAAAATGAAAGCAATCACATTAATTGGAGTTTTGCTACCTCTTTTCACAGATGTTACCATTGGTACAGAAGAAAGAGGAAGGAGAACTTACTCTGTATGCATTTCCATCCAGTGCTGCTGGATGCAGCCCCAGCACTGATGTGCACAGCCATTCCTTGGGGTCTCTGTGCAGGAAAACCTCAAAGGGGCAAGGGAAGCCACCGGGTGCCCATCCACTTCAAGCCTACCTGAGATACCAGTCCTCACTTCGCATTAAAGTCACATTAACGGCACGGCCCCTCCACACAGTCCAGGCAAGGTGACAGATGTGTTTAGTGGTGGGAACAAAAGTAGCAATAACATGTGTTTTGTGGGTTTTTTTGCCAAGGATGGACCAGCTCTGCTCAGTGGATTAACCTACAAGGATAATCCCCTGGCTTTTCATACAGCCTGTAGAATGTTAAAAAACTCTTCCCAGTAGCTTATCTAAACCTGTCTTCTCCTAATCCCCCAGTTTTAGACTTGAAATTAAAATACACTCGCTTTCTCCTTTTATTGTGAAGTCACTCAGCAATTAGCCTGCTGAAGATTTGGGGAAATTTTAATTCACACTAATAAGATACAGTTCTCTTCTGCCTGCTATCTGTCAAAGGAGATTAGGAGAAGGTGGAGAAAATAATGTTTCTAAATGAGGATGGAAAAACTCAACCTTCTTGCCAGGGTGCTGGGCACATTTCTGGAGCACAGCCGGCTGAGTCCAAGGTTGGCTTCTCTGCTGATAAGGGCTGTTGTGAAGAAACACAGAAGCAAAGACCTGCTTCTCCTGCCTTGTGGGAGCTGCTTTTCAGCTGAGCCTTTACCTCTGGCCCCCACCTGTGCTACACTGCTGCTGTGCCACAGTGAAGCCCATGCTCTGGCTCCTGCTGCTGCGATTCTGGCCCTGAACCAGCTCCACCGACTCAGCTTCCTGGCTCGCCCTTTGACATGTCATGCTGCTGTGGACTTGCTTGGTGACCACCCGACTGTGTCTGACCCCAGTTACTGCCCTGGACCTGATCCTGCCCTGGAGTGGCTGTTCAGCACCCTGTCCCCTTGCTGGTGAGGGCTCTGCACCGCTGGCTGGGCTGCTACGGAGCAGCACTGCGGTCCTCGCAGCACCCTGACTTGCTTTTGGGCTTTCCAGAGAAGGATTTAACCCTGTTTGTCAATATTCCCTCCAATTCAAAACACAAGTGAGACTGAAATGGCCTTGTGCGGCCATGTGATGAAACTGTTTCCACCCAGCTCATTATTTCCAGTGAGTAATAGTAGATTTGTCAATATTTATACTGCATCCTCAGTAAAAGTCAGCTTGTTTAAACTGAAGTCGTTATAAACTGCCCTGATTCATGCTGGCTGAAAAATCTGTCTGCATTTTCTAAACACTTCAGTCAAGTTAAAATCCCTGCATCTTTAGAACAAGAAATATCGTGTGTTAATATCTGTGTTAATATTTTCCCATTATGTAGATCAGAGACTGGGGGAAATGACATTAGCCCTTTCCTTCAGCACTGTTTATAGATTTTTGACAGCTTCCTGACATTGATAAAGTGTGCTACGAAAATCAGAGTCAGCAGGCTGAAGACACTGACTGAGTTCTGTTTTTATTCAGCTGTCATGCCATGTCATGAGTAGATACTCACACGAGCTTCTAGTGAAGCAATGTTATATATGCAAACAGTGTCTGTTTCCACCGTAGCCTTTGCCGTGGCTGTATGGACACCACACCAGCAGAGAGAGAAGGGAATGGGGGTCCTGAATCACACATCCACCCCTCCTGGTTTGTGGGTGACCCTGGGCAAAGGCACAGGACATACGAATTCCTGGGCTCTATGAGAATGGTGTTACCTTCCAGATGGCTATATCAAATAATAAATAAACATTTAAAGCCACTACTTTCACTTCATTTCTCATGTGAATAAATGCTCTCAGATTGACCTGCTTTATAAAACTCAACTATGAACTCAGCTGAGATGTATTATTTGGAGATTACTCGGACATCTCCCATTGCAGTGTGTACCTCACAAAAAGCAGAGATACCTGTTTGCGTACTGGACTCAACAAAAACCATGTCCCATGGAGGTACACCCTGACTAGTTCAGGATTGATGATGTGTAGATGTGCAAGCCTGGGACTCATGCTGCGGTCTGTATTTATGCTGCTCCTCAGGTAGATTTTGCAACCTGCAATGCAATTCCTTGCTCTGCAGCTACATTGCTGAAAGACCCAAAGCTGGGCACTGCAGAGCTGACCTGGAGTCACCACAGTGATGTGGCACAGCAGGTCCTTCAGCCTGCCATGACACAACAGGGTGATGGACAACAAGAGTGACAGCAATAGTACCATGACTGACTGGGACTGTAAAATTTTCCATTTTAATCTGGTATCATTTTGCCAGTGGAGACAATAGGAATAAGCTTGTAGGAGTGATCTAAAAATGGTAACTAATGGGTTTTGAAAATGAGTTCTGAGCGTAAGTCATGAGATCTGTGGTGAGCAGGTCTTGCAGCTTGATGTGGGAGCTATAGTATTGGGTGTTTTTTCTTTAAGTCCCACTGTCTCCCAGCTCTTGATTATGTGTGGAATTCACCTCAATTTTTTTTCTTCTTTTCTTTATGGAGTAGATTTAACTAAGCTGTTTTGACTCTAATGTGCCTGCGATACATATGAGGATAGCACTGTGTCATTAAAACTTCCCAGGAGGCAGAAAGATGACTCTGAGGACATGATCAATGCTCCCTCAGCCTTCTGGATTGGAAAAGAAAGTGAAAAGAACCAGAATTATATCAAACACCATTTTTTAGCCATTTTCATTATTTTAAAGATTTTATCCTGTCTTCAACAGTGGCAATGAGAAGGAAGCTATTTAAGGAGAGTGTGTGAGCCTGGCCGCTTTGCACTGTTCAGCACATGTACGTTAAGTACATGTACATTAAGGCTGTGAAATGGTATGTTCTTGCCAATTCCTCTTTATTGTCCTGCTGTCCTTCTATAGGACAATATATAAGACAAGATAAATAAAGACAAGCTATGTAAGAAGCCTTATGAGAAAGGAAGACAGCTGGAGCTTTGGCTTTTTTTCTCCTCCACCCCACGGTGCCTTCCTCCGGCTGCAGGTCTCACAGGTTTTTCCTGCCCTCAGGTCTGCTGTTCTCTTCTTTCCTTGTGCTCTGCCCTGGGTGAGAGATCCATTTGGTTTGCAGTCTGAGAAGCTGCAAGCAATGCATGATGAGCAGTGAGAAGGGATTTCACTGCCAGCAGACCAGGCTGCTGAACTACAGCTCCTGGAAACATTCATTGCACAACGCCTGGAGGTGCTCGGTGGGGAAGCCCATAAACATCACATGGAAGGTACCAGCGTTTCCCCTGGCTTTGATAAATGAGCATGTGTACTTTCCAAATGTTGTCTGATCACTCTGAGACAGCATAATTGCAGTGAGATGGCAGTTGCTACAGAAACAGGTTGCTGGAAGAGCCAAGCAATTAGGCAAGTAAAAGCCAAGGAAATCATCTATGTGTAAACCGCCTTCCTAAACATCCACACCTCCTCTTATTTTATGCACTGGTGTGCAGATAAATGGAGTGTGTAAATAGGTGGAGTATTTATCATTAGCCAGTTTGAGATGTTCTTTTTTATTTTGGGGGGAGGAGTGTACATCCTCTTTAAAAATGAAAGAAATGACCACTTAGAGACAGAGGAAGCTCTGTTAAAAGGTCTGTCTTCCCCTGGCCTTATTTATTATTTAGTTCTTCAGCTGACGTATTTAATACTGCAAGCCACTTGGAGACTCTAGTTGGAAAGAAATATGCTGCACAAAATGAAGTTTCCTCACAGGAGCAGGAAACATCCTCCAAAGTTCATTGCTGTTTCACAATTAAATAAACCTCTTTACTACTGCTCTGCTCAATAAGAAAAATAATGTGCAGCATGTCTTTAATTTCTTCAAGATGCTTGCTATATGTGTAGCCCAATTCCCCTCTCATTTTCTGTTTTGATAGCAGTGGAAACCTCACACCAGCGAGTTGACTCTGACTGTATCTTGGTACATGCAAGAAGATAATTAGGTGTGTTATCTGTGATATTTTTCTCTTAAGGCTGAAATTGAATAGAGACACAGAGCTGCATACTGGTTTACTTCGTAAACCCTGATGATAAAGCACAGAAGAGCTGCAGAAGACACTTTGTTCTAGGTTGTTTTAAGTCGACAGCAGTAGATAATACATTAAATGGAGAGCACAATGGAGACACCACTGTATACTATCATCACAAGAAAAATAAAAATACACAGGTCAGTGTTCAGAGATAACAGCTGTAAATACTAGTTCTTCACTCAGGTAAGCATGTACTGGCTCCAGGCTGAGCAACCAAACTATTTGCATGTCTGTTTCCTTCACAGCAAACCAAAATATTGCTCATAAAGCTACTGTGACGACCTCAGTTATATGAATAATAATCATGGACTAGTTAGAAGGTGAATTGCAGGACATGCTGCCTCACAGCTTTTGAACTCACACACTCTTTTATACCCTTGTCCTGGTTTCGTCTGGGATGGAGTTAATTTTCTTCCTAGCAGCTGGTAGAGTGGATTTAGTATGACAATAATGTTCATAACACGCTGATGTTTTCAGTTGTTGCTAAGTTGTGTTTATACTCAGTCAAGGACTTTTCAGTCTCTTGGGCCCTGCCAGCGAGAGGGCTGGAGGGGCACAGGACATTGGGAGGGGACACAGCCAGGACAGGTGACCCAAACTGGCCAAAGGGATATTCCATACCATGGGATGTTGTACTCAGCATATAAGCTGTGGGGAGCAGATTGCTGCTCAGGGACTGGCTGGGCATTGGTCAGTGAGTGGTGAGCAATTGTATTACTTCTGTGGGTTTTTTTCCTTGAGCTTTACTTCTCTTTCTCTTTTTGTTATCTCCTTTTTCAATACTATTATTATTATTATTATTATTTTGTACTTTATTTCAGTTATTAAACTGTTCTTATCTCAACCCACAGGTTTTACCTTCTTCTGATTCTCCTCCCCGTCCCATTGAGGGAGGGAGGGAGGGAGGGAGTGGCTGCATGGTACTTCCTTACTGGCTGGGGTTAAACCATGACAATCCTTTTTGGCTCCCAACATGGGGCTTGAAGGGTTGAGATAACACCAGATCTGACAAAAGCATTAAAAAAAAAATTTGTTACAAGCATTCATTGTGTTGGTTTAATAGTTGCTGGTCACAATGTTGATTTATTTGCTCTCAGAGTTGTGCGTGTTCTCAGAGTTGTGTTGTGCAGCACCTGACTTGCAGTAAGTTGTGCTGTTTATCACATCTGGGACCTGTGCTAAGGTTATAATTTTGTTGTACTTTGTAATACTGGCTTGTGATCTGACAGAATTGCTGGTCATGAAACTAATCTGGTATGTGTACTCAGCATTGCTATCACCTCAGTACTTCGAGAGTCATCTAACAGGAACTATTAATAATTACACTTTTTTCCTCTTCTCCTCGGAGACCCAACCTAATGAGATATCATTCCACATCTTCCCCTTCCCTACCAGGTTAATTACAGTAGCATGTGAGAATTTTGAAAATTTTGAATATCCTGGGGATGTTCAAACCAGCATGGTCCTATTGCTAGGAATGCTGAATGTGTTCCAGGTCTTAAGTTTAAACAACTACTTAAGAATACTACCCAGAGAACTGTTCTGAAGTTGGATAATTATGAGTAGCAGGGTGTGTGGGATAGTATGGGCAAGTACTAGGACAGTGGGCACAGCCAGTGTTTAGAAACTTCACCCCTGAACAAGTGCAAAATCCAGAAAAACTAGTAAAATACTTGGAAAAAGTATGCTGTCACCCTGGCAATTCCAGAGAGGCACAAATCACTGCAATGTGCTGAGGCCTGGCCCATGCCTACCAAGCCCTGTTCAACACTGTTCAGTGCCCTCAAGGGGAAAAGAAGGTCTCTAGAACTGACAGCAAAATGACAGATGCTGTGGCTACTCCAACCCCAATGACAGACGCTGGCTGAACCAGAGAACCAACCCATGCTGGAACCAGTTGCCCCGATACACAAGAAGAAATGGACATGAAAGTCAGCTCATTTAGTAAAGGAGGATGAAGGAGAGCCATCACAAGAACAGGAGGAAGAGGCAGAACAAGAGGTAACCACACGATGCCTATCCCTGAGTGAGCTGTGTGAGGATATGTGAAAAAATTTCAGCCATCATCCAGGTAAGCACATTATCACCTGGCTTCTTTGATGCTGGAATAATGGGGATAGTAACCTGGAATTTAAGGACAGGGGAGTCAAGCAGCTGGGATCACTTTCTAGGGGAGAGGGCATTGGCAAGGCAATTGGAAAAGGCACATAGGTCCTCAGCCTCTGGAGACAACTTCTGTCAAGCATGATCTTGAACCTTCAAGAAAGATGTATGTCACCTAGCCAATAGAGAGAGGTATCTGGTACGTGAGGCAATTAGCCATCCTAAAGATGTTTTATAATGACCCAAACAACACGCAGTTACTCAGACTCAGACAAAGTCCAACATATATGATCCACATGGCAGAAATTTGTATGGAGCACATCATTGAGGCACTGGCAGTGGATGACGTGGCTTGCCAACTCTGGCAATATGAAGAAAATCTCTCTTCCTCCCTAAGAACTTGTACTTGTGTCTTGGCTGTGAAAAAACTGTCAAAAAAGTGTGAAAAACTGTTCTAGGAGTTCCAGCAACAAAAAGAGGATAAGTTGTACACCCACCTGTATGGACCAGTATCTCACCTATTAACAGTAAGCTTTCTTCTGCTCAAAAGAGAGGATATAGCGGGTAAACACCGCAGATCACCCTGTGGTTTTACCTGTGGGACCATGGAAAGGACATGAGGAAGTGGGATGGAAAATCCATTTCAACCCTAGAGGCATGGGTATGTGAATTGCGAGGAAAAACAATCACAAATGGGGGTTCTTCCAGGAAAACTGCTGCTCCAGTCTCTAGTGGGCAGTTCCCTGGACAGAGTGGAAGGGCTGATCTTACTCCTGATCCTGTGGAAAGGAATTTGTTTTTACAGGAAGTGGAATCCTATGACCAGGACTAGACTGGCCCTGCCTCCAGCCAGGTGGAGGAGAGGGGCAACCAGGTTTGGATCCAACTGTGTGGATCCGATGGCCTGGCACATCAGACCTGCAGGAGTATAAGACACTAGTAGATACTGGTGCACAGTGTACCCTAATACCATCACGCTATACAGGTGCAGAACCCATTTACATTTCTGGAGTGGCAGGGGGATGCCAACAGCTAACTGAATTTGTGGTTGAAATAAGCCTGACTGGGAATGAGAGGCAAAAGCACCCTATTGTGACTGGCCCAGAGGCTCCATGTGTTGTTGGCATCGACATCTCAGGGGAGGGTATTTTAAGGACTGAAAAGGGTACCAGTGGGTTTTTGGTATAGCTGCCTTGGAGACAGAGGAAGTTAAGCAATTGTCTACTTTTCTCAGTCTCCTGAAGGACCCTTCTGTTGTGGGGCTGCTGGAGGTCGAAGAACAACAGGTGCCAATTGCTACCACAGTGGTGCACCAGTGGCAATATTGCAACTGAGACTTCCTGATCCCCATCTATAAGCTGATCCATCGACTGGAGAGCCAAGGAGTGATCAATAGGACCTACTCACCCTTTAACAGCCCCATATGGCCAGTGTGAAAGTCTAGTGGAGAACGGAGACTAGCAGTAGACTATCATGGCCTGAGTGAAGTCATGCTGCTGCTGAGCGCTGCCGCACCGGGCATACTAGAGCTTCAAGATGAACTGGACTCAAAAGCAGCCAAATGGTACGCCAGCACTGATAACACTGATGTATTTTTCTCAATCCCTTTGGCAGCAGAGTGCAGGCCATAGTTCGCTTGCACTTGGATGGGTGTCCAATACACCTGGATTTGATTGCCCCACGGTGGAAACAAAGCCCTGCCATCTGCTGTGGACTGATCTAGGCTGCACTGGAACAGTGTGAAGCTCTGGAACACCTGCAATACATTGATGATATCATTCTGTGGGGTAATAGAGCAGAAGAATTTTTTGAGAAAAGGAAGAAAAAAGTCCAAATCCTTCTGAAAGCTGGTTTTGCCATAAAACAAGGTAAGGTCAAGGAACCTGCACAGGAAATCCGATTTTTACAAATAAAATGGCAAGATGGACATTGTGAGATCCCAATGGATGTAATCAGCAAAATAAAAGCTATGCCTCCACCAGCTACTAAGAAAGAAACACAAGCTTTCTTAGGCATTGTGAGTTTTTGGAGAGTGCACATTCCAAATTACAGTCTGATTGTAAGCCTTGTCTACCAAGTGACCTGGAAGAAAAACAATTTCAAGTGGGCCCCTGAGGAACACAAGCCTCTGAATAAAGTAAACAGGAGACAGTTCATGCAGTAACCCTTGGGCCAGTCCAGGCAGGGCAAGATGCAAAAAATGTGCTCTACACTGCAGCCAGGGAGAATGGTCCTACCTAGAACCTCTGGCAGAAAGCGCCAGGGGAGACTTGAGGTCAACCCTGAGGCTTTTGGAGTCGAGGGTACAGAGGATCTGAGGCCCACTATATTCCAACTGAAAAAGAGATAGTGGCAGCTTATGAAGGTGATTGAGTTGCTTCAGAAGTGGTTGGGACTGAAGTGCAGCTCCTCCAGGCACCCTAACTGCTGGTGCTGGGCTCTTCAAAGGGAGAGTCTCCTCTACACGTCATGCAACTGATGTTACATGGAGTAACTGGGATGCACTCATCACACAACAAGCTCGAATAGGAAACCCCAAACATCCAGGAATCTTGAAAGTGATCATGGACTGGTGGAAGGCAAAGATTTCAGAATGTCATCAGAGGAGGAGATGACACGTGCTGAAGAAGCTTCATTGTAAAATAAATTACCAGAAAATGAGAAGCAGTATGCCCTGTTTACTGATGAGATCTGTCATATTGTAGGAAAGCATTGGAGGTAGAAGGTGGCTGTATGGAGTCCCCTGAGAAAAAGACTGTTGTGGTTTAACTCCAGCCAGCAACTAGGTACCAGGCAGCTGCTCACTCATTCCCACCACCACACAGTGGGATAGGGAGAAGAATCAGAAAAAGGTAAAACTTGTGGGTTGATATAACAACAGTTTAATAATTCAAATAAAGTAAAATATAATACTAATACCAATTGTAATTAAAAGGGAGATAAAAAGAGAAAGAAAAGTAAAGCTCAAGGAAAAGAAACCCACAGAAGTGGTACACAATGTAATTGCTCACCACTCACTGACTGATGCCCAGACAGTCCCCAAGCAGCAATCTGCTCCCCCCAGCCAACTCCCCCCAGCTTATATACTGAGCATGATGTTGTATGGTAAGGAATATCCCTTTGGCTGGTTTGGGTCAGCTGTCCTGGCTGGTCCCCTCCCAACTCCTTGTGCACCCCCAGCCTGCTCGCTGGCAGGACCTGAGAAACTGAAAATTCCTTGACTTAGTGTAAGCAACAGCTAAAATGTCAGCGTGTTATCAACACTATTCTTATCCTAAACCCAAAACACGCACTCTACCAGCTGCTAGGAAGAAAATTAACTCTATCCCAGCTGAAAACAGGACAACCCTCAAACCACAGCACCTTGAGATCTGTGTGTGTGTGTAGGGGGACTGCCATGCATTGTCTTCTCCTGGTTGTGTGGAAGGGAGTACATACAAATTGTTTCAGTGGAAGAAGGAAGAACAGGCAACTGGTCATTTTCTGAGACTCCTTACTGGTGCTAAGGATGTTATTATTTGTTAGGCTTTACAGAACAGACTAAAAGTTTTCCTTTGGTAGCAGTCCCTTACTGCAGTGCAAAGCAAGTGGCATTAAGTGTAAAATGCACTGCTTCGAGCCAGGAGCCCAACATACCCACCTGGTAAAGGCTTAAAAGCACAAGGCTGTGACCAAAGTTCTGGCTTGCATTGCAGAGTCCTGCCCATGGAAACCTGATCAAGACCCCCCAGCTGCCATCTTTGACTCTGAGGATAAGGGAAATAATTGTGAGTTGGAGTAACCAAGTATTCTCATGGCTATGTGAGGAAGAAATGGAGCAGCTGGGACTTGATGCATATGCAAAAGAGGCCAGACAAGTGTGCACCTGAGGGACTGGATGGGTGTGTGAATGGCTACATTACAGAGCGGGACCTGGAGGTTAAACAAATCCAGACTGTAGCTCCATCCCCTGTTGTACTGCACACCAGGAGTTCTGCAAAGAGCTTTACATTATTTATCTTCCAGACACTTCTAGTCAGCACCGAGAGGCAGCCACCCTGCAGTGAAGTACATCAACATGACCGCAATGACTTTCCTCCAAATCTGCCAAGAAAACCCACCTTGCTAACAGCACGCTAAGAATGCTCAACAGCCTTTGCTGCCATGAAGGGAGCAGAATCTGTGAAGGTGATTGAGTTGCTTCAGAAGTGGTTGGGACTAACCCAAATCTGGCTATTAATCAGATCTATAACAGAAACGCAGACTGTTTATTTAGTGAAGTGATGGAAATTAAAAATGTGTAATGCAAAAATATGTTTTCAGAAGGTAGGGGGATTTTTCAGGCACAAATGTTTCATAGCTATTCACCCAGTTTGCATTTATGTATCGACCCAGAGAGCTGCTGCTGCGGTGAGAAATGAGCCTGGAGCTCTCAAAGCATCAACTGAGCACATCTTCAGCTGAAAGAAAGAGCTGAGAGATGCAAATTTGGAATGAGGGTGTAAACAGCTATATGTAAGCCCAGCTAGTGCTATAGGAGGGCAGGGTACTATTCTAAGAGACGTAAATTCTCCTTTAGGTTACCAGTCAGATAACTGCACATGCACTGCTTGCAGCTGGCCAGTGATGTTGCTTTATTGTGGTTTACATGCACACCCCCTCAGTGACTGCATGGGCAAAGAAGAATACCCTCATGCTTGCATTTAGCATGTGCACAGATGTATTATTCATGCACAAATATACAGGCTTTTGCAAATGAAACAAGTACCAGGATTTTCTCTTTGAAGTGAGAAAAAATAAAACTGAACCCCCCTCAGTCTGGGGGTGGTACGTGGCTGACTTTGCAGAACCACATCTGTGCCTCCTTGTTGCTGATGAACAAGGAAGTGGCTGCCCCATTTTTGAGGCCTTCTGGTGGAGGGTTAGGTTATCTGAGAAATCAGATACACTCTGTGGTGCCTTTAAACAAATGTATGTATCGTAGGAAAAGAACAGAAGAGGCCAGATTTCTCTGTTTTATTATGTCTGAAGTTGGAAGTATCACAGTATCACGATATTACAGTATGGTCAGGGTTGGAAGGGACCTCTGGAGATCATCTAGTCCAACCCCCCTGCTAAAGCAGGTTTGCCTGAGCAGGTTGCACAGAGTCATGTCCAGGTGGCTTTTAAATGTCTCCAGAGAAGAAGACTCCACAGCCTCTCTGGGCAGCCTGTGCCAGTGATCTGTCACCCTCAAGGTAAAGATGTTTTTCCTCACATCCAGGTGGAACCTTCTGAGCTGCAGTTTGTGCCCGTTGCCCCTTGTCCTGTTGCTGGGCACCACTGAAAAGAGCCCGGCCCTGTCCTCTTGGCACTCACCCTTAAGATATCTGTAGACACTGACGATATCCCCTCCCAGCCTTCTCTTCTCCAGGCTGAACAGGCCCAGCTCTCTCAGCCTTTCCTCAGAAGGGAGATGCTCCAGTCCCCTCATCATCTTCGTAACCCTCCACTGGACCCTCCCCAGCAGTTCCCTGTCTCTCTGGAACTGGGGAGCCCAGCACTGGACACAGCGCTCCAGATGTGGCCTCACCAGGGCAGAGCAGAGGGGCAGGATCACCTCCCTCACCTGCTGGCCACAGTCCTCCCAGTGCCCCCCAGGATCCCATTGGCCTTCTGGGTCACAGGGACACACTGCTGGCTCATGGCCAGCTTGCTGCCCACCAGCACTCCCAGGTCCCTTCCCCACAGAGCTGCCTTTGAGGAGATCAGCCCCCAGCCTGTGCTGGTGCGTGGGGCTGTTCCTCCCCAGGTGCAGGACCCTACACTTGCCTTTGTTGAACTTCATGAGGTTCCTCTCTGCCCAGCCCTCCAGCCTGCCCAGGTCTTGCTGAATGGCAGCGCAGCCTGCTGGTGTGTCAGCCACTCCTCCCAGTTTGGTGTCATCAGCAAACTTGCTGAGGGTGCACTCGGTCCCTTCTTCCAGGTCACTGATGAATAAATTGAACAGGACTGGGCCCAGCACTGACCCTGGGGAACACCGCTGGCTACAGGCCTCCAGCCAGACTCTGCATCGCTGATCACAACCCTCTGAGCTCTGCCATTCAGCCAGTTCTCGACCCACCTCACTGTCCATTCATCTGACCCACACTGCCCGAGCTTACCTATGGGGATGTTACGGGAGACAGTGTCAAAAGCCTTGCTGAAGTCAAGGTAGACAACATCCACCACTTTCCCCTCATCTACCCAGCCAGTCATTCCATTGTAGAAGGCTATTAGGTTGGTCAGGCGTGATTTCCTCTTGGTGAACCCATGTTGACTGCTCCTGATAACCTTCTTTTCCTGCATGTGCTTAGAGATGACATCCAGGATGAGCTGTTGCACCTCTGTTCCAGGGGTGGAGGTGAGGCTGACTGGCGTGTAGTTTCCTGGGTCCTCCCTCTTGCCCTGTTTGAAGACTGGAGTGACACTGGTTTTCCTCCAGCCCTCAGGCACCTCTCCTGTTCTCCATGACCTTTGAAAGGTGATAGAGAGTGGCTTTGCAGTAACATCTGTCAGCTTCCTCAGCACTTGGAGGTGCATCCCATCAGGGCCCATGGATCTGTGTGTGCTAGGTTTGCCTAAATGATCTCCCGTTCTTTCTTGACCAAAGGAAAGTCTTCCTTTCTCCAGACTTTTTCTCTTGCCTTCAGGGTCTGGTATTCCTGAGGGATGGCCTTAGTAGTAAAGACTGAAGCATATAAGGCAAGCTATAAAGGCTGAAGCAAAGAGGTCATTCAGTAACTGTGTTCTCTGTGTCCTTTGTCAACACAGCACCCACCTTATTCAGCGGTGGGCCCACATTTTCTGTAGTCTTCCTTTTCCTGCTGATGTACTTGTTGTCCTTGAACCTTCCTCACCAGATTTAATTCCAAACAGACCTTAGCCTGCCTTGTCGCATCCCTGCATGCTCTAACAACATCCATATATTCCTCCAAGTGGCCTGTCCTTTTTTCCATATCCCATAAAGTTCCTTCTTCTGTTTGAGGTTTACTAGAAGCTCCTTGCTCATCCATGCAGGCCTCCTGCCCCCTTTGCTTGATTTCTTAGCCATGGGAATGCACCTGTCTTCAGCTTGGATTAAGTGATGCTTGAATATTAGCCAGCTTTCTTGGAACCCCCTTACCTTCTAAAGCCCTGACCAATACAATTCTTCCAAGCAGGTCCTTGAAGAGGTCAAATTTAGCTCTCCTGAAGTCCAGGGTTGCAATCCTACTTACTGCCCTGCCTCCTCCACGCAGAATCCTGAACTCCACACTCCACCATCTCTCATGGTCACTGCAGCCCAGGCTGCCTCCAACCTTCACATCGCCAACCAGCCCTCCTTTGTTTGTTAGTAAAAGGTCCCACAGCACACCTGGCTTTGTTGGCTCCTTCAACACCTGCATCAAAAAGTTATTATCGGTGCTCTGCAGGAACCTTCTGGACTGTGTGTGGCTGGCTGTGTGGTCTTTCCAGCAGATGTAAGTGTGGTTGAAGTCCCCCATGAGAACCAGGGCCTGTGATCATGAGGCGCTCTCCAATTGTCTGTGGAAGGTCTCATTGACTTCTTCTTCCTGATCAGGTGGCCTGTAGCAAACACCCACAACAGTGTCACCCATGTTAACCTGCCCCTTAATCTTTACCCATAAGCTCTCGACTCACTCTTCACTAACCCCTAGGCAGAGCTCGATACATCTGTGCCCATGTGAAAGAGCAGCAGTGGATAGTAATCTGTCCTCTTGGCAAGCTGTGCCACCCTCTCAGCAACACCTTGGACCTTAAGTATGGTCTGCCTTCTTTGGGGAAAATTCAAGGCAGGATTTTTGCAAGGAGTTTCAAAGTGAGCTTTGTAAGACCAGGTAGGAACTATGCTAAGAGATGTAATGCAGCTGGCTTTGCAACAGTCTGAAGGAAAAACTAACATACATGAGTTATATCTGATTTGTGCATCTTGTATGTTGGAAATATATTTCTATGGGAGATTGTGATGGAACTGCCTACTGGCTGGGTAAAGGCAGCAGGGAGTAAACATGGTTACTAGTAAAAGATTAATGAGATGGACGAATATTTAATCTCAGTGTTCACACTCTAATTTGTTGCTCTTATTTTCACTTCACATTCACATAGCTCAGTGAAATGCCTTGCCAATGAAAGCAGCTATATGCTTAGAAGCTTGAAACAAAGAATTGATTCTCTTCAAGAGGCTAGATGCTACACTATCAAGAAACTGTGGGGCTTGACTTTTTGTTTGAAAAACAGAGAATGAAAAAATGTCTACTGAGGGAATTTAAAGGCTGGAGTTCTATGTCTTGTGTTATGCAAGGGAGCAGGCTTTTGCAATAGTCTTTTTCTGCTTATAAAATCCATAAACAATTTGCAGCAGGTTTAGTTAATTGTGGCATTGCCTTTTTTCTCCCTTGTAACCTTTTAATTGGACTCCTATATATTTCTTCTGGCTCCAGTTCTGCTTTTTTTTGGTCTGCTTCTAGCAAATTATAAATAATCTTTTTGTTTTGGTTTACCAGTAATGAAGTGGACCTGGTAATACCTAATCATCTCACAAGAGCATACTGAAAGTTAACTACAATTTGAAAAGCAATCTTAGATCCCCTGGTTCTTAATTACTATGTAGTAACTGCACAGCACTGCAGACTTAAAAGTGATTTAGTAATGAGTTACTGAAGACATGACCTCATTTCATTCCTAGCATCAATTTTTAGAACATGAAAATGTTACATTTAGTCCATTTTCTGGAATAGAGTATTTGTGACTAAACTAATTAGCAGCAGGTAGTTGACACAGATGCAGTTTAGCGAAAGCTTTATCTACAGTATATTTACTACAGCAATAAAGGTACCCACTGCAGATGGTAAAGCATGTGACAAAGAAAGGACTGTGCTCCCCAATCAATATATTTCTGTCATAACTGGAAACAGCTTGGAGTCTTGAGAATACTTTATCACATCATTCGAGGAGCTATAATTGAGCAAATGTTATTAAAGGAAGTTGTGGTACAAAAGTGAGTAAGTATTGAGAAGTTAGAAACATTTCTTCTGCTTACAAGATGTAGTAAAGAGTGGGGGTGGGAAAAGGAGAAATACAAAGTATTCCTAGATATACATGCAGTTTAGTAACTCTGCAAAGGAGAAAAGTAGTGACATTAACATCAAATTAATAGTTGCATTATACCATTGTCTTTCATGTGATGAAGTTTACAGCAGTCGCTGCATCTGTGTGCTGAATTTCTTGTATCTCATGCAAAATAAGCCCTGTTACGAGTTTTGGTGTCTTAATTGAGATAAGCACTTAGGTACTCTTCCTTCATTGCAAAATGATGAAATAACCAGGGGACAAAATCTAAACCCATAGGGTGCTCTAGCTCTCCCCCTAGTGCCCCTGCCGCAGATTTAACAAGGGGTTTGAATTTCTATTTATTTTTTTATTTATTTATTTTTACACCACACCACATACACCCCAGTTTGTTTATCCCACACTTGCTACAGGTAACAGGCTTTTGCATGCACCCAGCCAGATTAGTTACAGGAAACGAGCTTCATTTGAAACCATCTCCAACAACCCTAAATGTATCGACACCCAAATGATTAAAAACTGAAGGGTAATTCTCTTCTAAAGCACTTAACCATTCAGAAAAGTGGCCTTGGACTTCAAGACACTCAGGCATTCAAAGAGGTAGAAAGGCATCCGCAGATATTTTTGGCAACATACTGTAGCTTGTGGTGAGGTGGGAGCCTACGGGATTTTAAAGTCCCACTGGGCATCTGCTTATGCAGATACAGATATGCACACACAGGTATGATCTTGACCCTTAGACCCAAAGAAGTGTGAAGGCTTTATTTTCCACAAAAGGCTTTTAGCAGGAAATACACAAGTCAAAACCATAGACTCTTTGACTCGCTAGGCAGCTGATATCCAGCCTTCAAGAGGCACTTACATGTTCAGTGTCTCTTTTTGACGGCACAGTTAATTTGGCACAGGCAATTCTGCTTCTAGGGATTTCTAATGCTGCCTCAGGTGGGCCATATTGCATAGGATTTCTGATCCAACATATGCCCCTCTCTGGCTGCCAGGACTTTGATCTATTAAGTGCTTTAGAGGGAGGGAGTGTGCTTGCTTGTCTCTTTTTTCTTTCTTTTTTTTTTTTCTTCCCTAATATCCCAGGGATATTCACTTAGAATATGGCAAATATAGGGTTGTTGAATAGCTACAGTTTTTATTTGTCTGTGATACTGGTGGTTCAGTATGTACTTGTTTCCCCCGCCCGCCCCCCTGAAGGGGTTTTGAACTTGCACTTTGCAGGAGAGTGGCCTAAGCCAGCAGGCTGCGAGGAATGGGCTACCAGTTGAACCAGAGAGCAATATGGATACTGCTTTGACATCAGGACTGTCATGTGGGGAGGGAAAAAACCCTCTCTGTCTTTAGCTACATCACACAATATTTAATGAAGTCCTTAGTAGAATGCAGCTGAGTGACCAAACTTTTCTCTTGCTAAAAGTTAATATCAGACTCCTTTGATCCTGTGAACATTTTTTTCATATGCAGTGGAACAACAGTTTCCATTGGAGCATTATTTCCATTGGAACATCATCCTAACCTCCAGCAAGGTGCTTTCCCCTGAGCTTGGGACAGATTTATGGGAGATAAGAGCTTAATTCCTTGCCTAGAAGAGGTAGCTGAACTCAGGTTTAGGTTAACAAAATCCTTCTAGGCACTGACTTACAAAGAAGCTAAGCTGATGGTGCTCTTTTGCTGCATTTTGAAACAAAACATTGGACATGTTCCGCTTAGGATGGATTTCTCCCAGATTACTCAAGGCTGTGAATGAATGGAGGACATTTTGTGCCAAGTAAAGTACTACAACCCTGGCAAGGCAAAGGATTTGGGACAGATATCTTTAGCACTTTCTAGTGCTTAGATTATGTGATCTCCGTGATTCAGGTCTAAAATGTTTTGGGACATAGCTCTCTCAGTAGACGCAGCCCACCCAGCACCCTTATAGCTGTACAGCCTTGTTTGTGTATGCCATTAGATGAGCATAACAACTATCCTGAACCAGTGTAACATCCTCATCTGGTTCAGCTCTCTGTCCATAGGAAGGTATCTGTTCAGAGGGAATTGCATTTGTAACTATGGCAGGAAAGCTAAAGGTCGCCAAGGTTCTTTGAAAACTAATTAGTTCTCTTAAATCTGGATTCTTCAATGAATTTGGCAGTATTAATTCTTTGAAACCTTGGCCTTAATTCACTTTGGAATGCCTTGCCTGTTATTTTCAATAAACAGCTGATCTAGGGGGAACATACCGAAAAACTGGGCTCTGACTCCACAGCAGGAGACCTAACCTATCTGTACGGCAGAGCACTGGCAATGCTCGTATGTTGTGAGTGTGAAATGAAATGTGACGTACAGCTATAATGTGAGCTGCTTCTGCATTTGCTGCTCTATGTCTATTCACACATAATACACGTCCCTTGTACAGGACAGGCCCAGTCTCACTTAGGACAAAGTATTTTGAAGTCCTGTATTTAGGTGGGCAGTCCAAGTACAAATAGGCTTGCCTTCTACACAGGTATGTGTTTGGCTGTTTTTTTGATAACTGACTGGAGGAAACAACAAATCACAGGCACAAAGCTCAGTAGTTCAGTACACCCCTAGTCCCATTGTCCTTCAATTTTGTCCTTTGTAGTAAAGACTACAAGACCTTCAGGGCAGACTCAGTCTTTTCTTCTCAGTTCATGTCTTTGTATCCTATTATCATAACTGGAGCTCATAGGCAATATTTGTACTACTTTTAATAGGCATCGGTTTGAGTAACAGATGCTTATTTACAATGATTCCTTCTCCTCACTAGTCAGGGCTATGTGTAAAAAGGGAATTCATCATTATATTTGGAGATGGTGGGTTTTGAGTGTCTCTCTTCTGGACAGTACAGTTGGGAACCTGGTTGGGATCCAGTCCCACAGGTAGCCCCATTGCAACTTTGTGTGGGCCACAGTTGTTAGGGAACGTGCACTGCAGAATGCCTAAGGGGACTGGGAAGGGGGGATTTCTAAACTTAAGAGACTGTGTTCAGCAAAACACGGTGCAAGACCGCTTATGTTAAGGTTACACTTGCATCGAACAGGGCATGCCTCAGCCAGGCAGGTGGTGAGCCAGCAGTGGTCCACTCAGACTCAGATGGGATGGTGGGAGTGTCACTGGCAGAGGGCACTAAATCAGCTCTCTGGGTAATACCTGATCACTAGCTCTTGCTGTTTGGGATGTGCTGGTGAAATATCCCTGCCCCTAAAAGAAGCAGTGTGATGCTAGCAGTTTCACAGCTCCACAGGTTGGTTCCTGACAGGCATTTCAGCACTGCCAGGGCTGCTGCTGCTAGTGTGAAGTAGCTGCAAAGGAGGGCAAATTTTAATGCTGCTGATATTCTTCCACTGTGATTACAAATCATGTATCACATATCAGCTTCTCAGTGGGGAACCTTGGGACTTCAGCTGGAGTAGTGTGGGAAAAAATCTATTATTTTCTTTAAAAATAAAAAGGTAAATGTACCATCTCAAATATCCATTTGAGTTTATTTTTTGAAAGTCATAAAACAGATGTGTGGGATGAGCTTGTGGTGAGAATCGTATGTATAAGCAAATTAATTTCTGTGCTACAAGATGAAACAAGTTATAAACATGTAGGGATATATTTTGGTCTACTTGTTATTTTTATGGCACCATCAACACAACCTCCTGCTGCAGCTGTGCAGATCCTAGAATATAAGCAAGCGTTCTTTTCCCTACCAAATCTCATGTTCCGCAGCTGCCTTGTCGATTGAAAAATACCTGGATTTGCTGCTGCTGTTTGTTATCCAAAGCAAGGACATCCTGAGTTGGCACCTCCTGGCTCTCTATTGTGCTCTGCTCTGGCATGTGACCGCGCATGCTGGCCGCTGGTGACAATTTAGCCATTCACACAGCCCCATGCCGCGGAGGCCTTGCCACTTGTTCTGTGCAAACATTGATCTGTTGGAACAATCAAATCCATAGACGTCAAGGCCGGGGATTTGAAAAGGTGGAGTAAAAAGATCTATTTGGTAGCTTAGTATTCTCGGTAGTCTTGTAAAGCAAACTTGCTGGGCAAACTATGTAATGCAAACTTTTCTGCACTTAATGTTATTTTAGTAGAAAGAGCTCAGATTGCAGCTAGGACAGTTGCTGGGTTTCTCTTCAGCTGTTACAAGTCTGTTTAACCCGGCCACCACGCGTCGGCTTGCACGGTGTAGGTGCTCGGGAGTCCCGCAGGGGTTATTTCCCGTAGCGCCGCGCCACCGGTGAGGGTGCGCACGCCCCGCCAGCCAGCGCCCCGCACGGCGGAGGGAGCGGGGCCGGCAGCGCGGCCCGCACGGCGGCACGGCTGGTGTCTCCGGGGCGCAGCCTCCCCGAGCGCGTTACGGCAGCAGGTTGTTCGGGTCGCTCCTCAGCCCCTGCAGAGCCGGGCCAGCAAACGCAAACGGCAGCGTCGCGCTGGTTGCAGCGAGGGGCAGCAACGCTGCCGAGCGCCAGGCGCCGCCCCGCAGTGAAAGCTGCAGCGGCGTGACCGAGGGGGAGCCCTGCGGCCGCAGAGACGCTGGCTGCGCTGGGGCGGGCCCCGAAGCCCAGGTTTAGGGCGCCCGGTACCGGACTGAAAGCGCTGCGGGCGCCTAATGCGAGGACCCGATACACTACAGGCTCGCCGGGCCAGGCGGCAGCGGCTGCGGGCCCGGGTGGGGGCTGGCCCCGCCCCGCCCCGCCCCGCCCCGGCTGCGGGGCTGAGCCCCCGGCGCTGCCCGGCCGCCCTCACCTGGGCGGGGCGGGGCCGCCGCACGTCAGTCAGAGGCGCGCCCCGCCCCCGCGAGCACGGGCGGCGCCTCCGCTGCCAACCAGCGGCGGGAGGCGGCGGCTGCCGAGCCGGGCTGAGGCGAGCTGGGGCCGGCGCCGGGGCCGCCATGGAGCCCCCGAGGGACCAAGGTAGAGTGGCGGGGGGCTGCCGCCGCGCCTCCGGCGGCTCTGCGCGGCGGGTGGCGGTGCCTGGCGCTGCCGTGCGGCGGGGGGGGGACGGGGGCTCCTCTCGCAGCCCTTCTGCCAGGGGCACGCTCGGCCCGGACCTGCCCCGCCTTGCCCTGCCCAGCCCCGGCGGCGGGCCCGGCGCGGCCCGTGTAGCCCTCCGCGCCCCGGGGCTGGGCGAGGGGCTGAAGGCACCCCCGGGGTAACTCCCGTGGCGGGCTTGGGTCCCCCGCAGGAGCCGAGCGCGCCCGGCTGAGGGAGCTGCGCTGGAGCCCGGGGTCGGTGCCGGAGAGGGTCCCCGGCCTGTGGCGGGGCTGCGCCTGCAGTCACGCCGTCGGCTCGGGAAATGCGGAACCGGGGGCGGGTGCTAGCTTCGTGCCGGGCGGGCGGCGGAGCACGGGGCGGCTGCGGCCACCCCGCCTCCGCCGGCGGTGCCGCCGGGCCGCGGGCGCGGGCAGTAAACCCCGACTCTTCCACCGGCGTTGTGGAGGAGAATAAACTTTCTGTTTTCCCTCTGGAGTAAGGGCGGACCGCTTTCGTTTTACGAGCGTGCGACTTTTGATTAACCAGCACTGTTGGTAGGGTTTGCTCCCTCCGAATTCCCTGCGTGTCAGGGCTGCTCAGCAGCTGGCGTGGCCGTTTCGGCGGCCCCCCCGCCCCCCCACCCTCCAGCTGCCGAGCGTGGCCGGGGTGGCACCTCGGGCGGGCGGCCGCCTGTGTGGCCCCGCCGGCGCGGCAGGCGACGGTGCTGGGCTGGCGCCCTCGTGCTGGGGGAGGCTGCTGCCCTGGCCCCCGCGGTGGCAGCACGCTCCTAAACTTCATGGTTTATTTAAAACCCTGACCTTGGGGCTGCAGCCTGAGAGAGTAGTTGGTGCCTTGATGAGGGCTGACCTGAATGTGGGCCAAGCAGGATCTCTGGCTGTAAAAGCTTCTCCCACAAAAGTGTGTGACGTATGTCCTACCGATCTGTGTATCCACCGGGAGTCTTTTGTAGGGGTGTAGTACTGAACTAGACACCGGCTGCTTTCCACCGGATGAAGCAAGGCTGGCTGGGGTCAACGAGCTACTTTGTTCGAGTAAGCTGGTAGGGCTGCTCGGCCCGGCTAGGCATCCGCACCCTTGGACTGATTGCGTTCAGCATTTTCCCACTGAGCATGCTTGGGGTGGTAGGAGGTGTTCACTCGCAGCGGCAGTGGTGTTGGAGGCGTACAAGGTGCTGGAACCCCTGACTCTGTGTGGTCCAGCTTTCTGCTCTGCCAGCTGAGCTGCTTCAGGCAGCAGCCTCGAGCTGTCCATGCTTTTGTTTTAAGTGCTTGGAGGCAGCTGTAGTACACTTGTACAATTATCAATTACTTCTGTGTTTCTCTATATAAGAAAAAAGGGCAAGTTATCTTTGCCAGAGCAAAAGATAATCTGGTGAGGGGCTGAACCTCCTCAGGGTGATTCCTTCAACCATTCTGAAGTCCTGCGTCTACCGTCAATATATATAAATTAAAAAAAAAAAAAAAACAACACACCCCAAACCAGCAACAGAAAAAGCCAACCAAACCAAATCCCCAAACCCTATTCTTAGGGACTGACAAACAGAACCGTTCAGCCAGAAAACAGCACAGCTGTCGGTTTGATCTGTATTTTAATTCCAATTGCAGGAGCGTTAACAGATTTCAGTGTTTTTCTTGAAGTTTGTTCTTTGTATTTGAGCCTATTAAAAGGCAAACACTGTTACTGCAACTGCAGGCTCGGTTTTGAACAGCTTCTATTGGAAAAGGAAAGTAAAATACTGTGATCTTTTGAAAAGCTTTAGTGACAATGCTGACACTTTCTAGAGGCTTGTTTTGCTGTTAAACTAATTTTTATATAAATACTGCTTTGTATTAAGAGGGAACCACACCTCAGGCTGTGTATCAGAATAGTGTATGTAGTGTGACGTAAGTGACTGTTATGGAGCAAACATGGTGCAACACCTTCTTCCTCTATTGCCTTTTTGGATGAGGTGGAGACCTGTGGGTACAGCAGGAAAATCTAGAATAGCCAACACACTTGTGCCTGTTCAACTAATGGCTTCTAATACCCTGCTATTTAACCCATTTCCCTGTAGTACTTGTATTGGAAATTGTGCTTGATGAGATGGTATTACATACCAAAGCCATGTACATGGCTAAAATCCAAGCTGCCAGGTCCTGTCTCTGGGGCTGGCTTAAACATCCTGGATTGCTGCCTCTAACCAGAAATTAATTTGTTTAAAAGTGTGAGTCAGAGGTTTTACTTTCCATTGTTATGATGACAGCTTTCTCAGATAGCTAAAGTTAGGAGGTGGGAAGAAAATCTAGATTATAGTTAAGACTGCAGCCAAACTAGACAAGGCTAATGCTATAGGTGTATAATGTGTTTAAGTCTTCACTCTCTCGTGAGTGGTCAGGTACAGCAGCATTCCTTAAATAGTTGTTACTAGCCTACTATCATCAGCATCAGAACCGCTGAGCAATTTTTCATTTGAAGTGTCTTTGTTTTCAGCAAAGAGATGTAAATCTGGTCTTCCACTGTGTGGACTCAGTTGCAGAATGGACAAATAACTGCAGGTGTGTTTTCTGTTTTCACAAAGATTCTGGCTTCCCACCCCTGCTGCGCCATCCACACACCCCCCCCCCCCCCCAAAAAAAAAAAAAAGAAAACCAAACTAACACACCCCCACTAGTATACCTGTGGTATACCTGGTTTTGCTTGCAAAAAGAGTTTCTCTCTGGCTTGCCGCCACTATTACTGTTAGCACTGGTACAGTTCGTCACTCACTGGAGAAATAAGGATGAAGCTGCCCCAACAGTAGAAGCAGTGTGCTGATGTGTTCTGAATAGGGAGATGGTGCCACTGAGCAGTCCCATGAAGACATGCAGCATAGCACAAACAGTTATCTAGTCATACTGCATTTCTGACATTGTGCTTAGGGGGTTCCTCTTAAGCTTCAGCAGCTCTTCGCTTATGTAATCCAGTGTCTTTCAAAATCTTCTGGCTTTGTGGGACTTAAGAGTCCCAAAACACTACACATGATTGTTTGAGAGAGTATGTAAGCATTTCTTTTCCTAGAGCCTTGACTTGCATTTCTGCTGACAGAATGAACTTTAATGCTCCCGTTGTGTAGAAATTACTTGTTGCAGGCAGTAGGACAAGATTTCCCCCATTGTTCTGATGGGTGAAGCTGCACCTTTTTCTACAGCTTTGTTTTCTTTATCACTAGGTACTTGCAGTACTGTAGATAAGAATTGTTTTTTCCTTAATGTACAATTGTGAAATCAAGCACTTGTAAGTAAATACAAGTGGACAGCTGTTGTCGGACCTGCAAAGAATTTCACTGAACTGAGTGTCTGTAGCAGTGACTTGAAAGAGGAAAAAAACAGAACAGTTACATCAGAAGTCCCTTGATCAGCAGCAAGTCTTCCCCTCTCTTGCATGTAAAATTCTGGGGGTGTGGGCGGGAGAGTCTTGTTCTAACTCAGGCTGAGGGCCCTGGCTTGATAGGGTGGTGTTACTGGCATTGCTATCCTCCCCCATCAGCTGGTGCGTGAATGAGGTACTGGAATGGCGTGGGGTGGGCAGCTGGAGGCTAGAGCAGTGTCAGCTGTTCCTGCCCTCTCCAGTGCTTGGGCATTGAAAGATAGCTTAAACTCTTCATTCATGCTTGCAAACACACTTCAGGAAGAGGTGGAGGAGGGAGCCTGCCCAGCTTTCCAGCAGTGGAAAGAATCTGTTGCTTGTGGCATGTGTGGATCTTCTGTCCCGGTTCCCTATAACCGGTGCTGTCACATGCAGACAAGACAATCCTTCACCCAGCTAGAGTAAAGGCTGCTTTCAGGCCTTTTGGGGTAGGGAAGGCTTAGCTAAGGATCTGCTTCCTTTGATCCTCTGATGAGGCCAAGCTGTAACTGCTCAGGGCTTTTAAAATCCCAGTGACATGAAATTGATGCAAGTCCTGCTTGTTCCGGTTTCCCACACTTTGAAGCCCTGTGGAACAGCCCCTATGTTCCCCTTTCACCCACTGCAAACAACCATCTAAGCAATGGGAGACCTTGGAGGCTGGGTCTGACCTTGCTGGCTTAAAACAAAGCGCTGTGCCTTGGCTCTGGTTTAAGAACTGTGCTGGTGCAGCCTGGGCAAGTGCCTTGCTCTGCTTGATCTGGGTGCTTTGTGGGTGAAGTGGGAACAGCTGATTTTTATGGCTGAAGTTGGCTGCCATCTGTTAACACCTCTCCTGAAGCTGGCCTGGGTATGAGTGCTATTGAACTGCTTTCAGCTGTGCCTGGAGACTTCTGAGCACAGCCCTTTCCATCTGGAGGGGCTGGCAGTAACCACGTACTGCACTAGTCTGCCTTGGGAATTTTATTTCTATTCATCATCTTGCTCCTGTCTATCTTGTACATGCATTTCTTTTTTTCTTGGCTTCTACAGTTGCTAAATACAGTACCCCTTGACTAACAGCCTCTGCTTCATGAGCCAGATTTAGCGTAGTCCTGGGAGGAGCGGGGTGATGGGGAAACACATGTAGGGGCTTCTGATGCTTTGTGTCACATGCTGACCATGCTGGGTGAGGGCACCCCAAAAGCTACTTTGGCTGCCTTGAGTGCTGTAAAGACTGGGGTGTTGGGTAGGCTTTGTCCTCTTCAGTCACAACAATTTGCTCCTTTAATAGGAAGGGGTCTGGACAATTTTCATGGGGAGAGAACCCCTCAGCCAGCACCAAGAAGTCTTGTGTTAAGTCAGGAGACTAATTTGCGACATAAAATCAGGGAGCAGTTTGTGGATTGCTGATTTCTGAGGGTGCTGGACATTACTGCAGGTAAGGGAGGATATCAGCTGTATCTCTTAAAGTGATGTTTCCATGGCAGCAGATCCAGTACAGGGAGTCTTCTTGAAAGCCAATGTTTGCTTGACCAGCTTTCAAAAGGAAAAAAAAAAAAAAACAAACCCAAAAAACTTCATCTTTAGTTTAATAGAAAAGAACAACGGTGTAGGTTGCTGAACCCTGTGTAGCAGATATCTGATGTGTATGGGGATTTTCATGTTTTTAAGAGAAGCTCACCTCCAGGTAGGATGATGATGACCACACTGAAGTCTTTGCAATATGGGCACTTCTGTTTTGAGATTTGCTGGATGGAGGAAGGGAGGTGTTTACCCTTGTCCTTTTAATATCCTGCAGTGAATAAGCAGAAAAATATCAAACAAAGGGTGCCTGAAAGGGAAAGCAAGCATTAAGTGAGATTAAGCACTAAATTGAAATGCTCTTGTTCAGCCAAAACTGTCACTCTGTGTCAGCTTCAATTTAAGACTCCAGAGGGACAGCTTTCTCTGCTGTTAAAGGTAACAAGCATCTTCAAAGTCCCTTGTATCTGAGTGTGTATTAGCCAGAAAGATTAGGAGCCTTCACTCAAAAACTTTGTATTGGAGGGCAGGCTTTCAACCACAAGCCTTCTCTTTTGAAAAGGGCTGCAGTAACAGACCAGCTGCACATAACTTTGTAATCTGGATCTCTCCTGAAGGTTCAGTGTCACTTCTGCTATTTCCTCTTGCTCGTCTTCCTCCTCAGCCTGTGGTGAAGGGAGGTGAAAGAACATGCAGCAGTGTGTTGACTTTGGCAGTTTGGGAGTGGTACCACGAGCTAGGGTAACTGAATACTGCTGAATGCTGGTGCCTGCTGTGAAAACACTTCTCTCTTGCAGAGGTGTAGACAGATTTTTCTGCTATTGCAACTACAAGTGGTGGCAGTTGTCTGCATGAGTCTGCAGCCATTGTCCTGGCAGGGGAACGGTGCAGTGGAGGGGACACTGGCTGCCAGTGAATGGTGGTGTGTGGAAAAATGCTTATTGTGCTGTTACTTGCTTCCGAACAGAAAGGGGGTAGATTGAAGCTATCTAGCAAGAAACCAGCGCTACTATTGTGGTGTGAATGCTGTCACTGAAAGAGGCAGCTTTCCCATTTCACAAGCAGACTTCTCTATTGCAGAGTGTGAGAGCAGAGCAATAAATGTCCTGGATTCTCACTGACAGTGGAGTGCTGCAGCAAATGTGTACCCTGCCTTAGCTGACCCTGGGACACTCAGTTTCTGCAGAGCTGAGGTCTGTAGGAACATGCTGTGCCACACATGGATTAGAGTGATAGGCTTCTGAACTGCCCCCCTCCTGCTTGTAGCCTACCAGCAGCACAAAAGTGTGTGCTATGCTTAAAAACTTCATAGGCAGAGAGGAAGCATGCTTTGTGTGTGTGTGTATATATATAAAGCCAGTAATTTATTGTTTGTGTAACTGGAATTTTAGCAATCTAATTCAAGAATGATTATTAGTTTAGCTCTTGCTATGGATAAAGACTATGCAGATGAAGTCTTGGTAATAATAAAGGTAATGTTGTATGCACTTAGTTTTTACACCTTTTCCTGGTGTTATTCTCATGGCCACTGAGGCTGCTAGCAACATTTTGGTGTATTATAGCAAGTTGTCAGTGTTATCACTACTTTGCTGGGAAGAACAGGATGTTTATGGCTGCTTCTTCCTCACTGTATGATCCACTGGGGTACCTCTTTCACATTTGCTTTTTACACATTTGCTCTTTCTTTTATTGTCCTGTAAGCTCCATGTTGTGTCCAGATCTACTATAGAAAGTGCCTTTAAATGTAATGTTAGATGTTATTTCTTTGCTGTCTTTGTTACCTCTAAAATAGTTTTGTTCAGCTGCAGATCTCCATTGCTAATTGATTACTTTCTTATAGCTGTAAGGTCACCAGTGTTGACCCTGTGCCCTGTTACTTATACCACTCCTTTGTCACATCCCATGTTCTACTTTCTGAGGTACACCAAGTAAAACAAAGCTGCAGGCAAGTCAAGAATAGTTCAGACAGAGTAAACCTGACAAACCTCTGGTCCTGAGGCCTTGTAAACTTGGTTCAAAGCTTAAGGCCTCTTACTAGTGATTGGCAATATGGTATTGTGGGATAACAAAGAGTCTGGTCAGCATCTGTAGCTTGTTGGGAGTGGTGGGAGAGGCTAGCAGAGGCAGAGCAGCATTTTTTTTTTCCTGTTTTGCTTTCCTTTCTCTAGCAGTTAGAGGGGAACGGAGTTTCATGAGCCCACTGAGCCCAGGATATAGATGAAAAGATGTGCCAAGGGAGGCAGCCTGGGCTGGAGTAATTGGTTTTAGTCAGGTGTGTCCCCTGTGCTTTGCTAGGATCAGAGCCCATGCTTGGCAGTGATCTCGGTTCATGAGAAAAAAAGTAAAAAAAGGTGAAAAAGAAGCTTTGTGAGTAATGCTGCTTAGCTGCTCTTTAGCATGGTAAAACTGTTTCAGCTGTGCACCCTGGGGGTGTTGCTCATGCCTGTTTTGCTTTGTTTACTTTAGAAAAAAGTACTTTAATTAAACTGCTAGCAGGAGTCCCAAGATAAGCAAAAAGCAATCCTATCATTCCTCTCTCTTTGGCTGTTCTCTGCCTAAACATATATCACATCATGGCATTAGAAAGTTGATTAACTTGATTAGGATAGCAGAATTTAAAAGAAAGGAGTTATCAGTGTCTGATGATCGTTGCAGTGCTCTACAGCAATCCAGTCCCTGGGAATACTCATATAATAGTGGACATCTGCAGACGCTGGTGGGAAGGGCTGCGTTTGAAGAAGGCCATTTCTATAAACTTGCATCTTCTGGTCCCCTGTAGTCTCTGCCGAGTAGTTTAGGGTCCTGATATGTCGCCTGCTTTTCCTCACACAGGCTTCCGAGAATGGAGCTGTACAAGGACTTTCCTATAAGCATCTTTAAAGAAGCTGTCCTGTAGGTAGGACCAACCAAAAAGAAGGGTCAGGGGTATGAAATGGGCACAGCTTGCACTTGCTGAAGTGCATCTTGGTCTCTAGTCACTGTATTGGTCTGTAGAAGACAAATCCCTTCAGCACAGTTCAAAAGTGTTTTGCCTGCATCTGAGGAGTTTCGAGAAGCAGGCTGAAGGCAGAGCAGAAGCCCCCAAATCAATTGCTGTTTTTAACTAGACTGCTGACTCTTCTGTGGGCTTTGATTACTGTTTGCGAAGCTTAGTTTTATGCCTGAACATAGACAGGCTTCAGTCTGCATGAGTGGATCACGTGCTACTGCATGCTGTTTCCATAAAACCACTCGAATCTGTGCTAGGCAGCCTCTAAAGAGGCTTGCTGAGCAGCTGATGTGTGCTCAGGGATGAGGAGCATCAGGAGTAGTACCAGCCTAGTGCACTGGGTGGGGAAGGAGCCTTATTTAAATATTGACTTTCCTTTTGCCAGATGTCACTGTCTTGGCAGAAGGAAAACAGGCCATTTTACTGCAATGTGCTTTGCTTGGAGCCATGAGCTCTTAAAGGCACCGTTCATGCTGTGTGTTTCATCTCCTTGACAAGCTGCTTGCAACGCTGGGCTCCAAACCCTTTTTTCGAGAGGACACTTGATCTTGAGTAAAAGGATAGACCTGCAGTGAGTCTTTCTCTTCTCCCAGGACTGCTCCGGTGCTTGCCTAGCAGGTATTTGTTTTACCTTCTTGTATTCTGGACTGTGACAGCCTTTGTGTCCGCTGCCTGAGCAGACTCTTCAGGTGCTGCGCAGCTATAGTGCCCGGAGTAGGTAATGTACGGATCCTTGAGCAAGGGATGCATCCTGGATGTGTCCACCTGCCGTATGCAGAGTGTTGGCATGTGGTCTGTCACTACCTCCAGAGGCACTTGAAGGAACAGGGAGCAGATGTTACTGCAGAGATAATTTGTCTGGACATCTGAAGAAGGGTGGGTGATGAGTCTGAAATGGCAAGCTGGGGTTGTGCTGCTGCCTGCCAAGCAGTTGCTCATCCCGGATCTTACTGAGCACAGCATGGATCTGGCGTTGTACGTCTCCCAGGTCCTGGGCCATGTTTGGACCCCTGCATTCTATCTTTCCCACCAGCTCCTGCTCCAGGGTGTGTGGGGACCTCGGCCCAAAGCTTGGGCTGGGGACGCACACCCCAAACCCAAGTTAAGGATGTGTGTGTGGGGATCCAGTGCTCCATAGAAGTTGGCCTTTAGTTTATGTAGCTTAACTGCTGAAAACTCTAGTGTGGCTTCTAGCTGGCTACTGCTGTTGTATGATTTAAGTGCAGTAATTTGGAAGGAGGGGAAGACTTTAAAGCTTTACTGCTGTTTTCTCCAATAAGGCAATACTTAACTGCAGTGAAGGTGTCTTCAGGACACCCATGTTAAACCTCCTCATCTGAAGACTGAGGAAGGAATAAACAGTCCCTGCTACCATTCAAATAACTGTTTTTAGGAATCAGTGTTAAATACTAGTCTTTTCTGAAGTACATTTGCATTTCTTAATGCACGTCTAGCAAATGCTGAGGTACAGTGGTGAGACCTGTCTATCTTGTGAACCGCTCCTTGAGTTTTGTCTACTGATCTTGATGCTCTGCCAGGGCTGCAGCTCAGTCTAAATAATGGTCCTTTCTGGGTTTGGTGCCTTGCTAAAACATGTTTAGCACTTTACTCAGTCTAGCAGAACGAGTGTGAATACTCAGGATGTAGTAGTAAACTTCCTTGGAAAAGTAAAATGCAGTGGCTGCATGTCTTTTTTTGAATAAGATCTTGATTTCTAGACACAAACAAGTCCTGCTTTCCTGCTCTTCATGTGAATATCTAAATACTCAGTCAACTGTGTTTTTCTGAAGGCATCTCTGATTATGTAATAATAGGGGCAGAATTCAGTTTTGGACTGCATTGTTTCCAACGGTTAATTTGTTCAGAGAAGTGTGTCCACTGCAAATGCATCCTTTATTACTTAGTTCCAGCAACCAGTGCTGCTGTTCGATATAAACTTGTTTAGTGGTGTTTCCCATCAAGGGAGGAAAACCCCAGAAGTTCACAAGGCAGGTAACAGCTGCTAGAGATGCCGCATATGTTGCAAGGCCCTGCCACCATGTGCAGTGCCGCACAAACTGCCCTCTGGTTAGGTTGGTTAGGTAGTACAGGGTGATTCTGTAAAGAAGCAAGAGTTTCATGGCTTTGCTGGAGTGTGTATGGGGGTACTTGTTCAGTATGTTTCTCCATGAGTCGTGGTTCTGAAGACTTGGTTTTAACAGTCCAGCAGTCCCGCAGGAAAGGCAGTTGGTGCTTTGAGAGCATGACTGGAACAGCAGGGGTGACCTTTTTGCTTAATGCATCTCTCTGGGTGCATTGCTTAATATCAGCTTCTGAGCTGTAAGTTGTTTGCATTGTTAAGTGTATAATTTGTTCCTGCAAATTGTTCTGGGTCGGGCAACCCCTAGTATCAGTACAGGCTGGGAGATGAACGGGTTAAGAGCAGCCCCGAGAAGGACTTGGGGTACTGGTGGATGAAAAGCAGGGTGTGAGCCGGCACCCGGCAATGTGCACCCACAGCCCAGAAAGCCACCCATCTCCAGGGTCACATCAAAAGAATCCTGGCCGGCGGGTTGAGGGAGGTGATTCTGCCCCTCTACTCCACTCTGGTGAGACCCCACCTGGAGTGCTGCGTTCAGCTCTGGAGTCCTCATCAGAGGAAAGACCTGGACCTGTTGGAGCGGGTTAGGAGGAGGGCCACAAATATGATCAGAGGGCTGGAACACCTCTGCTTTGAGGAAAGACTGAGAGAGTTGGGGTGGTTCAGTGTGGAGAAGGGAAGGCTCTGGGGAGACCTTGTTGTGGCCTTCCAATATTTCAATGTTTTTAAAAAAAAAAAAAAAGAAAGTTGAGGACAGACTTTTTAGTATGGCCTGTTGCTGTAGGACAAGGAGGGGTATTGGTTTTAAACTAAAAGAGGGTAGATTCAGACTTAGATACAAGGAAGACACCTTTTATGATGAGGGTGTTGAAGTACTGGAGGAGGCTGTCCAGAGGGGTGGTAGATGCTCCATCCCTGGAAACATTCAAGGTCAGATTGGATGGGGCTCTGGGCAACGTGTTGTAGTTGAAGCTGTCCCTGCTCGTTGCAGGGGGTTGGAACTAGACGACCTTTAAAGGTCCCTTCCAACCCAAACCATTCTATGATAAATCACAGACACTTTCTGGATCTTTAATTGAGAAACTTATGTTAGCCTTGAAGAGTATTTTCGGACATCCTGCTTTGATACCTTTCTGTGTGGATTGCAGATGAATGCTATGGTTGACAAGAGCAGTGGTGAGCAGAGAGATTTAGTTTCTGCATATTTCTAAATGAGAGCAAGTGAAAACTGTTGGAATTAGTGCTCTGAAGCTGAAAGGTTTTAGTTGGCTTGCATGCCTGTCACTGAGCATGTTTTCTGGCATGGAAGATTTTTGAAGATTATATAAGAAAGCAAGCAACTTAAATGTCAGTGGAATCATCAGAGCAACCTGTTGAGTGTTTCTTGTAGAGATGAGGAAGTGTTTTTTGAGTAAACAGCAAAAGGGAGAGCTTTACCAGAATAAATTTACCATCATCTTAAATTCCATTCTAGCATGCTGGTACACGAGGTCTTTAATATGATTCTGTTTTTTATTTACAACTCGAGAACAAACTTTACTTTGGTGAATCACAGAAATGTACTTCCCTCCCATCCCTAATGAAAAGTACTTGCCTATTCAAGAAGCATCTTTTGAGAAAGTGAAAATATGGAATGGCAAGAGGGGATACCGAAGTCAAAGGAAGACCTCTGCATGTCATGAAGAGGAGGTGAGAAGACTTTTTAAGCTCTTAGGGAGGGAGAACTGATAAGTTGAGGACAAAACAAGTTTCGGGTGAAATGACTAAACTTTTATAATCTGCCTGTTTTAAGGCAGTGTCACTAGAGAGGTCTTGTTTCGCCTTCATGCAAGGTGGTGGCAGCAGCATTTCTGAGGGGTGTGATGGCTCCTTAATAATAATGCCATATCACAGCTTCCTAGCTAATGTGCATGCTAGAGGATTGACAGCTGGGAACAAGCAGTATGCAAGTCAGTGCTTGGACTTTCACCTCTTCAGTATCCTGGTCCAGTTTTTATATGACAATGCAGAATTAAAAAAATTGTGAATTACATTATTAGTAACTGTTTAAGCTCTGAATTATTCAGAGTGTTTTCTGTGCTGATGGATGAGCTATGATGTGCCAAATGTGATGTAACAGTAACCTGCTGGGTTTCAGCTAGACCAATCCTTACGCATCAAACCTGAAAAGTTTACCAGGCTAATCCATTAGACTGGAACATGTCCAGGACTTACAGTGGCTATGAATGTATGATTTTGGTTTGGTGGGGTTTTTTTGTTGTTTGTTTGATGTTTACAGTTGTGAAATGGGGTGTATGATGGGTTAGCTTGTGCAATAGAGAATGATGCTGAACTTAGCAGTGCAAAGCTTTATTCTTAGAGTTAGCAGTGATGTTCAGTTCTTGGTCAAATACTGTGAGGAGGCAACTTGTAGAAACAGTGCAGTGCAGTTTTGGACCAACTGCTCACTAAAAGCAGTGAAGGTGTGCTTTCTTTAAAAAAACCAAACATAAAAAACCAAACCCAAACCACACAGAGCCAAACACATCCCCCCCCCCCCCCTTTTCTCCCCTGCCCAACTTCTAGAGCTGAAGCAGTTTCCTTCAAGACACACTGTTCAAATTTCAGTCCTTCAAACCCACTGCACTTCTTCCCTCTCCCTGTAGTTTCCATCATGCTGGCTGTACCAGAATCAGGAAAAACGTCTACCTGACTTTATGTTCATCTAGATGTGTCTTTACAATTTGTCTACTCATATACTTCAGTAAAATGTTTTAACTTGCTCTATTTACACCACTGTGAAACGTGAGGAGTCTGGAAATCAGTTTATCCAAGCATAATGGTGATAGGAAAATTTACCTTTGTATAGAATGGACTGGGACACAATTAGATCATGAACAAATATATGACTACTGCTTGGAAATCTGGAGAGATTAGTACTTTTCTGATCTGAACCTGTGTAGGCTGTAGAAAAGCAAATACAGATTGTCTGTAGTGTCACCCAGAGGCAGAACGTGATGCCTTGTGTCCAAAGTCTGATCTGATGGAAAGAGGTATGCTCAAGTTCTTCTAGGACCTGGAGATCTTTGAAAGCTTTATCTCTTTGTAGGGAAAAATCTCTGGACAAACTTTCTTGACCCTTTTCCTTGCTTTCCTCTGGTTTTGGAGTGATTAGTGTTCTGTGACTGTCTGTTGCTTTTGTGTGACAGCAGTATCTCTCCAGGCTAACAGTTTAATTTACTGCCCTAGTCTGACTTGGAGTAGGAGCAAATGTCTCTTAACAGGATTTACTCAGCTCAAGCAGCATTAAAAGTCATTCGAGGACATACCAATCAGATAAAATCTCAGAGTACTTATTAATATAATGGAAACTTCAGTGGTCATAATACCTTAAAGGTAGTGCATTATCTGCTTTATATTAGAAAAAAATAAGCCAGTAGTGCAGTTGGCTTGTTAATGAATTGCCTGTGGTTCATTGCGTGCACAGTTGCAGAATTCTCCCTTTTATCTTTTAAATGAGATTTAAGAGCAGTTTGCAGAAATGTTCAAGCCCCATGTCTTGAGTTTGACCAATTTGCAGCCCCGGCAGAATGCGGTTCAAGGTCCCTTTGCTAGTGACAGCCATTGCTCCAGATCAGTTTGGAAGCACTGCAGGAGTTAGTGCTGCCCAGCTGGGCATGCCCTGTAGCAGTATGGGCAAGTAGCAGCCAAACCCCATCTGGAATAGGGCAATTCAAGCACTGCGTGGTTGGATGGGTGACTGGTAAATGCTGGACTGTAGAGGAATAGGTAATGTATCTTGTTTGATGCTGCAGAGAAAACAACACAACTTTGTGTTTTCAAATGAGAGATACCCAGTAATAGTGAACCGCTGCATCAATGTGCAAGAGTTCTTCATACCAGCAATCTGTTGGTGTGCCATTAGTACTCCTGTGTTGGGCCTTTCTTATGTTTAGGCGAGCTCACCAAAATGCTGCAGTGGGTGAGAAATGTAAATGAGTAATACAGGCTTGTCTTTGTTATGGGCTCATCTGCTCAGATAAGGTATGTAACTGCCTCAGTGTCTATTGTTGGCTTTGAAGTACCTCATGGACAGGCTGGTTCTCTGAAGGGTTTGTGGCAAAAAGCATTGCTAGTCTAAAGGTGTGATTTGACTGGTTGAGGAAGGGAGGATCAGTAGTGTGTTCTTATGACTTGAGAGATTTCTGGGGCACGTATGATTGCATATTTATTGTACCAGTGCACTTCAAGTTAAGCGAGGTTTTGCGGTTTCATGGACATTTTGCACTATGTTCTCAGATAAGGAAAGTGCAAAAACGTTAATAGGGTTTCTACACAGCTTACTACTTGTGATTGCTTGTGTTGGAGAAATTATACTTTAAGTGTTATGCAATTACACTTATTTGAAAGCACCAGTTTAAGATTTAAACTTGGTTAGTCAAGGCCTCAGAAGAGAAGAGAATATCAACCTGATGGTTGCCGTCGACATGTTACATTATTAAGCCAAAAGTTTGTCTGTCACACATAACTGAATAACTACATGTAGCTTAAGCAACGCATGTTTGGAACGTTTTGTGCCAGCTTTTGTCTGGACTGAAGAGCTTTGCTAGGAGAACCTGAGAGCAAGCACTAGGGAAAGTTGCTGGAGGAGTAAAGGATGCTGCACTGGAGTGGTGAGGAATAAATTGAGGAGACTGAGAAGGAAATTAAAAGACTTCAGACTAGTTTCCCCAGGCTCTGTTTAACTGATAATTGAAGGGTAAGAGGAAGAGAGGTTCCTGATATAAGGTAGCTTTAGTGTAATGACACTGATGCCTAATTAGTCTGCTTCAAGCTTTTCTTTGTATACAAGGGTGAACTCTTCCTGATGCAGAGGCATACTTTTCATGTTCCTCTGGGGGAAGGCAGGGTCAAGCAGTAGCGGATGGCTTTATAAAACGTATTTTCTAAGAGCTTCTTCTGTGTTAAAGGTTTGGAATCATGTGTGGTGCCCAAGAAGTTGCTTGCTCATTCCTCTTGTGAGCAAAATGTAAGCCAGTCCCTCCTACGCAAATACAGGACTTTCCCCCCTCAGAATCTGGCCCAGTTGATCACTACCTTTTCCCTGCAGACTTCTAACTGCAATCAAAATAGTCTCTGCCGTTGTAAATCCATTTGCCTTGCTTGTCAGCTGTCATAATACTCCTGTACACTGGGGAGATGTGTGGAAGTGCAAAGTCTCTTGCGAAGTCTCTGCCCATACCTCAGTTTAGAAAGGATAGGAGAAAACTGAACTTCATTCTGTCAATAGACAGGTATTTGCAAATCTAACTCATAAGATGAAGGGCTGGCCACAGACCTCCTATGGGGCAGGACACCAGGACTCGCTTGTGTTCCTGAACTGTCTCTTTCAGGGTTGCAGACCTTGGAGGATCTGGGTGAGCAGCCTGTGACTTTGTACAGCTGTTGTCTTAATCACAGAATGGTTGAGGTGGGAGGGGACCTCTGGAGGTCATCTGGTCCAACCCCCCCTGCTCAAGCAGGGCCACCTAGAGCCGGTTGTCCAGGACCATGTCCAGATGGCTTTTGAATATCTCCAAGGATGGATCTTGTGAAGTACATACTCTAAGCCATGTTGCTTCCATCAAATTTTGTGCTGCTTAGGTGCTTCTGTACTCTGTACTTCTGTCCTCAATAGTAAGTGGTGCAAATTCTGTGCTACACCAAATCCAGGCACGACCTTGGTAATTATGTGGTGGGAGCTAGTGTGTACTTCAGCCATTGGAGAGTGCTTGCTGGTATTACTAAGGTGCTTTGGGTCATATTACTAAGTGCTTGCTAAGATTACAGATGATGCTTTTATTTAGTGATTATCCTTTCAGATACCACAGTACATGATTCAGCCTAATACATAATTACAGCCTAATCAAATCTGCTGTGTTTTTAAAACTGCAGTATCATTGTCATGGTGGGACCTGATACAGTGGTGTGGGAATGGTGGACTTTTCTGGAGCTGCTTTTCAGAAATAGAAGCTCTGAGGTACAGTGTTGAAGAGGAAGGTTTGCTTTAAGGGTGCAAAAGAGCAGACTTGTCTTCCAAGGTAGGTTGGGAGTTACTCCAATCAGTCACTCAAGTAAAACTTTTAATTAGATTGCAATGTTACATACTAAAACTTTGTTTAAAACAATCCCTTTCTGCAGTACTGCCTTTTCTTTCTAATCCTTTTCCAACTGTCATCTGGCTGCAGCTCAGCACTGTTTCTTCAGCATTTTTGACAAGTTCAGTCTCTGGCCAGGGATCAGACGCTAGAGAATGGCAGTGTAACTGGGGTAAGTGGCTGAGTCAAATAAATACGTTCCTCTAAAATCTACCTGACTGTTCTAACACTCTTATCTCACTGGGAAATGTTTCTGTGTATTTGCAGAGTTTGGCTTGACTTCTTGGAAGTCAATGCAGTGCCCTTCCTGATCACTGGTTTTGGAGTGCTGGGTACTGTGTCCTTTGTCCTGGACTCTTCCCACAGTCTGGAAACACTTTTCACCTGCTGTTGCTGGAGCTGACAGATGTGGCTGCTTTGGCTGCTGTTTGAGACACAGAACTTTGCCATAAGTCTGGGATTTCTGCCTAATGAAAACCTTGTCAGTGCTGGAGCAGATATCTGGTGGTGGAGAACCTGTGCAAATGCAGAGACTTTTGTCTGATATGAATGGGTTGAGTCTTACTGTGGTATCGGCTTGTCCAGTGGCAAAATATGCTGGAGTGTGGATCTATTCCCTCACAAGACTGCAGGAAATGAGCCTGAGTTTATAATTGGATTGGGAGGAGAAGAGAGCAGAACTGCTGCCTTTGCTAAGATGTACATCAGCTGTCTGAAAGGCTGTGGGCTGAGACTTCGGTTTAAGAAAAGAGCAGTACTAGCAACCCTGTAATCCTTAACTGTAACGCTCAAAAGTGTTTGTCTTGCAGGGTGATACATCTTGGGATAGTACTGATCATTCTAAGAAGGTTTTGTTTGTTTGGGCTTTTTGGTTGTTGGGTTTTTGTTGGTGGTTTGGGGTTTTTTTTGAGTAAGTGAAGGCAGCATTTAGTCAAGAAAATGCTGGAGAAGATATTTCTATATGAAGAATCATACTGGACAATGCTGTTGCATCATGGAGAGCTAGTCTAGAGGAAGCATGTCGGGGGAGGCTGAAGAAAGGAGGTTAATATGGTGGTGTTGAGTTGGACTCTCCTAGAAGATGGCAAATGCCTAAACCCTTAAACCACAGTGTGCTGACTATTACTAACAGGGCTGCAGAAGCCTGTACGCTTACTGTTCAGGAACTGGTATAGCTGTGTGGCTCCATTCATGTAATGCATAAATCTCGGGGCCTGAAAGCATTATCTGCTGTTAAAAGGGAGCAGAGAGAGCACAATATGGGAATAGGAGCATGAATGTACTAATTTAAGGCTTGCTTAGTGTTTGGGCTTCTGTCCTATTGCTACCTGGCTTCTTTCTCTCTTAATGCAGTTTTAAGGCCTTGGATCAGGTGCTGAAAGGCTTTAGTTGTCTGTAAATTGGTAAGACTTTGAAGATCAAAATGATGCTACACAGAACCTAGATTGGCTTAAGATGCTTAAGTAGCTTTATAGCTCTTAAAATGGCTTATGCCCTGTAAAACTCGGTTGGAACGGGGAGAGGACCCTGACTGTTGCTGCCTGATTGGGACCTACCTGGGAAAGATGGGGTGGGGGAAGACCTGGCTGGAAATCTTTACCCCAGCTGCAGTTACTGGAAGGCCTCCAGTCAGTCTTGCTTGTTAGCAGACTGTAGAATATTCAAATTCAGACCATGTACAGGCTGAGCAGGCAACTGAATCTTAACAGTCAACCTTGAAACGAGAGAGTGAATCTTTTTGCTATGCCTCCCAAAAAGAGCAAGTGTCTCTTCCCCCTCTTTGGCAACAAACTTTTCCCCTCATCTTCCCCCATCCTCTTTTGCTTGCTGAATTAAGTGCTGGATAATGGTAGCCATTCCAAAAGTATGGGCAGTGGCACACAAGTTTGGTCTCTCTGTGCTTAAACAGGACACAAACACAGGATGTCCAGGATGGTGAAGGTGGTGTCTGTGTAGCAGCAGAACTCTGATTTAATTATGCACAGATCTTGTGGATTCGTTCAGGTAGCTTTATCCAAAGTATTGTTTGGATCTTGTGCTAGGGTAGTCTCTGCACTCCTCTAATTCTGAGGCATTAGTAGTAGCCTTTGTATTGTGAGTTTAACTCTTTGTATGAAACACTACTGGATACATAGCTTAGTTTCTTCAAAGCCCAGAGGTGGTATTTAGTCACACTTGAACTGGATTTGGTTTCTTTAGGGTAAGAGTGATATAACTTTTTCATGTATAAACTATTGTTCTGCTAGACCTAAATGTGGGAAAAGCTTCCTTCTCTCCAAGGCTGCCATAACATCTTATCCTTGCTTAGCTACCAACAGGGTAGAAATGCTCTAATACTATATTATTTTACTTAAATTGCTGCTAGGACCTTGGACTAAGGTGGAAGCTGCTGACCTGGATAGCAGGTGGTATCTGAAGAAAGAACAGTGTCTGAGACTAGAAGGCAAATACCTGCTTAACAGTGTTTGCTCAAACTTAACGTCTTTTCTAGCTGTGCAGTAAGGTCCCTCCCTTTTGATTCGGGACATGCACAATCTGTGTTGGCTGTTGGTGCTAAATAGTTACCTGGGAAAGCTTTAAGCACACTCTAACCTTAACAGAGGAGATTACAACATGATTAATGATAGGAGTTGTAATGGTAACACTTTGCTGAGGCTTGCTCAGCCTTCCTGAGCCACTTTGTGACATTCAGTTGAACTTGTCAGTAATTGGTTCAAGCATCCTTGACAGAAGTTATCTACCTCAATGCCAGTCTTTCAAACACTAGCTTCTAAAATGGCATAGATGACTTCAGTACCAATCTCTTAGTTATCCCAAGTTGTTAAGGCCAAATGAGTACTTGTTCTGGAACAGAAAAATCTTTAGTTTTAATCTCTTACATAGTAAGCACAATCTCACTGCTCCTTGTCTGTGGAGCAGGTGCATCTTTGGGCTTCAGGTACTGACTTGCAGCTGATACCTGCAGTAACTACTAAGGTACACCTCTAACAATTGAATTTAGTATGCAGGGCAAAGATCAAAGATACTTGAGCATCACAGTAAGTACTCTAAGCCACGTAACAGAAGTCTAAACTTAAGCTACAGCTCTAAAATGTATGTTTTGCACTGGGAAGGCAGAGTACATCTAGGAAGGTATGGCTCTACAGCCTCAGTTTTACCTCAGGCCAGCTGCATGTGTTCTGATTTACCATGAGCAGTGAGGAGGAATGCCATGCAGTGGGATATTTGGGTCCTGGGAGGGCCCTTTAGGAAGGCCTCATAATGAGCCTGTTTTCATAGTGCAGACATAGCTTGGTTCCTGCCATTGCCTAGCTACGTTCAGACTGAGAGCTGTAAAACTCGTCAAAAAGCTTCACGCTGCAGAGCAAAAACTCTTTTCAGTTCCATGTGGTTGCCATGTGTCATCCCCATCCTGCTTTGTTCCCTTGGGGCCATCACTTTAATCTGGAAAGTCCTTTGGAGAGATTAATTCCTCCTCCAAATGTGCCACACTAACAGCTAGCAGGACCTATCTTCTTCTGTCCGCCTTTAGGCAGTATAGGAGAAATTCTGCCTTGCTCTGCCCGGGATGCCTGCGTGTGCTAAGCTGCTACTGGGGAAGAAGCAGATAAACTGTTACAGCTACTAAGGCAGTACTTGTCTTGCCTGAAGTGGATGAGGTAGGAATGACAGGTAGCCTAGAAGTTGTCCTACAGCAGGTTTGGTAGGGTAGACTGCAGTCCTTTTTCTTACAGCTAGGTTGGCTTGTACTTGAGTGTGAAGACCATCAAACTTCCGTAGGTGATAAAGAAGAAAGTTGTTCTGCATGACAGCTTCCTTTATAACCAGGTAGGATGTGTAGCTGAGAGTAAGTGAGGAGCTATGCTCCTGTAAACTCCTGCAAGTAAGAGAGCCGAGGCTGATGTGTTTAGGCAGCTTGTTTGGGAGGTGCTATAACAACCCAGCTGTATGGCCACTATAAGGTAGATTAACCTGAGCAAAGAGGGCAGTTTGAAGCAAGGAGTGCTTGCAAAGGCCCTCTCTTGGGAGGGATCTTAGGACAGTAATATTTCTAAAAAACAGAGAATCGTCTTGCATGACTTCTGGGCTCATGCTCAGGTTATGCGTAAGCCAGGGCAAAAGCAGAATTCAGCTTCTCATGTGGAGTCTTGGGCTTGTAACTCAGCAGACTTTCCCTGTAAGCCGAAGTTATGTTCTAGTGTTGGGCAACGTCCTGTACTTGTGTCTGCAACTACACTGAAGATGTGTCAGAGAGTTTGGCCCATATGCGCTTCCTGTGGTGATGACAGACCAGGTCAGCGGTCTCAGATTTGCAATCCAGATGTTTCTAGGGAGATAAAACCAACTTTTGCACAATAAAGATGCAAAAGAGTACTAATTTCTTTGAAGGGATGGTATGAGGTAAAATTGAATGCAGAGAGTTTCCTGTAAATCACAAGAACATACGTGTTGACTCCAGTAAGTGCCCTTGGCCAGGAGATGGTAGTGCTGATTGTTAGCAGGGATGAGCAAATCTTTGTAAGGGCTCTTTTTCCTATGGTAGCTACTTTCAGGCATTGTAGCCTGCTAGCATTGACTGGTGTTACATTGAATGATTCTCTGGGGTTGGGAAAAGTTGTAGGGGGTAGCTTTACTTTCACACTTTTTCTGTGTTGGGAGAGTGTCAGTAGAACACACCCAGCTCTTCCAGTGTGCCACATCTGATAAGTTGTCATTTTGTCTAATCCAGTTAGTACAATTACTGCCCAAGCCTTTTGCAGGGAATGCAGTCCCCGCCTGCTGAGTTACAGGAGGGAAGGCTGCAAACCAGAATCAGTAGCTATTCTTACTAGTGCGTGTGGTTGATAGAGAGTATATTAACCCTGTAGCCATGTTAGTTCTCTGCTGCCTCTGGATGCTTTAACTAGAATCTGTGACCAAAGCTTTGACCTTTGTCAGGTGAACTTTGTAGTATTTCTGGCAGATGCCACAGTCATGTGTCGGAAATGCAGAGGGGCATTGCATTTTCCTCTTTTCAGTGGGTTCGGAAAATGGCAGAGACCTGTGTTTCTGGTTCTGGCACTCTCATTGTCATGAGACTGCAGGGAATCTGGACCAGAAGCCAGTGTAGGTCGGCAGCCTAAAGGAAGTGTTCTTTAATTAGCTGGAAGGTCAGTGAGCACAGGAACAGACTGCAGTGGCAATGGGAAGTTAAAACTTCAGAAGTGGTATGCTTTCTTCCAGGGAACACATTGTCTAGGCTTGACATGGGGTATGCTGCAAGGCTCCTTCACTTTCGCAGCACTGAACAGAGGGTGGTGTGATGCCGCTGACTGTCTCTGTCTTAAAACATCACTCTTATGGTGGAGAAAAAGATTAACTTCCATTTGGTTATGCTTTTCTGTGTGCAGGCTGAAGTGAAGAGCCGAGGTGGAGGTGTGAGGCTGAGAGGAAATTGTTGCTCAGCTGTAAGGGCAATCTACTTACTGCTAGTAAGGTTGTTTCTCAGTGAAAGAAGCTGGCCTTGGGGAAAAAAGAAAATAGCGAAGCACTGCAAAACTGTGCTGAGTGCCTCTTTTAGGTAAGAAGCACTTCCGTTTCCCAGAGCTAAATCCTGTACCCCCAGCATGAAGTCAGATGGTTTACATAAGTTGATCTTTCTTCATGGTATACGTGTCAAAACATGAATACATTTCATCAGGACAATGCATTCCAGTGTTAATGGTTCATGGCGTAACTGGCTGCTCTGAATGACGCTGGCTGAAGCACCAGGGATATAGGGCAGTGCACTTCAGTAATCTTTTTTGGAAAAAAACCCAATAAAACAAAAAATAAAACCAACCCACAAAAACCCCAAAACCTCTCGCATATGTTTAGCCTCATGGGCAAAAATCATAGTGCACATTAGCATGTTCATTACAAAACCTAGACAGTGGTTATAGCATAGCCTTCAGAGATGAGCGCTGCTTTCCTCTATTTTGAGCTCACACTAAAGCGTGATACCTGGGCAGCAGAGACTGGGTTCTGGCTACTGATAATTACACTGGCAGAAGCAGCTGGAGAAGTAGTTACGCACACAGAATTTTCCATTAATCAGAGGAAAAAGTCCTACACAGATGGTATATAGGATAGATTACGGCTAGTAATCCTTTTGTGTCCTAGAAGATTAAGAATATCCTGGTGTAGCTGCAGTCAGCTGACCTTTTTTTACTTAAATCATTGAAAATTCTTGATGCAGTTCTGCAGAGGACCAAGGCTTTCCCAGAAGCCACAAACGGTGTACTGTGAATGTTTGTTAAAGGAACGGTCTGTTCAAGTCCAGCGCCGGATTTACAGGAACTTAACTTTGTGCCGTGTAAACAGCAGCAGCTACAAGATGGCTAAGAAATCACTTGCTAGATGGCTCTATCAAATCTAACAGAGGCATAAGAGAGCTCAGTTTTACAAGGAGGTATAGCGAGTGGTCATGTGAAGGAACAGAGGGTTTCTGAATCCTGCTGTCTGGGTCACCCAGAAAGCGAAGATGAGCGTTTCAGTGGAAGAAGAGGATGGCTGCGCGTTCTGAATTTTCTGGCATGGATCTGTATGAGGATTACAAATCACCCTTCGATTTCAATGCTGGAGTGAACCGAAACTATCTTTACCTGTCGCCTAGCATAAACCTTTCTCCACCTGGATCGCCTACACTGGTGAAGTCTGGTAACTTCCTTCTTTTTTTTTTTTTTTTTTTAAAAAACCTCTAGATGGAAAACTTAGATTAATATCTGTAAAAAGGAACTTTTCAAATTAAGAATCTATAAAATTTGGCTGAAACACCAGTGTAAATGAAGGTGAAAGCTGATCTGCTGTAACTCTGGTAGTTTATTAGCTTTGGTGTGTCATGTAGGTAGTATCTCATGCTATGCATTTACCAGCTTTACCTTATTTGATACTTCTTAATTCAGTAGAAAGGCAGAAAGGAAAACAAGGTGACCCAAAAAATTAGGAACAAAAGCACAGCTTCTGCAAGATTGAACTATTTGGCTTAGTTTGACTATTAGCTTTTTTGTGGAGAGGTTAGGAATTGCATACTTAGTATGACTTCAGAGCACTGAATAGTCTAACGTCTGCTCTTGCCTTAGTACTGAAAATACACTGATTAATTAAAATGCCCTCTAAAACATTTACTATGTTCCACCTAGTATTTAAAATGCTGTAAATCTTGTGCCTGCAGATACTAACTGTACTTGCACTCCCCTGAGGAAGTGGCTGTTGTGTGTTGTGCTGGAGCAGCGTCCGTCTAGTGCTTAACCCTACTAGTTTCTAGCTAGTAAATTGTACAGAACACTTATGGCTGTGCCCTCCAATGCATCCTAGTCTGGTTTTACCACCTTTCCTTTCCATCATGTGCTGCCAGACATGATCTTCCAGAGTAATTAAAAATATAGAAAGCTTAGTCCTACTTCAGGTGTGACAAGGCAAAGCAAAATTACGTTTATTTAATGGGCTTGTTCTTTAAAATCTTAAAGAAAGGTGCATCCCTTGGGGAACTAAAGGAAACCTCTGAATTTGTGAACTGGGGCCTCTGGGAAACAGTGGTCAGCTTTCACTTCTGCAATTACTGTATCTCCCATCTCTTCTAAAGCAGGGGGGAGCAGTCCTTTGTATCTGGTGGTGATGCATCACCAGAAGCACTAACCTTTGCTGAGCTTTTTTTTTTTTTTCCTTTTTCATTCACTTTGAATGAATGTATGATTAGCGTTTGGGAGAAGCCCAAGAACTTTTTCCCCTGAGCTGAAGAAGTATGTCTCACTTTGCCTTTTTCACTGAGATAAATGTGAAGCACTTCAATTTGATCTTTCTTATATGTTGCAAAATAAATATCCTCTGTAGCACTGTATGTTACTCAAATGTTGGAGTGATCTTAAACCTTGTAACAGCTTGTTCTCCTGAACTCTGAAGTGCCTTTTTTCTTTGGCTTTGCCAACTGTATAGTGATAGCCAAAATACTCATTCTGAGTGTCTCACAGAGAATGTGTCTGAAGATAAACCTTTGTGAAGGCTAACCCTCCCCCACCCCAAAGGCTGCTCATCTGAAATGACCACTACTTCCTTAAACTGCTAATGTTTACTGCTGATCTCTGAATTCAGGCCAGAAAGAGGTAGGAACCTCTGGTCAAAATAGGGCACGAACTTTGGTTGAAACTAACCAAAGCAAATGCCAAACCAGGAATGACTCCAATGCTTTGCCTACCCTGGAAGAATAATAGGCATTTAAGTGCCGTCTCCCTAAACGTAGTCTATGGAGTCCTAATCAACTAACCTTTTCATGTCTTTATTTGGTTCATATAAGTAGATCTAATAAACTGCTGGGATAATATGTTAGTATTAGAAATACAGACACCTAAAAACTGACCTTAAAACTAGTTACATTTTCATAATACTAGATAAGTCTTCCCATTTTTCCCCCCCAATGACATTTTTACTCTGTTTAAGAGTTTGAGATGCAAAATGTTCAGCTAAACTTGGTTATAGCAATCAGAGTACCAAATGACTGAATTTTGAGTCCTTTGCAACCCTGAAAATGCAAAAGAACTAATGTAATGAAAGGTAACAAGTTGGAAGCCAATAACAACAGTTCTGCTGGTGAGCAGAAGACCACAATTGAGAAATGCTCTCTCAATAACAGACTGAGTTGAAGTATTTCCATCTGTTGGCTGACTGCTGTTTCCCTTTGTGGTTTCTTGCCCCAAACCCCACAAAAATGTCTAAGGTAAGCTGTGTACCTTTCCTTATGAAGCTTGCTTAAAGCCAGGATCTTACTGTCTGTCAGCCCTAGCTGATGGGTTGCAGCCACACCATTGTGGAGGTCTGTGGGTTGTTACCTTCTTGGTCAGGCTGCCTAACACTGCCTTCCTGTAGCACAGATGAGCTCTGTGTTCTGCAAGTATTGAAATGAACAGAGGAATGGGAGCAAAGCAAGCAGAGAGGTGAACAGTTACAGGGGAAGAGAAGGGAGATGACAGAATAAAGATTTATGGAAGGTGTTTGCATACTTCAAGTGCAGCTAAAGGAAAAGTAATAAATGGAAGGGTGGCGGAAGGCAAAGAGGAGAGGAAGGCATGGTCAGATGTACAGAGTGAGGTATGGAGGACTCTTGAGTAGCAGTGATTTCCTGTATTCCTGAAAGATCTAGAAATGGGAAGGGGAGGAGAGTTCATTCCCTTGCTTCTTACCATTGTGTCCTAAGTTCAGTGTAGGCAACAAGCAGCACAGACTCCCTTAGAACAATAGTTTTACAAAGGGAAGAAGGTGCATTCCCCAAACAGAAGCTATTGCTGCAGGAGACAATCCAGCATGTTTTCCTACTGCTGGATTGACTTGATCTATTTTTGGTAAGATAATCCAGATGACTTCATAACCAGATTTAACAGGCTCAGCTGGATGTGCTAATGCTCTTGGAGTCAGCATGGGCTTTTGTACTTGCAGACTTTCTGAAATGGCTTTTGCAATGGCAAGCTCTGTAGTCCTTGAAGGGCCTGCAGATGGACAATAAGGTCAGGAGTCAGAGGCCAGCCTCCTGGGGGTCATACAGAGTGTCAGGGGAAAATGCAGTTTAAATGGTTAGTGTTCCTTCAGTATAGGCATGTGTAACTAATAGGATAAATAGCAATTTGACTAAAAGGTATGGCATTCTTAACCATTTGATGTATAAAACAAAAATTATCTGATTGTGAGACATAAGCTGTAATCCTCTTTTTGGTGCTGTAGTGCTGTGTTTTGGTTTGGGCATTAAACTTGAACTTTTCTTCTGCCCTAGATTTCTGCCAGAAAAATAATGTATTTGGAAACCTGTAGGAAAGATGTCATGTTTGTGTAGAAGACAGACATAAATCTCTGGGGAAATGTGGCATAGATTTTACATATAATTGCAGAATGGGGTTTCATTTGCTTTCTGTACACTTCCTTCTTGGTGTGCTCTGTGGTAACTTAACATTTGCAAGTGTTCTGCCCATGTAGCGGTGTGCTTCTAGAGGATGAATGTTCTGGACACAAAGGCAGAAAACATACTGTTTCAGAAAGAACTTGTGGAATTGAGTTTTAACTGAGTTCAGTAACTTGATCGAGAACTTCTTTTCTTAGGCTTCACCTGCCGCTAGGAGCATGTTTCTTAGAATACCTACAACTAATTGCAGACTTACAGAATTGTTTTTTCCCTAACTCTTCAGTTGATTGTTATGCAGCTATTTGATGTCAAGCCTCATAATGAAATCATAGTGGTGGTCTCATTGCACGTTAATGAGTTTTTGGATTCCCAGACCAAATGGTAGTATGGAGTGCCATCAGAAGCTGCTGAAATGAGAATGGAATTTTATCTGGTTAATTACTATAGTGATTAGTAAGGGAACATTACTTAATATGTCCTCAACTTGTCTGAATTATAAATTTATATACATATACACACACTCACCCTCTCTTACAAACAATCAATCCTCCTGGGTTTTTTTTCTTCTATTTTAAGATTTTCTTTTTTACTATCTATAAAGCTATTTTACTTCTTGAACAGAGAATTAGTTCTAGGAATCCGTAACTATTCCACCACGCAGTCTCTCTGCAAATTAGAACAGAATTCCTTAATTCTGGCAAACCATGTTTAAGTCAGCTACAAGGATTCAAAATGGGGAGTCTTTTGCTGGAATATCTGTTTGTTGCATTAGAAGATGTTTAAAGTGATCTTACTGCAACCACTGAGGACTAGCAATAAATGAATCTTTAAAGCAAGCACATCATAGTAATACAAATAGTATTGTTCTCTCTCCTTTCCCTGAAGCTGTGAAGCTGAAATTTGAGGAAGACCATAGGGATGTTTGGGATTCATACAGAGTTTGGCAGTGTTTTAGTTTCTGGATTTGGAAGGGGAAGAGGCAGCAGTGTGAGTGGATGCACATCCCCATCAGTCCCTTCCCAGCACTCCACTGCTTTGTCTGAAGTGACAGCCTTTTGTTCCCAGGCTCCTTCTCTGGGCTTCTCACCTGTCTCAATGTCCAGGTGCAAAACCAGCAGCTGACTTCTAGTTCCGTGGTATCTGCAACTTTCTAGCCACAGTGGTCCCAGTTACTAGGGTCAGAGAGATTGTGCAGGGTATGGGGGAATAGGGGAATAGTTCGTACTTGCAGTGCAACCCTCTGCTGTTGCTGAGCTTGCTTGTCACCATGACTGTTCCCAGTGTGCTCAGAAAGGGCATTTTTTTTTTTATCTGATCCGAAGAGCAGTGAGGGAGGGAGCCTCAGCTTTGGTCTTGAGCGCTTCCAGAGTTTCTGTGCCACATGAGCAAGACCGAGCAGAGTGTGTAAGGACTCCTGGGCAGAGGTTGTATAGGAACCATTGGTTGGGACGTTGTGTTCTGCACCTTGCTTTCTATGGTAGTGGGCTGCATTGTTCTCAACGTGTCTCCAGTCTCCTATTATAGCAGCAGCTGCAATTATATTGAGCCTTAATACAACCTGATGGAACGAAACAGCCAGTAAAATGCCTCTGGTTTCCTGTACGCTGTAGTACTTGGGGAATGTGACTCTGGTGTCACATCAGGTTTTTTTGTCCACTGGCACAAAAGGGCTGCGTATTAACATTACCTGCTATCTGGCAGACTCGTGATGATCTGACTCTTAATGGTTTATTCACCTCAAGGGCTGCTGAGAAGTGACTCTATACCTGAGGTTGGAGAGGATGCTGCTGCTACAGTCGGTATGGCAGAAACACTCTCAGAAGAAGAACAGGATGAACTAAGAAAAGAGCTTGCTAAGGTAAACCTCTTGCAAATAGCTCTTAAACTGGTTTTGAGAATGAAAATCTGGGGTAACGCTGTCTCTGAACATAGAGTTAATGCTTTGCATATTTATTCTGTGAATGTCTAAAGCTAGATATGGCACTCCTGTGTATTGTGGGGAGGGAAAGGGAAGGTGTCAAGGAGGAAAGAACAGCCAGTTCTGGCTGTGGGGAATTAAGCTAGAAGTACTGAGCGTGCAGATCTTAAACCAAGATGTGTAAATGCCTAACCCTTTTTTTTCCTCAGGTGAGAAGGGAGTAAATAAGCTGTCACACAGAACATGGTTGGCAGCCAAAACCAAGTGTGGTCTCAACTGGTGTGGAGTAACTAAAGCTGTTGTTTTCATGAAGGATATTTTGTAATAATATTGATGTAGATACTGTTATGCTAATATCTAACCATGTAACTATTCTTGTCGGTAGTTCATGTAACAGAAATTTTTTGAGAGGGTTAAAGTAGTAGTCTTTGAAGGACAGTCAAATATTCAAGCCTGATACATGCATTTCAGAAGTTGTCAAAGTCAACCTTTGAGTCAGTCCCTTTTCTTTTGTAGTTTTGTGTGGCTTTAGGACCCTAATAGAAGACACTGACTTAAGACCAAGATTGGTAAATGAAAGTTAGCTGTGAAATAAACGCATTTAATGCAGTCATGGTTTTGGTAGTCCTGAGTATTATTTCATGCCAAAAAAATCAGCGGAAGATGAGGGAAATCTAGTCCTGCTAGGGTTTGTCACACTGGATGTTGAACAGGTATCCGAAAGAAAGGTGCATTGAAAATACTGGTATTTCCTCAAAGGAGCTTGAATGAGTGGGCAGCCTGATACTCTAAAGTAGGGTGGTCCAGTCTGGTTGAGGAAGTAGGATTGATGTATGCCCTTCACCTTTGTACTTACGACCTTAGTGCCTCTGTAACATCTGTATAGCCCACAGAATGGCATCCTAAAACTATTTTTGACATGTCTGGACGTGATCTGGTCATGCTTCTTTGAGAGACTGAAGTAACCATATGTGTAAGGAAGGAAGTATATAAACAATAACATGTTTTCTAGTTGCTGAGCAGGTGCTGTGTTTTTGTTGTTGTGTTTTTTTGGTTAGGTTTTTTGTTTGTTTTTGTGCTTTGTTCTGAGTTTTTTTGGGGGTGGGTGGTTTTTTTTCTTGCTCTTGTTGTTTTGGGAGGTGTTTTGTTTTTTTATAATTGCTCAGTCTGCCACCATTTTCACCCCTGCTCTGGGGAAGGCATTCCTGTAGTTGGATGCAGCCTGCAGTTGTTGGCTTAAGCCACAAAAGAACCTTTCTGTTCAAGCAAGGAAGCAAAACTTGTGTGTGGATCAGACATGCTCTGAGCTTCCTGATACTTGTCATACATTGGTATCTCTTCTGACGTGGAAGGAGAATACAGGCTTGGCAATTGTCCCAGGCTTGACTAATCTTCAAGCTTCACATAGGCTAATGTTGTCTGAAGGTAATGACTTCTAACTATATAATCTTTTAGTTACCAACTTCCTTGTGCATATCCCAGTAACAGAGCTAGCTGCTTGTAGATTGCTTTTTCACTGGCTCTTGTTGTAGACTATATTGGATTTTCCTTTTAGTGTTTAGAAACAACTGTGAGGCAATGTTAAAAATGTTAGCCCTCTCATTACTGATGCCTGGTAGATGTTTTAAAAAATACATTGTTAAATAGCTGGGTATATCGCTTGTTAACTGATCTCTCATCAACTCTGCTGGCACAGGTGGAAGAAGAAATCCAGACACTCTCACAAGTGCTAGCTGCCAAAGAGAAGCATCTAGCAGAAATCAAGAGAAAGCTGGGAATTAACTCACTACAGGAGCTAAGGCAGAACATTACCAAAAGCTGGCAAGATGTGACATCAACCACAGCGTATGTACCAGTTTGTGATGATCGTCTCAGCTGTTGGGGTGAAAACTATGTAGTTCTTGTGTGATGTCTAAACCCTCTGTTCTTGTGAAATCAGATGAGTGTAAATAACAAAGTTAAGTTGCACTAAAACTTACCTGGATAAATCATTATCGATTACTTTAAAGAAGGCCACTATTAGCTATATCATCTCATGCAAGATAAGAATGATTGACCGTAATATTCTATTACACTTTTTGGCTGACGGATCTGAGATACAGAGGTGTCCAAAGTCCAGCAGAACACCCTTCTTCTCCAGCCTGCAAAATTGTTGTAAACTGAGCTCGTGCAGGAAGAGTGCAAAGTCACAGTTAATGCTCTTGCCAAACACAGCTGTTAGCTTAAGGTCTAGAGTGAAACACCTTCTGCAAGTAATGACTACACAGAATGTAAGAGGATGTACCTCAAACTTTTTATGGTGAAGTTTCTTGACAAAACCGTTTGGTACAAGATTTTATATGCCTGGCACAAAAACCAGACCTTTTCTCTTTTTTGTGTGTGTTTTTGTTAATGTCCTACAATAGCAGATCGCATCTTTTCTGCAGGTGGGGTAGTAGTACATGTTGATAAACCTGATATGAAGTCTAAGGTGGCAGAGATACTGTAGCCAGAAGGGACTGCAATGGCTCAAAATAATCTCTTAAGTAGCTTGTCCATTTGACCCCAAAGCTGAAGTACACATCTGGGTTTGATGTGAATTTGCGTACACTAAAAGGTTCCTTATGTTTTCTATTAAAATATCTACAGACTTAATTTTGTTTGAACACAGATACAAGAAAACATCAGAAACCCTGTCTCAGGCTGGTCAGAAGGCTTCTGCTGCTTTTTCATCTGTTGGTTCAGTCATAACCAAAAAGTTTGAAGATGTCAGGTAGGTTTCTTCAGCTTTTCCCAAGTATTTGCACTTTTGATTTAAGCAGGTGATCCCTGAAATTTATGCTGTTAATGTATCTAGCACTTCTAAGAGTTAATCTACCAAGAGCCCTTAGCATCTCGTTTAGCAGAGCTGAGCAACTTGCTGCAAAATCTCCTTATATGTCCTCACTGATGCAGAAGAGTTCTGTGGTGTGTACTTTATATAAGCATGAGAAGCAACTCCACTGCTACTCTTATTTTTCTGATAGGGTTACAGGTGGCAGTGTGTCTGCCTGCCTCTGTGTGATGCATGTAGCATTGCCATTTCTGTTCTCTGACTTTCTCAGCATGTGGAATACTACATTTAAACAACTAATGTCTTTCACTCTTTGTGGTTTGGTTTGTTTGGTTGTTGTTTGGGTTTTTTTTTCCTGTCTTGTGTGTGGATTCCTTTCAGGTGTGTTTTATTTCTTTGTAAGCTGTTTTACCTCATAGCAGGGGCTTGATTTTATTACCTTTTTACTAGACTATTGGCACATTAAAATTCTTAAATATGGGCATACAATGTATTTTGACTTGTGTCAAGTGACACAGCCCTTCATGCAAATTGGGTAAGTGTGGTGGTCATTTTTAGCACTATTGTGAGCTGCATGCAAAACTCTATCTGGATGCAATCCAATCATATGCTTAGCTTACAACTATTTCTTTGATGATTTAATTCTTACTTTAAGTTTTTACTTTTTTATTTTTACTTTTTATTTTAATGGAACATACAGAAACATTCATCTCTGCTTGTAATTTGTTGCGAGTAGTGAATCAAACATATTTTTAAATTATTGGACAAATAAAAATTCATGCATTCTAACAGAATGTTGATGCATTGGAAAGCAGTGTAATAAAATCAGCCCTCTGTTTTAAAGTGCTGCCATTAACCTCTTTCTTGCTTTTGAGGTCTAGTGAGAAAACACTTTGAGGTGCAGCTACATAGTTACATATTTTTCTTCAGATTTATCAGAACTTCCTTTCTCTCTTTAATGCTTACTCTGGCATTGTGCAGACTACAGGCATTTTCACATTCCTTTAGGTAAGGTGGGCGCAAGAATTGTTTCTGAAACTAAGCATATAGTCAGACTGTCTCCATTAAAATCTTTAAATAAGTTTTGTCTGTAAAAGGTAATTTCTTTTTTTCTCCAGTGTTAATGTAAAACTGAAGCTCTCAATGTCAGGGAAGATGTTTCATGTTCTCGTGGTAACTATCTCAGAACATGAAATCATGAGAATACATAATAATAATTAGTCTCTCGTCCTTGTAAGAAAGGAATCTGTTTAAATGCTACTGCATGGTTTTTTGTAATGAGACAGAATATGGTTTTGAGGTCAATGGCATGCAGCATTCCTCTTTCTCTTTGTTTGTACACTGTTTGTGCTTTGACAGAGTAGAAATTTTCCCTTTTTTTGTGTCTGTTACAGTGGCTGTTTACCATTGTGATTCTAATCAAATCACTAGAGTCTAAATGTAAAATAATTTATGCATTCTCTGTTCATAGTTTGTCTAGTGCAACAGTAGTTATCTTTGAGTTGATTACTCGGTGTCTGGAGCTGCTGAAGTATTTTAGTTACCTTGTCTGCATTGCCCTTTATCTGCCTAGTCTAAGCAAATACTCAGTGTTAAGTTTTCAGTAGTTAAATTTCCTGTGGCAACTTCTGTCCATTGCCTCTCATCCCCTCTGTGCACACCTCTGAGTCTGGCTTCATCTTTTCTGTACTCTCCCACTAAGTAGCTAAAGACAGTGGGATCTCTAAAAAGATGTAGGGATCTGGCTTCTAGAATGCTAACTAGGAGCTGTAGCCTCAGGAGCGGTGCCTGGGGAGGAGACGGGCAGGGACCAGGGACGGGATGCTGTCAGAACTCAGACTCTGAAGTGAGCTGTTTGCTCAAGTACAAGAATAGCAGCCTGTCTGAAACACTTCCCCTTTAGCATCAGTGAGACAAACGGAGCCTGAAAGATGTCTTCTGTAACTTTTGGATGCAGAGCTTGACTGCTCACTTAACAGGGTTCACCTTAACAGGGTTCACCTTTCTTCCTTAAGGCTATGGTGTTCCGCTACTAGTATTAACTATTGCATTTGGCAAGGACAAGCACAGACTTATAACCCACTTCTGGAATTTAATACTTCAAAAGAAGAGTGTCCCAATTTCGCAAGTTAGTAGCTAGGTGGGTGTTGAGAACTCTTAATCAGAAACTGGGCCACTGGGAGGGAGTCCACACTGTTGGTGTGCTTCTTGGGAAGAATCTTGGCAATGGAAATTCAAGGTATTTTATAAATTCAGGAGCAGCTGAGTTTAAAACAAAGCAAAAAAAAAAAAAAAGTGGGAAGAATTAGTGCTGTTCAAGATCTAGTTGCACTTAAACAAGAGATTTAAAACCCTTGAGTATTTTTGCTTTCATGATGACCAAGTTCATCTGGGATTCAGTCAGTGAATTCAGTGTTGTGTTGACCACTCAAGTGGCATCTATCTTTAAGACTGCACAAGTCTGAACTTCAGAAAAGTTTATATGCCCGAGTTCTTTCCTGGAAATGAGAATCGATGGGCCTGATACTTACTTGAATAAATACTGAATATCCAGGTGAATATTTATTCTTAAACTCTTATGTAGCTTCTTCAACATGGCTTTTCTTTTCTTCTACTGTTTTAGCTTAGGGACTTCTCAGCTTTAATGGCATGACTTCTTCTGTGTTCAGCTACTTCCGCATGTTCCATGCAGTAAACATCACATGCAGGTCTTAATTACTTTGCACTGCAAGAATGATGTTGGAGGGAGTTGCGAAAGGGAGTAAGGCAGCTGGTGGAGCTGTGAATTTGGAAAGTACTGAAACAGAAAGGAAGAGAGAGGACTGGTGGTGTGAAGTCTGTGCATTATTGCTTCCTCTGTGTGTGTTTCTTCTGCTTTTTGTTGTGCTGAAAATGCACTTTGTTCCTTCTTAGGTTTCTCTTAATACCTTCATTCTTCTTTATAAGAATATCTTGAACTTGTGATGAGCTAGCTTTCCTTATATAGGCAACATGAGTATTATGTGCAAAACAGCAGTAGTACCAAGATTGTAGAATCACAGACTATCTGAAGTTGGAAGGGACCTGTAAGGATCATCAAGTCAAAATCCCTGCTCCTTGCAGGACTACCTAAAACGAGATCATATGACTGAGAGCGTCATCCAGATGTTCCTTCAACTCTGACAGGCTTGGTGCCCTGAATACTTCCCTTAGGGAGCCTGTTCCAATGACCGACTACCCTCTCAGTGGAGAGCCTTTTTGTAATGTCCCATCTGAAGTTCCCCTGGTGCAGCTTCATTCCATTTCTTTGTGTCCTAAGTCAACTAGGCAGTCACTAGCATCATCTAGTGGAATGCTAGTCCTTATGGAAATATATGCATCAAATAGCAATTAAAATGATGTAAATTGTTGGTACCTCTCAGACTGATTTTGAGAAACTGTAAGTTATAGTGGATCAAGATAAAAACTAAATTCTGCAGATCTTTTGCAGTTGCTTTCAAATCACCTTTGGGTCTTTCCTCTAGCAATCTGCAAACTTCCTGAGCAATGACTTTGTAATTAGCTCTTCTTGCACTGCATCCATACTATGGAACAGAAATCCATCTTTGCTGTGCTCTGAGATTGCAGAATAACTTTCTTTGCTTGCTTTGGAAATCTGTGAACTGCTGAATATTATCATTTATCAGCGTATCAGCTGAAAACCTATCTGTGAACAAAAGCAAATAACTGGGGCTTACACAGTCTTTAAGCCCCTGTTTTCCAGGCAGGGACTCTGGTATACCTCCTTGTGCATTTTCAAAATGTGAGGCAATGTAGTAGCTATAAAAAGTAATTGTATAAAGGATAGGAAAACTTTCAATGCAACACAAAATACATGGAAGGCTGGAGAGCAACTTTTTGGGGTTTATATATATATATATTAAAGCTAGGGGCTTGCTCATGAGCACTGTAAAAAGGGCTTCTCTTTTCCAGACTGCCCAACTTGATAGCTTACTTGAGTAAGTGCTTTGATGTGGCATTCTGTCATTTATGAAAAGAAATTAAATACAGGTTCTCTTCTTAAGGCTTTTAAAGGTTTAACTGTGCTTCTTTGCACTACTTGAACAGGTGATTTGATGTTTAAAAAAGATCAACTGCATTTATCTAATCCAATTCTCTTGCAAACCAGATCATTCTGTGATAAAACTATATACTATCTTATGGTGACATTTTACAAGATGGATATGGAGTGTATGTAAGTGTACTGTACAACAGCAAGTAAATCCTTCACAATGTATTAATGGTTCTTCAATTAAATAATCTCTATGAGATTAAATTTCCCTAGACACCTGTTAAAAGATCTGCAATACACCACAGGTTGTTGCTTTGCAGTGTAAGCATGCCTCCAGGTTGTAAATATATATGGGGAAAAGAAGGTCATTTTCACCCTCTTTAGCCTTAAACTTATTCTGGTGGGGAGGCCCTTCTTGCAGGGTGAGGGGAAGCAGCTGATCACAAATGGACAGAGAACTGTTAGTATCAGCCTAATGCTGTACTAAAACTTCGCATGTAGCAAGACCAGAACTTGTAGTAATCGGCAACACAGTGAGGAATACAAATTACATTCCGAAAGACAGTCAGTTTCTACGTGTTCTGGAAAAGCTTGTGGAAGCCAAAGCATCTGTGAAGATGAAACAGCAGAAAAGGGGTTGGGGAAGTGGAGGAAACACGGACATGCATTACTGGCGAGTGTCAGGACAGCATCTGGCCTTTGCGTATCTGATCCCCAATACACTACCTACAAACCAGCCTTCAGTTGTGCACCTGCCGTAAGGGATCCCAACCTGAAGGGATCTTTTTATGTGTATAGTTTTTTTTCTGTCACTGTATTCTACTGATGAGCTTCCTGAAAGCATCTCTTAAAGCTCATTTTGCAATGAACACAGAACCTTTTTGCATGTGTGAATGTATCTTCCGTTATGCTGAAATACGAACTGGAGTTTTGGAGGTGCAGCAAATGTGAGTGTTGGGGTTGGATTTTTGCGCCGCCCCCCCCGAAAGTATTCTCTTGAAAGACATCATAAAGCCCACTCGAAATTTCATTCCAAGTATATTTATGAAAAATTGTGATCAACAGTTTTTCTAACATACTATTGTGGAATTTGACAAGAAACATTTAACGTGTAAGAATAATTTGTATCAAGAGCAAACAGGGATTTTCTAGAATATGAAAAAGAAATTAAATTCCAGGTGGTCTTGCAGTTATTTGGGAGCTTCTTAATCCATATCCAGTCACCTTCCAGGAGTAGGTGTGTGTTGTCGCTAAGCAAACGGTAACTGTACAGCCGCTAGCAGGTTACAGAAATCCTCAATGAATTTCAGAACAAGGTTGAGACAAGGACTTTCTCCCTGCCCCCTGCATAAACCTGGCCTTGAATACAGATTGAGGTGACTGCTGTTGCTAAATAATTTATATTGACGAGTAGGTAATTTTTATTGATGAGTATGGAAATATTACACTGAATTGAAATGGAAGCCTTCTGAATGGAGGAATAATTCTTTCAGTAGGAAGACTAGTTGATTGGTAAGACTCTTGAATGTTGACTTTCTACTTGATATTGTCAAAACTGTAAATGCATCATGACTCTCATTGCTTGATAAACTTAATGAGTAGGCAAACTGTTGCAGCTAAGCAGAATGCGTACTAACAAGCATGGCACTTGAATCCTTCTAAAAAGAAAAAAGTTGTTGCAGCTTTTGCTCTGATGTACTTGTGTGTGTGCATGGCTAAGCAATTTTAAAAAAGCAAACCCAAGCAGTTACTATAGAAGACTGTAAGACTGTTCAGCTATTTACCAAAGATAGTATTCAGAAGTCAGCTCTCTAAGACAATTTCTTCTCAGTCTGTCTCTCAAACTAACTTCTCGCTTTCTTTTTTCTTAATGCTGGCATTTAGTATACGCTCCATACAGCATTCAATTAGTATGCCTATTATGAGGTAATGTATGCGTAATCCAGCTGTTTTGTTTGTTTATTTTCATGTGTGGAACCAAATCGTATTGAACTTAAGTCAACTACTGTAGATTTAAAACAAAACCGAAAAAACCTACCCAACTTTGTAATGGTTTTCCTGTACGGGATAAAATTTGTTTTATTTCTGCTTAATGATGGTGGTTATCACGCATCTGGAATGTGACCAAGTGCACTTCCCTGCTGTTTGGAGAACTATGACAACTTTTCCCTGCCTGTTAGAAACGTAATGCTACTAAATGATACCAAGTTTAAAAGGCAATATCTTGGCATCTGTTTTAGAACAATGAAAGTGGACAAAAACATACTGTGGTTTCACAAAAAGTCTCTTGCTGACTTGAAGTGCTTGCCTTTTTCTCTCCTCTTGCTTGGCACTGTGTCCCTCCCTCTCCTGAGAGAGTCTGGTTTGAGAGAGAGATAGATATGTCACTGTGTGCTTTCCCAAATGAAAGAGTTCTGCTAAGTGTGGGTGACTTGCATAAATACCAAGCAAAGGGGTAAGGGAAGCTTAAGACCTCTTCTGAAATAAACCTCTCATCTTTACGTAATAATTTTTTTAGTCTGCTATGAATCCCTAGTCCTGGTCCACTGAAGGCAAGCATCTTCCATCCTGCATAAAGGCAGAAAACGCGCACAAGCTGTTGCACAACTTGCAAATGGCAGTGACAGAGCAGAAAGCTGCTCTTCTGACCCTACTAAATAATAAACTGGCCCTCAGAATTGAAGATCCCAAGCTGTCGTGCTCTTCATATGCAGAATTTACCATTTGTCATCACAGCTATCTCCAGCACTTAAAAGGCAAGGGGGAGTCTCCCTGAAATTTAACGTTAGCAAAAAATGCCACTGCGAACCATGTTTTGTTAATTGAACACATACCCTATTAAACTAAACTGATTTTCCTCTAACAAGTGAAAAGCCTCCAATTACAAGGCTTTCTTCAGCAATAATGTACTAGGCTATCCAGAAGTGGTGACTAAGCTTTTCCAAACAAATCCTTTAAGCCAGAAACCTGTTTGAAAACATGGGAATAAGTTCTCCCTTCCACGGGGTGATGAAAGATCCTATTGCTGAGCTTGGCAATGCTTAGTTGCCAAAGACACAAATGAGCTGCAACTTGAGTGTGTTTGAATTTTAGTTTTGTAGTACTTTGGGCGATCCAGATCTAAATTATTTTTAGGCTACTCTTAAAATAAGGAAAGACCCCCAAATAAACAAAACTCATGTTGACACTGGGAAAAGTAACTGCTTGTTTTCTGATGTTCATAGACTAATCAGATACATTTTTAATTTTGTGGTTCCTTTTATTATTTTCCTAGAAATTCTCCTACTTTCAAATCCTTTGAGGAAAAAGTTGAAAGCTTAAAGGTAAGCATTACTAAAAAGCTTTGGGGATTATGGAGCTGTGGATGTGGAGAGAAGACTGAAGTGGACTCTGGGTATCCTGTTTTTTAGTTACTGGTAAACTGCTGAAGGTGCTTAGATGATGTCATTTTAAGTACTATGGAAATGGTTTCTCTGCCTAATGATTTGAGAATAAAAATGGGCTTCCTGCACCTCTTACAGGAGGATGCTTTTAACTAGAAGGACTAAGAGCTAGCTAACCTGCACAGCCAGTATAACATATGTAGTAGTATGTATCTAAAATGGTCTAGGCTTTTATTTCTGTGCCTTCCTAAGGACTAGTTTCCTACACAGGAGAGTAGCTTGGGATATTTCTCTTATTTCTGGCATAAAATACGCAAGGACTTTGTACCTTAATTTAAAATTTACTCACAAAAGCCTCAAGTGCCAGAAGCAACCATTAATAGCTTCTCCAGGTAAAAAAATCATGGTAAAATAACTAATACATCTAACTGGACCAGATTTGACTGTTCTTGTGTACACACTGGGTTGGATGAGAAGGATGCAAGTGATAGCATGGGCAACTAGACATTCCACAGGGTATATACCATAGAAGGAAGCGGAAAGGCAAACCCATTACCTGGAGAAAGTAAAATAGTTGCTGTGCTCCACTAAAAATCTTGGGAATTGCTGTTGAGACTGCAAACTGTTCAAGGCTATTTCTTGAGCAATACAGAAGCGAGTTATAACTGAATCTTTCAAAGGCTGCATACCTGTCTCCATTTTTAACTGCGGGTGTGTCAATCTGCAGACTCCCTGGAATCAGGGCTGCTTCATGTTTTGTGTATCTTGAAGTCAGAGGGAGGCTGCTATGTTGATCTGGTGCTTGTTTTCTGCATGATACGTAAAGACTTGTCTGTAGAGTATAATAGAGGTAGCTCAGTCCTGAAAAAAGCCGTTCTGCTGAAGGGAGTTACTAAACTTACTCATGCACAGGTACTGATTTTATGCAGGTGTGTGTGTTTGGCATGTCAAGTAACTGCAATTTTATGTTGAGGTGCTCTCTGTGTTCCAGTCTAAAGTTGGAGGAAGCAAACCTGCTGGGGGAGACTTTGGAGAAGTTCTTAATTCTGCTGCCAATGCCAGTGCCACAGAAACTACTGCAGAACAGACACAGGAGGAGACCCACTGAGATTCCTGCCTCTGTCCTGCTACCCACTGCCAGATGCTGCAAGCAAAAACTAAGCACACTTGTAACATTCTTTGCGCTCTTTCCACCAGATGTGCTTTTATTTAGCACGTAGCTATTTTACCAGATTAACTGATACCAAGCTTGTTTGTTGGGTTCAAACTATTTTTGAAACTAAAATCCATTGTTTGGGGTTTTGTGTGGGAAGGGGAATTTTTATGCCTTTCAAGCGTTTAAAGGACTTATCTGTAATTTGAAGGCAACCTTTAAAATATAGCAATGAAAAAACCCTCTTTTGAGAAGTTAATTATACTGTACATATACTGTGGATACATAATTTCTTTTGAATCTGTAACTACTGCTCAACTTAATCATTATGAATCTACTGCCACTGCCAAACTGAAGCTTGTTACTTCACTCCCTTGTGATTTTTTCAGTTAAGTGTTGCCTGCACAGGACACCGAACTAGAAGGATCACTCCCAGCTAAAGAAAGGACTTCTGCTTCAGCAGGCTTTAAACAAGTTATTCACAGCAGGATTACACATGGGTAGGAGTGTACTGTCTTATGAGCGTGTTCCTCATACAACAGATGCGGATAGGATAACACATAACATCTAGAACTTACTGATTTGTCTGTGGCTTATCCACCTAGGAAACTTCTGACCATCACAAATGGAAGCAAGATGCCTAATAGTACTGGTTTGGTTCAGTTACAATAACATTTTTAGTCTTGCTTTTTGTACATGATGATAATGTGGCAAGAGACACTCTTCTGAACTTTTGATCAGTCTTGAATAGATTCATCTTAGTTCACACATGGTGGCATCACATTTGCACCAAACAAAGCATGGACTGTAAAAATAAGCCTGAACACAAAAGTGGTTCTTTCTTGGGCATCAAGGGAATTGCTCTCAAATGCTAATGTTGTTTCCCTTGTAGGCTGATCATTGAAAACATCTGCTACACAGTTTTGGGGTTTTTTTTTCATGTGTTAAAGGCTTGTACCACTAGCACCCCAATCCCTGGTTAAGACCCCAGAAATCTGTTTCAAGAGGTGCACAGTGTCATACCGCAGCATAGCTCTTACAAGATCTGTTCTCCTACCTGTTGCTTTATCTGATGTACTTTTCCAGGTTCTTGCATTTTGTATCTTTCTGGCACATGGCATCAGTATAGTTAGAACTCCCAGCAAGTGTTTTATCACTGTGCTTAGAACTGGAACCAAGTTTTGAAACGTTTGTGTGAAATCCATGGAGCTTCAACTGCCACAAATGTCTGGAGGGAAAAACGTTGGCTCCTGACAACCATATTAGCATGTCAGATGTAGTATATATGTTTAATCAAGTATGAGAAGCTTAATAAAAACCTGTATGTGAGGAATGTATTGTGTTGTGAATATGGAGGCTTATATAAATAAGTTGGTTTTATTTCTAGTTGAAACAGTCCTTTTGAGTTTGGTTTCAAAGTAGTGCTGTACCAGGGGGAATGTGCATGGATGAGCTTGGCATTTCTGGAAGAGACTAGGCCTAGGTTGACTTCTAGTAGTTTACAGAAAATTAAACTGCCCTGATTACACTGGGAAGTTCAGAAAATGGTTTGAGATATACCCTCAGCCTCTGACAGATACACCTTGACAAAGCAATGGAGAATGGAATGACACAGTGAGTGGCGCTCTTCCTCCATAGGGCAGGTCCTTCTGGAACATGGGCCTTGTTCTATGGGTTCCTACTTATCTGATTAATTAGGGTCATCTCATCCAGAGTTGGGCTTTCAGAGTTGTGGAGTAATTGATTAATTATTTTTTTTTTTAAGGCCAGGTGCCTGTATCGTTGGATCTGTAATGTAATTCACTCAGCTTTGCAGCTGCGGCCTCGTGTAACCTTCGGCTGCATCTTCCTCTGCCTGCACCTTCCCCTGGAGTGCAAGCAGCCTTCGGGTGGCTGTTGCAACTGAAGTTTTTCCAGGCTGTGCGTGTTAATGTCGCAGCCGCCACCTACTCCCTGCTCCCCGAGGCAGGCCTGTCGCCGCCTCTGCCTCTCGGCCTGCCGGGCCGGCTCCTCAGGCGGCTGAGGGGCGGCGGGGCTCGCTCCTTCCCCTCACCCGCAGCCCTGCGGGCGGGAGCGGGCACGCGGCCGGCAGCGCCTGGAGCGGCACGGGGCGGAGCGGGCAGCCGGGTGCGCCTTTCCCGGCGCTGTGCGCGTTCCCCCGCAGGCCGGTGGGGGGCGCCGCGGGCAGACGGGCCTGGCCGTGCCGTGCCACCGCCGCAGGGCGGAGCCCAGCGCCCCTCAGCCAAGATGGCGGCCGCCCGCCTCAGCAGAGCCCGGTGCGCTTGCGCCCGCCGCGTGCCCCTGACCCGGGCGTGACGCGGGGTCAGAGTTCACGCTCCGCCCTCCACGCGGACAGCCATGGCGGCGCCGAGATGGGGCCTCGCCGCTGTGCGGGCCGGGGTCCGGCCGTGGCGGCTGCGGCTGCCGGCGGTGAGGTGGTGCGGCGGCGCCCCGCCGGCGGGAGCGCCGGGTGCCGGGACCCTCCCGCAGCAGACGGAGGAGCGGTCGGGCACCGGGACCGCGGCCCCCGGCCGCCGGCAGGTGAGGGCGTGGCGTGTGGGCCGGGCCGGTGTCCGCGGGCGGGCCTGGCCCGGCCGCCCCGGCAGTGCCCGCCGCGGGCCTGCCGCCGCCGTCTGCCGCCGCCCCCTCTGCCCGCTGGCCGGCGCGGGCGGCCCGCTTCCCCGCCGCTGCGCTTCCCCCTGCTGCGGCCCTTCTGCCCGCGTGCCCGGCTGATTTCGCGTGGTTTTCTCTCCTCCCTGCTTCACCCTGCGTAGTAAACATCCTATGGATGCGCGGAGAGTTTTTATGCTTTGTTTTTAACGTACTCCTACAAAAATCCGGTCTAGAAAGCATGCAAGTACTTCTGGTTGTTTAGGAAGCAAGGTACAGCTCCGTGGGCAAAACTGCGTTGTGACTGCTAAAGTCGGGCAGGGAGGATGTGGGAAATCTTTAATTAAACAGTTTCAGCAGGCCAAATCAAAGAACTGGTAAACCGGTACTCGACGGATTTGTGGTGGAAATATGAAGGCTGATGTGAATGAAACACCTGTGGAAATGCATACGTGTGAAGGTATCAAAGAAACAGCAGGCCAGGGGTTGAAACAGTAGCGTGTATTGGAGGCCACAGTTCTCCGGGAACTTGTTCATGGGAGTAAAATTGAGGCTCATGATGTTTTTGCCAAGGCCTGTGCTGTGAGTCTGCAGCACAGATGATTTGTCAAGAGCAGACCCTGCTTCCAAACAACAACAGGAGGGCAGTAGGCTTGTCACATATCTTATGTGCCATTTGCTTTCCTCCATTTGCTCCAGCGTGAAGACAGGGAGAGACACAGTGAGCAGCAGCCTGCTGTTATTGAGGCTGCAGTGAGATTCTGGAGCAAAGGGCCACCCTGTAAACAACTGTTGGCACCTGAAGGGTGTGAAGGGTTTGTCCAAAACCTAATTCATCATTGCCAAACAGGAAGAATCTTGGAGCTGTGGTGGGGCCTTGATAGCTGGCATTCTTTGTCCGTGGTGCCAAGTGGTCTTGCCCCAGACCACTTTGGTTATACACTTCTGGTTGTGAGTCAGTGGGTATGAGAATATGAGCTAATGAAAGTTGGGAATGAATTAGCCGAGTGGTAAGATGAATGTAGAGATTTTGTGAATAACCATCACTTTCTCTGGCTGTTGACTTGGTTTTCATCGTGCTGATTTTTCCAGTGCCTGTTGTGACAGTGGCCGTTAGCAGATGTCTAGGGAAACAGAAAAAAGCTCTGTGTGTTTGTGTACTAGCACATCGCAGAATATCTCTTCCAGGGTGAAAAATCCTGAGCTCTGACTTTTCCTCAAGTGGAAGTGATTCCATGCTGCTCTTGATCCTTGTCACATCTTTTTCTAACTTTTCCATTTCTGTTTGACGACGTCAGGGGCTGGGGTTACTTGTACTGTGCCCAGTAGGGTATGGAGATTAGTGTTGTGAATTAATATTGCTGGAGTAGTTTAGTGCTGGGAGTATAGAACTAGAAATGTCTGTGTCACTGAATCCAGGACCTGATAACCCGAAATTACTGCATAAACTGTGACACTTTTACAAGGGCGTGTAGTGATCAACAAGAGATAATGACTTTAAACTGAAAGAGGGTAGATGTAGTTCAGCTATACGGAAGAAAGTCTTCACTATGAGGGTGGTGAGGCACTGGAATGGGTTTCCCAGAGGAGCTGTGCATGCCCCATCCCATCAAGGCTAGGCTGGCCAGGCTGGGTGGGGCTTTGAGCAACCTGATCTAGTGGAAGGTGTCCCTGCCCATGGTAGGGGGGTTGGAACTGGATGATCTTTAAGGCCCCTTCTGACCCAAACCATTCTATGATCCTGTTTTTCATTGAATATCCACGCTAGCAAGGCTGGCTGTGCAAAGACAAAAGGTTTGCCTGAGCAAAGGTGCTGGCTCAGGTGGTGTCCAAGGCAGATGTCCACAGAAGAGTTTAGGAAGGGATTCATTTGATCTAGGCGTGGAAGAAACTGAATGCTACTTTGGGGATTTGGGGAGTAATTTTTTTGTTTTCCTTTTTTTTCCCCTTTCTTTCTTTTGAAGTAAGAAGCTAGGAATGTATTCTATTCTGTTTCTATCTATAAATAAATTGTCATTAAGCCTTTAAAGGTTCTTAACTGACTTGAATGCTACATAGTGTTTACAGCATCTTTTCCAAGTGGAATTATATACACAAATATAAATAATTCACACAAATATAAATAATTCAATACACAAATCAAACTAGGAAAGTAAAATGAAGAGCTGGACTACAACTCTGCATTGCTCTACACTTTGCTGCATTATTTTCTTACTCAAACAAGAGGAAGACCAGTAGCTTGCTTTACAGTGTCGTGGTGATGTTAAAAGCATAACAGTGAGATGAAGAAGATTGTTATGAATCCACTTTCGTGCTGTTCTTAAGCCAGTTAGCAAAGTGCTCAGTGAGCCCAAGTGTGATTGATGTTATTCACTGTTTGCTCTTTTAAGAGTGTGCAGGAGAGGGAGTGGGGTTTGGTGAGAATGAGTTAGCAGTGGAAGATGACGTACTGAAACGAAGAAAATGAAAGGGGTCTGATTTGGAGTGTAATCTGTTGGTTCTGTGTATTTTTCTTGAAATCACCTTTTCACCAATTTTAACTGTTTTTTTGATTGCTAGGGGTGTACTAAATAAACTTTCCACATCTGGGAGCAATCCTGATACTAATGTGGCATAAAGCTGAGCAATACTTACGGGAGGATGTACTGGATGCTGCTGGAAAAACTGAAAGCATTAGAAGACCTTTTGAGAAAATCCTTCTGAGGGGAGCAACTTGCTCTCCTCAGGAGAGGGTGCGGTGGCTCTAGCTACAGTCCCTTTCGGGTGCCACGCAGCTGCAGGATCTTCTTTTTCAAGCAGGAGAAAAGTGGTTGTGCTCATCCCTTATCTGAGCTGCAGCCAGAGGAAGGTTTGTGCTCCTTATCTCTGCAGGCAAGTAGACGGGTACAAAATGCTGCCTGGATTTTGGTGTACTTACACCCTTCAAGAGCGCAGAGATGTTATTTGGGTCCTTAGTGTTTCTGTTTCATTTTGGGACGAGGGGGGAGGCTTAATGTTTTGGTACTGATGTCCTGTGTCAGATGTTTTTCCCTCATTTTTGAAATGGAATGAATACTATGATACTTGGTAGGCAGTGGCTTATTTTAGGCAAATGTCAGGAAACTTCATAAATGGGTGTGTTGAGATGTGTTCGTCTAAGATGATTCAGAAAGCATGATGATGTTTTCCCTAGGTAGCTTAGTAAGTTTTTTGGGCACAGCAGCAAATGCGTACTGCGGATAATGCTTCATAGTTGCCTGGTGGTATTTTCTGCTGTGTTGGTAATTTTTTAGGGTTTTGTGTTTTATTTTTCACCTTCAGTTTACAGTTCTGTTGTTATGTTTTGCAAACAGAGCAGGCGCTTAAATATTGATTGAAATTGTTAAAAATGAACTTGGTAGGCAAAATATTCTGATAACATCCACATGATGTTCAACTGTCTACAGCAGGCAGCTTACTTCTTACTGCTTTTTCCTTCTGCATTTTTATAATGGCTAAATTTTGTATTCTAAACTGAACAAAAAAAGGGCAAGTTTAAAGTTCTTTTCTTCACTGTGGAATTGTTTACAGAAATCTTTTAGAAGGACTGGAAATGCTTTAGGTGTTACCTGTATTTGCAGATTGAAGCTGCCTGCCTAGCAAAATGGGAAACCTTGACTTTTAAAAGGAAGGATGTGATGATTTTTGTTGATACAGGTAGAGAAATGGTGGTTGAGCTACTTTCTTAGCTAGGTTACCAACATTTGAAGAAAATGTTAGACTTAAATAACTAATTAAGAATAAATTGCACATTTTCGAGTACTGTGAACTAAATAGTCTAAAAATGTTTTGAAGAACGAGTGGGGAAGTTTGTCACATAGATTTTTAGGTAGAAATGGGTTATCCCTATGTTACCTTGCTGCTGGTCTGCCATGTGTTACAATGTGCTAAAACTCTGTTGGTACCTTTTTACTTTACAGTAACAGGGTACAAACCATCAGGTGCGTGTCAGAGATCAGTGATGTGAGCAGAATCAGTGTCTTTGTTTCAGAAGCAGAGATCTTCAGCCTCTCCACCAGGCTGCGGGTCCCACCGAGGCAGGGATGCTGCGCTAGGGTTTTGGTGAAACTCCACACCCGGCACAGCAGAGGGCATTGCTTGTTTCTGGATCTCAAAGAAGTAGCATGTTTGAGGAATTTCCTATTTAGTTCCTTGAATACCGTGTTTTAAGGAAAGCATTTATTAAGAAGGAACATAACTGGCTTTGTCTAAAGTTCAGATGGAAGGGACAGGGTTGGTATCAATACATGATAATAACTAATTTCTGAAATAGGTAAAGTATTCTTGCAGAAACATAAGTATTTTTAAATTTACTTGTGTCAGCTACAGGTTCTTTCCTGAAAGGATTCAGAAATCTGAGGAGGGTGTCTATTTTAATTTCTTGTTACTATTAAAAAAAATCAATGTTCATAAAGAGAAGAAAGTAAAAACTATTTTAATAGGTGATATAAAGAATTATCATATCTATTTATGTTTTAGGGGAGAGATTAAAAGCTAAAATACAAGTGAGAATTTTAAAGAAGTGTTCTGTTCTGAATATTCTGGATATTCTTTATAAGTGATGTGTATCTGCCTTGCTTATGCAGAATCTTGGCAACCTTGGTTTAAAATAATGTATAACACTGGATGTTTTGAAATCAAACATTAAAAAAAATAAGAATTATTTTTAATGTAATTATAGATGGGAGGTATTTCTTTCAATCTATCTTCCCACTTAAGTTAACATTTAGAAGATTATTTTACTGAAGTTGCAGTTATTTGAGAACAAAAATACTTAGTTACACTTGGTGCAATTTTCGCTTGTAATTTTCACAGTGTAATATGTCTTAGGACACCCATAATCTTTGTGTAGATGGAGTGCATTTCTAGTGTTAATGAATAACTTAAAAACATTTTTTGATTGATTACAAATATGTATGTCAAGCACAAGGTTACTCTTTCTGGCTAGCATTCAAATATTGGAAACTGCTGACTAACTGAGAGTGAGTCCTGCCAGTTGTGGGAACTGGAATGAGTTTTCATTACCTGGAAGTTTCTCTTGGCTTACTTTGCCAGCTTATACAGCTGTGCTTGAGAAACTTGGGTTATGTCTGCCCCTGCTATGCTGTGAACGCATCCTGGTGCCTTCAGGTTCATGCTAAATAAGGACTGCATCGCAGGCTTCTTGCATTGTCTCAGCTAGATCTGCCTGAAATGCTGGTTTGCATTACAGTGGGAATGAGCCTGTTTGTCCTTCTTTTGACCTCTAGGAAGGAGCAGTTCTAGCTTGTGAATGCTCTAGCTGAGGCACCAAAACTTGGCTGTTCTGACTTGGGTTTGGCCCAGCTGTGGGTGCAGCTGAGTCTGTCGGATGACCGCCTTTGCATATGACAGAAATGCCTGCACAACAGAATTTTGTAAAACTCAACATGGTGTTGGAGCAACAGTCTCTGAAATGAAGTAGACAGACTTCTAATGTTGTTGGACAGCAGAGGAATGGTGCACGTGGCTTCTTTGGAGAATGTAATTATACTACAGTGAAATTGTACACAGTTGCGATAGGCAGCAGTGACTCAGGAACACAAATCCACATGGGCAGGCCCTGAGCACCTGGCACTGTTCTGGCCTTGGTTGGCATAAGGAAGACCACAGCGCTGGAGAAGCAGCGGATGCAGTTGTCTTCTGGAACTAAGTCCAGATAGCTCTGGGTTGGCAAGTGATCACTTTGGCATGGCTGGAGGTCAGTGAGTGGTAGGCACGTGTGATATGCCTTGGATGACTGGCTGGCAGAGTGGAATCCGAAAATTCAAACTGTCTTGGCACTGTCAGAGTCATGGAGAAAAGCAAGTGAATGCCAGCAGCCTCTTTTTTATCATGTGAGATATCTAGAAGAAGGTGTATGGAAGCATAATGTAAAGGTTAAATGGGCACTGAAATCTGTCCTAGTGCTTGTTATCAACAGGATATTTACATCCACTGTTGCTGTGGGAGATCCCAATTATTCTCCTACTGTGACTATTGAAACAGTATCCTGCCCCCCAGGAGACTGGAAAAAAAGAGCCTGGAAGGGCAGGATTGAGATAAATGGAGAAACTGTCAGGCTGAAGATAAGAAAGTGCTGTTGTGTGGCGTTGCCAGTGTCCTGTTTCAGCATGGCAGCCCTGTAGAGCAGCCTAAAATGCGAGGACACAGATACCATTGCTCAGAGACGTGATGCAGAGTTATGTCTAAGCAATCTAGCTGCACAGGCAGATGTTGGGCCCAAAACACTGTGGGCTGTTCATAGGACTGTGTGTGCTGGCATGATTTTGTTTTTGCTGTAATCCATGCAGTAGGTTCACCTGCTTTCCCTGATAGAGAGACTAGGTGATTTCTGTTCAGAGTTGCACTGGAGGAGAGTTAGACGCTTTGGGTGTTCCGCAGGCTGTGAGTTTTGGTAAGCGCACACTGGCAGGTGTCTGTGTGCTCCTCAGCGTGGGTGGGAATCATGCTGTTGAGATAGCTGATCCCAGCTCATTTAGGAACTGGTGCAGGCGTAGGGGAGGAGTATGTGTAAATTGGAGGTAGGTGGGAGGAATGTGAAAAGCCATGGACATACAGGTTCTGGGCATTGTAGGAATCACCTCCTGGTTCCTGTTTTTTTTCATCTCTTTCCATATACATAAAGTAGTAAAAATACTTAAATAAGTATAAATTAACTGAATTTGTTTCCTTTCCTGTTACTAATAAAGAAATTGTAATAAGACTCAGCTCTTCTTTTATTCCTTAAAGCAGAACATCAATAAATTTTTGTCTGTACTGTTGTCTTCACCTCTGTGTTTTCATCCGTTCTTTCTTTCCACCTTTGTGAAACCTTCATGTTTCATTAATCTTGTATTGATACCATTGCAATGTTCCGATTTTTTGCTATAAAGTAATCCTTGAAAGAAAGACATAAATACTTTTTGTTTTAAGTTATGGGTAGAAGTTATTTAAATTCAAGAAAAATAAGCAGCTCTATTGTGACCAGATTATGTACTATTTTGTGTTATGAAATAAATCCCTAGCTTAGCATTGTTTAGTAGATGATCCTTCTGGCTAGCCAACAGCATATTTGCAAAGCTGCATTTGAAATTCTTTATGGAAGTCTTGGTTTGCAGATTCTGCACTGTGTACCCAATCAAAATGTGAAGGTAATTGGAAAAGCCTTCGTTTTACTACAAACACAAATAAGTTGGTATTGAGTCAACTAGTGCAGCAGATTGTACATTTATAAGATTTGTGGGTAAGCAGTGGTGATTTGGGTAACATGATAGTGTGTTAGCTATATGACTTTGCTGCTTTCTAGTATTTTAAATGGGCAATTGATTGATGAAGAAGCTTTAAAAAAGGGTCTAGAAGCAGCTGTAGATGGTTAACTTTCTTGATACAGCTGTGGTATCTTTCCCCTCCCCAGATGTACCCTATTGTTTTATGCTATTCCTCCTAAGGACAGTTGCATAAAGTCACAGGAAAAAGTAGTAAAGTTTTAAATTTTAGTCACGTGTGGTGGTGTATGTAATACCACAAAATTCAGACTCAAACAAAATAGAGTGTATCTTTGACTCTTCTGATAAGGGGCAGGTATAGCCATGATTGACTAAAAAAAATCACCTGTCTTCAGATTTACTATTATACTGCAGTATGTTGTAGGACATACAAGGTTAGTTTATTAATTCTATTAAAAGCAATGTATGTTTTTTGTATTGTGAACAGTCTTGATTTAGCAGCCTGTAATAAGACACTGGTGACTCGTCATTTTACGAAGTATTCTGAATAATTATGCTCTTTCATGAGTTTGAAGAGCAGTTAATAGACTTATCATCTAGATGCAGTACAAGAAATATCCATCTTCAAGTAGAAAGAAGGTGCGGAGAGCCTTAACAAGAACTTAAAGAGATTTCTAGACAGCAAAGAAGTTTGGATACAAAAGTGCAGTTCAGGAAAACCTGTTAAATATTATGCATGGTGTACAAATCCCCTTTCTGTGACTTTTTTACTTTTGAGATCTGCATGATCCTACTTGAAGAATGTAATTGAGAGACAAAGGTTGTTTTCATCATGGGTATTTTATTGGTTAATGTGCTCCATGTATTTGGTTAATTGTTATTTACATCTCTTTGAAAAATGTGCTTAGTTCACAAGATTACATTGTTCATTATTATGAGGACAATATATATACAAATATATACATACAAGTATACTGTGTGCTCTCTGCACAGCTGAAATACTTTTAATTAGAAGTTATTCTGTATGCAAAAATAAAATTAGGTTTGGAATATGCTGTATTCATTGGTCAGCATTGCAATGCGTATCAAAAGTTGGAACTTGATGGAAGGGTGTGGACGAACATAAACTGGTATCAAATAGAATATGATGAATCTTGCATTGTTTTTAAAATACAGGTGTAAAGGAGAGTAGGTTTAGGTTGGACAAAAGGGAGAATGGTGAGGGTGGTTGGACACTGGAACAGGTTGCCCAGGGAAGTTGTAGAACCCCCATCACTGGAAGTGTTCAAGGTCACATTAGATGGGGCTTTAAGCAACCTGTCCTAGTGAAAGATGTCCCTGCCCATGACAGAGGTGGTTGGACTAGCTGATCTTCAAAGGTTCCTTCCAACCCAAACCATTCTAAGAAAAAAGCATCAATTGTAATGCATGCATGTAAGAAAGAAGCATCAGAGTTCCTATTCCAGTATTACTTTTGATGTTTTTGACTTCTAAAGACAACTTGGGTACCCACTTAATATAACTGTCTAAATGGGATTTCCTAGAGGCTCTTTTTTTTTCAGTAGTATTATAGTTTACTTAGGACTATACTGAAACATAAAGTAAGATACTCTTCATTTTGCCGGGCTTGTAGCTCAGCTGGTTTCAGATAGATCGGCAAGAGCAGCTTTAAGTTCTCTGGTTTACAGCTAAGGTTTAAAATATTGCCAGATTGTTTTGTCCAAGGCAAGCTGCACAGAGGGCTTACGGAGTAGATCATGCTCTCTCAAATGTTCCACAAGGGGAGAGGGTGCTCTTCTCCAGAACTTCAGGTGTGTTCCCAAGTTGCACTGGGACACAGACTTCTTTCTAGCACATTGCATGCAGGAAGGTCACTGCCAGATTTTACCTTCAAGTTAGCAGTGAGTGTTGAGATAGCTTAACTTCTGTACCTATGCTCCTTAAAGTCTAATCCTGCAGCATTTAAAAAAATGAGCCAGAGTTTTAATGAACAGGTCTTTACAAAATGCTGTTAGACTTGCACGGTAAATTAGTCATCAGAAAACCTAATATCTACAGTGAAGTTTACATGACGCTTTGCCAAAACACTTAGTCACTGCTTTTCACCAAGAGATGCTTAAATGCCTAATTTCAGCTTTTTGCTTCCAGCCTTTTTGGCTGAAGAGTTTTGATTTGCTTTCTAAGATAAAACCATGTTTCTTTGCTGCGCTGAGGAGAATGTATGGATGTTCCTCTTGATTGAAACAGCAGAAGTTTGCTTTGCTTTGTGGTAGTTCTTTGGGGATACTTGTAGTTTTAAGATTGTGATGGGAAATAACTCTGGACAGTTAAAACCCTAAGTATGCAAGGGTTTTGAAGTTAATAAAGATTTAATAACGGTAAGAATGAAAACATAGCAGTCAATTTCCCTCATCCTCTTCTAGGCAAAAAGAGCTGTTTTCCTTTGCTTTTTTCCAATCATAAAGTCTGAGGTTTTTTCCCCTCTAAACTTTGAAGTTTTGGAGGAAAAACTTTCAGTGCTCACATGCTGCTCTTGAGTACTGGTTTTGTAGTACCATATTGTATTAAAAAGTGGTTCTGTTTTCTTCTCCCCTCTCCTGCTTTTTTCATAACTTTCCTTTAAAAAGATGGTTATAGACACTGTTTATGTTTATTCCAAAATGATGTAATTTGGGGTTTGCTGCCATTGAGGGTGCAATTCAAATCTCTACTCAAGTATGGGCGGAAATTAATGAATATGGCATCTGCTAGAATTTTTAGTTGCACTGATATTTCTTCTATTAGATTGTAGATATTAAATAATCAATATTAGTATATATTAGAATCCTTATAACTACAATAATTCCCTTAAAGGGTTCAGGTCATCATAGTGTAAATTGGTGTGCAAGTGCTGTCTTTACAGAAACTGAGCCTTGTAACAGTCTTCGCGTAGGAAGTGATTCATATGAAGCTTTTTATAAATATCTTGCTTACTAGCAGGGAAGCTTCTGGTTTTCTCCTTGACTGCTTTCAGAGCTCTTCTTTGTGCCTTTGCAGTCATTAATCTTAGATTTTTCCTTAAATCACTGCATTTTTTTCTGGTTTGAGTCATGGATCCTCCTTTTATGCTTTCTCTTCGGACTATTTTCCTTCAGTAGGTTTAATAAATAACACAAATCTTGGTTTTGTTTCAGCTTTGTATAGTAGTTAATCTTCAAGACCTTTTGTTAGCAAGAAGTTTACTTAGTTCTTTACTTTTATCTGTTTGTATAGAATAAAATGGAGAAATCTCTTGTTCAAAGGAAGCTGAAGAGAGCTTCCTCATCTTTGTGGTTGCCCCATTTGGGTTGTAAGTCGAATCTATTGGGCAACAGTATGAATGTCAGTTGTTTGGGTTTTGGTTTGTTTTTTTTTTTTTTATAAGGCAAAACCTCAGGCCACTAATCGGGGAGGAAAAAGCTAGATTATGGTGGGGAAAAAACGCAAACCAGTGGACTTTAAAAGAACAAGCTGAGTTCATGCTGTCTTTGATTGTAACTGTGTGCTGTAAGTGGGATGATGTGCTGTCACTTACGAGCCTTGGGTGAATTTTATGGCAGTTGTATTTGATGACTTGTATACTAGTTAAAACTTGTGTCCTAGTTTGCATTATGCAGAGTTGTATAAGAATAACCTACATGTTTTCTGTTACATGCATAGTTTCATGTCTGCTTTATCCATGAACATTTGGGTTTTTTAAACAACAGCATTTTAATACTTGCCTTAGTATATACTGCAGAGTTAAACATCAGGCTTCAAAAAAGGCTAAATAGCCTTATACACCTCTTGGACACTGGAGCATCAAGATGGTGTCTGTGGTGTGTATTCTGCATGTGTGCATAATGTATATTGTGCTAGCGATTTGCAAATTGTCCTTTTTAATACTACTTGAGACAAATGCTTTTTGCAAATAAGAGGATAACAGGTAATTTTGTATTTTCTGCGAATGTCTCTTTTTCAAAGGGTGGAATGGAGATGGAGAAGAGGAGGTGCATGTCATACTGAAGAGATGATTCCTGTCTTTGTATAACTGTTCACATGAAACTCCAAGTGATGCTCCAGAGTTCTATTTTGTCTTAGACTTCTGATTTCTCCCAATACTACAAAATATAAGCGAGTCATGTACTGTATATGGCAAGTACAAGTATTTTTCAGATTTTGTTTCCTGAATTGATTTGGTTGAGGGGAGACTGAGAGCTGTACATCTCTGAGATAAGGGCCTGAGGCCTAAAATTTGAATAATTATATTCTGAGACCAGAATAAGATGTATTTGACTTCTCAATAAAGAGTCATCAGCATTAGACCAAATAGTTTAATGTATGAAAAGGTGGCGGCACCCAGAGAAATTACTTTGAGCTGTAATTGCTTGTATGTTGAAATTTCAGTCACTGTAATCATGTGTCAGTCCTCTCAGTGCTCCTCCTGAAGGCTTCGCCCTCATTTCTTGCAACAACTTCAGTGTGCAGGGAAACCATGGTCGTGAAAACAAAGCTTGATGCTTGTTCTTTGATAAATTTAGGAGAACATTTGAGCTGGCAATGCTTGTTATGCTGCTTCTGGATGGAAGGCTGTTGACTGTTGGATGTCAGATTTTTGCAGTATACTGAGTTGGTCCTGTTGCCTTTAAGGTGATATCCTTCTGCACAGTGGAGTTTTGACTTGAATGCAACAAGCCCCCTGAGTAAAAAAGTATTAAAAGTACACCCAAGAGGAGTTTGGTAAATGAACTGCATGAATCACTGTGACCTGTTACCCTAGTAATGCCTACAACAACTTTTTTAAAAAATCCTGGGATTTAGGTGCGCAACATCTAACATCTAAGCAACTGCACACTTTTAGTAGTTACAAGGTATGGAAAACTGAGGTCTGGTAGGCTCGTAGATTGTGAAATTTCTTTAGGTTGCTTGGTTGAATTAAGTGCCTTATCAGTATATACTTGGTCAGAGAGTAGCTTAATGTATTGGGTTTTGTTTTAATATTCTTTATAGCAGGCTCCCAGTCTTCCTAAATTAAATAAGTTGAAAGTGATCTCAGGAGGTCATCTGTTCAGACCCATTGCTCCAAGCAGGGCAGACTTGGTTCAAGTGGCTCAAGGCCTTTTCCAGTCAAGTTTTGAGTATCTCAAATCCATTGGGCCTCTACCTATTGTGGCATTGTACTAACTTGTTGCTGCAAATCAGTTTTCCCATTTTGTTGTTTTGTGTAACTAGTTTTGGACAGAAAAATCTTTCTAGCTATGGATGACAGTGCTGAGGAACACAAATTTGCTAATTATGGAGGGTTGTGTTCTTTGCATGCTGTTTGATGTCATTCACCCATTAACTGTAGCAGTCAGATTACCAATCTCCCATCCTACTTCCCCATGTTTATCCTTATCTCTCACATTCCAACATACATGATACTTGCCTTTGCAAGCAAACATAAAACGTGTAGCTAGGGTTTTAAAAACTTATTGCTTAGTGGGTGGGATAGGACCACCCTGTTCGTATAGTCATAGGTTTTGCTCCAGAAATAGTATGTTACATCCTCCATTGGAGTAACTTCTTTCATTTGGATCTTACTGGGGTTTAGATCTATGACTTTTTCCACTCTCTGGTTAATATATATCATCTTGCAGAGTATTCTGTTATTGAAAGGGTTACTGGTTTTTACTGCACTATGCACACAGAAAGTGAATGGCATCCAAGTATTTGTGAAAAAACTTAAACCCGAGAAATTGGATGGAAAATCAAGCAAGTTAGGCATTTAAGAAGGAGTAGGGGGAAAATGCCTTTATACTTAAGGTTCTTTAGAAGAATGTGCCCTTTGTGTGTCTGAATTTTGTAATATTCTTCAATTTTTGCAACTTGACATGTTGTTGATGCATTATCTATCACAGCTGTGTGCCTAACGCTCCTTGAGAATCAGAAGAGTGCTTAATAAAGTATGTTGCCCTGTTATCTTAAAGTCTTCTTTTTCTGTAGTGCTAATGTGGGAAGCCAGTTAAGGAGATTTAGAAATCATGGAGGAAAGTACTCAAAATGTCATTAAATCTCTTTAAATGCTTGAGGTAATTACTGTTTAATGAGATCTCCTTGAGGTTATGTAGAAAACTGTAGAAGACACTGTGTTTTAGCTCACTCTATTTCTAGACTGTCCACAAAAGAATCCTTGATGGCAGTAGCCAGTGGAGTTTCTTGAGAATTCTTGTGTATGTAAATCAGATACTTCTGCTATTGAGAATTTCCTCTCCAGGTGGTGGAATGGAGAATGCTGCAGACTTGTAGAGCTGTGTTAGAATTCAAACAGATTCCAGGTGGCTTCTTGGAAAACTGTCCACAGTGAAGAATGACCAAGGATTTATTTGTACATAACATCTGTATCTTAGTGAGTTTAATCTCTGTTCTAATAAGGAATGACCACATCTGTCAGTGTGTAAAGATGGCCCTTGTGGGTTGTGTACAGAGATTATTTCATAGGCAAGTTTGCAAATGGGAAGAATTTTGTATCTGTATTTTTTCCTGCCAGAGAGATAAAGGAGAGGGATGTTGTTAACTAGAATGGACCATTTATAGGTGATAAAACCAGGAAATCCATAGGATGTTGGTGTAACCGTCTTCAGGATGTGGAGATAAAAATTTCACAAGCAACATTTTTTTAGGGTACGGAGCCTACTGTGTGTGCCACTGTATGAAGGCAACAAGAATGAGGTGAATGCCATTTAACAAGTATAATTGCCGAGAGATGAAGGAATTTACTGTATATTGTTCTGTTGGTTAAAAAAAGCCTCACTATTGCTCAGCATGTTCAATGGCCATTACTAATGTCATCTTTCTAGATAACTTAGGAAAATCTTCAAACTAAAATCAGAAGTTCTCTTGATCCTCTCTACTAGCTCACTGTTTGTTTGTTGGGTTTTTTTTTTCCAGTTGATCTACATATAAGAAAAAGCAGTTCAGTTAATGGAAATTGATCATCTAGCGTAGTGTGTGATTCTGCTAGCATTCATTAAATTAATCCAAACCATGGGTGGACCTCCTCACATCCTGTTGAAATATGAAAAGAAAGACTTGAACTTAGTGGGGAGTATATATGCATTAGCCTACAATGGTAACATCTGCCTTTTTTGGTGTTTTTTTTATAATTATTAGTAGTAGGATTTTGGTGTGTTTTTTTCCCTAAACCAATTTTCTTATTAGTTTGCCTTGCTATGAAGGATAGCTGAAAATATTCTGGGATGAAATTATAGTAGTCTGTATCATCCTGAGTTTGTATGTTGCTGCCTTGTTCTTAACTTTGTACTTGTTTGTGGGCACTCTCACACTCTTGTTTGTTCATTCTGATACTCGCTTGGTCCTTTGGTGATCTAGTTTGGAACTGAGACCAACAGAAAACCGTCCTTACAAGAAAGTAAATAGCTTCTCTTTGTTACATTCCTGAAACAGGCTTACTCTGGGGTAGTACAAGTTTCAGTGGTGGCATAAGGGGACAGGAGTTGTCTTGGAGGGAGTAGAGAGGGCAAGAGAGGGCATGGTGGTGGTGCCTGCTTGGTTGGTTTAAACACATAGACTTGTATTCTAAATTTAGAAGACTTAACAGAGATTTTGGAGGACTGCAGAAAGATTTTTGTCAGATGTTTGGTCTCATAGATGGAGCAGCAAAAGTATTTGGAAAGATGATTTATTCTGAAACACTGGTTCCTGAAAAGCCAGCATCTCTGCCAGCTGATGATACTGTGCTTGTGTGCATCTCTTCAGTATCGTATATGCTGCCCTTCTGCATTTACATATGTGTATTTCTTAAGTCCCTGCAGGCATCTCCCTTTGATAATGTTAACTCTTAATTGGGAAGTTGTTTTTGTTTGTAGCACTCAGCTACATCCATCTGAGAGACAGAGCATCTACTAGAAATCCTCTGCTATGAGCATTCCTGCTATCACTTTCTGGATGATTGTTTTCATTGGCATCATCTTCCCTAGACAAATTGACTTAAGTCAGGTGTGAAAGACAGAGAAATGCGGTAACACTGGTTAGGGAAGTGGGGAATTGAACAATCAATTCAATGGATAAAGTAGTTGACCATCGAGTTTTGTTGTATTTGACTGCAGTAACTTGGTGTTGAGTGGCAAGGCATAGTCAAGATGAGATGTATCATTTTTGAAAACAATGATTATGTGCGTACAGGATAGTGGAAAAGTGTTCTGTTACTTTACAGGAGCAAACAGTTGAGTTCCAAACCAATCGGATGATTCTGCAAACTCACTAGAGTTCATAGTGAAAAAGCTGGTGGAAGACTATTACATTTTGCACTTTGTTGTACCTCAGTTTCCTTTAAAACAGGTTTTGGCATTTCAGTATGAGGATTGATTTATGATCTCGTGCCCAGATGGAGTAATTTTTAGGGGGTGTTAATTTTGAAATGTTTACTTTTAGCTTATGGCTTATACATGGATTTAAAGTTGCATCTAGACTGCTGCTGCCCCCTCAATTCATATCATGAATCTCATTTAAATACTTCCTTTTATTGCTTCCACTGTTTTGCATGTATTCTTGGAGCACTTACAAATGCATCCTGTAAAATTAATTTTCATCTATTTGAATTTAAACTGCATTGTGAAATTCAAACAAACCTATGTTTGGAACCTTATCTGATACTAGCTTTTCTGTTTAAAATCCTATTGCTCTGTTTGTGTTCTACTGTCACCCTTGGTTTTGTGGTGTGTGTGCATACACCTGTGCAGACGTTGCACTTTGTCCAGCCCTTGTCCTTGGGACGCTACATTTAATAGTTCCTGTTTCTAAAGCAGCAGATTTATCAGGTGTCAGATCTCTAGCTTGTAATTCCTGAGGCTATGTCATGTCAGAACAACCCATGCTGTTTGTGCCTTCCAGCAGAGGTGTAATTCAAAACTGTCTCTTGTTTTGACTTCCCCAAGAACAAAAGCTTCCAAATGTACAAGTGGAAAACAATGGCATTATTCTCTGTTCACACAGAATATAGATGGATTTTCAGCATTCACTTGAAGTGGTCAATGGGAAAGTGTGTCATGGAAGCCAACAGATCTTTAAACGTTCAATTGCTTGATTATTTTTTTTCTTATTAGCTCTTCTGCTGGCTTGAAATTAGTCTGAAATTTTGCATGAAGTAATTATTGGATCAGTTAATTACCACCAGATGCGGGGGGAAATTAATTTCATTTTTTAATCTGTTTATCCATCTATGGAATTATTTCCTTAGTTTCACTTTCAGATTTCAGGTACGTGTTGCTTCCAAAATGTGTTGACCCTTTCATTTGTTACTGGCAAGAAGGTTTTTCTTACTAATTGAATTTCACATCTTAAAAAGTGGTCAAATTTAGTCTGTCAGGGAAGGTGTATCTGAGAATGAGTCTCACTTAGATACAACTGGGTATTTTCACCTAACATACAATGCGTAGCCTGTGATAGTCAGGTTTTTCAGATCACAGGACAGAGATGTCTCCATGAGAAAGAGCAGGAGGATTTATGTTCTTCCATTTTCCAAAAGCTCTCTTAAGAAGAAACTGGCATTTTATTTAGTTAGTTAATGAATTAAAATATTTACTTTGATATTGTAGGTGAAAAATGAGAGAATCACAGAATGGTTTGGATTGAAAGGGACCTTTAAAGGTCATCTAGTTCCTACCCTCCTGCCATGGGCAGGGACACCTTCCACTGGACCAGGTTGCTCAAGGCCCCATCCAGCCAATTCCAGGGATGGGGCATCCACAGCTTCTCTGGGCAACCTGTGCCAGTGCCTCACCACCCTCACAGTAAAGAATTTCTTCCTAATATCTAATCTAAATCTACCCTCTTCTAGTTTAAAGCTATTACCCCATTTTCTGTTGCTACAGGCCCTACTAAAAGGTGATGGTTTAGAATTTTTTAATGTGTTGTATCAGTCCTGTGCATGCCTTCTACTTTTGCTGCTTTGCCAAAATGGTTTTGTTCTTTAAAACAAAGATTTAAGTATTATTCATTATTAAACAGCTGCATGAATAGCTGCAAGGTACTAATTCTGTTTTGGTTTTCACCAAAGACATGACAGATGTTCTTTTTCAGGAGCATCTCCTAACATTGGGAATGCATTTTCAAATCAACTTATGTAATCAATAGTAGAACTGGCAGATGTTTTCAGGAGATCCAAATTATGTTTTTGTGTGACTGAATTAATGAAAGCTTTACCTTTAATGGGTAAAATGTTTGGGGCTGGAGAAATGTATCAGGTGCCTTCTTAGAAGTCTTTACTAAAAATGTGCCAGACACTTGAAATCTTTGCTTGTAATTTAGTGAATAAATTTTGTGTGTTAAGTTTAATTTACTTCCTCCTTCTGAGAGTATGTTTTCTGAAATGTTTTTTTATTATTATTTATTTGTAGGTTCCTTCAGAGAAATCGGAATCCTTTGCATCTATGTTGAGACGCTCTCCTTTAATTCAGATGGGACCTGCCAAAGATAAAATTGCCATTGGTCGAATATTTCATGTTGTGGAAGATGATCTTTATATAGATTTTGGTGGCAAGTTTCACTGTGTGTGCAAAAGACCAGGAGTGGATGGGAAGTAAGTAATAAACTTATGGTAAGCAATTAACATATGTGAATGACATACTGAAATTCTTAGTTAATGGGATTTGACCATCTTCTGGACTGAGCTTGGGTAGTTCATATGAATTTTGTGGTTTAAACCGTAGAAGTTAACATGTTGTGCAGAATAAAAGTATGGTCACAGACAAATCTGGATAGCTCAGACATCATCTTGAATGCAGATTCCTTTGCAAGTTTGCATTGTTGCTATCTACATTTTTCCAGCTTATGATGACCAAGGGAAGTTACTGGGTGTTTTGTCACTGAGGAGAGGGGACATCACTATCATCTGAGTTGTTAAAACAAGCACTAACTATTGAAATACTTGAGAGTTTTGTGGATGTGGAAATTTAATCCCATGTAAATGGTAAGCCTCCTTAGGCAAGAACTTTCTGTGCTAAATGTATATACGTGAGGTGATGTACTAGGGAGTTTACACATTATTTGTGATAATACTGTTTATAAGAGATGATCAGTGCTAATGTGGTCAAATATATTGTAGAAGAAGATTTTGTATAGACTTTGGTGGCAGGTTCCACTGTGTGTCCTGAACTAGAACAGCTGTGGTGGAACTAGAACAGGTGTGCTGGGGAATGCAGTAGTTAGAGCTAAAAGGTAAGAAAGCAACAAATTCTAGTGGAAACGGCATTTGTAAGGTTACTAAACTGTCTTTAGCGCCTCATGATTATGTACTATTCAAGAATATCTTGTCTATTTAATTTGTCTCCAGGTTGCTTTAATGCTTAGTTTTTAATATGTAGGCAAAATACCATGTGTTCGAATTCATAACATCACTATTATTGGTCCATCTCTTTTTCCCTCTTTCTTTTTTTCCTTGAGAGAGGAGGAATATCATTGTTAATCAGCAAGGTCACTGTGTCTAAATCGTGTTCCTGTGATAAGCAGTTCTGAAATAGTTGGGTTTTTTTTTAAAAAAACAAGATTTAACAGAAATAATCACGTTACTGTGCAAGTTTGTGATAGTATTTTATCAGAGCATTGTATACTCAACTTCCTTTTTTGGATAGGTCTGTGACTTTTAAAGCATATGTGATTGATGGCCCAGGATGAGCAGTGTCCTTTATGCCTGTCACATTTGGCATCAGCAGAAGATTTTCTGTCTTTTGCTGCTGCTGTAGTGGTAAAATCCTTGTTGCTCTTTGTATCTCTTGCTATTCTAAATCTAGATAAGCTTTGCCTTTCCCAGTCCATTCTTGCACGTCTGAGGAATGCTTCTGCATTCATCTCAGTCTGTGGCCATTCATTTTGTTTTTATGGTAGAGTTCAGACTGAAGCTCCCTGTTCAGCTGAGCTGTCCTTCTGCCAGGCCAGCTCAACTTTTGAACGTTGGGGAAGACCACTGTAGAGCATTGATGAATTTATCAGTTCCTTATGGATCAATGGCCTCTCTCTGGGCACCTTTTCAAGTCGGGAGAGCTTCTTGTCATGGTTTAACCCTAGCTGGCGACAAAGCTCCACATGCTTCTTCGCTCTCCCCACAGCGGGATGGGGGAGACAAGGAGAAGAATAAAAGTGAGAAAACCTGTGGATTGAGGTAAAGACAGTTGAATAGGTAAAGTAAAAGCTGCACATGCAAGCAAAGCAAAGCAAGGAATTCATTCACTGCTTCCCATGGGCAGGCAGGTGTTCAGCCATCCCCAGGAAAGCGGGGCTCCATCACGTGTAACCGTTATTTGGGAAGACAAATGCCATAATTCTGGATGTCCCCCCCTTACTTCTTCTAACCCCAGCTTTTATTGCTGAGTATGACATCCCATGGTATGGAATATCCCTTTGGCTAGTTTGGGTCGCCTGTCCTGGCTGTGTCCCCTCCCAATGTCCTGTGCCCCTCCAGCCCTCTCGCTGGCAGGGCCCGGGAAACTGAAAAGTCCTTGACTGAGTATAAACATCACCCAGCAACAGCTTAAAAGGTAAGTGTGTTACCAACATTGTTCTCACACCAAATCCAAAACACAGCACTGCACCAGCTACTAAGAAGAAAATTATCTCTGTCCCAACTGAAGCCAGGACACTTGTCTACCCTGAATAAACCAAAGTAATGTCCTGGAGCCCAGATCTCTCTTCTGCCACTTGTCTTTCTCACTTTCCTTCAGTTTGTAAGCTCTTGGCATTGGTGGTCACTGCAGCTGAGGCTGCCATCAGCTACCATGTTCCCAGACAGTGTTCTCCTGCCCTGAGTAACGTGTCTGGCGGGAGACCTGCCCTGGCTGGGCTGTCTGGCACTTGTGGCAAAGGATGATGCCAGGGCACTCACTCTGGATTGCTTGTTCTGCTCTGTGTTTGTTTCTGCTTGAGCAGACATCAGGACATCTGAAGTCCCCTGTGAGAATCAGGGCCTGCAGTCATGAGATGGCTTCTGGTTGTTTGAATGAGGCTTCATCCACTTGCTCTTTCTGATCAGGCAGCCCATAGCAGACATCCACTGTGACGCTGTCTGTCTTGGTCTCCTCTCTGATTGTGACCCATAGCTCTCAACTGCTTCCTGGCATGGTTCATAGCAAGGCTCCATGCACTCATGCCCCATCCTTGCTTCCAGTGCTGCCCCCTTTGCCTTGTCCCATGTTTGCTTGCGTGCTTCCTCCCAGGTTTGGGGAGCAGGCAACTTTGTACGTTCTCTTCAAATCCCTAACTACGATTCATGCTGAGCCTGCTGCTTACTTGTTTCCTTGTGTGGTGTTAATAGCTCATTTTGTCATGGTGCTCTGGGATACTTGGGTGGCAAGACAAATTGGGGGCCAGTGACGAAATAGGTCTTCCTAAAAAAGCTCCCAGGCAGACAAGTGTCTGTCAACTCCTTCCCTGCTCTCATCTTCTTCCTAATTAGTGTTGTATGTCTTTTTTTTTGTGGTGCATGTTGGAGGGTACAGGGGAAAATGAGGCCTGGGAAAACTGCTGTTGGAGCAGATGCCTCAGTCAGTTGTCCATTGATGCTGGGAGCGTAATAAGGCTGGGGCTGAGACTGTCTTAGGCCAGTTACATTTTTGGCCGCCTGTTACAATGATGAAAACAAGCAGATCCACCTAAGGCTTGTTTCTACTTCCTTCTCACTGCTTTTGAGCGGGAGTGGAGAGAGGGTAATTAATAGCCTGAGCATTTTTTTTCTTATGAAATAAAATTTGGAACTAAAGGTGGTAGTTCACAAAACAATACAGACAGCATTTACAACATTGAGAATGTAGTGGCAGTGGAAGTGGTAGTGATGATGCTTTGGGTTTGATGGACTTAGAGCATTCATTTGAGATGTAGGTGACTGATTCAAATCCCTTTTCTCCTCATTTCAGTCCAGGAACCTGAATTTGTCTCTGACTAATTAAGTGTTTAAATGCTATATGGACTTAATCCTCTAAATAAAAATATTTGTGTAAGAAAATAGATAAATAAAACTTGCCACCTTTTCCAATTCATTGTGTTTGTGGAATTGCAATTTCTAAAATTTACCTGGATTTGCAAAAAATTGCAGTCACGTGCAATCTTTTGTTCTGTTGTTTATCTTTAGCTTGTCATAAGGTGCTGTGTCATAAACACGGTTGTACCAGTTCCTTTCTAACTGGGATTTGTAACACAATATTTGCAAACTACTCATGGAATCAAAAATAAACACAGAAAACTGCTGTCTTGGCTAGCTGTGTATGTCATCAATAGCATTCAGGTGCTGCTGAGTTTGGGTCTCCTGCTTATTAAAAAGTAGTGGGAAGACTTATGCCTTTGCTTGTACAATTGCTTTGATCTGCTTATAAAGGCAGCAGCTCATGGATTTACAGAGTAAAGTTTGTCTAATCAAAACAAATACAGTCTTTTCATATGCCAGTGTCTTAGTAAGCGTGAAGGCTTAGAGTCTTTTGATGGACACTGGCTTCTCTTTGGAAGGCAGTAACTGCATTTGATCATCAGAATAAAGGTCAAACTAGTGCTAGAATATCTTCTACCAAAGCTTGAAAGTAACTGGGTGGAATTTGCAGTGTGTATTTAGATCTATACCAGCTTAAATTGGTGACTGCAGTAAGACTTTGTTACTGTTATTTTAGTTAATTCACTTGCTGACAAAAGTGACCTTATCACCATATTGTATGTGATGTAATCAGAACTGTTCACTGGTTTATTTGCAAAGTGTTTATTGTTCGTGTCAAGGAGAAGAGTGGGCATTTTAATTTACAGATAACAGATGATTTCTTGAAGGCCATCAGTTCAGGACAGAAGAACCAGATTTAATCTTCAGACACAGAACTTCATGATATCATTTTTATGAAGTCAGTTTTGAGAGCATGGCTCTTCGAGAACCTGTATTCTGATGCTGATCTTTGGGTTTACTGTGTTGTCTTTTCAGGTATTTGGCAACTCCTTCAAAATACTAGTTTATCATCTTTAAAGGAAAAAAAACTCTTGCATTTATGTAAAAAGGTATCTTTACAAGGACATGTGCTGTTGATATTTCCTAGGTTGTTTAGCTTTTTCTCACCAGAACTCAACTACTTTCACGATACTATAATACAGTTTTCTTTTTGTTGTATAATGTCCTTCACTCTTTGACTAGAAGTTACTTGAAAATAAACAAAAAACCTACAAGAGGTTCTTGTTTGTAAAACTTGTTCTCTTAAACTGCTGCGTCCTGATCCTGACAGTTGTGATTTCTTGGAATGTCTAAGTGAAAGACCCTGTAGCATTACCACCATGTGGCCATAAGAAAGGATTCTTTCTTTCTCAAGACTGTCTTGTGTAAAAGAGCAACTACAAAAAAAGGTGTCCCTCACTTGGAAGATTTGAAGTAACTACATAATTTTTTTTTCCCCATCAGTTCTTCTAAACTTCAGCCTTTAAAAAAAACCAAACCAACACAAAAACAGACAAAAGAAAACACCACAAACTATTAAGTATAAGAAACCTTAGAACAATAATAATAGAAAATTCAAATCGTATAAACATTTGAAGAACCTGCTATTTCCTTTTGGGTTTCACTGTTTGTTTCCTTCTTCCTATCCTCTCTGGGAAAGCTGTTTTCACAGGATGGCAAAGAATATATTTCATTATCAACATTGATGGTATTGAGATAGGAAGCATGCATCAGTTTGCTTAGATAAAAGATACTGGCAAAATCTCACAGGGTTGGACAAGGGTGCATTTGATTATAAATATCAATGGCATTTTGTTATTTATTTAATGTGACAAGAATATTTATTACCCTTATGATTTCAAGGTTTTATTTAATATGTGCTGTACTAAATATACTGTAATTAGTACAAACATGCTTCTTTAATACACTTTGACTTAAATGCTGTATTAAGTTTGCATTTTATGCCATCAACATACAGCAATTCTGTAAAGCATCCAGAGTGTATACAAATGAGAAAGGGTCTGTAGGAAGTAAGGGTGAAGTAACTTTTCAGCTATAGGAAGAAAGTGGTGTATTTTCTTTTTTCTTTTAACATGCAGAGGAAATGAAGTCCTAAAGAGGAAAGTGTCTGCCTTAGATCTCCAATTGAGCAACAACTTAATCCATGGCAAAAAGGTGCTGTTACAGCCTGCTTCTGCCATTATCAGATGGAATTCTTAAGAACCAGAAAATGTGGGAAGGGGTTGTGCTGACACTGCCTGTTGCATGGTCTGCACCTGTACTGTTAATGACCAGTTCCCATCAAAAGCACAATGGCTTTCAGCAATTTTCTGAAATGTAGGATTGCAGGACCAGCTTCCAAAGGATTAAACTGCACCTCTCCATGCCAATGTAATGAAGCTTTATTTTCAAAGACTGCTGTAACCCTCCAGCAACTCCAGTATTATCAGGCTGTAGGATCAGAAAGACACTTCCTTTATGTTTTGAGTATGCAGCTGGTGCAGGGATTTCCAGTATATCCTGTGGCAATTTTACTTGACACCTTTTATACAGTGCGTATTTGCCAAACTTAAGTAGTAGAGGAGGGAAGAAATCATTTGATGCCAGTTGTGATTTAGAACATGACAGCTTAATGAGCGTCATAAAACATTACCTAATGCTGTTTCTGTAAATTATATCAAAATATTTACGCGGTTTGAATGGCTGCCAGGGTTAATTTTATTTGGGAAACGTTTTAAATTCTTCTCTTTTTCTTCTATTTTTAAAATATTTTATAGATAAGGCAGAATGGAATCCAATTAAAACAATGTTTCTTTTTAGACTGGGTAATGTGAATAAGGCTGCCTGTTTTCCAGCACATTTGTTTGATTAAGACAGTCTTTAAATTTATTAGTGATAGTTGAAACTGTTTAAAAGATCTTGTAAGATTAAAAAAAAATCAATTTCTGAAAAAAACCCAGAGGTGCATGGAGGGAGATTTTGTGCAGGAGGGAGGCACAAGAAGGCACCATTTGGTTTAGTTCCAGTTTGCGTATTAAATAAAGTCACGGCATGTTAGGCCGGAGGGTGACTTTGGAGCCAACTATCCCATTTTGATGCCATGTGAATATGCTTCTGGAACAATTAGTGCATCTTTCAACCAGAAGGAGCTACCTCGCACAAAGCACCAAGTAAACTACTCTCATGTGCAGCAAAGATACTTGCACATGGGAAGATGTTGGTGTGTGGTAAATTCACCCTTTGCCTGCTGGACCCTAGTTTTCCTGACTTTTGTGTAGATAATGGTGCAAGATTATTATGGAAAGGTTTAGAGAGACAATGTTAAAGACATAACCTTTCTAACTCTTTCTTTTAAAATTAAGTAAAGACCAGACAACTGGCAGGAGGCTGGCTGATAGAGAGACCCGGCACCCTGCTCCCTTCCTCAGGGCCTTTGCCAGAGGAATCACAAGCATCAAATTTACGCTTTAACCTGGCGTCTGTGACTAATTGGGAGAAAAGTCTTTGAGTAGCAGTATGGGCCATCTGCAGGATACAGACCTGGTGGCAGTGGAGAGATTTAGTGATGTTTTCCTTAGAATATGTATTTCTTCCCTATCCTATACTTACTGGAGTGTTGCTGTTCTGGCAGGCTGGTACATGCGACAGCTTTCATGTAAAACTTTAAATGTTGATGGAACTATTACTGCTTAAAAAGAAAAGTAATTACTGTGATAGATACAGGAGACATTTCTTGCTGCAGTAATGCTGATTTTGGTTTTACATGTTTGTTTTTACAGTGGTCTACTTCCTTTTTACTGTCTGTTGCCAGCAAAATAGCATCTATCTGTTATGTGTAATTCTCAAGGGGAAAGAGGAAATTGCTAACCAGCAGTACAAGTTATACAATAAACGATGCTTTTGCAAGTACAATTTTCAGACTCATGCAGATGCAGAAAAAACATGTCATATGAGACTGAAAACCTGTTGAAACTTAGTATTTTTTTTACATTAATGCATGTTGAAAGTACTGATGAAGTGCACATCATGCTGGGTTGGTGTGCAAAATTGCTTCTGATTTCCATTGTGTAGTCTTGCTTAGAAGAGGCTCAAGGTCTGCTGAGGAAAATTATTTTTAACTCCCACTTTTGGTAAGTGAGAAGAATGAACACAGTAACTGTACTAGCAGTATTTTCTGGTTTTATTTATGTGTACAAATTGTTGCTGTTAGCTCATCAGTATTAAATCGGTTGTTTCCTCCTTCATTGCTTTCCTTCTGTTGCAGTTTTCATTCCCAACAGATTGGTCTTTTTTTCTCACAAGCCTTTCTAGTAGTAACCACACTGTAGAAAAAATCTTGTAAGGTGATGGAGAAAATGTGTAACCAGTCTCTTACAGGGAATACATTATCTTCCTTCCTTCCATCATCTTTTGCTGCCATTGCCTCGTTCATGTGCTCTGTTGTTTACTACTTGTACCCCTTCCAGGCTTGTTCTCTGCATTCTTTTTTCCAATACCGATTGCTAATATATATTTCAAATATAAATATGATTTTACATTTATAATTAAAGTTTTATATTATTATATCTATTCAGTATTATATAAGTTAGTAAGCCTTTTTAGCTTACATATTACTGCTCAGCTTTTTACCACCGTTTCTCTACTGAACTGTTAGAATTTGCAGATTTGTTGTGTGTTTTTAAGCAGTTGCCATGTTTTAGAGGTGGCCGTGTTATAGCAGTATGTGGTATGTTTCTTCTCATAATGCTGTTGGAAAGCTTTATAAGTAATTGTCCTGAGATTTGTTCATTTATATACATAATTAAAGCAGAAATGATTACTAAAATACCTATTAACATAATCTTATTTAGTCAACATGAACACTTACCTGACCAGGAAAGCAGCCTGGGAGAATCTGGTCGGTTTATATAACAGGGATTGCCTTTGTGCCTATAACTTCAAACAGTTTACATCCATCAGTGTCATGTTGCTAACATGTTTTTGATACTGCCTTGCTCCTCCCTCACCCTCCTTTGGTTCCAAATTATCCTGCCTACTAGAGGGCAAAATTCCTCTGCATTTTGAAAGATGAACTTAAATATTGTTTTTGAATTGTTGAATAATTATGACCTGGTAAAATTTGCTGAAGTATAATACGAAGTGTGCACATGCTTTCCTGAATCTCTTCCAGTTTGTATCTTCTGTGGAATACATAACCAGACAGCCAGTCTCCACACTGTGAAAACCAGTCTCTTTCTGTGATGAAAATCACCAGAATGTTATGTTGAAATTCTCTAAGGACCAAGGTGGTTTGCACTAGTCATCAGCAAACTTGGGCTTTGGCATTCTGGTCAGCCTTTGGTCTCAAACTGTGCCCAAATTCCAGGGAGAAATAGTAAACAGGACTGATCTTGTTGTCCTGTTCCCACATACCAACATTGCAACTTAAAAAGGAAGCCTTATTGTTTATCTTGAAGAGGGCTAAATGCAGGGAGGTGGGATGAACTCCCTTTTCTACAAAGCTTCTATATAGTGCAATTCGCCATTGCTCCGAGCCCAAACAATACACACGGTGCCACTCTGTCTGCTGTCAGAACAATTTCAGCTCTCTTTATTTTTTTAAAACAGGCATGCAGAATAGCCATGTGATTGCAAACTTCATCTGTGTACTTCAGCAAATAACCTCTAACTTATTTATAGCAGCATGAATTTTGGAAATTATAGCATTTTTATCCCCTATGGACATAGCTTGGTTATTATTATTTGCTTGGTTACTTTACAATTGTGACTGTTTTTGCCACCCACTGTACATCATTCTTCAGTGGTTATTTTCAGCCACAGATGGAGGTATTGGCTTTGTGTGGTTCTGTAATGCACAAGACTGTGCTTCCAGAGTTCCTGGAGCCCAAAGTCTGTAAACATTTTTTTTACTATACTGTAAATTTTTCATCCCAGATAGATACTTTAGAGTTTAGTTAATGTAATAATACCGCAGGTTAGGTGTTGGGTATCGAAAGTACAGTTAATCCATATTAATGAGGCACCCTACACAGCATGTGGTATGGAATAAACAGCATAGACCTGGGATTATGGCCACAGCAGTGCATGCGAGCCTGCCAGTCACTTTTTCATCTGTATTTTCACTTCTATAATAAGTTTAAAGTAGCAGAGAGTTATGGGATTTAATTGCCTTTGGAGGAAAAAAAATCTCACAAAACTCGTAGCATTTACTGGTGAAAATTTTGTGCCAGCTTTGTCTTCCCAGGGCATAATGATAAATGGGATATGGAATATGCTGTATAAGACATCTTGGGAGAACAAAGCAGTCCATAGGTGGCCCGGAGCTTTTCTGGCAGTGTCAAAGTCTGTAAATACTCTTTAAGCCACACTTCTTCTCATATGTGGACGTGCACTCATAATAGGGAAGAAAAGGCTTGAGAAACTTATTACTGCATTGGAAGGCTTGAGTGTTGTCTGTAAAAGTTGAGGTAGGTTAAACTCTCTCTTTTTGCCTAATCCAGCTATTGGCTGTCAAGAACCATAGAAACTAGGATTATAAAGTCATGTTTTGGCAGAAGAATTGAAATTGTTTCTAGTATTTTGTTTTGAAATCGGTGAGTATAAATGACTTGAATCTCTATATGCAGCATATTTGGAAATTCTTTTTTCTTTTGCCCCACACTTTAAGAAAGCCTTGCCATTTGCATGCAGGAAGATCTGTCCCTTAAATACTTCCAGTAAAGTATATTAATTGCCTCAATAGCTAGACAAGGCTCGAGGAATCTCAGCCATTCTAGATGCAGAAGAACATGAATTTTAGTGAAAACCCTAATGGTCCCCAACATGTTTCACTGACCAGTGACTCTGGGTGACAACAGATGAGGTAGGGACATGGTAGTTATATAGGTGTGTGGTACTTTTCAGGCGTACAGGGAACTGTACTTTATTAAACTGTGGAGCAATGTGCAGATGTTTCTGGCTTAGTCTGGTCACTTTGACCTGTTACTGTAACAGATGTAAGGGCTAAATGTGTAGGTTACTGAGGCAGTATAACTGCTTTATTAGGTTGGGTGTAATTGTGTGCTAAACCCTCTTCTGAGGATAATCAGTTGAGCTGCAGTGTTGCGCTAATGTGGCCTTTGATTTCAGTTTGGGAGCCAGCTTGGTCTAAACTAGCTCATGGCAATCCACTGAGGTGTAAACTTGCCCAAAGACAGAAGCTATTTAGTTTCTGGGTTGAGAAACCATATTAATGATGGTTTGGACCAAATGTGAATTATAAGTCTTCATATAAAATAGATCTTACCCAGGAAAATTAATGCTATCATATAACCATGGTGGTAATTAATTATTCATCCCTCTGGAGCAGTTTCAGTAAGCAAGTCTGAGAAGGGAATTAACACAGCTAGGGAAACACTCTGCAGGTAATACATCAACCTTGAGCTCTTCAGAAGGCATGAGTCAAGCCTCTCACAAATCATGACGTTAAAGTTGGTTTTATGTTTTGTTTTATTACTTTTGGGGTTCTCTAGTCTTTGAGTTCACATCACTTCTTTTTTGACTTGGCAGAATAGGAATTTTTAATTAAACCAACTTTTTTAAAAAGGCAATTGAACTTCTTGTGTAGCTGTACAACTGCAAGAGCCAAGACTTTAGGACACTCAATAGCAGAAAGATAGGATAAAGTTGTTAATATTGGCAAAACTAGAGATGATGTACAGAATTATTTTACTGATAATTCTTCTCAGTCTGCTATGTAATACTAAGATTACTCGAGCTGGAGGTCGGTAACTAGCAGTGTACGGCAGGGCTCGATACTGGCTCCAGTCCTGTTTAACATCTTCATTAGCGACCTCGCTGATGGGATGGAATGTACCGTCAGCAAGTTTGCCTAGAGTACAGAACTCAGAGGAGTTGTTACAAAGGGTGGTTGTGCTATCATCCAGAGGGACTTTGACGGGCTGGAGAGATGGGCGGACAGGAGCCTTGTGAAGTTCAACAAAAAGAATTGCAAAGTCCTTTCTCTGGGGAGGAAAAACCCCAGGCACCAGTACGTGCTGGGGCTACCAGACTGGAAAGCAGCTTGGCAAAAAAGGCCCTGGTGGTCCTGGTGGACACAAAGTTGAACATGAGCTAGCAGTGTGCCCTTCTGACAAAGACGATGAGTGGTGTCCTGGGCTGCATTAGGTAAAGCATTGCCCGTGAGTGGAGGGAGATAATCCTTCTCCTCCACTCAGTCCTGGTGAGGCCAGACCGGGAGTGCTGGGGCCAGTTTTGGGCTCCCCAGTTCAGGAGACCGTCCAGTGAAGGACCCTAAGATGATGGACTGGAACATCTTTCCAATGAGGAGAGGCTGAGAGAGCTGGGACTCTTCAGCCTGGAGAAGAGAAGGCTCAGGGGGGATCTCATCAATGTCTACAAATACGTGAAGGCAGGGTACAAAGAAGACTGAGCCAGGCTCTTTTCAGTGGTGCCCAGTGACAGGACCAGAGGCACTGGGCACACGCTGAAACACAGGAGGTTCCCTCTGAACACTTTTTTACTGTGAAAGTGACTGAGACTGGCATGAGTTACCCAGAGAGGTTGTGGAGTCTCCATCCTTGAAGATACTTAAAAGCTGCCTGTGGCCATTGGGGATTTAGTCATGCATTTGTATTTGCATCAGCTGTCTGTACAGAGGGATGGTTCATCAAGGGAGAAGTGGGTGTTGACTGCCACTTGGAATAGGCCCAAAAGGCTGATAAAATCAATTCTGTTACTCCTACACACCAAACCCCTGACATGGTTTTGTTCCCCTGATGCTTTCTGTAACTCCTTGTCAGCCTATTTAGATGCCATTATCCAACTAGGGCACAAAGGCAGGTAAATTCCTACAAAGGAAGGTAAGAATTTTAAGGCTGAGTGTTTCCAAGCTGTGTAGGGGATTCAGCCGCTTTGCCAGGCAGCTCAGCAAACCTGAATAAAAAGGAAAAGTGGTGTTTAGAGGCAGAACACCCCTCTTAACATTTTATTGCATGTCTGATATTTAAGAGAAATTTATTTTTCTTTTCTGCTTACTAATATGCTAATAAAAGCAACACAGTCCTTGCTGCTTCTCTTTTCACATGTGCTTGTGTGGAACAAGGATGGAAATAGCAATTTATTATAATTTTTATATCAAATGTTTTGGAGGAAGAAGCAGAGGCAATAGAAGAACTAAAGCAACAGTTAGGTTGTACGTAGTTGCCCTTACTATGTAAAGAGTGTGTGATAACACAGTCCCTGCTATTGTATTTGCTTGCCTGATTTTTCTTAAGTTGTCAAGATTAAATTTAAAAACCTAGGCAGGTATGCTGTTGTGCTGAAGGAATTGCGGTGTATGTAAAGACTGATATATTGGGGAGAAAAAAAAAAGTGTTACTCTTCTAAGAGTATGCAGTAGCTGTTAAAACTTGCCTTAGTAGATTTTTGAGTCTGTGTGTGGTCACTGCTGCCATGGCTCTGTCAGCATTTCAGGCATGATAGCAGCCAAGCAGGGATGCAGATGTCTGCTGCTTTGTGAACTTGCTGAACATAGTCATGATTTATGGACGCTGAAATAGGAGGTATGATGATAGTCAATCATGGAGCATTTTTGTAAAAAATCCCAAAGCTCTTTACTTTTTCCTTTTGTGATAGCTGTCAAGAGGCAAATTTTGTGTTTTCCTGTCTTAGCATTTACAACAATTTATTTTTTTGTCTAAAGAACTCAAAATCCAGCTGCCCAGCTTGGGTGAGAAATAATATGCACACATGCATGCACACAGCCCCCAGTCCTCCAAATCCTAAAGGGATTGTTCTGAAGAATACTGAAGGTGTATTTTAAATTATCTGGTTTGAGACTTGACAGGCTCTGATCACATGGAAAAGTGCACATAATGTGGTCACAGTGCATGAGCACGTACCCACTTAGCTGAGAAATTGCGATACGACTCTGAAGGCAGGGAAATAACCACTGGGTACAATGAAAAATGCCTATCATTTACTAGTGTTTGGTGACTTCCCATTAGTAGGGTAAGAGAAAAAGGGCTTAAGCAATTTTTCTTTGATTAATTATTTTTCTAGAAGGAATGAAGGATTGCTTACTTGTTTTCTGTGAAACCTCGTGTTCTTTATTTTCATAGTAGGTAGTGGGCTCTTCCAAAGGCAATGAGATCTTATGAACCAGTTTCACAGTTCATACAAACCTATATAAAGCATGTCATTATAGAAATGCACAGTGCACATTTATCCCTTCTGAAATCTTCTGGAAGTAATGGAGTGTTGATTTTTTTTAAAAAAATAAATATTTAAACTATAATCTCCTACAACCTGAAATCCCAATCAGACTTTCCAGGTCTAAAGTTCATACTTATGAGGAGATGTACGTAGTATACAAGTTTGATTTATTTGTAATTTGTACTCATTAACTTCAAATATTCAGGCAGAGATCTTAATCTGAGTGGTAATTCTAAATTGATTGCTAATCTGTCCTTCTACTTAAGGAGTTCAGTCATGTCTTTTCCTATGACTTTATAGAAGTTACCTAAAAGTGTTTTAGTCTTTCAGATCAGGTAGTGCCTGCTGCCCTTCACTCATCTTCGGGTCCTTGGTGCCAGACTAGTCTACTTGCTGCCTAAGTACTAGATTTTGCTCTCTCCAAAGCCTTTCAGGACTGTTCTTGGCAGCTGACTTGACAGGGCTGCTGCAGACGAGACTGAAATGTGCTCTGCTTCCTCCAGACAGGGCTCAGTAAACAAGCTGTGATCCTCTGCTTGACAGGAGGCAGAGCTGCCACGGCTGCCAGCCCTGGCGCGGGGGGGATGGAGCAGCGGTAATGCGTGGCAGCAAATACAGTATCCCATTCTGGGTCTTTTGGTGACTTGAATCACATGTTGCTGTAAAGTGAAGGTTTGAAATACTACTCTGCTTCTACAAGATTCGTTAAGACGCTAAGCTTTGGCCTGCTCTACACACCGTTGCATTTAGCTAAAACTAAATTATAGTAAGCCAGTGGAAGGGAATAGCATTGCTGGAGTAGGTTAGGCTAGGTTTAGCTTGCTAAGCAGTCATTTAAGCTTAGAAAAAAATGAAAAGGAGTTTTGCAGCGATTTATCATAGCATCATAAAATGGTTTGGGTTCGAAGTGACCTTAAAGAACCTCTAGTTCCAACCCTCCTGCTATGGGCAGGGACATCTTCCACTAAACCATGTTGCTCAAAGCCCCGTCCAACCTGGCCATGAACACTTCCAGGGATGGGCCATCCACAGCTTCTCTGGGCAACATGTTCCAGTGCCTCATCACCCTCATAGTGAAAAATTTCTTCCTAATATCTAATCTAAATCTGCCATTTTTCAGTTTAAGCCATTCCCCCATGTCCTATCGCTACATGCCCTATAAAAAGTCCCTCTCCAGCTTTCTTGGAGGCTCCCTTTAGCTACTGAAAGGCTGCTCTAAAGGCTCCCTGGAGCCTTCTCTTCTGCAGGCTGAACTACCCCAACTCTCTCAGCCCGTCCTCATAGGGGAGGTGCTCCAGCCCTCTCATCATCTTCATGGCCCCCTCTGGACTTCCTCCAACAGATCCATGACCTTCTTATGTTGGGGGCCCTGGAGCTGAATGCAGTACTCCAGATTTGGTCTCATGAGAGAGGAGCAGCGGGGGAGAATCACTTCCCTCAACCTGCTGGTCATGCTTCTGTTGATGCAGCCCAGGATATGGTTGGCTTTCTGGGCTGCAAGTGCACATTGCTGGGTCATGTTGATTGAGCTTCTTGTCCATCAACACATCCAAGTCTTTCTCCTTGAGGCTGCTCTTAATCTGTTCTCCACCCAGCCCGTATCTGTGCTTGGGGTTGCCCTGACCCATGTGCACGACCTTGTTGAACTTCGTGAGGTTTGCACAAGCCCACCTCTCAAGCCTTTCAGGGTCCCTCTGGATGGCATCCCTTCCCTCCAGTGTGTTGGCTGTACCACACAGCTTGTGCTGAGGGTGCACTCGACCCAGTGTCCGTGTTGCCGACAAAGATGTTAAACAGCGCTGGTGCCAGCACTGAACCCTGAGGAATGCCGCTCATCACTGGTCTCTGCTTGGACACTTAGCCGTTGAAGCAACTCCTTGAGTGCCACCATCCAGCCAATTCCTTATCCACCAAGTGGTCTATCCATCAAATCCATGTCTCTCCAGTTTAAGAGACAAGCATGTCATGTGGAATAGTGTCAAATTCTTTGCACAAGTCCACGTAGATGACATCAGTTGCTCTTCCCTCACCCACCGACACTGTTACCTTGCTGTAGAAAGCCATCAAATCTGTCAGGCATAAATTGCCCTTAGTGAAGCCATGTTGGCTGCTGGTTGTCACCAGTCACCTGCTCATTTTCCATGTGCATTAGCATTGTTACCAGCAGGATCTACTCCTTGATCTTTCTGGGCACAGAAGTGAGACTGAGCAGTCTGCAGTTCCTGGGTCTTCTTTTTTCCCTTTTGTAAAAATGGGGGGTATGTTTCCCCTTTTCCAGTCAGTGGGAACTTCACCAGGCTGCCATGATGTCTCAAATACAATGAATAGTGGCTTAGCCACTTCATCTATCAGTTCCCTCAGGACCTGTGGATGCCTCTCATCAGGTCCCATGGACTTGTGCATATTCAGATGCCATAGATGGTCCCGAACTTTATCTTCTCCTGCAGTGGGTGGTTCTTCATTCTCCCAGTCCCTGCCTTTGCCTTCTGTGACTTGGGCGGTGTGGCTGGGGTACTTGCCACTGAAGACCAAGGCAAAAAAGTCTTTGAGTACCTCAGTCTTCTTCATGTACAGGGTAACCAGGTCTTCCATTCCTTCCAGAGAGGGCCCACATTTCCCCTGGTCGTCCTTTTATCGCTGATGTACCTATAGAAGCTTTTCTTGTTGCTGTTAATGTCCCTGGTCAGATTTAATTCTGTCAGGCTTTAGCTTTCCTAAACTGATCCCTGGCTGCTTGGACAATTTCTGTGTTCCTCACAGGCTACCTGTCCTTGCTTCCATCCTCTGTAGCTTTCTTTTTCATGCTTGAGTTTGTCCAGGAGCTCCTTGTTCACCCTGCAGGTTTTCTGGCATTTTTGCCCACCTTCCTATTTGTTGGGACGCATCACTCCTGAGCTTGGAGGATGTGATCCTTGAATATTAACCAAGTTTCTTGGGGTACCTGCTCCCTCCAGGGCTTTACCCCACGGTACTCTACCAAGCAGATCACTGAAGAGGCCAAAGTCTGCTCTCCTGAAGGCCAGGGCAGCAAGCTTGCTGTGCACCCTCCTTGCTGCGCCAAGGATCTTGAACTCCGCCATTTCATGGTCGCTGCAGCCAAGGCTGCCCTTGAGCTTCACATTCTCCTCCAGCCCCTCCTTGTTGGTGAGAAGAAGGTCCAGCATAGCACCTCTCCTTGTTGGCTCCTCTGTCACTTGGAGTAGGAATTTATCTCCAACGCATTTCAGGAACCTCCTGGACTGTTTATGCCCTGCTGTGTTGTCTCTCCAACAGATACTGGTGTGGTTGAAATCCCCCATGAGGACCAGGGCTTGTGAACATGAGGCTTTTCCTCTCTATCTACAGAGGGGACGCATCCCCTCAGTCTTTCTGGTCAGGCAGCCTGTAGCAGACCACCACTATAGTGTCACCTGCCCCTGTCCACCCTTGATCCTGACATGTAAGTTCTTGGTCTGCTTCTTATCCATCCCCATCTAGAATCACTCTTTTGAAAGATTGGGTGAAACAGTTTATGTTTCCATTTTCCTCTTCTGTCGTCATAGGGCAAACTTGGAAGGTCTTTCTCTGCTGGGAATTTCCCGTTTATTATAAAAAAAATAAATAAATGTGCTAGATGTTAATTCTTCTAGCTTTGCTGCTCAGCCTTTAGATCTGTGAGTATTACTGTGGCAGGGTATGTTATAACCCTGATAGTAGTTGAAAAGTGAGGATTTTTGACCTTTAAAGTGAACTCAAAATGTCCATTCAGGATTGTGATTGATCAGATCCTTGGTAGGCTTGCAGGCATGCTTTGGCATTTGTACAAAGGGTTGGCCTGTTCTACATACATAGTGCTAGTGTGCTCAAGTGCAGTCATATGTCTTATAGCTAGTGTTCAGAGCAGGTAGGCCTGCTTTCTTTAAGGAAGGCCATATGTAGATACAAAGCGTAGAAATTCTTGTGCTGTTTTAAAATAAAATATCTGAGAATAAGGTGATGGTCTTCACGTATCTTTCAGGTTACTAGCACAAGTCGTTTGCCAAGAGTGAAAGTCATGGCTTCAGACTCCCCAAATCCTTATGACTAGTTCATACATAACGAAACTTTCGATTTGTGGGATTTATTTTTTTTCTGACATTAGACAGATCGATTTCTTTAACCACCTATAGAAGAAAGCCCCCAAATACTAATGTGATAACATTCCAGCATTTCGAGCTTAAAAAATAGAATTGAAAGGGCAGTAGAAAGCATGCTCGTACAGTCTTGGCTATTAGTGGTAAAATGAACAATGTTCTTTGTGTTCCATTTATGGAAATCCAGGGATTTGTTTAATTTAAAATGCAGTTTTCTTCTTCCCACCCCACCCCTTTTTTTTTTTTTTTAAAGCAATTCCCAGTCTTAAAACATGTTAAACAATTTTTTCACTCCAACTTTATCATGTATGACTTTATCTGCAGTATAGTCTGCATGAGTTAAAGTGTAGTTGCTATCTCCCTTATTAGCTTCATGCTAATCATTCAAAAGTCTAGTTACCTTTTGCAAGCAAAGACTTCACTCCTTAGAATAAAGTATGTGTCTTTTGTTTTATACTCTACTGTATGAAGCAGGTGAAGGTAACAGTTTTGACGTTGTGCTAGAGGGCTACTTCTGTTTCTTAAACTTGCTTATAAGGATGGTAATGTAAATAATAGGAGTACGGTTTCCATGAAGGGAAAGTTGACCAAAATAATTATTTGAAGAGTAGCAGTAATCTCTGTGAAGTGGTTTTCTTCTCTGCTAATAGTTAACTAATGTACAGGTGCATATGCAATGATATGTAATCATATGTCTATGATAAATTTTCCCTGACCCTGTATTTGCGCAGTCTTTGCGTTGTGTGAAATACAGATGCATAACTATGGTTGTTTTTTGCTGCTCTCTCAGTTCCTTTAAAAGTCTTTGCAGTGGAGATTTAAAAGGACGCCTGCATTGTTACCATCTTTGATGCACCTTTTGAAGGGTTGTAGGACTGTTGTAATTCCATATCCGACGCGCAGTTTTTCTTCTTGGTCGTTGCATGTTGACGCAGAAGGCTCAGACACAACTTATACGACCAATGTGATCAAGTTAGTGCCATTTTATTGAAAGACTTGCAGCAATTTATACTCTCAGCAAAAGATACACACGCTACGTAGGCTTTGTTATGTAAAAAGTGATAGGTTAAAACTACTCGTTCACACGCTTCCACCTCCCTTATGATTGGTCCCGGTGTGGTGCCCACATGCTGCTCCCCCCTTGTGCAGGCATCCTGTTTTTTCTCATCTTTCCATCCAACTCCCCCATCTCTCCGAGAACACACAGCCTCCCTATCTCCCTTGGCCTTGCACATGTCCTTCACAACGCCTGCAGCTTGTTAGGGCTGTGGCCTGTTATTACAACCAAGTTATTCGGTCTGGATTGCTCATAATATGCCCGTTTTCTTCCAGCCACTCCACAGTTGCAGCCACAAATTGGGTCATGGTGGGCGTGGGGCGGTATGTTGCTGTGTTCTTGTTTTTGAGGGAGTTACAGTATGTTCCTCAAAACCCCGGCACGGCGCGGCGGCTTTGCCCGCGGTCGGGAGCCAGCAGCGCACTGCCGTGCACCGGGAGCCGCGGCTGCAGCTCCGGGCTTCCCGGCGGAGCTGCCCTGCGCAGGGGGATCGGATCGGATCGGCCGCTGGCTGCCGGGGCGAGTGTGGAGCCATTCTTCCGCCCTCACTTCCTCGGCTCTTTAGCCCCCATTGAGCGGCAAACAGTGGCGGGGGACAAAAGCTGTATACACTGTACAAACAGAGCACTAAAGCGGCAGTACACTGACTCATTCTTCGCTCTGTGTGAGAACTGAGGGGGACTCTATTCACTGCCTTTGTGCCGGTGTCTGTCAACAGCGCTGTTTGAGGCCAGCCCCATTGTGCCGGCCAGTGTTTCTTATTGACCCGAGTCTGTGCCCGCAATGTTCCCAGGGTCGAAGTTGCGAGCGAGAGAATGTTTGAAAAGGGGTAATCGTGGGCTAAATGCGTTTTGCTGCATTGTCGTCTGACCTATTAAATCTAAACTGCGGTCCGCGTTCATGCAAACAGGTAATTATGTAGTCACAGCTGCGGCCATTGACATCTGGTTACCGCCCCATGGAAAAAGGGGATGGGGCGCTCGGCTCTCCCTCCAGGCTCTCAAGCGCTGAACTTTAATGATATTAACTGAAAATAGAGGGTGGATTAGTGAGACTGACAGGTCAACAAGGTGGATACTTTATCCATGTAGGCAGGAATAAGTGTGAGCGTGGTTGCTTGGGTATTTCTGTTACCTTATGCATCAGATTTTTCCCATAGCTGTGAGCTTGGCTGGGCTCTAGATCCAGGTAATATTTAGCAGTTTTAGATCAGGAGAAGCTGCAAAATACTTTTGTCTTCCTGTCTTGCAGAATAGCTCTGGAAACAGCCACTACGTTAACTAATTTAATTTTATTTTTTTTCTAAACCAAGAGACTTACAGTGGCTCTGATCCTAGAGGCTGGGTTGCCAGGATTTCCAGATGACAAACCTTCATTATCAATAGGCCAGCATTTCAAAACTTAGTTGGTAAGTGTACAAGGGTAATAAAACATTGCAGGCCATAAATTGTTTTAGGGCAACTGCTTTTTCTTTTAATGTACTTTGGAACTGAGGCGTAGTATTTGCATGTAAATTAGTCTGACACATCCTCTCTCTCATCCCCCTCTGCTCCCTCCTTCTCCCGGGAGGGAAGAGGTCTCTGCTTAACATACATAATTATTAAAACAGTGTGCTTTTCTGTCCTGTGCAACTTTCAGTGACAGGGTAGACAGCAACCACTATGGAAATTAGGGGAGAGGGTTACATGGCCCTGGGTGACTTTCATGGCACATCAACGCTGGGAGCACACTCAGTGTTGGGCAGCTCTGTCTGCAGGGCAGGAGGGGAGTGCAGCCAGCTGATAAACCCCTGCTTTAAGGGATCTCTTGCAGGAATGAATGGTTAGCTGCTTCTCCTTGCATTTGCATCCCAGTGCTGCTCCTTAGGAGGCAATTATTCTGAAGAGCTATTGCAACATGGAGTGTAACGCAACAGGGAGTGTAGGTGCTACATGTTATGGCAAATATATATTATATATATGTGTGTGTGTGTGTATGTATAATACTTCATAGTTATGGGAGGACTGTAATTGCTAAAAGTGCGAAACTTGCTTCTGCAAAGGCATGTCTGCTGTTTCAGAGTGGAGGGCTGGCTCCATACTCGTGGAGCAGGGAGGGAGGAAAGCTGGTCTGCTCAGACTTGTGGGAATCTGCTTGTATTGTGGATCTCTACAATTGTCTTGTACAAGCATCGGTTATGTAATTAGCTTTTTCTTTTTTCTTGTTTTTTTACTTGATTTCTACGGTTTTCTGCTCCTTATTCTATAGAACTTACTGACTATTATGCAAGAAGCAAGTGTAAAAAAGCAAAAACCAAAAAGATTTCAAATGTTTCCAGAAATGTGTTAGCATTAGCATCTTTTTCAGGCAGTAGACAGTAAGGAAAGACTAAGTCACTGTACCAGCAAAAGTCAGTTAAAGTGTATCTTCACAATTATCTGATTCTGTGGCGCTCTGATCTTACTGCTGTAGGAAGGAATAAATTTCCTTAGAGACTTTTCTAGGATATACCAGGGTTATACACAGTCTCTCTGCCAGTCTGTCAAGACAAATTTTTCCAAATGTGCAGAAAATTCTATCTATGCATTCCCCATCAGATTCATGAACTTCATAAAAATACTAGATAGTCTTAGGGGTTTGTTGTTTCTCATCTATGTATCTTTGTCTCCTAAACAATTTGCTCATTTCTCTGCTTAAAAACAGAAAATAGTCAAAACAGTATTTCTCCTTTAGCACCTGCTGGTTTTGGTACCCTAAAGGGAATACCAAATAATTATATGTATCTAAAGGACTCAATTGTCTAAACCAATGTCTTCCTCAGGTGTGTTACCTGTAGAGGAGATAAATAAGACTGAAGATTTATCCTGTAGAAGTCTGTAAATGCCTTACACTCTTTAAAATGCTTCTATAACTAAGAAGACCTTTTTTACTCCAAATCTGAAAAGCAGGAAGAACTTGAAATGAGAATTCATATCAGAGAGCAAGAAGCTTCCTGGCTAAATTGTTTTGACCCCTGACTTACTTAATAGTACAACTTGAGCAAACTTTTAACTGGGGTGCTCCAGTTTTGACGCCATGTGCATCCTGTGATGTCTGAGCTGTAATTCTGAGTGTTTTTAGGTAATTCAAAAGGAGTTATAAGAATACATTTTCCAAGAGGCAAGGTCTTTAGTATGTCATCTGACTTATTGAAGTAAGTATTAACCACTGTAGCATTCTCTTATGTTTGGAAGGTAGTGCTGTATAATGAAAGGAAAGTTGAAAACTAGGTGTAGAAATAATTATGTTCTCCGTGGTTTGGAGCATTAAGGTAGTAGCATCAATGTAATCGGGGGGGGGGGGGGGGGGGGGGCAGGGAAGCTTGCATGGTATGTGCACTTGTATATGTACTTTAGTTTCATACTTCAGCAAACAAGGTATTATAGACAAATTTCTTGCAGTTCTAGAGAAAATAAGAGAGCAGAGAATGTAGACTTCTTGGATATGCACTGAAAACTGCTTACCTGCGCATGCAATATGCGTACTCAACATCCTGGCCTGCACTTCACAGAGAACAACTTCAGTGTGGGCTTCTAGGTTTTTCCAGAATGAAAAATTCATAATGACTTTGTTGGTCTAATTAATTTTAATGAAAAAGCAGTAACTTACAGAATTAAAATGCAAATAAGCATAAAGAATTTCAGTTAAAATGAATAATGAGGGGATTTGTTTGGGGGTTTTTTCTTGGAGGTGATAGTACTTGAAATGCTTGCTATTAAATGGGAAACAAGATTATCTCTGATCAACATTTAACAGCTTTTCCATTGTCTTTCATAGCAGCAGCATGTATCACATGAAAAACAGCTATTTATTATACCTTCTACAAAGAATTCTGCTTGATTTTTTTTTAAGATTTATGTAGTGGATTAGATAATGATTAAGTTTTAATGTATATCTTTTCCTATTTTAGTTTAGTATGAGTTAGCCTATGTGAGACTATTCACAATGCAACAATATTATCTATCAGTCAGTATCGTATCTTTATGCGTTGGAAGTGGAAATGAATAATATTCTTCCTGAAATTAGTATACTTACTGGTAAAGTCAGTCCTAAATGTGATGCATATGTAGCCATGATCTAAATGGGCATAGTTCATGTACCTTTCTTAGAAGGAGAGTGAAGTGTGAGTCAAAAAAAAGAAAAAAGATTTCTAAGATAAATTAGTTGGCTTGTTTCAACAAAAGGCCCCAGGATACCATAACCTACGTGTAAAAACAACAGTATGCTTGGCATGCATTGCCCCTGCGAGTTCAAAAGAACTCCGTGGAAACTGAAACAACCTTTCTAAAAATATATTCGACGGCATACCCTTGTGAGTACAGGAAATAATGTTCTGATAGCACAGTGCAGGACAACCCTTTTCTGATACATAGCGTCTGTGGGTTACAGCTATAAAGAAAATTAAGCATAGGAATGGACAGTACGGATAGATGAAGGCTTACCTGTCACCACTGCTCCTTTTAGGCTTTGTCTTTGTACAGCCTGTGGGAAAGGAATCATGGTCCTATGAACTTGCAACACAGCTGAATGTTAACCTTTTTCCTTATAAAGATTTTTTTTCAGATTTTACAAAAGTACGTTTATTTCAGCACTAGATCTTGTTAGCTAGAATAGTTAATATATAGCTATTCTATATATTATATATATAGCTAGAATAATAGAAAAGCTAGAATAGCACAAAACATTTGAAATTAATCTTACTAAATTTTTAAAACATTTAATAACTCTTAAGCCCACTAGATAGTTTATTTATTTTGGTTTAAAAATGTGCAATACCATTTAATACTGAGACAACGTTATGAGCACGTTCATGTAGCATGTAGTTTTCTGGATGTGTCAAAATGAAGGGCTCGGATGCTGCTTTTACAGAAACACAGCTACAGGGAGGATCAGGTATTTTAGTTGCTAACATACTGTCTAAAGGAGAGAATTTCACTGCAAAAAGGAAAAAATTGTTCACAACCAAGATCAGATCAGTAACAGCTTTGGAAGACAGCTCCGTTTTTCCTGCCATGGGAGCTAATGCACAGTTAAGAGCAAAGAAATGGGATTGGTTTACAAATTACCTCATTTAGACTGTGTAAAATTCAGATTTATTGCCCCAAAGTAATCAAAGCCTCCATTATGAAATACCTTGTTATACTGTGCAATATGTGGGCAGTTGGCTAGTCAACTACATTTGCTGGTTTTGTAACTCTTTAAAAGTTGAAACAGTTTGCTTTTTCCTATTGGTTTTATTGCATGTAGACATTTCTCAATTCAAGTTAAGACATCCCCCTGCCCCCGTTTACTAGAATGAAATTAACTTAGTTCATCTCTCAGTCGCATTGTGGCTTATATTGCTTTTCATGGGGGAAGATTTCTGTGTATAGACAGGATGCAGTGGTTAAACGGGGTTTTGGAACAAGAAAATACAGATAACAGTCGATGCAAGTCATCCTCGACATGGGCTTCCATTTACCCTCTCTGACTATTGTCACAGCTTCCCCTCATTCAGGTCAGTGGTGGTTATTCTTCTTGAGACCAATAGATAGTACTGATAGATCAGCAGATGTTGCATCTATATTTGATGTGTTGTAAAATAAAATGCAGCTCTCGATCCTTCAGAGTTCCTCATTTCCCTTACAACAGTGTTGCTGCTCTGCAGCCCTCAAGAATGAAACAAAAAACTACTTGGAGAGTAAAGAATTTTCAACAGTTTTGTTTTTTTAAAGGAATTCTGCTCTGTGATAATTTGTGACCCGTCTGTTTTTCTTTGAAGGAAAATGGACAACAGCAGTACACACCAAATTCATGCAGGAGGAATACTTACTGGCTTTTAGAAATGCTGCTAAAAGTCATAGTGCCAACTACCTGCTTAATTCATCTTCATTTGTAGAATTGGTGAGCTAAAAATGTGGAGGGCTTGGAGCCCTCAAAGTGCCAGTAACGGGAAAGTTGCTCTGGTATTTCTAGAAGGAAGATGCTTATACCTTGATTGCTTCTGGAGAAGGTGGGTGCAGCAGAGGGTTAACTCTCTGACATACTGAAGTGTCTTAATTAGAGCTTGGCAAAGAGCCATGGTCAATAGAAAATACGCTGAGCCTGAAACGGCAGCAGTAACTAGTGGTTTGAGCCTCTGGCGAGGTCTCCTGCATTCAGCAGTACTCTCTGCCTGTGCCTACCTGTTGTGGGAAAGCAAGATGCTGCCCAGATCAGACACAAAGCAGCTGAGCACTTTCCAGTCCTGCTTCACCACTGTAGCCTTAAAAAGAAAGGACCTGGGGATGCAGAGGGGAAAATGCCTGTCAATAAAAAAAAATACATTATTTTTGCAGTGATGCCCTGCACATCGTGGCCTGCAGTTGAAGGGGTGGGGGGGGCGGGCTAGTTAAAACTGTGAAGGAAATGTGGGTTTGCGCACTGTAAAGAATGAGTACAGTATTTCCCTTACAATGGGAAAATGGGAGATTCTGAAATTTGAGGCTGAGAAGATTTTAAAATATTGATGACCTGTGGTGATGCTTTTCAAATTGGGAATTACTGGTTTGGTTTTTTTAAGAATTAGGATGATTTACTTCTAAGAATTATTAATAGATACTGCTTTCCCAAGGTTATGGCCTATTTATGGTTCTGGTGGGAAAAATATACTATCAAGTTGCCCAATTAATCTTATATTGTCACAGGATGGATGATACAGATTAAACGTAAAATGAAACACCAAACTTGTTATTTAAGAATGAAACAATAAGGCTGCTTATAATTTCAGGACTAGGTTACTGGATCTTACAATAAGAAATACAGGTACAGATTGTGATAAAATTGAGCTGATAACATTGTGTATGTAGAGGCCCATATTCAGAGACACAGTAGGGTAGGTACTCCTCAAGCTGGTACGTTTATATAGTGTGTGTAGAAAGGCATGTATTTTTACAGGTTTTTTAAAAAAAAAGAATTTGTAAGACTGCTTCTTGGGGTCTGTGTGAATGTTGAGATGCCCCATACCTGTATGTGAAGGGAAGAAAAATGTGTTGTAAGTTTGAGAGAGTTTCCAGAGGTACCAACAGTAGTTGAGCTTTTCTGTGTCTTGCTGAATTTCAGTAGAAACTAAACACCTAAATCCAGTCTGTGAAGGCCTGAAAGTCATCTCCTTTTAGGTACAACAACATTAATAATGCATTGCAGTCTGACTCTACAAAGCCACACTACCAAAAATAGTCTTTACTGGTATTAATATTTAATAATAAGTAACAAGATCAAATAAAAAACATACTTGTGTACCTTTAGATCTCCAGGTAGACCCTATTCACTTCAGTGGGACTCTGCGTTATATAGTAAATCCTATCAGGAGCCTTGCAGGTCACAACAGGGTAGAAGTCCTGCTAATTAGTTAGGCACTGAATAGTCATTTAATCCATGCCAGTTGTGTGCATAACAATAATCTGTTATTTCAGCACCTCGCTGGAGCATTTCTCAACTTTATAACTCTACCCTTGCCTGTTGAGCGATGGCAGAGTGGCAATGCTAGCGCTGGCGTTTTGTGTGCCAGGCTGGTGGGTACCATTATGGACCTGTTTCGCGCTGTTTGATTAGATTTTGGCTATATGGAGAGAAATCTAAAAAGTCAGCTGGGAATTACAGTCTGCACTTTCCTTTGATAAAAACCCACTTGGAGTAAGGTGTTAATGGCCCTGGAAAGATTACCTCCCATCTTATGCTTTCTACTCACAAATTTGACTTTTTGCCTGGGATCAGGCATCACTTCAGAGGAACCCATCAGAACCTTCCAACAGTGAAAGTTCACCCTGCAAAGCAAGAAAAAGACCTGTTTCCATAACATTCAATCATAGTACAGGCAGCTTCAGAAGAGAAGGACCTTCGTGGAGGACACCACCTGCTTAGGTCTTATTGCATGAAGAAGGGTTACCTTCTGCTTGGAAAAGGTGATGTCTTTTCATTTATAGAAAGCACAGATAGTAAAGAATTCCAGGTCCAGTGGAAGGCTTCCAAGTACATGTATGTAATTGGAGTATAAATTGAACTTCTTGGGTTTATTCACGGGCATTATGCTTCTGAGACAGCCAGCTCTTCCTGTGTGGGCACTCTAGTTGTATGCCATGGATGGTTAAGTGTCTCTTCCCTGCCTAGTGAAGACATGGGTTATTCCTTCCAAAGGAACCACATGGGAAAACAGACAGTGGCCTTGAGGATGGAGATGTTTTCTTCTGACCAAACTGGTCTTGGAAGCATGCAGCTACTGCCAAGTTAATTTTACTGCAGAAGTTATGTGTTTACATTTTCTGTGTGTTTTCTAGGAGAAATATTTGGACAGTCAGTGATCTGCTCTGCTTTTCCAAATGTCTGTGCAATTATATTAAATAGAAATATAAGAGCAAAGCCAATCCTTAAATGTATTACTGTAAACAGTTTGCATGCATGTTTGTTTATTTTAAGGAATGTAACAAGTCTGTGTAAATTTGTATTTAGACACTTGTAAACATAACAGCTTGACCCAGTTATTTGAGAACAGTTGTTTTATGAAAGAACTGTTGAGGATCAGTTAAGATCTACCATGAGAAAATACATATTGGAATGCATAATTAATATTTACAGTGAAAAATTCCATAGCTAAATTATTTGAAAATTAGGTATATAGCACATACGTTCCACTGATACTTTCAGTGTTTAATGTCACTCTCTTTAATAAAACCCTTTTACTTGTAATTCTTGTAAACCAAGAAGAAAGGTTCATATTTGAGCCTTAGCTTGTAAAATATATTAAGGAATGAGGCTGAAATTTAAGAAGTCCTAAAGAGAAAAGTAAGTATTTGGAAAACTGTTTGCTTTTTAGATATACTTGTCAGGGAAATGTTTTGCTCATTTTATTATATTGATTGTGGGGAAATTGTTTTGTAGTATTAGAATCAGGAAATCGTTTGTGTAGCATTAGAATCACAATTAAGTTGCTCAGAATTGTATGTGTGCATATATAAATTTATATGTAAATGTATTCTGCTCAGATATTATTTCTTGGATTATGTGTTTTATTTCAATCTCTATTGAACAGAGGATAGTGGTAACTGAACTATTGCCAGGTAAGGGAACGAGTCAGTTATACTATTAAATCGTAATGGACGTTGCATATTTTCATATTTCTTGTTCTGCAGCAGTGTAGTCATACGAGTTTGTAAAACTTGATGGTGAGTGAGAAACACATCTTATTGCTGTTTTCACCTGCTTTTGACATGGTAAAATGGGGCACAACAGGTTGCAAGAATGAAATAGGGATCAAGATCCTATGTGCAGTGTAGGTGTTCAGCATCAGCAGACATTTCTGCAGCGTGCCTTTGCATTTTAGGGTTCCTCTCTGTGTTGTGTTTTATTATATGCTGTTCAGAGACTGGTGGAATAAATTTATCTGGATGTGTAACTGAGCATGGGACCATTATGGGCCAAAATTGAGTACTTGAAACACTGTCTTGGTATTGAGATTGAAATGTTGTTTCGCTTCAGTGAGGCTTCACAACACATAAACTCGGGCCAATCTGGCCCTCACAGAGGGCTGTGGGTTTTGAGGTAGTATTGTATTCGGGTGACTTCAGTTAACATTAAGGGGAAGTGAATTCGTAGGTTAAAAATTCAATACTTGATCTTTGGATTTGTTGTGTGATTGCACAGTATTTTATACAGCACTGTTGCTGCAAGTTTTCGCTCCACTAAGAAAATTAATTCTTCCCTGTCCAGAGCATTTTCTGTTTAAAATCGTATATGTAAAGCAAGGACAGCAAAATTAGGAGGACTGCAGTTTGAAAGGATAAGTAAATCTCTCTACATTTAATCAATTCACTTTTAAATCTAGTAGAATCTCATTCAGCCTGTCATAGGTGACTGTAAACTTTTAGAAGTGGAATGTAATTTACTGTATGATAGTTGTAATTTTTTTAATTTAGGAAATGAAATAATTTCCTTGTTTGCATTATATCTTGCAAAACCCCAGAAGACAAGGAGGTGAGTAACAATCTCTTTGGATTTGTTACAAATTGTGTAAAATGAATTTAGTTTTCTTTAAAAAATTAGTCATTGGGGTCAACAGGTTTTGTGGACAGAAGGGAAACAGTACATGTCAGAAGCTTGACATTAGTTAGTATTTTTATGCCATCTTGGTGGCCGCCTGATAGCAAACTAGGAAGGTAGGAACTAAACAGTACATGCAAAACCGTAGTGCATCAGTATCAGCAAATGGTTCATTGTCTGAAGAAAAAGATACATTGAGTTTGCTTCCATAGGACACTGCCTTGGATTAATGGTAGCTACCGGCATTTTCATTAATGATCAGAGTGATGGAATACTGAGTGTGCCCATTAAACATGTAGGTGATACCAAGCTGAGAGAAGCTGCTTATCCAGTTTCAGATTCCTTTAAATGTAATATGGCCTTAGGTTTCAAAATTAAGTTGACAAGTTGGAGAAGGGGTCTGAAAAAAATAATACTGGCAATTAGAAGGTGTGGTTACAAAGTGTTGGACATCTGCATACATCAGTTATGCAAATGGGGATCAAATGGTAGGCAGTAGTTATGCAGTATATAATTTTGATGTTACTGTAGATATGAAGCTAAATATGAAGCAAGAAAGTAATGCCCCGGCCCCCCAAAAAGAAAAAAAAAACAACAACTAAACTACCCAAAGTAATAAGGAATAACTTTTCCAGATGCATAAAAGGTGGTCCTTTTTGTTAGTGTTATTATTTTGATCCATTGTGACTTTTTCACCCTTCCTATGTTGGTGATCTGTACAGCTCCCTTTTTTCCATCCTCCCTGCCCACCTCTGGTCATCTGAGAAGCCAGTGAGTCTATTCTTTTGTTGAGATGGTTTCTTAGGCCTGGTGATAGGACAAATCCTTAGGTGTGATAGAACATGTTGGATTAGGAAGGTGGCATCACCCTGCCTTCGTTTTGTTGGGGAGAGCCCCATAGCTGCCATCATTGTGGTGTATCTGTGATGCCCTGTGGTCGGGACAGAGAGTCACTGGTCAAGAGACACTTTTGTGGCCTCTCAGGGCACTCTGTGAGCACGATTTTAATTCACTGAAGCACTGACACTATGCATGACCTCCTCCCATACCAGATGAAAGTCAGTCACAATGTGTTTTCAGTGAATAAAGTATGTTATCGAGGGTTTCCCTCAGTATAAAAGGATTAACTCTGTTTTTTCTACAGCTATTCAGTGACAGAAAAGGTACATTTTTAATGTAGGAACTCTTGGTTTTGATTATGTTGAAAGAAGTGTTGAGTCAGATGCGTGCATTTTAAAAGGTATAAATACATGAAAGGAATGAGTTTGGCTTGCAGTTTTCAGTCACTTCTTAGGTTTTCATTACCTCAAATGAAAGAGGCTATACAGGCATTAAAAAATCTAAACAATTTAAAAAAAATAAAGCAAATTAAAGCAAGGTTGCATTCCTTGTGAGAAGCATGAACAACTTTTTGCTGAATTACCTTCAGTTTAGATTCAGGCTTATTTTTTGCATTGTTATTTTTAAACCAATTATTTTAAAAACTTTTTCATGTTTGTTTGAACAACAGAAAGTTTCCAGGACATCTGTATTTTCCTTTTTCAGTGACTAAGTTTTGCTTCCAGGTAAGTGATGAGATTCCTGGTCTTTGGGTATTTTGGTTTAAGTGTAGCTTTTAGAGACTCTGCATTCCTCTAATCACAGCTATTTAACTCACGTCTGGGGATATTTGAAAATATTTGAGGTTTCTAAGGTATTTTGAATGGATGCAGAACACAGAACTGAGAGGAAGGGAAGGACTTTCCAGCTGGCTGAGGACTCCAGGCTTTTGTTGGATTTGCCTCCCTCCAGCCTGCCTACCACCTGATCTCCTTCCCCCAAAGCCTGTGGCTGTGGTTGCCTGTGGCTTCTGGTGGCAGAAACAAGAAAGTAAAACCAGCTTTTTGGGGTAAGGCAGCAGTACCTCTTGCAGGACGTGGTCTGCAGCAGTAGCCAGTGCCTGGGGAAGCTTTATGGGCGTGGCAATAGCAGAACGGGGCTTTTGTTCAGCTTCCAGCCACCTGTGGGTGGAGGGACTTCCTGAGCAAGAGGTAGTGTCTGCATGGTTAACAGCCCTTCAGCGATCTCTCCTGCCCTAGCAAAACACTCCTGGAACCTCTGTCAACTGCTTCAGCGTCTGCAGTAACTAATGACAGAATATCCCCACCTGTGTGATAAATGAAGGGTTTTTTTTCTTTGCTTATCATGCCGGTTGTATTTAATGCCCACTTATTCCTGCATTAGAAGCAACAACGAAGCATTTTATCCGCTCACTGCTTTCCGTGACTCAAGACTCATATGTATTCCTGTTTGTCACACAAAATTGAAGTTTACCAGGGGTCAGGAGCAGGGAGCACTGGTCACACCATTCAGTCCTTTCTTTTTGAGGCTGAACTGTCCCAGCTATTTTTTCCACTGTTTTCTGAACACTTGGAAGATAACTATATCCTTTCACAGGGAAGAGGATAAATGAAAGGGACACTTTTTAAGGCCATTAATTTGTACAGCAGCAAAAAATATTTTTGGTTTAGTTCTCTTTTTTCTTATGTAAAGCCAAATACTCAATTTGCTTTTTGACTGAAGCAGAGTCCAAAGCAGGTGTTTTCTTTAAAATCATCTCTTGTAACTCCACATTCCTGCGCAATAGAAAGTAGTTTAGCATGAATGTAAATTTTGGCTATTTTCCCCTTGATGTGCAGCGCTTCACACTTACCTGCATTGGATTTCATTTGTCACTTCATATTCCATTCACACTACTCAGTGAGGTCCTTATGAATCTGTGACTAGCTTTATTTTTACTAACATAAATAGTTGTAACCCCCTTTCTGATTTTAGGCGGAGACTGCATACAGGTTGCAGTATTAGTTTGCTGTGGGACTCGACTGATGATTTCCCTGTATTGAAAAAATATCAACCACTTCATTCCTCATTTTATTTCCTGTCTTTCCCATTCCTCAGTGTGATGATTATCCTTATTCCATGACAGCTTAGTGTGGTGTTCTGTGTGGGGTGGGTTTTTTTATGGTCTCCTTTGAAGGGACCTTCTGGAAATCTCTGGAAATCTAAGTTAACTGTTTTGGAGTGATACAGATCTATAGTTTGGCTCCTTTCAGCCTTGCACCAAACCATCTGATCCCAGTTACGTAGTCTCTCTTAGTTTTCCCACTGAAAAGCGAGGCAGGAGGCCATCTGAGAACTGCCTCTCCTTCCCTGTAGCAGCTGGAGTAGCTGTCAGTACGCCATCTGGACTAGATTGTGATAGTCTGACAAGGTAACCAGTGCTCTGGGCTAGGGGAAGAGGTAAATGAAATTTGAGGTCAATCCAGTGAGTGGGAAATGAGACACGTGAAAATTTAGAAGGATGTAAATGGGATGCTGGCAATCGTCGCTAGCATTCTATAGAAGTAGCCTTTTTCTTGGCACCTGGGCCATTCTTGTCCACATTTTAAGCAATGTTGCGTGATACAGGACTGTTTGGGGAAGCTGGAGCAGCAGAGTCTTTGGAGTAGTCCCAGTGACTCCACTGGAAGTTTGATCATGCCGCACATCAGAGGTTGCTGGATGAGTGAACCCACCTTGTTTAACTGCTGGCTGCTGTTTTAGGCTAGCCTGTCTGGGCGTCCGTCTTCTACAGCATCCTGCTCCATGCTAGCCTCTGTGCTGGGAGTGTCTCTGTCTCTCGTATACTTGCAAGGGTGAAAATGTGTATCTACAACTTTTGCTATCAGCTTTTAAAAAACTTAATTACTGCTTATTAGAAACTGTCAGTAAGAGGCGGGAGGGATACAGGCACGCACGATAGGCTCCGTGTGCGGGATTATTTTGAAGGTGACTGTTAAATTAACACTTGGATCAAGTAGAACTCCAGGGTATGGCACAATATAAGCTGTGAGATCACTAATGTCATATCAGTGATACAAAACAATGATGATCATAATTCTCATGTTGTAGTAAATAAAAGTAAATATCATTCTTAACAGATAGCCGGTCTGAAGTAAAGGTACTCAGAAGAAATGAGTATGATTAAAGCAGTGAATTCTTTGCAGTCATAAAGCCCAGGTCATCACCTTCATATTTTCTGTCTGATTAGTTCTGGGATTATTTCTGGTTCTGTTATGTCTGCTTTCATTTCATTACAGACACAGCTTCATCAAATATTAATAGTAAGGGGTGTAGGATAAAGTCTTTCTGTCTGGTTCCTTGCTGCCTTGTCAGCAATGGGAGTGTTCTGGAAATCATGGTCAACTGCTGCTGCAGAGCCAGCAGATGGAGAACAAGAACGCTACTCTGTTTCTATGTGAATATGAAATAAGAAGTCGCTATTGCTTGATGAGGAAGAGGGTTAAAATCTAATTAGACAGTCAATACCATGAATAGAAAATCAGCTTTCAGAAGGTTAGATTTTGGAAATTTGACCCCCCCAAATTCTGCCTCCCCACCCTCCTCAGTCAGTTATTTTCCCCATTAAAACAGTAAATGTACTCAAAACTTTCTGGCTGGGCAGACAGACAATTAATGTAACATGCAGTCTAGCAGCGTGGCTAGCTGCTACCTGAATAGTTTATTTTAGCTTTTTGCATCCTGCAGCTGATAGAAGGATATGATTGCAGAAGTACTGCTGGTAAGAATGGTTTTGTTTTAACTGGGCTTGAAATTGGCACCTGTCAGGTATACATTGGGAAATGATTGTACTTATGTGAATAGTGGTACAGCCTCTCTCTGAAGGCAAACACCACGACCAGCTGGCAATATAGTAGATACACCATTTTATCAATCAGTAATTTCCCCAGTGGAGTATCTCCTGTTCTGGTGGTACTCCTTTCTTGATTTGAAAGTTCAACTTTTAGTCATTTTGCAGGAGGTTGCTTTGTAGCCAACTCAAATCATAGCAGAAAGCATTAATTATATAGTGAACTACGTGACATATACTGACAAAAGTATAAAATCTTTCCCCAATATTCTTATCAATAAATCAGGTAACTTCTAGGATAATAAAAAAATGTGTATTTACAGTCAAAATTTTGATTAATGAGAAAGGCATCTTTTAATTCAGGTAATAATGAGGCTGTTAAAAATTCCTGGTTGGAAACAAACAGTCTACAAACTTCCTCGGGATTCCTACTTATGACCAGATTATTTTTTTATTTAAAAGAGCTCATCTGTGGTCACTCTCTTTATCAAGCCTAAAACTTCTCAGATGGAGTTTTAATAAGTATTTTGTGGGCTGTTCATAGCAGTGAGCCTTATCTTTTATAGTCAGTGTATCCAGGCTCAATCTCTCATAGTTTATAAACCTATATTCCCTTAAGGTTTTAATCACTTTGAATATTAATTAGGTATGATGGGATAATGATCCCAACTGCACTTTGAAGATTAAAAGCAAAGTTTTGCCCATGTCCTTCTGTAGATCGAGTTTTATTCTGGTTAGGTCCCATCTCCTGCACCCATTGCCATGTACACATGCACATTCCAACAACACCATGAGAGACGTGGCTAACATCTGTCGCATGCAATCTGCTCTTTGTTTCTCTTTCCTTTTCCCAGGGGTAAAGTTTCATATGGAATTTTGTTTTTACAGATTTTAATTTGTATCTTATTTAAGTTTGCTTCCTAGAAGGAGCCTCAGCTGAAGGAATGCAACTTGTATTTGAAACACAAAGGTATGCTGTGAGGTGGTTCTCACGTAGGCAGGCACTCTTTGGAGCCTGTGTCTTGAAGACTTAAGTTTTGTGAATAAATACTTCCTTTGCTTCAGCTTCAAAAATACCTTTAAATAATAGAAATCTGCCTACTAGAAAGTCTTTTATATATCCAGGCCCCGTGTCTTGAAATACCTCTAAGCCCAAAGGATGAAGATCTTTTAATACAGTGCTATGTTTTATAAGTCAGTGTGCTGATCAGAGGAGAGGCTTGATATGCTCCTGGTAACCTCTTTTGCGAAGGAACTTCTAGCTGTTGATTCCTCAGGAGTGGCTTGACGCCTGGAGGAGTGATGATACTGTTGTCCAAATGCCTGTTACTCACCTCTCTCCTATTGCCTTGACGGCTGGGAAACTGAGACTTCAGGTGGTTTGATGCAGTCCCAGAAATTAGCAGGAAAATGCTGTTCACAGGAGAAGGCAGAATTCAAATGCTCTTCTCAATTCCCACCACTTAGAGGAGATCTAACTATTTCGTCATCTAAGCACTGGTACCTTTGAGAAACAGTAAGAAGGCAGTGTCTGAAAGTTACTTAAGAAAAAGGCAGTAACCCTGCTTTCCTAGTTTAAGATGTATTTATTTCTGAGGTCAGACCAGGATCGATGATCACGTGACTTTTTTTTCAATATTTGGTTATAGATATCACTAAGTATTATTTGAAATTTTATGTGAGACTTCAGTGGAGGTGAGACTTTATCTGTAATCAAGATCTTCTTCAAACCAGTATCCATTCTTCCAGTCAGGAAATGCCCTGCTTGTACAAAACCAGGAAACACATGTGCCAAATTTGTAAAAGTTGGGTTGAACTGGAGGAAGCTTGCCAAGTTGTTTAATTGGTGGTGGAAGGATGGGGTCATGGCACCAAAGGAAAATTTTGGATTGTGTGTGATGAGAACAGGTCTTTGCAGTGCATTGGGCTAGACCCTGCAGTGAACTGTAATCAGAACTGATGAGGAGTGCTGAGTAATGCTGAGGTGCTGAGCAATTCTTTAAACTCTGTTTTAGTAACTCATAAAAAAAAAAAAAAGGTGTCCTTTTCCAGTCTCTCGGTTTCAGAATGACCTTTCCATAAACAGTGATTACATTTGCATTCTTTTTTATTTTAGAAAATTAGGCTGCTCCAAGGTGCTGTGAGGAGATCGCTTGGATGAGAAGCATGGTGGCTAGAGTATTGTCACCACGGATATACCAACTTCTTTACTGATCTGCAGACAATACTGCTGTTGTCCAGTCAATTTAGGAGTTTGAGTCTTTATGGACAGATCATACCTAGTTGAATTGCTGAGAATTGTGGTTTTTTGAACGAATGCCTAAATCAAAGGCATTATTCAGGTTTTCCTTCTCTGTTGAGTCTGTTGTTTGTCAGGTTTTTCACTGTGAGTTGATATTGCATCTGCATTGCATCTTGGTTAAAACATAAAAATAAGTTTGCTTACTCTCTGCCTTCTACCTTGTATTTTAAAAAAATCACACCTTCAGATTAAAGATAGGTTAGATATTCAGCCAGATATTTATGCTTTAATGACTAATTTAGTATGATTAAATAAGTTTCTTTTTTGCTTATTGATGTACTTTTCAAATTAATTTTCTTTATTTTCAAGGGAAGAAAAAGCTTAATACTTTCATTAATTACATTGTCAAATACCTGCATTTAATTGGATTTGGAAATACCTTTACATACATCTTTCATGCTTCTTATCCCATGCACAGGGTGGGTGCAGGTTTTTGGCCTGCAATTTGACTAGAGGACATTGGGTTTCGTCCTGGGCTTGAGCAGCTTTTGAGCTTGTGAAAAACTGAGCTCAGAGACAGCTCCTTCTCACCAGGAACGAGGATGATGTACAAGTGTTGTGCAGTGTGTATCCAAAGTGACAGTAAAAAAAAACAACAACCAAAACCCCAAAAAACATAAAAACAAAGGAGGGGAAAAAAAAGAAAATAAACAAACAAACAAAAAAAACCCAAAAAAAGGCCTGGCTGCAGCCTGCTGAGCATAAGCAGCTGCTGCTCGCTGTCTTGTGCTGTGAGAGCACCTTTCTGACAGGTTCTCAGGCTCGGCTCCGAGGTCAGTGTGGGATTAGGATGGGAACCCACTTTGCCTCTCCTGACAGCTGCAGTGTTTAGTCACTGCACAGTGACTTCAGCCCTGTGGCTTCTAAAGAATGTTTAATTAGTTTGCCCGCTATCAAAAATTATCTCAAGCAGAGACACAAACATATGCTGGAATTGGAGAAGGCATAGTAGGGGGCTGGTGAAGGATGGCATCCAAAATAGTAAGAATAATTTTTTATATAGGTTGATAAACTTCAGTTCTGATCTTGTGATTGCGTGTTTTAGTGATCTATTTATTTACTAATTTTCAGTTTATTTGAGATTAAAGTCTGCAGCAAACCAGTGCTGTTTTCACAGATGTAGGTTTAATTTTCATGATTTGAATCGTAATCTAAGTGTTGTAATCTGGTATTACCGTGTTCTGCATGGTCTTTGTTGTGGAAGTAAAATTTAAAGTTTTCATAGGTAGTAATCCCAAACGGAAGAGGTGCTTTTGTTCGACGTAATTATTTTTGAAATGACCCCTGAAATCAACATTTCTTCTCTAATGAAAAAGTACGCTGAAGTGAACAAGTATGCTGCTGTTCTCTCCCGCGGAGCAAGAGGTTGGTGGGAACTTGAGGAGCCTTGAGAAGACACAAGTGCCGTTGTGCGAGGAGAGCCAGCCCGCCCCGCCAGCGCACTGTGAGCACAAGCCAAGTCGAACAAGTTTGTTGTAGATAAGTGTTGGATCTCTCCTGCTTTCCCCTGGGACTAGCAGTGTCTTGCTGTAAATTGTACTCCATTGCACCCTGAAATACTTCCTAAAAACCTGATTATTTTCTGAACAGCTTTTCAAACTGCACAAAATGTATTGGCAACCCCTCCTTTGGATGTTTTCTGTAAGAAAACAAACGGCATTTGGAGAGTAAAAACCTTTTCACTTGCTTAAATGTTTAGCTGCGTGGCTTGCGGTGGGAGCAGGGATGTGAGAGGCAAAACATGGCAGCACTCGGCAGGTTTCACGACCGTGTATGAGATGCAGCCTGCAGCCACTGCTTCCACTCAGCAAACCCCCAGAGAGTGATGCTCCTGTCCAAGGGTGTTCTCCCACCAGGAGATTAAGAGGAGACTAAGGAGAGCTCATTGGCCTGCGGGGTGAGTTGCTGAATATTTGGGTCACATTAGACCAGCAGTGATTGCAGTACAGAAATATATGGATACACATTCACAGGAACCCTAAAGACATATGCCCAGCTACTCTGACTGCAGAACAAATTTGGGTTTTTTTTTCTATCTTTATCTCTTTTAACTTTTTTTCTACCTTTCTTTTATTGACTGATCTTAAGAATGGGGTTTTTTTTCCTATCATTTTAATTGTAGTCTCCTTGTGGTGTGGATAATCCCTACAATGAACCTCAGTCTATATTTATCTTTTTTAAAATTGTTCTGAATTACCATGATCTATATTTTTAAAAATAAGTCCTGAGAAACCTCGTGGCTGGTTTGTCATCTTCACTTGTCCTTCCCTCCTGTTTTAAGCTCAATTAATTTTTCATTAAAAATATGTTTGTAGGCTTTCAGGGTAGGAATTGTATCTTCTTGCCTGTTTTGTGCATCCCTGTAATGAAATGCCTGCTGCTATTCATGATCTTGAGCTTGTATGAAGGCTTGATGACGTTCTAGGGGAAGCAGTAGTTACGTGTACGTACTCTAGCTTGTATGAGTAAATGTCAATAAGATGTGTCTCTGTACGGCTTGTTATATCACATTACTAATTTCTGTTGCTGACTTTGGAATCCTCAAGTAGAATGTTGTAAATATTAACGAAGTATGTTTTTCTGCTATAATAAATTATTATTCCCATTTTATGAAAGAAAAAAAATCACAGCACGGAAACTGTAAGGTACCCATGAATACAGGCTTTTTTGGGCAGGAGTAGGAAGTAAATGAATTTATTATTTCTGTTTTTTAGCCAGGAGACATTATTCTTCCTGGCTGAAATTTGTTGACACACATCATAATTGAAAAGGACTCTACTGATAAATGGCATAAATGTTGCTATGGCTTCCCAGTATCTGTTTTCTGGCAGTCAAGACTGCGAAGCAGCTTGGAAGCTAGTGAAGCATCTACATCTGCTTGTGCCAATTTGCAGAACTGTGCTGTAATGGAGGGTGTCAAGAAAAATTCAACACTACCTTGTTCCTTAGTGTTCAGATTCTTACCTTGCTTAGTTGAGACTTGTAAGAATAAATTAAGATGTAATATATTAATTAATAATTTATGCGTAACATACTACATAAAAGTATGTAGTTATATCATACCTCAGCCAGTTGCTGGAGTTAAATGTTGACTGATGTTTTGCTTAATATAACAAATATTTCTGAATGCTAAGATAAAATTGCTGCGTCTAATCCTGTATACAGATGTTTTCTTATGTTTTGAATAAAGATGTACAGAGAATTGCATTTTGTAAAAAAAGTGTAGATTTCATTATTAATCCCAGTATTTATTGGCCATTGTCTACTGCAACTGTTTAGTGGGCTTTTTCTGTTTAAGACTTGTTCGGAAAGGTTCCTGTTAAAACCTTAATTGCTTTAATTTCAGAAAAGTAAAAGCTGAATAAGAGTACTGAACTCCTCTGAGATATATAGAAACACACAGTACCTAGGGAAAGAAAATAGAGGAAGTCAAATTGTTCTCCCAGTTTGTGTACAGATTGGAGTTGCCACTTGTAGAATATAATGAAAACAACCTGTATGAAGCTGTATAGTAATTATGCTATGAATAGAGGAGTAATAGCTTAAGACTGTTCTCTTCTCGACAGTGCATGTTGCTTGTGTGCATAGTTGTTGGGGATTGGCCCATCTCTGCAGCGCATCTGGGAATATTTCTTATGTGAGATTTTACTATGTAGGGCTGCATATTCTGCTGACAGTCGTTTCAGAGACAGGCAGAAGAGTTTTGTTCTTATTTTTTTCTCTATCCTGTACATCCTCCAGTTCCACATCATCTATACTGTAGATATGATAGTCCACTACCTGTCTGATGGCACTCAAAGGGAGAGTCTTCAGGAAAGTAGGAGAGTACCTAACAGCAGGATATTCTAGCCATTATTTCTTTAAACCTAACTAAACTAAATAAAACCCTAAAATGTGCTAAAAATCTCCAGATCCTTCACTGGTGTTTTGAGTGTATGATGGAAGTAATCCTTTTTGTAACACTTGTGTGTGTTGGCTGTCATGTTAGGAATCTGGTCTGCAGCTAGGAGAATCATACAGTTGTAGTCTGGTTTGGGTTGGAAGAGACCTTCAAAGATCCTCTAGTTCCAACCCCCCTGCCATGGGCAGGGACACCTTCCACTAGACCAGGTTGCTCAAAGCCCCATCCAGCCTGGCCTTGAGCACTTCCAGGGATGGGGCACCCACAGCTGCTCTGGGCAACCTGGGCCAGTGTCCTGCCATACTTGTCATAAAAATTTCCTCGTTATGTTCAATCTAAATCTACATTCTTTTAACTTATCCCCTCGTCCTGTCACTACTGGCCTTGGCAAAAAGTCTGTGCTTATCTTTCTAAGAAGACCCCTTTATACATTGAAAGCTGCAATAAGGTCTCCCCAGAGCCTTCTCCAGGCTGAACAATCCCAACTTTCAGAGCCTTTCTTCATAGGAGAGGTGTTCCATCCCCCAGTCATTTTCAAGGGCCTCCCCTGGACCTGGTCTGACAGATCCGTGTTTCTTGTGCTGGAGGCCTCAGAGCTGAACGCAGCACTCCAGGTGGGCTGTCACCAGAGTGGAGTAGAGGGGGTGAATCACCTCCCTCGACCTGCTGGCCACCATTGATGTTGTCTTTTAGCTTGTGCAGCTTGCCATTCTTCTTCTGCTCTAAATCTTTGGATTTGGAGATATTTTGAAAGTGTCTGCTTGATTTCCTCAGACATTTCAGTCTACATTCGCATTCAATACAACAGATGTATCGCAGAAAGAGGGAAATGCCATCACCATTTTGGGAAAAAATTACAAGAATCTCTTCATTTACTAGAGTCTTGGGTAGGGGGCAAGGAAGTTCTTGACTAATAGAGCAGTGGAGGATAACATTATTGGTAGTGAATTAATTTTACCTTTGTATATAGGGTATTGATAAAATGCAGCATGTCACACACCAACGTATTCGCTTTCATTAGAGGTTTTGTGTGAATGACAGGGAATTGAGTAGGAAGCACTAATTATCAGCCAGGGTTTTAGGTATAATTGAGCCTATCATGAGGTGTGTGAGTGGTTTGTTTACCGTGTGCTTCAGTTCTGAAACATAGAAACACATCCAGCAGCACAACAAAGAGCTGTCTTCATAAGTTCACTCAATTTGATACCAATATTAAAATTTATTTGGTATTGAAACAGTACGTTGCAGGCATCCATAATGGTACCAGTCATTTAAATGTATGCATTTTATTGCAATTTTATGCAGTATATGATCTTCAAACTTTGCCAAAAGCCTAGAGAAATTGAGGAGGGGTAATTAGGAACACTGTGAGATTTCATTTTCTTTTATCTTCTGCTTGTCTTCTTTAATAAAGTGGTTGAATAAAAACATTTGTAAGACTTCTTTATCTAAAAGACTTCTTGATCAATTTATTTTTTCTTAATAATGCTGTGTGGAATAACCCAACAGGATATGGAGTATTTCTGATGATTTTGATGTAGATGGTTTTCACTGTGTATCAGGTATTTCTTTCTTATGGGAACTTTTGAAAGGCTCGGTTTCTAGTAAATACACAAGTATTGGCTGTTACTGTGTTCTGTCAGCAGTTACAGTAGCTGTTAAATTGCATTTATACCATTGCATAGCCAGGAACTGGCTAGTTGAGAACAGATACGGCAATTTCTATATGGTTGAGGTTGTTGATTTTTCTTTCCCCAGACATTTGCTTAGCAATTCAGCCAGAATTAGGGCATCTCAGCTTAAGTTAAATAAAGTCTGAAATGTTCTAGAGAGCAAGGGGAGACATGGTGTCAGTACTGTGGAGTACGCTGTGGGCCTGAGTCAGAGGTACCTGGCTGCATGGAGACCTACTAGTTGTGCCAGCCCAGTGCTGGTTCCCACAGAGGCACTGGAGGTTCTTTGCACCTGATTCAGAGCTTTCTAACCCAGGAGCAACCCCTTGGTCTCACTCTGGAGATGAGACCCAAAGTTAAGAGTTGGCACGAGATGAAGAGCTGGTGCTGCATGAAGCTCTTCATGCCATCTTCTGCCCCTAGATTTCCCTCCACTTCTGATTCTTGTCCTGTGTTTGGTTCCTCCCTTGTGCCTCATATACTGAAGCCCACTGCAGCAGAGATCCTGTGTTTCTGAGAGATACTGCTATTTTCCACTTCTGTTCTCTTTTTACCACTTCTTCCCTGCTCCCAACTGAAAGAGTCTGGTCAGTTCTGCTGGCCCTGTAGTTGCCCTTTCAACAAAGAAGGGGATCTGAAAGCCCCTTGTGCTAGTAATTGCATGCAGGTTCTGTACCACTTTGAGAATACAGCTTATTCAGTGTTTGTCGTCAGCTGCAGCATATCGATGGAGATTGCTTTTTCCAAAAGCGATATAAGCTGCTTACGGTATTTATGCTATGCAGTGAAGTACAGACTGCTACATATGCCTACTGAGTCAGAGCAGGGAAACCAGGGCATGTTTCTCTAGTATGTGTGTGTGGTGTACAAAGTCTAGCTAGCACTCAGAAGTTGAAGAGTGCTTAATTTGCCTATCCGTGCTTAATTTTCATCTTAATTTTTTCTGAGTCTTTAATATTATTTAATGTATAGAACGAATGGTATTTATGTAATGAACAACTATGCCGTGCTTTGAATAGTTCACAAAGAAGATAGAATTCCCTATTTCTTCTTGGCATTGGTGGGATATCATTATATTAATATGCTTCACAGTCACAAATGAATTTAATTTTTCAGGATCCTATGAGCAGGCAGGCATAGTTATCCTATATTTATCTCAGTTCACAAATGGGTAGCTGAGGATCAGAGATTAAGGATGCAAGTATCTGTTATAAATTCTGGGAATTAGATTACACAGCTTGAGCCATTTCATCTTCCATTTCTCCTCTGATTTTGATACCTAGCACTCTTCCTGCAGCTGTATGAACCGAGCAGCTGCCTTTGCAATCAGTGCCAGTATTAGATACTGGCCTGTGCCTCCAGCACTTTTCCTTCAGCTGCATAGGCAGGCAGGCAGCTGCTTTTATGTATTAATATGTGGAGTTGGCATTGGTTATTAAGGCAGCTGCTCAACTGTCCTTACAGCTGGAGGAAGGGTGTTTCCTGCTAGGAACAGCTCATGAGTAGAGAGACTTCAAAACAAGGAGGGTATGGCCAGCTTTTTCATCGCTAAGCTATATTGCTTAGAGCTGTGAAACTATTTGATTTCATTAGGAAGTGTAAACAATTAATGGAAGTAATTGAGTACATTGAACTTACCTACCGTTTTTTTCTTCTCCATTTTATGGGTTTAGACTGGTGACAGAGTCACCATGTGACTTGATTTTTAAGCAGAAATGTTTTTATTGCTTAATTCTAACCAATTGAGTTGAAGTTTTGTACCGAATTTAAAATCTTGTAACACCATCTCTTTTAGTTGTACAATGATACAAGAAATGGGATCTCTTCACAAAAGGTTTAACATTTTTTTGATGATTTTCCTACACAGAGAGGTAAAACGGAAAGTAGTGCGTGGCTGTCCTTGCTTGTAGCACTTGGCTCTTTGTTCAGAGAACTTCTGTGGGGTTTAAAGACTCAAATGAGTTTGAACCTTGAGCTTTTACTTCTGCCCTTGTTTGGAGAAAAAGAGTAAGAGCTTGCATTATGGTTTGTGCAGCCTTTGACAGATGAAAGCTCTACTGTGCTGTATTTCATCTGGTCAACAACCAGTGGCAGCTTGGTTTTGGAAGGCCTTGTCCATATGAAACTTCCTCCTGTCAAATTCTCAAGTAACATAAGGCTTAGAAGAAAAGAATGGGGATTAGTGAAAAGCCTGAAAGTGCTGTGTGTGACATAAAGCCATGCCATCATCAGTAAATGACATAAAGCCCACCACTAAGCTACTTCAGACTTTGTAGATGGTGTTGAATGAAGTAGCAAAATTCTGCAGAGAGCACGAAAGTGTTTCTTGAAAGAGGAGAGCAGCAGGGAGAGAGCAGAGCGATATTTAATATTCTGCTGCGAGTGGGCAAAGCAGGCTTCAGTGGCGCAGCACTGTGTGCCTCTTGAGTCTCTAGCAAGCTTTCATATAGGGCTAGTGGAATAAAGGAGGTGTTTGAGGAGTAAATAGGAAAGTGTGAGAGGATCTTGGTACTGGTGGGAGCACATTCCTCCATGCAATTGGGAGTCCTACGCACCATAAACTACTCTGGGAGCGTAAACAAACACCTCTTGGAAGAATGTGGCATGCTTGCCTTTGATGTTGCTGAGAGGTTTTGGAGTATGTGTAAGAAGTAGTCTTCCTTTTTTTCACACCCACCTACTCATACCGCATAGTTAAAATTAGTTTCTGTTCTTTCCTATGATATTTGCAGTATGCAGCGTGTGTTTTCTTTTTCTTTTTTTTTTTTTTGGGGTTGGGGGTGGGGGGAGCTGTTACGGAAATCTCTTCTCCCTTCAAAAGTCTTCAGACCAAAAGTTAGGTTTGTCCTATACTGTTTTTAGGTGACAATTCAAAAAAACCCTTATTATTGAGTGTAATTTCTCCTTTGATATACAAATTAAGTTCTTTTGATGTGGGGTGGTTGTTCCCATAGTAAAGCAGCTCTTCAATGCAGTTCATTATTAGCAAGCAATTGTTTAATGTGCACATCTGTTTATACTACGTAGGCAAAACTGATTGTGGTGCTCCCTAAGGGAGCTTGCCTCATACACTGTGTTTTATATCTGCTGTTACTTGTAATGGTGAATTCTGCAAGGTTTTGAATGCTTGGAATTAAATTATCCGTCATCATTTTTCCTTGACTCTGCTGTTTGTTTATTTTACTTTCTGTATTGCAGAGAAGTTTCAAGCATTTCTGAAAGTGCGTTGCTGTGGGTGTTTTTTCATGGAGTGTTACCTGCCCTGCTTCTGGGCAAAACCTTGAAGTTTGGCAGGGGTAGCCTTCATTGGGGGGGTGCCTCATGCTGCTTGCTTGACAATCCACATAGACTGAGCTAAGATAGTGGGTATTTGGACACGCAAAGAGATTTCATAGGTGCTTATGGTGAGGGCCTTCAAATGCGTCAGCTTCTCTAAGCAATGCTCATCTCCAGACAGCTCTCCATTATTTTAGTATCTTTCAGTGTCTACTGGTTCTTCTCCTAGACCAAAGGCAACGTGAATGCTGACAGCAGAAAGACATGTCCTGCAGCCTGGTGAGGGAGGACTGATAGTAGTCAGGAAGAAACAGTGATTTCTGGACTTCTTATTGTTTTATTTCTCCTGGACAGAAAAATGGATTTGCATTTCACAGTCCTTCGATCACTGTGCCAGTCATCAGTCTTATGATTAGAGAATCAAGTGTCTTTTTTTGTGTTGGGTAATAGTTTGCTTTGCATGGAGTGATTTCTGGTAGTGCCAAGAATAACAGCTATTGGTAGTGCTGATTTTCTCAGGGGAGGAAGAGAAAACTGAAAACTGAACTGCAATTTTAAAAAGTTAGGCTCTTTTTTCTGCTCTATGATATGCTTCCCATAGCAGTACAGCCAGTGATGTTGATCAAACTTGAATGTATACCTAAGGGACTGAATTGCAAATTGGAGCAACCTCATCTTTAGCTTTTCAAAAGCTTATTTTTGCCACTTTCTTACAGCTTTCCTTCATGTCATAAATACCAGAATTAACAAAGTATTAAAGAAAGTCTTGTATTTCATCATTTTTTTAATTATTTCAGTATGAAAATAATTAGTGCCTGTATTTGAAACCTATTTCCAGTATAGAAAATTATTCAGTCATATCTTTTGATCTTTGCTGGAGGAAGAACAAAAAAAAATTGGCATGGTTTAGACAATTAGCTTAAACAATTAGCTTAGATATTAGGTGAACAAGTTCAACTGTTAGGATGGTGAAACTCTGAAAGGGCTTACCTAGGGGCTGTTTAAAAAAAACTTTCCTTTGTGGATGTTTCTTAAAAACAAGTTTGATAAATATTTGTCAGGGGTAGACTCCTTTAGTGTAAAAGGTAAGACTGGAAGTCTCCTCCCACCTTTAATTTTTCTGATTTTGGTCAAGCGTTTAAAAAGTGGCTGATCATTAAGGAAGACTTGCTTTTGAGACACTTCAAGACAAGTACTGTAGAAAAGCCAGCTTTCCAGTACAGTAGGTGCCAATAAACACTTCAAAGTTCCTGAAATAAATACTTATGTGTGCTGCATATAAAATACTGGGGTTTTTTTAAGCTTCTTATGTTCCCTTATAAGTCACCCAGATGGATGAGAAATACTCATAAATACAATCTCAAAGTAATTTGCTCAACTTCTTTTGTAAATGGCCATGAAATAATGGGGAGTGACATGGGAAGCTTTTGGCTGAAATACTGATACAGCTATTACCCAGAATTGATTCTGCCACCTCAGTCACAGTTTATGCATTTCATTCAGCTCTCATTCCTTTCTATATGCTTGATAATTGTTGGAAGAAGCTGAGGTGGTCAGTCATATGACCTTACCTCTAAAACAATTTACTAGCAGGCTTTGCTGAACTGTAACTTGAGTAAATATATATTTTCTGGCTCACCAAGAGCTTGCACTGTTTAACAATAACCTCATGATGTGCCTTCTCAACATCTGGCCCTGTAATTTCCTATTTTTTCTCATCTGTGCTATGAGGAAAAGTGGGTTTTATTGAAGAATGAACTGTAAGTAACAGCTTTGTACCTGGGTTGTTTTCTGTTCAAGCTAGAAAATGGTAGGGGGGAAAAAAAGAAAAACATGTGAACATCCAGTATCACCATCATATGGGAGTATTTGGTATGAGCCTACACACACATTATAGTTTAATTAAAATCTGTTATTGCTTGACTGCTTCTGTGTGCACATATGCACAAAAAAGTTGACTCCTGAAAGGGAAGCTCTTTAAGAAGGTATCTTGTTATTGCCAGATATATCAATTAGTCATTTCATAGAAGTTATTTAGATATCAAAATCAGGAAATAAGTGTTGAAAACGCAAAAGATTATTAGCTCAGAGTTACTTTCTGTCCATCACTTGCTATGGCATACTCTAGCACGTTGAGTTACAGCACTGTCACTTCTATGTGTTGAAGGATGGCATCTTTAAGACTAACATACTGCTACACTGAAAAATCTAAATATTTTTAGTCTTTTGGGGCATGCAGTTTAGTTACCAGTATTTGATACCAAACTGCTAAGCTGTGTATTACTGTGCAATTACTGTGCAAAGCAGTTTGCTGTGAAACATTTATTGTGAAACATCCAAGGCATGAACTAAGGATAAAATCCAGGTGTTTGAATATTAAATTCTTTATTTGTGTTAGTCCTCACCTTTTTTTTTTTTTTTACTTTAACCAGATTTCTACAAAATATCAGTATTATAAGACGTTTTTAGTCCAGTGTTACCTTCAGACTTGCTATGTTTTAATATAAACATAGGTTGTAGTAGGAGTGGTGCTTGTACTGTGATACCAAATGACGCAAGTGTTATAAATTGTTATTTTTCCATCACAAAGATGGATGAGCATGTATTTGACATGCCGACTATGATGATGGTGTTCCAAGAACATTCAGTAAACAATTACTTGGTCTCTTCTCCAAACCCTCCAGCAAAATTAATTTTGTTTCTTAAGTAAGGCTGAAACATTGGAATTACGCCTGATAAAGCTGAAAGAAAACCACTGAAATAATTATTTGGAGGTAAATCTGTTCTCTATATCATTATGTAACAAGAGTGTGAGCTACTAACTGTTCATATAGTGAAAGGGATCCCGTGGAGTTCCCTGAGCCACTTCACTAACACTGTTGCAGCAGTGAGGTCACGGTAGCTGCTGCCTTACCATTACCCCAGCTCTGCAGGGGTGAGCCTGACTGCCAGTCCCCCACTGCCGTTCAGAAATGATGCTGCTGCATCTCTTGGCCACAAAAATTGCTCTTGGGGCAGAGAATCAAATGCACAGACAAATCTAGGTCCCCTTCCAGGGATTTCCAGATCCCATCTAACAGTAATTGCAGTGCTAGCTGAACTGTAGAACTTACGTGGTTTCTTTCTGATTTTTGCTGCAGTTGATGAAGCAAAGCCATTGTTCTGGCATTTATTTGCTGTTTTATTGGGTGTTAAGTGTGGCATGTTGCTAAAATCCTATATGAAATAAATCTGACTTTTTATATATTAAACTTTATGTATATTTATGTAAGTTTTATTTATATATTCCAAACAACATGACTTTTCATATACTAAAATGATTCCTATGCAAAAAGTGATACTTGAAAGTTTAGTTAATTACTCCTATTTTGTCACGTCTTATTATTGAGATGATTTGATTTGATCAAATCTGTTCTGCCCATAGATGAAAGGCTAAACAAATAGATCACGTATTGTAAAAAGAAAGTTAATTCAAGTGTTTAAACATTTTGTTTTAAGACTTTAATTACAGTGTGGAACAAATAGTTTTTAACTGACATGGTTTTCTTTGTGTGTTACTGGCGCACATCCATCAGTACGGAGTTTGAATAACTTCACCTTAACTAGCACGCTTTCTTCTAATAGTTCATTTATTCCTAAGTGTGGTTAATGCTGAAATGGGAAAGCATGAGATGTGGCTAAGATGGGGTCTGAAAGGGTGCAGCTGCAACGTGCTTAAAGAACTTGGTGGATCACAAGGATTCAGCATTACTGGAGCTGAATTTAAGGTTTCAGTCCATAAGCACTGCGGCACAGTGGTGGTAACGGTGCTGAACTTACATCTGTCCATGGGAGGACGTACGCTGTGCGTCCTGGTTGCAGGTTAAATTTCTACAGGTGATGAACAGCCAAGCAGGTACTGGGGATCAGTCTTGTAACGATGTAAACTTGTACCTGCCTCCTGGTGTTCAGCCATGCTTTGGGCACTGTGGGTGTTTTATCACTCACGTAATCCGAGTTTATTCCCAAGTATAAGAGAAACTGAATTTGACCTGGGTGACTGAATGCCTGGTTTTGCCTTGTATAGTCATTATTGTGATAACTAACACCATTAGCTTCAAAAGTGTGGTACTGCAGGCATAATCTTTTAAAATGCATAAGTGAATTCTTTCAGAGTAGATGAAATTTTTCAGTGGAATTGACCCATCAATAGGTAAAATCATTTATGTGTATTTTTTTTTCCCTTTTCCTTGTGTGAGAAAACTTTCAGAATAATTCTTTCCACCTCCAGGGTATTACAGATTACTTGGACCATCAATACTTTCCTTAAATCTTTTGTGGAGTACAATAAACCTCCCTGTCCTTTTTATAGAGAGAGTGATAGAATTTCACACACACACCCCCACACACACCCCCTTTAAAATGCAGATAATACATTGTTTGGAGAAGTTTGTTTGAAAAGGTAGGTTAAGCTGGAATGAGTCGTCACCTAGGCACCCTCTGTGTGTGTGCATGTATCGGGAACTTGATACTGTGGGAAAGCTGCAAGGCACCTTCTGAGGTGATGGAAAAGAAATACTGTACTACAATTAGTTTTACTCACAAACAAGAATAGGATTTTGTTATCATGATTAATTGTGTCTTACTGTATTCCACCAGAAGGTAAGCAATAGCAGGAGCTGAAATTCTTGAACGATAGAAAGAAAAGACTAACAAGTGAAAGGTATGGAAGCAGTCTTGAGGTCTCTGTCACTTTTGCTAACTAATATAACCACAAACTGGCTTCTGAGATAGGCAGAAGTGATAAGCAGGTCCCTTTTCAATGACCAAGCTTATTTGAACATTGATTGGGACAAAACCGTTCTTTGTTTTGTTGGTATTACTAAATCTTTAGTACAAAGTTGGCATTTAAACCAAGGGCTGCCTTTATTTACTCAAGGCAAATACGAACATTTTGGGTGCCCCTTTTCTTCTAGGCTTATAAACTGAATTTTCCATTGGCTTTCATATGCTTTAATGAAACGCCTCCAATATGATGCACTGGCAAGCCTGTTGTCTTTTATCCTATTTCTCCATCTAACTAGTTCCTCTTGATGTCAGTTACCAGTGGACAGAGGGATGGAGGGAGTCCCAAATTGTTTTTGTGGCCTCATTTTCTGCTGTGAGCAGACGCAGGCAGGGCCCACGCTGGCGTTCCCTCAGCCGCTTGCACTGGCCATCTCCCTTGTGCAGCCGCCTGTAGAGCTGGGGCAGGGAGCTGATGCAGAGGAAAACTGACTTTTTTTTTCTTTTATTAGTTTTCACATGAATCCAGTTCCGGATCTGGTTGGCAGCCATACAGCTTGCCCTGTCACAAGGACACAATCAGGAGTGGTCAGGTGCGGGTTAAGGAAGAAGGCTCAGTCTGCCCTTTCAGCAGCTCAGGTTTGTGCTGGGCAGGCAGTCCCAGCCTCATGGGCTCCAACATTCCTGCCACATGCAGGGCAGAACAAAAATTAGAAGTGCAAGTGAGTCCTTGAGCTCTGTTGAGATAATTCACCACAGCAAAGCCCGTGCATGCACAGCCTCTACCACAGCTCTCCACAGTGCAGTGCCTAGGAGTCTGAGGGTGGTAAGTTAAGCAGTCAAGGTTTTCAAGGCAGCTTAGGGGAAAAAAAAGAGAGTAAATGATTAAAAATGGAGAACAAAAAGGTGCATGACCTGGAGAAGTGTGTGGAAGGGTGATGGGTGCATATGCTGGGCTTCTTTGCAAGTATTTCCAGAACCGCTCTGTGATGTTCATGTGTGCCACCGCTCATAAGTCTGCAGTAATTCACTGGCAGAATGTATTTGGTTTTCTATTCCTGAACAGCTTCAAAACCTATTAAAATACAAAACGCATTCTTACTTGTCAGAAACTAAAGGTGAGGATACCAAGCATCTGATCACAATTTGCTTAGAATGGTTTTCTGCGTTTATAGAAAGGTGTAATGCATTTTACAAGTGTTTGGAATCTTTGGAGTCTTGAAATATCTTTCCAGTGTTTTTAAGAGTATAAATGTAAATATTCAGTAGAGTATTCTGCAAATGAACAATATTTTTTATTCTGCAAATTAAAAAAAAGAAAAACGGGGAAGGGGCTTGAAGTCTGTTTCTGTCATTTTGCAGATAATTTGGGAGAAACCTTTCAAAGCTACAGCGCAAACAAATTGTGATTGAACAAGTGAAGACCCTTGCAGAATTACTGCACACAAAGGAGATGTGGACTGTTTTCTTAAGTAGCGAGCAGTTTTACAGTAGGGCTTTAAAATCAGGACTTAGAGGCAGTACAGAGTAACTGCAGTGGTGAATTAAGGAGATTGTGATACAAGGTTTTAATATTTTTTGCATATTGTCAAGGGTCGGGTGTAGAATGTACAGCAGTAGTAGGTAACAGAGAGAAAATGAGACAGGATCTTAACAGCTTCACTTTTTCACTCCTATAATACAGGATATAGGCCAAGGTGCTGGGTCTTCTAGGAGTTGGTGGAAGCATTAGCTAGGAGCAAATGTTTTCATGGAATGCTTGTATCCTATGACACCAGCTAGAGAAACTTTTGGTGCCTTTTTTAAAATCAAATGAACGCTAATAAGGAGAAGGAGGGCAGAGAAGTTACCTGGGGAGCTTCTGTTTAACTACCTAAAGTTTGGAGGAAAACAGGAAAAGTAGAGTAGAAATGTGTTACATTTGTAAAGAAGAGTTACTGTTCTGAAAAAGTCCAGCAAATGAGAGATGTTGTCTCCTTGTTTTGTTCTATCTGTTCTTCATTATGTTGTTGGTTGGGGGTTTTTTAGCCCCAGTTCAGCAGCCACTTGTGCAGGCATATTGCACAGCTGTACATGTAGTCCCACAGAAATTAGTAAGCTTATCTATGTCAATGACATGGACCAGAACTCTTGAATGCAAGCACTAGTTCACAAATATTTCAGGATTTGCACAGTCATGCTCTGAAACTGGGTCGAGGATTTGGCAATAGCAATGAGGGGAAAAAGAAAAAATCTCCAAAAATTGTGTTTCTTATCTTTGATTGAATTCAACATTTTAATCTTGTTTTCATGAGCATTTATATCAACGTACTTTCACTGGAAACTGCAAAATAAGAAAATATATTGTCTGTATGTGCACAGATGTTGTATTAAGCAATTATCTTTATTTTCTGGTGATTTTTATTCATGCATACAACAGGTGAGTTATTTTTCTTTCACGCAGTACTAAGCTTAAGTAAATACTCAAACTCTATTCAAGTATTTAGTTGTGTTTTAGGGAAATGAGTCCTAGTTTGGACTTAATTCTTTGCAGTCGCCTCTTCTACAAGGTGATTGGGCTGTTTAGTCCATTTGCCAGGATCTCAGGGCTATCACAGGATGCACTAGGAAGGTCATCCAGGTGGTTTCATGCAGGAGGTGTTGCTACCCAGCCACCTCAAGCCCCTTCATATGTGGGCTGGTTTCTTGCAGCGCTGTGTCATAGCCTTTCATGTCCTGAGTTCCAGCTGGACATACGAGCTTAAGTGCAACGCCGAACTAGAGCCGACTCTTCCTATTCAGGCAGCATTAGACCTGGGTCAATAAGAGCTTCTGGAAGTTGGAGCCCAATGCAGAAAGGTGTAATCAGTCTTGATTTGGCAGGATCAGGGCTAAACAAGAGGTAAAAAAAAATTCCTTGTCCTTAGCTGGCTCTCTGAAAAGCCACTTTCACTGTGCCCCTTGGTGCCTCTGATACTGGGAGTCTAGCGCAGCTGAATCAGATCTGGCACCGTGGAGAAACAGTTTAGGTCTGCATGGTGTGTAAGTCAAGATGTGCCCAGTAAAGGTGCTTGGACTGCTTCCACACCCAGGGAGCTCTGCTAGACCTGAACTCTGCATGCCTGAGTTCAGCCGTCCCTGCACTGAGCTTCCTGAAGTGGAAGTGCTGGTCTGGTGTCTCCACATCCAGAGTAAAATGCCATGGATCGCTCTCCTACATGACAGAGCTGTTTTATTCCCTTTCCATGTGGACAGGAGTTGTAGGAGGTCCTGTAACTCAGTTTCCTCTGGAGAAGGCACACTAAGATAACACTGCACACCGTGAACAGAAAATACCATATTCTTTGTCTAATATGTAACAGGTATATCAAAACCTGCCTGCTTTGCTCAAGCGCGTTCCTCTCAGCTCTTTGAGAGGCTTTTAAAGGCAGAGCTCTGTTCCAGATTTACATCTCCTGGCTCCTTTTTCCCCAAAGGGATGGGGATGTAATTTCAGACCCTTGGTTAAAGAGTTACAGGTATTTGGGAAAACAGATAATTTGCTGCTAATTGATTCCCTGGGCTGCTTGTTCCCAGTTTTGGAGGTACTGCAGGCATTAAAGATGAAGCATGGAGCAGTCTGAGTTAATGGTCTCTGTCAGATGATGAGTTTGTACCACACAGGTTGGGAAGGAGCAGCTGGAGAATGGGAAGGAAGAAAAGGAGAGTATGGCATGAGTAAGCATAGCTCCAGGGAAAAAAAATTACAGTTTCTTCTGATTTTTGCATGTAGCCACGAACTTGAACATAGTTAAATGTCACTGGGCCAGGGCAATCCCACCACCAGAAAGTACCTTCTGAAGTGGAGAATACAGCAGCATTTTTCAATCCATCAGTAAAGAATTGTTGGATTATTTAAATAGTTGATTGAGTAGGTCTTATAAAAACAAAATATAAATGCTCATCAGTAAGCAATGGTCTTTGCCCTCTGTAGAGGGTCTTTCTATAATCACTTGCGTCCACTGGGCTGGTTTCCATTGCTTTACAGTTCTAATTTCACGGTGGTGCAAGTTCCTGGTTCACATTGTCTTACACTGCTCTCCAAATGATTGACCCAACATTCAAAGGCAGCAGTATCTGTACTTCTTTTGTCTGATTTTCCCCCCTCCTTTTTAAACTTCGCTTTGTTCATAACCAAAGCTCACAAATGCATCCGTCCTGTAGGAGACATTTTATGATCTGTAGTTCAGAATTTCAGGAATGAGGTTTACATTACAGTCATAATAATTTGTGCTAAAGGGACAAGTAGACCCAGAATCCTCAGATTAGTTGATGAAAAGTAGATATAAGTGTTTTAACACCTAAATAAATCCTTTCTGGTTAAAATAAATCGAGGCTAAAACTAGTAACATGGGAGCAACTTAACTCTTTTCACTGGGCTTGGAGAAGTAGTTGATAACTGCTGCGGCTGTTTGACTCCCTTGTTCGGATTAAAAAATAAATTAAAGGAAGGAGGAAGGGAATGAAAGAGCATTTCCTTACCAGGCAGTCACACAAGCTATTGTCCGTGAGCTCCCCGCCCCCACTCTTTCACCCAGGCGCGCGCGCACACACACACACACGCACACAAAAAGCCAGTTTTGTGTCCTTCTGAGCACACAGATGTTCCTCTTGGCATCCCTACAGTATGGATAGGTTTTTTTGCAGGCGCAGAATGTGAGGCTTCTTTGTTGGAGACAAAGTGTTGCCTGTGGTGGGAATTGCTGCAGTGATGGGAAAGTATCGTAATGTATTGTTGGATTACTGTGGCTTTTTCCCCAGTGGAGACAGTACATTAAAGTAGCTTTGTGGGCAGGGAATTGTTTGAGCCAAGCCTGGCTAATAACACTCTCCCCTTGGCAAGCAGTCGTTCAAGGTATGGTTGGCATAGTTTGGACAGTCACGAGGTTTGTCCCAGGCATGTGCAGCGGTTTTGCTGCGTTGAGTAGAGGTCTTACCAGCCGTCTTTGGTGAGCTAGCAGAAGCGGTCTGGCTGTGAAGACAGAGCTGTCGTACTTTCAGCCCTTAGTTTTTTAGTTGTATGAAGGTCTGATATGATACGTGCCTTCTTTGAATAATTGTTAGGACATCTGTTCTGGGTTTTCTATATAATGGTTCAAAGAAAACAGCTTAAAAGTAGAAACTGATAACATTAGGTGTTTTCCTGAGCTTTCATACAGAAAAGGATATAGCCCTTTAAAATTGTTTCTTGTACAACAGAATCTCTCTGCCAGAGAACATGGTGCTTCTTTGGGCACAGTTGATGACAACTTTGCCCAACCCAAAGCTCCGAATCCAGTTCTTCTGTTGTTGATGGTACCGAGCAAGAGAAATACAGACTTGTCAGCTGGGGTCTAGATGAAGTTCCTTTTGTCCATATTGTGTTATTTTTTTTATCTCCATTCCTGAAATACACACAGATTTTGTCATGACTTGAACTCTTTGGTTGACAGTTTTATACCCCCTTTATAAATATATTCGGATATGAAAGGTCTGCCTATGTAAATTCAGTTGAAAGATTGCACAGTTTAAGACGGAGAAAATGAGTTATGGCTCCATTTCAAAATGGCTCAAGAAATAGCTTACAGATGAAAAATTCCTTGAAGAAGCTGCTTCTAGGGAGAATTTGGAGGGGAGGCTATAGAGGAGAAAGTTACTTGACTCTGTGTAAGAACTATTGTTTTGTTTCCTGGTTTGCTCCTCTAATGACAGAAGCTCTATTCCTTCACTTTTTCTCCAGATATTTTTATCTATCTCTAGTTCCCTCACTGTGGACAAAGATGGAGTGATTTAATTTTCTGTAGAGCTTTCATCTTTCCGCATCTAGAAATAAAAGAACCACAGCTTTATTTGGTGTGTTTTCTCAGTCCATGTTTGTGTATTGTATTTAATGAGAACTTACCAGTGATTCTCTATTGACCAGAAGACAACAAAAGTTACAAAAGAGTGCATAAGCCGACCAAGTAGATCAGGAAGATGGTTGTTCTCCTCGTAGGTGGCAGTTGTTGCTAGTTCATTTCCAGGTGTACTCTGCATACTGGATGCAGTTCTGCTGTCATGAATACACCTACTTTTTACTATTCTTAAATAAGCTTTCTTCATCCCTGAGACCTACTTCTTGTTTGTCTCTCCAGTTTCACTGAATTGCTTAGATTGTACTGACTCTAAGCCTTTCCCTCTTCTTTCAGTCCCCCTTTTAAAACTATAAGCATGCTCCTTTTTCTGTGTCAGTGTCCCCTGAACAGAATCCCCTTTGGAAACCCATCCTACCCTTCTGCTGCCTGTGGTTTCAGAAACCCAGGACACATTCTGCTGCTGTAGCCAGCAACACGGTTTCTTTCTTAGCTTTCCTTGGAGGTACCTCCTTGTCGACTTGCAACCTGCAACTGCTGGATTTTGTCTGCATGTCTCTTTTGATATATCCAGCTGTTCATTTCTTCTGCATTGCCTCCAAAACAAAATTTTCTGATGTTCCTTCTAAATTCCTTTTGATAGTTATGTTCAGGGATAATCTGTATTTTCTTAACCTCAAGCATTACAGCATTAGGTTAACCTTTGTCATTTCTAATATCTTAATGGTGTCTGGTAGTACCTTGTTTCATGCTATTTTGTATGCTTTTTCCCTCCCTTTAGTATTTCTAAAAGCTGCCCTTAGCAGTCTGAGCTCACTTCTGGCATCACTGCAACAGGTGAGTGGCTTGCTAGCTGAGCTGTCTTACTGTTAACTCCTTGCCTAGAGCCACCATGTTCTTCATGGATATTTTTAATATGTTTTCCTCTTTTGTTTCATAAAAACACATTTTTTAAAAAAACTGAAATACACCTTTTGCAAATCTGTCCCTCTCCAGACTCCAGTTAAGATCTCTTAATATTAGTTATTTTTAGCAGAAAGTGGAACCATCAAATATTGGGTTTCTCAGACAGGCGCATGGCATTCTGCAGAGGAGTGAGCCTTCCCCATGCTTCACACTCTTCCTTGCCAGTTTTTGAAAATCAAACTGACAATGTCAAACTGGTTTTATTTTTAAGGTGCCACTCCCCAGTAGGATTTTCATGTTGTCTCTGAATAGGCTTTTATTAACTGTGAAAGCCATTTGAATGAATAATGCAAGTGTTAGCTTACAAAGAAACGTTCCTGACCAAATCTGAAAATGACCCTTTTACAGGAGCTCCATGACCTCTTTTTCATCAGAAAGTCAGTTCAGCATTAGTCGCTATTGTTCGTTCATAATGTAAATAGATGAGGTTGTTCTTGGGACATTCAGATTAAATGGACACTAACAAGGAATTGACACTTAAAGTAAGTATTACTTGACATACCTTAAAATGGTGGGTAATATTCTGTGCTATTTATATGCAGGCATATATTCTAGATTTGTGCGTTCAGTGATGCTTCAAGATGATTTGCATGTACTGGAAATAGTTAGGTCTGTAATCTATAAGAAACGTTACAGTGGTGCTTTTTCCCTACAAGATCCCATTTCATCCTCTTGTAGCTTTGTCAGACCATAGTGTTGATGCTGTCAGATATTGTTAGCTAAAATCTTCAATTACTTCTTCACTGCGTGTCTTGCAGTTGTCTGAGCAATCTGCATATGCTTCATTTTATAGACTTAACTGCTACATAAATGTGACTTTACTTTTGCCACAGGGGAGCAGTAAGAGTGACTGAGCACACCAGAGGGCAGGTGTTACAGGCAGTGCTTTTGTGTTGGCACCAACAGTCGAAAGGAGAATTGGGAAAAGACATAGGAATAGGGAGGTCAACTGAAGAGGCTGGTACTTCTCAGCAGTCCTTTGGGAAGGAGCAGCCCTCCTGTGGCCTTAGCTGATTGATAAAGGGGAACCACATGGGTCCTCCAGCTCCTCTTGGCTTAGAGTCCCATCCAGTTCTTCCTCTTCGCTTAAGCCCACCAAGTCTTACCAACCCAGTATTCCCCACAAACCTCACCCACATTCTCCAAAGTTGTATTCCTCAACCTACATCTCTTCTAGACCCCCTTCCCACCTCCCAGGCTTCCTCTGAGACCCCAGATCATTAGCATCCAGCCTTCCCTCATCATCAGCATCTTTCCCATCTCTCCTGTTGGAGTCATGTGCAACTGAGAATCCAGCTCTTCAGCAGCTCATCTTCTGTCTGTCTTGTCTATGCCAGCTCTTAACATGAACATGGTTACCAGCACTCAGTGCCCCTGGAATAGCCTCCCCACTCATCTTCTGTATCCAGCTCTCCCAAGAGAAGAATAAATCTAATATATAGCTATGATGGGGTTTAAAGGCAAAGGACATGGGCAGTACTTGCTATCAGTGCAGATGGGAGTGTCAGAGCAGGGTTAGAAGACATGTCTGCAAAAACCTGCTGACAGTATGTGAATTATCCTGGTTTGCTGAAGTTTTTCCTGTATGACAACTTCTCCAAGCTGTACAGACCTTGAGGGCTGAGCACCAAGGCTGGGCAGGTTTTTAAATTCATTGTCGTTGTTCCCTTAGCTAGTGTCATTACCCAGTCAGGAGGAGAAACGGTCTGATTTGAATGTTGATAACAACCATGTTTGGATTTTCAAAACCTACTATTTTAATCCCTTGTAAGAGACTTGCCAGGATGGCTGGTGCAAGGGGACTGGAATCAGCTGAGGGAGAAAACTGAGAAGCACTGCAAGAAAAAGAAGACAGTTGAGCTTAGTGGTGAAAGAGAAAACTTGTGATGGGGTAAGAAATGGACTGGGACTAGGATCAGTGAGGAGGCAGTAAGTAAGAGAGGACAAGAAAAAATGTCTTTAATAGTTTTTCCTGGGGTAGAAAAAGAACACCGGAAATCCCTGGTCAGACACCCCAGGGAGAGGGCGAGAGATTAGGGAAGTTATGATTAGGAAAATGGACTAAGTATAGAAAGAGAGTAAGATTGAGACCACGTGTATCAAGAGGAAAACTAGAACAGTATTGTGGTAACTGCATTTGAAATTTGGAGGGCTGAAGGTTTAGGGCTGTGTCCATGAAAAGTGTCTGACTGAGACAAGGTCCCAGTGTGAGAAAGGGAAGGAGCAGGAACTGCAATAGAGATCACTTGCAGAAAGATGGACAGAAGAGTGTGAGCTAGGGCGTGCTTCACATGAGTTTGTTCATTTTTCTTTCATCTTTTAATCAATTTTCCTGGCTTCTGGTGCCCATAAGCATGAAGAGCTATGAGGTCTTGTTGATGTTTTGTAGTATAATTGAATACATTTTGCATATATTTAAGTATATAGTCTTTATTTGTGAGCATTTTGTATATAAATTACAAAGCAATATTTTAATCAAAATAGTTCACTGAATAAACAGCAGAAAAATATAACGATTTAGATTAAATGCTCAGATTTCTTTTATTTTAGAGTTATGTTTCCTCTCAATATGTTATGGACTGAGAAAGCAACTGGCATAAATTACTGTGTGATGACATAACTATATCTGATACAAGTTCTTAGATGACAGGAGCCACCTATGGCAAGTTTCGTTTGTCAAGGCTTACCTCACCATCCCATAGAGAAAAGGTTATAGTGTTCATCTTTGATGGGATATGAAGTAAATTTCAAAATCTAGATTATTCTGAGGATTCCTTCTCTGAAGAAGGAATGATCCTGTCCCAAAAGTTTTAGTGAATGCAAATTGATTCTTGCAGAAACTGTAGCAAAAATTACAGCAAGATTTTTTTGGTCTGTTCTAGTAAGTATTGGAACTTTGTTTTTTGTCTGAATCGAAGGCAAATGTGTTACTTCTTAGAAGTTTTTCACAACTAAGAAGCTCCACTGAGAGTTTTGACTGTCCATACTGAGTAGAACAGAATTAGATTTAAATATCTTGATTATTGACATCATTGTAACAGCAGAGCTTGGTAATGTCTTCACAGTGGTTTGCTCAGGGCTTTTCCATGAGAACCATAAAACAATGCTTGTCAGGCTTTGCATTTACCTTCTCTTTAGCTATAGGAATGAAAACTTCCATGTTTCATTCACCTACGTCTGTGCCATTTTCAAGGGGCCACCAGTTGTCTCAATGGCCAACAGTGGAGATGCAGGAAACAGTGACAAGGCCCCTGAACTTGGGTCCCACAGAATGAAGATGCCAGGGTTTGACCAATATGTACAGTTTTGGGCAACTCCTTAAGCATAAGCACCCTAATGATGGGGTGACCCCCAAATTCTGCTGCTGTCACCAGTCTGGTAAGTTACCTGCCCACCAAGTGTCAGTATGTGCAGTAGTGTTAATGTGTGTGCTTGCTTCTGTAAGCTCCAGTTGACCAGGGGTATATTAAAGTGGTTCAAGGGTGTTCTTCACATCAGGATGTAGGTAATATCCCCAAATTCTTTCTGGCATTCATTTCAAATTTCTGCTTTAGCAGTGGTCAGACTAAAGTGGGGTTCGGCTTTGGACTTCCTCAAGGTGCATAAAAGCACCTTTTGGTTTTAGGGATGCTTGCTATAGGCTCTGCTTATGCACTGTTGTTCAAAAACACAAGGTGACAGTGGCTGTTGTTTAAGCTTATGGTTTCACACAGGCTTAGAGCATTCTGTTAAATGCTTCCGTGGATATGAGAGGCTTTTATCTGCTTTTATCTAGTAAAGTATCTAGATCTGTGCTTGTATCTAGCAGAGTAGAGCCTTCTTGCTTGTGGAAGGATGGCTTTGACACAAGGAGCAAAAATATTCCGAAAAAATACTAGGCAGGAGTCATAAATGGTAAATGTTCAGAAGAAATGAGTGCATATTTGCTTGCTTAGCTCATGGAAAGAGGAAAACAAGCTGAGTAGGAAACAAATAAAGCTGAAGTGGCAGTGGGTTGATGAGTCACGAGCAGAAAGACTGAATTTTCCCATGGAATATAACCAGCAACTTTGGAGCATTTTTTGTGAACGGTTTGATTGCAGAGAACAGAGGTGCTTTGAAAATCCTAATTTGAATATCCATCCTTTATTTGAGTGACGGGGTACTGTGATAATAAATAATGGTTGAATAAAATTTAAGCCAAAAGGGATCTTCAGGTCACCTCTCAGGACTTCACTGTTTCACGAGACATGACATTTCAGCACGTAATTCTGAACTGAACTAACACACCTGTTTTGACATCTCTTCACTTGAGGCCGTCAATGGCTGGAAAGTCTCAGTGCTTGGAGATTTTTTCTAGTGGTTCATCAATATTATTGGCAAAATTGTGAGTCCCATTTGCATTTGATGGACTTTGTTTTCCTGCTGTTACATGCTTTTCCCAGATAGATTTAAGCACCTTTTAATACCAGTATTTTCTTTCTGTAAAGGTATAGACAGCTCAGTCTTTTTAATAACATAACAGATCAAGATCTTCACATGGTTATTCAGTGTTATGCATGTTCTTTGTCCTCTCTTTAATAGCCTTTAAAGGAAGGTAGGCAGCAGGATACTACAGTCTCCTAGTATCTCTTGCCATCCCCTGTTCTGCTTTGTGCAGAATTCACACTGCCTTTCTACCACCACTTTCTGCTGTCTTGCTCATACATGCAAAGCTGGAATTTGGTCTTTTTGCCCCAGCATTGCTTAAGAGCTCATACTGAGGGCGGTGGTGGTGTTACATTATGATTGCTGATCCAGCTGCTGGAAGCAGGATTGCCATTGCTAGATGCACGGTGTGTACCTGGCTAGAAAAAGCCACTTGAGCAAGATGTAGATTGCTGCACAGAACTGCGCTGCCTTCAACTTGACAGCAATCTGCTGATCTAATCCGTGTTTCTTCTGAACAAGAATTTTATATATACTGGCAGTGAGTGAGGGGTTGCAGGGAATTGGTGTGCTCTTGTTGAGCTCCTTCCCTGTAAGGCATCAGAGGGTGACCTATACAGAAATCCTATAGATCTGTGCCAGGGTAGCTCCCTAACCAGCTCTATGGCCTCTCTTTGCTCATGAAATTGAGACCAGTGTGGGCTCGGGCAGCATCTGTGAATGCTTGAAAATGTTTTTGAGGTACAAGATTCAAGTGTTCCACACACAGCTTTGTTCCACCCCAGCTGCACTGCTTTGCTGCTGGCTGGGGTCAGGTAGACGTGGACCTGCTTCTGGAGGTGCATCGTAGTTTTGGTATGACTAATGGGGAGCTGCAGGGTGATTTTGAGTGGATTTGAACAGTGGTAGGAAGAGCGAACAAAAAATCTGGAGAAAAAGTGATGGTCAAATGTATTCCGTTACCTTTGTTGTTGTATTTTTTCTGAGGTTGATAATGTGATGCCTTCCACATAATAAAAAAAAAAAAGAGAAAATGAAAAAATTAAGAATTTATAAACTGTTCTGTACTGGACTCTGTTAAGGCACTGAAACAAACCCTCCTGAATAATAGGTCTGAAAACCACATTTTGAAATTCTCATGGTACAAAAGTGAAAGACATCAAGACTTCTCATAGCATTCTCTGAGAGTACCATGGCTCAACTCTAACCCTGTCTTTGGAATGTTTTATATATTAATCTATTTTGTATGGGAGATAATCCAGGGGTTCCTTTTATTGCAGTTTTCGAAAGCCATCGTTAGAATGTGTTGGGAGATGTCAAAACATAATGTTGCAAAAAACGTAAAAAATTAGAATTAAATGTCACCCTCGGTATAAGAATTAAAAAACAGATTTAATAGTTGCCTTCCTGCTCCATTCAGAAATGCATGTTTATGAGAGGTGGGACAGGTGGCATGGAAGAATGAGCGGTGGGTGAGAGTGGTCATGGCCAGCCCTTGCTAGTTTGTTCAGCTTTGCATTGCACAAGTTGCCATTCCAAAAGCAGTAACAAAATAGAGGGACTGTAAGCTAAAATATTCCATTTGTCTCAAAATAGAAGTCCTGTATTTTTATAGTATGGAATAGGGGATATCTGTGGATGCTTTAAAATCCACTTTTAAAATGAGTGGGAAATACTAGCCAAGACCTAGTGAGACTCAACCATTTCTGTAATTGCGCTGTTATTTTTGTAGCACTGTTTCCAAGACCAGAAGGTTTGTTACTTTAAATTTTAAACTAATAACTTGAGTAGTTTTAATAGAAAAAGGACTGCTTGCTAATTTGTGATCACATGTAGTTTTAAATATTACATAGTTTAACAAAATCCTTTAATGCCTACACCTATAATTTAAAGTTTGAATAAAAATTTTAATGCTGTGTAGTAACGAGGATACTTCCTCTACATGTGAAATTGCACACCTGCAAAAACTACTGTTCCATTTTGGTAGCAAATGGTATAATTAGGATCAAAACCCCATTTTTAGTTACAGCCTCCTTGTTTTTACATGCTCATTGCTTTCCAAGTTAACTCCCTTTGTAAACCTTCTGCTGTAGCCTGGAATGACTTTTAAATTAAAAAAAATTAAAAAAAAATTACCCCCCAGCATTCTTTAAAGTTAGCAAAAGCTGAAATATGTCATTCCATATCTTCCCCCTCCAATTTTATTATGTAAAAATATTAGGGGTTTTTTGTTTATTCATATATTTTAAGGGAAAATAGTAAAGTGACTTACTTTTTAAAAATCACAAGTTTAAAATCCTGACTAAAGAGTTTTGGGGGTTTTGGCTGTTTCCTTTAATTTATCATCAGGATTTTAAGAGCTTTAAAACTTCTGTGAAAAAGGGAAAGGATCAGGAGGGGCCAAGTTGCAATAAAAGGGATATAGTCAGTCAGAAGGAAGCTTCCAAGCTGCTTAGGTGTGGAAGTATATGCTGTGCTATTTATGTGTTCAGCAAAGAGAAAACCTACTTGATGTAAGTTAGGACACAGTAGTTTGATATTTGTGTGCAAAGATAAAAGACCCTACTTCTAATGTAGTGAGAGGACATAAACGCTCATTTTTTTGTTTGCTCTTAAAGGTTCTTTAAGCGGCATTTGCAAGGCTGTACTGTATGCTTTCTCTGTGCTCTTACATGCAGTATGATGTTGCTGATGTATGGTTGTACAGACTTACGGTTCAAATAAGAAAAAGGATTTTCATCTTGATTTTTTTCAAATTCTTTTCTGTGGCAGTCCAGAAATTACAAAGAGCAATTATTTAGGTTGCCTCCAACATAACTTAAAGTCATCTTCTGGAAGTGGATGTTTGAGGAAAGGTGCACCTGTACCCAGTGCTTTGCCCACTCCAGAAGAGATGGAGAGAAGCCTGCAGCAGCACTCATTCACAGCAGAGAGAGTTTTTTGGAGCACACTGATCCTTGACTGAAGTTCAGGCAGAGGTTTCTGGTGGGTGTTTCAGTGGGTGCTCCGCCGACACTGGCCTGAGATGGGGTCACGTCTCAGCAACAGCAGCCGGTGGAGTCCCACCTCTGAAGCTGTGTGTAAGACAGAGTCCTCCCATGCAAAACTGGTGTTCCCAAAGGGTTAAAATTGGTAGCTCTTGTCAATAAATTCTATAGAAGTGGAGAAAGCTTTGACTCTGCTTGCAAAATAGTTTTTTTAGGTTCTGTAGAATATTCCTATACTTTCACTTATATATGAAACTAAACTACCTTTGTCTACTTCAAAGTGAATTTAATACTCTTACCTGGCAATAGGAAGCAGTAGGAGGAAAATGTGCATCTTCAATGGACACAGTGCTTGGGAGTTGGGTGAAGGTTAATGGTTCCTACTGATGGTCATGAGATAGGATGATCTTGAATACCAGCATTGTTACTTAAAAATAAAGCAAGTCCTTTTGCAAAATGGGGTAGATGGTTTCTTTCCTTTTACATTGGTGTCCTGTGTCTCCTAGGACACCGTTGCTGAAAATAATAAAATGCCTGCTTTGTTTCTGGGTCCTGCTTCAAGCTTCTGCCATAACCATAGGATAGTTTTATCTGTTGAAAGGATAAATACCTTCGTGGATAAGAGTATGCTTACTATGCATAGAGCAACCTATAATTTCCTCTTGTTCTAAAGGTGTTGAGTAGACCACCACTGCATGCTGTGCTCATCTTGCTACATTTTCTACATCTTCCACTTCTCATTTATTGTAAAGTGTTCTAGCTGAACAGAACATCTGCCACAAAACTAAATGTTTATATCCATACAGGTTGGCAGTTGTGGCAGCTCCATAAAGTGATGTTCTTCAGGATCTCTTTGTAAGCAGATATGCTGTGCCTGGAAGACCTTCTTTAATAATTAAGTACGATTAAAGTATCTGGAATCAGAATAACTGAAGCAGCAATGAAGGTTGTGGTGCTTTCTATGAAAATACAATTGCTTGGATTTTGCATTACAAGTGTATGCTGAAGTCGTGTCTGGAAATTTGAGCAGAGTTCTCTGCAGACTGTACAATGAGCAAAGTCTTCATAATGCTAAAACAGGAGGAGTCATGCTTAAGATTATTAATTTATTATTAGATTAGATTAGATTAATCATGAGAAGCACAGTTTCTTCACAAATTTTCCTCAGATTTTCCAGGCTCTAAATAGCACTTTAAAGGTTTTATTAGAAAAATAGCGGTTTCATCTATGCACTTGCAAAACACCTACCACTCTAGTCTAGCAATCAGCCCAAAAGGAACTGTTGCATGATGATAATGGTTTTTATTTTGGTTATAAAGATGGAGCTCAATCTCTTTCCCACTCTGTGCTGTCAAATAGAGAGAGGACTTCTAATTCAATTTAAAACTTATTCAGTTCAATCTTCAGCAGAAAAGTGTTGGACCCTGAAGCCAGTTTTCACAATAGCGTCCTGCTTTCTGTTACCAGTAAGATACTTTTCCTCTAGGAGGAAGGAGAGAAGAAAAAGGCAGAGGCGTGGATGGTCTTTAATATTTGTCACAGAACCGCTAGTTTTAGTATTAATTTTTATTAGGTTAAAAGCATGTCCATCTTCTTAAAAGCAGCACAGAATGTTGTTGTTCACAGGTCCGAGTTTAGTGTGACTCAAGCTTTAATAGTTTTATGCAGTCTTTACTTTTCAGTGACTTTTTTCCTCTTCTGTGGCTCTACTTTGTATATAGTTTCCTTCATTTCTACACTGTTCGCCTGCAGTCTTTTCAGTGCTTTTTCTCACCTGCTTTATCAGTTATCCCCTCTTTCAAATCTTTTAAGCATGTTTTTTTTCTCATTATAAGGTATCGGAATCATAGAACCATAGAATGGTTTGGGTTGGAAGGGACCTTAAAGATCATCTAGTTCCAACCCCTGCCATGGGCAGGGACACCTTCTGCTGGACCAGGGTGCTCCAAGCCCCATCCAGCCTGGCTCCCTTTTTCCTGTTTCCACAGACCATTTCTTCCTTTCAGATTTCCTTCTCTCCCTCTTATTTTGCCTTCTCTCAAAACCTACTCTTTCTCTCTCTCTTTTTTTTTAAAAAGTCTTTTCTCATGCCCCATGAACTCCTCACACTCATTGATGAAGGCAAAAAGGTCTGAGAATTTATGCCAAAGATAGTGTTAGGGATCAGGATAACTTAATGGTTGGACGCAAAGGCAACCCATCTAGCCAGTAGCTCTTGGAAAGGTAAAGGTTTGGTTCATGCTAGAGAATTTTCTGGAGATTTCTCCTATATACCCAAATGGCTAAAATCATGAGTCAACTGGTGTCTTCATTTAAGATTTGTCAGTGAGAAGCTTTCCTCTTCATTCCCCTTCTTATCTCAAAACGTCCTGACTCCTTTGGGGAACTTTCTCTTTTAAATAAGTCTAACAAATCCCAGAAGGTACCGTCCATTTTTAAGGTCTTACACATTGTCTTTTAATTTTGTTTTGCCCTTGTCTTACTCCTCTGAAATGTTGCATATTAGCTTTCGTGAATAATTATCGTCAGTTGTGAAACTGTTCTGGTTTGAAATGTAAGTATTTCACAGAGAAAGGGGCAGAATTGATCCTTTCCAGCTATTTAGGAACAACCAAACATAAACTGTTCTCTGTCTTTGGTAGCTGTGCCATGCTCTTTGCTGCAGCAGTGGTTACTTGCATGTTGGACAGATGAAGGACTTCACATTTATGTTTTTAAGAAAATGTGTGGTGTTTCAACTGTGTTGATTCATGCAGATCGTCATAATGTTCATTGGCAGAAATCTTGCTGGCTGAAGTACCCTATGTTAGCTACTTGTTCAGAGTGGAGGTATCAAATGATCTTCCTTTGCACTTTTAACATAACAGTATATTATCTGGGATTAACCAAGAGCCACAGGAAATTAATGTAAAATAGAATTGACAGGGGAAAAAAAAGATAAATGCAAGGCCAGCATCTTTTCTTAAGATGTTTAGTTTTCCAAAAGGATCTTGGTTTGATGTGCCAAAGGCAGTTGAAACCCAATTCAGTTTTGCTCCATGCTAGAAAACAACTGTCAGACAGTAAAGACTGCCCAAGCTGAAGGTGAAAGTGAGCAAGATGGAATTGCATGCAACCAGGCTTCCCTGTTACACTTTCCCCAGTCAGGAATGGGAGAATGTTTCAAGCTTTCTCTTGCTTTTCCTCATGATGGTCAAGCTTGATGCATTTTCAGCTCTTCATGCTTTGACTACGGAAAAAAAGTGTGGCTTGAACTTTGAAAAGCATATTTCTCAGTTTTATTTCTGGACTTTGATCAGTAGCTCTCCGGTAAAAAAGATGCTAGTATTTAAAAAATCTTCACTAATCTGGCATGGACATCTTGACACAGGGTCTGTTCTTAAAACACATTGAATGCGCGCATCTTCTGACTTGAAAGGAAAAAGGAAGAAAGAAGAAAAAGTGTAAAACAGTAGAACTCAACCCCATAGGCAGAATGTTTCTTCACAGCAGTTGTGGGGTTTCTCTTTAATTATATGTAATAAAAAACTTGCAGATGATACCCACTCTTCAGAGGAGGGGATAAGACAAGAAAAGTCCCCTTGCCTGAGGCCCAGAACTGGAAATAAAAACCATAGTTAGCTGGCATTATGCTTTTTGATTATAGCAATGTCACCAGTGATCTAATGATGACTTGTCATCCCCTTTAATGATATATCATCCCACAGATCATTGTGTGCATGATAGCAGATGATACAGTAAAATATTTTGATGGAAGACACGAACAGTTTCCTATAGAGTAAACTGCTTTTCTGTAGAGCCTGCGTTCCCTCAGCAGGATCTGGTGGTGCCTGCTTTTCCATGGGCAGGACTGTATCAACAGAGACTGGCTCTGTGGTGTTACAGAGTGTGTCCCAGCAGTTCCAGTGCTGAGGCATCACAACAGTGTTGGGCTTCCATTGCAGCACGTTGTTTTCTGTGGGGCTGCTGCTTTGGTCTGCAGACAGGAGAGCAGCCTTAGGAGATGCAAAACCGTTGCCTAACAAAACTTACCTTCTTCTCCCCTTTGCTTTACAGAAAGTATCAGAGAGGAACGCGAGTACGCCTGAGACTGCTGGATCTTGAACTCACATCTAGGTTCTTGGGCGCAAAAACTGATACAACATTGCTGGAAGCCGATGCGGTGCTTTTAGGGCTTGCAGAAAGCAAGCAAACAAAGCAAAAGGAGTGAATTTCATGTAAATAAATGCGCTTTGTGCTCTATAGCAAATTACACAAATGTTTCCTCAGGAATTTAAAAGTGTCTGTCTGCCTGGTTATATAAATAACGAGATCAATAAAAGAATAAGCACATTGTACCTGATTCTTGCTCCGTTTATATTCACTCATCTTTCTCACTTTTTCAGTTTAGATTTCAATGTGAAAGGTTGATTGAGCTTCCATGGGTATTATTAATTGAATGTTTACATATTTTTGTGTAAAGAATTCCAGAGTTCAGCTTCCCATCCCAAAAGGGTGTTGATCTAAGGCATTGTACTTCCATGGAGGAAATCCGAAGCTTGCTGTTGTGCTCCTTCCAGTATGGTGTTTCCTACAGAACTATATCAAGGGTTCCTGATTTCCAAGTTGCAGTGCAGAATGTTTTACTGCAGATACTGGTTTTAATCTCTGTTATAATACATCATGCTTTTCTCTGTATCTGCATGAAGAACTAGAGGTAATTCTTTGCTTTGACTGGAGCACTCATTTCCAATGCATGTTAGTAAATTTTCTCTGGATGTTAATATAAACAAAAAGAAACTATTGCAATGTAGTAGGCCAAGCGTAGGTCTTAGGTTTCTGTAAGTGTATTTAAGATAAATTTAATGGGTATCTGAATGCACAACAAAAGAATCATGCTATGCTATTTCCAAATCTTTCAGAGCTTTTGCTATCAAGAGACCATTTCTTTTGATTTCTAGTATACCCACAGCTGAATTCTGCACAGTCACTTGGCGATCTGCATAGCGCCTAGCAGGTGTGCTGAGGGCAAGTGAAATTTGCCATTTATACCACTTACAAAAGAAAGCCTGATTAATCTTCAAGTATTTTGCCCAGATATTGGAATAAAATGAAATTTTCTAAGGTGGTATTGCCTTGTTTGTCCGTAGTGACTATGAAATGACAACACGTTTCTCGCTGTATGTACTAACTCAGCAAAATGTACACTGGCTTAAGTGTGTATTACACAAATCCACAGACACCTCATCTTTCTGCTGGAGCAGGCCATGTGAGCAGTGATGGAGCCACTAAAGGATGGTGGCTTCTGCCTCTCACGACTGAGTATATTGCTGTTTCAGCCACATGAGGGAAGAGGAGATAAGGGATTCCTAAACAAGCAGGGTACCAGGGAGCCAGCTCCAGGCTAACATGGCTCACACCCCCCTTTCCTTGCCTGCATCTGAGAGATACTTGGATGAGATGGCATCAGAGAGCAGAAACTGTGAGCAATTCTGCTAGATTGTAGCTGGCCTGTGGGTCAGATCGCCACCCAAACTCTGCAAGTCTTCATATGGCCCCAAAAAAATCACTCAGAACAGGATGCAAAAGCTTTAATCATTTTAGAATTCTTTTCCTAAAGCATTGTCATTTCTCTTTTAAGGGTACCTGCTGTGGGTAATTTCCAAAATACGTCTCATGCATGATCTGTCAAGGAGAATATTTCTGATATATATTTCTGATATAAGGTATTTATTTGCCCAAAAGATGAGGAGGACTCATCATGGATAATGCCTAATCATTCTGAAGGGAATGGGCATGTTTTAGCAGATCCTGTTATAGTTTTGCAGACTGAAGTTCTGTTTCTGAAATCAGTAAGGATCCAAACAAGAGAGAGGAAACAAGCAATGTGAGTTTGTTTTGTTGCTTTAATTTGCTCATTCATCTCAGTGATCTTGGGGGAGTTTGAACATGAATTTCATTGGGTGTTAGCCTCCAGGTGAAGAGTTATCCTAGCACTGGAGTAGGAAAAGAAGGCCTTTTTAAGAAGTCGGAAGGGATTTAAAGTATCAAAGAGAAATCCTGTCTGTTGAACGTAAACTCATCCTACATGCTTGATCAACCCTAAATAAGAGTGATTTGGGAGGAAATACATACATTAATGTTTTGGGGGCAGTCTAAGAGTTATTTCACAGTGGGTATCAAATAGTGGTTTTATCAACTCTTCCTTGGCTAACATTTAGAGAAGTGACTTTTAGAGACTGTAGAAGTTGCTGTTTCAGATCCAGCTTAATGTTTTATTTGGAAACTCGCAAGTTCACATAAACTGATCATCTTACATATTGTGTGGTTGAACCTTCAATGGCTTGAGGCTGCTGCTAGCCTTTCTGGCCTTTGGAGAACCAGCCGTTCTCCCAACTCATCTTTGGTGACCTTCAAGGCCATTGTTTATTGGACCTCTAAGCTGTTCAGACAAGAGTTGTCCCAGGGAGTCATCTCTGGGGTAGCCTAAGCCCACCACACATTTCCTCAATTCTGTACAACTCCCAAATGCAGAACTGCAATGACAGAGCAGGGAATTCTGCAATGTCTTTGTGGTGTGCAGCTGGGGTTGTGTTTCATACTTGTAATACCTGCATATGCCAAGAATATGTGTAGACCAGAGGTCCTTAATGCAACGTAAGGAACAACCAACATTTGTTACTGAACAACTACAATGGCACAACTGCATGGTCCTGTGCCTATTGAGACTATTATCATTTTTCACTCCACTTTTTTACCAGAGTAGAAGTTGATAATGCAAACAGGTATTTCTAGGGCCATCCATACAGAAGAATGAAAAATGCAGACACTTTTCTGCTGGTTGCCACCTGTCCCCCGGAGTTCACTCTTTCTTTATGACTGCATGCCTTTTTGCTCCTTCTCTGTATTTTCTGCTGCCAGGTGCACACAAGCATATGTACAACCCATTCCTCTAAGTCTCCTTGTCCACATAGTTCGGATTCCTGAGTGGCCTTGCATGTGTCTTGGTTTGGGCAGTCACATGCATCTTTTTGTTTGGAGGTCATTCTTATCTCATGTGTGAAGACAGTAATTTCTGCTAACATAAAGGGGGGGTAAAGCCACACCAGCAGCTCCTGTGGCACTGTGCCTAGCCTGCACCACCACCTGGAATACTCCTGTCACTTAAGTATACTACATGTATTACTAGTATTAACCAAATGAGTGCTGCTGAGTCAACGTACTGAGTCAAGTGTAAATCCGTCGTTTTGCTGAGAATCCTGAGGCCAGTATAAGCCGAGTTCTGCAACTACATTCATCAGACTGCCAAAATTGGGAATTTTTCTATATATCATGCTATGTTTTATTCTAAATTTTGTTATTTTTGTCTCACTCTGAAGCACTGACCAGATGAGCAAAGATAATTACTAAAATCACATGGATTTAACCTCACACAATTGATTTTTTTATTATGGAGCTGAGAAGACATTTGGTGTTAGCAGGTCGCTGTTTCTTGATCTGTCAGAAGAGGTTTTTTCCTATAACAGTCTTGATATTTGAAAGTGTTGAAGGTGGTTCTGCTCTGAAAATTTTCAGCTCTGAAAACAGCACAGATCCCACTTCATTAGCAGATACTCAATTCCTCATCTTCCTGTATCGGGTACTGCTTTGCATGATGCCCACATCTCTTAAAATTTCCCACTGAAATTTGGATGAATGTGTCAGATTCGCTTCAAGTAGTTGTAATTCATGCTTGATATGAGGTAAAATTTATGCTCGGAGATGTGATGGTGAGTGCTCAGTGAACAGCCTGGAAAGCATCCTGAGCAGAGGGGCCGGCTACTATCCCAGTCTTGCCATCCCCACTCGGTCGGCTGCTGGGTGATTAGTCGCAAGTAGCTGTGGGCAGCTACAGATCTTAACTTCTACACAAGCGAGAAATGTTTCCACCCATTCTGCTAGGACACTTTTTTTAGGCCTGTAACTGAAGTGTCCGTGAACTTCACCCTACCCCACATCCACTTCTTACTCCACCCAAGTCTCACACCTGAATGTCTGTAGTGCTTTCTGGTTTTACAGGTGTGCTTGTAAGCAAAGTTAGCTTTAATAAATACAGAATCCAAGCTGTTTGGGGTTTTAGCTGAGTTTTAGCTGGGGTTTTAGTTTAGTTTGTGTTACTCGAGTCCTGTTTTGAAGGTTTTAATAAGTTTTCCTGAAATTCTACCATTTATTTTATGAACAGAACATTAAAACAGTTCATACATACTTGGAAAGCAAAACAGCTTGATCGTGATGGGGAGCTGGAAGAAAAATGGAAATAGTTCAGTGTTCTTTTGGTGACTGATGTGCTATAACAAGACCTGGTAAATCCCCCTGGGCTTGTCTGCGCTTTCATATTCCAGGCCTTTAGGTGATGAGATGGGGAAAAAGGGAAATGCTCAAGAAATCAGGCCTGCCTATTGAAAGCGAATCAGCATCTTGCCACCAAAGCTTTGGCACGGAGCTCATTTCTAAGGAAAAGAATACTTCACATTTTGCTTTTCTTTAGGGCATTCTGGAAAGTTTGGGTTCCTCCTCATTTCTTAATACTGCCACATTTATAAATCAGGCAAATGATTGTTCGTGCTTTTTTTCTGACAGCATTATTCCCTCGTGCTCAGAAAGCTTTTCAAGTCGTCTGTTTTGGCTAGAGAGCATTTCTGCTAGATACAGCATGCACTCTGCATGTATTTTTTAGGGAATTATGCATTCTGGGGAAGGGTTTATCACATATGAAGGGTCTAGACTGCCCAAATGAGGCTATTACATTGTCAGCTGGCCATAACCCAAAATAAATATTATCCTCGGTATGACTGCATTAGACTAACATCAGTAAATACGCTTCAGTATTCTTATTTCCTTCTGGGTTGTGTCTTGTTCAATCAAAGTTGAGCAGGCTGGTGCGCTGGCTCTGTATGGCGGCTGTGAGGAGGACACGGGCCGTTTGTTACCGCTGCAGCCTGTCTGCAGCAGGCTGGGTGCCAAGTGCAGCCGAGAGGGACACTTCTCAAATGGGTTAATCGATCCAAGGCAGCCTTGGGGTGGATGCTGTAGTCACTCTGCAGCTTTGGGTTAACTGCTGAAAGTGGCAGCATATTTAAATTACTGAAAAATGTTGACATTTAGAGTAAAAAGGGTCTTTTTTTTTTTTCTTTCTCCTGTCTTGTATGAGAAATCAAAGAACTACTGAAAGAATCAACTCTGTTGTTAACTGCCTTTCACAAAACAGCAGCTCAGCCAGTTGAATCTTTGCTCATCTTCTCAGCCTCAAACCTCGCTGATGTATAAGACATAACGCATATGGGAATGTGGTATTGCACGGTCTCAGTCCAGTAGCATGGGGGAGAAAGGTAAGGGCTTAATACTTCTCTTCCCAGGGACAGGAGTTGCCATTTTCATGTCAAAATGACTAAATTGAATACAAATAAAACACAGAACTAAATGAAGTTGAAGGCCACAATCTAATGTGCCAATTACCAAAACGTACAGAGACGTCAGAGAAGAGAGTTCAGGGTACATCCCGACCTGCCTCGCAAATGGGTGTATGGGTGTCTTGCTGGTCATGGTGACCAAGAGAGGTGCCTGAGGACTGGAGGAAAACAAATGTCACTCCTATCTTCAGAAAGAGGCCAAAGGAGGACTCCAGTGGTGGCCAGTGACAGGAGCAGAGGCACTGGGCACACACTGAAACACAGGAGGCTCCCTCAAACATCAGGAAACACTTTTTTACTGTGGGGGTGGCCGAGCACTGGCACAGGTTGCCCAGAGAGGTTGTGGAGTCTCCATCCTTGGCAATATTCAAAAACCACCAGGACACAGTCCTAGGCAGCCAGCTCTAGGTGGTCCTGCTTGAGTAGGGGAGCTGGACCAGATGACCTCCAGAGGTCTCTTCCCACCTCAACCGACCTGTGATTATGTGATCTGTTGGCATCTTATTTCAGATGCCGCTCTGAACACTTTCTTTTCATTTCTCTAAGATTGTAAAAGCTTAGAGCTTCTTCTGTATGCCCTGGCATGGAGGTGATCAACTCCTGAGCTAGGAGGGTATGGTCTTCACTTTGGGATCCAATTGCTAAAGGACCGCAGGAAATCAGGGACCTCCAGAAGTGGCAAAGGTGGAAACTGGTACCTTCTGCATATCCTTGAGGCTGTCTTGCTGTTTGTTCAGCATGGCTTTCCCTGCAGTGGAAGAAATACTGTGGCTACTTCACGTGGCTACTGCCATCTCCCACCAAAGGTATCATTCTTCCCGCTTTATTCCTGCTGCATGCATGGACAAACTGGGAATAGGTTCAGTCAGACTTAGATTTCCTTAGGTTCAGGCCTGCGTGCAGTGTGGTAAGGGTGTCCATCAGCTCAGAGCTCGGTGCCAGCCCCACCAAGTTAAAGGACAGTTTTGTCGATTTGACTGCCAGCAGCATCTTGCAGCTGGCAGGGCTGTTCTTCAAGGGTGGTTTTTCAGAGCAGCAGTGATCCGTGGACTCTTATGTTTAAATGTCCTCTCCTGCCCTGTCACTGCTCACTCCTGCCTTCCCTGTCTGCCAAAGCCCTTATGTGAGCTCCCCTGGCTTGTTGCAGGCTAGCACGGATCTAGCTGTTAAATAGCCTGACCCGGAGAAGGAGGCACAAAGAGGCCTGCTGTGGTTTGCTCAGGATCACGTAGCTGCCAGCAGGCGCTGGCATGTCGTTTCATCGTCCCTTGAGGGCCAGGCTTTGCTGCCTGTGAGGGAGGGTCTCACACGCTGGTTTGGGTTCCTGTTGGCTCCCAGCAGACCACCACTGAGTTCACAGCAGCATTTGGGGTGGCAGAGTCTTCAGCAAGCTTGGGAGCGATGCGCTGCCCCGGCGCCCGGGTTTCCCTCGCCCGGGCGAGCAGGGGAGGCGAGGGCAGGAGCCCAGGGAGGCGGGCGGCTGCCTGGCAGCTGGAGCTGTGAAAGAGCAGCGTCGGCTCGAAATCTTTCTGCCGTGCCCTTTGCACCTCGGGCTGTGGCTTCTTTGCACACGCTGCATCACCGGGGAGCTGAAGTTTCATTTACCGACTCTGATAAAAGGTCCCCCCAATCCCAATTAGCGTTGCCGGTCATCCGCCTCAATGGCGGGTTAAACGGAGGTGCCCGCTGGAGCGGTGGGCGCGGGGCTGGGCGGGGGGCAGGCAGGGGAGCCGCCGGGCGGGCAGGAGAGCCAGCAGCGCCAGGGGGGCTGGGGGCACCCGCCCCTCTCCGGGGCGCTGGACCCTTTCAAGCGAGCTGTGGCGCGCCGGGTTCTTGTGTGAAAAACAAGGGGCACAATGCTGGAGTCGTAACCTCCTCACCCCTGACGGCATGGGAAAGTGCACTCCTCAGCTGTTGGGTATAGAAAGGCTGCTGCAGGCATGAGAAATGTTCATAAAAATGCCGTTTAGAGCCTGCCCTTCTACTCTGCACATGTCATCTTGCCTATCAAGCTGCCTAATTGGAAAATTAGGCTGGCCTTAATTTAGAGCCTTGAAAGCTCATGCCAATAATTTCCCAGAGACTTTTTTTTTTTCCCAATTATTATTATTAACGATTTCAGCACATTGGAAATCTTTATTTGGGGGGAAAAAAAAAAAAAAGAAGTACAGGCGGGAAGAGCAGATCTTTCATTTCAGAAAGACTCTCTGATTTCTGTGTGTGAGATTGTATTGTTGTGCATCCCGTGAATGATCATCCGGAGATGAATGCGAACCTCTGCTGTTTTCCATGCATCATTCCTTATTTGACTGTACGCAGATTGCTGGGCACGTTTTAATTTACAGCCTGTTATACTCTTCTTTTGGAGCTTAATGCACCTGCTATTTTCTATCTGCTGAGGCTCTGAAAACAGCAGTGAGCTGAAGCTGCCTTGCAGCTGTGAATGCTTGCCCCCCAGGGTCTTTTGTCTGCTGGCACTGCTGATCCCGAGTCACCTAAGGAGACCTGAGGCGATGTGCAGGATCAGGCCAGCTAGCTGAATCCTTCCGGACTTGGATTAGGGCTCAGCCCTGCAGTTGGCCACATCCAGATAGCTGCAGTCTATCTCAGAGACCTCAATTTCAGACTCCGTTTAGATGACGTGGTGAAGATCTCTCTGTGCCTGGGTACTGTCCACCTGAGACACCCCATGGGGTGAAGGCAGCGGTGACCATGCACACCAGGCTGTCTTGTTTATCTTCGGCTGTTGGGACAAGGAAGAAGGATTTCAGCTGACTCCCACTTATCCTCTGTGACAGGAGCTGTGCTCCATGGCCAGCTGGTCAGGGGCTGGTGGCAGCAGCATGGCAGGGCACTTTTGTCGCTCCCTCCACGCGCGTCAGCAGTTGGCCGCATCGGAAGCTGGATGGGCTGACAAACCCTCTTGCCATGTCTCTTGGCAGCAATAGGAGCAGCCGACGTACTGTGGGGACTAAAGCACAACTTGATAAACTTGTTAGCCCTCCGTTTTTTTATCCTGTTGCTGGAAGCTGCACGCATGAAGCATGGGAGTGGGAGAGGTCTATATCTAAGATGGTTTCCAAGGTATTTCCACTGGATACCTTAAGATAGATGCAGTGTGCTAAGGCCATGGACACATCCTCCCTAGGTCCTGCTGAGCCATCTGGAGAGGCCGCTGCTCTTGCACAACTGCTGTGCTACTTCACACCCCAGAAACTCCCTCCTGAGTGAGTTTCCAACCAACTTTGACCCTGCTGTTTGTACAATTTAAGGCTAGTTATCGTTCTAGTTGCTTGTTTTGGAAGATATACTTCCATGGACAGGGGCAGGAAATGGAAGGCAGTTGCCTCTCCATCTCCAGAATAGTGCTGCTGAGCTCTGGGGCAAGAAGGTGCCTGTGGGTGAGGCCACCAGGCAAATCTTAAAGGCAGGATGCAACCCCAGGGTTAGGGTTTGGCAGGTTCAGCCCTTCTCTTAGTGAAGCGAAGACTCCAAGCCTTCATATTCCACTAAAACTGTCACCACACACAGACTGGGGCTGAGAAACAACGTTGATGCAGAAAGAAGAGTTCAGCTAATGAATAGCCACCACCAATTATGAGGATGATTTTCCTTGAACTGTCCTATCCATCCAAGCTGTGACAGCCCCGTCAGCCTTGGTTAGGCTCTGGCAAGGCCATGGAATTAAATTTTCTGTGAGTTATACTAATGTCAATACAGCTTTCTACATTGCTGTGACTGACCCACAAATCAGAGGGGAAGCAAAGGTTGGGTTCTTATGGGTGAAACCCAAAATATTAGGGTAAAGAAAATACAGAGAACAAAGGGAAAACAAATGAAACTCCTGCTCATCTTGGTCTCTATCAACCCTCCCTGCAGGCATATAGCTTTGCACTGGAAGTCTCCCTGCGATAAAGTACCTGTGTGTCCCTGAAAGAATCACTGCCGTTTCACTCCTGCTGGAGGGCAAAGCCAAGCCCAGATGGGACACACAGAGCACGTGGTCCTGTCTTCATGAGAAATAAGTGTCATTATAGTTCCACCTTTATTGAGTGGTTTTGAAAGGGCAGAAGGTCTTCCTGGAGCAGAATTGAGTCTCAGGTGCATGGACCTGGGCAGATCAAAAGCATGGTCCTTTGTGCAACCCAGAGAGGTCTGTAGCGTACAGTATAGAATACAACTGTGCGTGGGTACTGGGTGGAGAAAATCGGATGTAAAAGGCATTTTTTCTTCAATTTACACAGAAAGATAAAAGTATGCGGCTAGCTATCTGTAGCAGTGCCTCTGGCAGCACCTTGCTTGTGTCTCCCTTCAACGCTGTGGTAGGACCCTGAGCTCAGCCGAGTCCCTCCTGTAAAAGGGCCAGTTGCAACGTCTCTGACCTTATTTTGGATGCCTTGTTTGATGGTAGCAGTGGGAGCGCCAGGCTGGAAGAGCTGCAGCTAAGCACCTGATGCAAACCACAGTAGCACCCTGTGAGCTCTGAAGATGGGCAGCTGGGGAGGACCTTTTGCCACTTGTTAGCCCCAGTTTATCGCTATTTATACAAAAGCACAGTTATATGTACATGTTACCCTATTTGAGCTCCTTGACACAAGACTTGGTGGCCGTCCCTGCCAGGGATGTGCCCCCTCTGCTGCCCTTCCTCTGGGCAGTTTTGCACTTCACCAGTGTGCAGTTAGCAGGAGTTATCCTCCCTGCCTTCCGCCACTTACAATGGAAATTAGTTCAGCAGGATGAAAGGTTGATGGTGGGAAAGCATGTCAGAAAATACAATGCAGAGAACACAACTCTTGGGAGAGAGCCGTTTGTTTTGTTATTTGAAAGGGCTCAGGATTTAGCCAAGGGGGCGTAGTTATAATTTACTTTAAGGGATGCTGACAACTGCATTTGTCAAGTTAGATTATGGTCATGCTGTCATAAAGGATCACTCTGTTGTTTTACTGCTGGTGTATATATGCATAACTACCTTGGGCCTCAATGAGGATAAAAATATGGCTCTGATGTGCGAAAACCCATACTGCTGCCTGATTTCCATGCTGCTTCATGGCCCTTTGGCCACAGTGGGACTATTCAGTGCATACGTTTGAGCACTTGAATGGATTTTAAGTCTTTGTAGATCTGAAATAGCTTGACCTTCTGACAATCACACTCTCTTAATTACTTGTCCTAAATACAGGCGGGATGAATGGAACATGCCCAGACATTTTCAGACAGATGTGAGCTCAGTGCTGAAAAGACTGGGCTGACACAGGCACCTTGATCTGCCCGTACGCATGTTCAGAGGTAGGTACTTGTTCAGCAAAGTGACCTCGTGCCTTTAAACTTACGTTTTGCTATTCATTACCATGATTTTCCTACCATGATTATGCTACTGTGCTTATACAGAATATTACTATTTGCCACCCCCCTTCTTTTCATTTTTAATTTCAAACTCTAAAAGTCTGAGGATCGATCAACATTTTTTCTTTTCATTTCCTCAGAAGAATGCCTGTCACTATTTATATTTCTTAATCAGATGCTTTCTTTCTACTAAAAGACATGCATATTTGAAAAAGCCAAGTACTCCCAAGAAATCTGCCAGTACTGCAGCCCAATACATTTGCTGGGGGGATGATGCTTAGCAAGGTGCTTCTGGGGCACTGAGCCATATGGGACAACTCTGAACCATTTCAAGCTCCTAACGTGAAACGCAGCCCCTCTCAGTCTGCGCACCAGGCCAGTGAATGCGGGCACACGGCTGAATACAGCAAGTCTGATTTGAATGTAAATGACAGGATTTAGCTACAGTTGTCCACACTGAGGTGCTAGTGAAGAAACAGCTTGGTCCTTCCGAGTCTGGTGTTGTGCTTGTGCCAGATCTCTCACTGTCCCTTCTCTTCATGGGAAACAAGGGATGAAGAACTGGATCGATGCACGGGTAGACAACTTCCTGTGCTATTTTTTTCCCATTACTTCCCAAATAATTCTGTCCCTTCTGCCCCATGTTTGTTATTCTTCATGCTGTGCCGCTGAAAAGCAGTAATTCAGCTTAGGATAGTTAAGTCTTTCCACCCTAAAGGGTTATGCTAAAAGAATTATTTCTGCATAAGGGTGGGTACATTCAAACACACCTCTCACAGCTGGATAGGCAGAATGGGATGTTGGCAGTGCACACCTTGTTCACCCGGAGTGGTCTGTGGATGCTCATGTCAGGTACCCACTGCGTACTCTCCTGAACTGAGGCCCTTCTGGAACACTACCTTTGGACTTTCAAAATCAGGTTTAGTTGATGAACCCTGAGGTTGTTATATGATGCTACATTTTTAGTATAGGGATACTCCAATTTTGAGTCCGGCCATGCATTTGATCCCTGTGGAACACTTGGCCATGGCTGCAAGCACAGGTAGGTTTAATCACTGGAGCTTGCTCGCTGGCATCCAGCATTCCCCATCTTCTCAACTTCGTGGTCCCTTGAAACTTAAGCTAAATGAGAAGGTGTTGGGCTTTTCCTGGCTTTTTGCTACCAGAAGGACATGTCATTAGCTGAGCACAGGCTGACAGGCGGGGTCTGGCCAGGGTGGCGCGGGGCCTGCTGGGGCTGTGCCGGTGGCACAGCTGTGCCCCTGCCCCAGCACAGAGCCAATTCTCCCCGGTACGGGGGCTGGTGGGAACACCTCAAATTAGCCATGTGGCCAGTGTTTAACCGCAACATTACCGATTCGCATCCGAACAGCTGACAGCCTGAATTATTTACTGCATGCAAATGGCAGGACCTGCTGTCTCTGTTAGTGCCGGGATCCGATTGCCACAGCCCATTAATCGTAATTGCTAGTTTGTGCTGACAGGAGCAGGGCCGTCACCCTGTGAGTGATTAGGCAGCTACTGGGGAGACCGTCCACCTCCTCACCCCCCCAGAAGGGGGCTACAGCTTTTTTCTTTCTTTTTTTTTTTTTTTTTAAATTTAATTGAACTGCAAGGCCAAACCCAGTGACTGCCATATGCTGTGGCCCCCAGACAGCACAGAGGAAGCCCCCTCCCAGGGGAATGCGGTTGCTTCGGGGCCTTATTGTCACCTGGGGTTTTTGTGAGGGCCACCCTGGAGGTGGACAGGACACTGTGTGCTCATGGGAGAAGAGGTTCCCCGGCACAAGTCCCACTGCAGGGAATCAAGGCCATCTGGCTTGCAGGGGACTGTCCCCCAGGGCATCCGTGCCTCTGCAGTGCCGCATCTAGCGTGACCGTAGATCCAGTTTTAAATGGCTAAAGCGAAGGAGCATCCACTCCCTGTCCTGTCTCTTAGATCTCTTCACCAAGAAGCTTCTTCATGACAGTCCAGCTTCTCTTTTCCATTTTTTCTTTGCCATTTCCAACCTAACTTTCCCACCCTTAGCTGGACCATCCCATACAACTGCTCAGACATCCTCTCTGCATTGCTCAGGTACATCTCTATAAACCCCTCAGGCTCTTCTGCAAAGCACATTTGGTTCTCACCCTTTTATGTTGATCAATCAGCCCTTTGTGAACGCACTAACTTTCAGGTTTGGGTGCTTTTGCAATGGGGAAATAGCAGGTTTAACTCCCAAAACACAGAAGTTATGTTGTCTTGGGGTATTTGTAGCTGCTGCTCAGCTATCACAGCCGTCGTGAGTGCCTGGGAGGATGGATTGCCAGCAAACACCGTTGGAGCAAGGGGGAGATGCAAATAAGAGGGGGGAAAAAGCCTGTAAAAGCCTGGCAGAGTGGGCTAGAAGGAAAGGAGGGAGGGAGGCAAGACTGTACAATGGTGGGTGCAGGGAACATGGAATGAGGCAGGAAGAGAAGGAGGAGGACAAATCAGAGGGACCAGGTAGTGGAGCAAGAGCACTTGAGCCTGGAGCAAGCCCAGGCCTGGGGAAGCTCCTCATCAGAGCTGGGCATGAAGGAGTAGGCCTGCTCGTTTTGGCTTGCAATGACAAATGACAGTTTTTCAAGTCATCGCCTTCTAATTGATGACTGCGTGAGAGTGCAAGCCCACATGAACAACTGTTGTTTGAATGGCTGGGGGATGAGGAGAGCAGGGGAAAAAAACCTCTGGAAATGGTGTAAGGAGCCTGTTTGGCATCTCTTAAGTATGTGAGCTATTTCAGGTATGCTTGTTAAACTTCTCCATTACTTGCCAGCACATGATACAACTATGCCTGTGTGCATGTGCATACAGTTTGTAAGAGGACATGTATCCTGGTGCAATGGTATGCAGGTTTCCTTTAAATCTATCATGTCAGGCCCCCATGTATAGCAGATGAAAACGAGATGTGCTGGTGGTTTGCTGCTCTTGTTGATACAAACTGTATTTAGTCTTGACCAGCTCTTGGACATTTGAGAGGTAGGAATTCTTTTTCTTGGTCCTTTTCTTTATGTACTCTCTAGCACAAATCACAAATAGCACAAGCTCTTTGTTACCCACCTCCCCTCCCTGTCAATCCATGTGCTTAGAATATGCAGATGAATCCAGGTTAAAATCTTGGAAAATCTCTGCTGGGGGGAAGACATCATCTGATCCCTTCCTTGGAGCACAGGCTTGATTTGTCTATCTCAAAATATGAAAGGCATTTGTATGTTAAGCAAATACTTAGCAAATGCTTATTCCAACCCTACACAAACATATGCAGCTCTCCTACCTGCTCAGTTTTCCCGGGTATATGAGCATTAAGGTTGAGATGCAATTGGTTTGTTTCCTTCTGGTGCTGAGAAAATGAGATGGCTGAGGGCAGGTGTGACTGATAGAGGTCTGTAACATTGCTTTATGGTAGGGAGTGATGGTTCTTCCAGTGCAAGGAATAGGGGCATCCAATAAAGCCAGCAAGCGGCAAGTTCAGAGTGAGCAGAAGCAAAACCCTTCTCCAGGTGATGTGTAGTCGGCTCCTTGCTGCAGGATGCTGGGGAGGCTGAAAACATGCACAAATTGAAGGGCAGACTCCAGAAACTGAAGGAGAGCAAAGCTGTCAAGGGTTGCTAAATGCACAGAGGCTGCTGCTGGCTGAGGCAGATCTGCCAACAGTTGGAAGCTGGGCAGTACTGGTCTGACCCAGTACAGCTGTCCTTGTCTCAGTCATCCACCCCAAACAGGGGACCTGATCTCAGATGAGGCGCCTGGGCCTCATCCTATGTGCTGCATCAACCAGCTCCGGTTGGCTAAAACTGAGCTTCATCCATGACATTCATCTAACTCCACCGTTCCTCTGGGTGGGCTTCAAGAGCACTGCATCCTCCAAGGCATTTATCAATGCCTATCTGTGTTTAACCTAGGTAGGAGCAGTGACTGGCCTGAAAAATTACTTTGCCTGAGCTGACTGATGGAGGAGAATGGGCATCTCATCTTCCTGAAGAAAAAAATAATGAGGAGGAAAAAAAGAGGTCACAACATATTGAATTTGATGTCCTCTTTACCTAGACCTCCCACCTCTCTGAGGCCTGGCACAGACACTCCTGAGCAATCTTCCTTCAGTCAAAGCTGCTCTGATGTCTGCGGGTATTTCCATGGCTGAGGTGATCACTTTGCCCTCATGTGGAGGAGGAGTTTGTCCCCAAAGCCCTGCTGCTCGTGATGCCTGTGGGACTGCTCTGGCTCAGAGGAGCTGTTTCCATCACACATAAACACTGGTCATGGAGCACCAAACTGCAGATGCCACCTTGTACACCTAGGTCTCCTCAGAAAGCACCATCAAAATTGCTCTAAAATAGGTATGAAAACCTACTTGGGAAAAACAAACCAACAACAACGAAACCAAGCAACTTTTTCAATTCAGTTATCAGATTTCATGATTTTTCATTGTTTTGATCTCACACAGCTTATTTCTGAATGATGGACATGGCGTAGACACTCTAGAAATCTCATTTGAAATGCTAGAAAAGTCTAATTCTCCTGAAGCTATTCCAGCTTCATCTTCCACATTGGTGTTGTGCTGGGACCTATTGTACTGGCCAAGGCATAGAAAGCTCCTCAGCAGCTCTGCAGGTGCACAGGCTGCTAAACAAAAATGTTTTTACAAGGACAAATTCACTAAACAATTTTAATTTGGATATTTTTCTCTCTTTACATGAGTGACCTTGTGGTACGACCTTCTGAAATGTAGCTCTGTGGTGGTGGCATGCCCCATGCTCCTGCCAGCTCTGCAACGTGCCATTTTTTTGCACTTTTCAGCACTTTGCTTCTCCTTTATGCTTGGCTTTTATAAGGAGCTATGCAGCAGAACAGCCTGGGAGGCGGGCAGGAAGAAGTGACACTTTGATTGACCATTTTACATAACCTTTGACAACAGAAAGGTTTTAGTGACTTGGTACAGCCTGTACTCAACATAAAACCCAGTCTGTTATCTAGAAGTGCTTCGATGGTGAGATAAGCTGTTAATGCTAGTGGAGGAACATTACTGAATAAGAACACAATGATGATTATTTGTTTCCACTTCCACTCTTTTTTCTTTATTTAAAACGTTCCCTTGAGCATTACCTGATAGACTTGAGTCCTGCATCAAGTCATTGTTTTGGTTGGACAGGCTAAGATCTTTTCCTCATTTTAGCTGATGCTAAAATCGCATTTTTTTCCTTCTTTTTTAAGTAACTCAACATATAAGCTAACCAAGACACAGAAGTGTTCCAATCTGATAGAAAGAAGCTTTTACATCCTAAGAAGTAGGCCTTTGTTCCAGATTACAGGGATATGTATTAACTAGAGATATTAATACTTAAGTAAGAGAAAACTTTATATAATGAAAATTTCCCTTTTTTTTTTTTTTCTGAAACTCTTGCTGAACTAGCAGCTGGTGTACTCCATGCCAGGATGTACGCTGATGGCTATCTAAATAACGTTCACATTATGTACATCACAGACGAGAATGATACTAAGGCATAAATCTATCACCAGGGCCATCTTTTGGGGCTTATCATGGAGGAATTAGAAAGAAACCTATCTGTAGTCACCCCAGAGGTGCCCACATTTTCTGACTGAGTGGTGGGAGAGCAGGGAGCAGGGCTTTTAGCTTCCTTGTATCCAAAGGTGAGGGGAATGGAGTCAGGCTCCAGCATCTGTCCTTTGCATGTGCACCTTAGTTCCCAAGTCTGCTGGTTGTCCTCAGCTCTGCAGAAGGAGGATGTTCTGCAAGACAGTGCTTCTGCTTTGGCATCAATGGAGGGATTGGTGCCCTCATGAAACTGGCCCTTCCCAAAGAGGCCCTCCATGAAGTCAGGGATGCTTGTCTACATGAAGGACATCTCAGCAGGTCTGTCACACCACACATGCATCACCTTTGTGTCAGCTTCATCCTGCCCTGCCAGGAGGGGAATGTGGGGTCTGGAGGGCACCAGGGGGGACTTCTGCAGAGGGGGCTGGTCTGGGTGGGAATTTCATTTTTTCAGGGGAGAGGGAGGTGTCCGTGATGCAAGACGATGTGTGGAGAGATATCTGGGTTGGGGAAGGACTGGTGAGAAGAGGCTGGCCCTCAGGAGCAGCAGGTTTGAAGGAGTGCTGCCCAAAACCTCAGTGCTACAGAGGAGCAGTTGTGAAGCCCCTGGGCCCAGTGGCTCTCCAAACTTGTGATGCAATGAAGTGCAGCTATAGAGGAGGCAACAGTTCTGCCAAAATGGCATTGCAGAGGGTAGCAATTCAGCATTGTCATGTTGTGGCAGGGAAGACAAGTGTCCTACTGGGACGTGTAAAAGGAGAATAGCTTGGCAGGATCTACAACCTCATCCCTCCACTATGCTCACACTTGTGTGGCCTCCACTGGGGCAACCAGTTCCAGGGGGGTCAGTTGTTGGGAATGCAGAAGAAAACAGTGCTCAGGGGCCTGGGGTATGTTTCTGAGGAAACACTGAGAGATCAGCATTGTTTGGATTAATGAAAATGTGGAGGTCTTCAACTACATATGCGTCAGCTGTGGGGACCAGCATTCTCCATGTCCATGGAAAGCAGGAAAGAAAAGTGATGGTTTAAATTGCAGTAGGGGAGGACTGTGTTAAGACTTCATAAAATAATTTCTATTGGTAAGGAAACTGAAGGAGTAGGATAAATTGCCTGAGGGAATTTGTGCAGCTTTTGTTACTGGAAATCTTTAAGGACAGCTCAGACACATTTACCTGGCGGCTCTCCTGCCCTGAGCAGGGGAGTAAGAGAGATGACTTCTTGAACTCTCTCCTTTTCTAGGACCTATTCAGTGGAGGGTGTTAAACATGTGCTTGAATCAGACTGGAGTCGTTGGCTTTGTCTTGGCTAGGATACAAGTGTTATAAAAAGTGTTAAAATTGATCCATATTCAGGAAAGCATTAAAACATACGAATCATTTCAGTCACGTTTATCACCCGGTGGGTTTTGTCTTGCGTAGGAAGGAAAGGGCTGGTAACAGAATGTCTTAATTAACACATTTCAGAACTCCAGTGTGGATGCAGTCGTGTAGCTTTCAACATCTCCTCGCCAGCCAAGTTGAAAGCAACGCTGCCAAAACTTTCCGACACATCTTTAAATTCGGTTGAGGACCAACCCGGAGGGGTTTAAGCATGCACTTAAAATGAAGCGTTTGCTTAGTTTATGTGCTGCCTGCAAGGGTGCCAGGTGGGGAGTTTTGCATCTGGGGCCGGTGCTCACGCGTGCGGGATGCGCCCAGCCTTTGCCGGCTGCCCGTGGCCCCGCAGCAGCTCTGCAGCTGGGACACGCAGCTCTGGGCAGGGGCTGCTCTCCCTGAATCTGCAGTGGCCCGGAGTTTCTGCCCAGGAGGATCAGCATGTCCAGCACCCATCAGAGCAAGTGGTGTGATTGCTGGTCTCAGCAGAGCGCAGTGACCCTGGCAAAGTGGCAGCCCTGACGGTGGTGAAAGTTTTATCTATCCTCCATCTGCCCAGGGACCACCAGGATGTGCAGGACTTTGACAGCAGCTCTGCTGGATGCTGGGTGCTGAGTCCTGCCTGCCCCAGCCCTCAGCCTCAGTAAGTGGGGTGCCTCTGCTTCATCTGCTCACATTGCTCCATTCATCGCTCCAAGTAAACTCTACTGTATTTTTTGTTTACCTCCAATTTTTTAATTTGTCCAATTTATTAAACAACTCACTGCAGAGGATAAAATTTAATATTGAAAGTAAGGCACAGACGTTATCCAGGAAATGCCTAATGAATGATGAAATGTGAATTAATTAATATTTTCTTTTGAAAGGTGTTTTGTTTTTTTTTTTATGTGAAAGTCCTTCTCTAGATCCTTCATGGTTGGATATTTTCCGCTTACTTTTTTGTGGTGTGAAGTTAGTGGAAGAATATAAATGACATACTTTTATATTTTAAAACACAGTATTTACAGGATAGAGACACTGTGAAATGCTTGACCACCTTCATTCAAAAAGGAGATACATTCAATAGACATGAAAATGTTTTCCTCCACCTGTGGAATGAATAAGAGCAATTGCTTCACACAGCTCACACTGGTACTTCTCATTTCCCTGTCAGAATATGATTTGTATCAAACAGTTGTTGTGTTTGTGTCCTATCTGATTTACCACTTTTCATACATTTTTTCCATGCTGGAGACTGTCTTCTCTCTTGCTTAATTTAAAACCACCCACTTTTTTTCATACTGTAGCTTGTGTGCCAGAGTTTTATGTGTGCCCCTAGTATCTTTGCTGACCTCCTAGGTTCCACAGGATATATTAATTTCCTCTGAGCGACTGCAAAACCTTACTGTTTTTTTGGCAGAACTTTAGCATGACTTGAAATGTGTGTCCAACCCAAACAAATGTGATTTTTTTTAAATACCTGGTGGGTTTGCTTTTTTAAGCTATTTATGGGGGTGCTAGGTGGTAACTTGTGCAGCATCGGGCAGATGCTCCCAATGGTAATGCTCAGAGTACAGCCTGTTTTCAGTCTAGCGATTGCCCTGCACTCTGGGAAACATTTAGCTACGACCTTTGCCAGCAAGAGGTCCCGTTTTATGGTAGATAGGTGTCAGCCAACTTCACCACAGATTGTGGGGGTTTCTGTGCGCACAGGGCTTTGCCTTCTGCCATCTGATCACAGAATGAGGACCTGAAGGACCATGTCCTTCTGGATCCACAAAGCCACTGAGCAAGTCCCTGCTCTGCTGTTGTAATGAGTGGCAAAAACTGTATTAAAATCAACAGGACTGGTATTTTTCCCTGAGTGTTTCCTATGATACAGGCAGCCAGGGAAACCATAGGTAATACTGTAAACACTGGAGCAGCCTGGTGTAAAGAAAGGCTGGCAAGACTCTGGGGATGAGTCAAAACTCAATTCATTTTTAATCCCAGGGCTGGTTGGCGGTTGCTATTCTGTTATCAACCTTTCTTCTCCCCCCAATATTTTGATCCCAAAAAAAGAGACTAAAAACAATAACTGCTTGGTTAGCAGAGGTTTCTTTTTAAACAATATAAATAGATGAGTACTGCACTGCCCTACACGGAGAGTTTGAAAAGGGTATTTAGAAGGCTCCTTAAGTTAAATGAAGTATAAGAACTTTATTGGTTTGTGGGTTGTAAGTGCCTGTGGCAATCCAGAGACAAACCAAGACCAACAGAAAAAAAAAAAAAAAAGTACCCTTTGATAAATAACCTTTCTGTATTAAATGCACATCAATCTGACATCAACAATTAGCTGTCAGGTGCTTGGCTTTGCTAGCAAAGGCCAATTTTCAGATTAGTGCTAATTGCAGGGCGGGCTGACACATCAACTCAGAGCCCCAGTAGCTAACGGCCAGGGTAGGAGTGGACTTCAATAGTGGGAGCAGGGGAGGGCTGAGGCTGCCCGTCTCCAGCTTGCTGGCAGTTTGACTGTAGACTAAAGTAATGGAGCTGGCAGGGTGGAATCAATTACTGGCCAATGAAGATTTTCCCACAGGTTGAGGCTTGGGAAAAAAAGGACGTTCCTGCTGCCGAGACAGCTGGCATGGACTGTCCACTGGGAAAGGAGCCTGGAGAATGAGAAAAAGAGGGACAGTTCTCAGTGATAAACTGGTGACAGACTATAAATTATGAAAAGGGGATTTGGCAGAGGATTTAGAGCTTGCTACCTCTGCTTTTCCCTCCCCCAAGATATTAATGCCAGCCATGTTCACTGAGTCATTCAATTATCTTAGTTAGAAAATAAGAAGTGTTAAGAGAAAAGGCTCAGAATATATTTTGCTGAGCAGGATGCGCACACATGTGACCTGAGCTTTTAAAAACCTTTAAACCAGCACTTTCCCCTCCAAGCAAACCTTCAGACTCAGCCCCTTAATGCAAAGCTTTCTAATGCTGCTGTGTCTGGCGCTCACTCGTGAGGCAGCTGGATTTCTGCAGTGCTCTTTCAAAGGTCACAAAAAGTTTTTCCTCTTTGACCAATCTGAAATTTCTTTCCCTGCTTCTTTTCTATAGCAGTTCACTTCAGTGCCAAAAAAAACCTGTAGCAGTGCAGGAGTGCATCACCTGCCTCTGCATTTTGCTGCACCTGGGCAGCAAAGTCAGTGATGTACTTGCTCTGAAGAATGCTGTCCTTCACTGGCAGAAAGAAATCACCAAAGCATTCGTGGCTGGGAACAACCAGCTCTTTTCGTACTGAAAATAGTATGTTTATGTTCTCAAATTAAAATATAACAGTTTAAGCATGCACTCAAGTGAAATCTGTATATAAAAGACTGACAGAGATGCCAAGCTAAAGACGCAGGTCCTATTTTCCCTGCTCTTTTTGAATGTGTTTCTGTATTAGGATAAGGATCAAATTGTTTCTTTCAGTCTCCTGTTACTGTACTCAGAGGAGTTTAGTTAGAGAAATCAGCAGGCGACATGCAAGCACTTGTTTTTTGTTCTGTAACATTTATTCCCAATATTGTAATCAGAAAACTAAGAATCTTCAGGTTCTTTTTGTAGCCTCATTATAACTGAAAAATACCTGCAGTGGGTCTCTTGTGAGGCTGATGAATTTGTCTGGGTTTTATGTCTCTGTAACTGCAATGATGACTGTGTCTACACCAGCAAACCTGATACTGGAGGTGGGTATGTGCCTGCATGCCTGTGTGCACACCTGGACTGGTGAATATCTTTCTACCTCTATGCACTCCAAAATAGAACATAGTGAAGGCATCCAATCGCCCAACAACTACCAAACAAAAGTTTATAGACCTTTATTTTGCAGTGTGTGGTGGCACAGGGCAGTTCACCCGAGAACAAAGTCAATGACCCTGCAGTGATGGCTCCTGCTGCCCCAGACCAGGAGTTGTGTTGAGCTGTGGGCATGGTAGTTTCCATGGGCTTCTTTTGATTTTTCTTCTGTTTTCTAAGCCAGTACGATTCGCTTGATTCACAATTTTGAGCTTTCTTTCATGGCCCTGAGGGATACAAATCTACTTTTTAATGAAAGCCGAGATTCTCACATAATGATTTCCACTCAGGAGCTGTGGCTTTAGGAAAAACACCCGTTATCACAAGACATCAAGAAAAATCTCAGGAGAGTTGGCAATGCTAAGTTTAGGTTAGGCTTGAAAGACTTTGTGGGAGGTTTGTAGAAAACATGACTTTGTGGTTTACATCAAGTTTAACTGGATCTTTCTGAAACTTTCCAACTGTATGTATCAACAGACAGATGGAAAGGAGCTTGATAGGTAAGTCAACTTTCAGGGTCTGAAGGATTTCTCTTGGCTGTGCCCAAGAGTTGGGAGAAAATACAGAACAATCCAGCAGGCACCTGGCTCAGCCAGAGCCCCTTTCTCATTCCCATTCCTTGATGTGGCTGATCCTCCCCTCACCTCTCTGCCTTTCTCTTTTCCTCTTTACAGACACCAGAACAACTCCCATTGCCACCTCTCAACCATGGCAGGGGAGACCAGCTCTCCTGGGGGCTTTTCTGGTTGCTTCCTTCTTGGCTGCAACTTTGGCATTTGTGCCAACCCTGATCTTCCCATCAGAGCACCTGGGATCCCACTGTACCCAGGCTCAGGCAACCCTGCACCGTGGCCAGGGTGGCCACCACCACGGCCACTGCCACCATCACCACCACCACCAGAGTCTACTACACAATAGTTCAGCAGGAGCTAAAGTCCACCCGCTGCTTTTTACCCCAAGCTCCAGCATTGGCTGATGGTCTCTTCCCTCATTCAAAGGGTGTGTTTAAGGGTGAAGAATGAGGTATTGCTGCTAAGGCAGGTGAGATGTGATGGTAGTGTCAGTTTAGGTGATACCACAGGGAGAAGATTGCTCTTGGTCCTGCCCTGCCTTCCATGGCCTCTCCTGGCTCTCTGTTTCCCTCCCTTTCTCTCTCACAGCTGTACCCACGTGCAGGCTGGGGCAGATGTAAAGGTACACATGGGAAGTACATGTTGCTCTTGGAAGAAAGGTCACGTAGCATCTACTGCTGTTTTCTTTGTGAAGGATGACAGAAATCCTTGAGTCTCCATGGAAGGAAATCTGGACCTGATCATTGGGGTTAAATAAGAGGCACAGTGACAGTCCTGCTTTAGGAAACCCAGCGTGCTGGTTTCATGGCAGGGTTATTCTTGAGACAAAACACAAGGACTCCAATTTTCAGAGGTACCAACTGAGAAGAGTTCAAACTGCTAAATTTCTAGAGTGGAGCTGATCCAGCTGCATCAATATCTGTTTCAAAGGGTTTTTTTAGCAAGGGGAAAAACAAAAAATGATGTATGGATGGACTCAGATCAGAAGATATGTTTCCTTAGCATAAATAAAAGTTTATTATTTATCTGGGCATGCTGCTGTGTGCCCAGCCTACTCTGAGCCTCATTGGTGGCATGGTGAGACAAGCAGGGGGACGGTCTGAGAATGGGCAAGTCCCTCCACAGGATTGTGCAATGGCCCAAGATGCAAGGGGTGGCATTTGTGGCCTGAGGTCATGGCTTGCACAGACATTTTCATGCATCTTTCTGAAAAAGGCATTTGAGGGAGTTGGGTCAGAAACTACTAGCGCTGCTGAGGAACCATCAGTTGCCCAAAGCATGCTGGGCTGTTCCTAAAACCTGATGGTGTCCTGGCCTCACTACTGCTTTTTCTCTTCTCAAATTTCTGGCAAATCTGTTCACCATATTGTATTAGAAAAGTTTGTTTTCTGAGATAATTTAGAGACTTACCTGACCCTGCTGACAGGTACAGAGGCTGAGCAATTTATTCGCCAAGAGAGGTAGATGGGGCAGTGTTCCTCATTGACTGCAGCCACAGGAGATGCCAGTTTGAAATGCAATTTACTTCCTGGAGTCAGACATTCCTCATGGGGGATCCCACGGGATGAGCAGCCCTGGTGCTTGTTTTGGGGTTAGCCTGACAGGTGGGAATGGTGACTGTGGTAATGGCAATTAAATACCAGCAGAGCTGGGGCATGCCATAACTTTATAAACTCAGGAACAACAGTTCCTGACTTCCTAATGATTTAGGGCATGCAATCGAAGGGGGTTTAAGTGTGTCACATGCATGTTGGCCTGGCAGCAAATCGGTTTGATTGAACGGAGCAAAAATGCACCCTCAGAGGTTTCCCTCTTGGCTGCGCTGAGCCCTGCAGGGTACCTGCAGCTCCTTGCCAGTGCCTAATGGCAGGGAGACGGTGGACTTAGTTAAATCAGGTGATCTCACGGCTGCAAAGCAATGCAGTGAGATAAAAAGAGACAAATTCAGATCTGATGGTGTCTTGGCTATGATTTTTCATTATGATTGCTGAGGACTGTCTTCTGCTGGCTGCATCCTGTGGCCATTGCTTGTTAAGGGAATCTCTGTGGCTTTTTCAGCTTGGTCTTGACTGTTTTGTGACTCACCTTATAATAGATTCACCTTCCTCATGTGACAGGTAACATTCAGAATAGGAGAGAGGCTCATTAATGGATGTGAATATGTGGTAGACAGGGCACCAAGATGTCAGGAACAAATCCAGCCATAGGCTGGTGGCTGCAATGAGAGAAAGGTGTCTGAGCGACAGGACAGCCTCCCCCCATCATTTCCATGGTGGAAATCTCTCATTAGCTGCATTCGAAGTGCACTGGAAGGTGAATAGATGGGACAAAGCTGATTTTAGTATCAAACAGGCAATGCGGGGCTATTGTACTGAATGTGTAATTTATTTTTATATGTAGTTCAATAAAATCCTCAGGGATAGGCTTGCTTCAACATTAGGCCTGGCTTACAGCAAACTGCCAGAAGTTTTAATGACTCTTATTCAGCCTTGGAAGAGGCCAAATAGGCCAAAGGGGAGATGCAAAGCTCTTCCACTGGGTAAGGGAATTATTTTCATCATCCAAAGTGCTCTCTCCAGAGTTTTGCTTGAAAATCCCCACTCTCCCCAGAATAATTCAGAGCAACTCCAATTGCAGAATGAAAGCCACTTGCAGCAGGTTCTCTGTGGGGGCTTCTCCATGCCTCAGGCATGGCTCCTACTGATAAAAGAGAAACACATGAAGTGGTCCAGAAACCCTGTAACAAGAGCTGTGGCAGATATCCATGCTCCTGGAGGTTCTTCCCATATCCCTTGCCTCTCCCAGGGAGATGGATGGGGAAGTATGTCTGGTTGGTGGAAAGTCAGCCAGGAGGGCTACAAAGCCTCCCATCGCTTCTGTTTTCTTCCGTGCCCCCAAGCCCTTCAGACTGGAATCGGGCAATGTAACATCCCTGACAGCTGTAGAGGCACTTGCACAGCGCCGGGAGTCCTGCCGGGCATCCCAGCAAACACAGCTGACGGGGGTTGGGGGGGGGGGGGGGACGGGACGGGGGGGGGGGGTGGGGACGGGACTGACGGACCAGGCAACAATACCCTGGCCCAGAGGATATCTCCACCCAGAGACCTGAGCTGATTCCAATCTTGAAATGCTGAGGAAACAATTGGAGCTTTCAGGCTTAGGTACAAGGACTGAAAAAGGCTCTGGAAATGTGGAATGGTATGAATTAACTGTGAGCATCCTGAACAGATCCTGTTTAAATGCTGGCACAAAAGACTTCCCTGACAGGAGCCACCCTTGCCATCCCTAGGGATGTTTTCTAGACAAAAGCACAACATAAGCTAAAAACCCCACATAAACACCCCAAAACTGGTTGCTAGCACCAGTTAGGCTCCACCTCCACAGGCAGGGTCGCATGTCCCTGCTCACATCTGAAAGCCATATTGCTTTGATGTGATCCAAACAGGCTTGCGTGCACATGTTGAAGCTCCCATGGTGGCAGTGGCTGTGGGGTCACCAGTGCCACCAACAGCCAGTGACCTGGGACAGGGTCTGCAACGGTGGAATCGCACTGTTTCCCTAGCTCATATACCTCCTTTGAGTGACTTTAAGAAACTTGACTTCTGACAGTCTTTCCATGTCCAGAGCCAAAATGTGAGGCATTTTAAAGGACTTACTCAAACCAGCTATGACTCACGCGAAAATAAAGCACTTCTGGATATGAAAAGACCATTTATCCCCTCTACACACAAAACCATTTTTTCCCCCTCTCCACATTGTAAGCATTTTGGGAAAGGGGACTTGTTATCGTTCTCAGTTCAGGGCTTTATGACCATGTGGCATGTGATTTTTTTTCCAAAGGGAAATAATGACAAAGCATCTTTCTCCCTTTTTTTTTCTCTGCAGAAGTTCGGGCTATAAGAAGATTAAAATTATCAGGATTTTCTGCTTCTTGTTTCCTTATGTAAATATATAAAGTATCATGACTGGGAGGGATGAAAAGTTGTCTATGAAACACTGGTAGCTGACAGATTAAAACTTCATATCCTGGCTCGTCATCTGTTAACCTGTTCATCAGCTCAGTTTCAAAATATTAATAAAATGTAGAGTAAACCCAGCTTATCTCTTTTTCCTATTTCACTATTTGCCAATATTCACTATTTAATTCAGATTAAATCAAAATCTGACTGCCCAGGAAGCTCCTCTGACCTGTCCTATCCGTCTTTAGCCAAATGTTTCTAGTATTTATTCCTTAAGAGCTCACGCAACCTCTGGCATCTGCAGAAATGAGATCCAAACCTCAGCCTGCTCTATAGGGATGCTAGCATATGGCCTTGCTCGTTGGCCAGGATCGGCACAGACAGGTATGCAGAGGGGCGACGTGACTTTCTCTGAACACCTGATGTCACATGACGATGCTGCTGCAAAGCACTCTCGGAAGGGCTCTATACAAGATTTATTTTTGCTCCTCTAAGTATCTTTTAAAGTCACTTCTGCTTATTTGTTCAGCTTTCCCAGAGTCCTCTTTTCCCAGCTTGTTTACAGTTGGAAGGCCTTTTGCTTATTGCTCGCCCTAATCTCTTGCATCTTTACTGAGCAATGCTGAACCTACTGCCCTCATCCCTGTCTCCACTTTACTACAATTGATTTAGCTTTCTTTATGGATCACCTCTCTGTGTGTTTAGCTTTTCTGTCTATTCACAATGTGTTTGCAGTTTCCAGGATCACAAACGTGCTTCCAGGGAGTTCTTCCCTTGCAGAAGGATCCTTTTTCCTAAGACTAGCTCCAAAGACCGAGCTGTCTCTAGCTACTCCCCCATCAGCCTTATGCCTGAGGCAGGCATCCTCTGGTTTGCTCCTGATTAAGGGCAATGTTCCTTTTCTTCAGCCTGTGAGGAGACCACGATGGCATTGGTCCCTGGGAACCAAGTTTCCATTCCTAGCCCACCCATGACCCAAGGGGTTCATAAGCTGTGGCACTGCTTTTCACCATGAAGCTTCCCTTCTCACTTCCTCCCTCTGCTCCCTCCAGCCATGGCAGTTTGCCTGAACCCCTTTTTTGAACCCATTTTTGGCTTTTTCTAGAAGCCCTTTTGAGCCACTGATACATGTTTTCATAAAGACTGGCACTGTGACATTCTTGGCATATATGAAACCCATATCATAATTGCTCTCTTCTGCATCTTTGGAGGTCTATATAGCATCCATCTTTACTTTTCTTGACCACAATGTTTTCCTAATCTCTATGCTTCCTTGGCTTAGTCAAAGTATTTGCTTCCGATTTCAACCCTAAAAAAAATCTGTTGCTCCCCTATTTGTTTAATTTCATAAAAGAGAGGCAAACACAAGCTCTCTAGCTCCTTATATTCAAAATTCCCACTTTCCCGCTTCAGTAAAGTTTATATATATGTATATCTCTATAAACACTTCATCCATTTATGTCACCTGCACAGTATAGGTATCTTAATGAAGACAATAATGCTAGCTCAGCTTTTTATAGATATATATATATTCAGGTAACATGCAGTAAAGCATGTTGCTAGTCTTCATTCTCCATTACAAGGTATTTTCTTTCTCTGCCAACTGCTAATTGGGGAGTGCTTGCCCTATCATTATTTTTTTCATTCCTTACAAGTATCTAAGGTGCTAACCAGGTTGCTTTTCTGTAGTAGCAGGTAATTTATTTGTCTCCATGGAGATAAACCATTGGCACTTCTATTCACGCTGTTTCATCATTTCAAAATACTAATTATCTCAGAAATCCTGAGGTTCATGCCTGATTCCCCATCCTGCCCAAAATCCTTATTAAACCCTCTCAACTTAAAAACCTAAAAACCGATTTTAGATTTTTAAAGAAGGAAGAACACTTACACATGTTTGGTGAGGGTTACTTATGAAGAATATCTTGCAGAATACAATCATGTAGTATGTATTTATATTGTGTCTTTCCTCAGAAAGTGCTTTTGAACCTTTAAAATGGCCACAATAGGTAGAAAAGGATGTCATATATATGACTGAAATGCATAGCCCCAGACATAAAAACACTGCACTTTTGAACAGCTTATCATTGTAGGCTTCCTTTTTAATGAACGGACAAGTAAGATGAGCACATAAAATTAACCTCCTGTCGGTATCTCGCTATTTTCCAAAGAAAATGATCTGAGCTCTAGATCTACCCAAGGAACTTATATCATTCCTCCAAGTTGAAACCAATGAGGTGTAGCATCCTGATGTGATCTTTGCCTACCTGGACAGCACAGACAGCCTGAATTCAATGACTCTTATGGTGTCTGTGCAAAGAGGGGAAAATTGTCTATAAAAAGAAGGAAAGAAGAAAAGGCACTTCCACAAATCCAGCCCTATCATTCAGTATGTTAATTCCTGCCTGCACTTTGAGATGGAGCTGTATCTCAGCCTTACAAAAGGAAAGAAATTACAGCCTGGTTTGCAAATTTGGTTGTTTTCTGTTAAGTTAGCTCCTGAGCTTTCTGACTCCTGCTAACTTTGACTCAAGCCTGGCTTGGCACTCTCTAAAACCAGGGATTGTCTCCAGTGACTTCTGGGGATATTTGCTCCATCCTGAATTCTTCACCCTCACCACAGATGCTTTCAGAAACATACTACAGAGCATCATGACTCTAATTTTTTCCCCCTAGAATCAACATCCTTTTTTTTCCCCCATGGCTGAAGGAAACTCTGGCTCAAAGTGGCTTGGAGGACAACATTGAAAGGAACATGCTGTATTTTCTTCTTTCTCTTCTTTGGAGTAAAATATTCTCAGGGGCTTTTGGATGGTCTTCCTTTTCACTCCCATTGCTGAATGACGTTGGGCAGAGGCAGCTCAGCTCTGTTGTGCTCTGCTCCACAGTCCCGTGAGTAACCAGTGCAGTGACTGATACTGCAGCCTCTCCTTATGTGCACAGACCCTTTGAAGTCACTTCAAAGGGGGTGTTTGCAAAGGGGCTGCAGGTACAAGGCAGTTAAATATGGCCAATACCATCTCTACTGTTTAATGATTCAAACATTATTTCTTATGAGCAAACAGAGGCATTTTTTTATATTGTTGACACTTAGCAAAGGGCACTCGTGCAACATTTTCTGACTCAATTTATCATGTGCCCTAGGCATTCGTTGCACTTTGCTCATCATTAGGGAAGAAATAAAAGCCATTCGCTAATCCCCAAACCACTTTGTTCCTCTATGGTCCTTCAAAGAGCAGGGCCCCTAAATGGTGATTAAGGACTCTGGAGACCTTTCTCAAGAGAGATTCCTTTCCTTCCCCCTATCAGGCCAAAGGAATCAAATTCTCAAGCTGGGTAATGTTTTTTTAATTAATACCACGGGACTGAAAATAAAATAAAATAAGATAATTATATGGGGCTTTTAACCTTTATAATAGTCTTTTTATGTTGCCTTTAAATAAAAAAAAAACCTCTCTCTGCTCATCTTTTGAATTTAGGGTGATGGTGTTAGGCTGAGGCAGAGATGACAGGAGCAGGGAGTTAGACTAAGCTCTACCTGGTCTCAGGCTGAAGGAGCGGGAAGATGTCCTCGTGCCCTCTTGCTCTTGGCCCTGGAACGTTGTCTGCACAAAGCCAGAGGAACTTCAGTTCCTCCAGCAACACGGGGACAGGAGAGGCTGAGACTTGGGCTGAGCCCCAGCCCCACAGCGGCGGCAGGACGTGGGGCTTTGTGGTGCACACGCTGCCTCTCTGGGAGCAGCTGCCCACGTGTGGAGCCTCCTCTCCCCAGCTCTGGGTGTTTGCTGATGGACATGAACCCACGGCACAGGCAGCTGTGGCAAATACTTGGTTTTCTGCCTCCTTGGTGCAAGTTGAATTCTCTCATATATGCACAAAATGTGGGGAAAAATACAGGCATCTCTGGTCATTTGCACGGGTGTGAGTCAGGTGCTGGGCAGAAGGTCAGCAGAAAGTACTCACCCCAAAAGTGAGAAAATTTAAAGGCCTCCAATTCTGTTTTATGAGTCTTCTGTTTTTTATCTTTATGCTCTTTCTTCTTCTCTTGGAGCCCTTACCAGTAGCATGTGCCCTATGAATACAGACTCGAGACATGACCTCTAGTTAGAAGTTTTCTCTCCTTCCCAGGCAGGATGGTCACATTTCTTATTTTCCTTTGAGCAAGCAAAGCTTTATTTAGCTCTGTTGCTGTTAGAGGCTTGGGGACACAGGTGCATGTGTGGGAGGGCGGAGGCACAGCCACAAGTTGAACACTCTAATTCGCTGTCAGAGGACTTTCCTCCTTTACCTCCATCTCCGACCAGAGAAAACAAGGGGGTTCAGAAGAAGCCCTGTATGACAAAATGAAATATGTTTCACTTCTTACAGCTGGCTTCAAAAACTCAGTGTACTTACTAGAAAACTGTAATGAGTCAGTAATATCCATGAAAGGAAAATAATTGACACGGTCCTTCTTATTTTAGTTTTTCTAGGTCTGCTTTGTTTCAAGTCTCCATTTTAGGAGAACAGTGGGAAAAGCACATTCTTACAAGCCCCCTCCTGATATCAGTGAAACTCTGATACTCATGTTAAAAAAAAAATAACTGGGTCACCTCCCAGGTAAGGGCAATGGGACTGGAGTTGTAAGGGGGCTGCAGAGCTGTCACCACTTCCTTTGGGCAGTGCAGGAGCTGGAAGCCTCCAGCTGAAGGCTCAGCCCAGCGATGCTGGCTGGTGATTCCCAAAATGCAGCCCAGGGACCAGCACTGCCCTGCCCCAGCTCAGCCAGCATCCCAGCCCGAGGATGCAACATGCAGAATGGGTCTTTTACTGGGGGCTCCAGTTTTGGTATAGCCCCTCCAGAAATGACCCCCGGGATCTTCTAGAACTTGGTGCTGTTGGTGCCCGTGGGAGGGGGGAGGAGGAGGAGGAGGAGGGCAGTTCTGCAGCAGTAAGTGAGCAGAAAAGCTTTGCTGTTACCTGCAGTGATTATCACGGCACTTTGCCAAACCTGCAAGGAAGACTGGTTTGTCCCCTTTCTACAAACCACTGGCCAAACTACTACTAAGCTATATTCCTCTCTCAGTTCAGGCCCTCTGGTGTAACTCTGGAGTAAACTGGTGCAAGTCAACAGAGGCTTAGCCGTGCTAACCGAGCAGAATCTTTCCCTTTGGTTTTTCTCGCCCCTGGCGGGTTCATCTGTCATTGGGAAGAAGCAGAAACTTATAATTAACGGAGAAGCAGGAAGGGAAAAGCAGAGTTCAAAGCCGCCTGCCAAAAGAAACTGATCCCAACCGAGTCTCCCATGATTGTGTCTGGGATGACAATCGCAGCCCAGCACTTCCAAGGACAGCTTATTGTTGTGCTGTGCTCCCGTCCGCTATTGTCCGCCTGCCTTGCCTGCCTTGCTGGGCTGTAAGCTGCCAGCCCAAAATCAGGACTCTCCGGGGGCCAAAGGTCAGCCGGCAGCTTGGCACTCCGCCGGGATGTGTGTGCACAGCGCTCACACGCGGAGCGGCACAGCGGCCCAACGGGTTGGAGCAAACCTGGGGGCTGATCCCTTCCTCTGGGTGCGTTTTTGCACAAGTGCCGGTCTCATTTCGTCCGCATCAAACGAGCCCAGTTTAACCTGTTCAAAATGGGGTTAAAAGGGGTCATAAATCTCTGCGGGAGTGGAGGATCCGCAGAAAACTCGATCTGATCTCTTTTACATCTGTTTCAGGTTCTCAGCCTTATCTGCTTCAGCTGCCTTTGCTCTTTGTGGTCGCACACAAATGCCATTAAACAAAAGTCCTTTTGCCGGGGCTGAGTGGCAGGTATAGGGTGACCGTGCTGCGGGCCCGGCGGCGGCGGGGGGGCGGCAGCGGCGGGGGTCGGTGCCGCAGTCAGCCCCCGCAGCCCGCCTGATTGACATTGTAAATCTATACAGAGGGGTTGTTTGAGGGGAGCCTGTCAGATTGACAGTGTAAATGTGTAACACACACACAGCCTGGGAGAGAGGAGCCTGCCGGCGGGTGGGAGAGCGCCGGCGGAGTGTCGGTCACACGGAGATTGAATTACAGCTGCATTAGATCAGAGCTGTGGGAAACGGCACCTCCTAAACACACACGGCCCCGGCGGGCGGGCAGCTGCGGGGCCGGGCGCAGGGCAGCGCCGGGCGGAGCTGCCGCCGCTCCGGGAGCGCTCCCCGCCGCGCTCCGCCCGCACGGCCCCGCCGCCCGCACGGCCCGCTCCGCTCCGCCGCGGCCGGCGGGTGGGGAGAAGAGCCATAAAAAAAAAAAAAAAAAAAAAAAAGAAAGGGAAAAAAAAGAATGAAAAAAAAAAAAAGTCCGGGGTGGGAAAGGCGGGACGGCAGCCCCGCAGCTGGAGGGGTTAGACTCCAAAGGGGATTTTGCTGGCTTTAACCCATAGCTTTTCAGATTTGCGGGTTTATAGCGTTTCACTGCCGCTGTGGGGAAGAATCTTAAGACCGCCCCGGCCCCTCAGATACCCATCGCCGCCTAATCCTCGCGATGGCCGTATACTGCGCTGGCATGTCACAAACCCGCGGTATTAATGCCTGCGAGTGCAGCGCCGGGGGCGGGGGGAGGCGGCTGGAGAGCAGAAACATTTTAAGCTCTATTAGAAAGGGCAAAAAGTCAGCTGGCTTTGAAATGAACTCGCTCAGCGGGAGCGGTGGAAGCATTTCCAGGAGACAGCGGGAAGGCATTTGTTTTCGCGGCTGGCACCGGAGCGCCGGCTCGCCGTGCCGCGCACAATGCGTGGCCGCCCGCGGGGCCACCGCACCCCGGCGCCCGTCCGCCCGCCCCGCCCGCCGCTGCGGCCGCCCCGCTCCGCCGGACCCCCCCACCCGCCGGTCCCTGCGCATCTCCCCGAGGGCTGCGGGAGCAGGGGTCAGAACATGACCAGAAAGGCTCCTATCCATAGACCAGATTGCTTTGCTTGCTTGCTTTCTTCTTTTAATTGTTATTTTTATTATGCAACCCGCCTTGCAGGACAGTATTTTTGATTTGATTTTCCAGTGTCTCCTGCTTTGCATAATCCCTTCTCTGCCCAACTCTACTTGCAAACATCGCCCAGTCCATTTGTGATTTCTCAACCTCCAGGCTAATTCTCATAAATAAAAAGCAAACCAAAGAGCAAGACAATGCCTGACAGTGGAGCCAAGGCTCCACAGACTCTGCAGATCCAGAGGGCAGCTTGCCCTCAGCTACAGGGCAGGATCAGACCTACACTTTGCAGCTCTTGAAGTCTCAGAGACTTACTGCCAGGCTGATCTGCGCAGCTTGGCTGAAAACCAGAGCAGCTGGCAGCGGGGAGAGGCTGTCGCCGATCTCATGCAGTTGTGGGTCACAAACTGGGAAAGATGTAGAGGTACGCTATGACTTGTAGCGAGTGACCCTGCAATATAACAGAGGCATTATTTCCCGCTCTTCCCAGGCACTTACAGACTGGACCGGAGTCCTACCCTCTCCACTGGTAGGATGCTCCCAGTAAAGGCAGACACCTGGGCACCATCACATTTTGTCACACTGAGCTGCGGAATGAAGCGACCAGCGAATGACTTGTGCTCAGTGTGAAGGCCACACAGAGGGCCACCATTCATTCCTTGCCTCCACATCAGCCAGAACAAGACTTCCCCGGCCTGAAGTCGTTTCACCTCCTACAGACATTGCAGCTGATCACAAAATCAGTCCTTAATTGCCATGTCTCTGAATGACTCAGGTCCTTGAAGAACCTTGTACCAAACCCACTTAAACTCAGCCAGGTTTGGCTGAGCTGGCTTGGATGACTAATTCCCACAGGTCTGGTGGCAGATCTGCTGAGGTGGGTGAGATGGGGGGACAATGAACACTTTGAACGGCAACTGCTTCAGCTGTATCAGCTGCAGCCAGACCAGCTTCAGGATCCCTGTTCACAGCAGGACGTCCCTTGTCACCAAGACTTCAAGCTGGCAGGCAGTGGGCTTTGCCAGTCTTCCACGATTATCCAGGTTGTCAGTTTGTTCACCAGCATGGCTCTAGTCCAGTCCCCAATAAGCAGAAGGGATGAGGCCAGTCTCTCCTGAGGGGAAAGAAAGTTTAGTTGTGTGGGTATAAGCTGGGTTGTGGCACTTGGCCTCATGAGCCCTGGACTGTTTATTTAAGAATATAGACGTAATCCAGGTAGAGTAAGCCCAGAGTTTTTACAGCAAGGGTTTGCTACTCCCAGCTTACAGACAACCTGACACATGCCTCACGCTGCTTTGGGTCACAGGAAACTAAATCTCAAGACAGAGCCTGGCAGACTCTGCAAGGAAAGTTTCCCCTGCAGTGCATCTTTCGTTCAGTCCCCTTGGTCACAGGCCAGCCAAGGTCAGGGAAAGACACACAGAGATGGACAGATCTTTATGCCTCCTGTAAGAAATGTCAGTGTTACTCATCGTAAGGGGAGCTTTGAGCCCTGACTGCTTGCAAGCCTCATCCACACAGGGTTTCTTACTGCTTATCCAGGGTTCCTGACAGTGCTGTCTGCTGCAGTACTTGGGGAGGATGTAACATTCAATTTCATGGTTGTTCATAGTTTGCTCACTTTTGGAAAGAGCATAAGGATTGTTCCGGAAGTTGTTGGTAGGCAGCAAACCGCAAATGCATGTTGTTTAGATATTCATATTCTATGAGAACTGGAAAGATGCATGGGGCAGCATCCCCCAGTTCTCTGCCTTCAAGCTCCGGTAGCCTGATCTTGCCATTTTGCCAGTGTCTCCTGGTTTGCATAATCCCCTCTCTGCCCAACTCTACTCTCAAACACCGCCCAATCCTTGCTGGAGGAGATCAACCCAACTTTCCGGGGAAGCTGACACAGCCCTGTGGGAGAACAATAGGATCCAGGTGCCCCATTCTCTGGCTAGCGACTGGGCCTCCTCCAGCTAGCACCAACCATAGGCAGATGTTTCTTCTTGCACATAGACGTTTTTTGTTGAAGTCTCCCAGCTCAGCCTAGGACTTCCAGGAGGGAAGGCATTACTCCCTCAGGTTAAGGACTAGGAAAGCTTGTTCAGTGCTAAATCACTGAAAAGCCTTGACTGCAAGGAAGAGAGGAGGTGCTTCTCCAGCTTGTTGACAGATTTGGGGTTTGTCACAGCTCACCTGCTGGATAACTCACTGATTCTGCTCCCTGCTGCTGTCACTCAGGGGTAACCATACACTAGCAGTCAATCCACCCCTGTGCAAGAGCAGCAGGGCGACAAGGCATTGCTTCCACTGCCTCACAGGATGCAGCTAAGCAGTTGGTTGTCCTGAAAAGAGAGAAACGAATTCTTCTGAAGAATCTGATAGTTGACAGCAAAGCATTACAGAAGACAGTTTCTTGTACAAAACAAAGAGTATGAAAAAGTAGAGGCTTTTGTACTGTGCAAGTTTTAGAGTCGGAAAACTTTTCATGGCTTTATGAGACTTTTTCATGGCCTTAATGAGAAGTGACCATCAAATGAGGTAGGAAGTTAGAGCTACAGGTGCATTTGAGACTCAGATGTTTTAGCAGGTTTGGCCTTTGGGTGCGAAGGTGCTGACGCAGCGCGGCAGGGCAGGAGGCAGCACAGGGTCCATTTGCAGTTCTGCAGGTGATGGTCAAGGCACACAATGCAAATAACTCACCTTTGAATTTCCAGTGCCATCAGGACTGAATCAGTGTAAATCCACAAACTCTGGCCATCACAAGCTTTCTGTGGAGTGTTTTGCAACAGTAAATAACAATTCCTCAAAGCAGAACTCTCTCCAGAATAGGATTTTGGAGTGAGAAGTGCTTCAATTTGTGCAAATTTTGAAATGAACATGCTGTGTCAAAGTCACTGAAATATAATTGAGTTTTGATATTTGAGTTAGTCTAAAGCATCATTTAAATAAAATCAGTGTTAAATAAAATATTGTGAATCTTTCCTGCTTTATGAACTTGCAAACATTTTTGAGGATTCAGTTTAGAGTCTGAATGCTTAGTATGAGGGGTCCTCCAAAGCTTACCCTGTAACTTCAGATAATAACCACCAAAAAGGGATATCAAGAAATAGGATGATGTTGTCCTTCAGGCAATTTGAATTTATTATGTCTTGATGAGTTCCTGACTGTTCATTTACCTGGAACAGGTAACTTTTCTCCTTGTTTACTGCCTGCTTGCAATATGATTTCTCTTCTCATTCTCATGATATGTTAAGGATCGATAATTCTGTTTCGTGTTGGGGCTGCTCCAGTTTTCTTAAGAGATGCAGCAGTTCAGCTAGGGAACAACCCAGTCCTGTGACTTCTCTGCAGGACTCTCCTATCTCACATAACCACTAATCCCTTTCTCAGCTGAAAGCAAACCTCCGTGTGAAACGCATTGGTTCAGCCACCTCAGCACACCCCTTTCTTTCTTTTTTTTTTTTTTTTAACCTGAATTCCTGCTGGCTTCCAATGCAAATCGTTTCAGTCCTGGTTCATAATGGAGCAGGAAGGCTTTACACTGCAACAGCATTTGGTTTTAAAAGTGCTTGCAGCGCTGAGGAAGCTCACGGGTTGCAGCCAAACAGAGCAAGATCACACTTCCAGGAAAGTATGACTAACCCAATTTCCACATTGACTTAGCACACAAAGTGCCCTGATAAATATAGCACCTCGGAGGTCATAGGGATGGGGTGCTGGGGGTAGAGTTCACTTAATTTATGGCGGGGCAGTGCAAATCAGGGGATTCAGCCATTCAACGTCAACTCTGTTATCGGCACCGAGTCACTGTGTGTGTGAGGTTAGCTAGTATGCATTATAAGGTTGCAGAGCTGGATGTTGTTTCTTAGGCGGGCGAAAAGAGATGCTACAAAAATGGGGCGGTGTGCCCATCAGAGCTGGTGGGCTGCTGATGGAAGAGAGCAGGTCTCAGAGGGGCGCTGAGGAGAATGACACCAATGAAACAGCTTCTCAAGGTGGACATCTGTGAATGCATGCTCCATGAGCTGTTTAGCCCACTTTGAACTTCAGGTGCCAGCAACAGCTACGGCAGCAATAGCCTATGGTCCTCAACACCCATTCCTCTAGAAGTCATTCAGGATGTTGTATGGCCAAACAAGATAAACACCTCTCTTCTTGTGTGTGCACATGCCACCCAAACAAGGGGTCCTGTGAAGATGACCCTAAGGGACCTGAAAGAGAAGCCAGTACTGTTGCTTTCACCTACTTAAAGCTCCTCTGATCAGTCTCAGACAGCTGCTCTCTCCTCTTTCATTGCCCCTTTCCTCCTAACAACCCGCCTGGTACTTCCTTGAAAAACAGTTTCCCTGTACAAGAGCTAGTAATGAAACATCTCAGTATTTTCAGATAAAACCAAACACGTTTTCTTGAAAATATACGGTGTTTGCAGAACGCAGAGGTGGGCAGTGTCTTGGCACTGCCCCTCCCTGTTGAACCTACCCAACCTCTCTGTAGCATCTCCACTGGTGATGAATGAGGACACTTCTGCCATGCACTAGGCGCTGCCTGGTGCACCACTAAGCACCTGTGGGATCTCTCCTTCAGTGACTGCAGCGTGTAACATGGGAGATAGCGCATCACTGTCATGTACACTTCTCTGTAGCTTTAATTAAAAGAGGAAAGATTTACAGGAGCATTGAAAGCATTGTAAGAGAAGTTTTGCTTTGTACACTTCTGAATTTTGATTCCTTTCAAAGAAAAGACTACAGGAATTTGTATCTGAAAGTGTTCACGTACACCTAAAAGAAACAAACAGCAGCCTTGTTATTTACCATGTCCGAAACCCACTGGAAACTGGAGAGCAGCCCACTAAAAATACCAAAAAAGAAGAAATCCTGTGTAACGAGTGAAGCAAAGGAAGTGCAATCTAGTGATTAAGGCAGGGGCAGGACTGCCAGGAGGTCCTTCTGGCAACAGTTTTATTCCTGGCTTTACCACAGGCTTCCTGTGCAACTGGGCAGGGGCTGAAGGGCCGGGCAGTGTAAGCACATCTCAGCGTGCACTGGGAGCAATGCCAGGTCAGGGAGCCTGGGGTCAGGACTTTGCTCTTGGAGCAGCTTATGAGCTGCTCTCAAAATCCAAGCCAAGGAATGCAAGGCTGTTGCATGGCCCAGTCTGGGGCAAGGGTCTGGGGAAGAGCCACTACGGGAAGGCTGTCCTGTGCTGAAGAGAAGATGGGCATCGTTTCGGCCACGGCATCACAGCCTCTGGGCAGGCTGGCTGGCCCCGCTGGAACAAAGCAGGGTTTTGAGTTATCACTTTCTGAGCCCAAATCTGTGCTGCTCAGGGGCAGCTGAGCAGGGTCTGGCCTCCTCCTCTGCACTCACAGTCCCTCCTCATGTGGTCATGGTGGGGACTGCTGGACTTGGGAGACTTTGTAAGGCTGCCCTCATTGAAGCACAATTTCTTAGGGGAAAAAAGAAAATGGGATTGAAATGCAGAGGATCATTTGTGGTCTAATCAAAGGGGCTTCGCCTTCTGCTCTCATCGCCTTCCAGCTCAGTTTCCCCTCCGCAGGCTGAGTGAGCCAAGTGGGAGAGGGACGGACACGGATTCAGAGGCACCAGCCACCCTATTTATGCCCATTGCACGTTAAAGGTGGCTGCCCTGGGGTGTCCGTGTCCCTGCCACCAGCCACCTCACCAGGCTCAGATAACAAACACAGCCCCGGCTGCACAGCAGATCTGTCGCGGGGATTATCTGCTCGTTTGAAGTGAAATTTAGCTGGTCTTAATCAGAAATCTAACCGCATCAGGTTTGCATTAGCTTGTGCGGAGGTAGTAGTTTCACACGCTGACATGGTAGCAATTAAGCGAGTCGCTACTGGTTCTTACCCCAGGGTACAACTTTTTTTTTTTTCCTTGCAGATTAGTGGGGCTGTGTGAGTTTCCACATAGTTTTCTTTCCTGTAGACCCTGGCTATTTCATGTTGAACCCTCTGGGACCATTTATTAGACCACACAAATGGTAATTATTTCCCAAAGAGGTGGACAGTGTTCCAGACCTCTAGCACGGCCAGTTATAAAAAATGTTATTAATCTGAACAAGGGAAGGGACTTCACTAAAGCCAAAGAAGCCTTAAAACTACACAAACACAGGGAATGAAAAATTTTTTGAACAGCAGAACCAGAAGATAAATATTAATTTCAAAATGCACCATTATGCCTTTCTTGGCATGGGAGGTGAGAGCAAGGGAGAGCTCCTCTTGGGTCCCCCTTTATTTCCTACCTCAGCTCCTTGGCTTGGACAAAGCCACAAACCTCATCTCCTCTTCACGTAAAACCCTCCCAGGGGACTCAATTATAGCCTGGTTACCCCTCACGTGATCCCACCGGGAGAACTCACGTTTATTTTAAGACTGAGGCTGAAGGCCTGACATGCGGGAAGGGGTTGGATGTGTCCCACCCTTGGAGACAGCACTTTGTATGTAAGGAAGAACTCTGCACGGAAAAAAAAGGTGAGATCCTTAAGTTACAGCCAACCAAGATGAACAGACACACAATCAATTACCTGAGCTGAAACTGAGCCCCTTGCCATTATGAGAGCAAATGCTTTTCACAAGACACGCTGCTCTCAGATGAATTTTCAGCATGTGACAGGTTTTCATCTTGAGGACCACATGCCTCTGTGTGGTAACTATCTTTTCCTAAACAACCCTGTGTCTTGTAGATGCTGTAATGAAAGGACTGCTGTCCATTACTTTCTAGAGTTCCCTCCTACAATATTCTGAGGCATTCATGCAGGGGAGTATCTTATTCCAAACCCATTGTGTTTCTCTTGGCATTTGTTTAGTCAGGAGTGAATTATTTTCCTGTGAATTGAGGGACAAAATTCACATCTGTTACCTCAGAAGTGTGAAATTCCATATTCAAAATTTCTTCCACCTTCTAGACCAAACCATAAAAATACAGGAAGAATAAAAATTACTAAAACAGTAATTTGCTGCCTGGTGAAAGGCAATACACGATCATGTTACCCCGATGTTACCTTGTTAATGTACAGTAACTTAATCTTATTAAGTCATTTCATACCAGGCTGACATTTATTGATCCCAAACATATAGAGAGTCACTTATTGCAAGAGAGGATGGACCTGAGCTAACGTTGCTGTTGGATGACTTGGGCAACTCCTCTGTTTGAGTCCCCTGAAAGCTGTTTGAAGAGCTGTCATCGCTCATGCACAGGACTGGCCGCAGCAAAGCTTCCAGATGGGGATCTGCCTACCTGAGACGCTAAGCGCTACCACAGGCACAGCGAAGCCGAGGGAGAGGGCAGATGCAGGAAGGCTGGTATGGGTTTTCTCAGCTCTGATAGCAACGTTTCGGAGAGGCTACAACATACAAATAGAAATAATGCATGAAGCAAGGAGGCCAGCATTTCTAATAAGCTCAGTTTGTATCTTCGCAGCAATGGCCACAACAGCTGTTAAGTCCGTAGAGCTTTTGAAAGGCAAACATTAATGCTGGCGAGCACAGGTAATGGCAAATCCAGCTGGAAGCCACCAGATGAGGATTTTCTTGAGATAGCAAATGGCCTGCTGTAAAGACCTGACTCCTGTCACGTTTGTGGGCTCAGTGAGTGTCTCCACTGCTGCTCCTGCCTTCCGATGCAGCTGGCAGGTGAAAGGCAGCCCAGGGCCATGTAGGTCTCCTTTTGCTGCTACATGCTCTTAACACTCGGTCTTTGGCACCACTTGGAAGAGATGTTCATGTCAAGGCTGGATTTCCAGATCAGAGACGCAATTTGGCTCCACTAACACCTGTGTCATCTGGAATGAGGGCTGAGCTCCAGGTCCGCAAGGTCTCAGCTCCAGCAGCTACAAGATATACCTGGCTAGGGATCAAGTCCATGGGCTTCTTATCTAAGAAGGTGTATTTTAGCTAGCCTGCATCAAACTCATCCTGCTACCTGCAGCGATGTGGTGGCATGAATGAGGCCTCTGGGAGACCAGCCATAGCCCTTGGTAGTCTTTTCCAGCTGGTGGCTGGTTCTTCTCAGCTGGGGTTACCTGTCAGCACCTTTTGCATGCTGTTACATCTAGGCTCTGTTCTGGGGAGCACTCCTCCTCTTCCAGCTCCATGGGATCCTGCGGGCTGTCTATCTCTGTAATTAATAGGACTATCTCTGACATTAGCAGTGTAATGGCTGTTTTTATATTCTTGTAGCAGTCTGACTGGGAATGTGTTGTATGTTGCCTCAAGGAAGATGGTGCGTGTGCGTATGTGCCGAGAGATTTAATAGAAAACATAATAGTTATGGATTTTAATGCCTCCTCCATGATTTTGCCAACTGAGTGAAAAGCAACATAGCATTTTCCACGTTAGCGGCCCCAAATCCAAACAGACTCCCTGTCTTCCTCTTGGCTTAAGTTTGGATGCTGTGTTTCTTTACAGAGACACAAGTGACAAAGACTCCGATAAGCACAATTTCAAAGGCTTTCTAAACTTGCCCCGTAACAGAGCAGGGGTGTTGTATTTTGTAGGGCTTACAGAGTATTAAGACAAAATCAACTAACAGTTCAAAGGAGGCTGGGAACAGAAATTCTTGTTCCGTATGTTATACCATTCCTGATGGCAGCTACCGCTTACATTTCTTGCTGTTTACTTTTCAAGAGGTCAACAACCAGTGTCTGCAGGGAGGGCTTACCTGGAAGTTACAATATTCCAACTGTGTTGTTCCTTTCAGCATCTCCCATCTTTTACTGGTCCAAGGTTATAACTCTCTTTCCATATTTTCTTTTTTTTCCCCCACTGCATCAGAACTACTCTCTTAAATTATGTACATATATGGTTCCCATTAGCCACAGCCCCCCCCCTAGTATTTACGAAAAAGTATAACAATGAAGATATTGACTTCCAGTTTTGAGCCACAAGATTTATATTCCTCCAAAGTAAATACTGTCCTTGGCTGTGCCACAGTCAATATTTACCTTGAGCAAAATAAATCTTGCTGACAACCAAAACCTGAAGTCAATATTGGCTTGCTGTAATCCAGCTGGTATAAAGTAATCAGTTTCCTTTATATTACCCGAATGCTTTATGCAAATATTTTCAAGTTAAAGGTAGGCTCTACATTCCTGTATTTGTAAATGCAGTACTGAAACCATCCCCCCATTTTCAGTCATCACAAACCCAAGAACTCTCCATGAGAGCATATGAAAGCTCTCCTATCTCAGAAACAATCTGTGAGTGACTGATTAACTATCTAATCTGTGTACCTATTCTGAGGCCCATTACTCTAGTGTCTAAGAGTCTTCCAAATCCTTAAGAGAGGCAAAGTTTACAAAGGAAGGGAATATCTTTTACTAGACCAGGTGATATAGCTGAGAAAGTGGATAAACTGGGCACACAAACCTTAGATCTGAAGATATTGACTCTTCCTAAAAAAACTGTGTCTCATTTATTTAGAACATCAGGTCTACAGCAATACCATTGTTACTACTACCTGTAAGGACAGAAATAATTTCTTCCTCCTAATCCACCGGGAAACATTTTAGTACTTGAAAGAGGCTCTTTTTAAATTGATTTCCTCTGGTAACCAAGCTTTGGCAACCATGTCATTTACCTGCCTTGCTGTTTACCCGTCTATCAAGCAGACATTTTCCACTCAGTAACGCTGAAGGCTGTTGGCCAACACTCACAGCCTGTGACAAATGGGAGGTTCAAACTAATGAAAACCCTACAGGTTTTATGCAAGACTGATGAAGAGGGACCTAGATTAGTCTTCCACTGGCCATGCCAGAAGAGTCGATCTGGGTAGTCAGCACGCCCAAGCCCTCATGCCCGCAGCAGCACTCTGCCTCCTGCCCATGTGCCAGCCTGTGGGCGCAGGCAGCAGCACTGTGGAGTGAATGAGCAGGTACAGATATTGGGCCAGTATCAGGATAGAGAGCATCACTGCATAGGAAACAAGGTTTATAAATTCTGCTGACCATGGGAAAGCACCATTTAAAACATTTTTGTGTGTAACCAAGCGTACTGTACCAGTACACACACACACAGAAAGTTGAAATGAGGTCATTCACTTACTTTGTTGTTCCAAAAGGGGTGGGCATCTTCACAGAGTGTTTTGCAATGGACCCAGAATCCTCTCTTTTAGCTGGAGCTATGTTGTTTCACTGCAGTGGCTGTTGTAGGCAACTGTGGCCACGAAGTCTGAGTGGAGCTCCCTCAGGCAGCTAAACCATTCTCAAATAGGCCTTGCATATCAGGACAGAATCACGAGCCACTTTCCATATTCAGTGAGAAAACAGGAAAAAGAACAGAGAGCTTTTGAATGACTCACTGATGGGCTGGGCTTGTTTTGTCGTTCTTGCTGGAGCTTTTTAATTTCTAAATATAAAAAATGAGTTGCAAGAACTAAAAAATAATTTACTAGATTAATTCCTGATGAAGTTTTGTAATTGCTACAGTGCACAGAGTTGCTTTGCTAGATTATTTTTCCTTTGGTTCAGGTTACTTGTGCAAAGATGTTGGTGGTCCTTAGAAATCCTTAAAAGATATCTGAACACAGCACTCACCACTCCCTGCAGTGTAATTTTGCCTGATTAGCAATCTCTCTGGGAGGTCAGTGGCTAGAACGGTTCATGAGTTGTATTATAAAAGAAATAAATAATAATACATTATAATGTTTAAAGCCAGTAGAAGACCACAGGTGCAAAAGGCTGCAGACTCTACGGACCGTTAGTGCTACGTTAAAGCCTAGTTTTCCCCTCAGTAGCCATTGCCAAGGAGAGGCATGCTTTCCACCAGGAAAAGGAGGATCTGACGGGACACTGCTGAAGACTATTTGCTTGTCATGGTTGTCAAAGATACAAACCCGGGACCAAGTCAGGGGTTATTTAATGGAAATAATGAAGTTAACAATGCACATGCAAATGCCCTCCATATTTCTATAGGGTGCCTTCCTCGCCAGCCACCTGTTTCCTCAGTAAAGCAGGCTGCGATGCAGGGTGGACTCTGCAGGTCTTAGCCTCATTAAGCCTCTACACATTCACAGTGGGTGAGCCTGGCTCCAAGGCAGACCGTGCTTTGCCACCCACTGGAGCACCAGAAGTGCTTGCCCATCTGCAGAGGGCTGGGTCACCAGCTACTTGGTCACATCTCTCCTGAAATTCTAGCTCCTTATCTCATCAAAAGTTAGACTGCAAATATTTTCCCAATTTACCTACCAAAGCAACTGGAACTACTCTGTGGATGTGAAGTCCTTGTAAATGGCAAAAGTGGTTGTGAACAGAAGGCTGGCTGTGCATGATGGTATGAAGATGGCAGCTCTGAAGCCTTGCAGAGGGACTGTAGAACACTTTTTTTCCATGGCAAAAAAATTACCCAGCCTTGCTCTGGGCCAGCCAGCCAGCCTGTACCCTCCGTAATTCAAAGTATTTTCCTGTACCCTGAGCTGAAGAGGGTATCACAAGACAGGTAACCCAGAAAGGGGGCCCAGTTTCTAAGAAAAAAACAGGGTTGGGGGATGGCATAAATGACGACATCCAATATAATAATCAAAGAGGTGCCATTTAAAGCTGAGCTGACTCACAGGGAAGTGTTTCACTTTCCAAAACTTAGGACTTACGTTCCCCACAGAAAGGACAGGAAAACCCCAAACCAAACAGGCTTAAGATACTTCAATTCTCCCTGCCCCAAGTGAAAACAAAACAAAATTTTAGAAATACTGGAATTTCCCAGAGGATGGAAATTCAGGTTTTTACCTAGCTGCAACCCCACAATGGCGGGGCAGACTCAGCCATTTCTTTGGGCTTTTCCTTAGAAGTTACCAGAGCTGTATAGGAAAGCACAGGCTATACTTGGACTACGGTTATTAGCAGCAAACCTTTGCTCTCACAAGCTTGCACCTGGTGAAAGAGAAGCAAATGCAGCCTTAGACCTTCTCCTGTTTCTGGGTGAGCGCTTGGCTCTCCCCCTGCAATGTGCTAGGTTAGGACCTGGCTCCTTCTGAGCACGCCCGTGTCTTCACCAAGCCCGATTGCAGTGGTAACGCAGGCATTAGGGCATTATGCACTCAAGCCAGCTGCCCAGGGCTGAAATGAGCAGAGCCCCAGCTACGACTGTCCCTACAGGGGATCACTAGCCGCAGGAACCCCCTCCCCTGGTGCAGCTGTGGCTCTTGCCCGCACGCTTTCAGCCCCCCGCTTTTTAACTCAGCGTGTGAAACCGGAGAACACGGAGGGTCACTCTAGACCGGTGGGACAAGGATTATTAATGCCAGAGGAGCACAGCCCCAGGGCTTGCTGCCTGAACTAGAAAGACGGGTTTCAGCCAAGGCCACTGACATGACACCAGGGGTCGGTGGGACCCTGGTAGCTCCCACCGAAGAGGCTCCAGCCCGGTGCCTGTGTGGGCTGCATGCTGCCTGCACAATCTGAGCGGGGTTTCAGCATTTGAAAAGCACCAAGGTTATGGGTAGGGGGATTTAGCTGGAGATTTAAAAGAAAAAATGCCTAAACCAAATCAAATGTTGAATCTAAAACCTGATCCATGCACAGGTATTTGGTCTCCCCATGTGACTTGGCCTTGCTGTCAGACGCCTGCACTAATAAGCAAATGCATGACTCAGGTAATTCTTCCTCTCTCTCTCCAGGTCTCATTTTGTTTTGCAAGCCATGGCATGATCTAGCTTTAGCCTTGCCATAAGAATCTGACTCACTTCCTAAGAGGGCAGGCTAAAATAACCTGAGGATTTTTTTTTAAAGTGCTGCTTTTACCTTCTTAGCCACAACAGAAAGATACTGGGGATTTCTAGAGGAAAAAAAAATATTTAAAAATCGTTTGTTAAACACAGACGAGGTGTTCTTTCCAGCCCGATTTTCTTTGACTCGGTGCGTTGCTCCTTTTCAGAAGAGAAAATCTCTGCTGCTCCTGTGGCTAGCGTTTGACAATCAGCACTTCTCTCTTCCCTGAGTGGTAAAGCCAGGGGGAGGGAGAGGGCTGAAAGTAAAGCAAAGAATTGTTCAGATTGCCTAGATCCCTCCAGGAAGTGATCTTTCTGCTTTTACTCCAGACACACGCCTCCCAGCTAGCCAGCAGCTCCAACTAATTAGCACACGTGATGGGAATAGGAAACAAAGCCACAAACAATAGTAGCGTGGGAACGCAGTGTAAACTGCAATTACATAGACCCCCCCCTCCTCCCCCCACCCGCCCCCCACTCTGCCCTTCTCCAAATAAATAAATAAAGGCATAAATAAATAAATAAGCGTATAAATCTGAAAAAGCTGCCAACAATACAGCAGATAAGCGTGGGAGGCAGCGCAAACTGTGCTGGGCAGGAGGTGAAGATCAGCTTTTGCAGGACGAGCAAGAGCCAGCTATTATTTTCATTCCATACCTCAAGTATATCGAGGCTGCTTCGTTTCCTTTTGTTCAGCATCGGGGCACAACAGAAAAATGTGTTTGGGGAATTTCAGCACTTGCCAGGTCATGGGGGAGGTCACTCCACTTTTGTTGGGAGAGAGGCAGAAGAAGAAAGAGGGCAATCAAATATCCTCCTTGAGACAGCTTACAAGCACATGTCTCATGCTGTCAGGGGGCTAGGCTCCAGTGTGACACTTCCAGCTTCTTGTCTTCCTGCCAAGCTGAATATGTTTGGTATACATTATATATGTGAGAAGTGGTCACCACTTCCCTGGCCGACCACAGATTTAAGACATGTTACAACGAAGTAATTGTGTGGGAATAAACACATTTGCTGTGGTTTAAGCATTAAGAGTGTGTGACTGTTTGCACTTGCTTTAGAGCACCGTCATTAATACTGGCTGTGGAGGTGTTCATACAGAACTCATCATCATGGCATCGCAGTGCTCTGACAGTTATGTATCCAGAGGCATGTCCTAGCGATTTGGTTCTGTGACAAGTATGCACAAGGGATTTTTATTGCGGCTACAGCACTACGAATCAAAAGAGAGGCCTGGGTATGCATGGGAAGTTACTGCTATAGCTGACCTGGGATGCTGCTTTGGTAGCTCCTGTTCCCATGTGACTCAGTTTATTTGGAATAGATCTTTTAGGTGGGCCTATTTCAAAAGAAAACTATTTCTCCTGGAATAATTTTTCTTCCTTAAAAGCAGATGAAATGAAGGTCACTCTGAGAACAGTGGATCCACGCAGGATGTTGGTTTTGCCCTGCTATATTGGTCAGCTCTGCAGGTTCTACAAGTCCTGGCTTTTCTGAAAGTTGTAGGAATGCTGGAGTCTTTAAGTATCGTGAACAAGTCTGAAATGAGGCACCCTGCAGGAAAATACCCTCAGTGTCAGTGCAGGTCACTTCCATTTTGTTATTATGTTTTTGTGGCACTTCAAAATTGGCTTGAATCTCAGAATTAGCTGCTTTATGACCCCTCCGTTTGGAGTCAAAAACTCTCAGGTCACATGCTGATACACATGTAGATTATTTAGGAAATAAAGGTTTCTCTAACAAAAAGTAGGTTCGGTATCTAACTTTGTACTGGCAAAATCAGAGCGGCACTTCTGTTGTTTATTTTTATCCTGGTATTCCATAACGTAATGGAAGAGACAACTGATGATAGGATTTGATTTTGATATCCTCCCATGTCCAAATACTCTGCCTGCCTGGAATAAGCTTTCACATTCAGACCAGTCAAGCTTAGTCTTTATTTTACCTAAAGTAGGCAAATCAGGTTACTTTGCCAGGATCTCCACGATGAAACCCTAGCCAAAATCCTGAGCACCTTGTGGCAATTAAAAATCTCTGGCACTTTCTCACTCTTGTCACACATACTGAACGTCCCCTCACAGTTCATTACTCTGTGACCGGGGGGTGTCTTATGTAGTGGTTGTTTCCCCAGGTCTAACTTTTGCTCAGGTGGCTGATCACTGCGGGACAGCAGGTGTCTAGTACATGCTATGGCAGAAAGGTGGGACATGAATACAGGTTATCATCTGGGAGAAAATAAAAAGACTCTTTTCCAGGAGTTAGTGCTTACCATGTCAGATAGATAATATCCACCGTTTTCATTTAACTTGTCTGTGCAATGGTCATCGGAGCCTTTAATAGCTGGTACCTTCAAAAGCAATAAACTATTACTTTGGTTTGCTTTATTCCAAACTGTACTTACCAACAGCTACAGGGCATGCTCAACTTTCATTTTTATTTTTGCATGATGAAATTTAGATCTAGGAAACTTGTATAGGAAAAATGATTATTTCTATTTGCCAGAAACTCAGGGTTTCCCCTTGAAAGTGTGTGCTTTTAAATAACTGTTTGCATCGTGCCACAGATGGTCTGGGAGTTGTTTTCTATTCTATGCTTCCTAGCAAGAATGTATAGCACACACATTTTTCTCAAAGCTGCATCTTACTGGCAAAGAAAACTCAAAGTAGGTCTCAAAGTAAACTCTCTGGAGCAGGGACTTCCATACATCACTGTGTAACACAAAGCATGGTCTGAATACTGCTCTTAAAACACTGAAGTTGCAAAATTGCACAGAAAAAATGGCTAGTCAGGCTGTTCCTTGATGGACTGCAAGGACTTCAACAGCAGGAAACCAGAGCAGGTTTCTGTATGATTATTTCTCAGTCCAATTATGAGAAAAGTACTGCAGGAACAGAAGAAAACTGTTTCAGCAAACTACAGAGAGCTTGATTGAAAAAAGGTCAGCAAAAACAAAAACACATTTTTACTCTGTGATACCTGGTGCAAACTGCACTCTGATGCCGAGGAATGAACAGGGGGATAAATAAACTGCCCAGCTATAGTGAAATTGTCACCTTGGCAGGATGCTGTCTGCAGGTGACACACATCTGTGGCCATTTTGCCCTCCAGCATTTGGCAATGATGACAGAGGCTGTCCCATCAATAACGTGTTAGTGAATTTCTTGTGTGATTTTACACACAAGGTACACTCTTACACACGTGGACATTACGTCATATTCCTGTAATTAAGAGCAAAGGTGGATGCAAATCAAACCAGAATTTTCCACCCTACGCCACCCCAAGTCAGCCCCCTTTTGCATCTGTTACCAGACAGCCATTACTTGACATGACCTGGTGTCATTCCTCATGTTGGGTCTTGGCCTCCTTCAGTGCACAGGGCAGGCTGTACTTTAGGAATGGGAGACGTGATGTCTACTGGAAGAAGCTGCTGTCTGTAAGAGCCTTGGCTCAGAGGGAAGCTTGCATAAAAAGAAAAAAAGGAGTTGAATTGATTGGAAAGGAAACCAGGTGATAAAATAGCCGATCTGGCTGTTCCTCCCTCAGTCAGAGGGCTGACTGAGTATGAGGTACCTTTGCCTGTCAGCGGCTTGGATGTGTATTCACAGATTAGCCTTTTACACAGTTGTAGCCCAGGTCTGGGCTTGGAGGTGAGCTGAAGCCTAATCAGGTAAATGCAAAGACTGTCTACTTTGTTTGGAGCCATCCAGAAGGGAAATCTGCACTGCTGCTGTTAGTATGCTGACAGTGCTAGTCTTGCTTATTTATAGCTACACACTACTTGCAGAAAATGAGAGCTGAAACCTACGCTGCAGCAGAAGTGTTGCCGCTGGGCCATTCTGCTTACAGTAGGGACTTTCATGTAAAAATTATCCCCATCCTTGGCCGGCTTGAAGACAGAAACATCTTGATGACCTGGACATCACTACAGATGCACATGAGTGTGTATAATGTTGATTGCTGTCCTGCTGCAGTGGCTGCTCACCAGCACAGCGGCACACAGTATCTGCAGGGCAGAGCTTGGGGCCAGCAGGCTCAGAGAGCACCCCAGCCTGACTTCCAAACTGGGTACCTGGACCTCGGCGACACGCAGACATGAATTTCAGTGTTCAGCTCCTGAGAAAACACATTTACGGTTGTAGTACTGCTAACAGGTCGTGCAAGAAGTTTAAAAGCCTCCTCCGTGGCTCCCGTGCACTTCTCAGGCGCTTCCATTCGATCTGTGCTAACTTGTTCTGAACCGTGTCAGTGGCACCAATGATCCACACGTTCAGCCAGGAGGCAGTAAGGAAAAATACAGGATCTGGAGCAGCAGCAACTTCTTGCTTGCAGAGCTGATGCTGCAGCTCGATATACGCGGGGGGGGGGGGGGGAGGGGGTGTCGCGGGGGGCATCGATGCTCTCGCCTGGCTGCAGTGCGAGTGCCAGAGCCACCGGTTGAATTGGGCACAGTAACCATGGTAACGGCGAGTTTCCGGGACTTGGGGTGACAGGTTGATAGGATTACTCTTCAAAGCACTTGCTCCCTTGGGAGAGAAGACGGAAAGGAAGGGGATGGGAGTTAATTTATCGCGCACACTAGAGCAAGGGTCAGCAGTGGCAGGTCTCCGCTGGAGGAAAGCCTGCAGCAGCAATAACCACCCCCTTTCAGTGGGACCCTGGCCACCACCGGCATCGCTGCAGGAGGCACTCAGCAAGGACAAACGGGAGGCGCGCACAAAAGACGACTCTGCTCCCTTCCAAGGGACTGACTAACAGTCGCTGCATGTCTCAAACTTGAGTCTGCTTTGCCGGGACGGCTTTGCCCTGTCCTGCCACTCCTGCTTTCAGCACTGGGACAGCCAGAAGTGGCTGCAGAGCCTGGAGCTGGAAACGCTGAGTTGTGCCAGACCTGGAAGCCAAAGGGGAAACAGGCGGGGGCAGCGGGGGAGGCAGGCACACTGGCATGTGTGATAGGAAGGGGTGTGGGACAAAATCCTTGGATGGTGGGGTGACTGAGAGACAGGGATGGCTGTAGTAAAAGGCGAGCGTGAGAAGGCAAGAGGGTGGTTGTGCTGCAGTGTGAAGCAGGGAGATGGGAGGCACCGTGGCAGTGTAGGGGACAGGAGAGAAGGCTGTCATCTCCTAAGGTTCATTGCCTCATTGCTGTGAAGGTATCAATGGGGTCTGAAGTTAAGCTCTTTATAGAAGTGCCACCACCTTCTACACTGTCATTTTAATTTCCTTTGACTTTGGCAAGCAAAGGGCTGCTCTCCCATCTGCCCTGCCCTCCTGGCGAGAGAGGTGCACGACAGCGCTGTCTCAACATGTTCATAATTTCTGGCTAATAAAACTTCCCTTTGGGCCACACTTAACAATTAGACCAATGCTGAGGACCAGGCCCTGCCTAGTACCAGAAAAGCACAAGAGTAATTTAAAGCTGGTTTTGTTGTCTGTTCCTCCTAATGCTGGATGGGAAGACTGAAACCACACACATTTCTTATCTTCCCACGGCAGCTGATCGCCAACTGAAGTTGCTTACACTGAGACCCAGCTACACTCTACCTGCCCATTCCTGTAAATTACTGGGAGAAGTCGGTGTCTCCACAAGGTCTGAAGGCATCTTTGGAGGCTGCCTGGCACCAGTGGTTCACGGAGCTAAGGATGGGGGGGCAGCTCCAGGATCTGACTGCTGGAATGTGGGTGGCCAGAGCTCTACTCACAAGTAATGAATGCCTAATGCCAGTAACCTCTTTTACAATGTTTTTTTCCCCCCTAGTAGGAAGAAGACATATACATGCCTGGATGGGAAAAGCCAGATATGTCATTTGCAGGCCAAAAATGCATAAACGTCACTGCGCCTTCTAGTGACCTGGCTTTTGGTCCTGTAAAAGCAAGTGGTGCAGACAGAGGTGTTTCACAACAAAAATACAGAGGCTGGCAAGGTGGATTCAGTAATGTGGTGCTGACACAAGCTTAATTATAGCACTGCAGAAAGGATATATTTATGAAAACTGTATTGTGGGAACATTTCTATCGCCCTCAGCTCCCTAGAGGTGGCTGCGGAACTGCTTCCATCTTAAATGCAACCCTTCTACTGCCTTTAGCCTGGTCCTTGCTCCCATTTCCCTTCCCAGCAGAGATGCTTTGCAAAAACACGGGCAACTGCATGAAATCTGGAGCAACTCCGTGCCAGGAACTTTCACCCAAACAACTGGGAGGCTGAAGGCAGCTGTTCCAGGATCCTGAAAAGGGGAAACCTGGGTTTGTCGATTCTTTGCACCTCACACTACGCACAGCTTGGTTATCCTCCAGCCCCTCCAATTTCAAAATGCGAAGAGTCCACTTGGAAGAGAGGTGCCTTAGTTGAAAGGCTTCATGTAAATGAAAACTTAATTATTATGAAACCACCTCAAAGAGTACACCCTCATTTCACCTGTCCCATTTTGCCAGCACCTCCGCCCGAGAACGCTGGCAGAACGAAGAGGCCTTGTGCTGGGGCACACGGCACGCAGGCTCGGGGCCCCGCTCAGCGCCGGGCAGCATGTGCTCACCGCGAGCAGGGCCTGGGCTCGGCAGCCCGGCATGCAGCGCTGGCCTTCCCCGCCGCCCCGTCCTCCCGGCCAGCACCGGCACAGCAAAGCGCATTTGCTTTCGACTTCTTAAAAACCGCTGCTGCTTCTCCCCACCTCCAAAACACAGGAGACACCGGGAGCGGCTCTGCCCGGCAGGTCTGCAGTTCAGAAAAGCGCAGTGGGGCGCCTCCCCTGCGCTGCCCGAAAAGCTGCCCCCCCCCGAGCTCCAGCGCCCCCCCGGCTCCGGGCCGTGGCCGACCATGTCACCCGGCTTCCGAAGGAGCGCAAGCGGCTGCCGCTAGGGCTTCCTCCCCGCCTCACGCGGCGCCCGGGGCCTCGCTGCCTCGGGGAGGCGCCCCGAAGCCACGCCGGCCTCGGAGGCGGCAGCTGGCCCCGCGGGGCGCAGGCGGCCCGCAGGGATGGGGCTACCGGGAACCGCGCCGCCACGGCCGCGGGACACCCCGGGGCGCCCCGCCGCGCAGCCGCCCCGCGCCGTGCCCCCCCGCGCCGCCCCGCCGCCGGCTCGCCCAGCCGGGGGTCCGCCCCGCCCCCCGCCGGCGCCCGCACGCGGCGGCCGCCGCTGCTGCGCGCCGCCCCGCGCCGCAGCGCCGCCGCCCGCCGCGCCCCGCGCGGCTTTCCCACGGCCGGCGGCGCGCGGCCGCGCCTCCCCCGCCGCCCCGTTCCCAGCCGAGGGGGCGGGGCCCGGCGGCCGGCCGGCGGCGGCAATTGGCCGAGGCCAGGCCGGCGGCGGCCAATGGGGGCGGCGGGGGCCCGCGCGTGGCGGTGCTGAGCGGCGGGCGGTGGCGGGCGTGCGCTGCCCGGCTGTCTGCTCGCTTGCCCGCCGCCCGCTGCCCGCTGCCCGCCCGCTGCCCGCCCGCTGCCCGCCCGCTGCCCGCCCGCTGCCCGCCCGCTGCCCGCGGCGGGTAAGAGACGAGGCGTGGGAACGCGATGGGGGAGACGGGCGCGGGGCGAGGCGCGGGGCGCGCGCTGGGCGCCCTCCTCCCGCGCGCCCCCCGCCGCCTGCCCGACGGCCGCCCGCGCCCCGCCGCCGCCATGAAGCGGGCGCACCCCGAGTACAGCTCGTCGGACAGCGAGGAGCTGGACGAGGCCGTCGAGGTGGAGAAGGAGAGCGCGGACGAGAACGGGTGAGCGCCGGCGGGGTGGGCGCCGCGGTTCCCTCCCCTCAGCCCCGCGGAGCCCCGGCACCCCCGCTCCCCGCGGGTGGCGGTGCCTGTGGTGACCGGTGTCCCGCTGCTCCCCGCAGGAACTTGAGCTCGGCCGCGGGCTCCGTGTCTCCCTCCACCAGCTCGCAGATCCTGGCCAGGAAGAGGCGCCGAGGGGTGAGTGCCTGCGGCCGGCCGCGGCTCCGCGCAGCCCGGCCCGCCCGCCCCTGACCCCCCGCTTTCTGCCCCCCCAGATCATCGAGAAGCGTCGCCGCGATCGCATCAACAACAGCCTGTCCGAGCTGAGGAGGCTGGTGCCCAGCGCCTTTGAGAAGCAGGTAGCGCCCGGTGGCCCTCCGCGCTGCCTCCCCCTCTTGCCGGGGTGGAGGGTCACCCCTCTTAACGTCTCTGGCGCTGCCTGCAAGGTTCCGTGCTTCCCTTTCTCTCCTAGGGATCAGCCAAGCTGGAAAAAGCAGAGATTCTGCAGATGACTGTCGATCACCTGAAAATGTTGCATACAGCAGGAGGGAAAGGTAAAGTTTGGTGCCTGACAGCGGGTCAGTGGCTCCGCAGAGGGGCTGCTGCCAGAGGAGCGCGTTCCCTAGCATTTGGTGTGCAGTGTGCTGTGGGAGTGCCTGGAGAAAGTGAATGGGAACTCTCTTATGTTTTGTCAGGAATTTGGGACTTTCTTCTACTTGACAAGATTTGCAGCATCGCTGGCACTGTAACATTTTACAGTGCTAGCTCCGGGTTGTTCTAGGGGAGAGTGATTACGAGTCTCTCTAGTGATGTGTCAGCACTGTGAAGTGAAGCGGCTTTTGGCAACTTGGAAAACACGAGGTTTTTGTTGTGGTCAATTATTTGCTTCTCTAACTTTATGAAAAGTTCAGAACGCAAACTAGGAAAATATACAGGATGAAATGGGTAGTGAAGAGAACTAGCAGCAATGGTGAAATGCACTTTTAGGGAAAAAGCGTGTTGCCTGCAGAATTCCCCTCTGATAAGCTAGGACTAGTGTTTCTGATGAGTTTCACTGCACTGTGGTTTTGCTTGGACTGGGGAGTCGTGGAAAAAACAAAAGTACTTTCCTCCAGTGATAGTGTCCAATTCCAGTTTAAAAATGGCAGCCTGTGACTGGTCTTGGGACTTGCAGCATCACAGCACAGATAGAAAAGAAAAGCTTGTTGGACAAAAAAGAAGGAGGAAAAAAAAAGGAGATTGGCAGCTAATCTATGGTTGGGAATACTAACCACATCCAAGCGAAGTATGCTTATAGGGGAGGGTGGAGTGGGGAGGCTACATGTAGGCAATGACTAGAAAACAACGTCTTAAGAGTCCATTTTTTGTTCTTTTCTCTTAGGCTATTTTGATGCTCATGCTTTGGCTATGGACTATCGGAGTCTAGGGTTTCGAGAGTGCCTGGCTGAAGTTGCTCGATACCTTAGTATTATAGAGGGTCTGGACGCCTCCGATCCTCTGCGAGTTCGACTTGTGTCTCATCTCAATAACTACGCCTCTCAACGGGAAGCAGCAAGTAGCGCACACACTGGCATTGGACACATTCCTTGGGGCAGTGCCTTTGGACATCACCCTCACATATCTCACCCGTTGCTGCTGGCTCAAAATGGGCACGGTAATACCAGTACTACAGCTTCCTCCACGGAACCGCATCACCAGACCAGAATTGCTGCCCCACATGCTGAAACTTCCTCACTCAGAGTGCCCCCAAATGGCAGCGTTGGACCAGTGCTCCCGGTGGTCACATCGACTACCAAACTGTCTCCTCCTCTCCTCTCCTCCATGGCATCTCTGTCTGCATTCCCCTTTTCGTTTGGCTCCTTCCATCTGCTCTCCCCCAATGTGCTGAGCCCGGCTACACCGACGCAGTCAGCAACCCTTAGCAAACCATACAGACCCTGGGGGACTGAGATTGGAGCCTTCTAAGAACTAACTCTTTAGTAAGGGTGGGGAAACCTACAAACCTAGCTGAGCTGGGTTATGCAACGCTTAAAGTTGAAGTTCTTAATAACTGGGACAAAGGTACAGCTTCACCTTAACTAAGTTTGTCTAAAAACTGTCTCTTTGGATTTTTCTTTTTGTTTTCTACATTTTTGTATTAGGAGTTTGTTTGTTTGTTGGTTTTTTTTAAATAGTTGCTGAAGTTGTCCAAAAATAAAATTACAATAGTCGTTAACGCTTGTGTTAGATTTGTGCTGAGCATTTAAATCACTTTTGTAAACAGTTTGTTTCAAATGTTTCATTATTCTTGAGTGTGTCAGACTGCCTTTTTATGAAGAGATATCACCTATTATTGTTAGCAACAGCCTAGTTTAGATATTAATTTTTCCAAGACCTCTTTTCTCAGCATTAACAAGCTGTGGGTTTGTTAGTATTGTGACATTGAGATGTCCTATAAAGAATTACTCCTTTTGTAAACTATATTTGAGTCTTATACTTCTGAACAAAGCGTTGACAAATCAGATGGACCAGCTTGACCAGGTTTTTCTATAGAGCTCAATTTCTATTTCTTCTGCAGTGGTTTGGTATATTTGGTGGTCTTATTCTAGTCCCTAGTGGACATTTACTCACATCTCAGAACTGCAACACTATTTCTTCCATGGAAAGGAGCAGTACATGCTTTAGAGCAAACTCTAGAGTGAGGATGGTGCAAAAGCCAAATTATATTGGTGGTGGGTTTAGTTGCTGGGGAAGTGAAGGGAAAAAAAAAAGTTGTCACCTGTAGTAGTCTTCCAGCCAGAGCTAGTCATATGCGCATCCATTTCATAGAGCCAGATTCTGCTCTGAGTTACAGTGGAGTAGTTGTTCTGTGACCCTGTGTTCTTGGGTAACTGAGGTCAGACTCTGTCCCTCTGCGAGCTTCAAATTTGCACCTGGAATGAATGATGCTGGTATTTAAAGAGCCGATGGAATGGCACAGTGGGGAACTGTTCAGTGCACAGCCTTCTTGCTCTACAGATGTATCCTAAACGGTTGATTTTTTCTGTCATGTTTTAGGTGCAGTTCAGGACCACTCCTTGTTCTGTAAGGGCTCTGCTGAATTCTTGTGTGAGTGAGAGTGTGTGCATGTACATACATTTTGGTTGTTTTCATGAGAATTTTAATCTGAACAGGTTTTACCTAGTGAGATTCACTGGACGGGGTTTGACTGCTCTTGTATTTGTGTTGTGGCTAAATAAAGGAGAAAGAACAAAGTATTTTAAATGACATGATTGTTTGATATATATCAGTGGAGAATTCTGTGCCTCTGGGTGTTACGGGAGATGTCAAACAATTGCTACTTAGTCCTGCTGTGGGCATTTGTATTTACTTTTTTCTCAAATATTATGGCATACTTAGCTACAGTAGCTGTGTACATGAGGAACTGCAGTGCCTCAGGCTAACAGTGGAGGGAAGGATAACGTAGGAGTCATTTTGTGTGTCACTTCTACTTGCCTGGCAGTGTGTGGGCGACAGCAAAGGCACCAGGGTTACTGCTAAAGGAGAGGTTAAAGCTGCACTACACCTGAATATTCTTACTGTTTTGTATAAATATTAAAAAGTGATCATCTTTGCAGAGGCCTTTTCTAACTCGTGTCATATAGCTCTGTAACAAAGTCTTGTGCCTAGCAGTTGGGTTTAGCTTAATGTTCAGTGCATTAGTGCAGAGTCTACCCAGGGTCTCTTGACTGATCCTCTGTTTGTTATTGAGTGGTACTACCAGTGTCTTACACGTTTTCTTGAACTAACAACCTGTCAGGCTTACACGTAGATAGATTTTTCTCCAGATGTGGTCTGTTAGAACATCAACAACTTCTGGAAGTACCTTGCTTCTTTCCTGTACATTTGAATTTATAGTACACTTGTGTTGGTAAATGGCACATCCTTGTCTGGATTTAGCTCTGCCAGAATAGCAGAAAGAGCTCGGCCCTGTGGGAGACGAGACCTTTTTTTAAAGACGGGCTCCAGGGCCAATTAAGGAGTGGCATTGATGAGAGGCTTTCTCGGAAGAAGGATTGCCGTGAGGCTGGAAAGAGTGGGAGAGCATTCAAGTGCGTAACCTTGTTTTACCTTCCTCCCTAGGCTGTAGGAGACCACTGCTAGAAACGAAATGCAAAACGCTGTGGGAGCTAGAAATATATAGGTGTTATTAAGGAGAGATTATAGAGCACAGTATTTCATGTAGAAACATGAAATAAGAGGCTGTAAAATTCCAAATCCAGTTTCCTTTTCACAGTGTGTATTGTCTCCTGTTTAATTATGCTCTGCCCTGTCCCTAATAGGTTTTTATACCAAATTAACAACTCCTACCTAGAAGATTGCTATAGTGCATGCAACTATTCTTTAGATCTTTTAATAAATGGCAATGCTTCTCAGCCTTTTAATGGTTATTTCATTGACATTCAAATGACTTTGCCTGCCTCTAAATAGCTGGCTCTTTTGTGTAGAAAGACCCCTATAATTATTTTCGTCCCACTGTCCTACTCTTGAATGGACTTCAGAAGCAGAGAGTGCAATAAAAGTTTAGCTGCTGGTGTTTGTCTCTATACCCACTGTCTTCTCTTTCCATTACCAGTGGCAAAGGTATTAATGAGAAGTACTAATTTTATTCAACTGTTGCACTAAGTCTATATTAATTTTTAGGGACTCAAAATCTACTGATTGTTATTGTAGAAAGAGATGAATGGATTCTAGCAACTGACAAAACCTAGTAATTCAAATGGGGAAGTGCAGGACTCTATTGCTACTTGTGCTGCTAACTTACTAAATTATGCTTGGCAATCACTTAATCCATGTCTGTGTTGTCAGCTGTGAAAAAGGGATGGCAGTGCTTGTTTTCCCTTCATCAAGACACAGTGGTGGTTAGAAATTTTCTATACGAATGACAATGCTGTTGTTTCTCAAAAACTACGGTTCTGAGATGTGTGGCTATTCTTCTTTCCTGTAGGATGCTAGGTTTCTATGGACAAAGTGAGAAAGGCAAAATAAGCTTGCTTCTACAGACAACAGATATCTCCTGAACCCAAAACATTTATTTGTTTACCCTATTGCAAAAGAGCAATTCAGGAGCACAGGCTTAACCAGAGGGATGCCGGAGAAGAAAGGAAATGCATATGTGACTTGATCCCATGACCCCCTGAACTACCTTCAATTGCTTTGGATGAACTATGTCTGTCCGGAAATCCTCAGGCTAAAGCTTTGTGTGGGATTTAAGATGATGTGTATTTCTTATAAGCTAATATTATCTTCCTTTATCAAGGAAGCTGGATTTGAGTGCAGAATAAATTTAAGAGGCTGGTGAGTGCTGCATAAAAGCAGATAGAAACCTTTGGAAATCATTCTGCGCTGTGGCGTAAAGGCACAGCTCATGAAAGTGACATTTTTTAGCTTTTGGAAAGAAGCTGTCAGTAGTTCTTAAGACAGTTTCTGTTCAGTGCTCCTGTCTTAACACTAGTAAGTATGACAGGGTTTATTAGGATCATGCTGAAAACCCCATGAATCCTGGCTATTGCTCTCTTCACTCACACATCAGCATGTGAGTCCCCAGGTGACAGGAGCCTTCCTAGACTATTGCATAGTGGTGGGAAGCCTGCCAGGTTTTTTTTTGCCTCAGCAACAAACAAGCCCAAGTGAGCACTGATAAACTGAAATCCTTCTTCCTGTTTTATATTGTGTGCATATTCACAAGTGCTGCTTGCCAGAAACTCCCAGTTTGGATTGTAACATACTCTGTATGGAGCTGGAAGTCTGCAGTGAATAGTGTGGAGGTCATGGGCTTTCTGCTGGAAGGCAACAAAAATGATTTACAAAGCCTGTTTCTGAGGCCATACATGAAAGGTTGTGGAGATGGGTTGTGGTACTTGTGACTCAGTACACCAAGGCATGAATATGTCCATGTATTAACCAGCCTGCCCTGCCTCATGCACTACATGGGGCAGTGTGTGCGCTGCCGGTAATTGAATGCCACTCTCTCTCCATTTGCCCAGCTTATAAATAAAAATTAGAGCAGTCCCTTTCTTCTGGAGTCAGAAGATGCAGGCATTGACTCATGCTTGCAATATAGTAGCTTGACTGCGGAAATAAATGTTGAAATGCCAATGCTTAGTAAGATACAGATACTTGAAGGTGTCTTTTGGGAGTCTGAAGTGTTCATTTGGTGAAAGCTTTTATTAAGGAAGTGCTTGAGTATTATATGTTGTTCTCTCATATTCCAGCTAGTCCCACGCAATTTTTCTCTAGCAAATTCTGCTCATCATTCTTGCAGCTTGAAGCAGTGGACCAAACTGCCTTGCTTTGACCTGTGCTGTGTACAGCTTGCCCAAGCCCTCCCAGCAAAGTAAAGTTCATAGGCAGTTGTTTTTTCATTTTTCTTGATTGCACCATGTAACACAACTGTATAATGCGGGGGGTGGTGGGGTGGTGGTGGTGGGGTATCTATGTGCTCAAAAGAGCTAAGCACTGGGGGCGTTCTGCCCTGCTTATAGAGCCCTTAACCACATTACGCTGCTTGGACCGTTTCAGACCAGGCCCCTTTCTTCAGGTGAAGCCTCCTGGAAAGGAAGAGGGGGTTGCTGGAGCCAGCTGTGCACATCTGCATTGCTGCTCGTCGAGGCAGCCTCAGCACAAGGAGATCTCTGCAGATGACTTGCTTCTCTCCGCATTGGAAAGGCTTCTTGGAGCTTCCAGATAGCTTGTCTCTCTCCAAGGTAAGCTGTAAAATCTAGGCACAGACAGTGGCAACAGGTTAAATGCTGACAGTACGTGCATTTCTCTGTTTTGCACTGCTTTCACAGAATAAGGGTGCTGGGAGTAGAAGAGTTGGTGAAACAGCTCTGTGAGAGAATGGCAGGGAGCAGGAAGGAAGGCTGATGTGCAGGATCAGAGGAAAACTGAGGCTGTGAACAGATGGATGAAGACTTGCATTGTTTGCATTGCCTGTTGCAAAGATATGGAAATGAGTGACATCAGATGACAAAATAAGCTGCATGAAGGTTTGTAAAGGATTCAGAGTAGGGAAGGCAATACTCTTGGTATTCATAATTCTGCTCAACAAGCCAGAATCAGATGAGCAACATAGAAAGACTGAGGCACATAATTTAAAACCAGTAAGGTGCTGAAACAAATGTGTGTGAATTTCTTCATTGTATTTGATGGGTCATCTTACTGGCTAGGGAGGAACCAGGGCTCAGATGGACTGTCGCTGGCTGTAAGAATGCATCACAGGATAATTTACTGATTGCATTTGTACGATCTGGTCAAGTGAGTGTAAGGAGTTCAAGGAATTAAAGCATGGTCCATGCATGAGAGGGGGCTTGTGACCCAACTTGACAGAGAATTTGATACATCAGGATAACTGATACAAGCACCTAATGACTGGCAGCCACTTCCACAAATCTCTCAGCCTTCATCAGTGGCTACCACCTAGCTGCTGGTGCAGCCACTTAGCTCCTGGATTTTGGGGTGGTGTTTCTGGGCATGTGTTAGCTGTCTACATAGTTATGAGGTCTCCTCCATCAGGTGAGTAGGGCAGCTGCACATTCAGTCCAGTAGTGGAAAACTGGCTCTTCTAGTGAAAGTGAGTATGGAACCTGCTTTTGAGATAAGGAACATCTGGTAGAGAGAATGCGGGGTTGTTAACTCGCTTTGTATTATATATCTACTATTGATAGTGCAGATAGTAACTTAGTAATACTGCTTCTTATTATCATCAAGCCTGTCTCCTTTAACAGAGGCCATTTCAGAGCCTGAATTTCAGTATCAAAAGATGAAATGAGAATAATCATAATCTGTTGTTGTTGTTCAGCAATGGTTTTGTAAAAGTTTGTGGGATTGGATAATGATTAAAAATGTAGAAAAAGGAACTGAAGTGTGTGCTGTAGGAACTCTTTTACATGGTACACAGCAGGTAGATCTATTTTTTACTTCATCAGGAAAACATCAATGTGATTGAAGAATGTTCCCTGTGTAATGCAGATGCCTAACTGTCTGTAGATTGCTCCTTTGAATTTCTCTGGGATCCATTGCGTCTTCTGTTAAGAGGAAATTATCAACAACAAGAGGAAATCCTGTACTAGTACTGAATAGTCCTTATTTTAAAGGTACTTCCCTTCTTGTGGGAATTGTATATAATCAGAACAACACTCCATAAAACAGACAAATTATTTTAGAAGGAGACAGGTCAGCCTTTTATTTAAAAGGTCTGACGTTATTGTACATAAGAAAACCAATTGTTAGAGTGGATGACATTCTTCCACGAGCTGCCTGTGCTTCCCAAAGGTGGGACAAAGTTTAAGGCACTGGTAACAGGAAGCTTGGGCTCCTTAGAGACTTTCATGCTTTCTGGAGCACGCAATGACAAAAATACTCTTTTTCTTCCCAAAAATAGCATCAGGAATAAGAATGATTGTACTTTACCCTGTTAAGGACTGGAATAGGTGGAGATGCAAATGATGCACATACATGTTGGACAAAAATAAATATCCATTCAGCTGGGGTGGGCACGAGTAAGGTGCATTAGCCAGCGGTGTGTTGGAAAGGCCATGCAAGGAGAAAGAGCAGCTCTTTTGAGGACAAACCCTTCCCTTCTATTAGGTTTCCAAGATCTGACCCTCTGTATTTCAGCTTCAGCTGCACACACCCTTGTCATCACACAAACCAGTACGGGCTGAGCAAGGGGCAGGCGCAGCTCCCACCTGAAGCCAGGGGCTGAGCTGCCACATGGCCACAACTGTCCCCCAAGATTTGGGGCATGAAATCAACAAAGCACACTGAGAGGTGTGATTATAGATCTAAAGCTAAGTGGTTGTCACTTCTGTTAAATCTGTGCCTGTTTCAAAGGAGAGGGTTGAAATCCCTGAAATCCCACCTACCTGCGGCGCCCCCCCCCCCCCCCCCCCCCAAGCCCAACCAGCCATGAAGCTGTGAGAGCCCTGAATGAACCACTCACTGAAATAAATTAAAGGAAAATCTGTTACGGGGCTTTAAAAATCTTTGGGCTGTTGTTGTTTTAGGCAGAGCTTGTCTAACTTTTATCTCCTCTCTGGGAAGTAGGGAGGCTCCCTGCTTTGTGGTGCTGACAGAGGTCTGCAGGACTCTACACAGCCCCCCCCGGCCCGACCTCATCCTGCCAGTCACCAGACTGAAGCCTCATTTTCTGCCCCTGCAGCACAGCAACATCCCAGGCTGAAAACACAGCTTCAATGGCAGGGCTGGCTGAGAGCCACAGGGGCCCAAGGCTGGGAATTCCCATGGTCTGCCCCCAGGGACAAAGCTGAAGGAGTGACGCATCAGGTTTCCGGGTAGAAAAATCTCTGCTTTTTTTTTTTACAGCATCAATATTCTCATAATGTGCTAGCCAGACAGTCTGACTTTATGCATTTTTTAAGCAAAGAGGGAGCAATAGTGAAATTATTCTTTAGCTTTCATTTTGGCTGTATACTTTCTAATGCGAAAGAAAAAAAAGGTTCAAAATCCTTTCCTGCTGCCAAGTCCTCTGCTAGGAAGCGCAGCCTTCCCTCCGCACGATTTTCATTGCCTTGCGTGAGATAGAAACCCAGCCTGTACCAAACGGCTGCTGAGAAAGCTGTGATTCAAGCTTTATATAATGAAATACTTTTTATACCAGAGTCTGTTGGGAAACAGCCTGTTCAGCTCCAGCTATCTGCATTGCATTAACTTTTATAACCCAAAACTCCCATCAGAAAGGAGATTGTTACGAGATTGTATTTGACACATCCCAAACAAGGTTCCTTCAACAACTGCGCCTGACTGGCAGAAAAAGGCTAGAGAAGACTTTGCCAGGGGCTAGTGCCACCTCAGATTTAATTCTTTGGCGGCAGTGCCTGCTCCTCACTCGTTTGTACTAGAAGAACTGTTGCACCATTGCTGCTAATCCTATGGGACAGTGAGAGGTGATGAAGACAAATTTGTACACCTAACTTGTACCCAGCACCTATCCCCACCTTGTTCCAAGATGGCAGAAGCTGCAGAATGAAATGTGTTCCAGGGGAGTGGGTAGGGCACAGGGGAAAAGCTGAGACCCCTTTTATGTTGAAACCTGACTCTAAAGAGGAGGTTTTGATTAATAAGCCTCCTTCTCCCTATCCCTAGGGCTTTTTAGTCTCAGCAGTATGACATTTGCCACCCCACCCCCCACCCCCAGTTATGTGATATTTGCAGTGTCCTGTGGAGGTGTAGCACTACGTTCTGCATAGGGAGTTTGGACTCAGAAAGTTGAAAACCAAATAGCTGAGTTGCTTAGCTGAGGGGTTTCAGGCTGGGTTGGTTTATTTCTGCAGGACTTCAGCAGTTCCTGGATTCAAAGCACAGCTGCTCCTGACTTTCTGGAAGACATAGAGTGAGTTCTTCTTCAGATCAGACGGAGCTACTTCCCGCGTCAGAGTTTCAGGCAATGAGGAGCACAGGGAACATTTAGGAAGCTTTTCCTAGTCTCCTACACTTAAGCAAATGTAAGCAAAAAAAAAAAAAAAAAAAAAAAAAAAAAGAATCCAGTTCCCACAGTACCCTTCAGTACCCTTAACTTTAAGACTCTATTTCACACTCCAGAGTCTCCTAACACATTCAGCTATTTCAGCAACAACTGGAGTCCTTCACTATTCCCTGATGAGAAGAAATCCAGCCAGTGGTTGGAATGAAACAGATTTCTTAGGCAAAATTAATACTTCCCTTAGATGTGTTTTGTGTGTTTGATTTCACAACTCAACACTGTATTTTTAACACAGTCTTTTGTATATAATGTAGTAGGTCTCAAATAAATTATATGAAAGCACAGCTTCCTTTATGATGTCTCAGATAATCATATGTATGGTTCATCAGTAGGGCTGAAGGCCTTGGACTTGCTACTTAAAGCCCTCCAACTGAGAGGGATAGTTGGTGACACGTAGGTTATCTTCATGTGGACCGGTTCTAGAGAAGAGTGGGTTTAAGGGGGAGAAAAGTATCCATCTGAGGAGCTCTGTGTGGGGGTGATGGTGGAGGATGCACAGCTGAAGGCTCTGTTCAGATGGCACAAATTGCAAGTGTGGCACTGGGTCATGGTAGGGGTATGGGGAGGTGCAAGCTGGGATCCCAGTGGAAACTTGCAGTGACAAAAATATCTTTTTTTCTGTGAAAATGTGAAAATTGGCAGTTAGAATGCAGATTTGTGAGAAGTTACAGGCATGAAAGGAAACTGGCTGGGACTGTGTAATTGAGGAAGGGCTCGTGTGTGAAGGGAGAGGATACTCTCTCTCCTCAGTCTTCCTCGTTTTCCAGAGATGCCATGGTGGTTACCAAGACTGCATGACTCAGTAGTAACTTGGACACCAGAGGTAGGATCGCCACCAGCTGGGCTGCACCTTTACTCAGACTGAAGTTGCCTCCATTCATGAAATGAACGTAGTTACTTGGATGAGAAGCTGGCAGTAAAACATTTTTCCTTTTGCACAAGGTGACCCAGAACCTGAATTGCTGCAGACACAGCTGTGCTCTTACAGTCTTCCTTGGGCACAAGCAGTACTGTAGTAGATTATTTTTCCCCTGACTAATTGCTTGTTTCCCTCCTGTTACCTCTCTAGTTCTACTGCCTGATACCAGGAACAATCACAGATGTGTAGCCCTACACGCGGCTCGGTTGCTTCAAATAGCTGATCTGTACCTTGGAGTGATGGCGAGAACCTATACAAGAAATGAACAAAGAGCCCTTTTAACCTTGGATGAGTAGTCTCTTCATGATGTGTCAGGAAAAAAAACCATATTTTGGACAGGAGGCTTGTTTAGGGGTCCCTTGTAAGAGAAGAAAGACTAAACCACCTTAGAGCAGGTAGGAAAATTTTTCCGGAGGACATGCAAAAATATGTCAGTTATGTCTCTTCTTAGGGAGTGTACAGAAAACACATTACAAATTAATGTCTCTGGAACAATTTCATTTTATGCTCTGGCTTTCACAAGACAGAGGAGGAAGGCTGTGAGGCAGCAGAGCAATCAGTGTATTCAGTGGCATGGCCCATGGGACCAAAGGAGTGCTGTTTGGGGCGGGGGTGTTGGCTACACAATAGCAATGGAGCTATTTGGGAAACGCTTTCATACAATTTTATGAGAGAGAGAAAATAGACGCCTATAGAAATAAATTTTACAACTCTGTTGGTTTAAAAGAGAATGAGAGTGCAATGCGGGTGCTTTTGTTCCAGCAGAGGACTTTATAGCATGTATTGTCTCCTGACGTCTCTGGCTTTCTGCAGGTTGGGGTACAGTGGGCTGACTCCCTTTGGTTTTCTTTCCCTCTAAGGCCAGCAACTGTGTCTGGGCTCAGTTCTAACATGTGGGGCACAAGGGAAAGAGGATTTCCTTAAAATAAACAAAACGAACCCAAAAACCTGTGCAGAGGCTTGGCACCATGGGTAATAATTGAAGTTTCACCCTGCTGTCTTCATGGGGATGAGATCACTGTTGCAGTCCAAGAGTGCCATTTCTTCCTGGGACCTGCGGGATCAAGTGTTGAAAATGGTCAAAACTTCAAAATAATAATTTCAGTACCACTGAGTACTGAGAGATCCCTTACAGAAAATAATCTAGTGTCAGGAAATAACTTTCTGCTCTGGAGCTGTACTGGCATCTTGATGGAGCTAGAGCATTACACTTCTGCAAATACCTATTCCAGATGAGAAGTCATGCTTATGGTCTTAATAGGTTTGAATGAACTGTTATTAAAAAATGAGAAAATAGTACCGGGAAGCCCAGTCCAAAAAGTGGAATGCAGTGCACCCACTGGACTATCGGAGTCCTGCAGGCTCACAGACAAGCACGCCTAGAAAGTAACAGCAGTTGTGGGCGTCACTGCAGATCCTCCTTCCCGGACCCTGAACTTCCTTCTACAATCTTAGAGGTAACCTGGCCTGTGCATCACATGCAAGGGCTGGCATGGCGTGACCTTAACAACGTGCGCACCAATAAGGCATCCAGTTGAGCAGGGAAGGATCAGTGTTAACAATTTTTTTCCTAACAGATGCTTAATTCTAGACAATTTGTCGAACAAGTGCTGGTATCAAAACCGAACCAGGTCGCTTTGACTTTTAAGAGGCAGTGATGCCTTGGCTAGGGAGGGAACCTGATGATGGCAAAGCACAGGGTTTGCCTCTCATGTTGCTGAAGTGCCAGAAAGGAAGCCCAGGCTTCTGGGAGGGAATGTTTGCCATCTACTTCCCTCTGTTGACTGAGTTACTGAAGTACACTAAACTTGGGTAAACTGAAGGAAAACCCGACAGACAATAAAGCGGGGTTGAAAAGCAGACAATAGGCCAGATTCCTGGCATTTGTGAGCCGGTGGAGGTTTGCTCAAACTACTGCAATGGCTGAGGACTGACCCACTTTGCTCTTAGTTTAAGCAGCCTCCTTTATACAAGACCATGCACTCAAAAAGAAAAGACGTCTGATGTGTACACACTTTTGCAGGTGCTTCATCTTTTTAATGTCTAAATAATAACACTCCAACCTCAACTTTTCTTTGCATCAAACTGTCAGTCATTGCTGGCACTTGGCATAAAATCAGGGAGGAAAGCGAAGCAGAACTACAGTATTCTTGTTCCAATGCTGTTCTTAAAACAGCAACTTCGTATTAGTCACCACAGCTACCAAATGTGGGCAGTAGTTCGGGAGAGCTTTCCAAGAGTATTGCTTTCTGTCACTGAAATGTTGGTAAATGCACACTGTCGGGAAGGCTCAGTTTCCAGTCCTTCATGGAGTGCGATAGAAATGTAATATACATTACGGAGAGATACTTTTCTTAAACCCTAACAGGTCATTTGCACTGGAATCAAACAGCATAATATCCATCATCCTGTCCTGCTCTGCCTTGACCGCAGAGTATACATTTCCCTCTTCTGGGCAGGGAGAAATGGCAGCAGTGACTCATGTTTGATGCTTATGTCATTTGACATGAAAACCATTTCCACTGGAGACTTGCAAGACCCTGGCTTGCAGTTTCTTTTGTTTTCTCACTACTTCTTTTGCACCCTCCTACGTGACATTGTGTTTGAAAATGCTGAAAGAGATGCTCAGTTGGCATAATATCCACATGATGTATTTTCTGCTGACAGAAGAGTGTTACTCAAAGGGGCTTCACCTCTCTATAAAGCACCCCTCAAATCTGAACAGATTTATGTTTGTGCTGGTTGCCTGAGGTGCACTGCAAAACAGCACGTCTGTGCCCAGGAACAGACTTCACCCGTGACAAAGGCACCTCCATGGCCTCGACACAACCCTTCTTCTGGGCGTACGGGTGGCTTTGAGATGTCCCCTGAATTGGCTGAAAGAGCACCACAAGCTCTGCACCGTCTTTTGACAAGTGAGCTGAAGTGCCCCATGACCTGCTGTACACTTTGCTGCAGCTCACCCTCTGCTGAGATGCTCCTGCCTGGGAAAGAACTTAGAAATACTGTGGATTTCTTTAAGAGAGTAAATTTCATAAAGCTTTTTGGCAACAAGATGCGATCATCTGCCCATCTGCAGAATATATTGGCTGGCCACCACATGGTAGTTGTCAAAAATAGCCATGGGATCTCCTGAACGTGCCAAGGAATGCTGCAGCTCTTTATTGGTGGCCTTTGATCAGAGGCACAAGCTCATGATTTTCTTGGCTCTGTTTAGCAGATATATGTTTTAGGACTCTGGTTTTAGCTGTCATCACCAGGCATCGTTTGTTGTTGTCTTTACTTCGAGCCTGCTCTGGTACATACAACTACCAGTGGATTTTTTCAAAGGTCAGTCATTTTTTAACACTGGGATGAACGAGGTTCTTCCCTCATTCAGCTCCTACATGATGCTGTGCTCACTTGGGGTACCCTGCCAGAATCCTAAATAATTCTAAATGACATGGAATCACTATTGTGCTCTCCTACTCCCAGCAGTTCCTTCTGGTTCCCTCAGATGTTCTGAGTGATGGACCACTGGGGCCACACCCAAAACCATTTATCATTAAATCAAGTGAGTATAAATGTTCTGTCATTTACATCTCTCTCCAAAAGGGCTGATAAATAAACTCCTCTTTGGGATGGATTAAAATAGATATAAGTAATCTTTGCAGTTACCTTCACAGATGCCTAGCTACAACCTATACAACATGTCCTTGACTTTGGTTTTAGCTGTCAACACAATGGAAGATTCAGATAGGATGCACAGGGCTGTGGCCTGACTTTCTGCTTTGAGGATAGGTTCGTTTGTGACTGGGAGTTATGGTAAAGCAGGCAAGCTCCTCCGTGCATTTCTTCTTGCTGTTGACATGAGACCAATGTTGCCTTGCATTCAACACATGACGTCTTGCTCTTAATACATACTACTGCTTAGATACTTTGTTGAGATGTAGAGTCTGTTATTGTCTGTATGTATTGTACCAAACCTACTGTTCTGACGGCTTCATTAATAATGTAACAAAGACTGATAAACTCGTGAGAGCTCTGGCAAGCTGGAAGGTAGCTCACCCAGAAAGTTCATCTGTGTCAGAGAGTGAAGAGATGCAGCTCCTGAGCTGAGTCCCACACAGAGTCACACACAGATATTTAATCAGGTAAATTCTTTCTTTGTAGGAAGCCAAAGACGGTATTTCGTTTGCTGATACTGCTTTTTTTTTCAATTTGCAGTCAGATACAGCTACTGTTTGGCTGCATGTGATGAATGAAAGAATGATTGCCATAGTTCCAGATCAACAGCAATGTGCTTTCCACTTCAGGGAAAATTATGCCATGGTATCCAGATAAAAAGAGGATGTTGTCTGAAGGGCTGTAGTGTGCGCCTTTTCTTATTTATTCAAGTGACTCTAAATGTTTCCTTTTTACAGTGACTCAGCTTTTCAGCTATGAGGTTATGAATGACCTGTTTGGAGCTTGATTCAACATTTACTGACACTGTAGTACACATTTCTGTTGGTATTAGTGAATATTCACATCAAATCCTCCATTAGCTGTGCAAAGATCAAATGAATGACCACATCTCTTAAATGTTATCTTGTCCTTTTCTATGAAGTTTACAATTAATTTTCAATTGTGTGGTTTTTAACATGCAAAGGTTTAAATGTATAACTGAAAAGATTTTACTTTGAGGATGAATTTATTGTGACTGTTATAGCACCATCAGTTTTTCTTTAGAATAATAAAAACTGAGATAAAGTTTCAACATCAAAAATTGATTCAGTATTTCCTTAGGGATGAAAACGTAAATATCAAAACCAATTAAATCCTAATATAATACAAAACATTTGCAGCACTTACTAGCAATGTCCAGTTAAAGAATTCCATATATGCTCAGAATACCACAGCGATTTCATTTAGGATAGGATAGGATGGGATGGGATGGGATAGGATAGGAATTGGACTGGTTCAATTGGAAGGGACATACAACAGTCATCTAGTCCAACTGCTTGTCCAATTCAGGGCTGACCAAAATTAAAGCATGTTATTAAGGGCACTATCCAAATACCTCTTAAACACTGACAGGCTTGGGACATCGACCACCTCTCTAGGAAGCCTGTTCCAGTGTTTGACCACCCTCTCAGTAAACAAATACTTCCTAACACCCAGTCTAAACACCCGCATTCTCTTTTAAGAATTCATGAAAATGGTCTTGGCTTAAATAGATTAAGTAAGTCAGATTGTGATTAATGGGAAAGGGAAAGAAACTTATCCTTAAGTAATTTTGCAGATCCACATCTGGTTTTTGAGAGGCAAAGTGGATTATTCGCAAATTAAACACTTCTTCAGTTTGACAACAAGTTTAGATTCTATGCAAGTCCTTGTGTGTGACTTAAACAGTTTTCCATAGGGTAAGCATTGCACTCTTTCAAGAAGCACCTATGAATTGATGAGGTCCAAACACCCAAAATGATGTGTTACCTTGTTATTTATGTTACTTTACCCCCTTATGCAAATCCCAAAGAATGACCTGCATTTGCCATGAAACACTTTTACCAGGACCTGTGAGTATTTTCTTGTTTTATAGCATGATGGAAAAAATACAGAAGATGGGGTAACCAGGCATATTTTGGAAATTGTCTGCTGTCTCCTTTACATATTTTTCTCTACCGTGGTCTCTGAGACCTCTTTTGTTGGAAAATATTAAGCAGTTTGTAGTAAGGGTGGTGGTGTCCTTCCTAAGATGTTCAATAGCACCTGAGAAGTTATTGAATTCACATTTTCTTATGACTGCTGTACCAAACGATCCCCAGTGCCATGCACAGGCTTACTCAGAGGATGGTAACTTGTAAGGGTACCTAAGGCACTTGTTTGGGAACTTGGACCATCAGAGAGGCCCACTTAACTAAGGTAGGTATCATGTGAGTCCTCCAAAATGTGAGTGAGAAGACAAAATCAGAAAAGCTTTACTTTCTGCTTTGAGTTGCCTTGAATTTAATGCCATGTATAGGAACAGTATCTGTGCTTCCAGCGACTTTTCGAAGGCATCTTAAAATCTGTTAGTGGTGGCCAGATAATTGCAGCCAGCTGAATGCAGGACATTTTCACCAGAACCATGTACATATCTGGCCTGCTCTTTGCATGGGAGTGGCCATTCTGTGCCGTGCAGGTGGCCTCTGGTTCCTGAGGAGGCTGTTTCTGTGCTTGGCTATAGACTATTTCTCTTCTTGTACATGACAAATCCTCCTTGCTGGCCCCTTTGTCAGAGGGTGGGTTTTTTTCTGCAGTGTTTTCAATAGTTATGTGAAAATAATTTTATAATTCCATATGGTGTGGTTAATGCTTCATAGATTATATTGCTTTAGGGACATATCATACCCAATGCCTATGAAGACACGCAGGTAACAGTTTCTCCAGTAGCAGGCTGATTGCTACCCTTGCTATTGAAGGTGCCACATCCTTAATTTTATAGTGGACTTGTTCCTCAGATTTAAATTTAATAAAATATCTGTGATTACTGACATGGTTACCTCTGTGGTGTAGCAGCTATCTCATGCAATGCAATAAATAGCATGAATATTCATGGTATCACCCACATACCCACTTGCTTTTGTCTTCCTAAAGCCTGTCACTTCATTGATGCAACTTATCTCCATCTCAGACATTTTCTCAGAAATAACCCTCAAGATGGTAAGATTCAAGAGCATTACCTAATTTTGAGAAAATTGTGGAGTTGTTCTGACTCTTCTGTAGGCATTTTGATATTTCAAATTTATAGTTTTTCTTTAAGAACAGCTGCTGAATAAAACTGCAACTGCTCTAGCTACTTGCAGCTGTATTTTCAGCCAGCCCTTGTCTGGCTGAGTGTAATGGAGATAATTTCATATTCAATTTCTGTTTGCTTTCTTTTAAGACCGGTGTAAACATAGAGGTCAGCTGAAGAACAATACTGTCTTCATAGTGATGCAAAGATGCGAAAGCATGTTCTAAGCCTTTTTCTTAGTGAGATAATATGCACTGTGCAAAGGCTTTTCTGTGCTTTCAGTCAGCTACAGCTTCTACTAAAAGGCTAGTGGAAAGAAAATAAGTCATTGTTAACACCAGAATAACGAATAAATCACTGAATGAGAAAGATCATGTTTTCCCGTGTTACACAAACCAAGAAAGATTAAGTTTACGGGTATAGCCATGCTGGGAATCAGCATCAGATTATTTGTGTTTGATTTCCACTGCAGGGAGAGAAAGATCAATACTACATTCCGCAGAGATCAATATACTGCTTAGAAGCATGGTGTGTTTCTTTTTTAATTATTCATTTTTGTTTACACTCCAGATCTGTACATCATCCTATGCTGGGCATAGGACTTTAAAGCTACAAAATGCATACAGAGCTCTGTCAAGATGGGATACTTAGTTGAATTCTTGGTTTTGTCCTGCCTTTAAGTCCATTGGAAAATAGTCTGAAGTGTGGTGGAAAAAAGGAGAGGTACAGGCTATACCTATGTGCTTTATTCCCTTGGGAAGCAATTATCTTTGATTTAGAAACCTCTTGCCTTTCTCCTTTTTCCTGGAGAATCCGTAGAGCATTACAGGTAAAATAGTATCTGGCTGCATGGTGGTCCCCCTGTGTTACAGGACAGGGGAAAGCAGGGATCCCCTTCCAGCGAAGTGAATTATTTTCCTCCAAACTAAGAAAAATCTAATTTCTCTCAGAAACGAGTAAAATAGGAAGATGAAAAAACATTCCCTATGTTTTATTGGCCCAAATAAAAAGAGAGGAATTTTTCTAGTATTAAAACATAGAAAAAAATCCAGTTTTCCATATGAACTGGGACAGTGCTCCATGCTTACAGCAGTAAGCAGTAGCATCTCTGGGTGACCTGTGCTACCTAGGAGGGTTTTTGTGTGGCAGCTGTTCGCCCCAGGCCAGAAGCTTTGAAAATTGGAAATGAGCATGGGTATCCATGAGTCAGGAGAAGAACCATCCCACTCCTGAGACACTGGGTGGAGGGAGGCTCCCTCCTCAGGGGAAGGACTACGCTTTGGCTGGTGACTGCCAGGAACAGGAGCTGGCTTGTGCAGGCCAGGGAGGCACATCTGTACCTCCGTGTGTGACACCGTGGAGCATGGCTGTTGAAACAGAGCAAGCCTCAAGAGTTGCACTGCTTAAATGGGGAAGAAGTACAATAATTTGGCAATGTATAGACAAGCAAACTGTACCTTTGAGGGATGACTCTGCTTTCGTGCTGGTGTTAGAGTAGGGGTGGGTGACTAGGGTTCAGAGTGTTGGGGAGCTGCTGGTCTGGAGGAACAGAAGATGTTTATCCAGGAAATTTCCCTTGTTTCACAACAACTTCAGAGTTTCTTGCCTGCCTGTCTTTTTTTGAAAGAACTGATGAGCTTCTTGAAGACACAGCAGATAGCAGACACCACTACCAGGTAAAATCAAACACCTGTGGGGCTTACAGTCATGAGATGCTACAGATACCAGAAGTTTTGCATTGGCCTGAAAAAGTGATTAGACGTCTTAATAAAAGAAAATATCCATCAGGGATATTAATGTACTATGTAATTATTGCTCAAGCAGCTTTAGAAGTGCATATTGTTGGAGCCTGGAGGAGCATTGCCATGTGTCTGTACTGTTGCTATACTCATCTTTGAGCATCTGTAACTGGCACCGGTAGTGGCTGAGTACTGGGCCAAATGACTGCTTGGTCTCAGACCCAGTGCTGCTGCACTTGTAAGTGAAGGTTCTAAAGATGCAAAACCTTCAAGACATCATTCTTGCAGTTAGGGACTTGTCTAATCCAGAGGAAAACAGTAGGAAAAGAAAAAAGAGTCTGGAAAAGCTTAAAAAAATCAGTCAACCTGTTGGGGAGCCCTGCTCAGAGCTACAGGACAAACCCACAAGTCCTGCCCACACTCTTCCCATCCCACCCACCTCTGGCAGAGGTCTTGGCAGGGAGGTGCAGCGAGGGAAGTGGCTGAGTGGCTTTGGAAGTCAGCCTCAGCATCACAGCAGACAGCTGGACTGACCAAATGCCTCCTGGAGGAGAGAGGGAATTAGATTCACTTTAATACCCACAAAACTCACAGAACACCCAACGACTAACTGGGCTTTAATAGAAAAATACAGCAGCAGCCAGCCTGGCTGCAGGAAGAGTGAGGAACCATGATATGGGAAGCCTTGACCAGAGGAACCTGCTGCACTGGAGGAAAAAGAGCTGGAGTCTGGTTGAGGACAAAGTGCCAGCTCTGCCTTGACTCCAGGGTCTGCAGAGACCTGCGCAGCCGGGGTGGCTCTGCCTGCCCACTGCACCAGCCGAGCCAAGCCAGCGGTGAGCCGGAGCCCACCAGCTGTGCTACAGCAGCTGGGAGCTTGCGTTTGTGTGTGCTGGGACTCCCAGCATGGAGTTGCTTGACTGGGGAGATCCTGTTTTCAAACTGGCTGAGCTCAGCCAGCTCTAAGCCCAGGCCAGGGAGCTTAGGGCTGTTTGAATACGTCCTTGCATATGGGACACAAGAGCCAGCAGATGTTTTGGGCAATGCAAAGGACTTTGTATGGCCAAGACTGCTTGCTACATCTATGAACATTAAAGATGCTTTGGCCTGGAGGCCAAATGGTGCAAACAGCCTGGGTAAACAATCACAGCATCCAAACAGTGCAGCTGTGTGCAGGCTGCCTGGTGGGAGCGTGGGACTCCCCAGCCCTGCCTGGGACCTGCCAGGCACAGCAGCAGCTTGTACTGACCAAAAGTGTGCCTGGCAACACTGTAAACACCGTGTGTTCCAGAGCTCTGGAAGAAGATGTCTGGCTTATCAACTTCTTGGTAAAATGACTAAGTAGGGAAAACGGTATTAGGTGGGTTTTTTGTTTTTCACTGCCTCCTAGTCCTCCACAACTATGTAGCTCTGAAAGAAAAAATATCTGTCTTTGGCCTTGATATGGAGAGACTGAGCACCCTGGATAACCATAAAAATAATGGGAAATAATAAGGAAGAATCTCTGTTATTTCAATGTTGTAAATTCCAGCTTGGTTTGCTGATGAGCTGTATCAAAGTATAGAGGTACCCTCCTAAGAAAACACATATGCCTGCCTGCCTTCAAAAGTCATAATGGATCCTTTCATAGAAAATTACTAACTTTTTAAAACTAGTCCAAGCATTTGATTATTGCATAAAGCACGAGGGTGAAAATGCACTGAAAAATACAAAAGTATTGTAATTTCTACAGTCAGCTCTGATACAGAGCCAACAGCTGGCCAGGACCTGCAGGTAATGCCCAAAGCTGATGACCCGCTGTGAGCTGGGGAGTGCAGGGGCATGCACCCATGCAGTGGTGTCAGTGCTGAAGGGCATCTTGGATGGCTCCAGAGTGCAGCTCCCAGGATGCCCTGTGATCCCACTGTCCTGGTTTCAGCTGGGTTAGAGTTAATTTTAATCCTAGTAACTGGTACAATGCTGTGCTTTGGATTTAGGATGAGAACAATGTTGATGACACGCTGATGTTTTAGCTGTTGCTGAGCAGTGCTTACACTAAGTCAAGGACTTTTCTGCTTCTCACACCACCCCAGCAGTGAGTAGACTGGGGGGCCCAAGAAGCTGGGAGGAGACACATCCAGGACAGATGACCCAAACTGGCCAAAGGGATATTCCATACCATACGATGTCATGCTTTGTGCATAAACTAGGCAGTAAGCTGGCAGGGGGCCACTGGGTGGGAACTGGCTGGGCATTGGTCAATGGGTGGTGAGCAACTGCATTGTGCATGTGTAATCTATTATTATCATCATCATCATCTTTATCATAATTGTTATCATTCCTATAATTATTATTATCAGACTTTGTTTCTCTTCTATTAAACTATCTTTATCTCAACCCACAAATTTACTTTTTTACCCCATTTCTCTCCCTGATCCCACCTAGGGGGACAGGGGAGTGAGTGAGCGGCTGTGTGGTGTTTGCCTGCCTACCAGGTCAAACCATGACACCTGCACACATATCACCTTCCCACAGGACTCTCCTGACATCCCAGGGATGGGGGCGAGCTCAAAGCAGAAGTGACATCCCCACCTTTGCCCTTGTCCTCCCCCAGCCCGGCTGCTGCTGTCAATTTTCTGCTGTCTCCCAGTGGCAGTTGGCAGCCTCCTCCTTCTCAGCAGTTCCTAAGGGATGTCTTCTTCCCCTACAGCTCTGCCGCAGGCTGTGGCTGCACGGGCAGGCACCCAAGCTGACACACCGGGCTGGGTTGAGTCACACCAGGCTGGGCTGAGTCAGGCTCCCTCCAGCTCTGGTAGGGTGTCCTAGGGCCACGGCACAAGGAAGGCTGAGCTGGCCCTTCAGGGGGACATCTAAAGGTCTAGCAGAAACTGTTAATTCAGGCACAGGCTGTGTTTTGTCCCAAACCTGTACCTGAAGGCAGAAGACACGCATTTATCCAGTGCTGCTCCCAACCTAATGCCTATGTCAGGAATCATATGCAATCTGGGTAACCCGTTCTTGGTTAATTGAGAACTGTTCATATGCCACTGCGCTCCACTGTTTTTTTCATCATTTGCAAATGTGTAAGTGTAAAACAGTGCAGGAAGAAATGAGTTGTTGAGTCCGGTTGCTTCTGCTGTGAGCATCACCCTTTCCTAGCCTCCCTGAAGTCCAGCTGAAAAGCAGTGAGGTTTTCCTGCTTCCATCCAGCACTCAGGAGAGCTGGTTCAGACTTACTAGGAGTAGGAACCAGCTCCTGAACTCCAGACTAACAGAACACCTAATTTTAACCTGTTTATTTAGATGACTATCTTATCCTTTGGCTTACATACAATACCTGCCCGGTGCTGTATTCTTAAGGAAATGTAGCAAAAGCAACGAATTTTGCCCAAGGAAAAAGTTCTATCTTTTATGTTTTATATAAACCCAAATCCAGATTTTAGGGCAAATGTAGAGCACCATCTCCACGAAGCAGGTTTCAGGATAGTGCACAGCTTGACAGGCTTTTCAAAATAAAACCGTCAGTACTTGCCTGTTAAATAATCAGAGCTTGCCCTCTTCTGGTCACGGGCAGTTGTACACGGGGATTTTTTATGAACGTGTGGAAATTATTATCTAAAAGACTCATTGGAAAACTGCACATTTTGAGAGTTAATCTTATTGAAATCTATTTTATTATATTTTACTTGTTTTCCAAAAATTGTTTAAAAAACTGTTGCAACTATAATAGTTAAAAGAAATTTGAGGTGTAGCTCATTTCTTTTCTTATATCATACTTGTCCAGGCTGTATCTTGGATAATGCCTTTCATGTCCTCTATCTTCAGGAGCTGCCCAGAGGCTTCCTTTTCTGCTGCTTTCCTTTCAGACCCATCTGATGAAAGGCAGCCTGTTACAGCAGGAAGGCGTTTTGCAGCAGCTATTTACTGCCCCCCAGAAGAAAGGACCATGGCATCACATGGTAAACTTGAAGGAGGTAAATGTTTCCCTAAGTAAATTATCAGTTAGGTGCATTCTTGGACATATGAATAGAAAAAGGAACCTCCATTTATTTCCCCAGAGGAAAAGTTAAAGCTCACACGCTATCAGAGCATCAGTGTAACACTGCAGTTATCAGTGGCTTACACACAGACATTTTATTGTACATTGGAGAACCCCCTAATCTATTGGGAGTGCAGAGCATATTCCAGTTTCTGTTGCACATGCAGCTGTGGGTTACATTTACTCATATACTGTAGGTTGGATTTTAGCCCCCCTCTGCCTTGTGCCCCAGTTCCAAGTATTAGAGGGGGAGTGGAGAAAGTTCAGTGTTTTGAAGAGAGGCAGCTTCACAGGTGACCATCCTCCCTCCTCTGCTGGGAGATGAAGTCCACTTTTCAAATGTGAGAATAGTTTCATGGTTCATTTAGCCCCTGATCTGCTGATGGTTTTTGATGCTAGCTTTTCTTGCGCTTCCCTATACTTCTGACTGCTTTTATCATGTCCGTGGTCTTTCTTCTGAGCTGGCTGCTATGTGTTATCTGTTGCTTTCTAGGCATGTTTGAAACGTCAGTAATACAGATATTCCCCTAGTCACGAGAGTTTCTGATGATGGTGTTGCAACTCCTGGCTACTCCTTGTTCCACACAAGAATATCAGCCTTTGTTGGTCTTAACAGCTATCCATGCTTGTGTCACTCATATTACAGTGGAGTTAAAGCTGAAAACGTCGGGACTCAGACTTCAGATTTCAAAGTCACCACCTACCTTATATAAAGTCCTAGGGTAAACTGCGCAGCAGACATGATGGATATCCTTCAGAGGAAATCCTTGAGATCCCTGATGTTTTTAGAGATGATACCCATTATTAAGACAGACCACTGCATGGCACTATTGCACCAGCATCGCTGCAGCACCGGCCCTGAGGCCGGGGAAAGATTATCTGAAATTGTCCCATTACCTGCCTCCCAGTATCCCTTCTGCTGAGTGAATGGCTGCCTCCTTCCACCACTGAAATATGACCAGAATGGGACATGTGCTGCAAGATGGAAGTAAACCCTGCCTCTTCCCATGCAATCCTCTCTTCCTTCCACCATATACCTGATGAGAGGGTTTGATTCAACATGGTGATCTAACAACAGCTGGATAAGAAAGAAGATGTTCATGCTGCCCTAAATGGAGGTTTTAAACCATGTCCCTCTCCTTCTGGGAAACAAGAGACAAGTACTTCTCTTCTCTGTATGGTTTAAGGTGCTGGAAGTAAAACCCTTTTCCTCACTGGTCTCAGAGCCCATCCGTCTGACAGGACTGGTAACAGGCAGACAGCTCTGTGCACGTGTGCATAAGGTGTTGCTGTACAACAGTGATGTGTTTGGGAATTCTGGACTGAAGGAACGGCTAGACATTGCTATTTGGCTCTACAAAGGTTAGGATTTTGTTCCAGTCATCAAAAAAAACAACCATCCTTCACATGACAAGAGGCGTGATAATGCTTATCAATGTCTACAGGTATCTTAAGGGTGGGTGCCAAGAGGACAGGGCCGGGCTCTTTTCAGTGGTGCCCAGCGACAGGACAAGGGGCAATGGGAACAAACTGCAACTCAGGAAGCTCCACCTGAGTGTGAGGAAGAACTTCTTTACTCTGAGGGTGACAGATCACTGGCACAGGCTGCCCAGGGAGGCTGTGGCGTCTCCTTCTCTGGAGACATTCAAAACCCACCTGGATGCTCTAGGTGCACCTGCTCTAGAGGAACCTGCTTTAGCAGGGGGTGGGACTAGATGATCTCCAGAGGTCCCTTCCAACCCAGCCATTCTGTGACTCTGTGATAGTAAAGGGGAGAAAAAAGGCATTGATTTCAAGTTCTGGATCAGTGATGGGTTTAAACTCTACATCCAAACCTCCCGACCTTGGAAATGTTTGACTTGCTTTGGGCACACATTTTGTGGCTTCAGTTGAACCATGTGAAGTGTGACAGGTCTGAATCATTCCAGTTTGATTACTCAAGCAGTCTCCTCATGGCAGCCTTGACATAAGTGATGAACTAACTAATAGGAAATGGAGCCCTACCCATATTCCGAGGCGTAGTCCTGGGCTCTGCACAGACCACAGGTCAGAAGTGCCTTTCTACATGTGCTACACATCTCTGCCCTGCTGCTGAGCCATCATATATTTCAATGAGAGGAGGGAGCATCGGTGTGGCACAACACCAGCGCTCCAGGCTCCCACCTGTCCTGCGGGAGGTTTCAGGCAGCCTATGGAAAATGCTCTGCATGTCAGCATCAGCCACTCATGGCTCATAGCATGTAGTTTGGCATCTACAGTTAATCAAAGAAGCAGCCTATTTTATTTTTTTTTATTTAAAAGTCCTGAGCACTCCACTTGCTATGGAATTGAAAAATAAACTGAGATTATTTCAAGTAGCCAGAATGGTAATACTTTAAAAGTGGATGTTTTGAATGTTTTCTTTCTTTTCAAGGACATCCTTAATCTGTAACTCCACGTGAAAGACCCATGGCACCAACATGCTTTTGGTACCACAAGCAGTGAGGAGCTAGGAAGGCAGCACTAAAGCAAAGTACAAAGGAAATAATGTAAAGAAACAGGAGTAATAGAAGGCAACAGCAGCTCTCCAGTTACTTCTTTTTACTATTATAGATTAAATATGCAGTGTCTTGGCAAACTGGCTTTCAAAATATAGTTGTACACAAATAAAATGAACTCTAGACCCACAACTGTTAAAAGATCCAAGTGAACATGAGCAGAGCGTGGGCTCTGAGATGGGTCTATGGTGCTCACACTGCCTTGCTCTTCCCTCGTTTCCCTGGTGCAGCCTTGGTACCTGTTGAGCATCATTCCCCAGGCAATGCCCAGGTCTGGGGTGAGCGTGTGCTGGGGACCATCCCAAGGGGCACTTTGGGTGTGGACACCCTCGTTTGTGGGAGAAAAGAGTTTAGCCCCATGGGGGCGATGCAGGCTGCCCTGCTTGGCCTCAGCAGCAGAGATTTGTCCTTGGCCTGTTTTCAGGGCAAGCATAGCCAGGAGAAACAGGAAAAGGGATTGAGGCATGACCAGAGCTTGTTATATCAGTAGACAGGAAAAACTGTAAGTGACTTGCCATTGGGAAATGTAACTAAAATACAGGAGCCCTCAAACCAAGATTATAGACTTCAAATTGGAATATAAGCTTGACTGAATGACCTTTTTTACCGGGGCTTAAAGCAATGTACAAACTTTAGAGGCTTGGCAACTTTGAAGCTCATGACATCCAGATTCAAAGTTTGCTATTTGGCCTTTCTGCCAGGTTACTTCTTGCCAGAAAGACAAGGAATTTAGGCAAGGAAACGCAGCTGCCGTAACAAGTTGGAGTACTGCTCTCATTCTGCGGTACATAGCTCGCTGCACACAGAGCTGAGCTTGCAGCCTTGCACCTGCATCAGCTTCTGCTGCTTTTTGACTGCAGGCCGAGTCTGCCAGGGGCATAACTTGGCTCTGAAATAAAACAGGTTGCATGGGTCAGAAACCGACTGTTACAGATCTGGAGCTTTTGGCCCATCCCACCAAAAGAGCAAGTAAATGGTGCCACTTTTGTGACTTTAAATCAGAAAACTAATCTTAGAGGTAATTCTTGATCACCTGTCCAGTTCTAAATGGGGTCCAATTCAATTTTATATCTCAGTTCTGCAGCCCAGCAGCTTCCCTAGCAATTCTGTGTTTTTCAGTGAGTCCTGTAAATGAATCCCTTTTACCCTGAAAATCAGTGTGTTAACAGCCAGAATCTTGCTGCAGCTATTGATGTATGCACCCAGAGCTACCTTATTCACTTTTCTTTCCCCAGATTCCCTTTTTTTCCCCCAATATTGAGTCAAGATTAAGAGGTGCATGTGCATGTGTGTGTAGTTTGTTCTCTTTTTTAATAATCTCAGTGCTAGAGGTTACATTTATAGGCTCAGTTTATGGGGTAATGTTTCAAAACAACCAGCCTAAGCACTGGAAAACACATAGCAGGGGTTAATCCCACATTAGCAAAGAAATAGGCTTGTTTTATTCATAGGTCTTATTTAAGTCTCATTTCCATGCTTTTATGACTACATTAGGTTTTCATCTCACATGGGCACATGTCAGAGAAGTAATGGAGCGAGAGAAGAGACAAGCCCTTTTTCAGTTCACAGAACCCCAATTCTTTATTAATCACAGCTTGCTCACAATGACATACAGGAAAATAGCACTAATGAAGAGTAGAATATGCAGGCAGCAACCTCCAGGGGGGTAGGGACAACTTCAAAACTGCAGCTATTTTGGGGATGGTGTAAAAGGTTTAGTGATATTGTACTTGGCACAAGCACCCTGTCTAGTCATTCGTCCTGCTTCAGCCCTCTTAGTCCTAGATGTCTGTCACTAGGTAGGGTTGGCTAACACTGAAGAGTAAAGGTCATGATGAATGGAAGTCAGCAGTGTCAAAAAAAAAGGTAACGACTGGCTCATGGGTTTCAGGTGAAATATTTGGTAGCCTCTTGTACTATTACGCATAATGTGGTAGCATCAGATAAGTATCATAGATCATGGCACCTACAGATAAAGCCACTTGATGCTATCTATTAGTTGCTCCATTGATAAATTTTCAAGTGGTGAATTAAGCTTGGTTTACAATTAGCATTTATATGGCAGTTTGGCATCATTCAAAATTTGTCACAGCTTGATGGGTTACAATGTGTCTCTTAAATTTGCCCCAAACTGATCCCACTTGGTTTCATTCTGTTGCACAGCCGTATTTGTTGCCTCTCACTTCAAAATCAGAAGCAACACATACTCTGCACGGCAATTTAACCTCAATTATACAGCACACTACAGAGTCCTGCAGCATAAGCTGTGTTTAAAGAAACTACATTTTAAGAGCCTTTTGTCTTGGACAGCTGAATGTGAAGTCACGATACCTGTGAACTAGTCACTGTTTCAACAAAGCTTATCGATGGCAAAGCATTCTAGGTTATTAGGCAATGACTGGTCTCTAGCACCATAGAACTACTACTGACCTCGTGGTGGTTTGGAATGAAAGTCGCAGGGAATGGAATTAGACATGAGGTGCTTCATATGAACAGACCCAGCAAATTCAACTGAGTGGAAATAGACAACATCAGAAGCCTGTTACAGGACATGTAAGATTATGAAATAACTTGCATAATGCAATACTTGTATTTTTTAACAAAAATGTAAGTATTTACAAAATAAGATCCAAGTTTTTTAAACATCAAGCAAATCATTCTGCAAAGAGACCGCATTGTTTTTGTTTTTATTTTTGTTTCTTTTTTAAAGTTTTTTTATTGAGTTCTTGATTTTTATTTTTTTTTTTAAACCATGTCATACATTTCCCATACTGATATCGCATGATCCATAATAATATAGGCAGGGGGAGTTTACTAATGGTGGGGATGGGTCACATCCACCATCGCTGTTTTCAGCCAGACAGTTCCACCTGGAGCTCCTTGTTTCTACGGACCTCTGCAGCATGCCTCTCCTGGAAAACATCAAGAAGGGAAAAATCAAACCTCTTTCTCATTCCATCTGCCCAGGGAAGCTCCTGATGACAACCTGTTTAGGTTGTGCATTTGATGCTTGTGCAAAACTTGTTTCACAGCACAACCATCTTTAAAGGATGCAACTCCAGAGAGGTGTCATCCACCAGACCCGCCTGAGGCACGTTTGATGTTTAACATTCTACTTATGCTGTGGAGCTCAGTCCTTTATCTGATACGACCTTATAATCCTCAGCACCTCACAGAGTTAAATTTTAAAGGCCCACATAGAGAGCTGCTGCATGCAGCGTAAAACGTGCCATGTACTCGTATTTGCCCTTTGAATTCCCAGATGTTGAAATACAGGAAAGGATGAGTGGGCTTGAATTAATTGCTTGAACACTGTATGCAGAAGTGTTGATGACTGTGTTATCTGTAGCATTTAGGAAGTATAAATAAATTTAGTATCACCAAGAGGGGTCAATCTGAACCTCTCAAACATCCCTTTAGACCGTATGATGAAACTAGTTGTCCTCTCCATTTTTTCTCTGGCTGTGATGGAGAAAGGATGCAGTTACCAAAAAACAGTGCTAGACCCTTCTGTCCACTTTCAGCCATGTTTTTTTCCTTTTACAAAAGCAGTCATAATTAATTAAGACTTATTTGAACCACTGTATATTCAGACACTTCTGTGGAAATGGATCTGTGGTCAGGAACAACAGCTGTCAAATGAATTTAGGAATGTTCTGCTTGAGATGTTTATAGAACTATGATTTTTGGCAGCTTCTGGGTTTTTGGTTTATGCTTCTGTCCTTTCAACTATCAGACTATCAGACTTCTACCTCTTGTGTCTGATCACTGGGAAAAAAACACCCCAGACATCCAAAGGACAAGCACAAGATGCCTACAGAAGTAGTCACTTAGCTGACCTTGGTTTAAGGTACTCCCTAGACTCCATGCTTTAGAGTCTTTTATGGTAAAAAATGCACAGGAGGCAACAGTTACATTTGTATTGTTTGAGTTGGACTATGGATCACAGGCCAAGGCAGCTTATTGCATCGATTGATCTTGTAAATCAGTTCTTAAAAGATCCATAATTCTGAATGCTAGAGTTTATAAGAGTTGTTCCTTGAGGCTCCTATTAACTGCAGTATACAGAAGTTATTTTTGATTGCAGGAACTTCTAGGCACCAGTACCTTGTGGCATCCACAGTTCTGTATAACTTTTGAAGATTTGGACCCAGATATCTCACTTCTTTTCCTGCATATTCAAGGGCTGCTTTTATGTTGGCAAAACTGTATAGTTACGCAATTCTTAATTACTGATCTGTACAAACATTCCAAAATGAGTTACTGTCATCTTTGTCCAGAAGCCTTCTTTGGATTTCATGCACGTATGCTGTCATACTGCTGTGGAAATGGGGTTTAACAGTCTGTTAATATTAACCTAGGACAGAGAGATGCTTCAGCTGTCCTTCCTATTTCCTTTTGGACCTCAAGGATGACTAATTGGCTTTTGCCTTTGTTTTCATGAACTTTGGAATATGTGCCTGCAAACTAATCTAATGCAAAAATGTCAAGTAATCTGGATAGAGTTCTTAAGCTCAAGAACCAGCCCATTTGTGTAGTTACTTGTACCACCATCCTTTGGTTTCTGTTGTTTCTTTCGTACTCTCTGAGACTTTGGTCTCCACCAAAGAAGCAGAGGTGCTTGTGGAGAAGATCTCATTGAAAACCCCTGAGAGCTATTTTCTTTCTGTTAGTCAATTTACTCACATATTAGAAAGTTCATCACTGGGAGAAACAAGTGATCACTCATGCAGAACTAATTTTTTTTTCTTAATACTTCTAAATCTTTATTTGCATGTTTCCCTCTGGTGTGTGGCAGGGTTGCTTTGGAGAAGGGCCCTCTTTGTCCTGCATGGTGGGGTTTGTGATTTACCTATTTCCTCTGGCTGTACCAAAGATCTCCAAAAGAAAATTCACACTCTTTTTATTGCAAGTTTTATGGAAGAACAGACCCCTTTTGATATATAGGGAAGATTTTTCCCCCACGTGTTTTCATCTTCCTCCTCTGAGAAACCAAGAACTACAGACACAGGACAATTGTTTGATTTGACCAATGAGTTTTCTTAAAAGCCCAAATCTAAACACAAGTGACCTTTCATTTGTTCACAGCACTTTTTAAAAGCTAGAAAATCAACCTTTCTCTGGAAAAAGTCCAGCCAAGGCCATGGAGATTAGGAAACTGGAGCATCTCAGTCTCTCCTACAAGGAAAAGCTGAGAGAGCTGGGCATGTTCAGCCTGGAAAAGAGAAGGCTCGGGGGGATCTCATCAATGTGTAGAAATACCTGAATGGAGGGTGCACAGAGCCTGGCTCTTTTCAGTGGTTCCCAGTGACAAGACCAGAGGCACTGGGCACACACTGAAACACAGGAGGTTCCCTCTGAACATCAGGAAACACTTTTCCACTGTGAGGGTCACTGAGCACTGGCACAGGTTGCCCAGGGAGGTTGTGGAGTCTCCATCCTTGGAGATATTCAAAAGCCACTTGGACATGGTCCTGGGCAGCCAGCTCTAGGTGGCCCTGCTTGAGCAGGGGGGTTGGACCAGATGACCTCCAGAGGTCCCCTCCCACCTCAACCATCCTATGATTGTGTGGTTATAAAAGTTCAGTCTTTTTCAAAAGTGAGTGGTGGTTTAGATAGGCATCAGGTGCTCTTAAAATTCATGGAAGTGTAGCAACTGAGATAAGAGCTACCCACAACATCCCTTTGAAATGTTCATAGGTTTTCCTTTCTAGTCTAAGGTGAGGAGTGATGGTGTGGTTACCTTCTCTTGGAGACGTTCAATAAGAGCAGCTAAATTAGCTTCACGGTTTTCTTTGATCTGTTCCATTTTCAGTATCAGCTTTTCCTCTGCCATTTTGCTGAAGTTATTGTTCTCCTCCAAAGCTTTTTGAAGCACTTCTCGCTCGTGTTCCCTCTTCTCTGCCAGATGTTTCAGCACCTGGGCCTCCTGGGACTGAAAACAGAGAGACAGAAATACTGATACGGAGCAAAGTAACCCCCATAGGGCAACAGTTCACTGCTTACGGAAACCGTGAAAAGTTTGTTGCTTGGTTGTTCCATGCACTGTTTGGAAAGATCACTTCTGGGTATAAACCAGATTAGATTTAGTAACAGGGGCTGAGAAGCACTAGCTAAATGTGGGGTATGTGCCTGAGGTGGCAGCAGCAAAGAAGTGTCCATAGCACTTCTGTTAATAAGAAATGCTGTCGTGTTACTGCTCGGGGTCGTCTGGGTTACTGCAGTAGTTGCTCAACCTCTGACAGCTGCAGTCTTTCAGCTATGAGCATTTTAGTTGTAGGGACAGGGGTCTGGGGGCTGAAGGCATGTACAGTGTTAAAAGGGAGGTTGCCGACACAGGAGAGAGGTACATTTTCACCTAGGCTGGATCATCCTTTAATGTGCCTGAATAGTTAGTAACAGGCTTTGAAGTTTACTGTCCTGAAAGAGACAGAATCAATCCAGACAATGTGTTTCTTTTCCTGTGATATTTATGTTTGGCTTCGCCTCACTGATCAGGAAGGGAAAAAAAGTGGTTTTTTTTTTCTCTATAGAAAATAACAAAGAAGCTATTTTTAGTTAAAAGTTCAAATTTTGCAAGGAAGATGAAAACTGCAGGTAGGAATGAAATAGATGCAGCCCATGCACAATACTGTCATTCTTCTTTATAAACGCATTGCTCAGAACCATAAGCTTTGTAATTTATTTAAAATCAAATTACTAATATGAAACCACTAATCCTAGAAAAGAAGCCAAAGAACTTGCAGCATTGGGCCCATCCTCCAGGGAAGTCTAGTCAAAAAGACAATATATTTCAGAGCAGTTATTTGCAAATGATAAACAACATTGTAAGCTTTTGGATAAAATTAATTAGAGGGAGCATGAGAAGGAAACAGAAAACAGGGAATGGAATATGTCTCCAGGAAGCTAAGGGCGTATTTCAGTGCAGATCACAATGCACTGTTGCCATTGTTATCCGTAAAAATGAATTAGTCTAAGGCCTAAAATAAGGGCTTTAACCAATAATTACAATTAGCAGTAATGAATCCTATTAAATTCTATCATGTGGCTTTAAATGGAGTGCAAAAAGCTGCAATTCTTTTACACGAGTGAGATCCAACTAGGAGGAGAAAGTGAATATTTTAATGAAGGTAAGAGATACATAACGCCAAATGCACTGATGAGGCAAATTGAGCAAATTCTAGAAAAGGCAGAAAAACCCAGGCAGAACATCTTGCAGCAAGACACTGGAGTAAAATATATCTGGCTTTGAAAGGCTGTAATGGCTTGCCTGAGATCAGAGGAAAGCGCTGCTTTCATCCATCTTGGCCACTTAATATATTTGCTTTTTCCTCTGGCCTGGTTGCCATTAAGGGCTCATTTCTCAGCCTGTGATCCCTGGAGCACTTGTTAATGGGAATGGCCTAATGAAATGGATGGTAGCTTCCAAAGGCTCTTCCTGGCTCTTACCCCCATTATAGTATATGCTGAACAGAGAGTAATAGAGCAAGCATGTTTCAGATCTTTGACTCAGAGAAAATAACTGCTGTGCAGGCCAAAAGATGTTGCAAAGAGAAACAAAAAGTCCCCAGACAGGTGCAGCCAAAAGCAGAGGGAGTTTCACTGGTAGAGAATACAAGGAGGATGAGCCAAAGGGCAAAAGAATTGGGCAAAGAGGGAGTTTTGTAGACTAATTGAAAAATCATAAAAGCCCCATAAGTCTAACAAAAACATAAATAATTTTAATAATCATATAATAAAAGTAGGTTAGTTTGGACCAAAATACTTCATTTCAGATACCTGGCATTCAACATTTCTTTAACTGTAGGCTATTTCAAAATGTAAAAAAGTTATTTTGAAAGACTTGGTACAATGTAAAGCTGAAACAATTGAACATCTTCATATTGCTTTACCACTTTTGGACCAAATTGAGTGGCTCAGTTTGACCAGCACTTGTGAAGTTATTCTGCATTTTCTGTTTAATTCAGTATTCAATGGCAACCTTTCATCTACTTTTGGAAAAGTTACTGTCATTAAATTTTGGTTGCTGATAGGAATTCTGTGAACCCTTTGCTTAAGTGATCTAAAAGCAACTTTGATAATCTAAGAATCTATTTCCCTTCCTGTTGGGAGTTTGCATAGAAAAGGTGCCATGATAGTAATTGTAATGTTCTCTCCCGTGAAGAGTTTAAGAAATGACTTGTTAATCTCAAAGGCTAACATTTCATGGTGTTTGTATGTATATGTAATATACATTGTAAAATCAAACCTTTTCAGATTTGGAAAACAGACATTTCCAAGGACATATTCAGGGCCCGCGGAGATACTATAATAAAAAGTAAGGTTTGGACTGTGCCTTTAGACACCATTTTTGAAAAAAGCATTGGCTTTCAGTGGGAAGTAGCAAAATGCCTTTGAGACTTTGGGGCACTTGCCCATTTTTCAGGATTTATTTTCTCCCATTCAATTGCTTTGCCTTCTGGAACTACTTCTTATTATCGTAAATTCAGGCAAATAGTGAAAAATTAGAGTTCCATATCAAAGTACACACAGTTCTGGAGGCTATGCTGACAGACAACACGTTCAAAAGTAATTTGTCCAATAATGCATGATAATGATGAAAATCCTTATACTCGCATTCAGTATTTACTGGATGCAAATTGTGCTTGGCACCAGTAAGAGTCTAAATAAAAGCTAAACCAAGCCTTGGGAACAGACTGCACACCCATTAATGTGATTTTCATTTACAATATGCCTTAGATGGCATCCCTTTTCCTCGTTTAAAATCTTCAAAGTAACCACCGCTGGTTCAAAATAAAGGGACCCCCCTCCGCACCACAAAACACCCATGCGGTAAAGTCTCATTTATGCTCACGTCCCCTTTCTAACTCCATTGTACCCCTGCTGTGAGCCTGCCTGTTTCCCTGGTGTTCAGACCAGTTTTGAAATCCCCTTATGACGATTTTGGAAGGCAGCTGGTATGTTTTTGTACTGGATTGTCAACCTATTTTCTGTTTCCAACATATCTGGCAAAAGAACTTGGCCACCCTGTCCGTTCAAAGTCTACTACATATGCAGAAATGGGTAAATGAATGACCCCAGATACCCAATAGGGCTGGGATTAATAGACTCCCTTGGTTGTTTGTGTTGGCTTTTATCTGCTGTGTTTGGACTCCCACAGTCTCAATACAGGATTCCAACATATGTAGGAATTTTTATTCCAAGTTTATTTTCAGCATTGTACTGACTGAAGTGCTGGAAAAGATCTTTTCAAATCCTTGATAGTCCATGTTCTAACACACTTGTAAATGGCTTACGATAAGAGCTTCTTGCACAGCTATTGTGAGAAAACGAGTGAAAAAAGGCTGGAAATGGGATGATAGATAAAGAAAATTAATCAGGAAAGAAAAGTATGAAATGGTGGAGAAAGAAAAAAGCAATATTCAAGGTGGAATATCCAGAAGACTTTTTAAATATAACAAGACATAATCAATGTAGCTGTAGCTACAGCATCTAATAATAGATGTGGAGGAATAAAAATGCTGGTACAGATACCTTTGCTCCTAGACATGTACTGCTGTGTTAAAAAGGTGGCTCATGAAGGCAAACTCCTTTGATATTCATGTCATATCTGTAAAATATCATGGGCACCCTGAGTTTTCAGAGATGTGTGCTTCAAAAGGTAATGCACATCTCATATTTAGCTGGCCAGAGATAGATGCAGAGAACTAAACACTCACTTTGTGAGCAAAATTATTTACTGAAACTGGCTTTGGAGATACATATATATTTTAGTTATTACTCACAGGAAGAAAATTCTACTTATCTGAGTAACAGGTCCTTTATTTCCTTACATTTATCTATTTTTCTTTGACATGTATATCCAAATATTGAAGCCATTGACGCAGAGATAAAATGAAAGGATTACTTTTAAGCAAGAAATGTGCTCAGACAACTGCTTTTAAACTAGGAATTTCAGTTAAAATGCATTCACTTTAGATACTAGGATCCATAGTTACCAGGATGTATGAGGCATGCTGCCAGTAATGAGCACTTCACTTTCATAACACATTCATTCACTGGCTGGATTTTTTAAAAATTCAGTTGTTCAGTAGAAGCTGCATTACCCTTGGTATTCTTCAGTGCATTGTGTATTTAAGGGATACTATTAATGAAGCAGAATGTGAACACAGAATTAAAGGCTCCTACTGCAATGTAAATGCCAAAGCGAAGCCTAGGTATTAATCAGAAAGAAATGGTGACTTGAAGTAGTGATGTTTGCAGGGGAAGGAATTGAAGTGGGGATTTTTCCATGTAAAAGCAAGGGAATGGGCTCAAGTTAGACCTCACTCATGGCACTGGCTTCTAATAATCTCTGCACGATTACATCTTATTCCTCACTGGGAATACTATTATTTCTGTTACAATAGCACCTGTTCTGGATGTTTTGAGGACTCACTGTCCCAAGCAGCATGCAAATACACAGGGAAAGCAGTTTCTCTCCCAAAGCAAAGAAGGTCTAAAGAGACACCAAGAAGAGGGGGATGCTCCTGCTCAATGGGATCACAGAGCAGAGAAGTGAAATGGCCATATGGCAGGAAAGTCAGAGACATCTGAGCTGGAACTGTAGGTGAGGTCCTGCTTCTACTGAAACTAGATCGTGTAAAAGTTTGCTTGAATTTAAATGAAGATTTTTTTTTTTTTTTTGTCCAGTCTGCCAAGGGATCTTTGGGTCAGGGCTACTTAGAACATGGAGTAACAAAAAACAAAGAGTCCATCCACAATGTGATTCAGGAAAATTCACTTTCTCTTCCTCAGCTGGCATACAATTGCTGCTTTCAGGGTTGTGACCTGTGAGAGTGAACAAGGCATGTCAGAGGGATGCAAGAGGTACCACCTGAGCCCTCTGTCTGATGCTCACCCACCTGCTCAAGAGGTGTTTCATGATCTCCTGCTGTCTGAGGCCTGGCATTTTAAAGGTAATGAAGATCAATTTCAGTTTGTCTTATGACTGTTCATTAGCAGCAAAGCCCAGGGCAGGGGGAAGCTTTGCCAGCACTGGGACGTATGCTCTCTCTGCTCATGACTACATGTGCTCTGAGACAGACCCTGTGGCACCTAACATCAAAGCCTCTCCTAGCTGGTAGCAAACATTCTCCTGCAGGCACGTACTCTACGGGCTTATGCTTTTTGGAGGAGCAGCTGCGAAGTGGCTTGTGGTTTTGGCTTTTGCAAATGTTGGAAGTGAAGCACCATGCATGGAAATGCTGCAGTGTAAATCAAAATGCAGCAGAAACACCCGGTTCCAGTGCTGATTCCGCAAGTATTACTGGGACCTTTACATGGAAAAGCACTTCATGCTGTATTCCTTCCCCACAGCCAAGGGCCAGCAGTAACTGAAAGGGAGGTCAGTACATGGGCAACACAGGAGGCAAATGTCTTGGAAAATGTCTCAGCGAGCGCTTGTCCTCCTGCCCAGCCTGCTCGTATACAGATTTGGTGGGAAACCAAGGAGGGGAGCAGGAATGAGTTGAACGAAGAAAGCAAGCTCCATTTTTTGCCAGGGAAGGTGCCCATCCCTTCTCTGCGGGAAGTTTCGCAGGCCCCATGCAATGTCTAGGAGGAAGCATATGTCCCTCAGCACTGCTGCCCTCCGTGCCTTAGTGAAGCCTTTTCCCCCAGTAGCCTGCTGCACTGTGAGGTAAGGCACAGGTGTCTTTTTTGATGCCAAAGGAGAGATGGGTCAAGAGTGCTAAGAAGTGCCTCTGGGCAGGCTGTGGGGCTGGCTCAAAGGGCAGGGGACTGGGTGCTGAAGCCTGACACAGAGTGCAGCCACGATGCTGGCAGAGATGCCCTGGGCTGCCTGCCTGCGTCAGGAAGCACAGCCAACCTTGCCCGGGCTAGGCTGCATGGGTGCTTATCCTGCAGCGTTGCACAGTAATGGTATTAAAACCTCATGTAGCTATAAGTCTATACCCAACAGCATGAAAGTTAAAAAATATGACTGTTCTCCTGCGTTGTTCATAGCACTAAGCACTAGGGATAAGCCTGATTCAATTTCATCCCAATACAAAGATATTAAAAGGATTTAATTGCATTCAATTTTTCTCCCATAATCCAAAGTCTAGTAGAAATTTGTGCCCCTTTAGTGTTTAATTTGTATGCTAGTAAGTTGAACATGGGCAGTAAAGATATATAATTTGACATATGGCATTTAAAGTCAGGGGTAATAATAGCTGAACGTTCAAGGCCAATGGGTAAAAATTGATAAATGTTAAAGACTCTGTAAGAAATAAACTTCTGCTGCATAAAATGACACTGTGTTCTAATTTCTTAAGTGGGAAGGATGAAAAGATCTTTCTGATTATCCACCAAGGTGGGAAAATATAGCACACATATGCCAAAAAAATAATGGGATAATAATGACATGCTGTAAAGAGGATTCTATAAATGGAAAGGACAAATCTATAACTAGCCCAAATGGGTCTCACAGTGTGGTGCAAAAGGAAAAAAATGCCTTAGGTGAAACTCTTGGTTTGGTCATGAAACCAAGAGAGTGTGAGGTCATGACTGTCAAGTGCAGTAGAAAATAAGAGGGAGAAAAAGAAAGAGCCCTGTAAAAGCCTATAAGGGAATACACAAGAATGATAAACATGAAACAGCATAAGCAGGGTGCTGCTGAAGTGCATGTATTGCTGTAGACATTCTCATGAGTTTGAAAATTTGTTAATGAATACTGTCTAATTAACAGAGCACAACCTAATTCCTAAACAGTGTGAAATCAATTAGTATTTTTTCCAAAAAGGCAATTCTCATCCATTAGTTACACTTGATTTTAATTAGAACTGTGCTGGAAGGACACTATCTAGAATGGTCATGCCTGACAGCTGCTGTACATAGATTGAAAGGTATGATAACAGCTGCCATGCGGGATGTCAGGGAAAGTCTGTATGGTTTGTCTAGCAGCAGAAAGTGGAAGATGCTTAGGGAAAATGTAGATGAAGTTTGCAAACCTGCCTGGTCCTTTCCTTTATATATATATATATGTATATATATATCTCTCTCTTAACAGAGAGACAGATAGATACAGCTTCCTAGCTTTTAGCAGTCAACAAGTTACATATTTTCTGACCCAGAGGCTGCATGCATATAATCTTTTCTTACAAGGTAGCACTCTATCAATTTTGCTATTACTTTTTTGAAATAAATAATACTTTAATGATCTATAAATATTCTGTGATAAAAAATATAGCTTGATTTTATAGTACATGAAAAGGTCATCCCCCCTCTCTGTTTTGAAATTGCTGTCTGATGATTTCAGTGAGGGTTTCTTCCCTTTGGATTGCATGAAACAGAATATAACTGTTCTTATTCATCTTCTCATTACCATTCATGACTTTGTAGACTTCTACCTCATCTTTCATTTGTTGTCTCTTTCCAAGCTGAAAAGTGAACCATTTCATTTATCTTTTTATGGAAGATTTTCCATTCCTCTGATTGCTTTTTTATCCTTCTCTGCATTATACACTTTCAGGACAAAAATGAAGGCAATAGTTAAGATAGGAGAGCACCAGGGATTTTAACAGTGATGTAATGAAGTTTTTTGCTCTGTTCTTTGTTCCTTTCCCAGCAATTTCTGCTGCAATGCTAATGTGGAGGAATTTGTCTATTAACATAACCAGTTATATGTTCATTCAAAATGAATATAGGTCCAAGGGGAAGAAATGGCAGGTGTCTGTATTGCTATCACTGATGACCAGTTTATTGCACAACGACTTTTATTTTAGGAAGAAATGAATAGTAATGAAATAATTGAAATGAAATCTCTGGGACATTCAATTTATATTTCCCACTAAGCGTATGCATAATATCAAGCTTCTTAATTGCTGCCATTTCATTCTGTGTCCATATCTTTGCTTGAGTATTTGTATGCAGCACAGAGGCACTTTGAGTCTTTGGGGCATACCATCACTTCGGTCTATGAAAGCTCATATTTCTGGTCAGGTGCTAGTGCAAATGCATATTCCTTTCACATACAGTCATGTCTTTTTACTGAAATTAATACTCTGACAGAAGTATTTCTTCAAAAGAAGCAATAGTGATATTGTGTGTGCATTAGAAGCACAGTCGTGTTAGCAAGGCAGCAGAAATGGCAAATGTGGCAACACTTTGGTATTTATCTAAATTAATTGTTCACATTAGTGAGATCCAGAATAGCCAGGTTTCACTGCAAATCAAAACTGAGGGTGAGGTTTTAAGGACCTGTCAGTAATCCAGATCTACTGATTTCAGGGGACTCACATTGCCACCATACACCATTGTTAACCACTGAGTTTCCTGGAACCGACCCTGATCTGGTCAGACAGGTGTGAAAGAAGAGAATGGAGCTGCTTTTGTTGGAGCTGTTCCATGTGCTGTCTGTGGCATATCTGCTGTCCCTGGACTTCTGCATACATTTTTGTCCATATCTGGAAAAGATTCTGTAAATGTCAGCTTTAATAATAAATCACATTGTTTAAAAGATAAATGAAAGGCTTAGAGACCTCAAAGCTCATTTCATTTTCAGATACCTGCTACAAGGGACTCCATGGGCAAGTGGAAGGGGTTTCTAACTCCAGTTTAACTGGTGCAGGCAGATTTACTACAAAATAGCATTGATCACCTGGTTGAAGGACACAGAAAGTCCTTCTGTGGCTCTTGAGGCTTCTCTCACTTCTGTGGCTCTCCTTTTGTGCCATAGCAAAAGGAGATATGGATTAACCAGGACAATATTACCACAGCTTGAGTTTTCTGTGGCCATTGCAGCCAGCCGTGACTTTCCTGAAATGGTGCAACACAGCATAAACACTGGGCCCATACAGAACACTGCTATTTTTCAGACTGGCAATTCGTTCTGGCTATGGTGAGCGTCTCATTGGCTTTGCCTGTCACTGCCTGACTTATCTGATATAGAATTTGGCCTTTTACCTTCCAAAAAAAACCCCAACCCCAAACATAAAGCAATCTGAGCTAGCTCTGACTTAGAACAAATAAAGACCTCTTCAACACATCGGTCATGATCAAAGCCAAATAAACAGTTAAGACTTCCTGCTGCATGCACCCTGCATTTGCACTAACCTTTGCGAAGACAGTGTAACAACCCTTCCAAACCCTGTGTGACAAACACTGATTATGAAACAGGGTTTTACCATTATGGGTAAAGTCATAAAAAAAGTGAAGACTTAGTCTGTATACAATCTTACAAGGGCTATGCATGCTTGCATCTGCATTCGAGTGTGTGGTGGATCCACAACACTCTTTATTCAGGGCTGACATGCCTCCATGCTGCATAAGTAAGACATTTTAGCTGCCTCAGGAAGGGCTTGTGAGTAATTTCCATGGGTGTTACAAGGAGTCAAGATCCGGTAGCCAAGACAGTAGCTGTCTGAATTGCACATCAGTCTTATAAACTTAGACACCAGAAGAATTGTGCTGTTTTCAGCAACTATTATAGATGCTCTATGAGCCACTTATATTCACACAGTCAGCATGTGTATTTGAAACTACTTGGGCCTCCTGCCCAAAGTGATCTGTATTTTGTGGTGCATACTTCCCAGGCATCAAAAACAGTGAGGTTTGTTTGCAAACTGCTGAAAAAAAGTGAACCCATTTGCTTCTTTAAACATGTTAGCATTTTTTGTCCATGCAGACCACTGTGAGTCAGTGATGGTAATGGAAAACACAGAAATGGACAGGAATCTTGGCTGTTATTCTGTACACTAAGTCAGGTCTAATTACAAGAATTTTTTTAAGGAAAGATACCTTTCTCCTCTCCTCTGCAGCCTCCAGCTTTTTCTGGATCTCCTCAAGAGAGAGCTCTTTCTTCTTTGGAGAAGCTAAAGTTCGTGGTGCTTCTGAGACCGGAGATGGCGGCTTGAGGATCAGTTCAAAGGCCTGGCCTGAGGCACGTTTGTTGATTTGTTTCACCTCCATGTCTGCACAATGAAGTGAGAAATGGTAAGCCCTTCAATACCTCAGGAGTACTGAGGAGACAAGTAGCACAGATATTAGTGCAGGATCAGAAGTACAGACAAATGACTTAGCATCTTCTCCTTGGGCGTTTTAAATGCTGTGGCAGATTATGGACTGAAAATGGTTCTCAGGAGAAGTACATTCCATTTTATCTGTAATAGCTTAATTATACCTTAATCTCATAAACATAAAAACTTACAGCGGTTTTGGAAGCTTATTGGGGTTCTGTGCTGTTTCACACCCCCTGCGAGCAGTGCCCAAGCTGATTAATTTTTTAAGCATGCTTTCACCTTCTCTTAGTTTCCTTGGGAATTATGTCAGCTGTGAAGAGCTGTAATTCTCAGATGGGTAGTAGGAAAAGTACAGCTCGGTATGAGAGAGCTAGCTTTAAGAGTTTAGTTAGCTGCTATTAGGAACAATAGCCAGCATCACAGGTACTACACGATCAGTTGAAAGTAACAGCCCAAACCAGCAAATAATTTGTTAAATCAGCAAAATACTCCCTGACTAACACTATGGACTAGGATAGTGAACTGAGTCATTTCCCAGCACTAGCACATTGCCTGACCTGCAGGACGATTTCCAGTGAAAATCACTCACCATCATATTTATAGATGTTCATGTTGCGAGGTTCTGGGTAAAAACAGGAGCAGATCAGAGAGAGCATGGACAGCTCCTTCATCTTTTCCTTGTAAGCTGAAATGAGAGATCTTGTTAGCATGCTTCACTTCCCTGGCTCCTCCTTGGTGAATCTCTACCTGAGGTGACTGGCTGGGAACCAGCAAATCTGCTCTATCACCCACCTGGCAGATTTCTCTAGAATATTTACTTTCAACTATTTTTTCTGAACATTGAGTCTTTATCAAATCACATGTGAAATGCTCAATACTGCAGTCTGCTACTGATCTATACGACCTCAGCCTTGGGTGTAATGCAGACAGTCCTCTCTGGTTTATAGTATGTGAATGTGGCTACCAGGAAATGTATTTAGCATTAGAAGAGTGCTATGGCTCCAGCCTCTCCTGGCAGGTGGAGAGACATGAAGCTCTAACAAATTCTCTGACATATCTGAATGCAACTGAGAACAGCTCTGAAACGCTGCCCATGTGTTGCCATAGGCAGATGCTAAAGACATTATCTGTTACAAATGAAAATGTCATACAGATAATTAAAAATAAAGCCAGCAATGAGCACACATTTACCAAATCCTTTGCATAATGTCCTTAATATGTGTAACTACTTGAAACAAAGCTTTTTCCTTCATCACTTACTGGCCAAAACATATTGCTTCCATCTTCAGGTCTAGTGTATATCAGCTGAAGCAACAAATACACTTGCCATTTACCTTTACAGTTACCTTTACTGACTTTGTAATGCCTACAGGTGCCAGTCACGGGCTGAGGAGGAGGTGGTCTAGAAATGGTGATACCAATACATAATCATTATACAATGTTCTCCTCTTGCTCTTTCTAATTGCTGTCATCCCAGCTTATAAGTAGGAAAATAGTCTTCTATCTGCTCACTTGGCCAGCCAATGACAAAGCCCAGGCACGAGCCAGCTCTCCTGGGTCCTGGGGCAACACCCTTACCACTGCCCATGCTGCATAAAGTATATATATCTCGAGGGGGGGTGTTGCTTAAGAATTCATCTTGGCACACACAAATCCCTGCTACTATCAAAATTGTATCTACAGAGGCAGGCACACATTTGCTGCCAGCATGCAAATACATGGCTTTAAGTATAACTGTGGCTGAAAGTATTGTACTTAACAGATCAGACCAAATTAATCCTTGATGTTGCTAAAGGAAAACCGGGCAGGCCTTTGATCTTCAGGTTGTGGATACATATGAAGCTGTCATTCAGCCTTTCTCATGGACACTTTTATGCTTTTTGAATTTGTTTCTCCTACTCAGAAAGGCCCCTGAGGTTGATGAGGGCTTGAGAGCCTTTGAGTGCTGCTCAGTATAGTGATATTTGAATGATCCATCAGTTCAGGAATGGATTTCTAGTTGCCAGTGGATAATCAATTAACCTAATTAAACTTTGCATGGGGGCTTCTGATCATGGGTACTAAAAAACCCATCTAAAGGACATCCAGCTTTTTGGAAACCACTGGTGAAAGTCAGCATCTCAGGTCAAGGGTGTACTGAAGATTTTGCTTTCTGTGAACTGAGGTTGTCAAGGAAGGTTGGACTTGACAAGTTTTTTGTTTTGAAACTAAGTACCAATTTGCAAGGAATAACTAAAAAATCCTCTGAAGAGACAAATCATGTCCAACTAATGTCTGTTGATAGTCAAACATATTGAATGATATGTTCATTTAGGCCTCCATCCAACAAAGCATTTAACCGCATGCATAATTCTGAGCACACAGGTGTGGCTGTCCAGACTGTCCATTGAGGACAGCTGGCCCAGCAGGCTGCCCACACCACCAAAACTGCATCTTTTTTAGCAGGGCAGTTGTGGAGTGGGTGCACATGAGACCCCGCATGCTGCTTGGGTGTCTGCTACACATACAGAAAAAGGACACTGGGCTGCGTGTTAAAGACATAGGATCATAGAATCATAGAATGGTTTGGGCCGGAAGGGACCTTAAATATCATCTAGTTTCAACCCCCCTGCCATGGGCAGGGACAACTAGACCAGGTTGCTCAAAGCCCCATCCAGCCTGGCCTTGAACGCTTCCAGGGATGGGGCACCCACAGCTTCTCTGGGCAACCTGTGCCAGGGGCTCACCACCCTCACAATGGCCATTGATGCCACAGGCTGAAAGCTAAACATTCTTGTACAAGGTCTGCTCTATCACTCCTACAATGCATACCTTGAAATATCTTTGTAGACAGAGGCATGCAAAGCAGCATCCTAGGAATCCTGCCTTTTGGGGCCTTTGTTACTATTTTTTATCTTTGCTTGACACTGAATATGTCTTGTTCTCTAACAGCATTTAAAACAATTGGGAAAAGGTGTTTGTTCTCCCAGCTTGTCATCTGCAAAACATGGCTGGAGAAAGATACGAATGCACTCAGCTCTCCTTCCTTTCAGCACAATAGCTGCACTGAAAGCATGCTGGCAGAATCATTGTCCTATTTCATTCTGGCCACTGACAGAATTAGGATGACTTTCCATGCTTTACAAGCATTACATTTTCTTTTTTCATGGTATTCATTTAGTCTCCATTTGCCCTAGAAAGTCCTTCAACCATAGTGGGAACTTGGCTTGACTTCTGCAGAAAGTTCTGGAGGCTGCTGCAACCCTGGGCACCAAACAACCTGCTGTGTTGACAAGTACCCTTTTTCCTGTTGGAGACTTAAGGGCTGAGGGCTACAAAGGAACTGAAGAGCTGCCTCCTCAGGCATCCAACATCAGCATTGTGATGACTTTTCCCCCTTGACCAGGCAAAGAACAGCTTATGTGGCAGCACTGAGTAGCAGAGGCCCTGCTTTGATCACCAGTCCTTTCCCTAAAGTGCCGTAAATTATAAATAGAATAAAATAAAAGCAGTAATGTTAGCCCAGTTAGTCGTCTGATTAGAGTGGCTGGCCCATGTCACACAGGTTGAACAGGGAGATAACTGTGCTTTCCCAAATCCCGAGGTGTCAGTGTCCTAGTCATGGAAGCCTGTTGCCTCAGAAAGAAACATTTTTCTATTAAAAAAGCAGCACACTTAGGCCAGAAAGCCAGCAGCACAGCATTTAGGCAATCTTCACAGGACCTCTTGTGTTAACTGAAATAGGCACAAATATTATAGTGGAGCTTTTAAAAACACTTGAAGACAAGCAGTGATTGCAAAGTTTACTTTCCAAAGGTGTTTCAACTGGCTTGCTAATTATATAGCTCCTTGTGCAGTCATGTGGGGCACACATAATTCCATTAGCTGTGCAAGTTAAATGAAGGAAAGTAAATGATGGTAACCGTAATACTACAAAAGCATTGATAAGGAAATTGCTAGAAAATAACAGATGTTGACAAAAGACAGCAACAGAATCTTCTTAGTTATATGCAGCAAGATTTAAATGTTTATGTACATTAAAAGCTTCAAAGTTGGGCAAGAATAGAACACTGGTTTTTGTTAAAACCAGAAAGGATTTCAGTATTAGCAATTCTTGCAGTTTTGCTGTGAATATCCTAGTATTTACGAGTCTTCTTAAATTCTGAAACTGTGTGATTATTTCAGAACCTCATCTATTTTTTCAAAAATAAATTCCTCACATTCAGAGTTGCAGAGAAAGCCCTAGAAATATTACCTAATGCTGCTAAAAGTTTTGACAGCTTCAGAGAAGAAATTCAGAGAGCTCTGAAAATCAAGAATGTATGATTTTTTTGGTTAATAAGTCTCAAATGCACCTTAATATCATTGTTTTAAGCCAATCTCATCATTTTCTCAAACCTCAGGCATTATTTTAATAGCTAATTTATAAAATGTGAAAGCACTGCCTGTGTTGGGTGAACATTTCCATGCTCTTTGTGAGCTCTTTACTTGCTGGTCCAGGTAAAATTTCTGGGAGACTTTCAAGGGTGCCAGCACGATGTCTGCATGAACAAGCAGGGAAGCCCAGCAGGACTGGATATCCAGAGGGAAGCAATTCCAAGGACTCCATGCCCATGCTGTATATATTTTGGGGGTCTTTTCTTTAGACTAGTTCCACCCCATGGTTTGAACAACCATTAGTGCCTGAGGCATAGTAGATAAACTAATACACATCTCCCAGTTTCATTACCTATCAAGTAAACCTGTTTGTGCCCTCTGAGGCTGCTCTGTGGTGTGAACTAAAGCATGGTCAGCTGGGGTATTTTGATGATTCTCTTTGAACATGGTTTTCTGATCTCAGATAATGTGCTTATTCAGATACATCCCATATTCCTCCACTAATGAGAGAAAAGTAGTCCCGTTGCCAGTCCTGCAGCTCTCTTGCCCTTTAGTGAAGCTAAGAAGAAAGGGTGCTATGGCTGCCATTAGAAGTCAGCAACCACTTATTTGTGGCTGGGAGAGATAGGACGATTAGGAAAAGCACTGGTAAAACCACCCTGTCTGTTCTCATCTGTTATCCAGTAGCTATAAGGAATTTTTTACCGTTTACACTGTAAAATGAAAATCTGTCCTGACTGACAGGCCATGGGCAATTTGGGTCACATTTTGTTCCTTGGCAAAGCACAGCTAGGACAGATTGCTGTGTCACAGCAGAGACCATTATTCATAAGCAAGACTATTTTTAACACATGAAAGCAGAGAGATAAGTGTAAATGTTACTTATAATTAACATCTGATGAAGGCAAATCTGTTGATTCCTTTTGCCTTACTGAATCCAGTCCACCTATAATAAAGTGTTACTGATCTTTGACACTTCAAATTCCACTTGCCAACTAGTCTTGAAGCTCTGCACACCTGAAAGGAAACTGCAACTGGCACGTTGCCCATAGTCAAAATGTGCAACCTGTAACACAGCTCAGCTCCTTGCCAGGCACCTATGAGACAGTCAGCTGAGTGAACTGAAACCCTGCTTTGTTTTCTGCTTTGGAAGAGACTGCAGAAGTAAGAAGTTAAAAGAGTAAGTAAAGCATGAAATACAAGGTAGAGAAGACCTACCACACCCATCCTTTAAATCAGTTTCTCACAGATGTTATTGACAAAGCAGTTTGTTACAAATTTCACTTTGTTAATGCTCCCTTTGAGGTGCTAGAGTTTTTGATTTGTCAAGACAATGCTTTAAGTTACAAAAAGCCACGCCATTTTGTGAACACCAACAGGCACACTCTGTTGGCTAGTAATTATTTTTTTTTATAATCCATTTCAAGTGTGCTGCATCCTTTTCTGTCAAACAAAATGGTGTTATATGATCATAACTGTAGTTTTTTCCCCATAGCTGGTGGTGTATTTGAAGAAAGCTGCATGATGAGTGCTGGTAAAGTGGTGAAAGAGCACATGGGACTGGGATAAGTAAAATTCAAGATGGGGCACGAGTGATAGGTATTCTACATATCATTTAATTTTTGGCACTCGTCTGAAATGTGTGAGTCTGGGATTCACTTTAATTAATGCTGGACATCTAATATTTAAGACAGCTAGTTTGCAGCAGTCATAAAAGCTTTGTTTTTAGTCAATGGAGAGAGAAGCACCACCAGAGAGGAACTGTTCCCATTCCAAGAGAGATGTCTAAGATAAACGAATTAGGTTGTGTTAAAGCCAATGTATCTCTCTCTGCTGTCAGAAACCCTAAGGATTTATAAGCTTATGGAGTCACTAGTGATGGAGGGAATGAAAGCAAAAGCCCCTGCAAGGAATACATGGAATCACAGAACCATAGAATTGTTTAGGTTGGAAATGACCTTTGAGATCATCCCTCATGCTCAGTCATGAGTGACATCTCATTTTGGTCGTTCACATAGGTGTGATTACTGTTTATGTGATCAATGTTACACATTACTGCCTCTCTGAATGCAAAGCACTGCTCAACAGAGAATTTGGTGTGAGTCCATCTCACAACCTTATGTATATGTGTGCTTTTCCAGTTTCCCCCTCCAAAATAGAGGTTCCTTTAAATTGTACTAACAGTTTATGGGCTCTGTAATGCCCTACAGTGCTCACCTGTTTCACTGGTGAGAAAGATGGCATGGGACCCTCAGTCACCCGAGGCCATTCTTTGGTGGCTAAGTCTTTAAAATTGCACTGTTCGTGTACTGCAATGTAGTTTAACATAGAGACAGGTACAGAGCTTTGGTCATGTCCCCTGCCCTTGAATTTTTTGATGTTTCTGTATCTAAGCCATAGAGTAAGCAGGTACTATGAAAAGGAAACAAGAAACAGAAAAAATAAGGAAAAGAAACTGGGAATTACTGAGTTTCCTCTGTCAACAGTGACTCTAGTGTTTCCTGCCATATGTCCAGAAAATGAAAAAGAAAGAACTTGGACAGATCTAACATGCTTTTATGACAACTGAGAGTTTTAAAAAGCAGTTTTAGGCATTGATTTCTGTAACCCTCATGACTGTTCTGAGTGACTAAAGCTACACAGGTTTTGGCAGAAGTATTAGCAATTTTATTCTCTCCAACAAGAGAACATTTTAACAAACAGCTTTAAAACAGTTTGGGGTAGAATCAAGAGTTAGTGTCATTCATAAAACCACAGGATGGCAGTGAAATCAGGGAGCACTGTAGCACCGGTTCTTCAAAATTAAAAAAAAGATGCAAGTGACAGATTTGACCCTTCAGCTTCCTATTAAGACTGTGTCAAATTGCGCCAATGAACCCTGTCCTCCAGTGCAAGTCCTTGCATACCACTTCTATAGCATAGTTCAGGTAGCATAGGATCTGGCTGGAAAACCCATCCCAAGGAATACACAAGCAGCTGTTTGCATATGCAAAGACTGCCCAATAATGACTGTCTTGTATCTACGGAGTGTCAGTGCAAACACATGCAAACATGCAAATTGGAGGGTGGCACAAGTCTGACTGATAATTGCCCCTAAATTTACAGCTTCATCGCTGATCATGGCTATGGATTTTTGGACTAAAATGCATTACTCTGGATGCCGTGGTCAGTGATTTTTACTTAATGTGTGTATGACTGGATTCAAATGGGTTTGTTCACTTTGTCTTCTGATGTCAAAAGGTAAATACCTAAGGTTACTATTTTGTATTATTCAGATTTATGTAATTTGCACTGCTGAAGCAATGAGAAAAATAATTTACTGAGCCCTGACTGTTATGGTCATCTGTGACATGAATTAATGGGGTTATTTTGTTGGGCTAATGCAGCCACATTGTAAAAATGATATTTCAATAGAAGTTTTTTTTTGGCTTTGGGGAAAAAATATCTTGTCATGGTTACATGAAACAAATTGTGATGCAAATGCTTTGCCATAGTCACTATTAGAGAGTCTTGGGTCAGACTGTAGTGCCTGTTTAAAGAAATGAAAACGCATACACTTCCTTGCAGTGTGCAGGGAATACAGACATGTGCCTGTCCAGAGCCTGTTGGTGCACTCAGGGCCCCGACAGCCTCACCACACTGCATGCTGGTGGAAACATGGGAAGAACAGACGAGAAAGCTGTGGGTAAGCTTCTCCAGCTCTGCAGAAACTTGTCTGTAGCAGTGGCAGAAACAGATGCTGCTCTTTTTCTTCTGGGCCACCCCTTTGGAGAGCCAGTGCATCACACTGGCATGAGGAATCCCTTAGCAGTTCAGTTCCAACAGCCCTCTGGGACTGAGGAGGAGGCAACATTGCCCAATGCTAATACAGAGGTCTGTGGCCCTCCTGAAATCCATTTGAACTTCAGGAAACTTCAGCCAGGGTGAAATTCCACATTTTTTTCTCCCAAGGGGAGAAGGCCTCCTTCTTTAAGGTGTGCTTTGCCTTTGCAATTTTTTCAAGTAATATCCCACCCTATTTCTCTCCCTTCCTCCACACCACTTCTCTCTTCCTCCAGTTCTCTTCCCATTGAGCTTTTTACGGAGGAAAGGATCTGAGCTACCAAAACAGACTTTGAAGGCAATGGAGAGGATGAACAGCAAGGAGTAAACTCAAAGGCTACAGTACTCCTAAGACAGCTTTACTTCCTGCTGGTTAACCAAAAATAACTGTTTAATTTTTTTGCAGAGAAGTTCAGCCCCTGTTCTTCAGATGCTTTAGCAGGATGCTGATGTTTAAGCTGCTGGACTTACGCCTACCTTCGTAAGAGGCCACCACAGCCATAGATAATTCCTGATACACTATTATCACCCAAGTGTGAGAGGCAGCCTCGTACAGTAACCATTCCACTATCTGCTGTCATGTGTAAAGCACAGAAGACTGCAGGAATTCAGCTATGGGGTGATGTGAACCAAAAAGACTTTCCTGAATGTGGACTAGATGGAAAAAGATCAAGGGAATAGGCTGTGGCAGCTGCACCAGGAGGAAACTGCCCTCCTAACTTGACTCATCTGACCTGTTTGAGGACTGTTGGTTTTGTTACATACCTGCACACAGGGGAAAACAGTCTCTTTTGACTGGTATTGTAGCAAGCTTGGCTCTGTCTTGTTGTACAGAAAAATCTTCAGTTTTACTTCTAGTTTAGGACTAGTGATAGAGTAGTAGCAATGGTTCTGCATATATCATTCTGGGTCTGATCCTATCATTAGTTTTCCTGTTCTCAAGAAAAATCCCTATCCCCTGAGACATCACCAGAGTCTTATGTGAATGATTTAAGAATCAAAACCTTAAGCCCTGGAATTTCTGAATGGGCAGATTTCCTTTCCAGGATTTAATACTCATTGTGTGTAACGTATCTCCTTCTCATCATATGCTTGAAGTGTTGTGACAAATCCTTTTGCCAGTGCACAAAGCTGTTAAAACTCTTCTACTTCTGAGACAGGTTACATATCAAACAGCTTAAAAAGACAGATATTTCACTCCAAAACTTCCACTAACATGGCTTTGAAGATCCCGCCTGGTAAGCAGCACTGAACCAGAAACTCAGCCTTCATTCAGGCTAAAAGCAGTGTTTTCAGGCCTGCTAACATTCATGTGTGAAGGCCAGAGAAACAGAAGGCTTCTCAAAGGCTCTCCCCCATGCACCCATCCCAGCCCTGCTGTACACAGCTTATCTTGCCTCAGCATTTCTGAGATCTGGGGCTACCACCTGTACTAGCCTGCTGTAACAGCAGCCTAGTAGAGTTTGCTTCAGGACTCCCCTGCAGCAGGACAACCCCCAGATTCATGATCCTTCCCTCAGAAGTGGCTGTGTAGTGCTCAGGACCCCCCCGAGCCATGCTGTCTCCTGGCTGCAAAACAGTGGTGCTTGGCTTGGTCCTGGGGCCACGCTGGTGGTTGAGGCACCAGGAAAGGACTTGCAAAGGAGGTGGTACTTCTTCGGTGTCTTTGTAAGTGTGGTGTGGGGTAGACTAGGTTACAGCTTGGAAGCTGCAGAGCCTGCAGGAAGCCTGCTTTGCCCTGGCAGCCCTGGCGTGCAGGTGTCAGCCACCACAATGGCAGCATGCCTAAAGCTTGCTGCTGATCCCAGCACTACGTGGGAAGTGCAATTCTGAGTCCTCATGTGGAGCTCACCAGCTTCCCCTGGAGCACCCAGCAGTCAGGGTCTAGGCTATCAGAGACGGCTGCTGTCTGCTGGAACTCTTTTAAGATCATCTCATTATTGTGTTGTGGGAACATATGGAGGCCCAGCTGAGATCTGCACTACTTTCTGCACAAACATGTCTGATATGAACACCCTAGGACAAAGAGCTTATGGCATAAATGAGAAAGACAGGCATGGGATGCTGGGGAGAAATGACCCAGAGGTGAAAAAAAACCTGCCTCAGGTCACAGAACCGCTCTGTAGGGAAGCTTCATGGAGAACACAGGTCTTCTGATTTCTGGATGAGTGACACCTCACAGGCAGTCTTTCTGAGAGTGCTGCAGGCAAAATGGGTGCTGGCTGGTGAAGCCCCTAGACTGAGGATGCAAATCTAGTATGATGAAATAGAACAGCAATGGTTTAGTTATGCAGCCTACTATGATCAAACAGCATCTTCCCAAGGTACAAATCATGCTGTGGGTTCTGTTGTAGCACAGTAAGACTGGGTTACTAGAGCACAGTGTGATGGAGCTAGCTGCCAGCATTTCTTTTATTTTTCTGAATCTCACCCTCAGCCATGTATGTTTGGAAGAGTGGCATTTATTCATTTTTTTCCAATGATCTCTTCAGAGGCTTCCACTGACTTAATTTTGCATCACCCTGACAATCCCTTTATGTAGGCTCAGCAAACTCTTCCCGGTCTTGCATGACCTGGCCATGCATCACCCACTGACATGATGTCATTTTATTCCATGGCGGCTGTATATTATAATGCCCAGAGAGAATGGCAGTTCTGTTACTGTTCCTTTTCACCTGGACACAGTAGATCCTTTCTGGATTTGTACTAATATTATTTCAATTAGGTTATGAAATCCCTCCCCCGTCTTTGGACTGAGATTACAGTCAAATTGTTCTAAGAGCCATACTAAGCTTCTTGAGAGAGCAAATTTTTTGCACAATTACCCACATGTTCTAAAAGCAAGCCATTAATACAGCATCAAGCAAAGGAATGGCCCAAGATGCTTTAGCAAAGCAGGCAGTTAAAAAAGAATGGGTAAAACCCCCAACTTTTTCTGTTTTCATGATTTAGGGAGCCTCAGCTGTTGTGGAGTACCTCAGTCAAGGGAACAGAGATGCATTGCTATGGTGCCAGTTCTCAGTGGCAGGCTGGTCCTTGCTATTCTTCTGGGATCAGATATACATGTGATTTTAATAGAACTGTAAGTCAGATATAAAATGTGTCTTCCTTTTATAACTCATGTGAGGGTTGTAACCACAACCCTCAGTAATACACAGCCTCTGCCACTCCAAAGTGCAGGTATCTTTGACATCTTCCAGTATTTAAAAAATTGTGCTTTGAACTGATCAAAATATTAGTCTTAATTTAAGACTCAGAAAACAATAAGAAAATTAAATTGCAAGGTGCATTTTTTTTGCTTTAGGCAAAGAAAATACTGAGGGCAGTCAGCTAAGTAAAAATTTTTGTTTATATTGTATGGGATAAATGCAATTATAATTTGCAATAGGGTTGGACTCTTGATCTTTACATTCCAGTAATTAAAGGTATTCCTTGCTTGCTGAGTCATTTCATTGAGTGCAGAACATATTGCAATTATTTTCACATCATAATTACCAGGAGAATCCATTTTACAGACAATATGCTACTGTGAGGGCCGTGGAAGGTACCCCTCAAACTAAGCATTTCATATCGACTAGAGACCCATTTTATAGTGTCTGAATAGCAAACGCATAGAAACAATCATTATTTGGTTTATATATATATGTATACATAAATGTGTATCTATATAAAGCTTTTTTCACAAACATTTACTGGTTGATTTTGAGCAATCCACGTATATTTGATGTACTTAACCCAAAGCCAAATATGTGTAACTGCATCTTTATACTACACAATCACTCTTAGTGGCTGCCATGACTACCGACTAAATGTCAAAATGCAAAAGACAATGAAAGGAGACAGTTTGAAAAATCCAAATTTCTTCTGGGTTTTGAATAGAATTTTAATGTTGTGGGACATTTTAGAAATAAGGATGTCTCATCAGTTTGAATAAAGGCATTAGTTTGCTTTCTATACACAGTTGCAAATGACATATGTAAGTAGATTACTTAAAAATGAAGGATTCCTACCCTTGCAATAATACAGACAATGGTATACACATTGTAATTGCGTTAATTAACAACAATATTTTAAATTTGAATGCCAGAACAAAATAAGCTCTTAGTAAATGACTTTTAAATTTCTGTATAATAAATCTGATATTAGAGTTTGCCTGTTGATGTAACTCGTATTTGTGGAGGATTTTGCTTTAAACCCATGGAGTTGTGATAATGGAACCTGTGTTGCAGATGCCCTGATACTCTGTTTTATACTTGGGTGCATTATACTGTATAGCTTAACTCCCTTTTTTTATAATGAAGGTTATAGAAATTTAAATGCTTTTATACAAATTTGAGAGTATATGTTAGAGCAAGGGGCTGCATTTATGTAATTAAAAGTTATTCCAAAGGACTGAATTTCTGGGTTTAGGGAAATTTTGTCCTTAATTTAAGAAAGTCTCCCTACGCAGGACGCCTGTCAAAGGGGTGTTTATCTTTGGAGAAATCCTTTGGTTCAAAAATAATGACTTTAGGTTTTGAAGGACTTTGAAAGCACTGCACAGAGTAAGCAAAGATGACAGCAACTCCCTGATCAACCATGTTGAAAGCGGATTCTGTAAAATTCATCTTTTCATTTGGCATTATCTCCTTGGAAAAGCATCTTTTGGCTAGTCCCCAAATCTAGAAACTGGGGCTACTTCTAGACATTTCAGTGTTCAACACGTTCACCATGAAAATCTATTTTCATAGCATTTAAAGACATAAGATAATTTTCTGTTAGTCTTCTACACAGTCCCAAAGAGAGTACAGATGCCCAAGTGAAAATTCAGATGATGTTTCAGTGTGATGCTATGTAAACTCCTGATTGTCAGTGCTGAAAGATGAAGCCTAAGCACCAAAACAAGAATGGATACTGGGCAGTGATTTTTTTAAAAAAGTAAATTTACAGAAATAAATTCAGCATAAGTAGGTTGGCTCTGAAAGTCTCACAAGGAAGAGTTTTTTTGCTATTTCTTCCATCTTTCTTTTAAAGGGGTCAGATGGGGAAAATGGAGAAAGGAAGCAGGCCAGAACCAGCAGCGTGTGCGAATCAACAGGAGGGGACATTGGGTTCACCAGTGGTTGAAAGTGTTAGCTGCTGTGGAGCTGCACCTGAGGTACTGCACCCAGTTTTGGGACCCACAATTTCAGAGGGACATGGAGGAACAGGTGAAGGTCTAGTGGAGAGCTACCAGGAAGGTGAGGGACCTGAAGCATGTGGCCTGTAAAGGGGTGGTGGAGGCAGCCAGGTTTGTTCAGTTTGGCAAAGAGGTGGCTAAGGGACAATATACTAGCTGCTCGCAACTATTTGGAGGAAAGATCCGTGAAATGACAGACCCAAACTCTTCCAGATAACAGAAGGAACAACAGCTACAAATTGTGGCTTGGGAAGTTGTGAGATCATCCATTCAGGAGCTGGCTAAACAAAGTGATGATGGTCCCTCCTCAAACAGGATAGGCTAGATAATTTCTAGACGTCCTTCCAACCAGTTTCTCCATAGTTCGATTCCCAAAGTGAGCTCAATTTTATGTGTGCCATTGCAGGAGGGAGGGCTTACTAGCAACTTAGAGCCCCAGCTGTACTCCTCTTCGTTATTCACATCTTTTAGTGTTTGCTGTCCTAACAAAAATCCATCCCATCTCACTGGACCTCTGCACCATGGCTATCATTCAGGATTTGTACATTAGCTGCAGACTTTTGGTGAGCTCATCCCCATCACATTACAGAACCAAATCCCTCAGGATCCCTTCCTGGCTCTTCCCCCAACCACTCATTCACTTGCTGCCCTCCATCCTACTTCTTCTCTTGCAAAAGAACCTCACGGTTTCCTTTTGCCACATTCCAAGAGCACCTCATTGGGCTGTCACTAGGAAGAAACTGCAGATGTTCAGCTCTTGGACTTCAGATGTGGCCATCACCATAGGCCATTTCTCCAGTCATCCTGCCTCTTTCTGAAATGCAGTCTTCCAAGTAACCTTTCAGATCTGGTAAAAATTCTCTCAGCATTTAAGCTTGCTTGGAAAGCAAGCAATAAACCATATAGAATAGACACAGGCAATACAAAAGATACATAAAAGCAAATAAAAAGGGTTGAAATTATTCTTTTACATTTTGGCTTTGCCTCATTGGGAAGATTTTGTATAGCTTGTGGAGTCTAAATGATCATTCCATTCTTGGAACCGTTGCAAACAAAATAGCAGCCTGGTCATCAGTGAGTATTAACTCAAGTAACACAACAAATCTGGTGTCTCTGCAAGTTTTGTTATTGAGCAAAACTGTAAAATCATATTGGAAATAGAGTATGTGGATATAAATGTGCCTATTTTAACCAGAAATTGGCACAATTGAAAACCTTTATATACGTCAAACTTAGGACCTAATCCAGACCATAAAATAAATCTGAGACATTTATTTAATGGGACATTATGGGAAAAAGCACATGCAAAGCATGTATGTTTCAATAAACTTCAGCTTGAGCACCCATTGAGCTGTGGCCATTTATCAGTGGTCCCCTAGAAGCCCATCTAGAAGATATGGCCCATGTCCTGCATCATTCAACTGTCATGAACTTCTCCTAACTCCCAGTAAAACTAATTACAATAGTTGGACGTTTTTGCCAGTCCTGATCTTGAGCTGATTAATACTGTTTTACTAGCAATCAGATCATTCACAGATGAAATACTAGCCTTGTTTTAAGTCAAACAAAAAGTCCTCTTTGACTTTGGTGCATTTAAGTTTTATCCAATAGATGCTTTCTGGGGGGCTTTCTAAGATGAAATTTTTGCATTATTCGTCACATATATGTTATTCTGTGGCTTTTAGATTTTTCTGCATGATCTTTCACTGAACCATCTATGCAGGCATTATTACTAATCACCTGATTCATATTTCTGCTATTGTATCCTGCCATGTCTTTATGCATATATTAAAACATTTGATTGCCTCCATTAAGAAAATAATGATACCACTCAGCAGCATATTGTTAAAATTTATCATAGTTAAGCACAGATTATAAATATTATTGAGTACTTTAATCAGAAGATGTGTAAAATGAATGAGAAAAGAAAAATAAAGAATGATGGCCTCTTCTTTGAAACCATGCTGATGGTGCAAAGAAATTAGTATATTATTCAGAATTTATTAAATTGGATGAAAGAGAACATTTGCTGATGGGATATTTTTGTTACAGTTGATGCTACGATAAAACTAGAACAGGAACCATTGTTCAGAGAAAGTGAACTCTGTTTTAAGTAGCTTTGCTCAGGTTTGCATGATAGAAATACATTGATTTTTGAAGATGTAGAATAAATGTCTATGTTATAACAATTTATGTGGACTTCCAGTAATGAGACTGCTCCCAATTAAATCTTTCATGGTCCACCTCTGTTCTTCATCTTTCTCTTCTCCTTCCTTCTTTTACATTGTTTTTCAATTTAGTGATTTTTACCCTGTTCTGAAATATTACTGAAGATTTCTAGAATTCATTTGTTCTGTCACTTTATTTACCTCTCTGTATCTATATATCTATCTGTTTCTCTGTTTTTCTGCAGTACTGGCCTTCACTTACACAGAAGAGGATCTTGATAAACCCAGAGACACCACTCTGTTACTAAATTAACCACATGAGGAGCTGATCCCTGCAGAGATGCTTCATTGATTTCTGTGGGGCTCTGCTGTGAGGGTGCTTGGCTCATTTAGAATAAAAAAGGTGCGTTGTGCACCAGCATATCTCAGCATCAACGGTCTGTCATTAAAGGCAAATCAGAACTTCTTCTGTGTTGTTCAGGCGGTTCTTTATAACAAACTTATCAAACTTCCAGGACTGGTGTGCCCATCCTATTTTTCATTATCTTCTAAAAGTAGCAGGAGCTGGAGTTACACAAATGTCAACTCATAACGGCTTGCTTTTTCTTTTTTGTTGTATAATCAAATTCTTTTTCCCGTATAAAAAAGCCTCTTTTCCTGCATAATCAAATTCTCCTTAATTAGTGTATCTGGCTTTTATATGACTTTTCAAAATAATAAAGGAAATGTTTCCTTCCTAAGCTGATCCTTCAGGAGATTTAAAAGGGGGAAAAATAGGTTAATCAGCTGTAAATCGACATGGGTCTACTACCATAGGTTTCCACTGGTTTAGGATCTAATTCTAGCCAGACTGGTGTTCCTGGCCTTTGCATATCTTAGCCACTTAAATGCCTGACCACACACCACAGTGAGCCATTGCTATTTCCACTTTTATTTCTTCCACTGCATTAGAAAATACGGGCGTCCTCCTTCCACTGAACATCACTTTGTTAAATTACAATGATCTGCCCTACAGTTTTCTTGGCTGGAGGGCTGCCTCTTGGTGAATTTTGGAGAAGCTTTTAGCAAAAATCATTTCACTGTTTCTGGGAAGTTGACTAGGGTGAACTAAATAAGCACTTACTCTATTTGTCTGAAAGGCTCTATCACTTTGTGCCAGGAAATCATTCCTCATTTGAAAAACCTGCCCAGGCCTGGCTGTAGAATAAGTATTTGAAGTATGTGATTTCAGGATTCAGCCATGGCTGGGAGAGACATGTCCAAGCTTTACAGCCAATTTCTCTGAAGACACTTTGTGCTGGACATGACTAATTCCCATGGGCTGAGAGCGATGCTTCAAGGACTGCTCCTCCTGTTTGCTGTGGACCAGAGGAATGGTGGAAACTGGAAAAAGAAGAGGAAACAACTATCCTGTGGGCTTAATTCCTCCTCTTCTGGCCCCACAGAAGTGTGAAGGATTATCAGAAGGGCTGCATGAAGGAACAATAGCTGAATTTGCCTGATAGAAGAAACTGCCGAGAGCAGATGATTTAAAAAACAAATAAATAATTAAAAAAAAAGAAGGTAAAGTCAGTCAGGAGATGAGGGGGTGGGATGATTGAAACTGGACCAGGAATGAGGGTGACACAATGACTGACTGGATAATGAGACTGGGTTGAGAAAATGAGGGGATGGGTACCAAGGAAACAGATTGGGGCTGGAAATCAGTAGGTGGTGGGGAAGAAGCAGATGGAAAACTCTGATTAGGATAGCAGATTGTTCACAAGAAAGTTCAGAGTCATCTGGAAAAGAAACCTTCCTGACTGCTAGCTCAGACTTTCCTTTAATATGTAAATGACACTAAAAGACTAGAAAAATATTAGAGTAGCAGTTCAGGGACAGACTAAGGTCCATCTGATATAATATTCTGTTTCCAGGGTACTTTTTCTTAATGTTTTATTTTAATCTAGAAAATCATATCTGTGTATCTACATAGAAATGTACTATATGTAAATTTGTAATCTTTGTGTTGTAGATAACTCCTATTTGCTTCTCTAAATGCCTTGAATTTTCTACCAGGGTTCAGTATTTATTCTCAATATTGCAATTTTTTACCCTTGACAGTGCCGTTCACATCCTTTTTGCAGAAATCAGGATGCCAGCAGAGCCAAGACCTCTGGAACAGCATTGCCAAGCTACGCAAACTGATAATTACAATTCTGCAGAACGCTTAAAAGTACTTCTGTCATGTTTAAACCTGCTTTTCAGGCCTCCCACCACTAAAAGGTAAAATTCTTTACACTGTTAATCTAATGCAGTATGATTCCCTAAGTAAGATATTTCCCTTAATGTTTCACTGCAAAAAATGTGAATGCACTTCAGAATGGAATAACTTGAATCCTCAATGCAGATTAAAATAAATATCTTACTATTATTTTTCTTAAGAAGTTATTATTTATATTTTACTGGGAAAATAATGTTTAGAGGTAGATCATAGTTTCCACAGCAGGAAGCTATTTGCTTTGAGAACAAGTGTTCTGTTGACAAAGATTAAACATTTCTGTTTTTAAACCACAGTGAGCATGAGCTTCTTTCCTATCTACAACCTATAGTATTGAAAGCTCCTTGACTGCAGTTTTGACAGCATCAAAAAATATCTAAAAATTTCAAAAATATATTAGCTTAGAAGTAGTCTTTTATATTACATATACATAAATTGAATAAATGCCAGTACCTAGAGACAAAGACTGTATATTCAAGTGACTATAAACATGAATGCTGAGTGACATCGGTTGCTCTTTCTTTTCACATGAATGATGTAAGAAACAAATATACCAAAACAGTTAAATTTGATATTTAGTAAAGACTAATAAAATGGGTTACAGAAGTGAATTTCTCTTCCAAAAAAAATCTTTGAAAAATTATACAGCTTGATTCATGCATTCATTTTGAATTAAAAGATTTCCTAGGAGCACATGTTTCTTACAGTTTCATTCAGGTAACTGAAGGATTGGCAGTACAAAAATACTAGTAACCCCAAAAATTTAATTTTTGCTGCACTTTTAGATACAAATGTAGGCAAAAAATTTTTTGCACGTTTAACCTGGCTGTGGTCTCTACAGTCTTTTGAAAAGGAAAAAATAATAATAACAGTAATAACATTACACACTTCAGGGAGCCTTGCCAATGAAATCACATCGGGAGATCATCCTAGTGGAAACCAGAGGATGAATTTGAACAGGTGTATATCAGAAATCTTAAGCCAAAAGGACAATTTATGTTTTCAATAACTTTAGAAAGGGTCAAAGACAGTATCAACATCAAAATTTATAGCTACCTAGACACTTACTGACTAATGAATATATTTAAATGTAAAAAAGCATCTAAGGGTACTTTAGCCAGCTTCAGATAAAGTATACTTTAGTTTAAGGTAAATTCTCAATTTGTAGACTTCTACACCAATAAGTAGTATAAAATATACACAGTTTGTTACTTTTTCTTTACCTAAAAGATTCCCTAAGGATTATGAGAACTGCCTGAAAAGCACGGAATGCTAATACAGCTTTAGAAGGTAAATTGCTCTGTTTCCTAATCTGATGAGCATGAATTTTTGCAGCTTCTCATATGTGAGAGCATTGCTACACATTTCCATGCAGTATGGAACACAACCTTGAACCACAACTCTGAGGTTAGTATGTGAGAGTACCCCCATCTTAATGTAGAGAAAGTCAGGTCATAAAATGATTAAGGGACAAATCCAATAAAGGAGCTATATACCTAAAATTATATTTAGAAAAAATCAGGCTTCTACATTCAAAATACAGATTTTGCAAATTCCCACATGGCTGCAGAGAGAGCATGAAAATCCATAAATACCACAAATTGTGCTCTTCAGATTGGTGGTGTGTTATAGGGTGCTACATTTTTGTACGAGCAAGGGTGCCTCAGACTTGATATGTTTAATCCTCTAACACTGGGAAGTGGGTGTTCTTCAAACCCAGACCCTGTCCTCTGAAGAAATCTGTGTAGCCCATTACCTGACAGCATGTGGCACACATAGATAGGACAGGGTCCTTCACAAATGCAGGAACAGCCACTGCTTTCTTTTAAAATGCAGGTGTGGGGAAACATTGCTGGCTGTCTTACTGCTGCCCTTTGGGACAGCTGTCTACAGTGACCCCCTTCGACAGGGAAATGCCAGAGCTGGGTTCTATCTCTTTCAGAAATGAGGGGATCCAAGCTGAAGGGTCTCAACTGCCACCCAAAGAAACTCAAGTTTTACTTTCTGCTCCCGAAACTGTTTCTATTTTGCTGTATCATGCAAAATCCAGTGATGATACCATACACCCAGGGTTTCCAGTTACTAGGAGGAGGTCATCCTTCCTCTTGTGTGCTCTCTTGTCCTCACTCCACCATGACGTTCTTCCTATAGGAGGGTGGAAAGAGGCCACAGCTTGGTGGCTCTGATGTTCTCTGCAGAGGCAGGACAAGCAGAGACAATCCAGCACCACACTCGGACGCTAACCACCAGCTGTTTGACTGAAGGCCAGGAGTGCACCCATTGGCACCTCTTTTTCCTCCCACCATGATGGAGAAGATCGAAGCAGGGCTTCTCTGCAGGCATGGATGAAGCGCCCAAGGGATAGTTGAAGTCCCACAATTCCCCCCTGCATTTCTCTCTGGGTCAGTGAGTGGTGAGTACATTTACTCTGGGTAGACCTCATCAATGTGCTGTTCAACCATAAGCCACAGGTGACTCAGAGCTTTACTGACTCTGTCCTCGGTCACCTCCCTAAACTAAAGACCTGCTTGGGCAAAACTGGTGGAAAAAACCCCACCAAACCCCAGCAATCCTGTTTTGTGATTGTGTGCATGAAGGATCACAGTTTCTCCACACAATAACTGCTACAACATTGATGGGTTTTGTGTATTAGAATGAGTGCATAAATTATAATTTATTTATGACCTTCCTGGATTAGACAGCTATACCTTCAAAAAAATAACATTTCTAAATGTATTCATCAAAGACTAAAGTTTTGTGTAGATGCTGTGCATCAGTTTAAAACTGCACATCTTGGCAGAAAGAGCTTAAATTCACTTCATTTGTTAAATTCTGTATTAGCAGACAGGAAAAAGAAAAACATAATAAATGCAAAAGAAAATGAAATAATTACAGAGCAGCTTTGTATGCTGGTATTGCTTAGATACACAATGTCTTGAATATTTTGTTCCCAGGAGCCAGCATTTCTACATTAGTCCATTTTCTTTTGACTGAGGATGCAGGTCTGTGCAGATTGAGGTCTCCAAAGCAGTTTTTTCTGGTTTTGAAAAGTGCTGAGCAACCAGAGCAACAGATACTGCCTGCACGGCAGTCATGGGTGCTCAGCACCTCGCAGGATTGAGGTATGTGTCCCAGGTAGAATTGCTGGCTGGTGTTCACAGGGGAACTCACATCTCCAAGTGGGATCAAGAGTAAGTATTTTTAAACTGAATGGAAACCAACAACTCAGACTGCATCCACATTATTCATAGCAGGAGGTGTGTAGCCTAGCAAGAACCGTGAATACCAGCTGTACCTCCAAATCAGCTACCAATGTCTGTGTCCCCATGGGCTAAGGATCAGCTGATAGTGTTGAGGCTAGTGGCTGAACTCGGCTGGCTCCAATGAAGCAAGACTCATTTGCAAAGTTGACCCATCTACCATCCATTTTATGGATACTGCTGAAGAAGACACGTTCTCTACTAGCCACCTAATGACAGCAACACTTTTTGTTTATAAAGGTGACTTGCATGGAGAACTAACATTGGATTTTTGAAGGTAGTTACTGAGAATTAGGCAAGCACTGCTGGTTCACGATGTAACATTTGCTCCTTCTTAAAGCACTGGGCAGTACTAGTGAGGGTGCCAGGAAAAGGGCTTTGAAGCCTCACAAGTTGAAAGGTAAAGGTACTCAACATATATACAGCCTGGGGGGAGCACACTCTGTGAGGAGACTTGTTGGAGGACATCACTTCCAGCTACGTTGTTGCCCACTGGTCACAGGGCTAGGAGCCACCCTCAGTCCCTTACGTTTGAACAGTGGCTTTCTTGCCACTTTTAGTGGCAAGCTTTTAGTGAGTTAATTTTCCAACTATGTCAATCATTTGAAGTGACACCATTTTAGGGTGCCTACTTGAAGACACCTAGGGCTTGATATTTTTCAGGAGTGCAGAACCTCTCTTGTTCCTTTTGACTATGCACTAATAAGGTAGTTAAATTAGACCTACATGAAAATGCTGCACAGGTGAAGCATTGCCCAGACCTACCTGTTGTGGGAACCCTCTGATGTCTGTGTTTCAGACTATACAGTAATGTCTACTTGTCACAGAAGGCTTTTAGGAGAATTAATTAGTTAATTTTGTATAGTCTTTGAAGGCTAAAATGCTATCTAAATATACTGCTGGATATGAGTGTCCATCTCTCTTCTGTAATGAGTTTTTTAAAAAATTAATGCTATTAATTTGAAAATGGAGAATTCTTTTCTAAAGAAATGAATATAAATGTCTCCTGAGAAAAAAATATAACCATGAGGTTACATTACACATGTATTTATAGTAAAAAATAGCTGCGCAAAATGTGATCTAGAGAAATGTACTACTGTAGTATAAATACAAAAGAAATTTTTAAAAAATCCAGGCTTCATTAATTAATTGAAGGAAATTAAAATTGACAAAATCAATATGAATGAATTACTGGAATACATTATTAAACAGGGAAGCCTTTAGTATAAATAGACCTTGTATTGGGACAAAGAGATGATGGAGGTGGGTGTGAGAGAACATTTTGGAAGTGTTCAAGCTGCTGAAGTTTGTTTTTATTTCCTCAGCATATTATGGGATCTCTTCCACAAGATGATGGAATAGATGACGCTCCATCCTCCCGCCTGTACACTTCACAGGATAAGTAAGGAACTGCTATGAGGCAATATAAATTCTTAGCCATAGGGACTGTTTTAAAAATTATTACCGCCTCATTTCTCAATAGCAGGAAGAGTACTCTACTCTAAAACCAGGAAAAGAATGTGAAAAGGTGCTAGTCTTTATTTCTCCAGTGAACTGTACTTGCCAGCGACTTTATATTAGCTTAGTAATCAAAATTGTCAGAAAAATAAACTAATTGGAATGTTAGATCTTGACAAAATTTGGAACAACGGTGTCTCAGTCAAATCACATTTCTGCTAACATTATAAGACAATAAACTTTTCTGAATGTCTGCATTCATTCTCATCTTAAAGTAATTTCCTATTTGTCTATTCAGATACATAATCTTCTGACAGTTGAAAACAATTCAGTACTGGCTTGTGTTCATTTATTTATAAAAGTGAAATAATTGTATTTATTTATAAAAGGGAAATGTTAAAACCTTCTGCTAAAAACTGCATAGTATGGAAAGGAGCATGTTCAGACCAAGTTCAGCCTGGTACTTAGCCATATGTTGTTTAACCTGAAGCTTGTTGCTGCCATTGATGTCCAGATGACTACTCATGTGCAGTTGTTGAAGATCAATCAAGTGTTTAAGTGCACTGGCAGATCAGAGGCAGATTGCTTACCCCTTTGCAGTAAAAAAGTCTAGTTAGTAAAATAATTGAACCAGTTAAACTCAACAATCATACACTTACTTATGACTTCATGTGTATGTTTACATACCAGATAAGCCAGTAATGTAGTACTCTGTTAATAGACAGGTTTAGCAGTGACATAACATCCATCAAGCTAAGTATGGAGGTCTGAGCTTGTAACTAATATGCAAATGACAAAGCAGAACAACTCTGAAGTACTTTCACAACAGTTTAATCAGTCTTACTGAGATATGCAAAGAAGGCAGCATGGGGCTGCCTGAATTCCCCATACCCTCATAATCGCAGCCATTTATCAGCTCACAGAAGTCATGACTATCTCAAAAGGAGTCTGAATTAAAATCCTTTTAACACATTATTAACACATATCCCATGTATTTCTGTTAAACAGCTTCCTATAAAATAAGAGCTGTAATTGGGACTTAGACTTTCTGTATGATAATTGTCTGAAGATGTTTTCATAATAAATATTATTTAAATTAAAAGTTTATCCAACCAGGTCCATGGCCTATCAGGTCTGTAGTGACCCCACCTGCAAAAGCTGCTGATTTATGTAACATACATCCTGTATGGCAGGGGGCATTAAGATATGAAGGAGTCCATCCAGACAATCCAGATTTCATTTGGAAGATGGCATCAAGGGGAGGGTGCGATTTAAAAGCCTCCAGAATTTCTGTACAGTCATGTCATATGAAATTTTAAAATAAGATGCACAAATATAGATAATAGGGGGGTGTGTGTGTGTGTGCCTGGTACACATCATTCATATGCTATGTAAACTAAATAGAAAGAACTTCATGAACATCCAGAGTGTCCTGAGCTCCAGAAGTTCTTGTAGCTGTTGAAATTCCTGTGTAAACCAAAGGAGCTTTCCTTGAAAACCTTTTATTTAACAAAGCCTAGGAGAAAATGAGGCTTAATTTTGCCTTCTATGGCAGAATATACACACAGATTTAGCAAGGTATTTAGCATCTGCCTAACCTGAGTTATGTGAAGAACACTGTCCAAAGCCAGTAGGACTATTCACATGCTCAAACTCAAAGACACCTGCTAAGTGCCTTGCTGGACCAGGGCCAGAAACATAACAGTGGGCCAGCTTAAGCTGATTAGAAATGTTCTGTTGGCTTCAGTGGCAGCAGGATCCGGCTTTTATTGCCACTTTGCAAAATACGGTGCTCAACAGGGGAAAAAAATCAGGCACTGTGGTCCTTTCAGTGGTCTATTGGGTTAAGCTTGAGTACAAAACAAATGCAGCTTAGCACTAACTGGAAATGTGTGTGACTGAGAACGCATCTGTTTTTCCGTATGAAATTAAAATTTGTTGCCTTGAAGAAACTCTTGAAATAAAGTGGCTTATTCTAATAGGCTGTGTAGATCCCAATTTTCTCTACAAATAAATATAACAAGGAAGAATAAAGTCGAAAGAAATGGTGAAAAGGATCCTCAGCCTCTGTGAGTTTAAGGAGGGAAGACACTTTTAATAATATATTTTCCATTTTTTAATTGAATGCCATTGTAACTAGTATTTTTAGAACCCCCAGCCAGGTAGTTACATTGCTTTTTATGGTTCGTGTATGTAGCTTGTTAATCAGGTATTAATAGGCAAACTGGTGTGACACAGCCAGTTTGTCTCTGGGCAAACCTAACGATTCCAGGCATCTCTCTGGCTGCAGAAACCTTTATATTTATGTGCTGCGAGATCATTAACTGTAGGCCGATGAGCCCTTTACTTCCCTAGTGACAGAATTCCTACCAGAGCCTTCTGCAGCGATAAGTCTCCGACTGACTACAAATTATCAATACTGATTACCAGATTGCTGCAGTGGGGAGGGGACGGCGTGCTCGGCACTGCAGGGCTGGCCAGGCTCCCACAACCCTTGTCTCCCTCCTCTATTTGCGTCTACAGCTGCCTCATGCCTCCTTCCCAGGGGTGCCATGGCCAGGTTAAAACGCTTGCAATCCATGCCGATTATTCCTCAGGAGTGGAACATCAGCATTCATGGAAATAAATGTATAAAGCAGCAGCAGTTACAGCCAGTGCCGGGAGAATTTGGTGTAACTTTGTGTAACGTGATTAGGAGCGGTAACAGAGTCCGCACGGAATGGGAATCAGAATGGGATTTGCTTCTGGGGGGCGCGTAATAATTGTGTCGGAGCTCTCCATCCTTATTTTGTGGGATTTGTGTGTGCGTGACTTTAATGGTGAATGATTGTGTAAACTAGAATTTGAATGCATCAAGCATAGAACCTGCCTCACTCTCGCCCCCCCCCCCCAAAAAAAAAAAAAAGAAAGAAAATTAAAAAAAAAGAAAAATCAAGGAGCAATATGGTCTGGATGCTTTCAGCAGCCTGACACCACGGCTGTTCTCCTTCTCTCCCTCCCACACCCTTCCAGTGCGATTTTCCGCTCCCCCACCCACCCCGCCAGCCTCCCTCGAACAAAGGGGCCGGGGCCGGGCTGCTGCCGCCCGTCGCGCCGGCCGCCGGCGCCAGGACAAGGGACCCGCGGGCGCGGGGCTCCCCGGGGCCGCGGCTGCGGCGGGTACCGCGCAGCGCCCCCGCCCCGCCCCGCCCCGCCCCGCCCGGCCGCTCCCCGGGGCCCAGGGGGGGGCGGCGAGCCGCGGCGGCGGGGCGTAGGGTGCGGCTGCTGCCCGGGGAAGCGGGGTGGGGGGGCCGCGGGGGGTGGGAGGATGCTTGGCTTGATCTGAAAAACGCACGGTAACAGCAGCCCTGCAAGCTGCCCCCGGGGAGCGAAAACCAGTGGGAACTGGTGGAAAACACCAGCTATGCGCGGTGCGGTGACCTACTTCAGCCGCCCCCCCGGCGGACTGCAGGTGCGGGCAGCGGGCAAGCGGCGGCTCCTTGCGGCCCCCCCGCAGCCCCTTGCGCCGGCTGGGCGCGGCCGGCCCGCAGTGCGCGCCGCCGCAGGTGCCCGCCCCGCCGCAGCCCCCTCGCCGGCACCGCGGCCCCGGTGCCGGCCTGACCCCCCCGGTGCCGGGTCTCCCTAGGTGGTGCCTCCCCGTCTCCCTCGCCTCTTCTCCCCCCTCACCCCCCCGCGGGTCGCGGCTCGTTTCAGAAGCAGCGGGGAGCGCTGGCCCCGGCCAACGGGGGCTACGGGAGCGGCAGGAGGCGTGTGATAGCAGGGGTAACTTTCCAAAATTCGTATCCTTTTTTTTTTTTTTTCTTTTTTCTTTTTTCTTTTCTTCTCCCTTTTAAATGCCGCAATCTATATATTCATATTTAAAATAATGAAAGCCGTTTCAAAATTAGGCTGTGCTTATGTGCCGACAACCCCCACGCCCACCCCCCCCCCCAGCAAATAATTAATCTGATCTCGGGACGTTAAAAAAGCCCCGGGATCCCGCACCCCCTCCCTTTTTTTCTAATCCAAGAAATTAAAAATATGTTTAGCGTTGTCTTGATTTTTTTCCAAAATTCAGGCACACTGAGAAGATCACCCAGTGTAGGCAGCGGTCCTAGGAAATAGTGGCCTTGGTAGTGGCTGAAGAAAAAGAGATGCGGTTTCTTACCCATTGCTGTTTTAGCCATGGTGGGATGTGCAGGCTCTCAGAGGCGGTGAAGGCAAAGGGGTCCAGCTACAGCAGTGGAGAGAGGGAGAGAAGACTGAATAAGGCACTGAGTCAGCAGAGTGGGGCTGTGCGAGAGAAGGAGCAAGAGGCAGGAGCCCATGAATAATTATCGCTCCTCTACCCAAGCAGATTGGCTCTAGAGGTCCCCTGACATGACTCCTGCAGAGCCAGAATCTCCGGGCATTAAATATTGATCCACCAATGGTGCTGGAGTACAAAGTGCCAGAATGCAGTTTGAAATGGAAATCAGTCCTTGAATACCTTTCCCCCCTTGGTCTGGCTTTAATAGTACATTCCATGTCAAATGTTTTATGTCTTACATGAAAAAAGCCTATTGGTGTTGAAGGCTCTGCTGTTGCTACCTGTAAAACATGCACAGATTCATTTTAACACATTTTATCCCAAAGATATGACCAAAAAAAAAAAACAAAGGACACACCCACCTCCCAATGCAGGGGATTTTCTGTACCATTTCAGTAAACCAGCTGCTCATATTATTTTTACCTCAGCATCCCAATTCCTACAAAGGTATACAGATACCACATACAATTGTTTTCTACTCAATGTTTCTGCATTTCAGTGTTAGCATCCCCAGACTCAACCCTGGAAACTTGAACTCCCCTAAAACTTGGGGAATGGCAACAGGACCTGCTCACACTCTTGAAGGGCTCTGGAAAGGCAAAACCAGGACGAATGTGAAAAGAAGTGGACAGCCATTTCCCTGATGGACTATAATGAGAGCCACTGGGAAGCTGTGAGCTTGGTTCACTTGATAAAGTGTGTAGAATGGCACCTGATGGGATTATTACATGAAAGGGGATGGATGCATTCTAAAGATTCTCTCTACATTGATTTTAAGGATTCTCTATCCCCAGCAAGAGGAAAGCCAGTGACATGATCATCAGCCACTGAACAAATGTGGGTGGTTAACCGAAGTTTTTGCTAGAAACATGGCATTGAAGGGACCTGTTTGCACATCTGCTAGGGCTGGAAGCAGTTGGTGGCCTAGAGGAGATGGTATCCAAGATGGTGGTACAAAGAGGAGGACACTCCATCTTTACTTTCTCATCCTTACACTGTCCAGCTGGAGCTTGTGTGCCTCTCCCAGGGGGGAACCAGCCTTATTGTCAAAAGCTTACGGTGATAACAGACTCCCACACTGTTTGCAGACAGACTGGGAATAGGGCAAATGTTCAGCTTGGAATCTGGAAGACATTTGTGGAATTGTTCCATGGTGTGTATGGGTGGGTGAGAAAAGTAGGGGAGCAGGCAGAGGTGGAGCTGTCTTCTCTCTCCCAGAGCAGGCAGGGCATTGGCACTGTTCTCCTTCCTTCAGCACTGCCATTTGCACAGTCCATGCAGTGTGCCATCACTAACTGTGATGCTTTTCTTCTGTGTGTGCTTCTCTAGCACAGGTAACACAGGATTATGCTTTTCAAGCTTCTGCGAGGTAAGCGAACAGCATCTTTGAGTAAAGCAGGGCCCAATGCATGAGTCTGAGGCCAGCTTTCTCTTCTGAGTCACTGATCATTTCTGAATTGGAGGACCTAGTTGTGTTGGGGTTTTTTGTTTGTTTGTGGGTTTTTTGTTTGTTTTGTTTTGCTTTGTTTTTTCCTTCAGATGAGACTAGTAAAGCATGGAAGTGAGTTTGGGGAGAAACATCCCCGAAGCACACAGCCGAGAGGCTCGCGTGGTTCTCCAGCATGTGAGCTGCCGCACGGTGATGCGGGATGGCTCCTTGGGCTCGTCGGGAGGGCATGAGGCAGGGCTGCTGGGATGCAGCGGGGAGCTGCCTTCCTGGAAGGCCCAGCTCGCCCGGAGAGAAGGAAGGCGGCGCCGGGGGCCCTGTAGCCTTTTGGGGTGAAACACTTGTGGGCCTTCAGCTGTGTGGCTGCGTGTGGGGTGGGGTGAGCGGGAGACAGAGGTGTCGTTGTGCCGGGACGCCTGCAGGGAGAGGAGCTTATTCCTGAACGGGAATGGTGAGAAACCACCGAGTGCCGCGCGTGTAAGAGCGCAGGGACAAGGGACACCTCACGGGGCCGGGGAGCCGCGCCCTAACCAGGAGACACCACCCGGCCCCCGGCGCTGCCCCCGCTCAGGCGGGTGCGTGCCGCGGCGGGGGCTGGCCCGGCCCGGCCCGGCTCGGCTCGGCCCTGCAGGGCTGGGCGCGGCCCCGGCGGGGCGGGGCGGGTGCCCGGGCGCTCTCCGTGGTGCTGGAGGCGGTGGCGCTCCCCGGGGCGGGGGCGTCCCGGCCAGGGCGGGTCGGCGGGGTGGGGGATGGGCAGGCAGGGAGGGCGCGGGCAGGGAGCCGGAGTGGGGGCAGGGGGCAGGCGGGGAGGGGGCAGGGAAGGCTGGGAAGGCAGCCGGGGCGGAGCGGAGCGGCTGCTTGTCCCCACGCACCCCCGGGCCCTTGGCCAGCGCGGGTGAAGGGCCGCGGTGCCGCTCCCCGCCGCCCTGCTGGCACCGGGGAAGCGGCTGGGCTGGGCTGGGCTGGGCTGGGCTCAGCTCGGCTCGGCCCTGGGGGGCTCGGTTGCCCGGGGGCGGGGGGGCCACCAAGGCTGCGCTGCCATGCTGCCATGATGCGTCTTGGCTGGGCTCGCCCCCCGCCGCGGCACCCGGCACGCCCAGCAGGCAGCCCGCCCGCCTTGGCATCTGTCTCGTTAATGTAATTCTGCTTTTCCTCTCCGCCCCGCCAGGCCAGCGGCAGCGGGCGGCGAGCAGAGCGGGAGGGAGCCGGCGGTAGCTACCGCCGCAGCGGCGTTTCCTCGCTCCCTTTGGCGGCGCCGCCGCTGCCACCCGCCGTGCCGAGCGGCTCCCATGACCGCCCCCGGGTCCCCAGATCCCCCCCAGCCCCTTCCGAGGCAGCCGGGCGGTGCTGGCGGGGGGTGTCGGGCCGGGGCCGGGGGGCACAGCTCGGCTCTGCCCCCGGAAAGGCGTACCGGGCTCCTGGACCCGGGGCTGCCGGCAAAGCGATGCAAGAGACTGCGTGCAATCACACCCTTGGCACGTAGGGCAGCAGGTATTAGACGCCCCATATATAATTTCTGATCCGCTGCCACTGGTCAGCGTCATGTTTCGCGTAAATTTTAGAGGAGCGTGAATTAAGATCCAGCATGTCCTAGCAAGGCTGCAGCTTGTTTTCTTTCACAGGCCGGGCCTTCTCTTGATTGACATTAAGATGCATTTGCCGCCCAGCCTACCTCCGGATCTGTGGGTGTAGGGGCTGCAGGGATGTGCTGCTGAGCAAAGCGTTCCTCAACAGCTTCTGCATCGCAGTGGGATATAACCGGGCTTTCATCCCACTCTTGTTGGACGCTTCTTCTGTGGCCATGGCCAGATCACTGAAAAGCTTTTGTTCTTTTTTCCTGTTTGTTCTTTTCTTCATTTGTTAGAAAGGATCTCACTTTTTTTTACCCCCTTGCAGACAAGGAAGAAGGGGAGGTGATACTGGAAAGATAAATGTTTATGCAGCACTTTGAAGACTATTGTTGCTAGGTAAATGAACTACATTGGCACTGAAATAATACAAATGGCAGAGATGGGAATGGGTCATGCATCTCTTCCTGTCTGCCTGTGCTTTGTGTCTCTGCTGCATAGGCTGGGAGGCTGTGCAGCCTTGTTTAGCTTTCTTAAATAACTTGAGAAATCTAGCTTTTTCTTATTGACTTTTAGGAGACTTGTTTACACTTAGCCTTTGTCATTAGGAAATGTAATGGACCTTATTTAGAGCAGCTGAGATTTCCCCCACTGCCCCTCCCCCTTTGGTCACTCCTACTTCTTTAGGCCTTCAGGAGCAATTTCTTTTTGTGCCTATGCAGTTTTAGAAAATAAAGCAGTAATTAGTTCATGATTAGATTGTTTTCACCCCTATTGCTTCCAACCCCTCACTAAAAACTATGGTAAAAGGTGTTAGTCAGACTGTGTGATGAGGTCCTCAAAAGTCAGAGAAGAATGGTGCCTGTGCAACCTTAATTACACTTCCTATGCATATATATCATGATACAGTTTTTAATGATATATTCATGTGCAATTTTTTTCCACTAGATTCTCTGTACATGCATAACAAGATGGATGGTACTCCCTTGGTGAGCGCTATTTGGTATTTTATTTTCATTCTGTTCTCATAAAACAGAACCTTGACACAGTCCTCTCTGCCCTTTAAAGCATGGGCACAATGAAGGTTTTCTTGAAGAAGCATCTGCCAGAATGTTTTCCTAACATGGGTGAAAAAACCTTTTGTCTAGCCTTATTCTTCACAGCAGGTTAAGTACAGATTAGAAGATTTTAGCATAGTTTGTATTTCAGTTAGCAACTAAACCCTGTGTGTTTTAATGTGAAATTTAGAGAGACAAGACTACAAATGTGTATGTGATTTTGTAATTTTTGTAATGTTTTGGCTTTTTTTGTAACATTTTCTGAATCTTTCTGCAGAACTCTATAAATACACCAGGCAGATGAAAAGATTAGCTGTGTACTGAAAGCATAGGGAGAAAGAAAGAGCACTCATACATATGCATAACTGTGTCTTCTATCTGAAGCATGGTCACCATTTTCTTCTTGAATTATATTTTTCTTATCCTTTCATTTTACTATGTAACATTTGAGTTATAAAGCAGTAATGTGCTGTTATGTTTCCATTAGCATTTCTCTGCTTCTGAAATTGTGCTTTTTTGCTGGGCATAGCCTATTTAAAAATCATCTTGTTAAAGCTTGATAGTGGCTTGATAATTCAGCTGCAAACAATGTCACCATTAGTGGTTTCAGTTGCTGCTCATTCCACATACGTGTTAGAATAGTGTAGATTTAGTGCTTGCCTGGTTTCATGAAAGGTTTTATACTTGCATGGCTGCACGTGGAGTTCCTTTCAGCAGCATTCAGGACCACTGTGGGGAAGCTGAATAATGGTATTGCAGTATTTGCCTCTATTTCTTTTTCCTAGAAATATGTAAGCAGTGGCTTAATGCTCACACGGGGATTGTACGTAATGAGATCTCCGTCAGCACCCTTGTCCACAAGACATGAGCTACAGCTGTGCAAGGATGTGTGATGGGAGCGACTTGGTTGCACCTAGACTCTGTTCTGTGCTGCAAATACATACACCATAGGCCTTATCATGGAAGATGGGGCAAACTGAGGAGGAAAACAGTTGTGTGATTCCAAATGAGGACAGCATGTTCATGAGATTGTAAGAACTGTTTTGTGGGATCGGACCAAGGGGCCATCTATCCAATAGCCTGTAAATTGTATATCCTCCCCTTCCAAGGCCCCACCAGATAAAAGGATTTTCTAGTCAGTGACATTCTTGCCTTGGGTGAACCTGTCATCAGCAGCTCTTAGAGGAGGCAGCTTGAAGGGGAATGCCAGTGCCTGTGGACTGATTTCGGTTTTCTCATCCTGACCCATCACTGGGTGGGCCACTGCTGGGCAGGCCCCTCCCCCCCCCCCATCTTTGCATACAGTCCAAGTGCCCACAGTGCTATTAGAGATGCTCAGCTTGATGTCCTCCTGTGAATCCCTATTTTCTACATTTTTAGTCCTGTGACTCTCCCCTGCTTTGTTATTTCCACTTCCATATTCTCTTGCATTTGTTTTCCCAAGTTTTTCTCTTTAGTTCACTGTTCGCAGGTAAAGTCTTAGACTTTTTTTTTTTTTTCCTGTAGAAGAGCTGTCTCTGAGATGGGAACCTGTTGTAGGAAAAGTAGCCATAAACACAGGCCTAGGAGTAGCAGCAGAGGGTGAGCATATGTGATAGAGCTCCTGTTATTCCCCAGGTATAGGCAGTTTGAGGCCTTCCTGTGGTCTCTATACATTTAGTAACCCTCTAGTAGTCCAGCCTGTCCCTATTAATACTGGCTGTAGGTGAAGGCAGGAAAGCTGAGTGGAGAAGCAAGTGCTGTGCTCCCTCAGGGCTCCTTCCAGCCACTGACTGCTCTTAGGAAATGCCTGAGCCTGATAACAGTTTTCCTACTCAGTAATCACTGATGGATGTTTCCTTCTGCTACAACATCCACAATGTCCCGTGGCAGCTCGTTCCACAGGGAGGCTCCTGGCTGTGTAAAAAGGCATCTTCTTTTGCTTATTTTAAGCATGTGTCCTCCCAAGACCTATTATGTTTAACTAGATGTGGGATACTAGCTATGCTTTCAGTCCTAGAATCACAGGATTCTTCACTCCCTAAAGTAAAATATAATGGAGAGAAAAATACCAGATCCAATTCTCCTTTTAAAATGGGAGGAGACAAGTAGATGATGCAGAAGGAGTTAATTAGGCTGTTGGGGGGCAATGCCATCTGCTGCACCTCAGAGGTTCACAATTAATTTTTCGTAGAAAAACAAAGGTGGCAATATTCAACATATCTAAATCACAAGTCATTCCAAGACCAGGAGGCTTAGTTTGAAAGTGTCCTCCCAAGTGTCCTCTTGAAATGAGGTATATACTGGCATGTTTCTGATCTGGTTTCCTGACTGTAGTTTTCTGAACAGAAAAATGCCTTGTGTAACAAGAAATCAACAATAAAATTATGCTGTCAAGTGACTAACTAGCTTTGCTCTGTCTCCCTTACTGTTTGCAGTGAGAAAGTATACAAATAGTTTAACTTTCTTTTGCTTTTTTGTTCTTCTTCAGATTGACTAGATTTCTTGTGACTGTTGGCTGGTTATCAACTGTTTCATCATGGCTTTTGTCTCACACCCCTTGGAGAAGACCAACAGACTATTTGATGCTCCAAGTATGTTCTAGAACACTTTTTTCTATGTAGTCAGGCATATCTATAAATATGTGTGCTTTAGGACAATAAGTATTATGTTATTACTGGCTGTCAAACAAGGATCCAGTTCTTGATATCAGGCTCAACATCTATTCTTTTTGCAACTAAAATTTACTTTGACTTGGTGATTTACCACAGTAAAGATAACAGATGATGATTAAGGAAAAACATTCTAAAGATAGTTAAAACAGACTTTGAAGATAGTAGTTGCATTTGGGTGAAATTCACACTTAGAGGGAAACAGTAGCAGAAACCCACTCTGAGAATGAAGTGTAGGAGAACTTTTTTATTTCTAGTGTTGCCCTTAGCCCATTAAAAAGTTTACAGGAAATTTCATTAAACAACTGTTTTTGCTTACAGCTTTGCCAGACTTCATTATCTTCACCTGACATTTTCAGTGGAACATGCCCATTGATTATTGTTTGTGTTTGAAAAAAAGTCAGCTGAGATGTCTCAGCTGGTTCTGAGGAGAAATTTTATGCTATATGACAATGTTTTGCTCATTTCTAGTGATTTTTTTCTTGGAAATGCAGTAGCATGCCCTATTCTGCAATAGATAATTGAAATCTGGCAGGCAGTTGTTTTGGTAGCAGAGGGATGGACTGCCTTTCCACTGTAAAAATCCACTTAAGCTTGGCAACATTTTAATGACTTAGAAAAAACTGTGCTTTATATTGCTTTTGGAGACACTTGCTAAAATCTTTACAGCTAAAATGTCTATAGTTCCTGTCTTCACTGAGAATGCTTTTTTTGTTGTTGTTTGTTTTGGGGGGGGGGGTTGGTTGTTTTGTTTTGTTTTTTAATAGTATCAGTCTCATGTTTTGGGACTGAACTGGTCAGGGAAATAGAAACTGGGGCGGACCAAATGCTAATTATGAAGAACACAAAGACAGAATAACAACTGGAGTGATGAGGGAAAGCAGGTACTGGCTGGACAAAGAAACTGCAATGAAGAAGCCTTTGGGAACAAGGGTAATTAGGGTTGCAGAAGCAGACAAGGGAAAGAGTAGGGTTGTGAGACAGGGCCTGGCATTTGTTTGCTGAAGAGATGAAGGACAAGGATTTGTGGCATAATGTGGGGAGGTGGTTGCCTGGCAACCTTAATTCGGTCCCCTTATGATACATGTGTGATCACATATTGGTTTTATGCAGGATTTCTGGCTCAAGCGTTGTGCAGGGTAGACCTGCTCTAGGGATGTGCTAGGGCTGTGCAGGAGAGAAGTGGTGCTCGCATGGCTCTTGCCTCATTTATTGCTTGAGGTGGGAAGTCATTAATGAATGAAGCAAGGGAGGGTAAAGGAAAGTCGTGTGACTGAAATAATTCACTGTTGTACTGGTCTTTTCCTATCTACTGCTAATATAGCCACTTAAACCAGTTCTGTGACCTCTGTATGTGGGACCTCTAATAGCTTCTAATTACCTAATTTTTAATGACCACCTTTAGAGTCCTAAATCCAATTTGCTTAGCAGTCACACCTGTGACTAATGCTGCAACCTCTGTGTTTGAAATATTGGTAAATACTTTTAAGTTGCATCTACGATGTCTCAGAGAGGACATCTAAAATCACTGCATACCTCTGCCTCTAATTTTTCTGTGCCTCCACACCCTTTATTTTAGACAGCAGTAGTACCTCTTCTTTGCCACTGTGGATTTTTGTGAAGCTAAATTAATTTGCATTTGTGCAGCACTTGGATATTGAAGTGATGAGCACCATTGAGAAGCCCTGGAGGAAAATAATAATTCTGCCATCATAACACAATTGAATAATGGGCAGTAAACAAAGCATGGGCCACACAGTAAGTTATGAGGTGAAAGCAAGATATTGATTAGCTGTTTGGTGAATGAAGCAGTGGTCCTATGCAAAAAACAGTGATTAAGGACTGTCAAAATACATAGATACAAGATGTTATTATCACCCTTGTGCAGAAGAGATTTCCAAGAGGAGGATTAAACAATGTACTGATGCCCCACGTGCCGCCTCCTGTCTCTAGGGCAGGGTTGTTTGGATGGTATGGAGTTTCAGGCTTGTGGTGAGTACTTTAATGGCTATCCTATTTTAAATGTGTAGGGTTCATGAGCACACTTTGTACTGAGAGGAGGAGGTGATGGAGGTTTTGGAGGTTGTTGTCCTTTGTGGGAATTTGCTCCATACTGTGCCCCATATAGTCACTGCCTCCAAGTAGCATGGTTGGTTACACTAGTGCTTAGGTAGATATTTAATTGGTGCCGTGGAAGATAGTGGCAGTGCATTAACAGCTTGTACCTGGTTGGAGATTAAATAAACATCTTTAATGCTACTGTTTCAAGGAAAAGGGTGTTACAGTAAGAGTTAGAGGTAGGGAGCTACCGGCTTAGTAACTCACAACAAAAGTCATTCAAGGAGAATAAAGGATTATTTCCTTTTGTATTGACTTTTTTGATATACACAAGATGTTTTTTTTTGGTAACATCTGCTCGTGGGTACTGTAGGTGTGGGGCAGAATAGGAGTCTACATTTTGGATCACATAAAATGTCTCCCCTTGTTTGTTGGTGAAGCTCTGAATTTACAAAAGCCCATGTACCACCTGAGTTCTGACTTTGTGGCATGGGTGATGGTTCTGCTGACTGGCATACATCTGACCTTTCCCTTTTTGCCTTTTTTTGTGTTTATTTTTATAGTCACGTCTGCAAAGCCCATAGAGTGCAGTCCCATGTTACAAAGTGCCCCCTCAGTTTTTGTCCTGTGCCATAATTAAAGCAGACCTTTGCATTTGCCGCATGAAGGTGGTAAAACACCAGTGCTACCAGCAACCGATACTATTTATGCTTTTTGCTTTGCATAGCTGTTTCCTTTTTCATGTCTGGAGTTTGAATGTAATCACTATGTCCAGAAGGAATGAATCTTTTCCTGTAAATCTTCAGACAAAGAAGTAAAAGGGAGTCTTATTAAGCCACAGAATGTGAAAAGACCATGAGCTATTATTCATATGAGCTAATTCAACAGCCAATTAAAGCAGTAACTCACTTTTATCTTTTCTAGGGCTGAAAAATTCCTGTCTGACTTCTGATTTCCTATTCAGTCAAGTGCTATTAAATTCAAGCCATGTAAGAACTCTAACTTTAGCAAGAAAATGGGGAAAAAAAAAAAAAAAAAGTGCAAATGTTGCTTGCTTTTGTGAATGGCTCCATGGTACGCATCCATTGTAATAACCAAACATGGAAAATCACATTAGATTAAAACTTCCAGTTCAGCAACTGAATGGGACTGCCTAGGAGTGCGTTTTCATACTGCTTTTTTAAACTTAAATTCAAATTTTTCAAAAGTCCTTTGATGTGTGGGGTTTTGGAGTGGACTACTTTTATTTCTCCAAAGAAGCTGGTAGATAGAGAAGTCTGGGTGGGTCAAAGTGCTGGTAACCTACAGATTACAGCTTCATTCAACACATAAAACCTCTTTTTATCTGGAGGGTGAAAAGCAGGGATGACTGGGGGAAGTTCCTGGGGAACAAATGAGATTATAAATTGAAGAGTGAAGCACTCCCTTTCTAGGGAAGATTGAGGTAGGAATCTACCCTGGCAGATACATACATACTGCTACATATGTACTGTTAGTATTAGCCACAGTTGTATTCTGTGGACTATCATAGAATATCAGCTTCCAAAGGCTGTTCACTTTTAGAGTTAGGTCAATTTTAGGATTGGAAATATTCCATTACCTCAAATTTCAGAATTTAGAATACCACATTTATATGATCGTTTGCAGTAGAAAATCCAGCTTGCTTACCCAAACATTTTTTGCTGTCCTTGGTGTTCTAACACATCTCTAATGTATAAGTAACAATTTGGTGCAGACTGAAGCTCACAAACCCAAGAAAACTAAGTAAACTCATCTCCTTTAGAGGCTGTTCCATCAAAATATTGCAGCTTATATGTGACATGAGATCATGCAATGTGAGGAGGGTACTACAAATGTTAACAGTATGACTTCCAGGAGTACAAATTTAAGGTCTTGGATTTACAGAATGAATAGTTAGGCAAGGTTCAAATTCCATTCTTTTAAGATGTGGATCTTCTGAAATTGCTTGTTAGATGCCTGATTAGCAGTGAAATTCTGGCAACAGGACTCACCGAGCCAGAAAACTTTGAACTCCTTTAGCTGAAATCCTTGCTCCACTGACTGTCTAGAAAGTACCTCTTCAGATAAAGATTCTGTGCTTGCTATTGTTATCTTCAGTCTCTCTGGTCAAGCAACCTTTAGACATTTAATGCTGTTCACATGTATTTAGTGCATTTCCAAAAATCAAAGCATCAAATTAGTTCAAGTTGAAGTGTATCTTACAGAAATGTGTTACATGAACATAATGAACTTGTATCCCTTGTGAGCTTTTTCATGATACTCCTCAAGTACCTTTGTGGATGGACTGAACAGAATAGTAAATCAGAGACTTTCTTTCATTTATTGAAAAAATACACAGTTCCTCTTACACTCAAAAAAGTGTTTGGCAAAATGACATATTAGGCATATTTTCCTAAAACTTATCTAGAAAGGTATCTAGTCTTAACCCAAAGGCACTGAGAGATGAAAAATCCACTAATCTTTGTGAAAAATATCTAGTTTTTAATTTTAATTTGTCTGCCTTCTGAGTCCATCTTCTGGTTTTCTTTGTGTCTTTTTCTTTCCAGTCTCTTCTCGGTTCCTTTCCTGAAAAATTGAGATGATCTAGCCCCTGAAGTTTCTTCCTTTAAGGCATTATCTTAGGCCTGAGCTTTATGGCTGCTCTTAATCCATTTCTGTCCTTTTTCAACATCTTTAAAAAAATGGTGGTAGACAGGGACATATTATTCTAAAATTATTTCATCAACAGGCAAAAAATGCCTCTCTGCTTTTGCTCATTTATTTTCTTTTAACATGTTCAAAAACTGTATTAGCTTTTCTTGCCATAATGTACCTGCTTAAGAGTTCATGCCATTTCTCCACTGGGACCTACAGATCCCTTTCAGATGCTGCTTTCCAGGTTATATGCTAGACAGCCTATTTCTGGATCTATACCTTGGATCGGATTGGAACATATTAAAATGCAAATTTACATTATTTGCAAAACAGATTTCTACAGTAATGATGGTGTCGAAAAATAAATCATTTAAAGTTAACTGGTAAAAGAAGCAAACCAAATATTCTTTTACATCTTATTTTTAATGGTGTCATTTCATCAAGAATCAGATTCTGCAATTTACACGTTTCATGAGTAGCTTTATATTTGTATGTAGGTAAGTAGAAGATATCTGAAGTTAATGAGAAACTCTCCCTGATTTCACTAGGACAAGCAGGAGGCTTCTCAGTAAGCCACTCCATGAGCATGAAAAAGTTTGAATGTGATGTTTGCAAAGAACTGGGGCATAGTGTCATCCTGGTAAGAACTAGGTTTAATTCTGTGAACAGTTTCATTAATTAGGCCTATTGAAGGTGCAGTAAATGCTCCATTCGATAAAATGTCACCAGTTCATAAATTTTTAAGGCTGAAAAGGGTTATTACTTTCTCTGAGTCATTCTGCAAATAATTATTTATGAAGCCACAAATTTTATTAGTATTTTCTTATCTACTATCATCAGTTTAATAGTCTGATTTAGATTACCAACAAATGCTGTTTCACATCTGATTTAAAGTAGGTCCCTTTTTTGAGAATCTGTCTGGAAAATACCTCTTTGGATAAAGATGCTGTGCTTGCTATTTTCTTTGGTCTTTCTGGTTAATCAGCCTTTAGATATTTAATGTAGTCACATGTATTTAGGGCATTTCCAAAAATCAAAACATCAAATTGGTTCAAGTTGAAGTGTATCTTACAGAAATCTGTTATGTGAATATAATGAATTTATATCTCTTGTGAGCTTTTTCGTGATATTGCTCAAGTTCTAATTCCTAAGACTAAGTAAATACAAATTTTTAAATGGGATTCCTGTGTATAATATGGATCAATGAAGTATTCCTGTGTTGCCAAAACAGTTCTGATTCCAGACATTGAGTTTTACTTGCAATCCTTCCTCTGTTAATAGATTTTACAAATGGAAGAAATTCAATTGTCTGAAAGGGTGATAAGAATCCTGAGCAGCGAAAGGAATGCAGCATCCATCACTTCTGAGAAATCATGTATCTCTGTTGCTAAAAAGTAATAATTTCGAAAGTAATTAAGGCACATTTTGGAAAGCTCAAATTTTCAATTCAGTAATGCATTGAAATTGGCATTATTAACCATCAGTTGTGGCAGCAGTGATTCGAAAGTGAGAATTGTCAGTTAAAAGTTTGCAAAATTTAGGAGGTTTGAACTAATATAGTACAGCCCGTTCCCTTTTTCATCTCAGTAGTCTTCTATCTCATCATTGTATCAACAGGATAATAGTTTATCCTATGTCCACAGTGGCTCTAGGGGCTAAGAATTTGCTTTGATGAGCTCCTGGAGAAGAAAGGACTGCTGCATAAAATTAATTTTTTAACATTAAGGTGGCATAGTTGTTTGAAAATTTCGATCGTGATGAAGAATGGAATTGCTATGAGAATAATACAGCAAGCAATTTTTCCTTTTTCCTGGTGTGTCAGGTTAACAAGATTTCATTCCAGTTTTATAGTTATGGAAACTGAGGTCCAGTGGTAACGTGACTTTTGAAAGGCCTCAGATTGACAGTCATCATGTTTCACTGAGAAATTTATTTTCTTTACTGAGGAATCTAGGTGCTCAACTAAAGGCTTGTATATTAAAAAATCCTCTCATATAGTAACTGTCAGTCTTCTAATATGATTTTATTTCATCCAAAGAAATCCAGTTTGCATGCTCCACTCAGTGGTAGGAAGACCATTGATACATGGATTCCTGATAGGAGCATGGAGGTGTCTTACTTCTCTGCACAGAAATGTAATTTTGTATCCAGTTCTTACTCATGTTTTAAAAACCGTTCAAAGATCTGAGAGAACAAGGCAAAGAACTACCAAAATGATTCATGAGCTGTGAGAAATATCTGATCCCATGAGAAATAAAGAAATTGGCGTATTAGTGAATTAAAAACAAGTCTCAGAGGTGACCTCATTAAAATGCATGAGCATATTCACAATAAGAAAATTCTGAGTAATACAGAAGCGATGGCTAGAAGCTGTCACCAGCCAAATTCAAATTAGAAATTCTGTGCCCATTTTTAACAGGAAGAGTAATTAATCATTGAAATACATGATGAAGGGAAGAGATGGATTCCCCATGTCTCATTTTCAAATTAAGACGGGATGTCATTCCGGAAGATGTATTTAAGTCAAACACAAAGTTACTGAGGTGGGTACAAAGGTAATGGCCTGTGATAAGTAGATCAGATTAGGTGATCACAAATGGCACTTCTGGATTTAAGCACTGTGACTCCATGGGATCATGCCTCTGCCAAGAGCTGGGTGAGCAGCTAGTGTTTTTTGCATGGATCATAAATTGTACTGCTTGTAAAATGCAGGTTGCCCAGCCCCTACACTAGTGTCATTCAGGTGTGTGTGGAATGTGATCTAGAGGAACTTCTATGTGATAATCCTAGCAAAATTAACTAGACCAATTCAATGACCAGAGAAGACACTGAAGACTGTTGATTTTCATATATCCTGGATCAGGTGACAAAATTTCATCTATTAACACAGTATAAAAACTTCTATACCAACTGAAGTCACTTGTCCATGTGGCCCTCTAACTTGTCTCTGATACCAGCCGGGTTGTTAACAGTGTAAGAAAAGAGCATCTGTAGAGAGAGATGTAACACAGTTTGGGTTGGAAGGTGCCTCAGAAGGTCTCTGGTCCAACCTGCTGCCCACAGCAAGGCCAGACTCTGAGGAAAGACCGGGTGGCTCAGAGCTTCCCAGCTTCTGGTGATCATTGGTCAAGAGGTTTCATAAGCAGCACCTGGAATGCTGTGTTTGATGCCCTGCTCCCCAAATTTGTCTAGGGCTATATATGTCGTCTGTCCTTGGATAAGATAATAATGGTTTCCACAATTGTACAAAAGCCCTGCCTCACTGTACCTTAAACCTGCTCTTTACCCACAGTTTACCCTGTGAGAAATAATAAATAATCATTTTCCTTTTTTCATGGTCTACATTTTACTAAAGATCTAGTATAGTCCCCTTCTTTTTGCCTGGTGATAAAATGCAAATATATCTTTGTGCTCTACCCACTTTAATATAGGAGATTAAAATGTGATGTTGATAACATTAAAAATAATGGAGCAAACACACATTGTTCCTAAAGGTCTTAGCTGTAATGAATTTTGGCTTCACTCAATAAAAAAATTTCAACAATGCAGAGCCTGTTCAAGACTGAGTAAACTGTGGAAAATCAATTTTCCATGGCTGCTTTGGCCTTGTGCAAAAGCTTAGTGGTTTTTACAGTGAACTAAGCCTTTTGTTTTATTATTTGTTCTGCTTATAAATTGTGAGGATTGAGCTAATAATTTACAAAGGACAAACAAATCTTGTGTGACAGTTTAATCACCTAATTAATATCTTAAGTCAAGAATTTTATTTTATTTTGTTGCATTTGTGGGATTTTGCACATTAACACCTGAGCAGGAACATGTAGTAAAATGTATCATGAATTTTATCAGATGTCAAAACCCATGACACAGCTTAAAACTATAATTTTTACAATGAAATTATGTTTGAATAATTGTCATGTCGTAAAACAGCAGCCCTGTGGAGGCTAATGGAAAACTACATTTCAGTATAATAATGAGCACTGCTCCCAATGCATCAATTGGGAAAATTACCACTAACTTTGCTGAGATGAGGTTGGGGTCCAGTTTCTTGGAATAACAATCTGATTCTGTTGTGCACACTCATGTGCCATAAATCCTCTGCATGTCAGGGTGCCAACTTTCAAGCCAAAGTATTGTACGCTGTGAATAAGCTTGGGCTCAGTCCTACAGGCTGTGGATATTAGTGCAAAGAGGCCTGAGAAGACAGCGTGTATTATTTGCTTAGCAGGAGTGAAGCTGCGTTTCTGCGCTCTGCAGAGCTGGAAACATGCATAGCCCCAACAGGATTCCGTGAGTGAGCAGTGACAGGCAGCAGGGTCTGGGGAGGAGGAGAGACCTGGCCACACCACAGTTCATTCACTGCAGTTGATGAGAACAGCTGGCAGCTCTCAGGACTTGATTTGATCCCCAGTAGGAGGTGGAGGTAGCAACCTCCTTGGCCAAGGCTTGCAAAGCTCATCTCTGAAGAATTTTGGCTTAGAAGGATTTTGGCAACAGTATCCCAAAAAGCTAGCTGCTGAACATCCCAAGGTGGATGCTAGGCTTAGCTTTCACTGGTGTCTTGTGTTTGTTTCCCTCGTCTTATTAAACTGGAAAAAATAATTGTCGTGCTCAGCAGCTCAACTGGTTTCTCAGCAGAGTTTTTATAAATCAGTTTGTTGGCTCCCTGAATGACATAAAGTTATATATGATGGTTCTGACCAGCTGCATTTAGCAGGCATATTTCCGTAGGTTTATTCTGGATTTATACCAAAGATAACACTTTTACAGTGATATGTAATTTTGGGTTAGATCATTGTGATACCAATGACATGAACTGTTTACAGTGATTTCTGAAACTGAAAGCTTGCCTGAACATTGGCTTTTATTACTAACTTCAGTCAGCTTTCCTGAAAGCTTCACTCAAGCTTAGGAAACTCTAGGTTCATGCCTGAAGGTCTTTGCTTCAAAGCAAACCCAAATGAAATTCAGTGCTTCCTCCGGGTATCACTTTGAAATTTAGAGTTCATTTGAAAGTTCCTGCAGATACTTCGGAAATTCTGTAGTGTGGAAGCAATGGGAGCTATCCAGGATCCTTGTAGCCTTGGGTGGGGGGTATTAAACCTTTCAGAAGAGTTAGGAGCAAGCTTTATTTCTCAAAATTAGGCATTCAGGTGCCAGTCCTACTCCCATTACTCCAGTGGTGAATTGATTGATTTTCTAGTGTGTCTCAGAGAAGCGTATGTGCATGAGTGAGGAAGAGAAATAGAGCAAAAAAGAATACTGCTTAAAAAGAATATTGAAGATGTCTGCTTTTACACTATCATATCCCCAGACCTGTACTGCGTTATTCTGTTTGTGGGATAAAAAGAGATTACATCTTTATATACACATATAACCATAACAGTGAAGGAAAATACCAATATTTGGTTCAGTTAGTGTTTTGTCTCAGACGGTTTTGAGTTTAGGATGGAAGGCCATGATGTGTGTTTATACAATCATTTTCCAGGTTTTGCCCCTGAGATTGTCAGTAAATGTGTTCATCCCATTCACATAGCAATGATTGCTGTAAAGCTGTCAGATATTGCAAAAAGAATTGTGGGGCCGTTACCATGGTGTGCCCTGCTTTAGCTGCTGGAGTAATAAGCCAATTCAAGTGAACTGTTATGTAAATGTCCTTGTGGTGAAAACATCAACAGCTGGAAGGACAGGACCCACTTATTAAAAAAATAAGGTCGCCTAATCTATTGAGCTCCCTGAGGAGGAAGAAAAATGGCTTCAGGATAGTTTTACTGAGGAACTAAAGTTTGATAATGGGACCTTCATTTTAGTAAACCCAGGTGTAAAAAAAAGGTAGAGACTGAAAGTTGAAAGAAGGTGATTTCAGCCTGTAAGCATGGTTTACATTTTTAACCATGGAGGTTACTAATAATCTCAATTATTTCTCAAAGGTTGTGATGGTTTTACAGTCACTGGCCTTTTTACAAGTCCAAGTTTTCTTAGAGGTATGTTTTTATCCAAACAGAAATTAATTCAGGAAACATCTATAGTTATAGAAACAATTGTGTTACTTTATCCCAGTACCCTTGGCTTGCTTGGCAATTGCTGAATCACTTGTGTTTTTTGACTACAAAAGGCACAATGACATTATGTGCATTGACTTGTATATGGTTGCTCTAAGCACTGCCGTGACATGAGCATGGGTACTTCACTGAGGTAAAACCAGTCACATAGAGAAGTACATTTCTATGTGCTGCTTTTGTCTATAATAATCATTGTTTGCCGTGTAGCACTTTCATGCGCCAAGGCTGTCTTCCTCTCTTCCTCTGAACTTTCATCTCTTTGGTTGTCCACCAGTGGCACCTGGCTCTGAGGTCACTGCAGCCCCAGGTCGGGTGGCAGGGGAGAAGGAGGTCAAGGTGGTCCCAGTATGTGCTGGGAGACATCTTTCTCTTCATGCTGCTGGTATGAGGGAGCACACCATTGCAGCCTTCAGCTCCACACAGCAGGTCTCTACCCAGTGTATATGGGACTGTGATTTGGATAGCCCAGTGCCGGGACAGATGTCAGGAGATGAAGAACTGAGGTAATCTTGCCTCCTCTCTTCCCCCTTGATCAGTCCATGCCTATGAGGGTTCTGTATTATTGCTTAAGTTCTATGGAAACCCTTGTGCTGTTCTGTGCTGCATCATCTGTAGTGTCTTTTAAGACACTGGGATATATAGAAAAATAACTGTAACTTTAATAATTTCTAACACATTGTCTGAATCTATTTCAGTGAACGTTTGGTGAGTGCTGATGAAACATACTATGTGTCCTGTCTAGGAAATCTTACATCCTTCAAGTCTAGTTACTAGTAAACATTCTAGTTACAAAATGCAATATTACATAGCAAATGTAGGGGCATACACTTTTTCCATGTACAGGAGAAATGGTAAAGTTTCAATGCCCATGTGTTCGACCTTCAGCTAAAAAGATAACATAATAATAGTGATTGAATGTTCAGCCTATTTAAATTAATGACAGCAATGAGAGAGGTGCATTAGTCTACAATTGGCTTGATGGTACCCAGCAGAATATTCTTCCCTCAAAAGTTCTTTTTCATCTGACATGATTGCTTTCCCTTTCTATTCTGTGGGGACTCACCTCCAGACCTGCTGGGTTTAGAATCAGTCCCATTAGTCTATTATTTTTCCTTTCAGCAATGACATCCTTTTTAAAACAGGCCCCTCTTATATAGATTTTAAAGGTTTTTTGTGGCTTTCATCGAAGCCTGACAATTACTAAACCATCTGTAAATTAGCCCTGTTGCTCTTCAAGTCATTGTGGCATTCTTAAGATTTTACCTTGCCTCCAAGGTCTTTCAGGAATGACTTCTGTTGCTCACAGACCCCCGCCCAACCCCTTCAGCCATGCTAAGCATTCCTCATTGCTGTAAACATAACAACATTTTCAGTGCAAATGCTTCATAGGCCCTTGTGCACATAAGGATGTCTCCTCTCACCTGTGAGACCATTGCGACAAGGGATCTTTTGCTGTCAGTCAGAAAGTGCAGTGTAAATATACATTGTTAATGGGCTTTAATAGCAATAAGCCCATAACTACAAAATAAAACCCTTCTGGCAAGGCAGGGATTGAGTAAAAGTTGAGAGTCCTGAGTGCAACATCACCATCAAGTCCTTGTCAGATGGCTTGTAGTTCATCATGTGAGCTGGCTGGTTTTAGCTTGGTTTCTGAGCATTTTCCTCTTTATTAAATCTTTTCTTTATTCTGATTGTGTTTTTAGTCTTCTTCATTATTTTACAGCATGTTGCCCCTTATTCCATTTTGGGAACTTCTTCACTGTGTAATCTGTGCAAATGGCTTTCAAGATTACTTTCAAGCTTCCCTTGAAACATTTTCAAGGGCTTACCAACACTTCTGATTTTCTGTTTTCTTTTTTTTCCCCATCTGATGTCAAAAATATTATAAATTCCGATGGATCGTCACTTTACACTTTCAGCCTCCACCTGTGTTCAGTTTTTCTCCTAATGTTGCAATGGGGTCCTGATTTTTCATTGTATTGTAGGACAGCCCATGCTGTTCTGCCTTCTTCATTTCCCGTTGTAGGGGATGGGCTGTTCTTGTGCTTCCAGGAGGTTGTTCTTGAATAATTTTACAGAATGTGAACATGTGGTGCTGCCAGAAAGTAGGAGGTCAGAACGCTTCTTGCCGATGTCAAATTGAACATAATTTCCCTCACTGATTTGGACCCTTGTTCATTATTCTTCTACTGAGGACCATTATCCTTGTAGCAGTTTAGTTAAAAATGTCTCTGCAGAGGGACATGGGGAGTTAGCCTTCATGTATACTTGTGTAGAGCGGTGAGTGAAGTTAATCTTTCATAGCTAAATAAGAAAACAGGATGAAAAATGTTTAGTTTTTCCAAAACAACACAGAAAACTTTGGATTCATATGTTCCTCTTGGATTCTCATTGGCCATTTGACAAAGGGGAAGGTAAATAGATGTTATCTCTGTCTTGGGGATCTGCAGAAATGTGTGTAGCTATGAGAGTCAGGAAGCTGCAGTTTACAGTTGTAGCTTTACTACTGTATCTGTTGAAATTTTGATCCATTAATCTCCTTTTTTGTATCTTGGATTCATTTTTGATGATAAGATGGAATAAACAAAACCTCACAGAAGTGTTGTAAACATTAATTAGGGACTGTTGACTAAACACTGGCTATTTACCATGTGGACTGATATATAGACATGCCATTTTTTCACTATAACCGTAGAAGTGAATGAACATCCCAAAGGAGAATTTTATGGTAATTTTAAATTATCAGCAAATAGGAATCATGGATTATCAGAAAATCTTGAATGCATTTCTCCAGAACTGTTAATGACAAAGCAGAGTATCTGGAGTTAAAATCTTTAACTTTAGAGTAGTTTAATTTTCTATTTTAAAATCAATAACTCTTGCTACTGCTGGTGGGGTGTGAGACGTTATTCAGGTCATTTATTCACTATTCCTGATGGAGCAAGAGAAGTCAGATACAAAACTAGTATTCTTTATCATACCCAATATGAAATTTTCCAACAAACCTATCAGATGGGATTGGATTTCGTGGAAAATTCCTTCTCAGCATTTCCAGGGAACCAATTCCCTATCAAGGTGGAGCAGAATACATAACTGCTTTAATTTTACTGTAAAAATAAAATTATTGTATCAATTAAAACAAAGATGAGCTTATACAGGTTTTTTTGGAAAGTTTAGTTGGTTCAGTAGTGTTTGATTTCACAGGAGGAAGGTGCCTGTGAAATGAGGGAAGAGAGATTTCTTTTTCTGCCAGTTACAGTAACAGTCTTATGGTTTTTTTCTTCCCACTGAGGATGGTGACCCTTTGTTAAAATATAGTGTGATAGGCTATTATCTTTTTGTCTTGTAAGTCATTTTTATGCTTTTTTGGCAGACTGTCTTCTGATTCAGAAGAATTTGTACTGAATTGTTATATGAAGTCCAGTTTTGTGCCAGTGCTAGGTACAAGGTGCATCTTGTAACCATTGGTGCATCCCTGGAACATTGCCACAGCAGGACGATGTGGTTTTTGATTTGGGCATGTGCTTGAGAAGCATTTCCATTTGGAGGGACAAAATGTTTCATTATTTAGATAGCATGCATCAGATCAGTGAACGCTCCAGAGTCACTCTGCTTAATCAACTAATTATGTTGCCAGCTGTAACCTAAACTAGCATCCTCCGTGAGTCATATTAGAAAGCAAAAGGACATTGTCAGGAATTCCTTCAATTCCTTGTTTCTGAGGGCAGAACAATAGTTAATTTGATCATTAGATAAATAACTGTATATATTTTCAACTGTAGTTTGATAGTGTGTTGTACAGAACAGTCTTTGGATGCATCCCTTGGTGTCTCCCTAAGTTCTACAAAACCCCAGGAAAAAGGAAAGAATCTCTGTAATTAAAATCTATTGTCATGTTTTTAATGGTCTTTTAAGTCTCAACTCTAAGCAAAAAACCAAAAAACCACCAAACCAAAACACGCTCCCCCCCAACCCGAAATAAATCTCATTAGAAGTAATCCATCTTCCTCTGCATCCTTTTTGTAAGATAATCCTGTCAGCCTTTCTCCTAATTTTTAACATGTCAACCACTTGGTAATAGGATCCATTTCCTAAATAGTTTTATATTGCCCATCCCATCTGTGCTATGCTGTCCTCAGTACTTCATGACAGAGAACATATTTCATGGTAACAGCTGAAGTGGGAGACTGCTATGAAAACATTAAAAGCAAGTTTCTATTTGCAGTTGTAATGGAAATTACAATAAAAATTACTTACAGAAATTGCCTGTAGAATACTTTGCAGTTGCAGTTCTGTATACAATAAAGATTGATTGAATTCATTGTAATGAATATTCAGTGCTTTGAAATCTGATTGCAAAATGGCTCAGACACTTATATGAAGCACCTGAGGGACTCTAAGGCTTTCTGTTTCCCTTGACACACCAGCTAACGTGTCTACATTAGCCGGTACTGTGGTCCAGAGGGAGCAAGGTCTGTACGGTGAAATGCCATGAGACCCGATGTCCATACTGAATGCATTTCAAGAATTTTTACTGTGGACTAATTCTTGTTGTAAGCATTGAAATAATGTTTCTGAGAGCTAAACAATAATCAATTTGATTCAGGTTTTTTTCTGGAGTATAGCTTTTTGTTTAGTTAAATTCAGAATCTCAGCTCCAAAACCCTTCTGTGGTGCAAGTCAAAGTGATGTAGGTGGGGGATATCAAGACATTTACTGTTACGTCTTGCACATAATAGCACACTCCTGAACTGAACTAACGAAGGTGTACCATTTCACATAGACCGTCGCTTCCAGAGAGCATGTTGTGCAGAGAGGGTATGTAGCATAGAGGTGGGTGTAACTCTGTAATGGGTTTTGTTCCTTGGTAGTCCTGTGTTGCCATCTTTGCTTTGGATCAATTCCTCGTTACTGTCTATCCCCACTGACCAGGCTGGTTCAGCTTCATGCCTGTCAGAGGACAGAGAAGCCTTCATGAGGTGCAGATGGATATTTGCTCTATTTTTTTCTGAGCTCTCCTGCCTCCTATTGTAGGCTGCAGTTCTTGATGGTATTTTTTTCACCCAGGGCTGGACTGGGTAAATTGAACTGCAGAAATGCCCAGGACTGGGAGAAGCTTGTTAGTGGGGGTGCAGTACTGTATGAGTTTAGATACTTTGCATACAGCCTGAGCTGCCTTCCACGTTGCCAGATAACTTAGGAAAACAGTGACAAAAAATAGGTGTATTAGTAAGGCTCATCTTTACAGTATCTATGTCGCTTTTAATAACATTTTCTAAGTTTGCTAAATGTCAAGATGTCAAATCATATACAGTAAGCTTCACGTTATTGGCATATGTTCCTTGACCAAGTATTCCGGGATGAAACTCCAATCCCAATGAGAATTTTTCACTCTGAAAAAGGGAAAAAGTTAATTTCTGGCATATTATTCTCAACTTTATGCTTATGTTTTCATTTAATCTAAGTGCAAACTTCTATTGATCTCTTCTGGTGATTTTTTAAACCAGATTTCACTTTTTCATGTGCTAAGCATGTTGGAAGGCAAAGTCAGGCTCTTCCTTACTCTGCTCTGCATTAAAGAAAGCTGGATGATAATCCCCCTTCTCTTTGCCTCCTCTCCCGCCCCACACCCTGACCGATGGAAATGGAACCTTTGTAGGAGAGAGGGAAATGAATCTTTGAGGTGAAAGACATGTACCAGGTCAAGCTCAGGGTCCAGCCAGTTAGCTGGAGCTGGAGGAAGAATGTGTCCCCCATTCATACGTGGAGTGGGGCTTTTCCCTCCCAGCTATTGGATGCTACAGGCAGGTTGCTGCCCGCCTTTTGTCTTTATCTCAAAATGTGGGAGCTGTGCCTTCTAGCTTTTTGTGGGCTCTGGCAAGTTTCTGCAAGTAACTGTTCTTTTCTCTGAGTTCAGTTGAATTGAAACAAATAGTGCAGGACGGACCAAGTAATTCAGGTCATCCCTAACCGACAACATTTTAGGGTGCTTTGTTTTTAAACAAATATAAAACACAGTAGGTCAAATAAATCTAACAGAACATTTCAGCAAGGGATTTAGTTTTTAACACTTTTAATCCCCTTTTTAAAATGCTGCAAAAGAATTTTTTGGGGTGGTTTTTTTGTTTGTTTGTTTTGGGGTTGGTTTTTTTTGTTTTGTTTTTTGGTTTTGTTTATGTGAAAAGTCTAAATGATCCCTTTTGGAAAGATTGAGCAAAATGCATTTGGAAAGGTAAAATTATTTATGAAATTAATTCTTAATGTGCAAGTAATTTCACTGTCCCTCATAAAAAACTGTATTAATTGTCTCTCTTTCCACCTATTTTTCTTTCTTTAGTCTCCAGTCCCAGCTATTGTTATAATTGGCAGCTGTCATAATTGTTTAAGCCTTTGTTGAAGGATGTCAAAACTACATATTTAAAATTCATTTGAAATAAATTAGTCACATTTGGCAAATATAGCTTGTTCATCAGTTTACGACATCAGTATCTTAATGTATTTAGAATAAAATTAGGGAATAATTTAGCAAAGATTAAGGTGGCATCTGAAGGACATGGAAAATTTTCCAGTGAGGCTATGTTTAAATAGGTTTGCTCTAACTCAAAATATTTGAATGTTTACCTTGACCTGCTCAGATCTGCTCCAGTAGGTAAACTCCAAAGAAAACGTATTAGAAAAAGCTCCATAGGTGAAGCTGATGGAGGAGCACTGAGTCTCTGAATCCTGCTAAAAAATAAACAGGTGTAAATGTTGGGTATTAAATAATTCAATATTATTGGCATTTAAGTTATCCTAGCCAGAGACAGTCAGGCAACAAGAGAATCTTTCTGTTAGCAAATTGAGCACCCAATGCTGATGTTTTCAAGCTTCACTCTACAGACCTGGGGAATTCTTCCATTATTCTTGGGGTCTTAAAATAAAGCAATTTGACAGTGGCCATACAACAAGTCACACAGTCATGTTTATGATGTTCACTGAAAAATGTCTTGGGCTCCACAAACTAAAAAGATGAAATCTCTTGCAGAAGGAAATTTGGATGCCTCTCTGGTTAGGCGGTAGCTAAGTGCTGAGTGTCCCCCTCAATTTCCACTTTGCATGCAGTGGTTAATAGAAGAATGTAATGTTAGTCCAAAAGATGTCTAGGCAACCGTGTCCTATTCTGAGGCTTTCTCATACTGATCTTAATTTGTAAAGCAGAGCTAATAACCTCCATTACAAATATTGGTTTTATTTGCTTTGAAATGAAATGTAAACATTCTCTTTGAGTTCAGTGTGGAAGGACCAGGCTTAATAGCACTTCTGCTGGCTCTCAGCAGGATCAAGTTGTCCTGAGGATTGCCCATCTGCCTGCTAAACAATAAAATACAAATTATCACCATTCCCTGTTTGGGGTTTTTTATGTGCAAGTTTTCTATTTGGGGGCACAATGGTGGAAAAAAAGATGAAAACAAGAGGTTCTTGAACAGTGTTAAGCTCTTAGTAGTCCTCCCCAGATATTACTCCATATGCTTTACATATGAATTACTCTAATCACCTCTGGGATGGCTTTTAATGCATATTTCTATTTTGCATCAGGAAGGGAAAAAATATAAATAAAACTCCCAAAGGTGGAAAAAGGCTTATCATTTGAACTAAATAATGAAGGAAGGAGCACTGTGGACAAGGAACTAAAAAAATACACCAAAAGGAATATTAAATCAGAGATGATGACTTGATAAAAACATAAAACTTGTACATTTTACTATTCATCACTTAACTGTTATGGAAATGTATGCAGTGGCTCCACTATGATGCATGCAAATCTTTGACCCGTTCTTGTGACATTCTCTATTTGCATGATCTTCATTAACTCAACCTTTTTAGGTCAGTTTCAAGTGCTTCTGTACTTGTATTTAAACTAAAAAAAAAAAACAAAAACCCACAAAGAGAAAGAGAGAGAGAGGGAGAGAGAGGAAAAGTGTTCCTACTGCAGTGTAGCATCATAGTATCTATTACCAGAAGAGCATGCCTGCAGGAGCTTTGATCTGCTGATGTGTGTCCAAGTCTCCTGGTGATTTGGTGAGAAGACATGAAACTGATGCTATGTGTAAGCAGTTTGTAATTAATTTCTTTGCTGTGTTGTCTCCCAGCTCCCTGCTTATTCTTGGAGGGGTGTAGTGGAAAGGTAGCAGGTAAGCACTATCAGCTTCCATCTGCACAATTTTTCTGAATGTGTCTGTTAGAAGGACAAACTTCCCTCCACTGCCTTATTTCATGAAGTGGGGAATTTAACCTGTCAGCTCCAGGGACATTACAGAATTACAGAATCACAGAATGGTTGGAAGGGACCTCTGGAGATCATCTAGTCCCACCCCCTGCTAAAGCAGGTTCCTCTAGAGCAGGTTGCACCTAGAGCATCCAGGTGGGTTTTGAATGTCTCCAAAGAAGGATCTGTCACCCTCCAAGTAAAGAAGTTCTTCCTCACATTCAGGTGAAACTTCCTGAGTTGCAGTTTGTGCCCGTTGCTCCTTGTCCTGTCACTGGGCACCACTGAAAAGAGCCCGGCCCTGTCCTCTTGGCACTCACCTCTAAGGTATTTGTAGATGTTGATGATATCCCCTCCCAGCCTTCTCTTCTCCAGGCTAAACAGGCCCAGCTCTCTCAGCCTTTCCTCAGAAGGGAGATGCTCCAGTCCCCTCATCATCTTTGTAGTCCTCGGCTGGGCCCTCCCCAGTAGTTCCCTGTCTCTCTGGAACTGGGGAGTCCAGAACTGGACACAGCGCTCCAGATGTGGCCTCACCAGGGCAGAGCAGAGGGGCAGGATCACCTCCCTCACCTGCTGGCCACAGTCCTCCCAGTGCCCCCCAGGATCCCATTGGCCTTCTGGGTCACAGGGACACACTGCTGGCTCATGGCCAGCTTGCTGCCCACCAGTACTCCCAGGTCCCTTCCCCACAGAGCTGCCTTTGAGGAGATCAGCCCCCAGCCTGTGCTGGTGCGTGGGGCTGTTCCTCCCCAGGTGCAGGACCCTACACTTGCCTTTGTTGAACTTCATGAGGTTCCCCTCTGCCCAGCCCTCCAGCCTGCCCAGGTCTCGCTGAATGGCAGCGCAGCCTGCTGGTGTGTCAGCCACTCCTCCCAGTTTGGTGTCATCAGCAAACTTGCTGAGGGTGCACTCGGTCCCTTCTTCCAGGTCGCTGATAAGTTGAACAGGACTGGGCCCAGCACTGACCCTGGGGAACACCGCTGGCTACAGGCCTCCAGCCAGACTCTGCATCGCTGATCACAACCCTCTGAGCTCTGCCATTCAGCCAGTTCTCGACCCACCTCACTGTCCATTCATCTGACCCACACTGCCCGAGCTTACCTATGGGGATGTCATGGGAGACAGTGTCAAAAGCCTTGCTGAAGTCAAGGTAGACAACATCCACCACTTTCCCCTCATCTACCCAGCCAGTCATTCCATCGTAGAAGGCTACATCAGGTGTGATTTTCTCTTGGTGAATCCATGTTGACTTTTTCTGATGACCTTCTTTTCCTCCACAGGCTTTGAGATGACCTCCAGGATGAGCTGTTCCACCTCTGTTCCAGGGATGGAGGTGAGGCTGACCAATGTGTAGTTTTTGGGTCCTTCTTTCCCATACCAGAAGTAGGATTCATAGCCATTTCTGCTGAGGCCCTGCCAGCGTGTTTTTTTCCTGAATTCAGGCCTTTTGGGATCCTAAATAGTTTAGGCTTATGCTTCATTTTGAAGAGAATTCACATGCATGTCCCCATGCTGAAATGCTTTATTGAATCACTACAACAGAAAGGGACACTGCACAAAAATGAATTGCAGTACCACAGTGATGAACCTCGCTAAAAGAATTTATCCTAGGGCTTATTCTATGGTTTTGTTACTAATCTGTTATTACCATTCTCAGATAGAAAATCCCACATACTGCCATTCTTTCTAGCCTCTAATATGCAGTGTCACATAGTAACTTGTAGAAATACTTGTTAATCTTGTCCAGGAACATTCTAAATATATCTTACAGGAGTGATGGCATTTCTGGAATGCTTTTAAAATGCTTACACACTTTAGACCCAATATGTACTATAGCACAGTGGGGAGCTCTACATGAGACTGCAGTTTCTGAGAAATGTCAAGTCAGTAAAATAGTCAAAGCACTGAAATCCTGCCCTATAGGACATGCTGAAATTTCAGAAATTTTGCCTTACCCTGAATTAAGATGAAAAATCAACACTTTGGAACTTTTCATGATTATTCTGCAAACCTTGCCCTGGTTAACCACACCCTTTTGATGATCCTATAGGTAACTCAGAGGTTGTATCAAGTTTGTTTATCAAGTTGAAATGGAGTATTTTAGTAATTTCCTGAGCAAATATCTGGATTTTGCACCAGTTCCTGCAGATTGCTTCATCTGAGAACTAGAAACTTGTGGGAAACACTAAAATTAGTGCTAAAAATGATGGTTTAGTTAAAATTCATTTTTTTTGGGGGAAATTACACAATATTTTTTGGTGCTGAAGTTATATTAGCACTAGAAATCTGAATGATCCAGAGTGTACCTGAATACTTTTAAAAATTATTAATTATTAATTTATGAATACAGAAATTATATAGGCATTTGTGCCTGTAAGAATGCCCATAAGAATGTAATTTACTGCATTTCTTACCTTTCCCAGCAGTGCTGCTTGAAAGAGAAGACAGAATGTGGGAGAATTGAATTATATCATCAGAAACTGAAAATTCCTGTAATGCTATGAAGTATGTCTTAGAAATAAAGCTATGAAGAAGTGTGGCTACCTGGAAGTCAGAGATATATCAGCAGTCACTTTCAGTAGATGTCTTCTATTTACAAACTGATGAGTCTGTATTTGTGAGTTACCTTACTGAAACATTTATTTTTGTGTTGCTTGCTGACTAGCAGCTCCTAAGCGGAGACTGAGGCTGAAAAGATTCCCAGAGCTGAACAACTCCCTCAAAAAGCATCTGTGTCTGAGGATAAGTGTCTCAGAGAAATCCTGGGGCCCATCAGATCTGCAGTACAGGGTAAGCTGCTGATGCAGTCCCATGAGTGCCAGCTGGCGATGATTTCTTCAGGAGCACATTTCCAGCAGGCTGTGATTACTGGTTTTGGTAGATGCTCTCGTTTAGCATCACGGCAGCTTTCTGTGCCTGAAAAGAAGAGCAGGTGGGCAGTAAACTTGCTCTGGATAGAAAATTACCCCAGATCAATTACTGACTGGCTGATGTTGCCTAAACACGATCTTTGGCTTTGTGTAACAGTTGCACTGATGCTTGGTGCAGGTATTTATTACGTCCAGAGCCTAATCCTTCATTTAATCTTTGCACTTAAAGTTGTTCCAATACATATGTTTTCTGATGCTGACAAGGTCAACAAGCAGAATTTGCTAACACTGTCATTGGCTTCCTTTGGAGACTGGTAGAGCTCTGTCTTGCAATGACTTGATCGTAAGCCGGGAGCTACATTTACATGCTGGCATGTAACATGAGGGTATGGAGACCACAGCCCTCTGACTCTCCCCATGAAGTCAGAGCCCTTCCACTTTTCTAAGTTGTTGGCTTCATTTGTGATAGGGTCATGTAAACTGCTAGGTCAGAGCTGAGATTTAGGCATTTTTAGTGTAAAAAGTGAAACGGATTCTGCTTTGCAGTATACCCCGTTACTTTAGGTTCTATCATTTCTATAAGATCACAATTTCTGTAAATGTTTTAGCTGATTAAGTGAATAGAAGAAAAAAACCTCCATGCCACAACATTTCTAACTCCTGTGGGAGATCCAGAAATGGAAATCAAGAAAGCAGAGTTTGGGATGTCACAGCTATGCTGGTGGTACTGGTGCAAAGGCATCCTCAACAAGGCAAAAGCTGAAAGGGGTTTTAATCACCCCTCTGTCAGAGTGAAAAAAAACCCAGACAACTACAGCAGAGCAGCAAGGTAGTGATTTTATGTAATGGTACATTATATAGGTATCTATGTGGCTCCTGGAAATAAGGAAACTATTGCTCAAGACAGTGAAGACAAAGGCCAACCTTCTTAGCTAGGAACTCATTGAAAATGTATGGTGGTGAGTGGAAGCGGAGTTTGGTAGCTTATAGTTATCCATGTGTGGCTGTAAGTCAAGGGAAAGTGAGAGAAGCTAAAGATTAGGGTGGGATAACCCATGGGGTCCCTCATAGACTGCAGTGTGGGTATCTACTCCACCATGGTCCTCTATGGGCTACAGAAGGACAACCTGCTTCACCATCACCTCTTCCACAGGCTGCAGGGGAATCTGCTCAGGTGACTGTGGCACCACCTTCCCCTCCTTTTCTGAGTCTACAGGGCTGTTTCTCTTGCATGCATGTAACATATGTATATATAATGAGACTGAGACAAGAAAGCCATATTTTACCATCAACATCTCTCAGAAACAGCTTTTGGAACCTGTGAACACCAGCTAATGCCTCAGCCCCTGTAGGAAATATTATATATAACTTAAACATTTAGAGCACTGGATGAGTGGAGTGAATAAATTGTAATTTTCATTTGAAGGGAATATTTGAAGAAATTGAAGAGCCAAAATCCTTTCAAGAGTGTTTCTGGATGTCTGCACATATGATTAGCTAACGACTCAGTTTCTATGGAGCAATATATCAAGAGGCAATGCACTGTATAACACTGCACATCTGTAAGTGCCACAAGCAAGAAAAGAATACAGTTAGCACTGACACAGCAGCACATTAATACACAGTATAGATCACTAGACCCATTTTAGAAATGAAAAAAATAAGCTTTCAAGTACCTTTAGGGACCTTGCTTTTATTCTTTTTTCCTTAGTTTCTTCAAAGAGTCAGAACACGGTTTGTAAACATAATCGAAGGCTTAAAGGAGTACTCAGCACCTACATCCTAATTTCCTGGTGGTCCTCATAAAACTGCTGGGCTGTTTCTGAGTTCCCAGAATAAATTGGTTTCTTGACATAGTTAGGACATCTGCCTGGTTAAAATCAAACTGGAGCTCTAGTGATGACTTGTGCATTTTATTTAATGGCTATTTAACATTTAATCCATAAACGGTGACTTTTGTCTTGATTTTTGAGAAAAACTACCTGCAGAAGATGTAGACTTGAGAACCCCGAGTGAAAGGATCCACCTCCTCATAGCACTTCAGATGCTTTGCAGTCCTTAGGGGTGGCAGAATTCAGAAGTCATTCAACTTTCCCTAGTGGTTAGGGTTTAGTAGCTCTGGCCAATCTTCACACTTAGCTGTCATCACACTTTACACACAACAGGTGAACTGCTAAGGGTTGCCAGTGCCCCTGCAGGGAGCAAGTCCACAGTGCAGTGCACAAGCAACCTGACTAAAACTGCACTTGAAATAAGAACCCAGACAAGAAAGGCAGGATCCCTGATGTGCCATTTCTTTGTCTTAAACACACGGGCACCTTACTTGTTTTAAAAATAATACTTACTTAATGTCTTTGCTTTGTTTTAGGTATTAAATAATTAACTTGAGAGATTTTACCTCTTACCTCTAGGTGTTTTCCGATACATAAAATCATTCCAAGTGACAATCTGTCTTTGAAAAATTGTTGCAAGGGCAACACTTTGATCACAGGAAATTTTAAAGCATTTAGAATCTGACAGTCAAGCATATATCTTTCCTAAACTAGGAATACATTGTAATGAGAACAGTCTTCCCAAATGCATCTGAAACTGAGCAAGAAAAAATTTGGTTTTTGCCATGCACTATGTGGGATCAGCTTTCTGCTGTCCTGTGTACAGTTGCAAAGACATGCCTCATGAAGTCAACTCACTGACAGCCACTCTGACTCCCACACTGGCAGTGTAACAATAAGAGCAACAAAATTCCAATAATATGGCAAAGCTAGCCCAGGATAGCTGTTATGAGCAAAAAATATACAAGTCTTGGTTAAAGCAAAACAGGTTTTGTGAGCTTTGGAACACAACAGAAAAATATTTGTGAGACCATCTGCCATTTTGGCTGCATACAGTGCTTCAGGCCATTGCAAAAGTGGAAAGACATCTGGAAAATCAAACTTGTTGAATGATATAGCAAGATGTCCTTTGAACATGGTGATATGACTACAATTCCCATTAAGGGTCATGGAGAAAGAATTTGAAGAATACTAGACAGTGACATCCTGATCTCCTGTATTGCTCCAATGTTTCAGCAATGCTAATGGCCTCATTTCTTCAACATGTACCTTAAAAAAAAAAGATAGGGTTTACAGGCATATAGTATTTTATAGGAATATTAAATATGTCTACAGTCTATCACTCTAAAATGGATTGTGACACTTGTGCTTGTTATGCAGATAGGGATGTTGTCAGTCCTGTTAATTTATCAGACTGAAGGACAAATCTCCCATTTGTTCACTGACAAAGCCTTTTAGGAACTTGGCTTTTCCCTGCCTCGGTACCAGTGAGAGTTGCCCAGCTAATTTTAGATTCAAGTAATATTTTCAGATGGATTGGCTGATTTCGCTTATTCCTGAAACCCAAAAGTGATGTGACTTGCTTACGCTTGGCATGAGATTTAAAGAGAAAGTTATGCCCTTAATTCTTCTGTGGAATCTGTTCTAGGCTCCAGCCTTTGAGGCTTTGGCTTTTTATTCTGAGATTGTTTAAAGAGCAAAACTATCTTTGCATATGAAACTGATCCTTGGCAAAGTTTAATGTTGCCTCAATGCCTGTCTAACTTTTTCTGCTACCAGAAAAAATGTTCTTGCAGATGGAGACTACTGTTGCAAAAAGATTTTCTGTGTTTGTGCTTGAAGTGTCAATAGGAGTTGCTCTATTACAGAGCATAGCTGCCAAAATGTTAGGCTAGTGGGTTTGGTCATCAAATACTCTTTGAGTTTTGACAAATTTGCCTTTGTTAGCTACTCAAATATGTCTTGTTAGCAAAGGGGAATACAACACAAGAGTTCAGCTAATAGTTGCAAGGGGTCAGTTTCCACCTGTCTGCACATGAATGGCATTTTTTACTGTATTCTTTTGTGCTGCATACGGTTAATGTACGAAAGACATTAACATCCTAGTGAAGAGTTACAGTTAGAGTCTTACTATACTGTATAATATAAATACTATATATGGTTACATTCCCTTATACCATTAGTCTTTATCACTGTACTGTGCAGTTGGAGGGCAGTAGAGGTATGTGTGAAGGACATTTTGCTGAAAATATTTGTCAGCTACTATACACAGCCAAATCAAGTCCCCAGACATATATGGTATATACCAGGCAGGATCTCAGCTCAATATTCTAATAGGTACTGTTCAGAAAGATACTATTGATCAAGCTTTACCTAATTCTGTATACTTAGGTACTCACTACGCAGTGTAAGACCTTCTTGTGTCATAGTTGGTTTCTCAATCAATTGAATTTATCTTTGACAGGCAGACTTGTAATTAATTACACAGACTTGTAATTAATTTTGTAATTTATGAAATATTTTGCACATTGGATGTAAATAGATTGATTTCCATCTTATTTACTGGTTAAAATAGAGGAAATAATGATATGTTCTATCTATATCTGAAATCTCTATGCTAATGTTGATTGAGCAGACATAAGACTGTAGTATCTTAGACTGTCTTTGTATTTTTAAATTGTCCCATCTCCTAAGAAAAATTACATATAGAAATGCATAAATTTATTTTGTCCTCCTTTCTTTCCTTGTACCTGCAAGAAAGCCAAAGGTTAAAGATGCAACATGAGCCTTAATGTATGGTTGGAGGACTGCATCAGTCTCCCTGGCATCTCAACACTCAAGGTGCTTCTACTGTGGCCAGCTCCAGTGCTGCATCAGGTGTCCTGTATTTCTAAAACGATGGAATGAAAACCTCCAAAACAGTAGTAATGGCATTTTAAGGAGAAATTAGTCTCCTAGCTCTGCTCCCTGATGCTGACTGTATGAGCAAGGAGCAGGAGAGGATTAGCAACTTCAGCTTTTGACTGTAGTGAAACAGAAGTGAGAAGCTGTGAAACAGATTGTGACATGAAATTAACGGAGAGTATGTTGAAAGAGTGAAAGCATAGATGAGGACTGGAGAAGTAGAGGGCCAAAGAGCTAAAGTTATACAGATGTGGTTGAAATATCATAGTCATGAAGCAGGGTATGAAAATAAGGTTCCAGAGAGCTGCTCTTCCATAGCAGTGTGACAACTTTTTATTGTTTGTCACACAATGGAAAAAAGCTGGTGCATGAAAGCTATGACAGCTGTAGACAGTAACTTTAGTTTTGATCAAGGCTCAGTGAAAACGGGTGGAAATACAAATGATTATTCTATAATGACAATGAGAAATATAGTTGATGACACAGGCTCAGATCTACTGACTTGAGAGCAGGGCCAAAGTGATATGAAGACAGGCGGAGATCCATGAATAAACATCCTTGAGATGCCAGGGGAACAATAACAAGACAGCTGCTGGTGATTATCTTTAGGTGCCTATTGAGGGGTTCAGAGCTGCAAATCAATTGTCAGCTATGTGACCATGAACGCAGGTCCTGATAAATTATGCTGCATGCTATCCCAAAATATGAATAGCAAAACTAAACTATTTCCTGAGTTTGGTTGCACAAAGAAATGTTTACTGATTGATGCACTAACTGTATCAAGCCTAATAAAAAAGGTGTCTGCTATTCTAAAGAGCATCCGTCTCTTTATGTGCCAAGGATGTCAGCCTACCATGCACAACGGATGAGTGGGTAGAGTGTTTTAGTCAGGTATCAGAGGACACGATAGAGCACTTCTTAATTAGACCACAACCTTTTTTTGACACCCTGCTTCTTGTCTAGGAGGAAACAGCAAAGTTGTAATGCCTGCAGCCAAAAAGAATATTTGTGTTGTAAGACTGGGGTAAGGAGGAAGAAGAGAAGTTTCCAGGTGGCCTGAATGGGTACTGTAACCCATTCTATGTAACTATAATACCCACAGTCAAAAAACAGGGGACAGAATTCCAACAGACTTCAAATATTGCAGGGAGGTTTGGAGTACAAGCTATTTGCAAAATGGCAAGGATCCATGTGAAATACTTTGAAATAGAAGCTGGTTGAGCCACAGGTGCAAGAAATAGTTTTGTGTGAGGAGAGAGAGAATGCAAGGCTTTTAAGTAGCACCTTATCTCTGTAAGCCTAAGCTGAGCCTAATCACAGAAGTTATCAGAGGAAGTGCAAATAGGAAATTGAAGGACAGTACAACACTATAAACCTTTAGATTATGTGGTACAGAAGTTAAGGGATGTGTTCTCCCAAGGATGAAGCAAATGCATCTGTTATCATATCTAGACACTTCCATAAAAATAAAAAAAGTCCTTGAATTAAGGTCAAAACCCAGAGAATCTGCCAGTCAAAAACAAGAGCTAAGTGAGATGTAAAAATAAGAAATGACAAAGGAATCCCATATCCTGAGGGAATGGTAAGTAGTGATGTCCTAACCCAGATGGCTTTCTGCTAGGTAAACATGAATCCAAATCTAAGATATATTGAATGGAGTGTTAAATTTGCAAAATTGCCATGTCTATATTGTCACTGTTTTTAATCAAGGGACCTTAATGTATTCCTCTGACCAGAAGGGTTAAGGTGAGACAGCAGGCAACCTGGCCTTTCTACATCTGGAGTTCAGAGTAATGTCATCTGGTCCGGGTCAGTGGATATAGGTTTGGTTTTTTTTGCAGCATTCAGTTTATCTGGCCCCATCAGGAATGTATAAAGACATGTTCAAATGACACTATGATTTTCAGTGAAGAATGGAAAGACAGCTACATGTGATCATGATTTTTTTTTCTGAATTTTATTAGGCAGAAAGAGTGAGAGCAATCCTTGGGTACCGTGCGTGGAGTGCCAGTGAGTTTTGTCCTTTGGGCTTCGAGACAAGATGCATATAAAACACAAGACTGAATAATGCCCAGATGCAATGCAGACAACCACAAACAGAAAGGTAGATGTATGCATTTTTTTTGTGTATTGGGTAGTTGTATCTAAGTTCTTCGAAGTGGTATCACTGCTTCCAGAACAAAGAAAGAGAACAGCACTACTGCTGATGGTGCCAGAATTTCCAAGCCATTTATAGTCCAGACAGATACTTCCAGCAAGGTAGAAAGAACTGCATTATATTGATATAACATTAAATATACTTTTAAATATAGTATTACCTTAAGCACAAAGCTATCAACCTAAGAAAAAGCATATTCAGCTATTGAGAGGGTGTCCTTCCCAGCTGGTGGGAAATTACAAGCCTGATTCACTATCTACTAAGCACTTACTTGCCGTTGATGGATATTATGTATCCCATCCTCCTTGGTAAACAGTTGTAATCATAAATTACTGCTGTGTTCCCTCACTTACAGCTCTTTTCCTTTTCATTTGAACATGGCTTTGGGAAGGTACAAAGACAGGTTTCTGACCCTCACCATGGTTTTAGGTGACATGGGGAAAAGTTGCAGTGAGAGATTAGGCAGCCTATATTAATGCTCATAGTACCACCAATGGAACAGTGTCTCTGATTTGTCCCCCAGGGAGCACTGCCCACTGAAGTAGCCCCTCCATCCAGGGCAAGGCCAGGTCTGGCCTGAAGTGAAAAATGGACCTCTGGGAGAAGGGGAAGGTAGAGATCTAAAAGCTGGTCATGGCCAAGAAGCAAAAGGACAGAGATGGCTAGGTAGGTAAAAGCAGCAGCCTCCTGGGGAAGAAAGCCTGAAAAAGGCAGCCAAAAGTGCTCGTCATGAGAAAACATCTAGTGACAGTGGTGCAAAGTATCAGCTGAGTCCCACACAGATGGTCATGGAGATAAAAACCCCAGGTGTTATCAGAGGCCTTCTTTCACAGGCAATCTACAATGCTGATGTGCTTGAGGTAGAAGAAGGCAGTAATCTCTCCACTTTATGTCTGCTGCAAGGCAAATGCCCAAATACCATCATAAAGCATTTTTATGAGCTTAGGTAGTCCTGATTTTCAGACATGCTCATTTACCCATAGTTGAGACTAAGGCAAGAGCAAAGAGCAACTAGAAATCTAGCCATAGCATGTAGGATATTGACAAAGCTAAAAATAAGTCTCTGCCTTCAACACAGGAATATCAAAGCATTCCTCACAGCTGATATCAGTGTCACAGAGAAAGGTAAAGGCACAGACGAAAAGAGAACATCTGATGTCTTGAGAAATGAAAAAGAAATAAACTGGACATTGTGCAAAACCACTTTTGACCTGGAACATGATGGCTGGTAGGAATAAGTTATAAAAAGAGATATAACAGCAAAAAGCAAAAAGATGTCACAGCACAAACAAACTAGTACGCTGTAACAAGGCTTTTACTGTCAGTCAGTATCTACTGTCCATGCTGTTCCTCCTTCCTCCAGAGCTCAAACCACACTACTCCTCCTTCATCCAACCCCCTCTCCCACCATCCTCAGTGCTATTTAACCACTTAGCAGAAACCAGCTACAGCTGCACATCATCCATGTCAACCAACCCACTGCCTTCGAGGCAAGGCCACAGCTGCATATTATCAATGCTAATCAACCCACTGCCTTCATTCCTCTACAGTAAGATGCTGCTACAAAGCAACAGATCCACTCTACCTTTAAAAATAATCTGCTGCCTCATGTCCCAGGCTCCATGAATGTCAGGGCTATTTACAGGCTAGAGTTTGCAGTGAAGACCCATGGCCCAGTACTGCCAGCCTTAACGCTAAACTATGTGACAGATCTGGAGTGCTCTGTCTGTTCAATGCTCCTGTAAGCACTAGATACAGGTGTAGGTCACTGCAGAGTTAAAGCTGCTTTGGCATCTACTCATGGTTTTTGCTAATGAACCATCTGGCTTAGTAAGAGAGGTAATTCAGCCACAAATCAGCAGTTTTCTGGCAGATGTTTGCTATGTCTTAATTCGTTTACTCCCGGCTCCTCCTTTTGCCTTGCACAGCTCTCATTTTGCCATTTGTCTCCATTCTTTCTGCAGAGGTAGCTTGGATTACAAATATATTAGTCTCTGGGATTATTATTATAATGAATTCTTTCTAGGTTAAGAACACCAGATTTTAGCCTCTTGGAGGTATAGATTTTCCATCCGAAATGAAGGTATGACATCTTCTGCAGGCTCTTCTGGGGTACATTTCTGTCCTGGATGTACAGAGTTAAAAATGATAAATATTGCAACCTACTTACCTCCTCTTTGAATTTCATTTCAAAGGCTATTTAAGGTTATGGACAGCATAGTTTTCCTTATGACAAGGATGTAATCGTTTTGAGGTGCTGAAGCATGTCCAGGGAAGGGCAGTGAAGGTGGTGGAGGGTCTGGAGCACAAGGCTTATGAGGAGCGGCTGAGGGAAATGGGGGTGTTTAGCCTGGAGAAAAGGAGGCTAGGGGGGACCTTAGTACTCTCTACAACTGCCTGGAAGGAGGTTGTAGGCAGGAGGGTGTTAGTCTCTTCTCCCAGATAACGAGCAACAAGACAAGAGGAAACAGCCCCAAGTTGTGCCAGGCAAGGTTTAAATGGGATGTTAGGAAAAGTTTCTTCCTTGAAGGGGTGGTCAAGCATTGCAACAAGCTGCCCGGGAACGTGGTGGAATCACCATCCCTGGAAGTATTCAAATAATGCTTAGATGTGGTGTTAGGGCCATGGTTTAGTGGTGGACTTGGCAGTACTAGGTTAACAGTTGGACTTAATGAACTCAAAGCTCTTTTCCAACTGAAATGATCCTATGATTCTGTGATTTTGCTGTAGAAGAAATAGAGATGTGCTATATTCTACTACACTTTTGTAATTTATATAGCACCTCGTTCACAAATATGTCCAAGGGATCTGGAATAAATGCTTAGGAAATTGGGCGTTGCTCTTGGAAGAAGCTAAATTCTGTGTTGGTGTAGAAGAGAAATTCTGCAAAGGAGAGAGAAGCCTCGTGATCTCAGGGCACTTTTATGAACTACAACATCCTATTTAATTTCTGCCCTTCATTTTATTTCAGATGATACCATTTATATGCATTTTCTTTTACTCACCTCCTCCTTGGCTCTGGGGGTAGTATTCCATTTCCCATGCAATTTACATGAAAATTAACCTTTCACATTAGTGCAAATCTATGCGGGTGGAAATCATATGGTCTGTACATTACTCTGTATCCAGAGGCTTTTGAGCAGACCTTGGAAGGCATTTAGTAAAAACTAATTTGCTATGCTTTCTGTAATAATAGATCCTTTCCTAAAGCTGTTCACCTCCAAGGTGTTGCTGTACTGAGTCAGCATGGATTTTAAGATTTTATAAAATGTTACCTGTGCATCTAGATTTTTTTTATCTGAAACGAAAATAATAATAATTAAAAAAAAGTTAAGAAAATGTGATAGAAAACTTAGGGCCTTAATCAATAGCTGTGTGGGAGACAACAATGTCTGCAGCAGGTATCAGCTTCCCAAAGGATTGCTTTTACCTATTTGTCTTCTTCCTGCAAGTAGTGAGTTTAATGGATAGAGTCTCTTCAGGTGGGCAATCACAAAACTATAATTTTTATTTTCCTGACAGAAAATTGCATCTCTTTTTCCGACTAGAAAATGACATTTCCCCTAGAAAATTCTGATGCTTTTGCATAAGTGGTTTTCCTTGTCAGAGTATCTCTCTGAAGCAACATTTACCACTGGTTTTAACAATCTAGGCAAATTCTTGAGCAAATTCTCCTTCTTCAGTCATTTACTTTTAGTTAACATGCTGCTCTGGGGGTACCGTTTCTCCCTAGGTAGCTTGGGAAACGGGTGGAGACCATAGTTCCTCTGTCTTTAGTGCTACCAGATTATTTTGAGGATAAGAGAGATGCTTTAGAGATGGTTTTGGTCTGCTTTTGACTGCTTTGGAAAATTTTCCAACAATTCATCAGGAAGGATAAATAAACCTCTGTGCTCAGGGTAACAGCTGAATGTGCTGGAGGTGGGGTGGCTGTAATGGTCTGGCCCTCATTTCTACAGGTGCAATCACTATTCTTACCAGTACAAGACTCCTCAACAGAACAAATTATGATTATTGTGTTGTGTCTTTTCATGCCACAACTAGAAGAACCTTGGACCTCTCTTCATCAGACTCTGTCCTGTCAAGCTAGCAACATCCATGTCCTGTGGAGTACTCTACCTCTTGTTAACAGCTTTCCTTCCTTAAAACGTGGGTATCAGCGGCATTTACCCAGTGCATTTAAGACTCCATTTTACTTTGTTACACTGGATGTTTCAGAGATATGTATTACTGGAGATCTCTTTACAAAGAGCTGTTAAGAGGAGATTCCTCTCCTTCTTACAGTTCTGCAGCCTTGTGAACACCAGTGGTGCCAAACCACATGCTGGCCACTGCTCCTCATCATTTTCATGGAGATGGTTTCATCCTTTGAGCAGAGGCTGACGGCTGCTCATAATCCTCCCTTCTTAATGAGAGGCAAGCTTTGCAGAAAGGCAGTGTGTTCAAACCTGAAAATGACAATTAAACAAAGAGTAAGCATTGGCTTACACCACCAAAAATGATGAAAGTCATAGCTCTAGCTAGAATCTTAAGTTCTATTCTGTTCCCAGAGAAGTCCTCAGATATTTTTTTCCCTTAAATTCCCAGTCATAAAACATGGCAAAATGAACGTGGATGTCAGTGAGGAACAGCACCGAGGTCCTTAACTTTGATATTACAGTTAAGTTTATATCAGACTCTTGGTATTGCTTAAGTAGATATTTTTGAAATGTTTATACTCTTATGCACAGGTTTTGTATTTAACAGCCCTATGCTCAATGGACCTTGAAATTAATTATAGAACATCATTCATCTAAATTATCTGACAACCTCTTTTGCTGCTTACTCTCTTTGAAACCTTAAATGTTATCTTTTTGTCAAGACAAGTTGTTGTGAGGTCTGAATTCATTAATAGGGAAGATCCTCTCAGCCATCTGTGAAGTACTCGGGGGCAAGTATTTCAGTCCTCTAGAAAACCTTAGCTGTGTGATGCTGTGGGGTACGCAGATGTTTCCAATGCCCTGTCAGAAAATCCCATCAGGTTGCAGGTTATAGGTGACCCCATTTGCTTGCACTAATTGGATTGCACTTGGATTTCCCCTGGGTTTGGTAGGGAAAGCATCTCTGGTAAGGGATGAGAAGAATAAAGCTCATATGCTGGTATCGGCTGTTCTGCTAGGAAAGAGAGGGAGGAAGAGAAACTTCCTGTGCAGGTCCTGAACCTGGAGCTACGCAGTGAAAGCACAAGTGTTATTACTTATGGTCCTGATTACAGTGGTGGACAATACTATACAGAACTGTTTCTTCTGTACTTTACCTGAAATCCAACTCAGGCTTCCCTATCTCTTTCCTTCTAGAAATTAGTCTTTCTTTGGGCATTGGACCCCCTCTTTCCCTCCATGCATAACGTACCTACTCTGACTGATGGGAGGGGCTGGGTGGACAGCCCAGTGTCACTTTGCAGATTGTTAAAGGAGAGTTCAGGGAGGGGCTTTGCAGGATTTGTGCATAGTCCTGAATCTGAACTGGAAACAGAGTCTTAAGCCAGTCAGGCTGCCCTGCGCTGGGAGTACTGTCACCAGGAACACTGCTAGATATTTAGTTAACTACTGGTGGCTGCTGTAAAACCAGAGGACAGAGTTGCATCGTCTAACTTTGGTTTCTGGGGCATTCATTTTAGGAAGACAGTCATCCCTTTCTAATCACAATTAGAGACACTCACAAAGGCTGATTCTGCATCACACTCTGATCACTCCCTGTGGCAGCAGCATAATATTACCAGAATCCTAATTAAGTTTAAAGTGAATCCGGGCTGAACCTGGCCTGTGTCTGTAACAGTGATGAACAATAAAGCTGCCTTGCCAAGCATCTCCAGACTGGCAAATGCACAGAATAACTTCCAGTTTCCCAGAAAGCAAAACTTGCTGCATCAAGAGCCTCGCTTACTGGGAACACATCCACAGTTGTCCTGCAACAGTAGGTCTCATACTTTTTCTCACCACAGATATCAGCTTTCTCATAACTTATGTTCCTCAGGAGTTATGAGATCACTATTAAAAGGCAATTTCAGTGGAGAGGGACCTTGACTACTAACTGTCGCAGGACTGTGGGTATTAAGATGGAGTCATTTAGTGGCCCTTCCAACAAAGGTGAGGTGAAATTCACATTTGTGTTGACTTTCCCATAATTGCAACCCAGTCAACAATGTCTGAGAAAAAGGAGTCAGAGAGGGATTAAACCTCAACTTGTTTCAAGACAAAAAGAAGGCAGGATGACAGACAAAACCTAGTATTCATGTACTCTGCAATTTCATATAAAGTGGAGTTAAAGATTTTTAGATCTTTAGCAGATCTCAAAGCAGTTTCCTCATATGCATTGAGTAAAGTATGTGTTTAACTGTTACGCTTAACATTGTTTTCATACACTTTTCATTTTGTCACACCTACCTCCTGCTACTGCAGGAGGCAAAAGTTTACTGATGGCTGGAATGCTGAACGTAAGTGATATAGATGTGCTGTCCTTTGTATGGATTGGTTAGTCAAGCTGGAAATATGTTTGTTGATGACATTTTGTCAAAGACCAAAGGCAACTGCAAATATTATTTACAGGTAAATAATCTATGCTTTTCAAAAGCAGTTCATTTAGATTCTTTAGTTGCATTCATGCTTTTTGGAAACAGTGTTCTCCACCTCTAGACTTAGTTTCTTCTCCTAGGTAAGTTGTTGCACAAGAATGTGGTGCAACCAAGATTTTTCATTTAGAAAAATCTGATGCCTGTTGCTTGCTGAGATGTTAGTTGTCCTGGTCAAGTCAGACAAACTCTTTAAATGTTTGTCCTCACATACAGTTTGATCAGGCAGGTGGGCAAGGTTTAGGCGGCTCTCTAAGGTGGTAGGTGTGGCTGTTCAGGTTACCCTTGCAGAATGACCATGCTGCATTGCCTACACCCAGCTTGATTATTAAAACCAGACTCACCATTTCTGCACACTCAGACCTGCTTCCTTCTGATCCTACTCTATACCTGCTTTCAGAACTTTGTTTGATGTACTTCAGCTAACCTTATAGTAAAGCGAAATGACAAAAATTAGAACCAAAAAGACTCTTACCTTGTCCATTTTTTTTGTAGTTGATTTCTAGGAGAGGTTTGCATATAATCACAATGAAATGTCCATCAGACTGCCCTAGTTTCCCTTTAACATTACTAAAAAACACACAGACAGTCTGAGGAACCACACGTGCTTTGCCAAAAGTTTAGTGACTTAACCAACATACAGATAACTAGATAGATGGCATTTATCAAGAATCTCAAAGTATAGTTCAACGATTGTATATAATGATATACAGACTCTCAGAGAGGAAAAATCAGGTGTGGAGTAAATGGGAGAGGTGTGGCTGGCCTCACACACACACAAACACAGAGATAGATACATATAATCAAACTTGAATTGAATTTACTTTCCCTAGATCATACAGGGTATGAAATTTGTCTTGATCCTGTTGAATACAGACATTTCTGTTTACTCCTTTGCATGATGCTCATCTTTTAACCCTATACATATTTATTCCTAGTTTATCAACTGAGTTCTCAGAAGAGGTAGAGAACTGCTTACTGCATTACTGGGAGCTATTTACTGCATTATTTCTTGTGATGCACTTTGGGGTTTTAGGAAAAGAAATATGTTTGAAGGAATCTGGTTACCTCTGAGTGTACTTGCACTGTCCCATAGATATCAGATTGATTTGTAGAGAAACACTCTTCATTTTAAAATTATCCTCACTAGCAATATTTGATTTTTAAGGACTGCAGAAAATGGGATCAATGAAAGACCTGTTTAGAATATGCTGGGAAGACAGAGTCAAAACTGCCAAGCCCTGGAAATTCTGAGAGTTGCAAAAATTAGAGGCTTTTATTGCTAGAAAAAGTGGCATTTATAGCAATCTGTCCTTTTTATCTGGCAAATATTTTCAGTGAAAATAATATACTGCAAAGAAATCTTTATGCTTCTGAGCAAAACTACATTGATCAGGGAGAACAGACCTACTGATGCTGTGAATAACTGACTTTTCATTTCCAGGTACAAATGACAACGCAGCCTTTTCTGAGACTCAGAAGATGCATGGAAGTTCAACTTTTACTCCCCTTTGTCATACTACTGTTATCATTGCACAGGGGAGAGTCATTGCATTAGTCACCATGCCGTCATCATTGCACAGGGGAGAGTCAATGTTAAGAGTAATTTTTTATATGGTGAAGAGGACTTTAAAGTTGCTGGGGGAGGGGAACCTCAACCGATCCCACTCCTACCAGTTTGATGTCAGCGGCAGTGATAGATGCCAGAGCCTGGAGAGGGATTGCAGGTCAGCAGGAGAGCAGCTTATAAGCAGCACAAAGGAATTCCAGCCACTCCAGCTACTAAGTCAGTTTCATTGGGGGCCCAACTTAAATTCCTCTATGCAAACATATATAGCATGGGGAATAAACAAGAGGAGTTAGAGGCATGCCTGCAGGGCTATAATCTTATTGGCATCACAGAGATGTGGTGGGATGTCTTCTATGGCTGAAGTGTTGTAATGGAATGATACATGCTCTTTAGGAAGGACCAGCAGGGGAGATGAGGAGGGAGTATCACCGTCTATGTCAATGACCAGCTGGAGTGCATGGGGCTCTGCCAGGGGACAGATAAACAGCTGACTGAGAGCTTATGGGTCATGAGCAAAGGGCAGGCAAGGGCAAGTGGCATTACAGTGGTGGTCTGCTACAGGCTGCCTGACCAGAAAGACTGAGGGGATGCGTCCCTCTGTAGATAGAGAGGAAAAGCCTCATGTTCACAAGCCCTGGTCCTCATGGGGGATTTCAACCACACCAGTATCTGTTGGAGAGACAACACAGCAGGGCATAAACAGTCCAGGAGGTTCCTGAAATGCGTTGGAGATAAATTCCTACTCCAAGTGACAGAGGAGCCAACAAGGAGAGGTGCTATGCTGGACCTTCTTCTCACCAACAAGGAGGGGCTGGAGGAGAATGTGAAGCTCAAGGGCAGCCTTGGCTGCAGCGACCATGAAATGGCGGAGTTCAAGATCCTTGGCGCAGCAAGGAGGGTGCACAGCAAGCTTGCTGCCCTGGCCTTCAGGAGAGCAGACTTTGGCCTCTTCAGTGATCTGCTTGGTAGAGTACCGTGGGGTAAAGCCCTGGAAGGAGCAGGTACCCCAAGAAACTTGGTTAATATTCAAGGATCACATCCTCCAAGCTCAGGAGTGATGCGTCCCAACAAATAGGAAGGTGGGCAAAAATGCCAGGAAACCTGCAGGGTGAACAAGGAGATCCTGGACAAACTCAAGCATGAAAAAGAAAGCTACAGAGGATGGAAGCAAGGACAGGTAGCCTGTGAGGAACACAGAAATTGTCCAAGCAGCCAGGGATCAGTTTAGGAAAGCTAAAGCCTGATAGAATTAAATCTGACCAGGGACATTAACAGCAACAAGAAAAGCTTCTATAGGTACATCAGCGATAAAAGGACGACCAGGGGAAATGTGGGCCCTCTCTGGAAGGAATGGAAGACCTGGTTACCCTGTACATGAAGAAGACTGAGGTACTCAAAGACTTTTTTGCCTTGGTCTTCAGTGGCAAGTACCGCAGTCACACCGCCCAAGTCACAGAAGGCAAAGGCAGGGACTGGGAGAATGAAGAACCACCCACTGCAGGAGAAGATAAAGTTCGGGACCATCTATGGCATCTGAATATGCACAAGTCCATGGGACCTGATGAGAGGCATCCACAGGTCCGGAGGGAACTGATAGATGAAGTGGCTAAGCCACTATTCATTGTATTTGAGACATCATGGCAGCCTGGTGAAGTTCCCACTGACTGGAAAAGGGGAAACACCCCCCATTTTTACAAAAGGGAGAAAAGAAGACCCAGGAACTGCAGACTGCTCAGTCTCACTTCTGTGCCCAGAAAGATCAAGGAGTAGATCCTGCTGGTAACAATGCTAATGCACATGGAAAATGAGCAGGTGACTGGTGACAACCAGCAGCCAACATGGCTTCACTAAGGGCAATTTATGCCTGACAGATTTGATGGCTTTCTACAGCAAGGTAACAGTGTCGGTGGGTGAGGGAAGAGCAACTGATGTCATCTACGTGGACTTGTGCAAAGAATTTGACACTATTCCACATGACATGCTTGTCTCTTAAACTGGAGAGACATGGATTTGATGGATAGACCACTTGGTGGATAAGGAATTGGCTGGATAAGGAATTGGAGTTGCAGTCAATGGCTCAATGTCCAAGTGGAGACAGGGACAAATGGCCTTCCTCAGGGATCAGTACTGGGACCAGGGCTGTTTAACATCTTTGTCAGTAACATGGACAGTGGGATCAAATGCACCCTCAGCAAGTCTGCTGACAACACCAAGATGAGTGGTGCAGTCGACATGCTGGAGGGAAGGGATGCCATCCGGAGGGACCTTTACAGGTCTGAGAGGTGCAAACCTCATGAAGTTCAACAAGGCCAAGTGCAAGCACAATATACAGGCTGGGCGGAGAATGGATTGAGAACAGCCCTGAGGACAAAGGCTTGGGGGTGCTGGTGGACAAGAAGCTCAACATGATCCAGCAATGTGTGCTTGCAGCCCAGAAACCCAACTGTATCCTGGACTGCATCAAAAGAAGTGCAGCCAGCAAGTCAGGCCAGGTTGGACGGGGCTTTGAGCAACCTGGTCTAGTGGAAGGTGTCCCTGCCCATGGCAGGGGGTTGGAACTAGGTGATCTCTAAGGTCCCTTCCAACCCAAAACATCCTGTGACTGTATGATTGTATGATTCATGGTTTCCCATCCTTTGCATTGCTGGACCTTGCATCCAGTCCAGTTGTCTTTACAATTGCTTTCCAAAACCATGTCAATAAAATCTCCAACCTGGAAATCTTTCAGGAAATCCATGCCAAAAATCACCTCTACTGAAGGACAAGATTTAGTAAGGTGATATGGACCTGCTGATATTTTTTCCATTATTAGACAATAATGTTAATTCTTGTGAATGAACTAGAGACCACCTGCTTTTCAAAATAATTTTTTGTTTGTATTGAGTGACAGTCTGATAAAACCCTTAGAATTAATTAGTTTACAAATAACTGATGAAACATTTGGCATCTTGAAATCCTTAATTAAATATACCTACATTACCAGACCTAGGAAGAGAGAAGTCAGATATGAAATAATTCCTATCAGTGAAGGCTATGGGACAGTGATCAACAACCATTCCCTTTGGGTGGCTCTATGCCTCTATCACCCAAGTTAGATATATAGTCAAGAATAAACCAGAAAGGAACAGTTGCAAGCTACATGTGGAATTGTAGAGGAATGAATATACAGCTGTGGGCTGGCTTCAGGGGCAGTGGGTTGGCTGATGTGGATAAGGTGCAGCTGTGGCTGGTTCTGTTAAGCGGTAAATAGCTCTAAGGGGAGCAGCCAATGAAGGGGGAGGGTGTGTGTGTTCTGGAGAAGGCAGCAGAGGCAAGAAGCAGAGAGACTGGCCTGAAGAGTATGAAGAAACAGCATGAACAGTAGATGGGCCTTTGAGACCTTGTAGGGGATTGGTGGCTGTGCCAGGGCAAGGTGTGCTAACTACTTATTGAAGTTAACTTGGTATGTGATGGTAAAAGCGTTGTTGCAGCTGGCTAGTTTTGAGAGTGCTGCAACATGGAATCTATTGAGAAGATGTGTAGATCCATTTGAAAAGATTTAGGTCAGTTCAGGCTTTAAGAATAAACATTTAAAGACCAAGAGTAATGTCTGCAAGTAACTCATGCATTTTCATTGGGTTAAGTGCAAATATGGAAATATACACCAGGGTAGATCTGACCCTCAGTGTTACCCAGAGCATATTCCTTATTCACAGAATGCCCTCTAAAGGATGAATGTAATAAGTAATCTTATTTGATAATATACATTCACATCTCAGAAGATGCTGGGGAATTATTAGCCTTTGACAGACTTCCTTTTGGCTTTGGCAATTAGCAGAAATGAAATTGTTAAGATTAAATTTGTCCTTTGAACCATGCATAATTTTAAGACTTTTTCTATAACCCCATAAAGCAATGAAAGAAGCCAAGTACTGAATTTTCAAATAATTGTGCAGTCATTTAGCAAGCTCCTATTGAAGCTGTTCAGTCTATGAAAATGACCTATATGGAAATGAAATTCATGGCCTTTAGAGCTCCTTTGAAAAGTGTGCCCTCTTTCCCCAGCATCTGACAATAGCATGTGAGTATAGGGAGTTGTTGAAGGTAGAGAGGGGGAGCAGGGTTTGTGGCACTGCTTAAATTATTGCCCACATATGTTTTAAGTTAGATTGAAAGTATCCTCAACATGGAGACTATTGCATTATGTTAGTGCTGGGAAAGTGAAATTGCTGTATAATGCAGTGCTGAAGCCTTTCAGAGGAATAGCAGGGGTCTGTGCCTTATTAACCAAGCTTATTGATGCAGGTAAATGAAATGAAAGTCAGTAAAATGCTGATGGAATGGAGTTCAGTGAATTGTTTAGTCCATTCCATGCTGGATTGGTGCCTACCGTACATTACCCTCCACCCTGCCCAGCTCAGTTTTAAATAACATGAGTCCTGATACTTTTCTTGTTACATTTGCAAAAGTAAGGGCTTCTTCCTTCTGTTCACTTGATGGGCTAAAACATATTTAAGTGGGAAAAAACCTGATGGTAAGCCAGTATTGGTCTGAATTGCACACAGAGTTCATTAAAGCAGTAGCCACCAGTGAAAGTTTATTAATGTGTAAAGGTACCTGCAGATTGGTCGGGATTCCTGGTGGCAGCTGAGCAGAAGTAGCCACTATGGGAGGAATTTGATAAAGCTGCAGTTTGTCATGATTACAGCATTGGATGTAGCAGGCACATGAAAATACTTGTCCTTACTCATTGACAAATACATTATTTCTATCACACAGGAGGGAGAAACTTTGAAAAAAATGAAGCAGAACTGAAGATGTGGATTGGATATTATTATATAAAGTCAACTGAGTCTAGGAAATCCTTCTGGAAAAATCCACTGACTACAGTAATTTGCAGACAGGTGTATACACTGTAGGATCCTATAGGCTGACTAAAGGAGATCAGAGGTGAAATTTTCTATTTCATAAAAATATTGTAAGTAATCAAGATTCCTGTTCCTGTTGAATACTAACAGACCTTTCAAAAATCTGTTTCAATGGTTGGACAGGACAGGGTTGCGGGGGCTGGAGCCCAGCCATGCTGTGGTGCTGCTGGGGCAGGGGCTAGCATTCTTCCAGCTGCCAGCTGCACTGGGCTCAGTGGGGCACAGGGACTGTGCCTACCTTCACCACCACAGCCCTGAACCAGAATGAACCCAGCTTCATCTTGGCATGAAAAGCAGCAGCAGGGAGGTTGTAGGAGTCTATGTTAAAGCAGTGGATCCCTGTGGTTACAGAGCTCTTGAAATCCTGGCTACGTGAATGGCCACAAAGCAGGGCCCCAAGCCACTGGTAGCTGTGTGAAATTAGAAATAAAGGCTTGGATGCACTATTGCTTTAGAGAGTGCTGCTGAGGTTTAGGATGTGCATTTGTCCTAAGGAAGTCTAAACACTCACTGATGCACGGGAAGGCATTGGAAGGATGAAGTGGCTATTACTGTCTCAGACTAGCTACTATTTGCAGCACAATCAGAAGGTATAAAGTATTTAAAATGCCTCTGCCTAATTATTATTTCTATGAGTGACTATCAAAGCCTAAGTAGCACAGGTGACAGACTTTTAAGCATGAAGTAGTAAGCTACCTAGAGAGAGACATACTTCCTCCTCCTGGAGTAGGTTTGCAGTATTTTTATTTCAGTCCAGCTGGCAAAGCCTTGAGTGATGCCGTAACATCTGGAGGACTATCTAAATTCTTCAGCGCTGTGGGACAGGGCCAGAGGATGACAAACCTTATCTGAAGAAACCTTTTTTTGCAGTTCAAAAGGCTCCTTAGGGTTTACACGGTCCAGGCACTGGGTCACCAGTACAGGCTGGATTTCATCCACAGAGTGAGATGGAAAGCTCAGCACAACCCACCAGTTATTGCCCTCCTCTTGTGATGCAGCCTGAGAGCAGAACCCTCCTGGCCAGGCCCCTTCCTGGCACTGTGCATCGCCAGGCCTTCCCCTGTGCTGAGAAAGGGTCGCCAAGTCAGCGTGTCGGAAGCCCAGTTGGTCAAATAAAGCCATTCCTGCTTTTCTGCGTTCGTCTTTTCTGTCTGGGGTTCTCAGCACTGGGATCTTTCCCTGCTAGAGATGGAAAGGACAGTGTGTGCGAGCAGGCACCACCTGCCTGTGGGACATGCCGAAGTGTGTTCGTGCTGAAGACAAGCAGTTCAAGAGCTTAGGAAGGTGCTTTGGCTGCTGCCTTTGCTCAGGGAGAGCCGGGGAGACTAGGGTTGCTTCGACATCGACACAAAGAAGGCCAGGGAATTTGGGTTAGCTTCTTTCTAATTAATCTTTTTATCACTTTTTTTTTCAGTTGAGACTAAATCTATTTAAGGTTCCCTGCTGGTTTCAAAGAAGGAAAGAAAAAGGTTTTTAATTAGAGCTGTACAGTTCATGTACCTGATGAATCAATAGTAACTGAATACAGTGGAAGCTTCTTCAAAGCAGACCCGTGGAGTATAGTAAATCCTTCCTTTAACAGGTTTAGTTCCATGCCAAGTGATCTTTAAAGAGGATTCTTCATCATATATTGGCCTGAATGTTTTTCCCATGTTTTCTTTAGAGTTTATCCAGGTACTAAGTGCCTGGATGACCAGTGGTATTAATTGTAGCCATTTTTTGAGATGTGGGTATTAGACACGGTCACACACATAATTGTTGATTAATACACTTTCTAAAATTGTGATCTTTGTAGGTAGTTTTAGGAAGTGCTAAATGGGTTATCCCTACAGACTACTGGAAACATCCTATAGATTTTCATTTAAATTGTTTTAACCACTACTTTAATTTAAAAGTTAAGACTACAGAATATCTTAACCAACAGATCGGAAAAAGCAAATTCATGCCATCAGAAGGAGAGGCCTTCCTGAATCAGTGAAGCCTTAGCATTACGTCAGACACTCTTCCTTAGTGAAAAAGAGATTCATAATGAAGCACACTTCTCCAGATTGAGAAATCATTGTGCCATACAGAGGTTTTGGAGAAGATTCTTCTCTAAGGAAATCCCCCACAGCTGCTCCTTCAAAGAAAAGCCTTTAAGTATGGGTGCAGAACTGGACCTTCAGAACTTATCCATGATTTTTGAGGACATTTTGAGGGCATTTGAGGACATAACCATAACAGGTTTAGGATATAATAGTTAGTGCCTCACTGACGAGAATGACTTCTCAGCCTCACCAAAGGTGCCTTTATAGTGTCTAGCTCATTGTGGTATGGTCACAGATATAATCTGCATTGGCTTAGCTGTCTTTGTCCTGCTGTGAGTTCATCTGCACTGGCAGCTTGCAATGGTGTACCTGCACGGTTCACAGGGCAGAGCACTTGAGCAGATCTGTGCTAGCTCTGCTCAGTCCCCCTCCTGTGGAAGCACATGCCAGCCAGGATGGAGGGGACTGTGCAGGAACAGCTCAGCACGTAATGAAATATAACTTTGATTTCTCCAGTAATTCAGTTTCTTCAGGAATTTCACTGATGCCCAAAGGATTTCTGCCTTGTGCAAACCAAGCTATTGTTCTGTCTTGTTTTGGGATTTTATGTGGGGTCTTTTTGTGGCAGATTAAGGAAAATAAGCTTTTCAACTGAAAAGCAAAGACATTTTGACTGTGACAGAGTGAAGAAAGTTCACATATACACACACCAAAACCACAGTGTGCTGTAGATGCACACCTTAAGGTAATTCATCCACACTGCAAAGGCTCAGCCTTCAAAAGCACAAGGGTGTTTGCCTCGAAAAGGATGGCTTTGTAAAACCTAAATCAGAGTACAAGAAAACCTAAGCTTTCATTTTCAAAAAGCTCTCCAGACTTCATTTTTATGAAGAAAATGCAACCTGAAGGCATGCCAAGACTATAAAGCCATAAAGCATTAACATGATCCATACATATATTTATATATAAAATATTGCAATTATAGAATACAGATGTTTTATTTAGCAGAATGTATTAAGTGTATTTAATCTCACAATTTTCAGTTTAATATCCTCCTTCTCACGGGTCTCTGTGCTGATTCTGGAACATTCATAGCTATCAACATTAAAAAAAAGCCTTCCTTAAGAAAGAAAATTAAAAAGCTACAATGCAAATTTTTGGACCAAGTGATTGAAATCTGAAATTAAAATTCAAGCTTTTTTTAGTTAAGCTGTTTCCATAAAATGTCTGATGTATTGGCTAGCTAAGATCTGTGTTATGTCCTGCCAGAAGATAGAACCCAGCTGCAATGTCTCTTTAATATATATATTTTTTTTTTCATTTTCAAAAACTTTTTTTCTAGAACTTATCTTCTGGTGTTACGTATTAAAATTAATATAATTCAGCAGATTTATTAAATTTAGGAAACATTTAAAGAATTTAACTCTCACAAGGGTCTTGATAAGTAATCTAGAAATTCTCAATATCTCCGTGTAAAAAAGAAGTAGCTTAGCTGTGCTTATTTGAACCTGATTTATTATCATCAGAGAATGCTGGTGCCTGGAGCACCTGAATGTCCTTCAAAAGGTAACTCATGGTAAGTGGCGAGGAGCAGCCAGGCAGTCCAAAACCATAATTAACTTTCAGATGCATCTTTTCTGATATGATAACCCAAGGTTACAATGTGTTCTTTAGGTGGTACTAGTGTTCCCAAATTGCATTTTGACTGGAAGGATCTGTGCTGGAAGGAGCTGTACCAGAAGGTATTTTCCAGGATTCCTTTCCAGTTGTGGCAAATTGTTTATCTATTAGAAATAGGATAAACGTAGAGGAAATTCTTTGCTCCACTGATGTAAAAACTCCCCCTCATCTGAGTTTGTTTGTCCAAGTGGGTTTATCTCTTCAAAAGTTGATGTAATAATGTATAAGTGTATATAATCATGTTTACATGCTTCAAAATAACATTGCGGGGCATAAAAGGCTGATTAATTAACTTCTGTGCTATGCAAAATTTTTCTATCAATTCTTAGATTTCATATATGTCTGTCAAGAATCAGATCGATAGATAAATGTGAAGAGATGCATACAGGGAAAAGCAATTTTAACTCCACATATAAAATGTTGTGTTGTGAGAGACCATTATGACTCAGGAATGAGACCTTGGGGAGATTATAGGTAGTACCATCAAATCGTCAGCTTAGTGTTCAGCAGCAGTCTGAAAAGCAAACAAATGTTCAGAAATGTTAGGAAAGGAATAGAAGAAAAAACAGAAGACATCATTATGACAACAAATACATTCATGATTTGCCCATACCTTGACAGCTGTGTGCACTTCTGGTCCTTCCATCTTAAAAAGTATATTCTTAAAGGGGAAAAGGTTCAGCGAAGGACAATTCAGAGGTATGGAACAGCTTCTGTATGAGGAAAACCAAGGTACATCTACCCAGTTTTAGTTCAGATCAGGCATCCGGTTTTGAAACAAATCTTCAAATCATCCTCATTTGCTGCACTTTTATTTCAAACACAGGACAGTCTTGGGGCACCCGAACTGAATTACTTTTGAATGAAACAAAACTAGCTCATGTCCTGGAACATGTCTAGCAGAATTCTGGAACATGCCTAGCACAATCCAGCTGCTAATGGGTATACAATCTGCAGGACCAATTTTGTTAGTTGCAAGCAAAAAAGCTCCCCCCCTGCCCTGAGGATGCTGGAGACTCTGCATCAACAGTTTTGTTTTACAAATGCACTCCTATTATCTATCCACTATATAATGTGGGCATAGCTGAGGTGGACTTGGACACTTCAACCTGAAAAAGAGATGATTTATTGGAGGTATGAGAGAGGTCAACACAATTATGAGTGGCATGGAGAAGAATGCTAGAGATCAACTAGCTGTATTTTCAGATACAGATCCCATAGAATTAGGTATGACATTAATTTGGATCAGGTTCAAAACAAAGCAAAGGATGTGGTTCTTCATGTGACATGCAGTAGACCTGTGGAACTCCTTGCCAAAGGATGTTTTGTATGGATGAAGTTTAGGTGGGTTTGAAGGCAGACTGGATAAGTACTTGGAAGAGAGATCTGCTGACATTTAGTAACTGTGTTACTGATCGTGTCAGGATCGGGAAATCTCTTGGGCTGAAGGTGGCTAGATCACATAATATTTCCTTTTTCTTTCTCTTCTCTACATGTCTACTTGTGATTGCTGCTGGAGACAAAATGCTGATCAAGGTAATCCCTTGCTCTGAGCTGCTGGTATGTCCTTTCTTATGTTATGATCTATATACTTTTTTATTATTATTATTATTTTTAAGAAGTGCTGTAAAAATGATATTTGAATAGACAGACTTGAGTTTTACCTTTGTGGCTGGTGCTGGTGCCTTCTATACTAGAAATATTTCTCAGAAACCAGTGCATGTTAAATTAAAGTGTGTTTTTCTGAAGAAGTTTTAAATGAGTCATTTAGATGATTTTCAGCATCACAGGCTACCTAGACTCTAAATGACTGCAACAATAAAAGTTATTCATTTGAAGCAGCCACAATTTCCTGATGATATTTTATGTTCATTTCGATTTAAACTTTATCGTTGCAACACTACATAATTTCACAGGTGTACAGAAGAGCTGGGTGTGTTAAATATGCAGTTGGAGAGGAGGAGGGGAGATAGCTGAGGGACACCCCAAGTCTTCTTAGCTTCAAGGTTTATGTCATTCATGGCAAAATTAACATTTTTTTTCTTATATATATATATATATATATATGAATGTGTAGTAGTGAAATAAATCCATATTTGGGTTGAATACGACAATTTTTAGCAATAAACAGCAACACTATATTTGACATTTATGACACAATGAATGCAGTGTCTTATTGTGATGGTCAAAGATTTGAAACATTCTCCTTAGAAATACAGTGTAGTTAGGTGATGCTGTGCCAAAGCCATAAGAGGATTGTCAAACTGAGTCAAAGAGCAATTGCTTTAGAGTGATGAGTTAAAGCTCTGTGCTTTGGGAGAAAAAGGAGCTTGCTTGATCTAATAGTCAGAAATGGTCAGCACCTTTTTTTTTTTTTAATTTATTTTTATTTTTTTGTTATTTTACCCAGGGTGCAGTGCTTCCAGCTACACTGTTTTCCCAGCTGCTCTTAGGGGAGATATATGGTTATGGAGGGGCAGCTGTTTGTAGTGCTGGACACCTGTTCTTGCTGCACAGGATGTCCTGGCTGGCTGACATGGCCTTGGGTGCAGAACGTGGCTAAATCACAGCCTGGGGCGGCATTGCTACAGGGAATACTTTTTATTACAGCTGAATGACTAAACTAACCAATAACAGTAAATATTTAATGTGAGTCAGGCAAGCCTTATGAGTCAACACTTCACAGTATTACGAGATGCATTTTCTTACAGTTGAGGACTTTAAATTCCTGTAACTGCTCTGCTGGTAATGATCTCAGATGATGGGACGGCACAATCTGGCTGTGTAGCTCTGTCATGGACCAAGTCATTTGGGTGCCAGGCAGTGCTCTGGCTCCCTATTGCTGGTGTGGTTTGAACTGTGCTTAACCAGAGAGCAAAGCACCACAAGAGACAGAAGGGTTGCCAAAAAGAACATACTTCCACTCTGGCTTCTGGCTTGGTATGCTGAAAAGACTTGTCATTTAAGAGATATGTAATATTCTTTTTAAAGATAGATGGTCTTAACTTATTTTTAGATACAATTTAACATATAGTGGGAAAAGCGTTTATACAGATATTGGTTATCAGCACCTTGCAGTTGTCAGTTTTTAAACTTGCAGAGGGGAGAGAGACCCGCAGAACCTTCTGAGGGTCATTTAGAGAGAGCTGAACCTCAAGAGGTTGATATATTCCTGCTGCCAAGTTATCCTTTGATTGTGATAAGAATGACTTCATCACCAGTATTCTGCTCATGTAGCTGTAAATACTTGCTTTGCTCTAGGAGAAAGCTGTGCCAGAGTTATTATCAATGCACATGATACCATGCACCAGGTGTTTTCAGTATGAAAAATGTCTTTGCAATAGCTCAGTAGGAACATCATTTCAGAGGTTTATTTTGTTTATTCTCATTGTACCTTGTGTGTATGCAAGAAAGAGTGCACATTCACTTTAATGTAGGCAACTAGAAATGAGAAAAATGCTAAAACACTAGAAATGCATGGGTAAAGCACCTGTGGAAAGGCAATTGGGGAGAAATCAAGATTAGGGAACACATTTCCATTTTCCCCAGCATTTTTTAAATTGAGGGATGATATAAAACAGAGAAACCTAACCTTTGACTCCACTTTCATTCAGATGTTTGATTTTTCTCTTATTTTCCCTTCTAATATGACAAAGATTTTCATTTGATCATGAGATGTTTCTGTCTCTGAAGGTAGAGGAAAGGGTTAAAGCTCTACCAATATGTCACCATTTCCTCCTCTCAAAGGCTTCGATAATGTATGGGAAGGTCTGTAAGCATGGCATTTTTGTATTTTAATCCACTTCCATTAAATTCTAATGACCGGTTGCTAAACGATGTCATGCATTTCCTGCTCCTATTATGGGGAGCTGGTTTATAAAGCAGCAGCTTGGAAGGGAGAAGGAAGCAGTCAACTCTGGAATTGATTGCATTTCTGATAGAGCACTTTTGTACTGTATCCCTGGAGAAACGCTGCGGGTCATAATGGCTTACGTTCTCCTTGTAGCTGCAGCATAACAACTTACAGAAGTAGAGCAAAGACAGAAGAAAGATCTACCATCTTTAAACCTCTCACTAGACTCAGTTCGCTCAGGGTTTTTTTTTTTTTTTTTTTTAAGAAAGCAATTCATTATTTTAGTGGAGGGATATGTACAATACAATGAAAACCTCTGGCTCTGAAACAGCTGACATTTACAAATTGGGTGGGAGTATGACCCGCAAGAAACATGTCCAATTTGATCAAGTGATGTGGAAAGGGCAGTTGAACAAAAGCAGTATTTGCATACATTGGGATGGCAGTAATGATCGGGTCCCTTCTGTCTGTCACATGGATTCATTAGAAATGGGCCAGCCATTAAGCTTTGATTTTCAGTGCAGATAAGTAATGAACAAGCAAATAAAGGAAACAAAGGCTGGCCACACTGCAGAGCAGTGTGGGGATCTGATTATGTGGAGAGGCTGGCTGCCACCTTCTTGGCTGGCTGTTCAGTGTGAGGGGATGCTCCCCACCATTTCTGTTTCCATAACTGTCCTCAGTCAAATCTTAGTAAGAAATGTGTGGGTGTTACATGTGTCTTCCCTGGAAAATTGCTTTCCTTGGTTCCTGATAGAAATCAACAAGACAGTCTCGGGAGTGAAATCTTCCTGATGTGCCAGATTTAGTGAGTGCATGGGTGTGCAGGAAGCGTGTAGAAAAAAATCTTTTGAGGTTTATAAAACACATGGCATTTGCTGTGGTTTCTTTTTCCCATTTGCAAGTGTGTTGGTCCTGAGAAATATATAAAAAGAGAGATGGTTTTTACCCTTTATTTCTGCAGATGCCTGAAATTTTAACATGGGACTAAAGGCCTGTGCCAAATAATAATCGGCACTGGATATCAATCATTCTGCTAGTATCAGACTGTCACAAGCAATGTTTTATGACCAGACTGGTGTTAGCCTGAGCAGATTTCCCATGATACACTTACACAGCAGCTCAGGCCAGGTTTTCTTTAATACTCTGGTAATTTGGATGTTCATTGGACCATGAACTGCCTTGGCACCAAAACTGTAGGTGGGCCAAGATGTACTGCTGTGACCAGGGCAGGGCAAGGCTACTTAAAATTTACTATTAAATGTACCTCTGGCTCCTACTATATTTTAGGAAGGTCACTTACCTTCTCCTTGTTTCAACTTGCCCATTTACGATACGATGATAATACAACATCATTGAGTGCAGTGGAGTTTAACAAATAAATATTTGCAAGGCATTTAGAGATCTCCCATAAAAGGTTTTGCAGTAACAATGCCTGAGAAGGCTGCAAAGTCTTACCAGTGAAGTCCTTAGTGGCCACCCAGAGATGAGACTGCTCTTGAAAACTCTTGAGAGAGGAAGGGGTGGAGAAGGGGGCCTTGGGCAATGAAAGGTGAAACAATGTGGAGGCAACACCCTCAGTGACAGAGATGAGGACTTTTTCTCCTTTGCTTTTCTGATCTGCTGAGTAGCACTCAGCACTGTGTGTAAATCAATTGCTTTCAAAGCTTTCCATGTAGGAGAATCTAGCCTGTTCTTTTCCCCAGAATTGTAAAAATAAGCATGTAATAGGGATGAGAGAAAGGAATGTGCAGCATATGATTAATGGAAGCTCGATATAATTGATATGATTTTCACTAATGATGTCACTAGCTCCTAATGATGTGCAATCATCTTTACATTAAGGACAAAAATTAAACCCCAAAATACAGCTATCTTAACCTGTCATTGATCTTTTGTTATATCTGCTCTCCCAAGTCCTAGATTTGTGTAGCAGTGGAAAAGGTACAAAGTAAACAAGCAGAAAAGCACTTGAGATTCTTACCTTTTTTAGCAAGGTGATTTTAAAATTCACATACATGATTTATGTTGTGTTGTTCTCTTGGATGTTTTGCTTCTTGCAGTCGACACTGGGCTGAGAAGATGAGGGTTTGTGGAAAGCTAAGCCTGCAATTCCTACCAGAGTTGAATTGTAAGGATTCCTTGTCCTTTTTGCTGGTGCTCCTTTTGGAATGATTTAAATGAGTTGAATCGATAGTTTATTCTGTAGAGCCAGCTAATCACACAATAGTCCAGGAGTAAGTGGCAACACCAGGACAAGTCAGGAAAAGAGTAGGAAAATGCTAGAAACCTCAGAAGAATCACTGAACATCAACTCTGAAAGCACAGTGCTGTGAAAGGAGTATGAGTGACAACGATGGATTAGTGACATCCATTCTCTGTGCCTTTTCTCTATACTGAAATAATAAAGTAATTTCTTGAAGAACTTGTTACTGATTGCCGGTTAATGTTTATATTTGAGAAAGGAATGATATTAGAAAACACTATATTCATATGCCATTAAATTTGGTCATAAGACGGTCAGAGATTTTGGCAAAACAATCAGAAAAGGACTACCTGATCTTTAGTTTTGAACTTCCTTTTTTACTCATTGAGAATTTTTTAATGTGATGAACATGTAGTGCTGGAAAGACACATCCCTATTTCAGTGCTTTTCCTACTTGGGTCTCTGGGCTATTAGGAAATCAAATTTTACCATGTTCCCTTACATTTGAATAAAGCTGGGCTCTCTTTCTGTGCAAGGCAGGAAGGAGGAATTGTCACTATTAACATATCTATTTTCCATGGGTCAATTAGGTGGGTCATATCATCTTTGTAGCAGCAAAAAGACAATGTGATGAGTGTGAGGAATCTGGAATAGAGTAATAAGACTTTTCTCATACGGAAGCCAAAGAAAAGTGTGGTCTATAGAACTAGGCTTTTGCCCAGGGAAGTCAGAGAGGTGACTGCTTTTCCCAGGATCTTTCCTTTCCTTCTCCCTCCTGGATGAGGGATGGACTCTATCTGTAAGGTTCAGGAGAGGTGTTAAGGAATAGCTGAGTTAGGAGTAGACTTATTAATGCTCCCTTATTTCCAGAAGCTCTGGTCTTTAATGGAATGATGACTATTTGCTTCTATTTCACCCATCAGTAACAAACCCCTGCCAAGGAATAGCCCTAGATGCAAGCTTCAGCAGAAAGGAACATACAGGAACCTGAATGCAATCTTTTTGGCAATTTTTATAACCTTATTCTGCCCACCATTGCTGTAAAAATCCATAAGTACATTTCCAATTCTTCTCAAGCTACTATCTTAGAGTTCCTGAATATGTATTTTACATTAACAACTAGTATTTACAGTGGGCTTGCTCTCTGTGCATTAAAAAACATAAGTAGCATCCCTAAGGAAATCAAAGCATTAGGATCATGCAGTAAGACCTTTGTAATGGTAGTTACAGAGAGAGAAAGCAAAGTGACACCGTGTTTAATGGAATGCCTCCACAGCAGTCTCACCCCTTTAGATGGTGACAGATTATATAGCAACATACCCTAAGCACTATAAGATGCAGCCAGCACGTCAGGTGAGCATTCAAAAATCCTATGAGCAGACCAGTCCCTAGCTAGAGTCACATACTCAGTGCTCAGGGAAAAGTGTTGATCATGATGCACCAGGCAAAGAAATTTAGGCATTAAGAGAGTTATTTTGTAAGCATGGTATCTCCTTGATCTATATGTCCTATCTTTTTTTTTTTTTAAAGCCATTTTGATTTACATACTAAGAAACAGGCAACCCAGTGTCTTACTAGCTAAGCTATTTAAGTAGCTGTTAAAAAAGTGTTGTAAATTCTTCACAGTTTTTGTCTATCCAGGGTCCATTTTTACCCTTGGGATCACTTCATGTGTTTGTTTTGCTAGATTAAAGAGTGGTCTGTCATCAGAAATCTTTTCTCAAACAAATATTTGTAGATGACAAGAAAGTTGCCTTGTCTTGTGAATAAACTGAACAGGACAATCCTTTGAACTCTTTCAGGATGAGGCATGTTTTCAACAGATTTTTAACAGTACAGCTGGTTACTACTAGTATATTACCAGTTGTGTATATAATATATATATAGTATATACTTTATACACTTTATATATATAATATTTAATATCTATATCATATATATTACTAGTATATTACTAGCAGTCACAGTTATGTGCTAAACAAAGGAAATATTCCCTCAAACACCTATTTCTATACATCCATTTCTGCTTGCTGTCCTAGTTAGGACAGGGTGCAGATACAGCCGGTCTGACTTAACCGATTATGTATTGGGACTCTGAGACCCTTCTTACTGTCACTGCTTTCATGAATTCTTTAGGTAAGGTTCATAAATGTGTGACACTCCATCTGGATACATTCAAATGTGGTGTTAGAAGATATTTTGTTGCCTTCATTTTTCTAAAAGATGAACTCTAATGGCCTCTGTCACTCTCTAACTATGACTGTGGCAAGTAGGTCATGCAAAAAATCTCTCTTCTGAACATTCTCTGATTTGGGTTATTTCATTCTCTCCACCAAAATTCTGCTTGCAATTTTAGGTCTCCTACCCAGTCATCTAAGACTGTAACAGAGTGATGCTCCTGTATTCTGCTCCAGCTCTGCAGCACGCTGGTAGTAGAGTTTCTTATATATCTTGTGCCCATCCATCACTGGGCTGAATCTTCTGTTGTCTATGCCCTATTACTAAAATCTACTGAAAGGAGGAGGAATAAACTAGGAATTAGCCTGTTTCCTGGAACGGGAAGAAAGTTGTACATTATTGTACTATTCCTGCTGCAATGTTTCTTGCACATTCACCAGTTTTCCCTTCCCAATCAGCATTTCTCTTCCCAGTCAGCATATGTCTCTACCTCCTCAGCATCAACAAATCAAAGGCTGTAGTTGTACAGCTTAACATAACTCTAAATTCTCTGGATATTTTTGCAATTAAATCTTGACAAGTAATTTCTGTTAAAATATTTTGCCTTATAATATAATGTGTTCCAAAACTTATTATTTTTTTAACATATGTCTGATCCTTTTAGTTTAGTGTGAATTTTGGATACGTTTTCCTACTGTAAATAATGTTTCCATTAAGCCGTATGTTTAACATTGCTCAGCTTCCTGTTAGTATTTACCCTGCAGTAATCTTCAGCAATAGAACAATGAAAGGTTCTGTTTATCATTTGGTGCTCATTTATTATTAATCTAAGATTTGACAGACTCCAAGACTCTATTGTTTTTTATTACGGCACATAAGTGAGCTAGAGGAACTGACAGATTTTTCAAGTTTGATGGAACTAGTCATATGTGTTTTTCTAGAGTATTGTTTTTCTGAATACACTATCTGCTAAAGGAGACCTTTTTGTGATCTTTTCTACTACTTTTGATTTAAAAATGTATCATTGGAAAACTCTATTCCAAATTTAAAAAATAAAGGGAAATAAAATAAAAAGCACACCATAAAACATCTGTGTTCTACTGGCATAAACTGATTTTTTTTTTAAAATGTCCTGTAATACACCAGAGAGCAGTCAATATGTTTTTCATGCTTTCTAACTCCGAGGCCAGTAAATCACATACAGGTGTGGTAGTTTTGCTACGTTTGTAAATTCCCATATTTTTCTTGCATCAGAATTCGTATTAAGGAGACTATATTTCTAATGGTTATCCCCAATGTTCTTTTCACAAGTATGCTGAGCTTCTAAATCTGAGTCCAGCTACCACTGCTACTCTCAGGGAAATTAAAACAAATGAAAATGCCTACATAACAAATGATAACATTTAGCTGCTTTGGGAGTGGGTACTCCGGATGTGGAGTTTTAGCAGATACAATTACTTTACTTGCACCATGCCCTCCCTCAGTATATTATCTCTGGTGCAAGATTTTCTGTTATTTCAAACTGCTGTTATCCTCCTGCTGTTTCATTCGGAATGTGTCTTAGTGAGATGTGTCGTCTTCATGCAGATAATAACCACTTACCATCCATCTCTGAATACGCTTGGAATCTTTCAGTCCTTAATCAAAGCTGTCACCTGCTCCCATTGCCTTACTCAAACTTATTTGTCGTTAGGTTTATTTGACCTTTTGAGGTAGCAATGTCAGGTCTGAAATGCTTTTCATCTATTTAGTGCCTAATATTGAGCAATATACATAGAAAGAAATTTTGTAATTTGACAGATGGCAAGGCAAGTCAGAGTAGTAAATTCAGATCAATTTGTGGTTTACATTCTTGGAAATGGTTTTAGTCTTTAAATTGACTTTAAATTAAAGTGGGCTTTAAATTGATGCAAAGCACTTACTGAAACAAAGGTAAAGATTTATCAGACATCTGTTCATGGTTAAATATAACAGCATTCAGGAAGGTGTGTACCCACATGACATTTTGCTAATCATTTTTTCTTTGAAACCGTTGTAGAATTGCTAGTTGAGGTTTTTATGAATATTGCAAAAATCAAAAGATACCCGAGAAATTGAGGAGACAGATAGTAAAACCAGATAGTAAAAAGTAAAATTTTGAGGCTTTAAGTCTCAGACTTTCCGCAAAAGTCTGACAATTATTCCTATGCCAATAATTCAGATCTGTTCCCTGTGTATACTAGCTAAACTAAAACCTGCCAAGCAGAAATATATCCTTTGCATGGTCAGACAAATAAGTTCTGTAGGTGCAGAGTACACGTGATGGTTTGTGTCCATCCTGCTGTGAGCGATCTCTCCACTCTCTGTGTAACCCCAGCGGAGGAAGCCTGCAAACCCACCAGTTTTTATTCTTCCCCAGGGACCAGCATGCTGTGAAAGTTGTACTGCTCAAATGATAAGGTACAGCCCAATGCAAGTAGGGGGGATCAGAAGGGTAGTCAAAGTATTCTTGGAGCAATTGCCAGAAAAGACCCAGGAAAACAGGTTTTAAAAGTTTTTGTAAGCTTTCTCATATAGTCGCAGGCAGATGGGCAGGCAGGCATGAACACATAGGCATGTGCCCCCCATAGCCTCACTCATAGCTGTGCAGTCACGTGCATGCACACACACTTTTGCTCCCAGTCTAAGTCCAACCTGGAATTTGAAATAGATTATGACCTTGTGCTGTGGGAAGAGCATCTGTATGTGGCTGCTGCCAGCAGTGGCAGGAGGGAGGGGGAGAATTACCCTGGAATTTGAAACACAGAACAGTGCATCCTAATGGTCTCATAATCCTAACAAAGTTAGCCTGCCTCCATAACAGAATCTGATTATGGGGGAGCCCAAGATTGTCCCGTGCATGATCACAGTCTTCTTAGCCTAAAAATAATGCAGTGAAGAAAACAGAACATTAAAGGCCCGATTCTTTTCCTAGAACATTTTTGAGTAGTGAACACCTATCAAGAGCATATTACACTACAGTGGTAAGGAATTGGCTTTCATGTTCATTGTTAGCATTTTGAAGGTTACATTTGGTCCCTGGGTTAGAAGCAATTAAGCAAGTGTTGTGGCTGGAGTATGATTCTCTGTTATTCTTTTAGATTCCTCCAGGAATGTCATCTGAGTCCCAGCCACCAATGGAGGAGGCAATGGGGCTACTGCAGGACTAACCACGCTTTCCATCTTCTTTTGATTGTCCTGGATTTTGAATTCACCCTGGGACTGAAGTCACCCTGTCTGTACTGCCACTATATGACACTGTTTTATGGGCACCAACAGACAAATTATGATGCAAGATTTGATAACTTTTCCTGTCTTTATAGTCATGGTTGTCAGGAGAAATTCATGACCACTGTGAAGGTACATTTAATAGGATCCATATGAGAACACTGATAGGTAGGTAGATGTCACTTGTAGATGGTAAATTATGAATGATTTATCTAAACTATGTATGCTATAACACTATTAGCTCATATCATACTGACAGAATCACATCATGTCTGAGAAGTCAGTCACTTTATTTTTTTGAAACAACAGTGTTAGTAGTAAACAGGCAAACCATTACCTAGTCTTCCATGTGACTGTCCATCCCCCACATCTTCTAGCATCTTCATTGACTTGTACCGTAGAAAGTGATGATTTCACAGCCCGTAGAATATAACTCTCTTTTTTCTTTCTTTTTCTTCTGGAACAGCAAGAATGCAGTTTGATGTGTGCTCTGCAGAGTATTGGGTTACATCTGTGACGTGAATCAGTTTTGCCTCACTTGACCACAGACTAGTTGACTTGCTATTACTTGTCTGCATTGAGACTTTGCAATTATTAAATCACTAAACTTATAAAATATAGGTTGTTTATTTCAAATCAAACATAACATGAGACTGCATGGCATCTGTAATACAGAAACAATTCACTAAAAGTGTATCTGTGCTCCTAATGTTTGCAGAGTTTATAAATCCACCATCTGATGCTTCCAGGAAATGCTGCTGCTGCAATGTGGAGGAGATCAATACCTTGTTGGTAGGAGATTGCCTTTTTGTTAAGTCTGGGAGATCGGTGTGTTCAGAATACAGGGGGAAGGGCTCACAGTTGATGGTTTATGTCTGAATCGGCTCATTTTTTTTCTGGTAGAGTCAGATATTCCTGTTCTAAGTTTTGTTTGGTAGGTGCCTTAACCACAACATCCTAAACTAAAAGTAATCGTAGTCTGATTTCCCACCTCCATAGATTTCCTCTCTGTCTGTCAAGAAAGCAGAGAACCCCATTCTAGCAGATTTGCACTAAATCTGCAAGTGCCTTATAAGGAATCAAATATAAGTTTCCTGAAAAAAATGGCGATACTAGACATCTTTGATACATTTTAATATAAGAAAATATGAAATCTGACAGTCTGTGTGTGCAGTGAAGACAACCAGCAGTAAGGGTTAGAGACAGTAGAACTAGCATTACTAATGCATTACTGGATTTAGCCAGGAGATTTAGGTTACAGGGGTCTGCCCTTGTCTGATATGCGATACAGAGCAAGTGTTATCCTCTTTCTGTGCTTCTGATCACCAGTCTTTAAAACAAGCATAAAGCTGCTGACTTACTTGGGGGGGAGAGAGAGGTAGAGAGAGTGGGAAGAGGGAAGGAGGAATTCTTACTCCTCAGGGGAGTAAAAATCACTCTGATTCATGTAAAGGTATTATAGACCTGTAAAGGGAGGACAGAAAGGGGGATTGTTTGAGAGAAGTGATGATGTTATTTATGTCAAGATGAGAGCCAACTTATGAGCCAAAACTTGTAGAGTAGGGATGCAAGGTGATATGCTCTGAAAAGGCAATGCTGCAGAATTAAGTTGACCAGAATCAGGTTTTTCTCTTCCTAGGCTACCTTTTTTGCCTGACAAGTGGCCACAGCAGATAGTTTATTAAAAGGGACATCAAGAAGGGACTTGGTTAGAATGTTTAAATGTTTTCTTGGTTCAAAAATATCCAAGAAGAAGAAGAACCAGTGGCTGGAAGTCAAAATCTCAGAAATTAAAATGAAAAATAGCATGCACATTCAAATTGAAGGTGGATGGCTTTTGGGAAGATAGGCTTTTGCTAGACTCAAATTATTGCACTCGGAATGGGTGTAATTGAATGAAATCTTTGGCCTCTGGTAGAAAGATGCTCTAATGGTTTCTTTAGCTTTAACATGGGAAGCTATAGCAACAAATGACTGCAGTAATAAGATTCTCTCCCTTCATTAAATGTAGTAGTTACTATTGAAGAATCTACTATTGTTGTCTTCCCCTGAAAGTCTGTGACACAGAAATTTAGCTCCAGAACCAAGGCAGGTTGCCAGGTTGAGCTGAATGAATGTCCTCTTCCTTGCTGCAAGTGAAGGTGGCTGTAATCAGCCAACAGAAAAATGGCTTTCAGTGTGGTAGTAAAGGGCAGAGTTGAGGTTTTCTGTTCACCTTCCTTAAAATGTCATACTTTTCATAGAATCACAGAATGGTTGGGGTTGGAAGGTACCTCTGGAGATCATCTAGTCCAACCCCTGCTAAAGCAGGTTCCTCTAGAGCAGGTTGCACAGAGTCATGTCCACGTGGGTTTTGAATGTCCCCAGAGAAGGAGACGCCACAGCCTCCCTGGGCAGCCTGTGCCAGTACTCTGTCACCCTCCAAGTAAAGAAGTTCTTCCTCACATTCAGGTGGAACTTCCTGAGATGCTGTTTGTGCCTGTTGCCCCTTGTCCTGTCGCTGGGCACCACTGAAAAGAGCCCGGCCCTGTCCTCTTGGCACCCACCCTTAAGATATCTGTAGACATTGATGATATCCCCTCCCAGCCTTCTCTTCTCCGGGCTGAACAGGCCCAGCTCTCTCAGCCTTTCCTCAGAAGGGAGATGCTCCAGTCCCCTCATCATCTTCATGACCCTCCACTGGACCCTCTTCAGTAATTCCCTGTCTCTCTGGAACCGGGGAGCCCAGAACTGGATGCAGTGCTCCAGATGTGTTTTAAAATACATTGATATGGTCTGATTCCTCAGCATTAAAAAAAACAACAACCAACCACCAAAAATGAGAATCTGCTTTCTCTTCTGGGTGTGTTCTGGGTTTTTTTGTTTGTTTGGTTGGTTTAGTTGTGATTGATTTTTGGTTGTTTTTTAGGTTTTATTTTTGATATAAATATCAATTAATAAAATATGAATTTTATTAAATTCAAAATAATTCTTTAGTTTCAGGTTTATATTTAGTGTGCATATAGCACAAATTATAGACAACATGCAGTGGATAAAATCACTATCTGAAAGACTTTCAGTGTAAAAAGATGATGTACATATTAGTCATTTTATGTTTTCTGAGTTCTGGTTAGTGAGATGCATTGCACTATCTACAATAACATTTCCTGCAAATGTATAGTAAAAATTCATGTATTTAGATTTGTGTATGTACAATTGCATGAATTTGTAGGTGAAAGGCATCCTACTACAAAGCCAAATGAATAAAAAATTTGTGCCAAGATCCCTAGATTCTGCATCACTGCTGGGAATGTGGGCATTTTGCAGGAGCTTCAGATATGTTTAAATGAAGGCTGAGATCTGAATCTGGACAGATAACCTTCTGTTACTATTGCTTTATTATGTCGTGGTGTTCCCACTCTTTCTGATGATCATTTCCTGCTTTCAGAGTTTCAGAGTTAGCAGCCCTTCAAGATAAACGATGTTGCTGAGAACTGTGTACTGTTGTAGTCTGCTTGCTAGTGCAGGAAGACATGACTGTTGCAGTTGGTATTCAGCTCACATTCACAAGCTTTTCCTTGCACTGCAAAGGCTTTGCTAGAGCTGCTTTTGTGCATGATGACAGCCAAGTACCTGGAACATATTTTGCAGCAAGGGACAAACTGCAGAGTCACCAAATCATGTAATGTACAGGACCTTGCCTGTAGCAACAGATCTACCTCTGTGAGTTCACATGGATACTTAAGTATCCATGTGGATGTAATGAATGCAAATAAATTAACTGTGCATAATTACGCGCTTACTAACGCAGAGGGAAGTAGGTTAAAATTTCATTTGTCATGCTGAACCATAAGTATTTGTAAGCCAAAGGAGTAAGGCTGGGGTTTTTCTTGTTTCTCCTTGCAAGTGGGTTATTTTTTTTTTTTTTTCCCTAATTCATATCATCATTCACCTTATAATGAGTCAGATCTTTGTGCATGGGCAGGTACATTTTAAGAATATTTTTACTCATTATATTGGGTCTGGCTGAGATACAGTTAATTTTCCCCGTAGCAGCCCTCATAGTGCTGTGCTTTGTATTGGTAGCTAGAAACTGTTGCTGACACACCAGTGTTTCGGCTACTGCTGAGCAGCGCTGGCACAGCATCAGTGCTGTATCTCCCACATTCCCCCCCCTCACCACTAGGCTGGGGGCTGGGCAAGATCTTGGGAGGGGACAAAGCCAGGACAGCTGACCCAGACTGACCAAAGGGACCTTCCATATGATACAATGTCTGCTCAGCAATAAAAGCTAAGAGCAAGGAGAGGAGAGGGGGCATTTGTTATTATGATGTTTGTCTTGTGGAGTAACTGCTATGTGTACTAGAACCCTGCTTCCTGGGAAGTGGGTGGATATTGTCTGCTGATGGGAAGTAGAGAACAAATCTTTTGTTTTCCTTTGCTTCTGTGCATGGCCTTTGCTTTTGTTTTTTTAAACTGCCTTTATCTTGACCCAATAGTTTTTTTCCATCTTATTTTCTCCTTCCCCATCCTTCTCAGGAGCGGCTTGGTGGGCATCTGGTGTCCAGACAAGACCAGCCCACCACACTCATTGACAATTTACATCATGACTAATGGATGACAAATAAACTCAATGTCACCAATTACAGGGTCATCTGCAGCTGGCTAGGGATTTTATTTCCATCACTATATATACTGTCACTACAGAAACACAGATAATGAAATGCACAGGAAAATGATGATTCAGTATTCTGTTATAAGCAGTACTTTCCCGCAGTTGAATGCAAAGGCTGTGAATCCCTGTGCCTAAGAGCGCAATTGGTATCGTTAATTATGAGCATGGGGCAGAAGGTTTCATCTTCATCTGAAATTTGCCTTGAGGTAACAGGGTGGTATCAAACGCTTGTCCCTGGCTTCTGGGCATCTTTAGCTACCTGCCTCCAAGTTTCTAAGCACTGGGTCTCCCTCTCTGTTGTTACCATGACAACATCCCTGCTGTCAGCATGCTGAACCTTTCTGTCTACGCTCCGGTCACTCGGAAACCCTTCCAAGTAGTTTAAGCAGTATGGAAATAATACAGATGTATAGAAAAGTGAATGCATAAAGAACATGCATTTTCTTCCTTCCCTTATGGCTCCTGGGAAGCAAGTGACCATGGGGAGTCCTGCAATGTATACAAAAATCTGAAACACTGGCTTGGTTGTCTTCCTGGATGACAAAACCTTCTCTCCATGACTTGTTAAATCTGTCAGGTTTCTAGTGAAGTGTTGCATGGGGAAAGAGTGAAAAAAAAAGCAGTGGAAGGTGGGGGAGGGAGTAAGGAGGAGGCAAGGGAAGTGCCTGTTTGTCTGCTGCCAGCTGAGACCTGCCTGAAGCACCTGGGGCTTTCAAGTCCCTGCTGCTGCGGCGCCTGTGTGTGCCTGGGGCTGAGCGGGTGAGGATGTAGTGAGAGTGCCCAGGGTGCAGTCCCAACGGGGTGTTCAGGACCCCTGGTGCAATCTGCTGGCCCTAAATTGGTCCCCTATGGTTTCTCCAGATCGGACTGCAAGCCTAGATTTGGGTCTCTCTCTCACTCCTAGGACTGTGCTTTTAAGAGTTGTGGGTCATAATGCACCAACACCATAGCAAATAATATGAAAGATCACTCTCTTTGCTGCCTGTTGTTGCACCTGAATGCACTGGCCCTTTGTTGTTGTGCCATCTCACTACCTGAACTGGCCACAAGACAAATTTTATTTCTCAGTTCTTGATGGATGAATTAAATTCCTTGGATCCAGCTTCCTGTGTGTATAATAGCAGTTACACTGCAAAATTTGCGCTGTGATTTTCACAGATCCCCTAGAAACAGATGCAGCAGGAGTAAAGCTCATCTGTGCTGCTGCTGTTACAACCCCCCCCAAAATAGGAGCTGTCCTCAAGTCTCATCCTTTACCCTGTCACCCAAACTCTTGCTGTCTGCCATTTTTTTGCCAATGCAGGAATGACATATGTCTATGTATTAGTAATGGACTTGGCACAGTTTTGGGTAGAGTATGCTAGAAAGTAAACGAGCAGAGTTATGGATATTCAGATGAATCATTAATGGCATGCTAAACCTTACAGAAGATGATTTGAGGAAGAGGGGGAGCCTAAAGAGACTATTGACCCATTGGCAATCATGCTTACTACTTTCCACAGTAAGGATTCTCTGTCTTCCAGCTAGAGCTGAAGGCCATCTGGGTTGAGGGAAAGTCTGCAGGCTAATGCAAAGAAAGATTTAGGGAAGTGGAAATAGATGTGTAGAACCTAGTATTTACTGTCTTTTTTTTTAGTTTTGGTGTTTTCTTGAGGTGCAGGAAAAAATACTTTGTTTTGAAGAAGCTGTTTTAGAGTAATTTTGTTGTCTCAGTTGTTAAATTCTTTAGCCTTCCAAGCTTAATTTCTTTGATTAAAATAGAAGGAAGATTTGAGGCAGAACCACAAAGATTTGGTTTTGAAGGGGTAATGCTGCATGGTTTTGCCAGGCTGAAAGCAGGGAGACAAGAAGTCTTTCACCTGACAGCTGTGGGGCAAGGGCAAAAAAATCCCCTCTCATATAGCTGGATCTATAGCATTGAGTCTATGTAAAGCAGCAAAGAATTGAACCCTAAAAAAGAAATTATTTCAGTAAGGATCATCTCGTACACAGTGGATACATGATGAAAATTTTGAAGTTTCCATCTGATTATGGCTCCTGTGGGTTTCACCTTAGTGATTCCAGGTCTGTCGTTTGCAAAAGTTGTCCTTCTGTTAACCTCTCTACCTCTTGGCAGCAAATTAGACAGACACATACACACAAAAAAGCAAACATACACCTATTTTAGGGAAATCAAAGAAAAGTGCTCAGAGAAGTCTGCCACTTACTATTTATTTTTATAGTTATGTATAACATTATAAACAATCAAGCCCACATAATTAATAATTTCTGCATACTCATGCTTTTTTAGTACATAATAGTGGAACTTTAATCCTTGTCTGTGTTACTACATCCAGTCATGCATCTACTATTTATTTAAATCAGCGTTTTAGGAAACACTGTGTGAAGAAAAACAAAGAGCATCTGAGGAAGAGGCTGTTCTTGAGCCCCTTGTTGGGTCAGAGTCATTTACAGGATCACTAGAGGAAAAGGCCAACGTTTCTCCTACAAATGGATGGGGACCTGTGGTTGCTGTGAAAGACTGACGCCCTGGCTCTGTACACTGCTGGACTTCATGGGTCCTTAAAAAACTTGGATCCTGGCCTAAGTTTTGCAAAATTCTCTTGCGTGAGCTGAAGCAATACCCTGCTTTGAACCCTGAATCTAAGTATTTTAAAAATAAATAAAAGCTGTAGCTACTCTTCTAAACCTATATTTAGGCACCTGAACAAGTGACCTGATTTCTGAAGCACTGAAGTAAAACTCTGAATTAAGGTTTTTGCTGACATCTGTGGGAGTTGTTATGTGTAAAAACTTCAGAAAATCAGGTCATTCATTTTGCAGTTCTGAATTTCGAGTAGGAATCTAATTCTGTGCTCTTAATTTTTGAAATCTGAGTGTGCCTGTAGTCTATGCTCAGATCTGACTTGGTTTGGAGTTGGATCCAAGTTTAAAAAATAACTTGTGGAAAGCTGAAAAAAACCCAAACCCTCAGCAGCACTACGTTTGCTAACTTTGTAAGGGAAAGAGACCATAGAAGTGTAATTTAAGTGTTGTTGATGATAGGAGTTTAGGTTACATGTTGGCTAAGGGAAAGAAATGCAGGAACCTCATTGCCAGCACCTTTCTTTGCCTAGCCAAGGTATACGTTTTAGGATTTTACATCTCCTTTCTTTTTGCTGCTTTCTCCTGTGTTTCCAATCCCCATGCTGCTTTACAGAGGGCAAAAGCAGAAAGCAGATCTTGTATGCCAGTGAAGCCCTGTGAGATGTTAGTTTACTTCAGGCAACATTGAAACCACCTCAGTATCAGTACCCTGGCTGTGCTGTGTCATTGCTTCACTAGGGACAAACCCCACTCTGATGGCTTGCTGCCCCACCGGTCTATGGCCATCCTGCCATAGCTCAGGATTGTGGCTTCAGTCATAAATCTGCCTTGAGCCTCCTGCCTGCCGGTCCTACCTACTGCCCTGCTTTGCCTCGGACTGCCTGCTGGATCGGCACTCAGATCTTCTTCACTGCACCCTCAGGCACTAAACGTGAGGGCAGGGGGTCCATGTGGCAAGTACCTTCTCTGATGTGTATGACCAGTAGGTATTTGTTCAGAGGGGATGACGTATAGGCATGTAAGGAAGGAAAACAGAGAGTGAGGTTACTACTAAGAAGTGTGATGCTTTTCCTTGTTTTTAATTTAGTACTTTCACACCACCTTTGTTTAGGTGAGAAGGCTGTGAAGAGCTGTTTGGAACAGAAAGAGTTACTGCAGCTTAGCAAGTCAGCTCTCTATGTGCAGCTGTCAAGGCAAATGTGATGGAGTTTTAAAAGCAATGAATTTCACTTAAAAAGTTCTATGCTCAAGTTTCAATTGCAAACGTTCATCCCATGAACTAATACAACAATTTAGTCCATTTTTCTCCTTAGAAATCAAATATGAATACATTCTCTACTTGCTCATCTGTTGCTGACACCTGACAGGTCAAGCCAGGAAACTTCCCTAACTATTGATGGTGATTTGCAAGAGCTTGTACTAACAAACGGAAAGCAGGAATTCAGATATTGTAACAACTCATATCCTCTGTGGATTAATGTGGCCAGGGGACATAACAGACATCCACTGAGGGCTGTGTGTGCATTCAGGCATAGGTTACTGTCTTTTCTATCTTCATCAGTTAATATGAACTTGACAATATCAATCAAACTTATTAACTTTCTCACCTCTTTTATTATCTTATTTATTTGGGTTGTAAGTGCTTTGGCCCATGAAAAGCGTTTCATCTTCAATTAATGCAGTTTGCCCTGGCCTCAGCTGCATCTTTAGATAACGCTTCTATATGACATTATAAAGCGATGATTACCAGTGACTGATGGGATGATTCCTGTTCCATCTGAGTAGCTATATAAAACTTTATGTGCTGCCATACAGAAAATGGGTAAGGCTTGGTCATGTTCTGAGTGCACATGGACCTCAGCTGGCCCTGCTTTAGACATTTACAGGAATTTAATCCGAGCACAAGGAAGTTTATCCTAGAAACCCCAGTTAATCCTTCTGCTTGGAGCCCATTGAGACCTCTCCAGTTATTGCAAGGGTGCATGGCAGCCTGTCAGTGACTTCAGTGGGAGCTAGTCACTGCCCTTCAGCTTCAAAGAAATACCTGGAACAGCTGAAATGCAGGAATGCCATGTAAAATATCTGCTTTGAGATCTTCCTCAGTTATTAACCAAGTATCTTCATTACCGCGAGTGCTCCTTAATCATTTGAGTGTGTTGCCACCTCTAGTGAACATAATAGTGATATTAGCTTTTTATGTCATCCTTATTTTCTCCACAGCAGACTGCTAGCTGTATGAAAATACTTCACTTTTAGTGATGGTGCACTGGTTAAATACTGGTATGTATTGAATAGTGAAATCAAAATAATCAAAGCTGACAGTATTAACATCTCCAATACTTTAACTATGTCCTTGTTAAAGTTGACAAACCTGGGCAGGACGTACTGCAACACGCAGTCTGATCACATTTGCAGATGCTTGTGTTTTTCTTCTGACTCTCCCCTCATCCCATGGGAGGTGAGCAGCTGATGTGAACACTTGAAGCCCTGGATCCAAATGCATTTATTCATGAGAGGCTGTTCTTCTGGTTGGCCATCCTTTCCAAGATGGTGATTATATCATTTGCTTTGCATACTGAAACATAGTGCTCTTGTGAAAAGGTGCATATAATTTAAGTATTGCATAGAACAGATGCTCTAGCTAGCATCTTGCATGAGCTAGAATTTACATGTGGTTGATATGCACAAAAATAATCTCTATAAACAGAAAAAAAAAAAAAAGGAAGAAAAGGTTTTGTCTTATCTAGTAAACTGATATGTTCTCTAGAGTATGATACCTGAGGGTAAGTACCATAGCAGGTTTATATCCATGACTAAAGTTTCAGGAAATTGTCAGGAAATTCTATTTTGACAATTTTATCTCTGCCTTTTCTTAGATATATTTCTTCCACTAATTAATAGATAACCTTTTGTCATTTGTGTCTGTTTGCAGTGAGCAATTGTAGCTAAGTAAGTCCTTCTCTGAAGAGGAGGATGGATTTTCCATCTATTTTTGTTAGATTAAGAACAGCCCCAAAGCCCCTCTTCTGGCAACAAAGAACCTAGGTTTTCATGAATTGTAACCATTAAGTCCCTCTTATTTTTAAGTACACCTCTTCCTTCCACCCACTTTTTTACTATCAAATGCAATGAAGAAAATAGTCAGTTCTGGAAAAAGGTCAGTCCTGTCACTATTACATATTTATCAATTCTTTGAAATTAAAGGTTTCTTTGTAATTGGCTCAAGATTAGGAACGTAATTTCATTCCAGTGTGGACTGATTACAGCATTTTTTCCAAATCATTTCCCCTTGTAAATGACGTTCAGTTTTAAGGCTGATGGGCAAGGGTGTTAAAAAATGTTGTGTCAAAGTTGCGTTTTAATGGATTAGCTTGCTTTTAACAAATAAAATATTTTTGTGGGGAAGTTCTTAGTCTTCCCCAAAAATTTTAGCACCTATAACTTGAAAACAACAGCAAAACCCATTAATATATCCAATACTAGAAGTGTAATTCCTCTTTCTCCTAGGCAATGTTAAACTGGCTGTTTGACAGCCCGTTATTCTCCATAGCTTGGGTTCCCAAATCAACTTGTCCCTTACTGCATTTCAGTGGTCTTTTTTTTTCTCAGTAATACAATGAAGAATTTCAGTAAGAGGAAAAATATTTTTGCATCTAAGAAATGTTATCCAGTTGTGGAGTCAGTCTTAAAAAGAATGATAGGAAAGGTCAGTTCCAAAATTTTTATAATCAAGACATTCTGTGGCACTTCTCTGCATGATCTTTTGAGTTTTCAGTGAAGAACTGATGTGTTTAGTTTAAGAATATCATGTTCTGGTTTTGAAATTTTTGCAGAGTTGCTAAGTTCTGTGGGATGTGCATAGAAGAGCATGTTCTGTCTGGCATGTAATTTCTACTTGGAGCCAATAGGTGAAAAAAAAGTGGAACTACTGTTTTACATCATAATTACCAGCAAGAAGAATACAAAACATAGTTCAAAGATCCCAGTGGAAGAACAGGAAATCAAAGTTGTTTCTGTTTTCAGTGCAGCAAAACTGGGTATGTCATATCTCATACCTAAAGCTGTCTTTCACCACTATGTATACATGCACAAATGTACCGTCATTTAAGTATATATGTATGTGTGTGCAAACACTTATGTATGTGTACAATTGATGAGCCTGAGTATTCAACAGTTTCACAGGGAAAGAATTACTTCTGGGTTAATGAAAGTGATTCACTTAAACCTTGAGCTTAAAGTCATTGACTCCTCAACTTTTTCATTCTTATATTTTATTATGCTTACAGGTTAGGTACTGGATCAAGAAAAGATAGAGTATTTTTCTGCAGTGAATCACTTTTTGCTATATTGTAGACTGTTCGTTGCTGGAATTTTAAGAAATTGCAGTATACAATATAACAGTACCTCCTAAAATCCCCATTCTCCTGTCTGCTTTCTGCATAATTCAGCACTCTTCATCCCAGTACTTTCATACATAATTCTTTGTAAATTTACACTACATGCTTGTGGCAACAAGCGATTTTTTACTATGCAGTTTGATCAGCAAAAAAAGAGAAGCTTGAAATTCAGCAGCTGCAGTGCCCAAAGACCTACCTCTCCACCTGCTCAAGAATGGACATGCTTCTGTAGGTTTTCTTCAGATCCGTTTTGAAACTATTTTTCTTGCAACTTGAACTGGAATTTGGGGATGAATACACATATTATTTTTTGTCCAAAGCTGTGAAGAAAACAAAATATTTGTTCATATGACTGAAAAAAAAAATAAGAGGGAAGATTATATGTCTTTAGAAACTTGCCTACATGGAAAAGATAGTGTTTGAAACTAAGTAAAAGGCATATTTAGTTACTTCTAAACATGTATTTTTTTAATATCTGCGGTTAAGCTATTTCAACACTTCCTTGAAAACCAAGTTCAGATATGGATAAATTCCTGACAAAAATAGAAAACTTGGGCTAAACTAAAAATGAAACTGTATAATATACCTTAGTTCAGGATTTAAATTACCAAGAGGTTCACCCAAAGGCTGACTGTTGGTTTCCATATTGTTTTAACCTGAACAATGCAATCTCTAGGTCAGCTCTGCTCCCACAGAGAGGAGGATGAGGGCTTAAAGATTTTTAAAATAATTATTATTCACAAAAAGGCCTCATCAACTGCTTCAATCATTCACAAACTCATATTGAATTCAGATACTAGTGTGCACATAAGAAAGAAGAAGAAAAAAGCTTCTTAAATTTTTTTCTGTTTAGAAAAAGAGATATTTTTAAAAAGACTAAACAGACTTCAATATAGGTACAATGAAACATTTAATTTCTATTCCAGTAAAATATTACAGTCTGTCCATCCTTAAACTTTTTTAGAAAATATTCTCCAGTAAATGGAAACTTTTCTTTCCTAGGAACACAGACACTTTTTTCCCCAGATTGTCATTGATACAAACCCAATTTTTTTCTGCAGTCTTAAACATCAACTGTAGTGCTAAAATGATGGAAATGGAATGTATTAATGTAGATGAATGTAAGGTTACTTATTAATGTAGACTAATGCATAGTTAATATTTCTGATAATTAAAAAACATATTTAAAACATTCCATTAGTAGAATCAAAATAAACCCAGGTTATTTATAGCAAAACATATTTGTCAATAATTATAAGTGAACCTTATTCTGAGCAGTGAAGGTAGAAGGATGTTTCTAACCTTTTCTAACCTTTGCATCTTCTTATGCTGCTTCTGCTCCTGGGCCTGCCGGCGCAAAGGAGGATGCCGGCTGGAGCGTGGCTCAGTGCCCGGGGTGCAGCACTCCCGCCGTGCCGCCCCTTCTGCAGAGTGCTGTGGCAGGCAAGTGCGGCTGCTTCACAGCTGCTCTTAGCTGGGCTCCCTTCACTTTTAGTGGCTGCCTGATTTTTTTCTCACTCCAAGAGGGATCTCTCTGCAGGAGGGGCTATAGCATCTTTGTGGAAAAGGTTAACTTTTATGTTAAGTCCTTTTTGATTTTTCTCAGGCATTGCAGCTGGGTGGACATTAAATCACAGTCTGTTGATGTGGCAAGTTCAGTCATTTGCAGGAATAAGGCCATTTGGCCACAATCACTGTTCATGCCTGACCAGTCACAAATTTCTCTGACCTCAAAACAAAAAAGATTATTTCCAATGACTTGAGTTAAAGACTTTCCACACCTGGTTTTAGACTTATTAATGATTTGTTATTTCTCAGTCATCTTTTCGGGATGAATGTTGCTCTTTGACGTTTGCTTTAATCTTCCAGTATAAACAATCACATTGAAATCTCATAAACCAAACCCCAGAACAGCTAGTATGACATTTGCTCTACTTGGATAAGGGCAACACGAATGCAGTTAGTTTTATTTATATTTGTGTAATTTAAAACTTCTGAGAGATAATTAAAGTGCTGTGTTTAATTTGTTTCAGTTGAAGTCACAAAACAAGGATATCCATCCAAAATTTAAATACCTTACTCCTCTTGTGGAACTTTGGGTTGTAGCTGTGTTTTGTGTTGCTTAATCAGACTGGGTCCAAAAAGTGGAAAAATACCTTCTTTGCAATAACTGGAAATGACTCCACCTAACTGGTTTTAGCATACTTCTCATTTTCATTCTGGGCTAGTTAACTCAGTAAGTGAGCACATAGTTCAAGTTATAGTTTCAAGAAAAATATTTGAAATATTTCTTAGAGCTCAGACTTAGAACTCTAAAATTTGTATCCTGGGTTGTGGGTAGAGATACAGATTGCCAAATTGCCCAAGAACATTGAATTTGGACCATTAATTCTCATCAGTTTCCTCCACTGTCAATAGTGGATTTCCAACAAAGAATTCCACTTTTGTTGGATGTCTTGATATTTTCACTTAATTTTGCTGAGTTTCACTGGGATTTCTAAAATGTAAACCAAGGATTAATAGGGGAAGTGGACGCTTCATGGAATATTTGTAAGAATACAATTTTTGCTAGAGTGTAACCAGAACTTTTATGAAAAAGAGATATCACTGGGATGAAAGTGAAAATAAAGAATAGAGGAGACATCAAGGTCAACAGAAAACTGAGGGAGATGATAAGAAGCAGGAAAACCAAAAAGAACCTTAAACATGCACCTGAAAATTGCAAAGGAGATAGTAGATTCTGTGCTGTGATACAATTCACCTCTGTCCACAGCTGTTTTAGCAGTCAAGGTGGAGAAGTGTGTTCACTCTGTCCTATGTTTGCCTGCTGAGAATGCCTCAAACTGTTTGGTTTTTGGTAATATTTTTAGCACTTGGTTAATACAAAAATGTTTTCTTCTAATAGTGAGGTCTTACCAGGACACTGTTTGCTCTTTCAGAGCTATGCATGTATAGTTATAACTTCTCTAAATATAATGCATGTGTTTCTTCTTTCTTGGTTTTGATAGGTCAGGAGCAACCATGGGTGAAACGAGGGAAAAGAGGCATGAACTTCAAAAGAAAGCAAAAGTATGAGTTCTGGAAACTTTTTATTTTTTTTAAACAGATATTTGACTACTACTAAAATATCAGTGAACTTGCACAGGTAAATAATGCTGAGGTTCTGCACACATGTATGCAATTAGTTAAAGGCTTACTTGCTTACCGGGAAAGATTTTGTACAGCTGGAAATGCTTCAGTGAGCTGAATAACTGCTGAGTGATGGGGGCTATTTCCAGAAATATGGTGTCCAGAGGTTATCACATAACAGAGCAGATGAAGTGAGCTTTCAGGAAGATGTGTAATAAAGTATACTTAAGGACATCTCTAGAAGGCTAAATAATCACCTTTTCATTTCACAAAAAAGCAGTTGAAAAAGAATACCTTCTTTTTCCATCTGATGGGGAGACACGGAGCCTTTTTTCACCATTTCTGTTTTACGCAAGGCAAATGCATTAATCCCTGTTGATCGCAGGACTCTGGCAGTAGTGTAGCAGCACTGCAATACAAGAAGAAGGAGTTTTGTCCACAGGAGGAAGAGGGCTTCTTTACAGGGCTGTGTGCCGTGTGTACCTTCAGCTATTTGAAAGTCAGATGCCCTAGTCTAAGCAGATGCAAAAAGAGGCTAGGATGAATCACTATCTGGAGATAGCCACTTCTCTTCATTGACCACAGGGACAGTCAAAATGACTGGCTAAGATGCAATGCCTTTCAAATGGCTAAAACTAAGGGAGCTGAATCCCAGTCAAATACTACTGTTTATGTACAAATGTACAAGGATGCTCTTTTGTCTCATGCAGCTGTGCCAAGCTTTTTCTTTTGTTTGTTTGTTTGTTTGTTTCATTGGCTATTGAGTGTTTTAGTTTGGTTTGTGGGGGTTTTTTTATATATATATTTTATTATTATTTGCGTGTGTTTGTGTGTGCCAAGCACATCTGAATGCAAAGAAATGGAAGGAAGTAATATTCTGTGAAGAATCCACTAGGAAATAATTCTGGGGAGATCTGTAATGCATACTTGGATATTAATGAAAGATATAGGAGAATGCTCTTCACCAGACCTCTTGGCTTACTGCTGATGTTTGGTCATTGCTGAAGGCTAAGGAAGAAAATCCAGGATTTCCTTTGAAACAGTTCTCCAGGTTGTTAGCAAGATGTAGAGAACAGAATAAATGGAGCAAATTACAGCAAAACGTGCCTCAGTGTGTGAATACAGGATGTGTTACAACAGGCCAATAATGAGTATATGCCCCATGGCAGGAATCAGACATGCCAAGGGATGTGATGAATTAGGTCTCTAACGATCTATTGAGAAGGTCAATGTCTGGAGAATATGACACCACCTACGTAATTCTAAGAGATGAAAAGGTGAAAGAACATGAAAGAAAATGCTTTTATGGGATGGAAAAATCCCTAAAAATTAATCAAAGTACTTATATTTGTTAGTATAATTTATTTTTCCATTTATCCATACCTGATTGCTATGTTAAAAGTGTAAGTAGTTCTTACTATGTGTAATACTGATTCTTTGATGAAATGCAGATACTAATGGAGTAATATGCCCCTTTATCTTGTGAATTCTTGGGAAATTATGAAATTTATCAAAATTTAAAATTAAGGTGATGATTGACTTCCTGTGATTAGCTGATTATTATTTTACGAATCTCTAACCTAATCAAATAGAAATTTGAAATTTGAAATTTCTTTAACATTTTTCAGATATATTTATCATAGTCATCATCCTGGGTACACTCTCCATCACACACATGCCCCTGAATTTGAGCACAAATAATCAAACTTGCCAGGTGCTAGTGGGAGTGCCCCATGCATTGTAGTGGGGAGGATCAGCTGGGAGATCGTGGTCAATGGAGGGAGTGATCTGGGCAGGGATATTGCCTTTCCCTGCCCTTCATCATGCTGCTGCCAAATTAGTTCCACTGGGTTGTCACTTTGCTCCTTCCATCCCCTCATCACCCCAGTGCTGGCTTTTCTTTTTATATCACATCAAATGTGAAGCACTTGACTTCACCTTGAAGACCCTTCAAAGCTGCACCTTCCCTACAGATCATCTATAATTCACAAAAAGTGTCATCTCTCAGCCCTGATAGGTCACTGATGCCAGCTTCAACATTCCCTTGTTAACATTTCAAACGAGCACTTTCATGTCTTCTCTCATGCTGCCTCCAAGGAGCTTGCAGCACACGTTGGTGAAGCTGCCTCATTACCAGACACCGCTGAAGGCTGTCCCTGGCCAGGGTGCCTGTGACAGCCTCCAGACAATAAGGCTGCTGTTAGCTGTACTGCCCACCCTGTGTCTCATCACTCCCATCCCCTCCCTAGCTGGTTGTCTCTTCTCTGGTGTTGTCAGGGGGTTGTCCTTTTTCCCCCCGACCTTGTACAGAGACAAACAAAATGGGGTCCTTGTCCATGTTGGTCCTAAGCACTGTTGGAATAGCAGCTTGTAAGAATAGAAACGTGACTAGTATTCTGGAGCTTAGTTATTTAAGACCTTATGCTAGAAACTCTTGACTCGGTACAAAATCTGTCAGGCACACACTTTGTTCAGTAAGATGTATTTCTGTCCCACTGACTTCAAATAGAGAGAGCGTGTGTTTATTTTTAAGCGTGTGGTTAAGTATCTGGCTGAACCAGGCTGTTAAACAAGCCACAGTTTGGGTGTGATCAGCCATGTCGTCTTTGCGTTGGCGTATGCAGGTCCCTCATTGCTACCCTTGCTCTGTCAGCTGCGTGCAGGCGCTTCATGGGGAATGCCATGGGCACAGTAGCAATTAACCCTGCAAGGAGGAAAGGTGGAGAAGGCTTTGTTCTTAGGGCTCGTGCTTGGCAAAAGGGTTGGGTCTTCAATTCAGGATTAATTACAAATAACCTCCGTTTTTGCATAGCTGCATCCGTGCACATGTGAATAGAATTACAAAGAAGTGGAAAGTGATATATGATCAAAGGGAGGCTGGGGGCCTGGAGAATGCAAATTATCGAGCACCTCTATAAATATGCTCAGGCAAGCCATCATGTTACAGAACTAGAACACATTTGTCTTCTGGCAGACCGGTGTGACCTCTGTGACTTACTTTATGTACCTGATGCTGGAACAGACTCTGGAGTAGGAGAAAATGTGTTCTGTTCTAGTGGGTCTAGGGCAAAGGGAGGCATTATTTGTTGCTTTGAATTTAGGGGATAAAATACTTTGGGATCATAAATAACAGTGCTGGGTATATTCTACAGAGATGTAAATGGTCAGTAATGGCACTCTATTAATTTCTGTCTTATTTATGGAAGGCCCAACTGATTGTATTTTGGATTTTGTTGCTGTTCAGGGTGGCTATTATGCAGTCATACGAGGTTCCTATTTTTAATGCTGTGAAGTATGAATACAGTAAGTAAAGCAGCAAAGGAAAATGTAAAGAAATCAAAATGATTGGGATGACATGCAGGCATTCTCCAAAAATGCTTAAATATGGGCTGGACTGAAATCTTGTGCATCTCCTGGCATAGCTTTAGGAAATCAGGATGTCATCTGAGCTTCTGTGGTTAATTAGTCTGTATTTACTAGTGACTGCACGTCTATCAGGTTTGCTCTTTTGGCCAAGTGACACACAATTTCATGTCGAGTCCAGGCCCCTGCTCTGCCCTTCTCTGGGCAATATTAAGCCCCAGGGGAGCTGCTGGTCACATCCTGTGTGCTTACTGCCATAAAGCACAGTGCTGTGACAGAGCTGCAAAGATCCCATTTGTTCCAGGCATTTTTTTTAACCAATACATGACCTTTCTGCCCTGGTCAGAAAACCCTCAAGAATATAAAAGAAAATTATCTGTCTTTTATAAAGTAGTTCATAAAACAAGAACGTTGATTTCTAAACATTTCTAGAGTAACTGCTTTAGAACACTATTTGTTTAATTAGACTTTTAAAATGAAGTTTAGAAGGAGTTATCATGAGGAGCACAGGTTTGTTTGTGCCATGATATCATCAAACACTTTTTAAGATCATGCTGAAGAAATACTGTATTACTAACTGAAAGTAGGAAGTAAACAGGGATTACTTTAAATAAAGGATAAACAAGATTATTACTGGTTTCCCAGTTATTTCATGATTATCTTCCTAGAGAAAAGGTACCTAAAGTTTTAAAGTGGTAAATGGTGGTAAAAATGTAAAAGAGTGAAAAACAGAAAAGATAGATTAAAGGTTAATGGGAGCCTCAGTTACTGACTGTGACAAATTTTCTAGTAAATTGGGAAATCAAAAGGCTTTAAGTTGTCAGAGTCCAATTTTCATCCAATAGAAGGGCTGGTGGGTGTAAATCCCCACTCAGGAATCCAACACATTTTGTTGTGCTTTTCACGTATTTGTAAGCCGCCTGCAGTGATTCTCAGCAGAATCTTCTGTGTGGAGAAGATTGCATTCAGAGGGCATTCTACACCTGGAGGGATGGCGTTAGTAGACACAAGTGAAACTGTGAAATTGTAGCTGTGAAAATACAAAGCCAATCCCCACAGGCCACCATGTGCCCAAGGAGGATCCATAAATTGTTGTCCATAGGGTCAAAAAATGTCCAGATCCTGAGAGCATCACCAGTCTCCATTGGCCCTGCCTGGCCTCTCTCCAGCCCTGCCCATGTGCCCAGGAGCCCCATTTCAGCACAGGCCTAAGCACCATGCCTTTGCCTGAGCTATACTTTAGGTTAACCCATGCCTTGTCGTTGTTCCTTGGATGGATGTTGAACTTGTGTGGTAGGCTTGCCTCTACCCCTTTGTCTAACTCCATCTCCTGCAGCTCTTTGTGTGGGTCCCTGGATGTACCTCCATCCTGATTCATCACCTTGCCTTCTCTGGGACTGCTAACAAAACCTCTTTCTACCAGTATGGCCACAGCCCTGTCCAGATCCTGTGCGACTGTGCTAGGAAGAGCACAGTCCCACCAGCTGCAAACCAGCAGTGCTTTAATAGCGTGTTTCTTATGAGCCTGGCGAACCTTCTGTGTGAGTCATTCCCTTGGCAGCAGCGATGCGCGTGCATGTGTGCTCCTGGAGAATAAACAAACTTTTCATGCTCTGACCCCAAAAGCTATGTTTTAATGAGCTATTGAAAAGCCGAAGCTTCCTGCTGCAATACATGGTAGCCTGTATACATGTTATATATACATTGCAATAGGACAGCTCTTTGTAAATTTTAGGGGCATAATCCCAAATGCTGACTTAACATTAGGAGACTTTTCTTCCTAAGCTAAGTAGTCAAGAGAAAGAGGGAAGAAGATACTAGATGGCTAAAGTAAATTTCTGCTCTTTAATACTCTCTGGAGGATCTTCCCTCTTGGCAGAGTTACTGGACCCCAGGATACAAAGTCCCTGAACTAGTTTTCTTTTACAAATGCCACCCTTGGCTGTATCATTAACACACCATGTAAGACCTGGGGTTGAATGTTTCAGTCCCATGTTTTGAATTCCCGCACACCAATGGCAGGCTTTTCAGTTAGCTCCACAAACCAGAGTTTGTGTCTGTAAGCAGAATCACATAGAATCACAAAATGGCTGAGGCTGGAAGAGACCTCTGGAGGTCACCTTGTCCAACCCCCCTGCTCAAGCAGGGCCACCTAGAGCGGGCTGCCCAGGACCATGTCCAGGTGGCTTTTTAATATCTCTGAGGGAGACTCCACCTCCTCCCTGGGTAACCTGTGCCAAGGCTCAGTCACCCTCACAGTAAAAATGTGTTTCTTGATGTTCAGAGGGAACCTCCTGTGTTTCAGTGTGTGCCCAGTGCCCCTGGTCCTGTCACTGGGTGCCACTGAGAAAAGTCTGGCTCTGTCCTATTTGCCTCCTCCCTTCAGATATCTATAGACATTAACAAAATCACACATGAGCCTTCTCTCCAAGCTGAATGGTTTCAGCTCTCTCAGCTTTTCCCCATAGAAGAGATGAGGAAACCAGTTGCTTAATGGTCTTCATGGCCCTTTGCTGGACTCTTTCCAGTATGTTCATGTGTCTCGTACTGAGAAACCCAGAAGCAGTGGTTATCCATGATCTTTATAACATAAAAAGTGTTCTTATGGAGATGTTGACTTCAGATGCAGCACGAGGCAGGACAGAAAGGCTGATTCATTGGAAATGCTAATGGTTACAGCACAGTCAGAGTCTTTACCATCTTCGGCATATATGGGAGCAAATAAATTTGGTTTTCATACCACAGTATCTCTGGCTGAGTTAAGATGTTAAAGCAAATAATGGTGGTCATGGTCAAAAGGACCTTGGAGTCATTTCAGAACTTTAGGATTATTTGAAAGTATTCACTATTTGAGTCTCAGAATGGACCTTTGCTAGAAAGTCATGACAGATTTCTGTCACACAAGCAGCTACCACGGAGAAAATTTCCTGTCACTGGTATCACTTTCATGTGTGCCAAACTTAACAGCCAAAATCCACTTCTAAGTGTATTGGAGCACATAGGTAACCATATACTTTTGCACAGTAATAGACTTATGTCTACAGTGCAGCATTTAGGCAGACCACTTAGCGATGACATTTACCATAGCTAAAATTAGAGCTTAGTTTTGAATTTGTTTAAAAATCTCTTTTGGAAGAGGAGAAAAAAAATGAAGATCAATAAGAATATCCAGAAGAAAATGCGCGGAATAGATAAGTATTCACAAATACATTTCACTCAGTAATCATCTGTGCATGTGGAAGATCCCAGAAAAACTGCAAGAAACCCACAGAAGTGAAAAAAAACCCATGAAAACCAATGTAGGAAATATGATTGGATTGTTGTCTGGGGATTTCAAATTCATCTTCTGTTATCATTACATATTGATGAAAACATGTGAATCTGTCCATAGAAAATGTCTAATGGCTCCTTCAGACTGCATGTGCAGTGCTGCTGGGAGTCACAGAAGAGTGACAGTTCCGCTGATCACAAGTCACATTCAGGAGTCACAGAGTGCTGCAGCACTGAGTATTTCTTGTTGACTGTTAATGTGTTTTGCTAAGAAGTCATGAAATAATATATTGAATCATGCTGTCCTGGTTTAAGACTTGATGATCTTAAAGGTCTAACTGATTCTATGAGTCTAGGTATCTTACATAAATAAATTTATTTTTTAATTTTGCATAGTAATTACTTCTTGTGTTACTTTCCCTTGAGAGCCATCAAAATGATGTTTTAACAAAAATAACAGCCTTAGTTAGGTGGCTAACAAACCATCATTGCTCATGAGAAGTAGGTGGCATTTATCCATCTTTCATGTCTTGTTGTCAAGAGATAAAGCAGTATGAAAGGACATAAAAGAATTTCTGAAATAAAAACCCCAGGAAATCCAGTTGATGTCTTATATGAAGAACGGAAGCAAAACAAGTTATGAATTTGGCTTAATATGTCTCAACTGGTCATCTCAGTTAACGGTACATTGGAGAATAAATTATGTTGAATGTGTTCAATAAATAGTGAGCACAAAAGACTACTTCAAATGCCAGATATTGTGAGCTTTCCATATATTTGTAGAAAGTAAAGTGATTTCATGGCAACTACATAATGTATACCTTACATTCCTTTTTTGATCAAAGAGAGTATTGAAATGTATATATTTTTACTGGTACGTACTAGCATAATGCAAAATTTGGAAAAATCAAATGAAATGGCATTTCAAAACAAAATGAAAATATCTTTCAGTAAGAAAATATCAAAGTTATTCCAACATGGTCCACATTTTTTCCCGTATGGTTTTATTTCAAAATGAAACTCTAGTAAAATGTCTGTGACAGAAGGACACCCATCAACGGGATGTGAATAAGTTTATTACATTTTCATGTTATCATGCAGAGGTCCATTCAGATGACTGAGGCTGTGTAATGTCTGAAAGAGTTGTGTTCCTGATTGTGCTGCAAAGGCTACTCTTTAGGCCATTAATGTATATTAATTCATGTATACTCAAAGTGCTATCTTGCAGATTAATCTAGGTTAACTAAAAAGCAAAAGCACAATAATAAGCTCATGTTCCTTGCCTTAATTAGTGGAAAAATATTTTATGTCAGATCCCATACAACGTGATGATGCACTGCTCTGATCCAGTCTCTATCTGCAAACAAGCAGAACAGAACGTGCAGTGCCTTAAGCACAAAATGGTAGATAGGTTCTAAGACAGCTTTACAAACAAACAAAAATGTTACGAAAAACTGTTCTAATAAAAAAGATAGTTTTAACTCATGACTAAGCGTCAAGTAATATCAATGTAGAAATGGTCTACTTTTTTAGTAAAGCAACTAGATAGCAAACTTATGTTTTAGCTCTTCCTACTTTACATCTCAGATTTTGTTGCTGAAGCCAGAGCAATTTGAATGGACTGAACTATAATTTTAGTAGCAACTGCCTTTTAAAAGGAATTGATTCGTCCTTCCTCTTGCCATCAAGTTGACTTCCAGTGCAGCCACTCTGAAATGCCATAATTTATTGAAGCTGCCAACATGGTCCATTAAATTGGTCTGCACCAGTTTGCTAATGACACTGAGCCTTGTTGGCTGTTTTTAACGATTATCTCAGATAGTGTTTGATAATCTTCTCACAATGATCACAGTGTTGTCTCCTTTGTTCTTCTGGCAGCAGCTGTGTTTGTCCTCTCTGGGATGCTTTACTCCAGAGCATGTTAATGATGGATGATGAGCATCCTTTTCTGGAGTAGGAATGAAGAATAAATGACCTTTGTTGTTCTCTTTTTCAGCCATATTCACATTAAGTAGATCTACATTCATGAGGTAGATTCTCCATTTCATAAGATAGGTTGCCAAAAATTTTGCTTTAGAAGTACAGGCACTTCAGATCAGCTCTTGACATGAGGATCTGTACTTAGGAGACTTGGCATGATTGGGTGAGACTCCGGGTGACTGGAAGAGATGATAGTTGCAGTTGTGGGGACACATGTAGAGGAAGGCGTCCTTTATTGGTCTAGACATGAGGAAACCTCAGGAAGTAGTTTGCGTCAATACTTTGCTGTTTGATGTCATTTGGATGCATCCTTGAAAACGCTAATGTGGTTTAAAACTTACAAGTCATTTGCTTCCCTTTTCTTCCTGGTATTTGCTTTGAAGTAGTTTGCTGCAAGTACCATGGCTGAAACTGTTTAACTTCATGGTTGACTTCGTAGGCTTTCTTATGCTTATTGAGGAAGCCAGTACATTTAGTTTGAAGTTTTTACTGCTTTTTTTGTTTCTTGATGAGTGAGAGAAAATCAAATCAATTCCATTACTCACAGAAAGAGAGGAATGTGCTTGTTTCCTACAGATTTGTGTTTGGCATCTTCATTGCCTAATATTAACAGCCAATCCAAAGATTGCGGGGGGATCCTTTCACTAGCAGCAAGGGAAGACCTACGTGGATGGATCCATCATCCTGTATCCCTGTGTCTGTGCCAGTTCCAAGCCTTTCAGCTTTGGCAGCTGCTTACCACTTCATAACATCTTCCATTTATCTGCCCTCAATACAAAGAATATATATAATTTGAGGCAGGAGCTACTGAAATGCATAGCTTTTTTATGAAACTGAGAATGAAAATAGGTTTAAGCAATATAATAGTATAGGATATGAAACCCTTTGTTAAAAGATACATATTTAGATATATATAAGTTTTTTTTTTTTTTAAAATTGTCCTGTCAAGATTTGCATGTGATAAGACTGATAACACACCATTCTCTGGAAGTGCCTAACACAGTATCTACTGTTAATTACAATCAATAGTCACGTGACTTCTTTTTAATGGACTCAGACCTTGGAGGTATGTTAGTGGTGGTATATCAGACCTACATGGACTGAACCATCACTACCATGATAGTCTTATGTCCTGTATAAATTTTTCTCCTTTCAGAGAGTACAACATCTTTCCCATTGATGAAACGTGTGATATAGAGGATGCATGATATGGAGGATTCCCTAATTTCCTATCGTCTTTCTACCTGGCTGAACCCAGTGACTTAAGTGACAGGGGACAATGGGGACAAGTTCTTGCCTGGTGAAGCAGGTGTTTCATCTGTGATTACCCTACCTTCACAAATGCCCTTGCATAATACTTACAAAGCTCTGCAAATGGAACCAGACCCTAATGAGGATAATGGTTCATCTAGCATGGAGGTGTCACTGAGGTTAAGTCAGGCTGTGCCCTGTGTCAAAACTGCTTCCATAAAGAAAAACAGACAGGTCATTGTCATAGGAGACTCCCTTCTGAAGGGAACAGAAGGCCCAATATGCAGACTGGATCCACTTTGGGAAGTCTGTGGCCTCCCTGGGGCCTGAGCTAAAGATGTGCATATAAAGCTCCCCACCCTTGTATGGCCTTCAGATGATGATTCGTTATTGATTTCTCAGGTAGGCAGCAATGAAGTTGCAACAAGAAGTCCAAGGGCAGTTGCAAGAAACTTCAGGGCCTTGGGATGACTGGTTAAGGGATCAGGAGCACAAGCGGTGTTCTCCTCTGTCCTTACAGTTGCAGGGAATGATAAGGGAAGAAACAGGAAGAGCTGGCTGATCAGTACCTGGCTCTGTACCTGGTGTCACAAGCAGAATTTTGGGAGTTTTGGTCATGGGTTGGTTTACACAGACCTCCTGGCAACAGACAGGGTACACCTGTCTCAAAGCAAGAAAAAGATCTTTGCACGGGAGTTAGCAGGGCTCACTGAAAGAGTTGTAAACTAGTTTTGAAGAGGGAAAGGAATAAAATCAGACTTCCTACAGATAAGCCTGAAGGCAGTATGCTAATGTTTGATGGACAGTGTGCTAGTGAGGTCCTTTGGTCTGCTGTCTCTGTGGAGATAGGGGATGAAGATCCATGTGGATGCAAAGACTCAAAGGTTATTGATGTGTTAGAAACCATGGAAGCACCTGAGAATAATCATGTAGGAATTAGGGCTTGTCCCCTGCAAAAGATGGTGGCATCAACAGCCCAGCTGAAGTACATCTACACCAATGCATGTGGCATGGAGGAACTTGAAGCCATTGTGCAGCAGGAAAAGTATGACATAGCTGCCATCACAGAAACATAGTGGGATGACTCACACAACTGGAGTGCTGCAATGGATGGCTATAAACCTTTCAGAAGAGACAGGCAAGGAAGGAGAGGCGGTGGGGTATCCCTGTATGTTAGAGAGTGTTTTGATTGTGTAGAACTTAATGATGGTGATGATAGGGTTGAGTATTTTTGGGTAAGAATCAGGGGGAAGGTCAACAAGGCAGATATTGTGGTAGGAGTCTATTATAGACCACTCACCCAGGATGAAGAGATGAATGAAATATCCTATAAGCATCGGGGAGCAGTCTCACAATCACTAGCCCTTGTTCTCATGGGGGACTTCAACTTACCAGATGTCTGCTGGAAATACAATATAGTGGAGAAGAAACAGTCTAGGATGTTCCTGGAATGTGTGGAAGATAACTTCCTGGCACAGCTGCTGAGTGAGCTGGCTAGGGAAGGTACCCTGCTGTACCTGTTTGTGAACAGAGAAAGACTTGTCAGTGATGTGATGGTTGGAGGCCGTCTAGTGATTATGAAATGATATGTCTGATTCTTGGAGAAGGAAGGAAGAACTAAGAAGTAAGCAGAACTGCCACCTTGAACTTCCAGAGGGCAGGCTTTAGCCTGTTTAGGAGCCTGGTTAATGGAGTCGCTTGGGAGGCAGTCCTGAAGGGCAAAGGAGCCCAGGAAGGCTGGACATTCTTCTAGAAGGAAATCTTAAAGGCACAGGAGTGGGCTGTCCCCATGTGCCAAAAGACAAGCCAGCAGGGAAGAAGACCAGCCTGGCTGAACAGAGAGCTTTGGCTGGAACTCAGGAAAAAAAGTAGAGATTATAACCTTTGGAAGAAAGGTTTGGAAGAAGGGGCAGGCAACTTAGGAGTACTACAAGGTTGCTGTAAGGTTATGAAGGGAGCAAATTAGAAGAGCAAAAGACCAGCTAGAACTTAATGTGGTCACTGCCACATAATGCACTAAAAAATGTTTCTATAAATACATAAGCAACAAAAGGAAGGTTAAGGAGAATCTCCCTCCTTTATTGGATGTGGGAGCAAACATAGTGACAAAGGATGAGGACAAGGTTGAGGTACTTAATGCCTTCATTGCCTCGGTCTTTAACAGTAAGACCAGTGTTTCTCAGGGTACCCAGCCCCCTGAGCTGGAAGACAGGGATGGGGAGCAGAATGAAGCCCCCATAACCCAAGGGGAAATGATCAGTGATCTGCTACATCACTTAGGTACACACAAGTCTATGGGTCTGGATGGGATCCACCCAAGGGTACTGGTGGAAATGCTCACCAAACCCCTGTCCATCATTTATCAGGAGTCCTGGCTAACTGGGGGTGGGGGTTGGGGTAGTTCCAGTTTACTGGGTGTTAGCCAATGTCATGCCTATCGACAAGAAGGGCAGAAAGGAGGATCTGAGGAACAAAGAACCTGTCAGCCTAACCGCAGTGCCAAGGAATGTTATGGAGCAGATTGTCTTGAGTGTCATCACACAGCACATACAGGACACCGAAGTGATGAGGCTCATTCAGCATGGGTTTATGAAAGGCACGTCCTGCATGACTCACCTGATATACCTCTGTGACAAAGTGACCCACTTAGTGGATGAGGGAAAGGCTGTGAATGTTGCCTACTTAGACTTCAGTAAAGCCTTTAACACTGTTTCCCACAGCATTCTCCTGGAGAAACTGGCTGCTTATGGCTTGTATGGGTGTACTCTTCACTAGGAAAAAAAGTGGCTAGATGGCCAAACCCAGACAGTGGTTGTGAATGGAATTAAATCCATTAAAGGCGGGTCACAAGTGGTGTTCCCCACGGTCAGTGTTGGGGACAGATCTCTTTAATATCTTTATTAATGATCTGGACAAGGAGATCAAGTGCACCCTCAATAAGTTTGCAAATGACATGAAGTTGGGCATGAGCGTTGATCTGCTTGAGGGCAGGGAGGCTCTTCAGAGGTGTCTGGATAGGTTGAATTGATGGGTCGAGGCTAATTGTATGAAGTTCAACAAGGCTCAGTGGCAGACCCTGCACTTGGGTCACAACAGCCCCATGCAGTGCTACAGGCTGGGGAAAGAGTGGCTGGGAAGCTGCCTGGCAGAGAATGACCTGGGGGTGCTGGCTGACAGCCGGCTGAACATGGGCCAGCAGTGTGCCCGGGGGGGCAAGAAGGCCAACAGCCCCCTGGCTTGTGTCAGAAACCGTGTGGCCAGCAGGACCAGGGCAGTGACTGTCCCCCTGCACTGGGCACTGGTGAGGCCGCCCCTCGAATGCCGTGTCCAGGTTTGGGCCCCTCACTGCAGGAGGGACATTGAGGGGCTGGAGCGTGTCCAGAGACGGGCAGCGAAGCTGGTGGAGGGGCTGGAGCACAAGGCTTATGAGGAGTGGCTGGGGGAGCTGGGGGTGTTTAGCCTGGAGAAAAGGAGGCTCAGGGGGGACCTTGTCACTCTCTACAACTACCTGAAAGGAGGCTGTAGCGAGGTGGGTGTTGGTCTTTTCTCCCAGATAACTGGCAACAGGACAAGAGAAAAGAGCCTCAAGTTTCATCAAGTGAGGTTTAGATTGGATATTAGAAAAAATGCCTTCCTTGAAAGGGTGGTCAAGCATTGGAACAGGCTGCCCAGGGAAGTGGGTGATTCTCCATTCCTGGAGGTATTTAAAAGATGTGCAGATGTGGCACTTAGAGCCGTGGTTTAGTGGTGGACTTGGCAGTGCTGGGTTAAGAGCTGGACTTGATGACCTTAAAAGTCTTTTCCAAGCTAAATGATTCTATGATTCTATGACACATCTAGTAGCAGTAATTTTCATCTTCCTTGAGAACCATAATCTGTATGATATGCTAATGATATCCAGAAACAATGTATTTTGAAGTATTTAAAGGCAGGTCATGAGATTTACTGCTATTCTAAAAAATGTTTTATTCAGAGTGCATCCGCATAATTTATTATACTGGTTTGTCCTCTTGGGACAAATTTACTGCTTACTACACAATTCACAGATGATATATTTCACAAGTCAGTGAGATAACTGACTAGAAAAAAAAATGTCAAAAAGCACCCTCTCCAAATTCCATATAAGAAAAGTATATAAAAATACTGGAAATCATCTATGTTTTATGTTTTTTCATGCTTTCAGGAGGAAAAAAAGAGTTTCAAGAAAAATATGCATGAACAACTCTAATGGGACATGATTCAGAAATAAAAAATTTGTTCCTATCAGTTTTCAAATAGAACTGACATCAATATTAATATTAAAAAAAACCAAACAATACTGCATGTTTGTTTCCAAAGAACTCCATTTAAAGTGTAAGATCACATACCTCTGAAATGAAGTAAAAAATATTTGTTATGTTGGAATTAGATGATTTTATGAATGTGTCATTGTTTAAGAATTAAATACAGAAAGCAAGTTAAATTTAATTCCCTAAGTTTGAAAAATGGTTATCCAGACACTGGGGAGTTCTGACTTAAATTTCTGGAAATTAGACAAAACTGTTCTCAGAATCATGGTAACTGAGTATATGCTGCAGTTTCATAACACACTGCTAAAGAAAGTCAGCCAAATATCTCTAAAACACTATACAGAAAAGAAACCTTCCTTTATTTTGGTTAATGACACCATTTAAATGATCTTTGAATATGGAAATGGACTTTCTAAACCTCTCAAAGACCCTAAAGATTTGTGATGGAAAGAGAAATCACACAATAGAAATCACAGCATTTTGCAATGGGCTGAAGACTGAGGTGAACTGGGAAACAACAGAATGTCTACTAAGAGGAAATTATTCTGTTGTTCATCAAGCACACTTTCTGAAGGAAAGCCCTGAGTGCTGGTGGCTGAGAAAATAAAGGTTTAATGAAAGATGGCATAGAATATCCCATCAGAAATAAAGGACATTAAAAAAAAGGAACAGGAAATTGGAAAGAAATTTTTTACCTTTGTGTGTGCGTGTATACTTATATATGTACATACCCTCCTCGTATTTTTGCCTATACACATAAGCATCCATGTGTTTGTATGAGTATACATGTAGGCTGATACACAGAAGAAAGGCATTGCCTCCTTTTGAGAAGCACAGTCTGAAATAGAGAGTCAAAAAGGCAGTAATACCAGCTTTAAAGAACATGGAACTGAAGCAAAAAAACCTATATGTTGCAATGATGTGACGTTCCAGGGACCAGAACACAAGAAGCTCTTCAGGTGAAATAGTGACTTGAAATTCTTTCGTTTTTCCCAGCCACTCATTTTGACAAACTTTTAGGAACTTAATAGGCTTGGAGACTTCTGTGCCTCTTTCATATTTCATTAGAATATGCCTATTAGATAAAAATGTCTATAAAAGGAACTACCTCTTTAGGAAACCAGGTTGAAAAATGGATGTAAGATGACTTATTTGTGCATTTGAATGGAATAATGGAATAAAATTACTGCGAAGAAAAATTAGCAATGTTGAGAAGAATGCCTTAAACATATAGTGAAGTGGAAAATGATAGTCCCTAAAAAATCAAGATTGTTTTCTAAAGAATTTTAAATTTATTTTATCTTTGAGATTTATGGAGAATAATGAAAACTGTGGCAACAAGGATGTCAGATCACTGATTACAACCCAACAACAGCTGTACAGGTGGAAGGGCCTTGTAACCTAGTGAACCATCTCCAGTACTGTCTGTCTATTGGTATGGTTAAGGAAGGAAGTCCAGGGCATCAAAAGCCTTTCTCCAGTACGCTCACCCGTTTTCTCATTCCAGCTTTAGTAAGGAGCTGGTGTGATAGAGAGCCTTACAGACAAAAGGTGTGCTGTCTCTCTTTCTCCTGTGCAACAAGCATATATACTAAGAGCATGAGAACAAATGAGAAAAGGGAGAGACCAGACACAAAAAATTCATCTTTGTCTGTATCTTCCTCCATTACTGGGAGACCAGAGAAAACCTGGAAGAGCTCATCAAACTGTTCGTCTTGCTTTAGCAAGCTCTAGAGCTGAGGAAAGCACTTGAAAATGTAGTTTTGGCAATAACTCATGGACCTGTAAGAAAATTTCTCACTTCACTGGAGCACATCCCTTCCTCACTGCCAGACTTCTTTTTAGGAAGTCTGCAAAGGAGGAGGCCAGAGAGGAGTGACAGTAGGCTTTCTTCAGCAAGCAATTTCTTGATGAAATTATAAAAGTAAAATATGCTTTACAGAGGTCAAAATCAACACCACTTTGGCTCCTATATTAATTTGTGAGCCTTCATCACAGGAAGAAAGAGAAGGAAATGTAGCTACATCCCCCAAGAAGTCCTATTACATTAACTGTGACAGTCCCAGACCTCAATGCTGTTTGAAATACAGAACAAGAGAAATCATCCCTGTCTTGTTTCATAACAAAAAGCAATGGACAAAATAAATGAAACAGATGTATTGACATGGAAGCAGTCTTCCAGACTTGAGGACTTTCTTTTCTGAGGAAGCTCTTGCAGTCCAAGAATTTTCTATCTCTTTTCATGGTAAAGCAGATTCAAGTGTTTAATCATCTTTTAGGAGTGGGTTGCTTTGTATTTGTAAGTAGTCAAAATGTGAGATAATCTTTTTATTTATTACATGAAGTTACTCAAGAAGAGTTCAGTAAATGTTTACCTTTTTTCAGATTTTAAAGGTTCAAATAATGTGCTTGATACTGTCTTTGGGAACTTACTCAAAATAAGAAGCTGTTAACTAGTAAGAGTATGCAGTTATTTTTATTCCTAGAGAAATGTGTCCCCATTCTGCTGTTTTGAAAAAATAAATTAATATCCAAATAAGCAATATCTACATCATTCAGTATACTGCCTTGCTCAGGGTCAAAAATAAACATTATGACAGATCCAAGTGCAAACTCTGGGCAGTAGTGAAGACTCAGATTTGTCTACAGTAGAAACAGATGAGAATAAATAATGTATCATCTAGAAAAACAGACACAAGGAATTGAGCTGCATGATTAGAAAATTGTATTATAGTCTCCAGACATTTGTTTTAATATCAGTCATTTACTTTCCGTCTCAGTCCTCCAAAACAGAAAATTTCAAACTCTATCCAGCAAGAATAATAAACCAAAGAATGTTTTAATGCACACAGGTTGTAAAACACTTCAAAGGAACAAACAAGACACAAATGTTAACAAGTGAGTATATATTTTTAAAATCTCCAGTCCATGTATCTATCCAAATTGACTTTGCTATTGTGACTGTGACATAGACATAACCATGGCCACAGATGCTTCAGGATGTACCTGCTCTGGTGTGGACTTATTCACAGCCACAGACACTTTGGGGTGTCCTGATCCCATGTGGACTCAACTACAGGTCACAGTCACGTCGACTTGAGTTCACACTGGAGTTCCAGCCTGTCCAGTGCAGCAGCACAGAAACAGCAGCGATGCCCTGGCCATCTGTCAGCCCAAGTGCATTGCCATTGCTGTTATCAGAATGTTCCCAGGCACTGCAGGGTAAGGTGATAAGCAGTACAGCACTACAGCAAGCAGTGAAAGCAAAAAGCAGTCACTAATGAGCACTAGACTGTAATATACAGTAAGGCAAGCAAGCCTCATGGCAAGCACAGAAGCTTGATGATTAACAGCTAAACAGCAGTAACAGCTATAAATCCAAACTAGCACATTCCAATCAAATCTGTCACTATCTCCAACCCTTCAATCCCTGCACTGGGCACCAAAAAGGACTGTTGTGGTGCAACCCTGGACAGCAACTAAGCACAACACAGCTGCTCACTTGCTACCCCCCCTCAGTGGGATGGGGAGACAATCGGAAGAGTAAAAGTGAGAAAACTCATGGGTTGAGGTCAAGACAATTTAACAGGTAAAGCAAAATATGTGTATGCAAGCAAAACAAATCAAGAAATTCATTCACTGCTTCCCACCGGCAGGCAGGTGTTCAGCATATCCAGGAAAGCCGGGATCCATCACGTGTAACAGCTACTTGGGAAGACAAATGCCATCGGTCTGAACATCCCCCCCTTCTTCTTCCCTCAGCTTTCCATTGCTGAGCACAATGTAACATGGTATGGGATACCTGTTTGGTCAGTTGGTGACAGCTGTCCTGGCTGTGTACCCTCCCAATTTCTTGTGCACCCTCCACCTGCTCACTGATGGGGTGAAGTGAAAAGCAGAAAAGGATTTGGCTCTGTGTAGGCATGGCCCAGCACTATAAAAACATTCCTGTGTTAACAACACTGTTTTGGTCACAAATCCAAAACATAGCCTTATACTAGCTACTGTGAAGAAAATTAACTCCATCCCAGCCAAACCCAGTACATATGACATTCCAGCGATATTTACGTTTCCAGTATCTGCCATTTCTTTTTTTGGTTGTAAACCACAATTCACTGAAAACGCTATGTTTCAGCTAAACCTCTAGTGGAAAAATTTTCTTAGGATGGAGCTTCAGATCTTAGTAGGAACAATGCTGTCAAACCATCTTCAGAAGATGAAGACTGGTCAATGCGGTTCACTCAGCATGCTGAAGATTAGGACTTAAGTTTCCGTTTTAAATAGTCTACCACATTCTGGAGGATGCTCCTGTCCCTAGATTTCTGTGTGGTTTTTCTCACTTACATTCAAAGCAAAATAAAAGAAAATCCCAAACAAACAACAAAATAAAGCTGCAAATGGCATCAAATTTGTTTGATCATGAGACAAAAACCAGCTGGCTGAGGTTTCTAAGGCATTTCTTTGCCGTTAAATCAAAATGGCACAGAAGTGCTGGCACCCTTACCAACAAACACTGCAAAAACGGGTGGCCACCTCTACAATATTAACTGGAAATGGGCCCCAACCCATACCAGTTCCTGAGCTGTGGATGGGAGAGTGCTGTGTGACCCCTGCTAGGGTTTGTTTTAGCTTTTTTATGTACAATATGATTGTATTTCCTTGCTTGGTGATGTTGCTTATTACTGCTAAATTCCCAAGAAGTATAGCCCAAAAATGTCTCTGTACAAGAAAACTGCTAATATCCTGAATTTATCAAGTAGAGACTCAAAAATAAAATAAAATAGAAATAATAATATGATAAGTTTAAAGGTTTCGTGCAGCTTTTCAAACTGTGGTTCAGTTTATTTCTTTCAGTTTTGAGGTGAGACATGAAATACAACTAAACCAGGGAAGCTGCCTGCATATTTTAAATAATTTTCTAGTATCTACTGAGATAGAAATGTATTTTGCTTCACTGTTCTTTTTGTGTAAAGCTTCCATTAAAATCTGAGGATCAAGTAGCTGTAGTGTCACAGAATGCTCATAGAAACTGTGAACAATATAGTGCAGAAGTGTTTTAATTCATACTTGTAGTAGTGCTCATGTATAAACCAACCAAGAATGAGGAAAAAATGCTCTCTATCACTTACAATTAAGTAATATCATTCAGATAATAAGCAGTCATCTTTTTGGATAGTCCATCCCATTTCTTACACAGCAGTTACATTCTGCCATGCTCAGAAGAGCTAGTAAGGAATTTCTTATTACGATATCATCATGTGTTGTTGGGAGAAAGTGGAATATTTGTGTTTGCCTCTTTCATCCCTGAAAAAAGGCTTGTGGAGGGAGTTCAGAGCTGCTATTTAAGGTATTTTCTTCTTGGACTGTATGTTAGAACCTCATTCTTAAAGGAGGATCATTGATTTTTCCTTTCTATATAACAAAAGATTCTGGCAGCATAATTTTCCCTGGGTTGCTACCTACTGACATTCATTATGAAACATGGAGCGTGTGTCAGTTCAAAGTCCTCCGCTGACTTGGACTGGTTTTTGACCAGGCTTAAGGACACAGTACGGAAGTGCAGTCAAAAAGAACCACCTTCACAATCTGCTTGTCGTTATTCCACGAGAGAAAGGAGGGAATAAATTATTCATTGTGAATCACTCAGCCTGCCCTGGTAGGCAGCCTTTCATAGCATAACAACTTTAAATGAACTGTTCCCCTTCCCTCCTCCCAAAAGTGCCACCCGTTCTTAATGCATAGTGACACTCAATTAACGTGATAGGCAAGTGACCTAAATGCTAGATACGGCCCACTAAAGAGAGCACATTTTTTATACTTCTAAATATTTTATAGATATTCTTTTTTTTTCCACAATCAGAAGGGAAAGGTCTTCCAAAGTATTTTTTGTGTGTTAAAAGGAAAAAAAACCACAACAGAGTGAGAAGATGCTCATTGGAAAGCAGTTTAGTACTGAGGATATTCTCTTAGAAGATAGCACTACCTACCTGTAAGCAGGTAGAGTGCAAAGATCCCTAGGTGATTAGCTATCGCACAGTGAAGTAGTCTCTTTCTCTTTGCATGAATAATTCTAGCCTAAAAACCCTGGAATCATGAAAATAATGGAAAAAAGTGGTTTCCATAAACACTTCTGATTTCAATCATTTGACATTTTCGATGGTGTCGTGCTTTAACCCCAGCTGGCAACTAAGTATCACACAGCTGCTTGCTCACTCCAAACTCCCCTCAGTGGGATGGGGAGGAGAATCGGGAAAAAGGTAAAAGTCATGGGTTGAAATGAGAACAATTTAATAATTGAAATAAAATAAAATATAATAACAGCAACAACAACAACTGTAATGAAAAGGAGAGGGAAGGAGAGAGGAATAAAACCCAAAAGAAAAAAACCCAGGTGATGCACAATACAATTGCTCACCACCCACTGACCAATGCCCAGACAGTCCTCCAGCAGCAATTGTGCAGGCCCTGGCAAACTCCTCACAGTTTATATACTGAGCATGACATTCTATGGTATGGAATATCCCTTTGGCTAGTTCAGGTCAGCTGTCCTGGCTGTGCTTACTCCTAGCTTCTTATGTACGTCCTCACTGACAGAGCATGGGAAACTTGGAAGTCCTTGATTTAGAGTAAGCACTACTTAGCAACAACTAAACCGTCAGTGTGTTACCAACGTTATCCTCATACTAAATTCAAGACACAGCACTGTACCACCTACTAAGAAGAAAATTAACTCTATCCCAGCCAAAACCAGGACAGATGGCAAGCTATTTTGTGGGAAGATGTCAGAAGAGCTTTTAGTCCCAGGCTTGGAAGTCAGTACTGTTCCCATACCTAAAATATGCATCTTGCATACTGAATTTGGTGGGTTGCAATCTGCTCCCTTCCTTCCTCTTTCTTCCCCTTTCTTGCCCTTGCATCTCATATGCCTACTGTCTTATTTATTGCCATGCTTTAAATGTGGGTGAGCATGTTCTTGCATGCCAGGACTTAATAATTTGCCATTATATCATGCAAACACTGCTTCCTCATAATGCACAGCATGCTTAACTGCCTCCTCCCTCTTCCTTAGAGACAAAACTAAGGGAAGCTTTCCAATGACCTTAACAGTTTGTGAAAACAGACCTGGCTTTTACAGGTTTGAACAGGTTAACGCTGGGCTATTATTCTAGCTGCATGTAAATACCATCAATCAGCTTCATAGTTTTCATCCATTGTAAGTGAATCATCAGGCACTAATTCTTTCATTCTTTGCAGTTACATTTTTTATCCTTTGAAACTCTCTTGGGTAAATATACCTTGGCCTGTGAGGCAAACCCTTTTGCCGTTGAGAAATGTCTTAACTTTTTCTTTTGCAGGCCTTTTTTTTTCCTTACATTCTTTGCAGATGTCTTTTTTTGTTAAATGGGCATTTTCTAAGGCTTGGTAGAATCATACAAAAGCAAATAGCTGACAATTAGCTATATGGAAGGGTGTTCTGGTTGGCACACTGAACAGATACCTGGGAGAAGAGGTCCTGGCTTCTGCTACAAGCTTCCCACATAGCCCTAAGCAAGTCATTTCAGTGCTCTGTTCATCAGGGAGGTGGGAGATGTGATTCTACTTCCATTTCTAGCTTGTCTAGACTATGAGGACTCTAGGGTGGTCTCTACATTTACATGCATTCTCTAATACACGTGTTCCCCATAGCTTGGTTTGCACCCCAATATTAATTAAAATGGCAAAGATCATGTCTAAAAGAGGGAGTTGAAAATTATTTTTCCTGAAGGGTGATCTCCATAATCTGTTGCCAGGTGCTGGTGTGTAGATTGCAATGTCAAGCAAACTCTGTTGTAAACAGTTCTGTATTCTCAAATGATGCTATCAATTTGTGATTGAAATTGCTAGCACAGTGCTGCAGCTCATGACAATTTTCATTCTGCACTGTTGCTTAGGTGAAGTAACAAAGGTTTACTTTAGTTAAGATCATCCAAATTGGCAGTCTACAGGGAACTGATTAAAAAATGCAAGTGCCCCTCCCTGAGGCAGCCAGCTGGGAGAAAGTGACGTTTGGCACATTAGCACAGCAGTGTGCAAAATGAATTCCAGGTTTCTCCCCACTGATTGCCCATCTGAAGGCACTAATCCATCCCCACTACAGCTGCAATGCCAGCATAGGAGCGCACAGTTAGAGGCTCTCAAGCAGAATTTAACTGTCTTCCCTCAACATCCTGTTCTCTCAAAGCTGACATCCTTGAATCAAATGCCGCCTGCCTTCTCAGTCCTGTGTGACAGACTGCATGGCTCTAATAACCAGTATCTAAAAGTTTCATCAAATGACACTGTGAATAATTTATTGATGATTGTCTTGCCCTTGAAAACTGTCAGCATTGTGTGTTACAGCACCAATCTGACCATTTCTGACCCGTCAGGGCTGACCCTGGGCTCCCTTACACTCCTTCAGTATCATGTCAGCTTTTAATTGTGATTGTGCTTTTTCAGAGCTTTTACAAATCCAAGGCAACTCCATTCACGTACATAGACGTTTCTGTGACAGTTGTTTTCCCTTTTGTTTTTGGCCTTGAGAAAATGGTTCTTCCCCTATGGAAGTCTTTTCTCTTCCTTTTGTTTTGCAGAACATCACATCTTACAGGTGATCTATGGAGTGCTTTTAAAACACCCTGTGCTGAACAAAACATGCTAACATGCAGTTTTAGTTATTCATCCATTTGGAAGACCAGAAGTATAGATACTCTGGCGTTAGCAAAATCTTGTTATTTTGAGGCTGCCCACTAAAAAGAGTGGAAAAGTCAGGAAGGCAGCCTTCTATAAAGTTGTGAGTTATTACATTTGCTCTTCTTGTTTATTCTTTACTATACATTTCTGAAATTAAAGTAGGGGGTGTACTTTTCACTTCAGCTAGCACTTGGTGAGCATTATGGTAGAGCTCCTCTGCTTGACACTCCCCAGGCAGCAGGCACTAACGTTTTAAGGCTAGGGTAGCCTGAGGCAAGCCCTAGTGACATTTCTGGCTTTGACTATCCCCATGGATGCCACCCATGTAAGGTTGCCACTAGATAAGGCTTCAGCATTACCTAGAATCAATTTGGAGAACTGGCATTTCTCAGTCCAGCCAAGATCTGGCTTTCTCTGTAGGACATGGAGAAAAAAAAAAAAAAAAAAAAAAAAAGCAGCAGTAGGAAAATCAGTTTGGGGATTTTTAGGTTTATTAACGCTAGTCCCTATCTTTTTTTGGAGCACAAGAGCTGGAGTCACATGTCAGCAATGAAACATAAGCATGCCATGATCAGCAGATCCATGTTAGAGGACACATGGCACTGCCTCTACCTTCTGTGTTTGGCACTGGCTCTCCCTGGCTTGCAAATGAAAGCAGTGGCTGCCCTTGCTCCTCTGCTATGCTCCTCTGCAGGTAGCAGCATTTGGGGTGAAGTCTGTGCTCTGAGTGTTCACATCTCAGCCCAGCACCACTGCCTTTGTCTCCCCACCAGATATCTCTGGGCCAACTTCCCTGACACTGCAGCCACCAGCCAGGCTGAAATTCTGCTGAGATGGCCCCTGACCTTCCTGGGAAATCAGCTTGGCTCCCAGGGGCAAAAGGCAGATGAAAAGTTATGGATACACCACCTTCCCTTTTTACATTCCACCTCTCTCAAAACTCCTTGGATTTTCCCCAGCCCCAGAACAGCTCTCTCAGCCCTCTCAGGCTAGTCCGTGGTCAATAGCTTCTCATGAAATCTTTCTGATCCTTCTCAGGGATCATGCCTGGGCCCTGCTTATGTCAGTGCTGCAGAATTTCTTTTTTGGTATTACAGGTAAAAATTATTCTGTCTTCACTCTTGAGATGGCAACATACGATTTTGCCTCTGAGAAACTCTGTGTGAGCTCTGTGCCATCATATAACCTGCACCGACACCCCTGCATTTCCCAGGGTCTTAAATGTGCCCATGCCTAGAACTCTACTCTGGTGAGTACCATGGCTGACAGAGATCTCCTTTGAGTAGACATTTACTCCTTACGGATGTGTGACAGACAAAGCAACTTGCAAACCTTCTAAGAGCAATTATTTCTTAGGTATTATGAGAAAAACACAGATCTAAATTGACTACAAAACATCTCTCCACAAACAATATACTTTTTGTAAAGATTTCTTTTATCCCGCTTGAGTAATTTCAGGCTTGTGACCAAGATCTTGAAGAAACCATTGTCCTTTGTCCTCTTCTGTCTCTTCTTCCCCGTACATGTTTTCTTTTCTGGAACATGAATCCTCTTTTCACCAGCAGATCTATAGCTGTTATTCCATAATTATTAATGTTGCTTGAATAACTCATGATAAATGAAGATTTCTGAGGAAAGGTCTAATGACCCTTCATTTCAGGGACTATGGTATCCATCCATCCTGAAGGACTGGCATGAAGGACAGTATTGGATAGCCTTTCACTTTATAAATGTGTTAGGGTTGAAGGAATGAATTCTCAATGCAAACTAGAACAGAAAAGAGATTTCAAAGAGATCCATTTAAAAATTATTATTACGGGAGTGTATTTCCATGGAAGTGTTATAATAGTCCAATTAAGTTTATCTTTGTTTTCTTTGTAATTACTTTCTCTTCAGCCCCAAAAGGTTCTCCTTTTCATTTTGCCATTCTGTTCTTAGCAATTGCTATTATTGTTTTAATAAATGTTTTAGCCCATTATGTAACCTCTTTGAAGACCTTGTTTTGTATCTATGTGAGGGAGAAGAGTGATAGAAATTGACTGTGAAGAGAGGTAGCACGTGGGACCTGGCTTGTGCTTGCAAGGACAACTAAGTTTAACAGCCTTACCAGGTTGTTGAATAAAGCAATATAGGTTTAGGGAACTGAAGTGCGTCCTCATCACACGTCAGAAGTTTGCTGAGCTGCTCTGTTTTAATCCATGAACTGTGATAATGATAGAGCTTCAAATTTGCCATTACAGTTTATCATGGCTTATTTTAGCTTGTGTTGATTACTGCCACCTTAGGAATAAGATCAATAAGGGTGCTGTAAAGTGTAGACAACAGTTTGTGAATGACCCTGAACTCTTAAGGCTTGCTAATTCCCAAATGAAGTCATCTTTAGCAGGCTACTCAATGGAGCAGTGATTTCAACAGTAAGTGAGCTACATTAAGATCCAGCCAGAAACAGGTTTTGTTTTTGAGTGGAAGTGTGTGCAATGAATATGATCACTTCAAAAGTGTTTAAAATTAGTATAATTGTACAGAGTTAAAATGCTTTGCATCAGTTCCAGTGCATTTAACAGTTCTGGATGTTATACTTTACAATTATTGAGTCAAGATTAACTCTAAAGTTTGGATTTTACAGAACATGATTAGTAAATAGGAGATACGCATGAGAAGACTATGAAATTAACACCACTGTGCACTCCTATAGGACAAACCTGGGTAATGGGATAACCTTCAGTACAATACCCAGACACAGGTCCATATGACAGTTAGACAAGATAACGTACCATCTGCACTCAGCTTTATTGAAAATATTTTTTCTTTCTTTTCTTATCATTGTTTCCCTTCCATAAGCAAAATTAAACAGCCTGTCCTAAGATGGAATCACACAGCAATCTGTTGAGTATATGAAAATTATGCCTTATTGGAAGGGATGCAGCAGAATTGCAAAGACTGCAGCGTGCTACTAAGCATCAGTGAATATTTGGCAAGGTTTGTTTGGCTAATTCTCACTTTCCTTGAAACACTTTGGGACTGGAAGGGCCAAGAGTTAGTAAGCAGAAGCAACAGCTGGTTGTTTCTCAGATTGCAGTTGAAGCCTTCCTATCTGCTCAGTGCCCCTCTTTGTGGTATTTAAGGATTTTACACCAGAAATGGGAAAAAGTCTGGAAGGCAAAACTGTGGTCAGCTTTCAGTTGTGTGGTCACCTCTCAGTTGCATGGTTAGCTCTCACTTCTGCTCCACAAACTGACCAAATGTTTTATGTGCAATGGACGGGGAAGAGAATGGAAATCAACAGCGTAACAGAGCAGCATCACAGTAAGATGTTCTCCAGATCCTCCCAGGCAGCTGTCTAACCTCTGTACTACAAGCTCTTGCTTGCTTTTTAGCTCAATGGAAAGTGAACTCCATTTCCCAGGTATGAAGCTGAACAACAGAAACAGTCACAGGATAGGAGTGGAAACCACCATTTCTGTATCCCAAGAGTAGGCTCTAAAGAAAGAGCTACTAGAGAAGCCAGCATGTGGCTACAGACATATTTCTTTTGGTACTCTGTTCTGAAAACAGCTGTAGATTAGGGCATGAAGGAAGACTAGGTGGAAAAATGTCTGCTTTGTGGATCTAGAGGAATTTAGTAGATTCCTCACTACCCTGAATGCAGTCAAAGCACCCTTCTTCAACATGTCTGGGACTTGACTCACAAGACAACTGCTGCAGGCAGAGGTTATATCTCCAGAGAAGCAAATGAGAGGGAGCTGGAGTACATAAACCCTTGTAAAACAGTGTCTAAAGGAAAAGTTAGGAGATGTTTGGTGGAATCGTCATCCCTGGAGATATTTAAAAAACACGTAGATGTGGTGTTTAGCAATATGGTTAAGTGATAGACTTGACAGTCCTGGGTTAATGGCTGGACTTGATCTCAAAGGTCTTTTCCAACATAATTGATTCTATGATTCTATATTTAACATCATTATATGATCACCACAGCCTGCAGTGTTTCAGTATTTATTGGGGTTTTTTCAATGCCCATCCCAGGTTTAAATCCCAATAGATCTGTGCTACCTAGGATCCAGAAAAGTAGCATGTTTGTCTGGGAGCCACCTAGAGATGACAAGGTAGGTAGCTCCTCTGCTAAGATTTTAACCAGTATCTTGTTCTTCTCTGGGGTTTGAGACTTTAGCAGTATCTTCTTTCTACTGCAGGGCCTAAGCCCAGAACCCTCTTTCAAAGGTAGTACCCCATAACTTTTCTTTAAGGACTGTTGTCATGGTGGTGTTGTTTTCCTCCTTCCCTACATTTTCCTAGCCTTAGTCTGAGTGGGTTCAGATCACATCCTATGGCCACCCAGCTGTAAATGGAATAAGGCAAAAAGAGGGGAAGAGCAAATTTACAATTTTAGGCAAGACAGGCTGAGTAAGAGATGTAAATGGATAAGAAGTGTTGGACTTTGGAATCTGCTGGACTCTTTCAAGGTGGAGAGTGAAAGCCACATTTTTTGCGTTACTATTGTTTCCTCTAATCCATTACGCTTACAGCACTTGAAAGTTGTTGACTGCTTATTCCCTTCTGTGAAAAGCTTCATGGAACAGCTTCACAGAATATCACATTGTGTTATGAAATCATCTGCAAAAAATGGTGCTAGATGTTCTAAGGGTGAGTTGGAGTGATGAATCTCTGAATGATGTACAACTCAAGCTGCACGAGTTTGGGGAGAGTTTAATGGCTGTGTGGTTTCCTTCAGAATCATTGTTAGCAAAAACAAATAGAGGAACAGGTTTTTGTTTGTTAGCTTGCCGTAGCTAACTCATCATTCACAAAGCGATCTTATTTACCATATCTATATGGCTTTTCCAGATGTTGAGCTGATTTGCATAAGCTTTTTTTTTTTTTTTTTTAAGTTTTTTGTTTTAATCAGACAAGAATATGATTTTGTTCTGGTACAATAACTGGAATTCTAACATGAAAGGCTTTAACTTATGTATATGTGACATAGGGAAAGGAAAGGAAAGGAAAGGAAAGGAAAGGAAAGGAAAGGAAAGGAAAGGAAAGGAAAGGAAAGGAAAGGAAAGGAAAGGAAAGGAAAGGAAAGGAAAGGAAAGGAAAGGAAAGGAAAGGAAAGGAAAGGAAAGGAAAGGAAAGGAAAGGAAAGGAAAGGAAAGGAAAGGAAAGGAAAGGAAAGGAAAGGAAAGGAAAGGAAAGGAAAGGAAAGGAAAGGAAAGGAAAGGAAAGGAAAGGAAAGGAAATCTTTAGCAGTTGGGTAACTAGGACAAACAGTATGACTGCACTAAAAAAAAATGTTTACTAGGATCTGTTGCTGACCTCTAAGGAGGAAAACCACATTCAAACCTGTATTTGTACAGATAGAAGAGGCCTGTAAAAAAATTAGAATACACTGATCAAGGGGAATTCTAATTACTCCTACACTGCTAGAAATCTGAACTTCAGAACTGAACTGAATCCTAGGGAAAGAAACAAATCTGGAAAAAGAGACAGCTTACCCACGAGTGCTTAAGAACAAGTGATCACTCTGAAAGTCAGAGACAAGATGGGTCTGCTCAACAGGGAATAGCATAAAAATATTTTATGAAGTACACTTCAAGGGAAAGGAGCTCAGATGAAATTACTAGCATCTATGATTCTTTCAGAAATTTGCGAGTGACAAGTGATAATTAAGAGATTTATAGTCAAAGCATGTGTGTGCTTAGAGTCCAGGATTACACCAATTTTTCTTTTCCTCCTTTTTTGATTTAATTTTGGAGAAGGTTCCAGAAGCCTGTTTTCAATTCTGTTTATCCTCTGCCTAGAGAAGACTGAATTTTGCTGCTTTAAACTCTGTTTGATGACTGATGTTCTGAGCCATTTTAAGTTTATATCCATCTAATATAAGATCCTACTTTTGTCATAGTATCTACAGCCAGGCAGTGATCCATTAAGGCATCTATTTCCCAGACACCTGATAAGAGTTCCACAGTATTGAATGTGTTCAGCCTCACATAAAGGAACAAAAAGACAGAGGATGCTAGGAAAATAAAAGATCTAAAGACAAAAGGAAGACACAGCTGACCACATAACTTATCACTTGACCTGAAAAAGAAACATTAAAATTTATGAGGCAACAGAGGCCCCTTGTACATGTACCAAGAGACATACTTTGTTTTTGGAAAACCCAGTTATTCTCCTAGATCTCTTAATCATTAGAATAAATATGCCAGATTTTCCTGTGCTTTTCAATCAGACTTCTAAAGATATTCCTTTAGAAGAAATATAATGGCAAAATTATGAAGACAGTCAGTGTCTGTAACTTCTCGGGTAATACAGTTCTGCAAGTATTTATTGTCTGTATTATTAAAGGTCATTTTTAATCCTAGCTTAAAATAAATGAGCGTTAATATTTCAAAACCACTTCTAAAACTGATTGCAGATGCACGACTGTGTCTCCTACATTGTTTCAGACATTTCAGACAATAATTTTTCTTGGCCACAGCGCAGTGTAACCCACTCATCCTCCCAGCCTACCCATTGTCTGCGGCAGTTCAATAAAGCAAGGTGGAAGCCACATGGGGGATACCAGCAGACCCAAGCCTCCGCTCAGTTATACAAGTGCAGGAGCTGAGGAGTTCTGACCCTGAAATTCACTTGCACAGGGGCTGGTAGCCTGCTTTTGCAATCCCATTTTCAGGATCCAAACTTCCAATGCAGTGTGAGCATACTACAAATTGTTCACTTCCATAAATTTGCTTTTACCTTAAGTAGTCTTGTCAGAAGCAGGTAAAAGATCTTTCCTGCTCAAAGCCACACTAATTCCACAGCTTTAGCATCTGAGTCTTAGTTCAATAAAAGGCTGTTGAGAAAAAGTGCATCCATAATTCCAATCCTCCATCAGCAAGGGACTGCAAATAATAATAAAAAAATCTCATTGTAACAGAGGTCCAGGATACCATATCAGTATAACCAGCTTCTTGTTGAGAAAGCTGACCTGAGTGGCAAAATTACATCTTTAAAATTCTGGAATATAAGACGCCTCAAACTGTGATAAACAAGAATTAGCAAGACTCACAATCTGAGCATCAGGATCAGGTCCTGGGCAGACAGGAAGTGTACCAGACAGAAATACACTGGTTTTAGGACACTCCTATACCTGACAGATACATAAGCTGTTCCCCAGTGCTCTCTGTATCCCTCCCTTCGTGATTTCCCTTTAATCAACTTCAAACTTAGGACAAACCTCTTTACCATTAAAATCAATGAAAGTTTTATCAGGAGAGTTAATCTTGCCTTCAGGGTTTCATTTGATTTCTTTCTTTCTTTTTATCTCCCTCATGTTTTACGTCAAAGCACACAGTGCCAGTGCAACATCGGTTGGTCCATTCATTCAAAGGTATCCTTTACACAGTCTGGTGGTATAGTTTTTAGAATTTAGAAACTATGAACATAAAAATGAAGCTACTGTAAAAGTAAGACAAAAAGAGAGAGTTATATATTTTGTGAAAATGTTTTCAACAGTAATTGCATTTTTATTTCCACTGCATTTTTAATCCAAGGATCTCAGGATACTTCTACTTCTGCAAAACAAAGGGGAGTCATGATTATTGCTGTCTGACACATGGCAAAAGTATTTTCATGATCAGATTCTGACAGGTGTTGATAAGTCTTGAATCTGAGCACCGGAAAGGAAACACGGTGTAGAAAATACTCTATTTTCTTACAACAAGAGCCAGTTTTTGGAAAGATACAAAAATGACATAGGTGAAATAGCACAGAGCTAAAGGCCTGTGATTCCCAGAGGACGTATTGAGCTTGGGAATGATCAATCAAGAAATCAATATGTCAAAACTCTTAGTATGGAAGTTAGATTTAGATAAGGAATAAAATAAGGGATGGATCTAACTATTCTTACTGACCTACTTCATAAGTGCCTGAATCCTGTGAAAGCTGATCACAAGGGTGTATTTTCACATCATTATTTACCATACTCAGTATTCTTTCCTCTTTGTGTTTCTCTGTCTCATCAAAAGATAGTATAAGTGAGTATCACTCACATAACAGAACTTAAGAATGGAAGTAGCTCTTTCTTCCCTTTGCAAACACCTTTTGACAAGTGAAGGACTTTAACAGCAACCATCTTTGGGAAAAAAAAAAAAAGCTGTTTGTAGCTTTTGATCAATTTTTGTCTGCATAACTAGACAATTCCAGTCTCAAAATACTAAGTTTTTTTTCTTATGTCTAACCTTCTTTTGTGAATTTTCAACATTTTCCCATGGTAGCAGAACTGTCACAGATGTCTGTATTCGAAGCCCTCAGGGATGTTGCACTGGCTGACATGAAGCAACATGGTTGCACTAACCTCTTCGGTTCTTTGGTCCTATTTACTCCAAGAAAAAAAAACAGAAACAAAACACCAAAACAAACAACTCTTCAGACTGGTTTTAGGGGGCTGTCCAGAAGATTTAGGATTCATTCATTTTCTTTGTAATACTGGGCAAGGTTGTCTTTATAAAATTATGAAGTACTGCAGTCAGACACACAGTGGCCTGAATCGTTCTTAAGGTATACCACAGACTTGCAGTTTTTCTGTTATGGTTTTGGTTTTTTTTTCAGTGAGAGCAATTCAGAATTGGTAATTTGTCAAGTGGCTTTGGGAAATTCCTCTTCCCAATCAGTAAACTAGGCTAGTGTTGATCGTGTTTCTCAGGAAAGGAAGAAAAAGAAAAAAAAACCCAAAACATTCCCAAAATTTTACTGTCATGGCTATAAAACATGGCTATATGTTAAACATTTTTTGTATAGCACAGAGGATAAAAACATCTTAGCGGGATGCTGTCTGTGTTTAAAATGCCCCAGTCAATAGGAATGTTCCTGGAGTGAAGACTCTGGGGTTGTTAGTCCAGGGATGCTGCACTCTAGAAATACAGGCATGGCACTGCTGTTGGTGTTACACTGTCAGCAGAAGTATTCTTCATAAAATGGCATGGAGGTCTGATATCTGGGGTATACAGATAGCAGTGATTATTCTGTCTTAACCAGATGATAAGCCAAGGGTGCGATTTTCTACCAGAATGACAAAAGGAAGTCAAAAAGATGAGACCAAGTGCACTGAAAAGGTAAGAACTATGAGTGAATGTGGAGGGCTAGGATATTAGGTGCATGAGAGGACGTATGGTGTTGCAATGCAAAAGAAGCGAAGGATATGACTTCTGGAAAAAATAAAAAATACTGTTAATAAATAGGCCAGTGAAGAGATAACAGTGGCTTGATCAATTTAGCAAAACTCTCTGTAGTTGAGTAGCAGGAACACCAAAAAGGGGGAAAAATATTAAAAAAGAGAAAGGTGAAATTAAAATATTTTCTCCATGATTAGATTAATTGGGCAATGGTCAATAAAGATGGAAGTTCTAACTCCATTCCCTTTCATTGCAAGAAGGTGGAAGGAATCGTGAGTGTGCTCTACAATGGGGTACAAGAGGAAGAAGTGTCATTTTTTGGCTTGATTGTGAACTACCGATTTATTGATACCTTTTGCCCTGGAGGGGCTTTGTAAATGAGGCCTCCAAGCTGTGTGTGCAGAGCAAAAGGGATTTGGAAATGTGAACTACTAAAAATAATAGGCTGGGGTGGAAGTTGCCTAAACCATTCAATAGGAAACACTAAGAACAAAGGAAGATCTTAAATCCTTGCACATGGTAATATTCTAGGCACCGGAGGCAGCACTACTGAAAATTCAGAGATCTGAATCTGTGCTAAGGGTAAGCATGTAAGATCTTTCAAAATAGATCCTCAAACAGCTGTAATACAACATTTTTGTGTCTCTAATCCACAGGCAGAAAACAGAAGCAACTTTGCAAGTTCTTCCCTTAGCAGGGCTAATGACTCCAAGAATCATTGTCGCCGCTAGGTACTGGTCAGATCTGCCGCTGACCCTGTACCCTGCTTCCACATCCTCATAAGATGGTACAAAGTCTTATTTTAACCAGATCTGGCAAAATATGAAAAGTCAGTGCATCTTGGAAAACTAGGCGGAGGTTTGCATCTAAATATAACAAATACGTAGAGAGATAACACATTTATTTGAAGCAGAACTTCTACAAATGCAAATGGTATGAATTTGCATAGCTAGTAACTCAATTTTATAGAGCTGTAAGCTGGGAAAAAATGTAACAGAAAAGTTAATGGAAGCATTTAATAAAGGACAATGAGCAGGCAACATAAATCTGAGCAGGAATGGACGTTAGAGAAATGTATGCAGCAGCTCACTCAGTACAGGAAAGATTCCTTAACTGCAGGACATTTAGCATAATAGTATTGTGCATAAAAAGGCCCATACACATTCTAACAAATCACCAGCAAGTTTATTTTAACTTTTATTGCAAGACAATTTTGAGAACTTTGGTAGGTTTTGCAAGGATTCTGGGAGACTAAGATAGTTGTTTTAGATGTGCATGTATCAGGATGGCAGGTGTCTTTACCTTACCCTTTGTAAGATAAAACACCAGAAATGAGAAAAGATCATCTGTGTTCTCCAGCTATCCATCCCTTGTATTTCATTCACACACAGGGGAGGTCTTTATTACTCTTGTTGCATCCTCTGTGCAGAGATGCATTCTGCCTTCCTTCCAGAGGAGGAGAGGGAGGTGGCAGAAGAAGATCTAACCTCAGTTGTTCAGAAATCATGCCCATGTGGTTTCCTAGAAGATGCTTCACTGAGAGCTCTGAGAACTGATAATTGAAGCATAACCCTCTTATAACAACCATTTACAGTTTCAGGATAACTGTGGTGTGAAGATGGAGAGCTTGGTTGCCAAAAAAGCAAAGCCAGACAGTGTGCTGCTAGTCCTTTTGCCCATGGACTTCCATTACAAATCTTTTAAGACCAGAACTTGATTGGAAGCCACAGCAGTCTGATCCCCTTGGGTAAGAAACACTTGCGCAGAAGAGTTTGTACATGGGACCACTTCAGTTGGAAGGATCTTTGCTCGAAGCTGAGGTTCTGCCAGTTCTTTGTAAAGTTTTGGAGGAGAACATTACAGGTGTTTATAATCGGTGTCCCTGCAGTAAGATGTTTTATTACTGAAAGCCTAATTAATTTTTTTTAATTAATCCTTGAAATGAGTAACACTCCCTTTGACATATGCTGGGCTCCTAACTGACTAGAAATTGAACTTGGACTTCTGAGTGTGATCCACAAATAGTAACTGTACACATCAAGAAGGAAGGAAATGTTTGTTACAAAACCCCACAGTATGTGCGGTTTCATCTCTCCCTGTGTCTTCGTATGTATGCACATGTTCATGGACATGCACACACACAAAAACACACAGAGAGAGAGGTGAAACCTCTTAAGTAGCTTTTTGTAGTCATCTACCAAGTGCAGGAAATTGTTTTGATGGTTTTAAATATGTTTCTGAGGTCTAACAATCGTCTAAGAAGGTATCTATAGATGGCATCTATGAGGTGCATTCTATAGCTGTTAAACAAAAGAAAACACATTCAGGTTAATAGTAGTATAAGTCTGCTAAAAAAGAACAGTAAGTGCTGATGGAAAATCCCTCCTTTCAGATTTTACAAAGGAGTTATCTGTCATTGTAAGTTATAGCTTTCATAATACTGGAAAGTCCATGTATGTAAACTGCCCTTCCTGTATGAAGTCTCATTGACTTCAGAGAAAATAAAATAAAATGAGTCTGGAGTGACCTCAAGAGGTCACTGAGTCTATCCTTTGTCCCAAACCAAAAGCAATCACACCTTACATAGTTAGGTTTTGTCTAACCAGCTCTTGAAAATTGTCAGTGTAGACATTCTGTAACCTTTATGGACAGTCTGCTCCAGTGCTTAGTAACCCTTATGAATAGAAAGTTTTTCTCAACATTTATAAGTTTCCCTTGCTATCATGCAAACCCATCACTTCTTCTTTTCCCACTTCATACAAAACAGAAGTTATGTTTTTCCTTTTTGCAGCTCTTTTTATATCTTCTCTCAGTTTTACCATCCAAAAGCAAAAGGTCATTTAAATCTTTCAGCTCAGGCCACCATTTTGTTTGGGAAATAGTGAGTATGGCCTTCCTCATTGTCTTCCTCTGGATTTCCTTCAAATGACTCATCAGGGAGGCCTCGGGCTTTTGTGGTAAACTCTTATTATCTGCTCATGAGCCAACAAAATTGGCACTGAGCTCAGAGCTTACCAAATCCAGGTCTTCTCCACAAATGTCCTGATTTTTATAAGAGTGAGAGTTTAGAACTATTCATCGCTCTTTATGATAATGCCCTGTGCATGTTAGATCACCCTGTGAATGCCCTTGCGGGGTGAAGGAAGGGAAATCAGGTCAAATTAGGCTGAGCCCTTTGTTCAAACAGACATATAAAGAACATTTTGGAGGCATAGTTAAGTGCATGTGGTAATGAATAGATTTAAATCAGAGTTATCGCTGAAAAAGTGATCCTCCACCTTGTTTCTTCACAACACTCTAATGTTTTACAGCTAGAAAAAAGTATTTGTTACAAGATGCATCAAAAGATTTATTTTAAGGTATAATGAAAGGTACAAAATAAATTATTCTGTGAAGGTTAATAAACCACACAACATTTTTGGTTTAATCATGGTATTATTAGAGATTTCTTCTCAGTCAGCTAGATACTGATGAGTACTGTGGCAAATATTTGATGTAATTACTCTGGGTTAGAGGTACAGATGTGAATAAGCAATTCATTGCTAAACAGTATTTTCCCAATTGAAAACGATTTATCTAATATGCAAGAAACATCCTGTGATTTCACTGTAAGTGTAGCATTGTTAGGTGATTTTTTTTTCCTGGTAGCTGCCATATACTTAAAAGTGATATAGGATATCTGAATACCTATGGCAAACATTTCCGCACAGTAAACACGGAGACAATGATTGATATCACTGAAGGACATTTGATCCTGAATGCATGCAATTATCGCAAGGTATGACATGGATCTGAATAAGGTTCACAGTTTACATTACTCTTGAGAACAAAAAATTAAAGGGGATGATTGAAATATGCTGAACTGGAAACTTGTTTGCTGATATTATGCCAAACATTTGTTTTGTAATGAAGGAGCTGGATTTTCTAGTGATGTGAAATGGTACGCCACAAGGAATTTGTCCCTGTGTTTTCAGACTGGGCATGTTCTGAAACTGCTAGCTTTTGATTCAGAATATCCCAACTAACATAGGGCAGTCAGTTCTTGTGAATGCTTTCATCTGAGTTTATTTCTTTTCACTGTTCAAGATGAACTCATATGCTGGCATCACTCTTTGTTACAGCACTATGGTTTGAGACAAACTGCGTATCTACTGTCTTAGCTTTCTTCTTTTGGAAAAAAAAAATTAGATTTTAAAAGAGAAAATATTCAGTGCACTTTTATTCTGATCATAAAATGAAATGTCAGTGGTTTTTTCTCTTTTCTCTATATTATAAAGAGTTACATGCTCATTTTCTTGCCAAAAGATGCATTACGTGCAGTAGACTAATCTGTTTTTAGAAATAGCATACTTGTCACCATCCTGCTTTAGAAACTGTATTAACATTAAAGCTTTTATTATTTCTATTAGCAGAACAGGAATAATGCCCTTCAGAAAAACAATTAGCCACCAAGTTTGGCTGAGCATAACACAGGTGATTGTAACTGCATTGTGTGCATAACAAGTGAATTCAGCTCTTGATAATGGGTATCTTTGACAATGGAGGGATACATGTGTGCACCCCATGTATTTCCTGAAGCGATGTGGGAAAATTGTACGTAAGTGAAATAATTCCTGATTTTACATGTCACCAGACATATTTGTAAGTGTATATTTAGCAATCCAAACTAAACAGATAGGAATAAGCCAGCATTTTTTACAAGACTAACTTTCAATAACACATCAAAAAAACCTAACAAAGCAGCTTTTCATAGTTATTCAGATTAATTCATAATCCTTTGGGAAAAAATCATGCTGTGAACTGATAGTGAATATAAACATCTTCCTTATAACCACGCTGTCTTGGCACATGTAGACAGAAGCCAGTTTGCAAGTAAACATACAAGCTGGGAGAAAAATTGGAAGGAGCAAACTGGATTATGATGTCCAGTTGCTGGTTATCTGAGGTGAACATATTATATGTATTTTCATAATGTCACTTCCCATAAATTGTTCATAAACCTTGATCTTAAAATCACTGTCTGTTCCCATGTATTAATTCCACATGGAAAAGTATTTCAATACCTCCCTTGTATAGTGCATAGATGCATAGCTCTAGCTGCCAGTCTAAATGCAATGCACACATGTTATTAATATTCCCAGAAATGTCCAATCAGGACAATTGATTTTGGCTCCCAAATGATCCTGGCAGTGCTGTGTGTGTCTGGCCGGGCTGGCAGTAGTGTCATGACATCATGAACAAAGTATCTTTCCACAATGCAAAGGCCAGAAAAGGGGTTGACAGTCTGTTTGTCTGTCTCATACTATTTGTTTGTCTGACATCTGTGCACATCTACAGAATTGTAAAGATTCACGGAGGACAGATATGTATTTATTTCCAATTTTATTGTGGACCAGTCCGTGCCATAATCTGCCTCTGAGACAAACTAACTCTGAGCAATAAAATCGTACTGCATGTTATTGCTTTAATCACAGATTCAGAGTCACAAAAATGGTCAGGGTTGGAAGGGACCTCTGGAGATCATGTAGTCCTAACCCCTGCTAAAGAAGATTCACTTAGAGCAGGTTGCACAGGATTGCATCCAGGTGAGTTTTGCATACCCCCAGAGAAGGAGACTCCACAGCCTCTCTGGGCAGCCTGTGCCAGTGCTCCATCACCCTCCAAGTAAAGAAGTTCTTCCTCACATTCAGGTGGAACTTCCTGTGTCACAGTCTGTGCCCGTTGCCCCTTGTCCTGTCACTGGGCACCACCAAAAAGAGCCCAGGCCCGTCCTCTTGGAACTCACCCTTAAGATATTTATATGCATTGATGACATCCCCTGTCAGCCTTCTCTTCTCCAGGCTAAACAGGACCAACTATCTCAGCCTTTCCCTATAAGGGAGATGCTCCAGTGCCCTCATCATCTTCATAGCTTTCCACTGGACCCTCTCCAGTAAAATGGCACGATTTAACCCCTCAAGTATTTATTAAAAGAGAAATATGAGTGTAAACAGTAACTGATACAATATATCAATAACTAAATTCAGCAGTGAATTTTATGTTGCTGTAATAGTTTTAACTTGTGGATTACCTGACTTATACTTTCAAGGTTTCATTGTTCTGTCTGTTTATCTAGTAATTGTCTTTTATCTTGTGAATAGCTGTGAAATGAACATTTTTGGGTATTGAAAAGGTCTGTGTGTGGTTTTGTGGTATATCTGCATGCCTAGCTTTTTTACCCCAAAAGTCTGTTCGATTCTTTTTGTAGTGTTTATGTATTGCTGTTTGTTACTAGCATTTGAAGACTTTTCAGCATTAACGTTTAGATGAAATCATAGGTCATTTACCTTAGAATGCATGCTAAGAAGTAATCAACTGTAGCATCACTTTATTGATGTGCTTTGAAAATCTTCCAGAAAAACTCTTTGCCTTGTTCTGTAGTTCATTCTGGTTGCATTGATTTATGTTAAAAATACGTCCTTGGGTTCCACAAAAGCTGCATATTAGTATTTGGCATCTTACTATTCTTTATTGGCAGTAATAATAAAAAAGGATAATGTTTCTCATTAAAATACTACAGCCATTAGCACAATTTAATTCAGATAAGTACAACAGAGCCATTAATAAGACACTGTAATGACGTCAAACACCAGCCACAAAACAGGAACGTTCAGTTATATTCCCATGCATATTTAACAGACTGAAGCCTTGTTTGTGATAAGGAACAAAAATATTGAAAACAACTGCTTAATTACAAAGCAAAAGGGATTTCAAATTGAGACAGCCAATCCAATTTGTGAAACAGGGCAACACAGTAAAATATTTTTTCTTCTTAAATTGTTTCCTATGTAACTTCTATTAATCCCGTAACAGAAAATTTTCAGTGACAAGACAGACCTTTATTAGCCTTAGGTTAAGGTTTCCTGCTTTAGAGGATGAATACCAATGAACTCTATATAAAATAACTAAAACAATGAATACGCCAAAGAAAATGTATGCAGGACAGCAGCAAATGTTTTATGAGAATGACAGTGTTATTGTATTTAAAAACCTAGAGACATCTTTGGGGAGATGAACCTGTGTCAGATGTGAAAAGAAGAAAAGTTGTTAAATATTTTCAAGTATTTAATGAAACCTCTCATCTGAAACAGGCTTGCTAAATTATCTATTGAAAACCTAATTAGTAAAGTGTAGCTCTTAGAGCTTGGATTTACTCTTTCTGAAGTGACCCATATATACCTCATACAACAGGATATCAGAAGAATTCCAAAGACTGCAGAAATTGCTAGGAGGTATTAAGGTAGTGATTTCATCTGTCCATGTAATAACAACTGCATAATCTTAATCTCATTTACATTATGAGGAAAGCAATAAATTTTGTATATTGAGAGACCCCAAAAATCTGATTTCTCCTCTTCCATGAAAGCTCAGGCTTTTGCAACTCACAAGTGACAAAGCACCTCCAAGAAACCAATAGCAGGCACCACTGACATGGTTTCCTCCTGCATTTACCAACATTTTGCCATCAAGTAGTGTTTTTCTGACTATAATTTGCCGGCAGAAGTTTCTCACTTTCTGAAAGCATGAATTCCTGCAGACAAATATGGCAATAGTTAGCTTTTACTGGTGATGGACTCAGTCTTCTAAAAGGTGTTGTGCTGCGGGCAATGACAGTAAAAGGGAGACTAAAACCATTATTAGTCAGGATACCTGGAACAATTTAGTATTTCTTGATAGATTTCTTGATTGGAATTGTGCTTAAAGAAGGTTATTTTCCTCATGAAAACTGGACTGGATATGTTGCCTTTTCCTGTCCCTTTTCTTACTTCCCAGGGAAAAAAGATTTTATGTGTATGTGCACGTGTATATGTTTTGTGTGTGAGAGGGAGAGAAAGAAAGGAAAAAAGTATAAAAATTAACAATTAGTTGGAAGAAATATACTTGTCAGAAGGAAGTTCTGGGAAAGAGTCTGAAAAAGCTAAAAAAGCTTAAGTGGTCAACCAGAGGTTTTTGTCTTTATTCTGCTTGATGCATCATTTAAGGCATTAATTACCAGTGAGAGAATGAGAAAATAGGAAGAGAATAATGACTGATCACGATTAAAGTACTGAGTCACAGTCAAGCATCATTAACAGTGGCAGGTTACTGGTTCAAGAAAATATTGAATTTCCAAGATATCTAGGGAGACAGCTGGATTATTTACAGAAGGGACTTTTTTTTTTCCCCATTAGGAGTTCACATATTATAATGATAAAATATCTTCCCTTAGTAAACTCCACATGCTTCACAGTGAATTTTCTTTGAAAAACAAAATACATAATGAAAGAAAATAAAACCCTCAAACATCTTAACTGGATTTTTCCCACAGCTATAGGAAGCCCTTTCACCAATCCAAATTAAAAAAAATTAAAGAAAGATTCAGCGGTTTAAACAAGTCAATGGTTACATCTCCCAAAAGCTATAAACCCAAGGGTTTTGAAACATAAATTCTGTTGGAGCTGTGAGAGGAGACCCAGCCTGGGGACTCAGGTCTTCGTGGTCCCTCAGGGAGATGCAGGGGACTGGGGAGTGTGCTGGGAATGGGCTGCAGTGTGTTGAAATCAGGCAGTACCTGCAAGAGGTCATTACAGAGGGAAGGTAGGTGGGAGTAAGAACTAGGAATGGCCTTATGGCCTTTGTCTTCACAGCCTGTTTAATGTAGATCTCCTCAGGTGTTAGCATCTCATAATCCTCAGCATTACTAAAAGGGGGGTGGGGTGGGGTACTTAATGCAGGATGATTGGAAAGGAAAAATAGTTCCTAGTCCCCTAGCACCTTACCCCTTTATGTACTTGCATATAGCTTTCCACAACCTGTCCTCCCACCACTCAGCAGAGGAGCAGAGGAAATGTCCGTACTTTTGGACCACGCCCCTGCACATGGCTGGCTTGAGAAGGGAAGGCAGCACATGCTGCTGCAGTACAGAAATATGGAGAGAACAAGTAAGACAGCTCCTGCAGCACTTAGAGGAAATATAACTGTGTCAGATTCTAGGAATAGACTTTTCAAGGACAATATATATACTATTAAAAACCGGATTGGCAAAGATGAACAGGGCAAAGTTGTGCTCCCTGCATGCTAATGCCAATGGGCTGTGCTACAGACCAGCATTTGTTTGTTTCTCTCTTGTTATCTACTGCAGGTGTTCTCTTATGCCTGCATTTTCATATCCTGCCTTTAACATCATTTATTGTTTTCTTTCTCTCATTTATTTTTTTTTCATATTAGTCCCAGGAAATGCATTAACCGCCCTGCTGGTTTAGTATCTCCTTGCTTCAGGAAGATAGTTTTCAATACTTTGTACAAAGATTAAACCATTCAGTCAAAGCACTTGCCTTTCTCGTATTTATTAAAGGAGAGTATTTATCTTGCCTGTACATTGCTGGCAGATTTTCCTAGAAATACATCTTCCATTTGGGAAATCTTAACCTCTAGTACAATAAATGCAGTAACTGCCACTGCAAAACATGGGCGAGACAGACAGGTACCAAGTGAGGGAAAAGTATAAGAACCCAGGTATTGTTTTTATCTTAAGGAGACAGGTTGTGATTATTAACATTTTCTAAATCCCACTGAAATCTCATTACGTCCAGTTACTTAAAGTGTAGCAATCTTCCCATTCTCTCCAGAAATGCAGTAAACCAGATAGTAAAGGATCCATTCTTCAATGTGCTGGGGAAAGGTAAGTAAGAAAGGGAGAGGGCTGACAGTTATTAGCAATAGTATTGTCATTTAAGAATTCAAGAGGCTCTCTGAGGAGCTGAACCTGTGTCAAATGTGAAAGGAAAGGGTTTTGTGAAATAATTTCATCCCTATAATGAAATTGCTGACATGAAATCTCCCAGTTGCTGAATTATTTAGCGGAGAAAAAAGTAGTAAGTAAACTTGTCTCAGAATCTGCTTTTGCTTTTCCTGAAATAATTGCTTCTGTATTTTCTGCTTGTGTATTTTTCTCTGGAGGCTTTTTGCATTCACAAATTCTAGGTGGGCTTCCACCCAGTATAGGCTTTTAAGAGTTTCTCTTATGAATTAAATCATACAAAGTAAACAGTGGAGGTAGCCAACAGGTTAAACTTGGGATGCAATGCCCAGTAGCTGCAACCAGAGAATCTTTTGGGGCATATATGTTTTATGTGAAGGAAACCTGCAAGAAGTTCTCGTGCTGACCAGCCTCAGCTAAAGTTCTCCTCGCTCTGATCTCATATAGGCCAAGTGGACCTCACCAAAGGTCTTTCAAACGAGAGGTCAAGTCCAAGTTCTTACTAGAATGGGCTGAGATGTCAGAGCAGAGTTCACTCTCTTAAATGTCTGTTTATTTTTCAAATGTTTCTTTTACTTAGGTTCTGCCTAAGTGTGGTTCACGAGTTGAATTTCTCTGCGTGGAGATTTGGTTTTAGCATAGGCACAGCCTGCAGAAGGCTTTTTTTCTGCAGGTTTGGGCACTGACCACACTGCAGACACATGTGTTTAAGTTCAACTTCTTTCCAGAATTTAGGTAGTTTGATGAGGACAGTGACAAAACACCTATTACTGCAAAAGCCCTTTACAGTTAACACTAAGGGTAACAAGGTAACAATTGTTTCTGCTGATCTGTCCTTGTAAATATTGATTGGGCATTTGCCTTTTGTTTGTGTTCAAACGTCAGTGCTTATGACTCACTTGATCCTTAGCAATTTTCCTTCACGCCATTACGCTAACACATTTCTTTGGTGAGCTACTGCAGACAAATCTTTTCTAATATGGTTTTCCATCTCCTGTGCAACATTAAATCTTTACACCCTCCCCCCTCAAAACTCAACTTTTTTACTTCAAACCCTAATTACTCAACTGTCTACTGGTTTTTACTTTGTCTCTGTAAAGTGCAATTGCACATCTAACACATACGGTGAAAAAACTCTGAAAATTCCTTAATATTTTAATGAATCTAAAAGGCTTTTTTTTAACTGAGACAATTAGGAGGCATTTCTTTTAATCCTCAGGTGCACCGAAAGTGATAATTTATAGTATGCTATAGTTTTTCTCCTGTTATTTAGCTATTGTGTTTTGAACATGAGAGTATTTATGAACTGTTTAGCATCAGTTTGCAACCTCACATCACCCCTTGGCTTTCTTACAATGTCTGAGGCGGTAAAGGTTGTTCAAGTAGACCAGTCCATGCTTTATGATTCATCATCTCTTTTACATCTGAGTGATATGCTGGGGTAATGCAGCACAGCGATTGCTGCACCCCCTGGTTTAATCATTATCTGATGTTGCATGAAGTCATGGTAACAAAAAGTCCAAATTCAGTATCTGTTTGCTTTCTCACAGCACACTAAGTGTCTGATGATTTTTAGCTCCTAGCTGAAATCCAGCAGGACACAGGTTCATTTATTTGCTTTCCTTTTTTTTTTTTTTTTCCCCCATGAACTAGATGTTTTTCAGATTCTCTGGTCTAAGAACTTTGTGGTTTGGGACACTGACATTTCCAGCTGCACATCTGATCTGATGTGACTGTCTAAAATGTAGATCTGCCTTTGTGTCTGAATTAGTGGCCTAAAATAAGTTTTTTAATGTACACTTGTAAAAGAAGATTCATCTAAGGCTAGAGCAGCTAAGATAAAACATGCCCTAAAACTACCTGTATACCTATTTCATACTGTTAATTACAAGGAGAACCTCTGGCAATGAGGTCAGAGGTAGAATTCTTCAGTTTAGATATCAAAAGCGAGGTCAGTCTAAACCCCACAAACCATGTATCTGGGAAACTTAATACATAGGTTGACCTAATGCCTCTCAAGTCCACCAGAAATTTCTGACGTCATTCATGTGGCTTCCATTTGGGTCTGTAGCGTCAGTTCCAAGAGCTTTTGCTTTTTTCTTGCCTGCAAATGACATCAGGCCTCATCTTATTCAAGGAACTTTTCCACTGCTTCTGAGACTTCTGTGAACACTCTGTGTTTTGTTCTTTTCAGATTTTTAGCCGCTCTTTTCTTGCAGCTCAGAAGTATAAAGCTACACACTGAGAGGTAACAGCTGACAGACTGGAGGAATTAACAGTTTCTGCTCCCACATGTGTAGCTGTGGCCCACCAGGGCTTCCAAGGGATCACCTTCCCTCACCAGGAGGTTCGTTATGGTGCACCACCCACTTGTTTAGAAGTGTCATCTCTTGAGGCTGTGTCATGGTTCAATGCTGGGTTAAGGGGCCTCTTTTTATTCTTGATTGCACTTGAGTCTTTAGGGAAAGCCCTACCATACTGTACAAACCAATGATGGTTAAGAAATTTCTCTTTCTGCTGCTTTCTGGTGTGCCACCCTTTGCTTTTAGTGCTTGGACTTACACAATTGACTGGGACATCCATGAACCGTGATTGAAATCTCCTAATGAGAGGCTTGGACACCTCTGTTGAAAAACACTGCTGACTTTGCTGCAATGCCATCACTCCCAAGAGAATAGTAGTTAAAATCTGGCATATAGTCCTGTATTTCAGTCTAGATAAGCTTGACTCCCCAGGACTTTTGTACAGCAGGCAGTACTTTGAAACTGTCTTTCATAATACTTGCTCACAGAAATTACATTGAGTTTTGAGGCCCAAGTTGTACTCTCAGCACAAATTAAGAGGAAGTCCTTTCTGGTTAGAGGTTAAGGTTAAGAATATAAGTAAAATGTTTCACTAAGGACCCATGTCCTCCTGTTAAAAACCCTGCTTGCACTGATTATTAAAAAGTACAGCAGAAGGTATCATATAGTCTTTGGTTGACATTATTCCAAAGCCTGTTGAATGATACCTGTAAAATTAATTGGAAAATTTGTTCGCCTATAGAGTCCCCACATTGTAAACCATCATCACAGTCATCCCCAGCTGACACCTGTAGTGTTATGCTAGGCAGGTTGTCCAAAACTAGAGGAAGCAAGATATCACCTTATTTTCTGGTCTTGAAAGGTGGTCCCTTTGGTGCAGTAATGTAATACTGCACTATTGCAGTACTGCAGTACTGGTTTACATCTTCGTTCATCCTATATGCATTAGCTGCATAGACGACCTATGGACAGGAGACTTGTTATTTAACAAACTAGTGATTATTAAATGAGCAGGATTTAACACAGAAAGAAACACTGCAGAAACAAATGGTAAGTGGTGGACTGTTACATGTAACATTTTTGTGTATTTTACATATGAAATACACATACCATCATTCTGGAGTTTGTTAGTGGATGATAATGTTTACAATAATTTAACATGTTCTCTTGGATTTATCAGAATCATAAAGCTGGGATTCCTGCTTAGTTGCTGTCTTCTTCTGGCATACTAACATCTCTAAACGTAAACAGCATATCCATAGATTTACTGTGCATTATAGCCTAAGCTAAACAGTCTGTGAGATACAGGGGTTTAAAACAATTTTTGTCATTTTCTTCAGTATTAATGCATTGCATCAGGCCACACAACTGCTTGTATCAAATTTACATTTATATGTTTATACTATAGCTCTGTAGTTAATACAGCTTCAGGCTATGATGCAGAGCATTACTCAGTGTTATTCTCTGGTGTTTCACTGCTAATCCTCTGTATAACATATACATTATACGCTATAGCATTTCTAGATGCAACTTAGTTTTATAGTTCTGCAAGCATTTTTATTCCAGCCTAATACTTCTCCTTCAACTATTTTACTTTTCTTATATATTGTCTTTTGAACTTACATTTCCAAGTCTTAAACTTTTTGTATTAGTTATTCTGAGTTTGAAGGGCTCAGCTATTTTTGATGCAAGTAAATAAAAATAACGGACATTCCTCTAACCAGAAAAAATATTATACCATTATTGAATAAAATCATACAAGGCCTTGCCAAAACACTGATGGAGGGGTCATTTGTATGACTGATGTTGTCTCTTAATGATGCTGAGAGATTCAGGGTCTACATTAGATTCCCCAAAGGATCTGCATCAAAGATCCCTCACTGAACCAGAAGACATGCATTGTTTCATCCGGCAAAAAGAGGCAGTGATGTAAGTGGGGAATAAATGGCAAGAACTTTACACTGTTGAAGAAAACAGACAAAATGCAGAGATTTAGATACATCTGCCTCATCAGTTCAAAACAAAAGGGCAGGAGAACTGGAAACCTTCAAATGACAGTTTCTATCGACCAAAGCAATAGCATAATCTCATTAAAAGGAGTGGCATGGGAAGATGCAAAGCTGCCCAGGGGCTTCTAACTGTTCTAGTACTATTTGTTCACCCTTTATTTAACACCACCATTAGAAAGCCTAATGGACTGTTTATATCAGACTATTAGACATATGGCAAGATCTTTAGTAATTGGAGTGTGATATATAGTAATGGGCTATTGTTTGGTGCTACCTACAATGAAGCCAGTGCTGAATACTTACTGCATGTTCCAGGTATGAAGACACAGGAGATGGGGCTGCCAGAGATAGATGTTAGGGGAAACAGGCTTTCTGAGGCCCCAGAAGCTGAAACATTAGATGCTTGTTTTATCTGGAGTTTTTACACAGCACAGTGAGTTACTTGATAATATCAGCTTGAGGCTATGCTTAGATCATGTTTCTTCAGAACTCTGTCTGGAAGGCTATGCCAGACAGCAGTGCCATTAACTATATATTACAAATGTTCCAACAAATTAGGTAATTAATTACAATTCTTTTCTATAGGAGAGGCCATTTGATATTACGATTCTTCCTATGGTAGATTAGGTTTGATGATGTTGTATTATGATATTCTCTCTGAGCCATTAAGACCTACTACTGACTTTGGAGAAAACATACTTAAAAGCAGGCGTTTTTTATCATGTTTCAAATACATTTCTGAAGTAGTAGAGATATTAGTAATGTTAAATATTCTTTCATTTCCTCTGGAAAATAAATATCAAATTTACTTGACTGCAGGTAAATCAAACTTTTGCAGAGGACTTAAAAAAAACCAACAAAAAACTCTCCTCATTCCACAATCCCCATTTTTATCAGGCTAGCCTTTGTGCTTCTTCAGACTATGAGCACATTGTAGGTTTAACTGGCCATTTATTTTTGCTGTAGGAATGTAATGCAAATCAACAAAATAAGAAGGTCATGTAACCCCCACAATTAACCATAATTGTAAACTCCCAAACAGCAGTTAATATTTGTTTTCTAGCTTTTGTAACAAATTTAAATAATGATGTCTATATAGCAGAACAAAATCCCATACGAGCTTGATCAAGTTCCTTAATGCACACCTCCATGCTGTGGGGCTGTGGGGTTGTGTCTCTGCAGGAGAAGGTCTGGGGCTGTTTCTTCTGCAGGGTGGAGAAGCAGTTGTATTCCTTTGGGGAAGACCAAGGCAGGCTGCCAGCACTGCTGGCTGGTGAGCTAGAAGGCCAGACCCTGACAGAGGAACTGTCCCTACTTTTCCTTCTTAACTAAGTTGATGACATTTCGTATCTGTTAAGAAATGGAGCAAAAGACTGCAGAAGTTTGGACATGTAACCTTCAAATTATTCTTAATATGACAAGGCAATATCTGTGCAAAACAATAGGTTGCCTTTGGATGCCAGACATTGGCATCAGTGAGGGGTACAAATTGGAGAACTGATTCTTCTTTCAGAGCAATTTAATCTCACTTCCTGACATAAGTTTTCAGCTGATAGACGGTTCAAGTCATAAATGATTAAAAGGTCATGAATGCCTACAAATTCCTGAAGTGTAACATCTATAGGGATTTTGACTAGGAATAAAGGGCAACAAAGCAATGAAAATGATTCTCCTGAAAGTGAAAAATTGACTCAGTAATCAATGAACAGGAGAAATCAATACCAAATTTAAAGAAGAAAAATCAATAGCACGCAAAACGCATGGCTCCCCTTTTGCACAAGTTATCCTACTAAAATTCTTTCTCATCCTGTGGCTTGGAAAATTCCAGTGTGTCTGCATATAAATTCTCTTCCATCAACAATGTCCAGTTCCCTTCTCCAGCCATATTATTGGGAGACGGTGGATATGGATTGGGAAAAAGACAGAGAAAAAGCACACACCATTGTCTCCATTTCTACCACACATTATAAAGGAGAACTGTTCAGAGTTTTTTTTTTTTTGTAGCAGTCATGCTCCATAACAGTTATTCCATCCCTTCATAATAGGGTAGTATAAAGGTTCTGCTGCTTAAGTAGCAGTCACAGTGGCATCAAAATATAAAATACTTATCAATGATTTTTAAAATATTATGATAATATGAAAAGCATTGTTAAAATGTTGGACAAAAAACTAACACTGATAAAGCAAACTTAGAGAAGGATATTATAATAACAAATTACTGAGCAATAGAACATGATGAAAAACAAGACACTTCAAGAAGACAACTAGTTCCTGCTGTATTTAGGAAAACAGAGAAATTTAAAGTAAAAATCAAATTAACCTACTTTCTGCTGAATCTTTACTTGCTTACAAGAATGTGTTCAGTGGATATGTGTAACTGAGAGTTTCAGTAAGAACTTAGTCACATTTGCAACACAGTCCAACGGCACTGAGCAAATGGAAATAACTGCAGGTTTTATGGGCTTTCTTTGCTACAGTTCATCACCACAGTGAAAATTTCATAGTGGATCTAATTAACATGAACGGAAGCTAATAGGATGGCTTAAAAAACAATTTCAATTGAAATATATTTTCCCCTCCATAAAGACATCATTGTGTGCAGTTTTGCCTTTATAAATGCTTCACTCTAAAGCATTTACTGTTCTTGACAACTGAAGGGGCAGAGGGTGGACAATTTCTTGCACAGCTCATTACAACCACAATCATAAAAAACAAATTCAGATACCTGCTATCAGAGAGTGAAAGAATCAATCCATCCCAAGGTTAAATTAAAATCCAAACCAACTTGCTAAAGGTTCCCTCACAGGGCAATTTGGTTTGTTCATCATGGTTGTCTTCCCAGTGAAACATCTAGTAAATCATATGTTGCATCAAGGTAAAAAATCTTCTCAACTATCTAGATAACAGTTCTCAGAAATGTAGTTCTTGTCAGGGTGAAGTGGGTCAATTATTCATAAAAGTGTACAGTTGTCATATGGAACCTCCAAAAGAGATTTTGAAATTAATTTCCAATTGCTGAAATGAAACAGGGAACTGAAAAGTTTCATAAACATTTTCAAAAGAAGGCGCTTATTCAGAAAAATGTAATTTTATTAATATTAATCAGAATAAATATTATAAAAAGCAATAAATAATATATAAACAAACTAATATAAAAAAGAATAATTAATAGACCTAAACATTTTGATACACCCTTTGCAGCATATATCTAAAGAGCAGAAATGCAGAAAGGAATGGCCAAGGAAGTGTGTGAAACTGCGGTACTAAAATGTGAGAAGCATTTTAAAGGATTCGTTTTTGATTAATGTGAAAAACTTCATCCAAAGTTCTGTGCAAACATCTGCCAACTCACCTTTACTGTAAACATTCATCTACCTGCTTGTTCATTATTATTTTCATTCTGCCCATTTCTCTTTCGCCATTTAACCATGTTATATCTCAATTGACAGTTGTAAAGTGCTGCTTTTAATAATGGATTCCTTCTTTCCTCTTGCCTTTATTCTGTCTCATCTTTTTATGTTTCAGATCTCTAAAAGTCTGGTTTTTACTATGCATTCAACACTTCGGATTCCTTTTTACTTTTCTGTGTGTGGTTTTTTTCCCAGCATGTGATAACTTTAGGCCAGATAGTTATGTGCTTGCCAGTGCTAGGCAGCCTACCTGAATTTGCAGTAAATGCAGTGATTTTGCACTGTCTTAATGACCAAGCTCCTTTCCTATGTTTGCCTGGTATGTGACTGACAACACAAGTAAGAGTGTCTGTATTTCACAGTTCACAGCTACACGGATAACACTATGCTCTCACTGTGCAGCAATTTGTCTGTTCCTTCTTGAAATTGAGGGAAGAAATTTTCTAGCCTCACCACATTTTTGTTGAGCAGTGCTCCAGTTATCAAGGTGATGAGGTGTTTTTTGGGGAGAGGGTGTTCCTGATTCTTCCTCAGGCTTCAAGTTATCTCTTCTTTCAGAGAAGCTGGGATTTTGCATACCTTCACGTCTGCTGCCAGAAGTCACAAGAAGTTTTGGAGCAAACGAAAGAAATGAATTGTTATGCAGGACATCACAAAAAGAAGGAGATAATGTACACCTGGAGGTATGACTCATATTAATGACAGGCACCTAATCAGACCATAGCTAGAACCTACCCAAAGTCATGTTCCCATGCTGGCCAACTGACTGAACAGCAAGACTGAAGATGTCTTCCTGTCACTTCTTCTGTAGCAAGTATACAGGCCCAAAGATTAGTATGGAGACAGAGCTTTTGGTGTTTTCTGTGTGCTGCTACTTTTTATGTCCTCCTCATTACATGCCTTAGACTTCCTTAGCCACTATTGAGTAAGTAATGACAGATTTACAAGAGTTAAGACTGTGACTGTACCGTTCTGTCAGTGATGGCAACCCATGCCAACATTATTCATGCTTTACCTGCAATCAGGATGTTGTACTCTTTCCATAACTGCACCTTACTATTATTATTCCTGCCTTTGCCACCCCAAAGGCATCTTCAATGGACTTTACAGGGACTCAGTTACTGACACACCTGGAAAAGGTCCAGATGATACTCTTACAAGAAGAAAGATTCCAGAGACACTTGATTACCAATTCTTACAAATGGATAAGCGAAAGGAAATTGAAGAACATGTTTTTCTAGGTACTGAATATTATAACAGTATTAGGCTTTAGTAGTGTATTCCCTCGAAACCATATAAGACTATCAGTAATGATTAAAGAAGTAATCCTTGTTTTCACTAAAAAGAGGCACATTTCCACACCTCGTTTTTCAAAGAAATATTCAAAAATGTGAATCAAGCACAATACATGGGATGTCACTTGCCTGAGTCCACAGAGACTGAAATAATAGCCCTAACATTGCCAACATGCCCCAGGCAGCTCAGTACAACATTAACTGCAAGACAGGCTTTTCAAGGAAATACAAGGGGGAGTCTGTGTGTATTTGGGAATACAAAGTGTGGCTGGCCCTCATCTCCCACACACCCAGTGCAATTCACTTGCTAAAGCTTCTGGGGCCTCTCTGTTGCTGTCCCTACCTCTGTGGGATGAAATGCAACAGCTCTTGAGAAGAGGAGATGGATGGCTTGCTGCCACAGTTGTTAAGAAAGCCATCCCAGGGCCTGTTCTTCATCTGAGTGGCAGAGAAGGTTATAGCCTAGAGTTAAAAGAACAAATATATCTTTTTATCTCCAGAATATGTCAGAAGGCAGTATGTGTCTTTGCAGCTCTAAACAGAAAGTTCTACCACATCCAAAGGTAGGAGATGATAGTCCAAAAGGCAAAGGAATCTTTGCATGAAAAACCTTTTGCATCTACTGTTGATCAGAAGACTTGAAAAATACAGAAAAGCAACTATTTCATAACATGCCAGAGCTTACTAAGAAGATACTTACCAAGACAGTGTTCAAGGATGGCACCAAACAACATGGATAATAAATATATTCATTTCCATGGTTGCTTAAGGTCCAAATTCTTGTCTGAGCAAGGAGCACAAGCTTCAAACTCAGAACATGGGCTGGGAAGTCACTAAAAGATAAAAAAATCAATGACCAGTTTTATGCACATGAATTAGGACACAGAATTTTATTTTTATTGCTTTAATTATAATTTGTTTACAATTATAATTTGTTTACGTGTATATGAGGAATAGATTACTACTACCACTGTATTTAAAAAATAGATACAAGTATTATGCATACTCTGGAATAAGCGAGCCATCCTGATATTTCCAAGCATCATTGACCCTAGGATTTAGATTAAACAAAGGCAAGTTTAAGTTTGTATCCTATAGATAAGGAGTGGTAACAAGTAGAGAATTCTCCAAGAAATAGAACTGTGTAAAAGAGACTTTTTAAAATTTATTTTATTCTGCGCCTGAAAAGTTCAAGTCCTATGTGCAGTGGATTTATGAGTGGGATTGTATGGAATAAATAGTAACCCAAATATGATGCCAGCTGTGGCCAGGGCAGATGGGCAATGACGTCACAAGGGTAATATCTGCAATGAGTAGAACAGAAGAGATTTTGTAGCAAAACCCAACATGATCTATAGCTTTCATAACGCTGACAACCTTGGAGTGGATGGCAGGTTAGGTGTACATCCAAACTGGACTTCTTAACATGGAATTCTCTAGACTGAGCACATGGGTGGAAAAAGGATGTCTTTCTGAGTCTAACTTGACAGGGGAATAGTCTTAGGTGAATAGTCCTATCTCTTCCTCTTCCCTCTTTCTTGACATATAGTTGCTCAGGTTTTCCAGTTTCCCAGGGTTTGCACAGTTTGGTAACTGAGAAACAAAATGTTTAGCAAGGTTCGAATTTAGTTTTTCATGCTCACAGGTAACATACTCAGTGAAGATCTGAATCATCCTTTTATTTATTCTGGAAAAGGTTCCTCAGACTGAATTTGACTGTTTCTGCCATTGACATCCAGCACATAAACTGATACTCCTTCTGATCCCAAATTTATCTGTGCACATGAATTGTACACATAAAACGTGCTAATGTGAGAGTTACACATAAAGCCTTTGTCTGCTATTTGGGCGGTATCCTCTGACTGGATGTAAAGACTTTTTATCCCCAGTTGGATTGTAACAATAAAAGTGAGTCAAATAAACAATTCTGGGAAAAGTGGTGGTGCAGCTGTGACTAGTATAGCACAGCAGACATACTTGCATATTTATAGGGATCTTTTCTTCTTGCTTAAGAGTGTTTGAAATTTCTGCTTGCATGTGCTCAGAACTGTATAAAATCTGAGGCACACTTCACAGGCCAACAAGTTAGACCATAGCAACCACAAAACTAAATAACTTTCTCTGCAAAGGAAAGATGGAGACATATCATCAGACATACATTGTCCTGATGACATCGCACAGAATGCACCAGCCAGTATGATGGGACTACACCTACTGCTTGAGATACAGGGTAAAAAAGTTTTGCCAGGCAAAGCAACACAGCTCATTTGACAAGAAAACTGAATGGTTATCAGCTAATTAATACTAATGCTTATTTATGTCACCTGTCATGAGCATACCAATAGGGTGTTTGACAGTAACATTTGCTGAAATGCCATTGAATAGATTGCAGGAGAGCTCTGAAAAAGATCTTGGTGAAATGATGGGAATTCCAAGGAGACTGATTGATTTTATATGCAATAAAATGTGCTACTCCAACTTGTAAAAAAGAGATGGTTGAACTGGGGGGTGGAGAGAAGGAATGAAATGCAATGGCCTGAGAAGTATGCCACAAATTCCAGGAGCTGAGAGAAGAGGAAGGTTGTACACAAGTTGTTCCCAGCTAAATGAATAAATACATTTTTCTGTTTGCTCTGTTGTAAGGAATAATTAGCATTTTTATATATTATTTATTTGCATCTGACAGAAGATGTCAAGAAGTTGGTTTTAAATGTTATGCTTAGAGTCAATACATTATTTATTCAGTCTGGGTTTATGATGTGTGTGGGTGGTATTTTCATTTTGGTTTTAATGTGCTTTTAACATCACTGCAGCTCCCAGGATTTGCATAGTTTTCCCTAGAAAAGCAAAATAGGGTTTTCCTTTTCGTTAGTATTTGGTTATTCCTATCTCTATGTTAAACCAGGTGAAAAGAAGACAGCTGTCTTAATCTCTTTAATGTGATTTATAGTCATTGGAGCTTATGGTTTTCTTCTGGATAAGCCTTCTTACTTACTCAGCCATTTCACCTGTTGACCTATAAGAGTTTTTCCCAATCTCCTGAAATCAGTCTGCTTCATGATAAAAAGTCCTGTGCCCTTTAAAATCCAAATCAAATTCTCAATATAGATTTAAAATGCAGTTTAAATTGCATTTTTTAAGAGAAATGTCACACTTCCATACTAAGGAAGGACCTGTGCTGAGTTTTATTTTGAGATTTGAAATGAATACAGATGATTCTTTTTCAAGAGCCGCATAATATTATTGAATTGTGACCTTTTAAGTGTTTGTTATTGTACTTTCACCAAGCTATAGGCTCTTTAGATCTTGGTTACTCCTTAGTAAGTTTTGAATTCCCCAGTAGGTCGCTTGGTCTTAGCTCCTTGAATGGAAAGAAGAGGAAGGGAGGGAAGGGATGGTACCTTCATTAGAAACCTCCACTTCATTCTGAGAGTCCCTGTAAATCAATAATATGATAACACTTAAATTACACAGTTTGTGAATAATTGCTCTCCTGTAATTTTGCAATAAATATGATTAACATTTGCCATGGAATGTCATTAAAAGCTCTCTGCATTAATTACCTTTATCAGAAAGGAGGTGCAGAAGGTAAGGTGGTGCCTTTATGAACATAACACCCAATTAATAGCAAAAAATAAAAACTGTACAATTTGACAGTTAACCTAGAGCTTTGTTTCAATTGTGTCATACATGCAACAGGAAGAAGCTCATGATGAGCAAGGAAGAACATGGGAAAGGCCAGAAGCTGGGACCATCCCTTAAGATACTTTCAGTGAACAATGGAAAGAATCCTTATTCATAGGGACAGGTAAAATGGGGCACATAAGAAGACTGACCACAGTGGCACATTGAGATGTTTCTTCCTGCACTGGATTCAAAGGCCTCATGAGTTTGATTCCAGCACATTGATACTGAGGGGGGCAAAAAAGCTTTTGCACAAGTGTAGATCCCTTTTTTTCTTAGTGTCAGAAAGCTTCTATCTAAGAGTGCATTATTTCATGCGCTGAAGACAACCAAAACAATTCCATGAAACAAAACTTCAGAAAATGTCTCATTTATCATTTTGAAATGTGACAATAAATCTTAATCAAGGGTATTCAAATGGCTTTGTTTCCTGGTGGTGATGGTCTTAAATATTAATGGCTATACTACACTTTGTGATTGATATTTAACAGCAGAGGACATGTTCTTGGAACCGTAAGTTAGTCACCTGTGCTTCTGGTTAGCATAAGTCATATTTTCATAGCAATTCAATGGTAAGTTATTTCTTTGATTAATATGAATGCTATTCAAGCTTTTGCTTTTTCACTGTCTCTGCAGCACTGTCTCAGGTATCCTGACAGCCTGTGTTATATTTTCATTTTATTCAAGTAGCGGCAAACTAGTAGCTTACTAGGGTCTAGTAATTTCAGGGTCTAGATGGAAAATCTCATTAAATTTGTTGCTGTTGCCTTTCCTGTTTTCTCCATCCACTAGAATTTCTGAAAGAACAATTATAATGTCACAAATCTGCTGTTTTAATTCGAGATCAGACAGCTAGCTTGTCATGTAAGTATTGTACAACTGCCAACCAGACAGGAAAAAAATGTTTCTTAATTTGCTAGGAAATAATCTTGTAGTAAATCAGCTTTATGAGGAAGCTTGCACAGTAATCTATCAGCTCTTTGCAGTTAACTGCTGTTTAATGTACTATGAAATTTGGACCTTGATCCCATTTCAGCTACAGATTCACTCGAACTTTGCAGCACTTTGCTTGCCCCCCTGCTAAATTTGAGGGTGAATTGAAATTAATACTGTGGATGCCCTGTACACTACAAAGTAATGACATTTTTGTCTAGTGGTGTTATTTTCTAACTATCATGGCAGGTGTTTATAAGAGGGTTTTTTCTGGCATAGAAAGTGATGAAAAATGTGAGAAGGGTGAATTTAGGCCCTTACTGGGATATTATTTTTTGCTAATGTGCCCACAGAGGTCTGGTAAGGTGAAACACCTGTTGCAGAGCTCATATTCTCTTACCAAAGCACAATTAATGGGACTGGGAGATTGTATCAAAGTGAACATTCATGGGCAAACTTGAATATACACAAATTTTAGGGAGTGAAAGAAATCCATCTTATTTCTATATATTGTCTTCCTGCTGTTATTGGCAAAGTCTGGTGTCAGCTCTTCTTGATAAATGCTATGTCTTCAACAGCTGAACTGCAAAACTGTCAAATTGAACACTTCAAGTCCTGAGGAGATTCGTCATTAATCACTGTTCAGTGATTAAATTCAGTTTTTATTATTCACACATTTACTGAAATTACATGCTTCTTTGTCTTCTTCCCATGTAATAGTTAAATGCCTTCATGTTATAAAACGAATTGTATAAGAAGACTTTTTTGATAAGTCCAAAGTGTTTTTTACCTTGTATGAGCCAAGCAGATGTAGGTCACATTTACCACAACAAACTGTAGCATTGTATATTATACAAGGTCCATACAGCAAGAAAACACAATATGTTTTTGATAATCTACAATATTTAGACTCTTTTCCCAGATGAAAAAGATGTACGCCTTCACAGGTCAGTAGTTAAAGTTTAAAATATTGTATTTGTTTTGGCTTGAATAATCAACGGCACCTTCCATCCGCTAAAAGCATTAAGTAATGGCATTTTGTACTTTGCAGGGTAGAAGATACAGGGTCCACCACATCAGATCTGATAGAAGAGTGGTAATGCAGCCTCGTACCTCCATCTACTCCATGTATAGGCTAGAAAAGTCACCGGTTCTTTTCCACCCATTTTTCTGACAGAGCTTTTGGATTCAAAATGTTCAATGGGTTTTTTGTATGCATTATGCAAACTGATTTTGCTCTTAAAAATACTTCTATCTTGTACTTATTTTACTGTTCATCGGGGTGCCCTATGTGACCCCTCTGTTTTTCAGGGAACTCTTGATTTCAGTCCAGTCAGTGGGTTAGACAGATGTTTGAGTTTCTCAAGCCTTTGTAGTACCTCCAGCTCTAACTCTTCCCTAAATACAGCTACAAACGAACCAGCATGCGTGAGTTCATTGCTGTACTGTGGGGATGTTTTCAGGTTTTCCTATGCTATAAACCCAGATCTGTGTAGTTCCCAGTGTCTGGGAGATAAGCCAACCTTTCCATACTCCTTATCTGCTATCTTAACTTAAAAATGCAGTAGCACAGTAGGAGTTACAGGAACCGCCAATAGGGAAACATTCATTAGGTCTTATCACAGCTAAGTATATTTTATAACACACTGAGAGGAGTCTTGTCCTATCAAAGCAGTGGAAAATGTCTTATGTTTTGTGGTTTTGTGGTTTTGTTTTTTGGTTTTTTTGTTTTTTTTTTTTTCATTTGATTTTCCCCTTCTATGCATTTGATACCCTTTCCATTGCTTTCTCTGCTACCTGCAGAGCTGGCTCAAAGCTCCTCACCAGAGCAGCCAATGTGGATGTGAGCATACAGATCAGGGTAGAGGCAGGAGCAGGCTCGCTGCTAAAGGGAAGGGAGGTTTTTGTCCCACCTTCCCTCCATCCCTGCACTTCCCACAGCTATAAGGCTTATATTTCACCTGCTTTACAAACATATCCTGAGTCAGATCTTCCTTCTCACTTTTTGCAGCCAAAGGAACCGCCAAGTCTTTGTCATGAGAGAGTGCAGGCTGGACAACACACCTCCCCAAGGACCACTACCAACCAGCCAGGTATCCTCTACCTCTACCATTTTCATTTTTGAGTACCTGATTTTAACATCCTGTCAAAAAGCTTTTTATGCTTCCTATGAAAGGTATGTTCTAAATTATTTCCTCTCAGAAAATATTCCTTTCCACATTGCAAGTTTCAAAGCAAAGCCCCTATTCAACCAAGAGCTTCTGTCTGGGCTTCAAGCATTAAATTCCGCCTCACATCTTGACTTTACAAAAGTCAGGACTTCACCTTTTCTCTCCTGCCCTGCACGCATTGCACAGCTGCCTGGCTGCCTGTCTTCCCTGTTGCTTTGCACACCCTGCCCAGTCACTTGGCCTCTTCAGGAATGGTTGGAAATGAGGAGAAGCTGTGAGCAGTGGACCCACCTCCTCTTGGTGCAGCCTGTGGGGAGCTCCCATTCTGCTCCTTACATTTGCCGCATTCCCCAGGGAGGTTTTGGAGCCTTTGGCATACTTTAATAACACACCTGGTCTTTAATGTTCAGAAATGAGTGCTGTGCAACATCTGCAAGGGATTTAAGATTGAAATGTTTTTAAAAGCCTCTAATGGATAATTTGCTAGATACTATAACACACTGTGCCCCCAAAGTAAGAGAAAAATCACCATATGGAATCTAGTTTTGTTAAAAAAAAAATAAATTATGAAGGTAAGCTCTGACTGGTTTCCATGGCTACCATCTACTGTACATCAGTATTCGCTGTGACCAGCATTTTAAATGGCCCAGAGTGAGTCCTCAGTACAGGGATTCTCACCTGTGACATATTGTGTGTCACATTATAGAAGCAGTTTCAGCTACTGACTGTGACATTGGGATTTACTGTTATAAAATATTGAATAAATTAAATGAAAAAAAATATTACACTTGGAATGCAGTGCAGTCAGTTGAACACCAAAGTTAGAAAATGCCACAGTGAAAAATGCATGTTCCCGTCCACCTTGCTTTTCAGTGTAGGCAATACAGCTTTCTAATGAAAGAGCGTTTAACAGCTACGAAATGTGCTCAGAGAAAGGTGCTGTAATGCAGTTTTCTTACAAAGTTAGACATGCATATTTTCTCATGTATTAATTACAGTGGAGACACTGATCATAATGGTTGAGTCAATCTCTACTGATCTTTTCTCATGAAGTTCTGTCAAGAATAACATCTTCTAAAGGCTGCTGTTAGTATCTAGATATTACACATTTTGTCATAACACACCTCTTCCTTTGGTGAGGCACTGGTTGTTTTATTTCTTAGAGTCTGAGTTATTAGAACCCTTGAACTTCATTAATTTTTTTTCTGTTGGCAAATGTTTTGAAGTGGAAAACCCAAGTGAGGGAGGGAGTTCTTAAAGTTTTCTAGTCCCCTGGTGAAGGATGGAGTGCAGCATGTTAAATAATCAGCATGCTGCCTTCTCCCCAGCTAAACACCAGCTGAATAGCCAGTGCACCTAATCAGCCCTAGTACAATCCTCTGGAGCAGCGAGGTGAATTTGTTAGTCTTTCTGGCACATGTTCACTATTGTGCCTCTACAACTAGAAAAAGTAGTTATTTTTCCCCTAGCCTTATTATCTGTCCAGTTCTGAGGAGGTTTCTAGTGTACCTCTGGTATTTTGCTATGCTTACACAAGCAGAAAGAAAAGTCTTCTTAATACTTGCTGCTTATTCTAAGTATCTGGTCATTATGAATCCACTAGAGCTTCATTATCATAGGACCACATATAAAAAGTTTTCTTACTATTCATAGAGATGTCAGAGGCAAGTGCTGGGGAGTTATTTGGTATTGGGTGAGTATTAATAAAAAAAATATTTAGATGAATTGTTGTACAGTAACAAACTCTATATTAGGCAAATCAAATGTTAATGTTAACAGCATGCTTTTTAAAAATTAATATCTGCAACAACCTTCCTCATTTCTTTTTCAACCATGAAGATATTTCCCATCCTGAAAACATTACATTTACATCACTTTGACCTTTCTATGTCAGTTTCCCCCCCTTTTCTTCTTAAGTTTAAGTTCTTAAGTTTTATGCAACGGTTCCAGTTTGTCAGAATATGGCAGTCAGTGTCATCTTAAATGGCTTGCAAAAGCTTTTACCAGTGATTGTTTGGACACATAGGGCATTCTTAGAAGATACTTATCTTCAGCCTTTAATATCCCAATCACTAAGTTCCCTGTGCACTTAGTCACAAATTGAATAAAGGAATGCCTTCAAAGAGTTCCCTCTTTTCTATAGCATACTATATTCCTCACTCCTGACATGTCTTCATGGTGTGCAACACCCAACTCATTCCATACACAAAAGAGCCAATAAGAATATGTTGAACTTATCCAGTGGGAAAATGATAAAATTAATAATGATGTTAATGAGTGTCACAGCACTCTCCAAACCATCAAGCTGCAACAAGTCTTTTACCATCTCATACCAGCATACTTTTCATGCCAGTCCCTCTGCTGCCTTCTCCTCATCTCTCCTCCTTACAGAGGACAAAGGGCATATTCTCTCTCCTCTTGCTTCTTCCTCAGCTGCTCTCTCTTCATTGGCTCTCAACCACTTAACAGAACCAGCCACAGCTGCACCTTATCTACATGGACCAACCTGCCACCTCTGATGCCAACCCACAGTTGTATATTATCAATGCTAATTAACCCAGCTTCATTCCACTGCAAATGAGACTTAAGGGATAGTAACTTCAAACACTTAAAATCGGAGGTCTCTGCAAATGAGTAAAATGGGATAAAACATGAGTAGAGATTTAAAGCATGACCATCATTGTGTTTTCACTGTCAGATATGCTTACTACCAGCACTGACTCCTGAGGGCCCCCAGCAGAGGATAAGGCATGTGTGTCCTGTCCCCTCTACTCACATGCTGCTTAATTTGAACTCCTTCCCAGTGTCATGGGTGCAGGAAGATGCAGAGGCTGTATTACTTCTGATCCTCTGTCTGGTGAGTACACTGTAGTGTTTAGAGGGAAAGGGGAACAAAAAAAAGTTACCTGGTCAAGGGAAACCCATGTGAGGATGATTACTGTCACCACCTCACAGTAAATGCATAAAGAAAAAATCTTCATGAAAAAGAAACCCCATTTTCCTGAGAAAGATTTAACATAGCTAAACTTATTGAGAGGAAATAAGTTGAAGTTTTGTTAAAAATCGCAGGGATCACTTGAGGGCTACAAGCTGTCAGTTGTAATGACTATGAGTGAACAAGTTTGCCCAGAGCCTGTAAACCCTGAGCAGAAGCTTTTGGTGTTATTTACCATACGGTTCCAGGCAGTTACAATTCATCCAGGCCAGTGCTTTTGACAGGCAGCCAGATACCTTCACACTCCCACTCTGAGAGGCTTCAGAGCTGAATGCTAAGCAGTGAGCATCATCACTCCGTAGTGCGTTTGACACTAACATCCCCAGTGAAACCACACAGCTTTTAATAAGGATAAAGTAATAGACAGGGATGTGGAGAAACATTCAGTTAATTGCTTTGATCAAGAAAGAATCTATTTACTTAAAAGGACAGCTCTGAAGTCTGACACAGTAGTGGGAGTCAGAATCTGCCTTTATTTTATTACCCGCACACCAACAGCGTGTGACCCCGGCAGGGTGGTGGGTATCTGTGACTGAAGTTTTTGTAGAAGCCAGAGCTAAGTGTGACCTAGACTTGTTTGCTAAGATAGATTTATCAACCTCCACAAGCAGCTGTAGGTCTTGTCAAATCCACTGGTGATTAAATGTCCACAGACTATACCGTTACCATTTGTTTAATTGATTGTGTCTGGGAACAGAGTTCACAGCTACTGGAAGTTACTTCTCTATCCTACATGCACTGGTGCCTAGACTGACACATCAGAGACGAGTCTGCCATTCCTTGATCAGAGCATTTGACGAAAATCTTGTAAATTCTAAAGTTAATTTTTTTAGGGCTTTTTATGTTTCTACAAGTAAATGACACTACCTAGATACCTTTCAGATAACTTGCATGTTCTGCTTAGAAAATGGATATAAAAAATGCTAAGAAACTTATGGCCATTTGTAGAAAATGCACTAACTTTGCTCAGTTATATCCACCTCAAATCAAAGAACAAAGGCAAAATTCTCAGCAATGAGACACTTGTCCCACTGGACGTACATGTTTCTCAAATACTTCTAACAAACTTTTTAATAACTTTTGTCTGAATAGAGAAATTAAAAAAAATAACAGCAATGGGTAAACAGTTTTTAGCTGTAGGAATGATTTATAGGAATTCATGTTATTCATGGGATAGCAAGTAAAACAAATGCCTGTGTGTGTGTCTGTATAATACATGCACACATGTATATAGATGCATATAGGTATAACATTTGTGCGTAAACCAGCAGCTTGTAGGAGAAGCAGAATTTTTAATATCTCTGTTATTAGTTACATGAGATAGGTTGTAGAGAGCTGAAGACATTGCAGTTAATAGCAGGCTTGCCATTGAGTTCACAGGACTTTAGATCATGACCCAAAGTATTGCACTGCTGCCCTTTTCCCTAAACGTTTTGTGAGCAGTGGCCCAGGCAGGACGTTTGTCTAACGCATTTCAAGAAGAAATGGATAACAAATATTATGCAAGGCTAAACAAAGGCAATCACTATTTTAGTAGTGTTATCAAGACAGAATGTAAGGTTGTTAATGCATCTGACTAGGTTTTATCGTATCTGATGGTAATAATTTACTTTCAATAGACTTAATGGTCTGAGGTATTATGCTATTATCATGTCAGTGTTGTATTAGGAAAGAATGCTAGTTTGAGCACTTGCAGCAGTTTAGTTAGAAGACTTTCTCTGAAGACCATTATGTTGTATGCCATAAAAAATGATATAGCATTGTTATTTTTAAGGGCATAAGAAAAAAGAACTTCAGTACTGTGTTAACAGACATCGTCCTAATTCATGGTCTCCAACCTAGTAACATTGAATATTAGAGTGGGCGGGAGAAGATGAGTGTTTAAATGGGGAAGAATGAGAATTATTTTAGATGAAGAAGAAAGGCTGTAGAAAGACTGAAGGCAGATCCTGTAAATCTTGCTGACATCTTTTAGAAAGCACAAGTTTGAATAATTTTATTGTAATTTTAAAATAAATTTACTTTTGTGTTTATTAATTTTGTATTTCAATCAGAGAAATTTAGTGAACTATAGGATGCACAACATGATTTAGGTTAAAGATACAGAGTTACATTTATAAGCCAGACCCAATTGTGTGCACCCACATAATGTCAATACCAAAGAATTTTTCATGTACTAAAGCGGTGTGAGCTGCTGGCTGCCTTGCAGGGAACCATTGCATCTTTTACAAGCCTGCCTTCTGCGTTAGTGTCCAGGGACTTCAGCAGGGGACGTTGTCAGTGTGGGCTTCCTAACAGACAGGACTGGATACAGGGCCAGATGTGGCCTTCCCAATAATTACGAGGACAGTAAAACAGCACAAAGCAGCATTTCCTATCATGTGACTAGAGTGTGTGCCACACTGGGTAATGGTAATAGGGAGCTATTGTACCCACAGCTTTTCTGCTAAATTTGTTTAGCTCACAGTTACCTTGTCCTTGTGATACATTTACTTCCCTCGGGTCACTGTGGGATCTGTCATGCAGGTCTGCATCAGGCATCTGCTGTCTGATCAAAGCAATTATTTCCATTTCTCAGGCTACTGTTAGACATTTTCTGCCAGTGTTGAGTACTCATAAGAAGGATCCCGAAAGCTTAATCATCTCACATACATTTTAAGTTACTGATTTTTATATAGAAGTAAAATCAACAGGAGTTTATTTAAGTATATACTTTTTATTTGCTTCTAATGGTGACTTTTGAAATTCAAATGGAGAAGTTTCCATATATAAACTGGAAAACTAGCAGCTCTTCAGCTTCTGCTCACTGCTGTAGGAGACGTGGTATGGAAAGGCTTAATATTGTGTCATTTTGGTTTCATATCATCTGATAACCCTTCAAATCTGTGAGGCTTCCTGGCATCACCTTTCTATAAATGCATATTCCCTGGGAATCTACTGGGACAGGACTCAGGTGCTCTATCTCCTTCAATTATATTGTTTGATAGAGTGTGTTTGCACACTGCCTGCAACAGCTGAGGTATCTACACAGCCCACCCTTCCCACGGAGAGGATGGATGCCCTAAGGATGGTGCCTCCAGGCTGCATATGGGCCAGACAAAGCTACAAGTCAGCTGATGCAGGTGCTGACCAGAGTGGTGGGGGCTGCAGCACCGGCTGAGGACACCCATTGTGGAACCTTCTTAAAAGCTTGACATTAAAAACTTCCTGTTGTATATGCACAGAGACAAACCTCCAAATTACATAGCTAAAGATCTATAACCTGCAATCCTCATCCCTCTGGGTAAGGGCAGCGGGCATTTCCCACAGTTCCCTGCTGGGCTATGCTAATACTTTCTGCATAATAGCATTCTCTGTACGTACCAGCTACCTTTTTAAACATATACCTTATTTTTTAGATTATACAAAAGTACTAAAAATATCCTGATCTACCTTTCAATCTAATTTTGATGGTTTTCAGTTAAACCAGTAGCATGATGTATTTTAAGTGTAAATTATCTTGAAAAAAACAAGAGAATTAAAGAGGATGAGGAAAAATATACTTTAATTATATTTGTATGCATGTTAAACCTCCTGCTGTTGCATTTAACTCAGAGAAAATAAGCTATCTGCCTCCAACGTGAGGTAATTTGCCCTACTAGAGTGATCGAGATATTCCCAAAGGTAAGCTACTGCTCTGGAAAAAGAAAACAGCATTAGACATTTAAAGCTTCAATGGTTAAAACGTTTACTTCATAAATATTAAAGCCAAGCCAAAGCTTCTAACTCTCCCACTCCTGTAAAGGATGGTGTTCAATCACAGTGGAGCGAGAAGGTGTCAGTGAAGATGCTGGAAAGGATCGATACAGTTCCCTAGCAACAGGGCTACGTGCCTGGGGTTCCTGTATCCGCAGGGACCCTCCTGACCCACTAAATCAAGGCAGCAGTTCAGAATTTTGCCTCTGCTGCCATTGTACTAACTTGTAGCAAACATTTCCACGGCTCTTCTTTCTCAGATTAGCCCAGAGATAAGAGAAACAAGTAGCAGTGGGGTGGGAGGAAGGTAATTGTATTGCTTCTTTAAAAAGACAAGCATGTTGTCTGTCAAGACACAATCCTTTAAAGAAAGGTAGCTTTAGGAAGGGAAAGAAACCTCAAATGCGCCTATACAATTGTCGCTTTCTAATGTCAAGTGATGGACTAACGTTTTATTATAGAGCAATCACAGTCCATAGCCATGGAGTATAGCTTCTGAGCAGAGGTTATATTAAGTGTGTTCACAGGGCTGCATAATTATGGTCTGATGGAAAATGCAGACAGTGAAAAGCATACACGGCTTCTTTGTCTTGCCATTCTTTTAACCTTGTTGAACTTTATAATTTAAATGTGGGTGGTAGCTTAAAAATAATTTAGTTTCCTATTATGAAACAGCATTTTTAGGATTCTTCCATTATATGTGAGAAAGCACTGGCTCAGTATGCATGGGGGGGTTTCCTCCCTGTGGGCTCAGAGGTAATTTGGTGTCCAAATAAACTATCTGTTTTGGTTTCAGATTTGGTTGTGTAACCAAAACCAGAAAACAGGAGAGAAGAAACAGAGGCTTCCTGAGACTATTATTTTAATCAGAAAGCTGTAGAAAGAAATGGAAAACAGGATAATGAGCATATTTTACTACCATTATTGTAGAAGTATCTGTTAATCTTGATGCCTCTGACAAATCTAATGTGATTGCTTTATTTTCCTTCAAATGTTGTATCATGAGTATATTGTACTTTGTTTTCCCTCTCTCCTACTTAATGGAAAAAACAGTTTTCCAGTGTTGTATTTAATATTTGAACGGGCTGCCTGACCTCTGCATGTAATGACTAGGCCCATCAGTGCCAGAGATACTGGACAGCAAAAAGAGCCAGTTTCAGCAGCAAGGCTCCTTGCTGCTAAACCTTTCTCAAGATACCATGGGCTGTTTGTAAGTTCAGGCTTGCTCTTCTCCCGGCCTTAGAGTTTTCCTTATTACAAAGTATGCTGAAAATGCAAGAAGACATTGGAATCATTGATTCCTTTGAGTGGTTATGAAGATCATGTTACAAAAAACTGGTTTGAGCTGCCTTCACAGCATAGTTGTACATAAAAACACTCACATAGCTTAGAAATGCTTCAAAATCTGTGGAAAAATGCACTGTTTGCTGTAGAGAAACAAAGTATTCATACTACTGCCTACCCCAAAATAGATAGGCAATATTTACATGGATCTCTTGTTTCTCTTATATTGAAGTGCTTTCAGTACGGTATATTGAAAGCAAAAAGACTGAAGGTTGTAGAAGCATTGTTGATGCTTTTTTCTGGATTATCCTTATGCTAATTGTAGTGTACAAGTGTAACTGAGAGTCAAAGTGAATACTCAGCCACAGAGGAAGACAGGTTTTTCATCTTCTAAAGCCTATGACCATAAGCTAGTAATTTCAGAAGGAAGTCTTGGGCCAGCACCCATATTGAGAGGCTAAATAAGAGTAGCAGCAGTTAAAAAAAAGACCAAAATCCAATGAATCCTGAATTATCTGTTTTTCTTTAATTAATATTACAACATTCTGGGCTAGTTGTACTACCTTATCTTTAATTTTTTTTTAAACTAATAGTCAATATCCAGACTCATTAGTTACTATGCAATCAAAGTGTTTTAGAGTATATACACTTCAAATTTATCATTTTACTGTGTTAGCAGACAACTATTCCTATTCTGTGAGAGATGAAAGCCAAAGCAGCATCTCTCATTAACCTTCCTGTTTCCGTGCTGCACCACAGGACAGGGCAGGGTTGCATTACTGTGAATCCCTGGATGAGCATCATCCCACAGCAGTTCCTCTCTGTTATCCGAAGAATGGTGTTTTACATTTTGGATCTTGGCTGTAGGAAGACTTTTGACAGAACTTGTAGTCATGAGAGCTGACCACTGCTGGTATAAAGAAGTCCCATAAAGCTCTGACTTATCTCTAGTCTGTGGAATGACTCCTACAAGTCCTAAAAATATCCTAAAGTACACTTGGATTTTCCTTGGCCTTAGGAAAACTTTGGCTTTAGCCAACTCTATACCTTAGCAAAGGGGCATGCTAGAATTTTGTTTTTTGCAGCAGATTTTATTAGAACTCACCTGTTCCTCACCAATACAATCACCCCAAAGAACTTCTTCCAGCTAATATAGATGAAAGCAGGCTTGGCATCATTATAACCTAAGGTGAGGGGGAAATGGATGTCCCTCCACCTTCTAATCAGACTGGAGAAACAATGAGAAAGAAAAATTACTATTTCCTCTTTTCCAGTCTTGTTCCAAGTAGTCTTAGCTGAACACCTGTATGAGACTTCGGATGTGGGCTCCTTATTAAAGTCCATGCTCAACATACAGCCAGCAGCGATGACCCAAAATGGAAAAGAAGGCGATTTCTTATATAATTTTACCTGAAAAAAAAATACTCTGGGATAGGGAAAGGTGCTTTTTTTGAGAGCCAAACATCTTGACAGATCCACTGTGAAAGACGAGAAAACCTCCCATGCTTCCAAAAAGCTACAAGAGTAATTGAACAATTTGGGCTCACTGAGGTGTGGAGGGCACAGCTAGAGAGTGCTGGCACAGTTCTTCAGGGTTTGACAGCTCCTTGGGAAGAGTCTGTTTTTCAGTAAGCTGCTCATTAATCAGGATTCTCTGTAACACTTGGGATAGCCCCAGGGCCTTAATCAATTATCTTTTCTCAGTAGAAGGCTAGACAGTCTAGCAAAATACAACCCTGGTGCACACATCAGGTCACCTTCCAGCACTGGGTTGTGTTTTATGGGGTGTAAGTCTCTTCCTGGGTGCTATATGCAGTTGAACTAAATGTTTGTTTAAGGATAGCAAACAGTCAATAGCCAATAAAACATTATGGGCTTCCTGTTTAGGCAAAATAATATCTAAAAAATGGCTCATAAAAGTAAGTTAGTTCCCAAGAGTCAATGAGAAGAGGGAGGTGAGGCACCTTCCTACGGCAGCTCAGTGCCCTCTCAGGCTCAGCGTAAGGTGCCTACATCCCATCAGCATCTCCAGGGCTACTGATGGGGGACTGAGCAGTAGATTCCTCTGTCAAACAGCATCCCCTGAGTGCCCCCTGGGAGAGGATGGCCTCAGCCCTGCATCCCTACAGCAGCCCCAGATCCCTCTGCCAGCTGAGCAGCCCAGGCCCTAGGCAGAGCTGAACTGTCCATCATTTTTACCCTTCCTTTAGGCTACTATGCTGAAAAGAACAGATTTATGAGACCATATGGGAAAAATAAAAATAAAATAAAATAAAAAAAAAGAGCAGGGCTTAGTACCTCACCGGTGGCAGTCCTTGTGATGGTTGAATTTTATTCAATGACTTCTTATACAGTATGCATAAGCAGTCCCTCCTGAAGGTACTAATCCTCCAAACCCTCAGGGGAACCATCTTTATACAGTTGACTGTGAAGTCTTTGAGATATATGAACGCAATGGTAAAACAAGTGCTTCCAAAACCTTGGACGTATCCAATAGCAGAGGCAACAGTTCTGTCTGTATGTTTGCTAGACCCTATAAACCCTGATTATCTGGTCAAGCTATCATTTTTTATTTTTATATCAACGATTTATGTGCTTAGAAAATAAAATGTAATGAGAGATGTAAGCTCAATTACACAGAAGATCCTGAAGTCCTATGTCAAAAATCAAGCACTGCTACTACTTTCAGGTGTCAACATTCTGTATTGTCAAATCATTACACTTTGTGAAGCATATTTTTTGCTGAAGGCCTGTGTTGTACTACTTCTGAAACCATGCTAGTTATGCCCAAAGTTGAGGCACTGATATTTGTAAACACAGGATTCAGCTTCTTTCTTCAAATCTTGAATAATAATTTTTTTAATATGAGTAAATTCTCAATGGTATCTTGGGTTAGAGACGCAAACATCCTGTAGTTGATACGTAACTAATACCAAATATCAGTAATAACTAGTGGGCAAGGTTCTGTTACATTTACTTTTTCTGGAGTTTGGCTGTTGGATCAACAGAACCTACATTTTCCCACTCCACTTCTATAAAAAATTCCAGAGCTGAGCCACACACACATTTCCACTCACGTCTCTGTTTCTTCCCTTGACAGGAAAATGAAAGTAAGTTCCCTGATCTGAAGGCCTTGCTTGCCTCAGGTTAGGATCCCTAGGAAGCACAATATAATTTTCACTCCATTACGATGGTTTTTGCATTTGTGCAGCTTCATACAGCTTCAGTGAATTCTAGAGGGACTGAAAGTCAGTGATGTGTCTCACATCTGTTACTGTTGTGTAAGGATATATCATTACAAGGTTGGATGGCAGTAGTGCAAATTAATGTACAATGACAAAAACTGCTGGGGAAGTATAGATGATAATAGGTGCACTTAACAAAGAAAAACTTCAAGGGAATATACAGAAAAAAGATTTAAAATGTTTATAGGAAATTTCTTTCAAGCTTATCTTGATCAGGGGGCAAGTATTTTCCTCCAATTTTGAACATTATTATTTCATATATTCCACTCCTATAATTTGTTGTTGCATGGACCCTCTCATCTTGCTGAACAGTTAGTAACCAAAGCAGGGCTTTCCTCATATTCTTTGTAACAACTACTGTATTTTCAGGTATTTCACAATCTCATGTATAATAAGGCCATCAACATTTTCCTTAACAAGGGACACCTCATAGATCTTCACATCTATGCAATTCTAAGTCTTTTTCCGGGACATATTTTATAGACTTTTATATTTAATATGGTTGATTTTGATATAGAAGTATTTAATATCAATGTTTATATACAAAGGTTTTAATAATGACCCATAAATATAATATTATAAAATATAAAATGACTACAAAATGCGATTTCACACAATATAATTTCTAAACGTCATTGTTATATAAACATTTAATATAGTAATATCATATGTTTTATTTTATAGTATTTGTAATTTATTTCTCTGTCCAGAATAGTTGTACTTACTGCTGTTGATAGAGCTGTGGCACGAAGGCTTACTATCCCAGATCACCTGCCCAGCTTTGTGCAAGGGACCCTCTTCCCTACAGTTACTTTAGCTGAAACATTTCTCCTCTATCATACAGCTTGAAAAAAGTTTTTTGGCATTCAGAGGCCTCCTAAAAGGACTGCATCATCAGTCTTCATCTCATATAACATCTCACCACTTAGATTAAAAAAATCCTTTTAAACTCCCTGGACAGGTAAGCTATTCAAAGGTTTCAAAGCAATGTGACCACAGATAAAGTTACACCTTCAAACCAGTTACACTTAATTTGACTTAATATTTTCTAATTTACCGCAGCAATATGAAACTGTCTTTATTTCTACTAGTGATCTTCCACTGAAAGATTTTGTATAATGTCACAAATATTTACTGCTTTAATTTAGAGATTGTATGTAAAGAGCTGCTTGTCCTCTTCTGCAGCTTTGATTATCCATGAAGTATTAGGTTGGATGAACTTTTTCAATCTTAAGCTGGATAGCCTTACTTTTGCTGCCTTTTTTTTTTTTTTCTCTCCTCCCCCGCCCCTTCCCACACGACCCCCCACCCCCCCCCACCCCCCCCACCCCTGATGGCTGGGTGAGAGAAATACAGCTTGTTCTTTCCATTGGCAAGTGACTAGTAATATCAATATGAATGATATTGACAGTCTGAATGGTTTTGGTAACTGTATTGGTGTTAAAAACCCATGCTCCCCAAAACCCTAGCTCATTACTTTAACGATGATGGTTGGAATAATGGAAATTCAAAGTATTTGCTGTGATTTGGAAGATATTTGGTTTTGTTTGTTAAGTAACACAGCCACATGACATTAATGTGTTACATTGGGGTGGAATGTGTTTAGATGAATGATGAGAGTGATTTGACTCTGGGCCATGCAGTCTGTTTTGTCATGGTATCTGTTAGCTTTTGCTGATTTGTCACCAAAGGTTTTTATAAGATACTATAAAGTCACTGTGTCCACAAAGATGTTGTAAATGTGGAACTGAGGTAATTCCAAGTGTATTGTAGATCAGCTCAGTGGAATATGGTACTTCAAACACACCATAGAATACACATAAGAAAACAAATAAATTGAAATTTTGGGGCTATGAAAGAGACTGTTGGAGGAAAATGCTTTACAGGTTTATCCAAGATGACACCTTCAGAAGCAGTTGGTAGCTTTGTTTTACAAATCCAATGCCCTTTCACTAGACACAGAACAGTAAACTGCTGGTAACGTTTTGTTTTAGAAGGGTGCTCTCTTTGGTTCTAATAATGATGACAACTTTACTTTCTAAGGTTTTGTTCAAATAAACATACACTTTCTATACCACAGTGTGGTGACCAGAAAGTCACCAGCAAAAGTGGCAAAGATTAAGCAGGCAGTATAAGATCTCAGTTCAGTTTGAGTCAGCAGTATCTTCCTCTTTATGTCCAAATACTGCTGTTCCAGACTTCTGAAGATTTATCCCAGCTGCTTGTATAATACATTAATTTATTATTATCATACAGAATATGTATAGATAGTTCTAAAACAGCAATTGTTTTCAGAGAAACCACATAGAACAACGTAGAAGACTGTAAATTGTTACTAATCGATATGGTAATAAGAGACTTCTAGTGCAAACCCCTACGCATGACCTGAATTTACAATGCATGAGGACAAAAGAGGATTAATATCCTGCTGACTTTCTGTGATTTTACCATCTTCTAGAAGAAGCAGTGTTGATAAGAAAGTGTTAAAGGACACTGCTTATTTCATACGGAATCTAGTACTACCTTTTAAGAAGTAAAGTGTTTGGCTTTTCAAATGAAGAAGTGTAAATAAACATACAGATTTAGGCCAATGCTTTTCATGGTCAGGTTAAAAACAATCTTCCCCTTTCATTATCTGTCAGGATTATTTCACAATTTTGCTCTAGAAGTGATAACTCACACCTTTTAGCATTGGTCACTAATCAATAGATTAGGTGGCTGGAATAATGTTGGAACCTTATGATTCTGGGCTTTATTAAACTAAAGAAAAAAAAAAGTCTTTTCATTCTTTTTTTCTTATGCTCTGAGGGCAGACAATGTTACTGGTGTGTCCTATGATTATCATCCTATATTCATCTGCACTCCTAAGTCTGTACCATAAATCCAATTTGTATCTGTGGATTCATACAGCGTGAGATTTCAGTGTGACTGTAACAGTGTCAAATAGAAAAGAATGCAACCTCTTATTTTAAGAAATCTTGGTCTATTATAAGTACATCTTCTATTTAAGAAGCAAGATGAATTTTTTTGTCCTTTCTATTTTGCAATCAGTCAATATGCATTCCTCATTCAGTTACACAGACTACTCTGACCTAGAGATTTAACATCATAAACGATGAATCAATTTGTTATTTTAATTACAGTAACTTCTAGAGTCATTAACATAGACGAGGTAGGAAAGCCTTACTGTTCTTATTATTATTGCCTCTATTTTGCAGAGCACTTCCTGAGTTTGTCCCAAGCCTTGAGGAAGTCTGTGGCAGAACCAAACTTTTTGATCAGAGTAATTTCCATAACATGCTTTATGGCTTTTGACTGTAATAAACATTGATTGCCTGTAAAAAAACAATAAGGGGCAAATGTGAAAAGTAATCTTAGCAAAATGGTTTTTATGACTCTGGCAACATATAAGCTTGCTTTCATATGTGATTTGCAAGAGTTGGAAGCCAACCACCTGGACTTTTCCAGCAATTTGAACTACTAAGTGAGACAAAAAGGGCAAGTCAACATGTACAATACTGAACCTCGACTTTCCTTGTGTTTATTTTTAAGTGATGTAAATCACAGTGGGTATCAAATTATTTCTTATGGAAAAGTTCAGTAAGGTTTTAGCAGAGTTCTCACCTAGATGCTTTAGCAGGATAAATCGACAGACATTTCATGCTTTGGTATATCATAAAATGCAAATTCCCTGGAAACTCACAGTATCAGTGACATGTTTTATCATTTACGCCACTGTCAGTCAAAAAAGACACCTGCTCCTGCATATGTACTCTTGCGATATTAAAAATAGAGAGGAAAAAAACAAGAAGAACCAATGGAAATATGGTTTTATTATCATAGGTCTGTTGGAGCTTTTCCCTGCTGCTTCTTTGGTGTCTTTGCACTACCAACTATTAAAATTTCATGAGTGTTCCTTGTACAGGATACAATAAAAAGATGTAGACATAAGTGTGTATTTCTACCCTTACTAAAGGTGTTAACTAAAAGGTAAACAGTATCAGTAAATGTCAGAAAATCTCTTTACTTAAAAGCTATTACCCAGGAACAAGCAATTAAATGCTATTTAGAACTGGTTGAATACTCATCATTTTATCTTCCTCATACTGAGGCTCAAATCCATCCTAGATTTTCAGAGAAATGACTGCAGAAACAGGGATAACCACATACTTTTATGCTTCATTTTAAAAGTGTTACTAGGATTAATTGCTGTGAGTGCAATGCCATCTGTCAGTGTCCCACAACAACATATCATGAAAGCATCCAATTAACAAACTCAGGATGCAGTTTAATTAATCAAATGTGAAGCATGAGATTTAAGACCCCTTATTTCTCTATTCACTTCAATAATCCCTTATTTCATTTAATATGGTGTCATCTGAGCCCACTTTGTTCTGCTCTTTGCATTATCTCACCTTTAGTTTGCATCTCCAAGTTGCAATTAGAAAACAATATTTTTCCACAGTTTTATGCACTTTGCCTATCATATATACCAAAAGCTAATTTAGAACTATGGTAAGTTGTCCTTTTATTCAAAGTAGGACCTAACTAAAAAGTTTAATTATATTTTTCACCTTCACATTTGAAAGATCAAAATATTTCTGGCTATTGCTGCCTAGGCTTTATTCACTTACAGGTTCAAATGGCAACAAATTGCATTAAGCACAGCAATAACCTTCATTCGTTACCTTTATTCCTCTAAAGAAACAGTCTATGAGGCTCTCTGTGTTTGCCTATGTACATTTGTGATTCAGTGGAAGTTCATTGTGTTGGAAGAAAATATTGTGAAAATTATTTTTGTTTGGATTATTTTTTTGCACTCTGAGTTGTTCTTTTTCATAACAAATGTTAAATAACTTCACTAATAAATACATTTTTGTTCTATAAAACTGCTGTCATGTGACAGAATATTTCCAAAGCACATATTTTTCCTGGTGGTGATGGCACAAATTTTAAACATGCTCAACTATTTGATCCTGTAAGAATGATTTTATAGCTTCTCCTTTTGTTCAAGTGGTCAGTAGCAGCTACTTATTCTATCTCATCTTTTCATCCTGCTGCTGTCAAAATGATCACAGTGGAAAATACGTCTTTCTAAGGATGCTGTACAAGGACAGAAAGAACATTTTTGTATCTAAAATGTTTGTTTTGAATGGGCTGGTGCTGGTTCACTGTGAGGTAATAAGTGGTAATCAGAGTACTGAGGAAGATACCTGGCCCCCAAAGCATGAAGATACCTTTTCAAATCAAACATATTGATTACTTTTTACATTAATTACTGGTCTGTTTTTTTCAGCATTTGTTTGCAAATAAGTCCAGAAATATATTTTTTAAAAGTAAAGACCAAGAAATATAGTGATTAAAATGACCTTTTGACACTTGCAGCCATCATTCATCACTCAGCATCTATCATAGCTAAATGTTACATAGCTGTATTAGCACCCAGAATGGAACAGCGGGTGTTTGCATTGCATCCTGGAATTAGGGCTATTGTGACAAAAGTCATTCTGAATGTCCTTTGACCCCTTCCTAATCTATGCCAATTGCTGGATCGATATTCTGGGAAAAAAATAGTAATCAAACTCACATTTGAATTGACACTGAAAGGGTTCTCGCTCACACCCCTGAATGCTGGCACCCTGAGATCAGTGTGGAACCCCTAAATCTCATTTCCATGATCTCTCACATATACATGTTTTTGATCCTTTCAGTGACAGTGTTTGTGAGTAGTAATAAAATTACAGGCTACTTTGTACACCAGCATGTTTAAAATACAAGACAAGATTGATGAATGACTGTGGGGAAAGCTGACCTAAATTCAGCCCTGTGATCAATATTACAGATTGGGTTGGTAAAAAAAAAAGGATGTTTAAGAAATACAACTTGCTGGTAAGCAAGACTTAATTGTAGTTCTGTTTCTTCCCTGGTGTTTTAGAGTATGTTTTTCAGGAGAGAAGTGATATCTTCTATTTCTTGCCATGCCACCCAGCTCCTGCATAAAATGATCACTGAGTTTCAGCTCTTGACCCTCAGCTGTGTTCCCTTTGTGCTGAAACATACAGATCATATTTTTAAAGATGGTTCCCTAACCTTTGAATGCAAATTCCTTGTTTTTCCTTTGTTATTGAAAAACTTCTTCCAGTGAGAACACATGAAGCTGGCAAGGTGATGACAGCATCAGGCCTAGAAAATGCCCAGCTATTTACCAACATGTGATGTGACTAAATGAATACAATCTACCCTTGCAAACACATAAATGAATAAGCTTGTGTACTGTTTTTCCTCTTCGGCATTTTGTCACAAGTTTCTAAATAGCTGTGAACTGTTGGTGCATGCTACTGTAGGCTCATTTTCACATTTGCTTCAATGACCTTTCCCTTTTGCCCTCTGCACCATTAAGAAGGGTCTGTGCTCAGGCTTTCTCAGAAGGTTTTTTATTCACTCATCACTGCAAAAATTCAGTTCTGCAGTTCTCTAATATTTCTCAGAAGAGTAATTGTAGAAATCGTAAAGGTCTTATCTCATATGGAAAAGGAAATTTACCAAAAAATATAAGCCATTCAAGCAAACCAAAGAGCTTAATTTACAAAGGAATATAGTCATGGCAATTAGGTGCCAGAAAGGGACACACAGGTGGGGCTGTGGTCCTAAAATCACCCCCTCAGTTGCTGCCTGGCTGAGGGCTGTGGAGAAGCGCTTGCGCTCTGTCAGTGTGGTGTTACTGGTGTTTGTATGTCAAATCACCACTGCTCCACAGCCACCACTGGAGCACCCTAACACATGTAAGACACCACCAGGGAGGATACTTTTGGGGTAGGAAGATATGTTCTATTTTTCCCAGTAGCTGGGGGGGATGTGGGAGACATGATCTGGGCTCTGACACCATTCACAAGCTATGACCCCAGCCGATGGGTACTCTAAGCAGCCACCAAGGGATTTTCAGCTGTGAAGACCTGCAGTCACAGGAAATCCAAGGGGAAAACATCTGAGCGGCAGCATCGATAAATCAGGGAAGTTCTGGCCCCACATTCCTCTTTGTGCTTGAAAAGGTCAAGTCACTCTGATGTGGAGACGATAGAGGGCAAGTAAAGTAAACACGAGTCCTCATGGTGCTTGCTCTCACGGAAGAACAGCTCACAGTCTCCTGCCCATCAAGTCATGTTCACATTCACACAGCCTTCATCAGCTCACATAAGTGGGAATTGTATAGATCTAGGCACAGACCTCCCTTGGCCAGTCCAACATGGACCAGGCACTTCTCCTCCACCTTGGAGAGACAGGGAGCTCCACCAAACTTCCTAAAGGATGCACTCTTGCATTGCAGTGCAGGGCAGAACACCAAGGCCAAAGGTGCATTACTTGTACTTCAACATAGTCATGAAACAGACTCTAACCCAGCAGTGCTGGATCTCTCAAGAATTAGAAGCACATACAAACTCAGTTAATAATCAGCAGATCTAGTGTCTTGTGCTTGTCAGGGAATCCTATTTCCAGTAGATCTCTTCTCCCAATATTCCTAATATTTTGCACTTACTTCCAGACCAAGACTTACCATACTTACCTTCTGAGAGACAATAAAACAGTGTAAAGCAATGTGTTTGGAAGTGGAGTTGAGTTTTATTTCACTGAGATGACAGTTAAACATAAAACCTGGGATCTGGCTTTCCCAGAGAACCCACATGACTCCTTTGTCAAAAAACTCAAAAAAGGGTTTGTTGGCAACACACATGTTTATTTTCACTCTATATTCATATGATACCACATGTAAGTATAGATACTTCATACAGAAATTTGACAGAGATGTTAGTGATTTGATTGCCTTTTACTAATGGTAAAAAACAGAACACACTAGTCTTTAGAAGGAAAAAGGTCATCCAGAAAACCTAATGGTTGTAGAAGAGAGAAGAAAAAAGCGTAAATGTAATGAAAACGCTGATATGACATTATTCTTCACTAATCATATAAAGGGCAACACAGGCTTTTGAGGGTAAAACATAGTATTTACTAAAATATTGCTTATATCTGCTATTGTATACCTATGAAGAAGAGATAAGTCATTAAATTCCAGTTTACCACTAGCAGAAAATCAAGATCATCTTTGAAGCAATAATTTTAATATTTCATATTTTAACTTGTTTTTGCAACCCATCGATCTTTATACGAGGCTCATAAAATGACAGTGCTTGGTGTTTGTCAATGACTTGCGATGCTCAGTTTTTATGTCAATTTTATAAGCTCTGCACTGAAGTGAGAATAGGAAGATACATATATATCTCTTACTGTCAATGCAAGTGACATAATGTTTAAACCTGAATTTTCCTGCTCTGCTGATGGGCAGGAGTCTGCAGACTGTTTTTCCTGACTGATTGGAGGATCGTGTTTGTTTGGGTGACATGTCTGCTGGAGGAAGAATGCAAAATCTGGTTTGGATGCAGCTTCCTGAGAGTCATTTGCTTCTTCCATGCAAGAAGATGACACTTTTGCAATTCATCAAAGTTTAGAGGTGGTGGAAGGATTTGCTTGGTTATCTGGTCTGTAATGGACATTTAGTAACTATAGAATGGAAGGTCAAATTGAGAGCTTAGAGAAAACATGGAGAAAACACCCATAATGCTTATCCTTTTCTATATACCACATACTTTTGATGTTATAGACACTGGTTTATTTTGAATAACAGAAGACCTCATGGAAGGGGCCCCATTCACTAGCAAGCTGAATGTGAATTTGAAATGGAAATACAGCTGGCAATCAGAAGGGAGAAGGAGGATCTCCCCCTGGTGAAAGGAAAAGAAGAAAAGTGCAGATAGATCATAGCCTCAGTGCTATACTTTATTCTTTATTTCATTTTTCCAATTACCTCACTGTTACCAATTACCAGAAAAACAATACAACTTATAGTTGAGGAAAATGGTACAGCTAACGATTGTGATATCATCATTTCTTACCATAACATGGATGGACATTGATTTGATTCCGATCAAAGGTGTACTAATGTAAATACCAAATATAAACTAAATTAATATATTTTATATTGAAGTCTGTGTATCTCAGCCCATATGAAATCAGAAACCAAAATCTGCTTTTGTATTGTGAAATCTTACCATGCATTGATTTTTTCCCATATTTAGCTAAGAAGACAAACACAAATTTGGAAATGTTTGTGCATGTGTTCATATTGTTATGGTGCTTCTATGAATATAATCAAAGCTTACTCCACAGTTCTCCAAACACTGCATAACCAGAGAGGTCAGAATGCTGATATATTGCTCATGGACTCTTTAGACTTATCCCTCTAGGCTGTAGCTTTTCGACAAAAGCATTTCTGTTGCCAGCAACCTGAAAGAACATGTGTTTGTCTCATGTTTTCCATAGCCAGCGATTGGGATTATGGATTCACCATGTCATAACAGCATTGGTTTCAGCTCAAATCAGGAAGGAGCACATTTAATGCTCAAGCCATTCTAAAGTGAATTTATGGAATCATTTTGCCACAGTCAACAACACAGTAACAGCTTTTCCTCCCCTTTTTTCTTTTCTCCCGTGATATGTGCATTGTGTACCCTCCAGCCATTTAGTTATCTTTGTTCTTTCTCTGGGCTTCCTTCCCCTCCCTTTTTCCTTTTTTCCTTGCATAACTGAGACATCACTGTGCTTTAGTTCTCTTTGCATTCAGAATCAGTTAGCCATGGCACAAAACACTAAAGACTAAGAGCAGAGAAACACGATTATGGTAGGACAATATCCTGCTTTGGACAGGCTTCAGAACAAACTCTGATATTTAATGAATCAATATATAGTCACCATGGCAACCTTCAGTGCTCACGTTTGACCTTGTAGCCATGGAATCCTTCCTCTAAGAAAAAGGCAAACAAGGGTGTTTGCTGCATAGACCTTCATACCTGTGGTCAAAACCTGAACACAGTCCTAAAAACAAAGTCCTGAACAGCCTAGCAACATCTGCAGTGTGATTAGTGTAAGAAAAAATAATGCATTAAATTGTAGCTCCATGTTTGGAATGTTTCTTTGAGGTCAGAATTATGGAGGCAAATTGGAATTTTAAGTATGTTGGAATCAGATTCTGCCTCTATAGAATGAGTTGCAGGAAAAAAAACAACAGAAGACACTGTCTTTCTGTCTCTCTCCGTGTCTACTATGTTTTATTATAACACCTTGAATCATGGATTTTGGAGGAGGCATTAGCAATCGTAATGAATTTGCATCGTGGCTAATCTTGAGTTCTATGGTATCTTGTGCCGGCAAGAAGCTGAGCTGTTGTCAACTTTTTTATTCCTAGTTTGCAACAGTTAAGAGTACACTGTAATATATGCTAAAAGCAAATGGTAACAATCAAGAGCTTGTGGGGGTAACAGTGCTACCTCCACTGATGCTCCTCTAATCATTGCCTCCACTGACGCTTTGAGGCTAAAGGACCCATAAAAGTGTAAGCTGCTCAAACGACACAATGACTCTTGCCTTGTTATTTTGTGATATTCACCATATGCAGGCAGTAGAGTCGCATCTTGTTTTATTAATGCCTCTCTTGACATACAGCTACTTATTATTTCTGATTGTTAATTTTTATGAGCTTTCTTTATTTTTTTAATTACTGACACATGGCATATTATGGCTGCATTCTCTTGCAATTGCGCTGTTTGAATGCATAAAAAAATAAAAGCTTGTATTAGGCCCAGGGACACTTTAAAACATCATCTAATAAAAATCTTTAATATGTAGTTCTTGCTTTTGGGAACGTTTACGTACAGCCACTTTATGTTCTGTTCCCTGGTGAGTCTTGGGATGGAAAGATATCTGACCTCAATATCAAGCAGTTTATACTGCTTGGTCTTTTTATTCTCTCCAATTTTAGATTTGTTTAGTTATGAAAGGATTGTACAAATCAGAAAAGTGCGACAGACAACTGGAATCACTGCCTTTCAGCTGAGGAGAGAAGTTCATGCTATGGATTGGCCAGTTTGCTGGGTGAAAAAGGGTACATGCCACAGCAGAAGTGAAGATGGATTTTCAAATGACAGGAGCTAGGAGGTGATAGAACCTGTGTAAGTTATTATGTGTTTATCTTACTTGGTGCTCACTTTCTCTAAATATACCTTTTGACCAGCCTTAATCTAACTAATTTTACATTTTCTGCTTTTAGAAAAATTCCCACTATAATGTGATTACTCTTCAGGCTAAGAAAAACATAAATTTAGGGGGAAATATTTGATTTCTGATTAAGTTTCCAAGTGATTTAGGCACTTTCACAGATTTTACTTACCATGTTTATTCCAGCTTTAGGCTATATCTGTCTAGATGCTTACATAGTGATACACTCTAAAGGTGTGAACAATGCTGAAATACTAAATATAGTAGCTTGGTGATAGGTACAATATCCAGATGTTGGAACAGGCTGCCCAGGGAAGTGGTGGAGTCATCATCCCTGGAGGTATTTAAAAGACGTGCAGATGTGGCACTTAGGGCCATGGTAAAGTGGTGGACTTGACAGTGTTAGGTTAACGGTTGGACTCAACGATCTTAAAGGTCTTTTCCAACCTCAGCAATACTATGGTTCTATGTTTCTATTAGGAGTAGGGTGCTGAGTGTTATGCATTAAGTAGGCCTAAGGCACTAAGATCTAAAGACTCTCTGTTGTCATTTGCATCTTCTTTCTGAAAAAGAAAACTTCATTTGAAAATTTTGTAGATGAAAGAAAAATCTTCATGATCTCTTCTGGCCCTCTTGTGTGCACACATTCTGTCAAATTTTTCTACTAGTTTCACACCAGTTGCATTTCTTCAGAGTTGCTTCATGATTAGCTAATTGCATACTCAATATTAGCCTGTGTGAGATTTACTTTGTGTATAATTGGAAAAAAAGCAAAAACTAGTGATGAGCGGTTCAGTAAAAACCTTTTTTCTCTAACAAATAAGACAAATCATATCAAAGAAACCATTTGTAAGACTTTTGTGTCATTTTAGAAACAAAATTTTGCTATTATATGCAAGGTTTTTAGATCCATTTAAGTAAAGTACATAATCGAATTGTGTGCAGCTTTCATGGTTTTCTTCTGCAGTTTAGGCTTTGACACTTTCCCCCAGTTTTTAGCACTAAATAGTGCCCTGATACTGGTTTATATTAGATTGCAATGTTTTGTTTTTGAGTCCTCGCCTTTTTTTGATTAAAATAATTTACGTAATATGGCTACAGTTACAGGATTTGACCTTCCAAATGACTGTGCTCTTTCCAAAAATTAGTCCAGTTGGCAAGAAGAATATGGCTTCAAATCAAGACCCATGTTTTATGTCAGACTGCTTAGCTCTGTGATGAGCTAGCAAAGCTGGGCCAGGCTGAGGCCAGGCTGGTGAGATACTGTCGGTATGGAGGCTCCTAATGGTAGTGCATCACACTGATATCAGATAGGTTTGAGGTCCTCAGGGGCAGGAGGGCTACCAAAAATCAGAAAGGAAATCAGAAGAGTATGGCAAAAATTTTCCTTATTCAGTATTTTTAACACACCCGAAGGGAAAAAAAAATATGCAAAGAGGCAACACGAACTTGCACTGTTCTATACAGAACTCTGACAGAACCTTACATCTTTCTTTCAGTTCATATGAACACACAAATCTGCTTTTGTCTAAGTGCTGGGAGGCCTTTACCATACTTCATCTGCTCCACCCAGCAAGACAAACTAATGGGCAGAGCCATCCACCAAGAGCTGCTATCAGTGTTGTCAGAAAGAAACTCGCTCCTCCCTTTCTTCTGTGCTACATATGGAAGAAAGTGGTGCCTAAGAAAGGGATGTATTTCTGTATACTAGGCTGGCTTTTGCAGGAAGAAGTGTCTGTCTTCTCCACAATCATGGCCCACAGACCACCAACCAAACCTGGGAATCTTGGTAGTCAGTAGGAATTAGGGACAGGAAGAAAATCTGTGACGTAAAGATCTTAAGTGTCTTGATTCTATGATTCTGTAACACTTGCCAACACTGAAAAGTGCCCAGAGAAAAGAGCTGAAAGATGCTCAGTTTAGCTCAGTTTAGACAGTGTGAACACAGAACGTTGTTGTTTTCAGAGCACCTCAGAACTGTCTCCTGCCTGTACTGCTCTTTGCTGCTTCAGATATGGTGTTAAATTGAACTGATTGTGTCAGGAAGAAGATAGGGGAAAGTGGTAGTCTGAAGACCTTTACTGTCAAACTGTTCAGTTTTTATATACCCTGCTGCAGAGAATCTTCTCAATATTACTTTGCCAGAAATATGATCTCTAAGAGTGGGAGATTATGGTTTCTCAGGGTCAAAGCTGTACAAGTACAGAGAAACTAATCTCTTTTGTGGCCACAGGGAAGCCTGTTGTCCACAGCAAGGTGTCTGACTTGAATACTGGTTAACCATTTTGTGATGGGAAACTTTTCTATGGTAATCCAGTCTGAGGTGGGCAAACAAGAAAAACAGGAATCATATCATCTACTGTCCTGCAAAGAGGCAAACTCTTGAAAGAACAAATGCATCTTAGAGTTTCTTCAGAACACACTTCACTGAGGATACAACTCACCTGATTAGCTAATAGTTCATTATTATGGAACAGAACAATGTCTTATCAATAGCAGTTATGACAGTTTATATCATATTAGCATACAGAGCTGCACAGGCTGTGGTGCCATCAGATTACCCAAAGAGAGTTGAAAGAGGCATTGACCCTGTAAGGAGAGGCACTGGCAAATTGGTGTAAATCCAGTAGGATGGAGATGGTTTGGAACCTGGAGAAGATGACTTATGAGGAGATGCTGAAAGCTGTGGGTTTGCTCACCCTGAAGAAAAAGGATGCAGGAGGCATCTAATCATTAATCATTCAGCTGCCTAATGGCTGGTAATAGAGAAGGCAGAGCCAAACTCCTCTCAGAGGTCTCTCTGAACATACGAGAGGCTCCTCATGCAAGTTGTAGCACAGGAAACTGACTAGAAAAAAGGAAAATTTTTAGTGGTGGTCTTAGCAGGGGAGCTCTAGAGGTCCCTTGCAACAGAAAGTATTCTAAGATATACGTTTTTTCTTATGTAAATAGAATAAGTCCATTTTGTTTCTGTTTTAGTACTGGAAAGATTCTTGGTACACTGCTTGGTACAAAGCAGTATATCTGCTGCTTAAACTTCCACTTGATAAACCATTAATACTTGGTTTTAATTTATTCTTCTCTCTTTGATATTAGAATTACCATATAGCCCCTCAATACATGTTCCCTGAGCATCAAAAGTGCTGCTGCTTTGAGATGGATTAGAAACATCTGTAAGGTCTCTGTTGCTCAGGATTTCAAAGTCTGTGCTGCTGAGAAGCGTCATTTAGCACCTGAACTGCCTGCTCAGTTGTAATAATTCATAATCTTCCTTCTCTTACTTCTTATCTGTATGTTCTTATTCTCTAAAATACAATTAGTAGGTTGCTTGCTAACAGAGAAGGGTGTTTGGGATGGTCAGTGAATGATGGAATGATGGGGATGTGGAAAGGCTGACATAAATGAGATAGGAAAAGGAAGCATGAAGCATGGGAAAAAGATGCAGAGAAACATACAGAAGACCTAAGTAGGAAATGCACTAACCTATCAAAATAATAAGAGCCGAAAATGGTGGCAATATCTGTCATAAGAAATGGAAGGAGCCCTGAAGCCTATTTAGCTTGCAGGAGATGGGACCAAGCATGTGATGGTTTGAAAAAGGGGTTAGGAAAGTTGGAGCTAAGGAAGACATATTCCTTCTAAGCCATAAAACTAAAAAGACCATTTTTCAGCATCACTTTCACGTGAGTCTCATACTACACTAGTGTGAGCTGAAGTTTCTCAGCTCTCAGGTCCATAAGAATGGCACAAGTATTGCTCAGTGTCTATGCATCTTGCAGTAGAAATGCACGTTTCTGCCTCTGTTACAATATCTCCCCACCAGCCCAGCTATGGCCATGTGGCTACAGAGGTCCCACAGGCTGTTGGACCTTTCCTGTAAACCCAGCTGGCAAGGATGCCTTGCACTATGGCCATGCCTCCGATTTGCTTTCCATCAGCCAGTGTGTAACCTGATGCTTTCCCAGGGCCAGCGCCAGCACAAGCAGGGCAGCACCATGTGCAGCTGAGATGTGACAGGGAGCAGCTGCTTTTGGGGCTGGAGAGACAGCTGCCCCGGGCACCAGCAGTGGTTGCACTCTCCCATTCCCCTGCAGGGAATGGAACTCTCCAGGGCTTTTCTTTCTTGCATGTCTGTCTCCCTTCCTCCCTCTTCCCCCTCCTGCTTCCTCCACTCTTCTCACTCCCTTTCCCACAGCAGAATAGTCCATGCCCCACATATGGTGGGAGGTGGGAGGTTTATCTTGGTTGCACAAAGAGAAATTTAGAACTGCTTCTACTTTTGCTTTTCTCAGCTGGATTTTGTTCCTTCTTACAGTTTCCACTTAGCCAAATCTGTTGTCTATCATCTTAAATTTATTAAATTTAACTGGCAACAAACAACTTAACGATGCCAGCCTTACACAGGGGTAGGAGAAACATTTCAGACAAGTGGTTACATTGACGAAAATTGTGCAGCTTTCAGCTGAGCCTGTGTTAAATTTGGCCATTAGTTTTACAAGAGCAAACAAAGATTTGCTTAGGAGCAACCCTGAATGCTGAAGAATAGTTTTGAAAAGATGTCCAGGAATTTGTCTGTCTTTATAAATATCCCCATATCAGACAGGTCTTTGTGCCCAGTTACGAGCAGTGGAGCCAGAGCTAGACACCTTTCAGATCACAGACCACTCGCCCTAGACTGTTCCTCCTCTGCCTCCGTGATGGCGGTGACTCGGAAGGGTGGTCTTTACATTGCCACCTTCCCAGCTGAGGCCAGAGCCTCCTAGGCTCCAATGTGGTGACTTAGGGAATCCCCAAGAAAAGCAAGAAACCCCTCTCACTCAACCATTTTTCTTCTGTTTGAGCAAAACTTTTATATCAGGTTAAAAAGAAAGTGTTACAAGGCCTGTTTTAAAAGACTAAATCCTGCCTTGGGAAAAATATTGAACAGCACCAGAACAGATTATACTTGAAAAAAATGCTATAATTTGCTTTAGCCAACTGAAGCCCAGCATTATAAAGAGCCAAAAAAGAACCAAAAATATTCCCTACAGGTTTCCCATTTATTTTTACTACCTTCAGCAGTTAATTCTGATTATTTTCATTGGACATGTAAAATCTAGACCTGTGTACTTCATGGAGAAGAACAAGAAACAGTGAAATCGAAAGTGCCGGTGTTTCTTTTGCCTTCCTTTCAGGCCTCTGGTGTTAGGATCTCATGGGCAGAGAAGGCAGAGGAAGCCATTTGCAGAGCATGACAAGGTTGCTCCTTCCTAGGTAGGATCAATGCTATGCATTCTTGAGTGCCATCTACTGGTATTTTATTAACTATTTACATACACAAATAGAAAGTGCTTCTGTAACGTCTGGTGCTAATCATACGGAGTACTACAGTATTAGACTTTGTGCTCCCAGGTATGTCCCAGTGGGATGGTTCCCATGTTTCAAAATCTAGTGCAAGAAACTGAATATCAAAATGTGTTTCTCAATGTAGAATGATAGGGGGGGGGAAAAAAAAAAAGCAACCAAACAATTTAAAACATAACTCAAGAAATTATATATTTTAATGTTACTCTTAAATGCAAGCCCTTTATCAGGAAATAAAATGCACTCACTACCTATGTATTTGCTTCCTTTCACTGGGAAAAAGAATTTTTCTTCAAACTAAATCTGAATGGCTTGTTTTCTTCAAGGAGAATACTAAATTAATTTTGTTCTATGTGCAATATTTTAGTTGATTCTCATTTCTGATTTATTAAATATTTTTTGTCTTTTTAAAAGGAAATTTGAGATAAGTGCTTTAGACAAAGAAGTCATTATAAAATGAGAAAATAATTTAGTACCAAAGAATATTTAATTCAATATTTTTGGCATTTTCAAAATGAAGCATTTAAATTTTATTCAATTGGTATGACACATCCTGAAATATTAAAAAAAACAAACTTTTTTTTTCCCTTGGTAGATGTAAGGTATGTGATGTTCATCTGACCATTTTGGTCCAGCCGCGGATGCCTTACTCTATTTAGGTTTATATCAAGGAAAAAAAGCAACTTAGCATAACAATGTTTTTAAGACAAAACTTGCATATTATTCTCCAAACTAAACAGCCAAAGTTCACTGAATATAACAAGAGCTTGAATCTTTGCTGCCACACTAGTTTTAGCATGATTCATCCAACAGGTGATAAAAACTGTAATTGAGAAGATTTTCAGCTCCAAGAATCCAATTTTTCACATCTGTGCTCCCAGCTTACCACCACTGCTGAGGAGATGGAGATGAAGCTATATTTTATTACAAGGCCAGACCTGTCAGAATAACACTCATTTAGTTTTCAAGTATTTTCAGACAAAAACTCCCAGCCAGATTTTAATCACCTCCGTTGCATTATGCCACTAGACTTGTCACTTCAGATGCCAGCAATGATGTCTGAAAGTGTGATGTTATAAGTAGAGTGCAAAGCGTTTTTATAATAATCTCCAGTCCTAGGCTACAGTGAAGATGTTTATGTTGGACTGAAGCTGAAATGAAGTCTTTCCAGCATTTCTAAACTGATTGAGTGGGTTAGTAAGAGGAGGGAATAGAAGGTCTATTATAACCCTTTTTTCCTTTGTTTTCCTGCTACCACTGTCTGACAATGAATCAAAGCCTTCAGTTTCACAGGGGCATAGCAAGACCCAGTTCTCATTGTTACAGAGCCACAGGAGAGAATGAAATGTACTAAAAAATGTATCTTTATTTCCTTACTGGAGGGATAGTAACAGACATCTTACAGGTAAATGAAAAAGGTGTAATATGACAAAACTTTTGAAATCAAAGTAATCCACAACAAATCAATAGCAAGCCTCCACTCGTTGCCGTACTAATACGTCTTTTTTTGGCAAGTCTGTAGCTGGCAACCCAAAGAGGGGATTAAAACAGCAGAAGCTACCTACTTTATTTTTCTCAAGGCTTATTTCCTCAAAGCCTCTCTGCTCTCCGGCCATGCTCCAGGGCTCACAGTTTCACCTGCCAGGCCTATGCCGACATGCCCTGATAACTCTCTTCCATCTCTTTTTTATGAAGGAAATGGTTTTCCGTATGTGTTGTTTAATCCCAAGCCCTGGAAAAGCAAGACAAACTCTCTCCAGCCTTCCAAATCCCAGTGGTCTGCCGAACATATTGTTTTCTTGGATTCTTTGAAGTTGTTTGTCTAAAGAATATAATTTCAGTTGTCATTATTTAATTTTATGATGATTTCTCTTAATAATCTTTCTTGATTCCATTCCATAAAGTTTCCCATCATTATATTGCATAAAACAACCCCTAAATCATTTGGTTTAGAACATTTACTTGAGACGAAAATAACATTTTAGTTGTTCCCAATCTGCTCTATGTCTGAAAAGTTCTGTCCCTGGGCAGTTCTTTCTCTGTGATAGCTTGTTACTGGAGCTTTCTTGTACAAATTTTGAGATTCGTGTATTTTACAGCTATGCCCATGGTGCTCATTTTTGTTTACCTTCTTATAAACTGTCATGCATTTCAGCCTTCCTGCTGTTAAATCTTTTGTGTTTCTAAGCATTGCAATCCTGTTTTCCTAATAAGCTGCATTTTGCTGAGCGGGGAGGGTTTGTTCTGTAGCAGCACACCTTGAGGGAAGCAGGCATCTAGGTGTGCAGCAGGCACCTTTCAAAGGCAGCTGTGTTGTCCTTTTAAGACAGTAGCTGACAGTCTGTATGACTCAGGTAGCTCTTCTTTCATCACAGGTGTTGTTCTGTCCTTTAAACCGCTCAGTTATGGGTCCTACTACCTTATGAGTTGGCTTTGCTGTTAGTATAAATGGGAAGAAGACCCAAGCATTGAAGCCCACCTGAGAACCAGCCCTTGATGTCCTGTGCCTCTGCTCATCAACATGTTGATTGCACAGCAATTAATCTTGAAGTCTGATAAAGCCAGTGAACACTGCCATTCACATTTGCTGCCTCACCATACTAATCTGGGAAGAAACACCAATGTGCCCGTGTGTGCATGGTGCGAGGTTACCATCCTGATCAAATCCATGGTGAGGCTTGTCATCTCTCCTGTTTTGTCTTCACCTTCCTAAGCACTCAGTAAGCCTCTGCAGTGGTAGCCATGTAGTAATTTGTAGTGCTTCTAGCCAAGGCCCAACCAACTTCTTTCCTACCAAGTGAGACTGGCTTTATCAGTAACATAAATATTGTTAAGAAATCATTTCTAGGAGAAGTATCATTCCTTCTGCAGCTCAAAAGTAAGCTGTGTTTCTCCATAATGATGCCAGTACTCCACCACTAAAAAGCCTGCAGGTCTCCGTTATTTGTTTGGACAGAAGACTTAATTTAATCAGGCATATTCTTAACTTGCTTCTCCTGAGCCACAGGGATGTTAGCAAACAGCAAAAGCTTCCAAAATCCTCTGAAATGCCCAGATAGCCTCACAAATGTAAGATGACAATGTCCATGTTGGAGGTTTTTACTTGTTTCTTGAGTTTTACTTTTTCTATTAAGCCATTAGGTAAAGCAAAGAGGCTTGGGAGCAGATATGTTTCAGTCTATTTACTGTGCTTAGCAAGTGAATTAATTTCCTCCTACTGAAATTGTAATTTCAGGACAATTAATCTTGCTACATCTTGGAACAGTAAACATTGCTGTTCATTTTCAGCTCCCTTTCTGTATGTGATTCAAATGTTTTCTTGAAATGTGGCTGATTTCCTGCAGCTCTTACTGTGGCATAAGGCACCACCAGATTGCAGAGGGTGCTACAGGGTGGTCATCTCAAGGCAATCTTCCAGATGGAGAGAGACAGTGATCTGGAGAGGTGGCTGATATCTTTATTGTGTAGTTAAACATTCACCTGCCCTCAGCAGTTGGTAACAGACAACTGATGGTGGGAGTTACAAGAGTGAAACAAATGATTTACCCTTAAAACCAATACATAACCAATTAAAGGAATTTTTCACTACCCCAATTATGGAATCTAGAAACCCTGTTTTACCTAAATAGGATACCATTATCAGGAAAAGCAATGAGGAGTGCCAGCAACATCAAAGTGTAAGACTGTACTTTAATGTAAGATATATACATTTCTACCCTGTGACAATTCTCCCTAACAAACAGTAGAACTGGAACATCAAATATTAATAATGTTTAGAGAATTAAGTGCAGTCAATCCATAGACTATAAAAACTGCAACAAGGAAAAAAAAATGTTAGTAATTTTAAATAATGGATAGATTCAAATAAAGCCTAATCTGCTCATAGATATTATGGGAGAAAAATATGCCTAAACTGTCCTTGTTAATTATTAAATTATAAATTACATGTCTGCTGTTAGATTCCTATGAAAAAGTACTACAGTATGGTCTATGATCAACCTAAGCAGTCAGTGACATTTCAGATGCTGCAAGGATCCTGCCTCCAGCTGCTGGTGCAGAAGCGTGCAGGGCCCTTGTAGGTGCCATATCTGCCAGCCCCATATGGATGTCTCAGACACCCTGGAGCACATCAAGGGATGCTAGATGCCTTTGTTTAAACCTATGAAAAAAATGTCAGCTATCTCATTTGGCCTTTAGTTATATACCGTGCAGGACATGAGTAGCTCTAAATCTTGTGCCGTATCTGCCATATGGATGTCCTGGAGAGCTGTATGGTGTCACAGATGCTACAAGACACCTCAATGGAGCATCCTAGGCCCCTCATCAGCTCATTGGAGCACAGGGAAGAATTCAACAGATCAACCAGGCTCTCTTAGGAAGGCAAAACTCGCTCTGACCTCCAGACAGATTGTCTCCGATTTATTATTTTTTTACATTGACTGTGAATTTTTCTAGTGTTTCCATATTACAAGTGAACATAGCATACAGTAACACTGGGCAGAAGTATGCTGAGAACTTTAAAAGTCATTCTAAGTTATCCAAACCTTGAAATTTGAGAATGTGAGTTTTAAAATGGTATTTGAACTTCAATATTATGCCATCTATATCTCATTAGTCCTGCCAATCTGGTGTCATTTTTCTTACTACAGCCTCAAAAACCCATTTTAAAGATGTTATTTTTTAAAAAATAAAGTCACAAAACAGCTATTAGAAGTGATAGTGGGACTGGCATAGGGGGACAACAGTTACAATGCAAAAATCCATACTTGTGAAGTTTTATCAAAACATACCTAGGTATGACAGTTGATGAATTAGTCTTTTTATATTGTAAATGTTGTTACTACTGTTAGTTTTCAGTGTTAACACTGCTCTTTCTAGATGGTATTCAAGATGGCCAAGACTTAGGGGTGCTCTGCAATTTCTATTTCCAAGTTGGCAGTGAAGTTGGCAGGGAGTATGAATGTAGCTGTCATTTCAAAACTGATTGTCTTCCTGTGTTCTTTGATTGCCTAGAATGATGCCTGTCTGATCACAGAACATGCCATTTGTTTGTAATGTTGCTACAGTTACCACATTCAGAGATTAAATAAACAAGTTAGAAACTATATGTACTACAGTAGTCCAAGGAACTGAAATTACCAGTTTGGACAAGCTGGACAATAGATGTTTAATTGCAACAGCAAGCTAGGAATATTAGCAGCACAGTTTATAACAGATAGTTGATTTTGGATTGTTACAGAATGTTAGCTTCAATTTTTGTTAGAATTTTTTCTTTAGTACTCAGAAGTTACTACTGCTATTTATACTCTGAAAACTAGGTTTCTTTAATGCTTCTGGAAACTCAGAGATGCTTGTTAAATACTGTGTTTATGGAGAACTCCTGTACAGCATGGAAAGATTCACAAATTTTTGAAGTTTAAGAATCTATCATAAAACAACAGTTAACAAACTTTACTAAATTTAAGGTTCATCATACATCAGTTTGTATATCAGCCATATACACTTGACTTGATATGTATGTGGCCAAATACCCACAGGTGCCTCAGAAAAATAAATAACCTTTTTCATCCTTTTTATCTAAGACAGCAGCTCTAAGATAGGAACACTATCTGAATTGCTGTTGTGAGTGACAGTGGAAGGCTGTTGAATTGCTAGGAGGACTTTAAATAGTTTTTAAACATAAAGATGGTGAGATTGCTTCTACAGTTGCCTACTCAACCAGAATGGAATTCCTCATGACACAAAGTCCATGATGCATAATACATTAGCCAAATGCAAGACTATCTCCAAATATTATACTGCTTATATCTGGTATAACATACCTTATTAAAATTCCATTAATAAAACCACAGTAGAGTTTGGGACACCTTCAGCAAATTGAAATAATGTGGCAAGAATATGAGTCCTTCTAGATGTGATTCATTATCGCATTACAGTACAATTACCATTACCACCTAAAGGCAAAATCTTTTTTGTAATAAAATGTTGAAACTTACTTTTTGAGTACTTGACCAACTCAGCTTGTATTGTAAACTGAGGTTTTTTGTTTTTTTTTTTTGCAGTTTTTTCATGGTGTTTTTATCCCCAAAGTATTTCTATTTCTCAAGTTTCAAAGAATTATTCTGGAGCTATCATAATGACTAAGTATTTGTAATTAGTGTCACTTAATTTAGTAATTAAGGCCTTATCATCTAGCAGCACAAAGATACTGTTTCAGTATCTCCCTAAGACGATCATCATTTCTATCACATTATGTACTTGCCTGCTGTTCGAATAATGGACTCTTTTCTCCTTTCCCTTCACTACCCAGAGGGTAGTTCTACTCATTCTAGTAGAGCGTTAGGTTAGGTTTTTTCTTTGGTGCTTGTTTATGCTGTGAAGAGGAATTTACAAATACACCCTTATTGACATGGGAGTGCAATTCAATGGTCCTTGCACTCTTAAGACTACCCAGTTGTCACTGAATACTTAATCTGTGCCGGTCAGAAAATAGTACTCAAAATAGAATGCAGGTGGCTGTGTGAAATGCTGGCACAAAAACAAGTGGGTATAAACTACCCATGTATGGATGTTACAGGAAGGTTTCAAACACACAGATCAATGCGGAATTGCCACCCACCAGACTGTAACATGGGATTTGCTTTAACAGAGAACTGGACTCAGGACATTGTTCCAGACCTTTTATACTCTGACACTGTCAAACTGGATTCTGTCTGTCTTCTGCTCTCCTAAAAACTTAGAATGAGCAAATACATACCTCGAGGGTGTACTGCAATACACCAATGGGCTGGAAAGTTTCATTGCCTTTGTGAAATATGGAGAAAGTAACCAGCTTCCACTTTCTAGATAGGCTGCCAAAGCATCTCTGCAGAAGCAGCAGCCTGATTTTGGTTGGTTTTCAGATTTCATCACTGCACGATTCTTTTCACACTTGTACCAAACATGTTATTATTTAACCCACAGCTATAACAGATAGCGAGCAAACTCAGAATGACTTCTTGGAAATGTGAAATAAAGGCTTTCAAATTAGTGATTTGGGGCACAATAGCTCTATGCACCCAATGACTTCACTGCCAGAGTGCTGGTGAGCCACAGATAATGAACCACATACCAAATCCCTGTAACCTCTGGTTTTTTTTAAAAAAAGAAAAATTATTTTTTTAGCACAAGATTGAGTAAGGAAGAAGATGTAACCATTCCAAGAACAAATATCGTTTACTGAAGTCCCTTGAGCTTTGTGCATGGGGTTAAATGAGAAAAGCATACTGATAGTTTCTCTTTACAGAAGAGGAAGAAGTATTTCTAGTAGTATTGTATCAGGACAGAATTAACAATAGTAATATCACATTAAAAGCAGTGTTTTCAAGGCTTTTGAAAACTGCTAGTTTTCTGGAAGGTATTTATATCTTATTTAATTACACAGAGAACCAGACTGAAGGAGAGCTTGAATAAGAACTGAACTTTTACAAAGGCAGTGAATTTCATTTTGCTTCAGGGATTTTAATTTGATTGTTAATTTTAGGAGGTTTTTGCATGTGTCAGAAATCTGTTCAGCTAAAACCTTTTTATCCTAGCCTTAGCTTACCAAAACATATCTCAGTGCATCTTCTTTTAAGATTTAAATATTTTTGTGTTCAAGTTTCTGTACTGAAATGTCTCTCCTAATGGAATCTTGCAGTTCTAGGCATCAATCAGTCACTGAGCCTTCATGATCATGCAGGCAGAGCTGCGCTTATGGGTGAATGAAGCACAGTCAGTCACCAGCTGGTTTCAGATGAGTACAAGCAAAAAACTCAAGTAATGACAGCAGGAGGAGGCAGTATGTGGAAAAAGTGATAACTTCAAAAAATTTCACTTACCAAACATACAAAATTGCCAGCGTGGTACTCAGTGCACTTTTTTAAACCTCATCTTAACTACCACACTGCTTTCTACTTTGATTATAATTTCTTCAGGATGTGTTTGCAGGATGAAAATACTATCTTTTGACAAAGCTTCCTTTTCGAGAATGGTTAATACCTCAGGTATCCAAATGCTTAAGGATCAATGTATTAATAAATGAGAACCCAGACCTCTCACCAGAAAAAGCTGGTTAGCTGGTTAGCACATAAGCTTCGTGGTGTGCACTGCCTCCTGGACTCCCAAGTATCAGGTTCAGGGACCTAGCCAGAGTAGCATGGAACTGCCTTCCAGACCACGAACCGATTTGCTCTGCACAAAAGGGCCATGTCCAGGTGTTGTTTTATATTAAAGTTGGGATACAACCATGACACGTTTGGACCTTTTCTGGCAAAATGCATCCATGCCTCACATTGCAAGTTAAGCTTTAAGACACAGCAGTCACAGAAAAGCAGGATTGTGTTTATAATGTACAATGCTTTCAATTTGGAGTTATGTAGCCAGAATTAAACAGGTCATACAAGTTATAAACTGTAGATTACATCAATTTCAGTAAGCTTGGGAAAGATGGATATGGTGGTATTGTACCAAAGAAACTTCTGATAGTGTAATTCCTCATCGAAGAAAAAGAACAGCTTTGCATCTGGCTTGATTCAATGCAAAAATGCAGTAAGAAATTGGGGAGTATGACAAGGGCCAAGGCTCACTAGGAATAAAATATAAAACATAAGCTCAGAGTGTAGTGGGTATTTTAAGAAGGATGAATGTGCACCTTTATTAGGAGAATAAGGTATGAACAAAGTAGTGGTGAAGAACAGTGGCTGTTAGAAAGAGATGATAGATGTGTCATCAGGAAATAGCAAAAAAATACCAAACAACCTTAAGAAGCAACCAAGTAAACCTGGCTTGAGATAGGTATAACTTAACTCAGCTTGAGTATACCTAAAAGTAGTAAATAGGCATTCCTCACTAAAAGGGTGATGAGTCTAACAACCTCCTCAAGAAGCCAGTACATCGTCCATAGTATCCAACAACTGCCTGTCTGGGTAAAGTGGACAGCTGGTCCTGCAGTGATCAAGGAAAACAGAACTGTTTCCCAATGTTTTCTCATGACCTTGAAAGCTTCTAGTGTTCAATGAGATCTTGAAGTACATACCTGAAACCCCAGGCTGAAACTCCACAGTGTCACAGTTCCCCAAAAGAATTCAGCAATGAACTCTTTACAAAGGTCTACTTTTAAAATCTTGCTGTGCTTATATTTATATTACAAATGCTTTTGAGTTTTTAGAATCCTTCTTTAAAAAGAAAGCCTTGAAATAAATCTGTCATGACTGAAATCAGAAACCACAAAATAAATAAATAAATAAATAAATTCATTTTTACCCTTCCCAGTCTGTTAGTGGGACTATTTTCCTTAAAGGACTTCTCAGTGCTTATATATTCTACTTGTGATTTCTTTGGAGAGCAACTCCTGTAAAGTTTTTTCTATTTCCATATGCAATTATCATGAGGAGTCAGACTGTGTCTAAGTCAGAATAATTTATAGACTCAGTATAAATTATTTTACTGGTTTCAGCTGAAATGCAAGACCTTATATATGACTTTGTGTTCTTGTCTTTCTTTGGAAATATTTTGAAGAAAATTTTCTGAAAGGATCGGCTATGGACTTTTGCCATAGTTAACATGAAAGAAAAATTAAAAAGTTATGACAATTATGAAAAAAAAATTAAAAAGTTATGACAATTATGAAAAAAAACCCCAAACCTCTAAAAACTTCATTGCCTGTAGCCTTGAACATAAAATGACAGGCAGACACTCAGTATGTTCACTGTGGAACAGTGAGAATTTAAGGCATTCTGTGGATGTATTACATAAGTATCTAATGTCCAATTGGTGCCTTTTGAAGCAAACTGTTTTACAGCACACAGAAGTCTTCCAGAGCAAAAGTTCTATTCTTTTGGGGGAGAAAATTAGCTCAAAAGATATACCACGGGTGACTAATACACTCCAGATGCTAACTTAGTCCTGCTAAAATAAAGCCCCTGAAACATGTTTTAAGCAGATACATGCAGTAACCAAATTTTTCATATTACAGGTCTGCTCCTATTTTCCTGAACTAATGGCTAATTTAGCCATAGCCAAAGCAGGCACAATTTATTTTGATAACTTAAAAGGAAATTTTGGCCTTCACTAGCTGAAAAGCAAATTATTTCTGAGGTTAGTGTTAGGTTTTTTATTTGGCAGTTGTTATAGTGCACACACCTATGTCACACTTCTCTCTTTCTGGATTGATAGGTTTCAGTTATTCATCAAGGAGATGCGCACTAGTGTATGGCAGCTAGGCAATGGAGGCAACACCATGGGCAGCAGCGGATGCAGTCCACAGATTACTGTCTGCTGGTGGGGTTGGTTCTACTTGCAGGGAGTAGATTTCTATGACCTTGGGAACTCTGTCTTCAAGGAACAAGGAAGGGCTACTAGGGAGAGACAGGATGCATCTGACGAAGCTGTGCAGAAGCATTCTTACTACCAGGCTTACTACCCTTATGCTAATTTCCATAAGGAATTTATCTCCTTGCCTTTTTAAAGGGAGAAACAGGGGATGAGTGTGCCTAGCACATTGTGACAGGAGAGGTTCTTATACTCTCCCAAGAGATCTGAGCAAAAGGAGGCCTCATCTCAAGTGCCTATAAATTAATATATGCTGACTGGGAAACAGATAGGGGGTATTAAAATATCCTGTGCAAACACTGAAGTGTGGATAATTTGGATCACAAAGATATGGAAGGTAGCTCATAACTGGACCACTGCACTGGATAAGTAGAAGCTTTTTAGAAAAGACAGGCTGGGAAGATGAGAGCTGGGGGATTGCACTCTACACAAAGGAGTATCTTGTGCACAGAACTGTTGAAAACTGACAGGTCAGGATCAGAGCAGTAGCCAAAAAGGGGATGCTGTAGCTAGCATCTACTACAGATTGCACAAGTAGCAAGGGGAGAAGATGGACAAACCTTTAACAGCTAGAAGAATCCTCCCAGTTGAAAGCTTTTGTTACCATCAGGGACTTCAATCACTCCAATATCTGCTGGGAGGGCAACAAAGCAGAGCATAAGCGATGATTTTTTTGGTGTAGGTGTGAGACATGCTCGTTCTCCCACAAGCGACAGTCATTGGGAGCTATGACTGCAGTGGCCATGAGCTAAGTTTAAGTGCCTGAGGGAAATGAAGAAGACAAGCAGCAAAGACACTAGAATGCAGGAGGGTAGTCTTGGCTACTTCAGGATTTCAATAAGAAAGATCCCTTAAGAGGCTGTCCAAAAGGGCAAAGAGGCAAGATAGAGAAATTTTCAAGGACAACTTCCTCAAGACACAAGAACAGTCTGACCTAATGGACAAGCAGACAGACAACCATAGCAGGAGGCCAACTTGACCCAACAGATTACTCCTGAGCTCAAAAGTTGAAAGAAGGCTTATGGAAATGGAATAGGCAACCAAGGAAAAATAATGGAAAAATTATCTGGGCATGGATGCGATGAAGGCCTTAGGGACAAAGGACACAGAAAGGGCTGAGGTGCTGGTGTCTCCTTTGCCCCAGTTCTTACTGGCATAGTTTGCTCTTAGGTTCCCCATGCCCCCATGACAAGCAGAAGTTTGGAAAGAGAACTACTATCCACAGCAGAGGACAATCAAGTTGGGGACCACTTAGATAAGCTGGACACACACAAGACCGTGAATCAGACAGGATTCAAGGGTGCTGAGGCAACTGATAGATGACACAGCAAAGCTGTGGTCTGTTAGTCTTAGAAAAGATGTGATGACCTTGGGACATTTCCAGTAACTGGGATAAAAATGAAAATGTCATTCCCATCTTCACAAAAAGCCAGGAGAATCTGCAAAAATGCAGGCTGGCCAGCCTCACCTCTGTCCCTGGAAAGACTATGGAGCATGCTTGTGTGTCCTCAGACACATAAAGACAAAGAAGGTGAACTTCACTGAGGGCAAGTCATGACTGGGCAACCTGCTTGACTTCTGTCATGGCTGGCTTACTGCAAGAGGGGACAGGAGGTTTTGTATACGTCAAGGATGGCAGGGTTTTAAGCACAACCACTCCTACCGATAGCCAAAGTGAGGCAAAATGGCTTAATTGGATAGTCTATAAGGTGTGTGCAAGACATAGCTGGACTGCTGGGGTCAGAGAGCCATGACCAGTGGCAGTCAGTTACAAGTCTTCAAGTGTCAGTATCTTCAGGCCTAATTCTGTTCAATATCTTCATTATCTACCTTGCACACTCACCAAGTTTACAGATGACACAAACTGGTATAGGTGAGAAAATATTTGGTAGGAATACTTGAAGGAGAAGTCTGCCATTCACAGGGACCTCAACAGAAGCATCCTAAAGTCCAGCAAAGATGAACACTAAGTCCTGCACTGTAAACAAACCTCAGATGCCTAGGGACAGTGCTGCAAGTCCTGATGGGCCACAAGTTGAACACATGTCAGTGTGCCCCTTTGGCAGCAATAGCTATTTGCACATTTGCTTAGCAAAAGCATAATTGAGAGCCTGAGGGACACGTTTATTTCTCTCTGCTCAGCTGTGGAGAGCCCCCACAGAACCACACTGCCCAGGTTTGGGGTCCTCAGTCATGTAACAAGACAAGGTCACCAAGCTGGAGAGAGTCCAGTAGAAGGCCAGGAGGATGGCCATGGCTGGGAGAGCACCAAGTGCAAGGAGAGGCTGAAGCAACAGAGCTTGTTCAGCCAGAAGAGAAGTCTTCCTGTTGCTCTACTCCACTGTCTAAAGAGGGCTGTAGAGAAGGTGGACTTCTTTTCAGATATGTACAGGGAATCAGGAAGAGGCAACGGCTGCACATTGTGGCAAGGGATACTCCAGTGGATATATGCTGTGTTGTGAGAGCACCGAGACAAATTGGCTGGACAGGTTTTGGAACCTCCATCTTTGGAAAATTTCAGAATTTGACTTGATGATTCTCCGTGTAACACGAACCAACTTTGTCCCTACTTCGAGTGGGGGGTTGGAGTGGATGACCTCCAGAGGTCCCTTCCAACATACATTTCTTGTAATGCTGTGCTTCTGCTGGATCACTCTGGTCCTGCTTTCTAGCTGATTGCCCTAATATTTTGAACATGTGTTTTTTTGACTGTGGAGGGTCAGAAAGTTGTGTGGTTTTTTTTTTTTTTTTTTTTGTTTTGTTTTTTTTTTAAAGATATTGGATTATTATGGTGTGGAGTAGGAAAATTTTTGGATATGTAGAACTTAATGTGGACCAGAAAATATCTCCATCCCCACATCTTCAAAATTTCTGTAACATATCATTCATCTTCAGCAATCTGCATGATCATTCTGAAAAAAAGTCATCCTTAAAGAATCTGAACCATGCTATAAATATTTGGGGTTTCTAAACCTTTTTTTTTTTTTTGTGAAATCAGAGTTTTTATACTTCATGAACAACTTAGAATTTATTTTCCTGTGTAGACAGGAAAATCGCCACTACTGCTGCTCTCTGCTATCCTAACTCTAAACTCTTCTTCTTCATGTAAGGAAATGGCTTAGTTCTCTGCTGAAGCTGGAGACATTCTTTTTTATCAAAAGCTTTTCTGAGAACTGGCTACTCCGTACCACATGAGTTTTACCTTCTGACTTTTGCCTTGAGATATGTTTGTCCTTGTTTTAAAGAATTGTGCAGTGCTTAGTTGCACTGAATTTGTACCAACACACATATTTCTGAGGTTGTGGGGGGTTTTTGGTAAATAATTTAAATATTCTGCTTCAAAGGTCTCGGAGGCATTTTTGCTTTTTGAGTTCAGGCAGCCTATTGTGTACTTGAGAAATTTTTCTCTGTTAGAACCAAAAGGAAGAAGAGTTGCATCTTTCTTCACATTACTGATGCATTGAAAGCTTGTACAGTTTTAAACGCATCACAGGTCACTTTTTCTGCAGTCCCAGCAGCTGGTCTTGTGAACGAGTCACATGACTTTTTCTGCCTGTGTTTCATTTTATTATAGTTTGGCAAAGGATATTATCTTTGTGTATTATCAGTTTAAAGTGTGCTTTTATAATTGTAGTGTTATTGCCTTTTACCCTGTGTTGTAAATGTTTACGTAAAACCCACCTCAGCAGGTACTTCTGATAGCTGATGAGTAGATAGATATATTTCCAGGACAACACTTGGAATAGGGCTGAGTATGGTTAATCACCATCCTGTTGAATGCAATAATGGTGCTGCCTTTGTATACTGCCATGTATACCCAAATGTGTGTGTGGCAATTTGCAACAAATGAGAGAAGGTATTTATGGAAAGTAAAAGGTAGATCCAGCAATGAAATATTCAGACTTCAAGTGTGATTCCACAAGCAGTTTGGGGATATACATACAGTTGATGGGGTGAAGAGAATAATTTATGGGGTTATCCATCTTGCTTTCAGATGCTGAGACAGGATATTTGCCAGGAATTCCTTGGCTCTGTGACAAGCTGTCAATGATCTTCAATATCCTGCTAGCAGCTCTTTTCCATCTCCTGCCAATGGATGCCCTGGGTACTAATTCAAGATTAATCTTAGGAAAAGTTCTTGCTAAAAGAAGCCCAAGTATGAAAAGCTTGTCAGAAAAGCAGGCAGGGGGGAGCAGGGAGGAGCTGAATAGCAAAGGCCAAAGCTGAATAACAGCTGCTGGATGGAGGAAGCTCACTAACTGACCTCTGAACCAGGAGCCAGTGCTGCGACTGCTCAGACTTCAACAACGGCAAAGGAAAGAAAGTGTGTTGGCAGCATTGCTGGAAATATTCACCTGGAGAAAGGCCTTACAGTGCTCACTGTACAAGGAAAACTGGGAGAAAGCTTAAAGCCTTACACAGAAACACGTGGGTTTTTTCACAACAGACAGACACCACTTCTTATGTAAAGTTAGGACTTCTTTTTGTGGCACTGAAAATTTGCACAGTGATTTACTCGTTATCCCTGTAAGATGACTTTTATGTTTACAGACAGTTCTCCTTTCAATTAAATTTAAATTTTGTTGTCTGAAAAATTCCCCTTAATAGTCATTAAATACTAAACTGAGTGGTGTAAAACAACTTGCAGGCTTCCCAGCTGAGATTTGATCCATTTTACATTTCAAGCAAATAGGAAGAACCAGCATAGTCTGCTAAATCATTCTTCTTGTCTGATCAAGAGCCTATGTATAAAACTTTGCAACAGACAGAAAATTTTTTTATTATAATTCTTCAACACTGCTAATCTCCCAAATTAAACTCCACCTATGAGCAGATATCTCATCCCCTTGAACACTATTTATCACATTAAAAATTAAATACAAGCTTGGCTTACAACAGGCCCATAAATTGAACTGCCTATTAGATACTTTATGTCCCATTGATTATGAACCCGTTCAAAATCCTGCCTATAATTACTAAAATGCATCACTCAACATTTTTTGCTAAATTTGTGTGTTTAAAATATAACTCTGAGAATAAGTTTAATTTCATCTTAACTTAGGAGAATCCATAATAAATTGTTTCTATTTATTTCAAACAAAATCAAGATGTCTTTTGACTCCCTAACATCTGATACAAATACCCATGGATCAGTAATATGAAAAATTGGAATTTCCACCAGTCATGTCTGCCAGTCTTATATATTTTGAGTGCTATCTCATGTCTCTATTAGAAACTTTATCTGAAAATAACATGATGGTAATAGGCTTTTTAAAACTTTGGTCTGACATGAAACATTCTGGTTGATCTACTTGAACTGTCATTTTAGCTTGGGTTCGAGCTCACCCTTGCAACCGAACTCTAAATAATCCTCACTTGGATTTTAACCCTGCAGCCACTCAGATGGCATGGCATGTGGGGAAAGGCAAACACGTGATGGGTGCTGGCTTCGGCCTCAGCCCTGTCCCCACAGGCACTATGGATGCAAACGGCTCGGGCCATGATGAATAGGAACCTACATTCACACATCTGAAACAAGCCATATAAAATAAACCCATTCAGACTGTCAGTGTGCCTTACCAGGTGACAGTGATCCCATGTCCCTCACTGCAATGATCTTTTCCCCAGTGCTTGCTAAATTACATGTATTAAGTGAAATATATAACATAATGACAAATGCCAGCACACAAACATCCAGGACACACTGCCTTGACATGAACATTTATTGTGATGTTATTACTTTACAGAGGAAAATACTACAGAACTTCAATTTATGGGGAAGGGTCACTAGGTTTCATTTTCATTATGGAGAGTGACCCATACCTTGTAACTTTCTGTAATGAACTGTGTGGATCATGGCTTTCCAGCTTTTCAAAGAAGTTATGGATAATACAGTCTAACATATAAAGCTAGTTAGACCCCCCCAAGATACACAGTTCCTTTTTTGTGTGAAACCTACAGTTTTCCTATCCCATTACGAGTTTCCCCTGTGAGTAACTGAAATTCAGTGACATCTGGAAATTTGATTGCGGTGGATGTAGTGGATGAAGCTCAGAGCCAGGAGCTTACAGCTCCTCACTGCTCATCTGATTTTGCTGCATGCATATTACCTATCATTGGGCAAGCTATTTAAATTCCATGCCCTGGTTTGCCGTGCTGCACTAATGGGAGCAATCAATACTGTGGAACCCTGCTATGTAGATCACTGCCCAGTCCCGCTGCTGGTCAGGCTGGTTAAAGTTTGTTATACTACAACTAGTAGTAAATGTATATTCTTCAGCTGTGCTACAGATTTTTCCAATCAAAATTAGTTTTTGATGTAAGAAACAAAGCACGCCATCACTTTCAAGTGTTTGTAATAAATATATTTCTTAGGATAATCACTGCAGATAACACAGAAGTTAATGTTGAGAGAACTCAATTATTTATGTTCATTAATATTCAGAATGATAAGATTTCCCTGTGTCTGTACTGCTGGGTATTTTGAAGTTAGCAAGTTAATCCATTCTTCAAAGCACATTTGCATACTTTTCTATCCAGCAGCTTGCCTAATATTTTTATGCAAATAGCACAACTAGGAGTGGGTCCAGTGAACATGAACGCTTCTAATTACTTCCATATTGTCATGTGATTTAAAACTGAATCCTCTGTTCAGTATTATAGCATTTTTCAAATTATAGCACAGCCTGTTTATCTGGTTTAGCTTTAATATGGTTTACAAAGGAAACAGAAATTATAAAGGTGTCATATGCTGGATATTTGCAACCTAGCGGCAAATGTCAGGTAAGGCTCTAGTTAGGAGATAAGTCCCCCATCCTTCTCCTTGACATTATTTTTTCAATGTTTATCTCTAGCAAGGTCAATGTCGTGCAGATCCAAGGCTGCTGCCACTGCTCACAGTCACGTCACCTTTACCCCTTCTTTTCCAATCCATCACACCAGGCATTTTTTCATCTCCTAGTTAAGTTTATTTGATTTATAGGGCAGGGACCATCTCTTGCATTTTGCATTCTCTAAATCTAGTGAAGGCTGATATACTGCATATTCATAAGTCACTCACCACTTAAGCACCATTTATAGGTTGTTTCTAACTGTATGTCATAATTTTCCACCTTGGTTAAGTAATGCCATTAATCAGACCATAGTAATCTAGATTAAATCACAGTTAAGGAGAGGGTTGTTACATCTTAATGTTACAATTTCTTGTTTGCATACAAAACCTCTCATGATTTTTGTGTGCAGGAAGGGGCAAAACCATTTCTGTTTTGCGACCAGAAGGGCTTAGCATTGAGACTGGGGTGTTAGGGAGCTCCATCATGCATAAGCATGGTGCTGCAGCAAGGGGCGAAGGCAGACTGCTGTGTCCCTTTGCTTCTGCTGGGAGGATGCAGAGCAACACTCGGGGGTTACCCAGGTGAGGTGTGGAGCCCAGGCATGGCTGTCAGGAGCTGCACTATACCTGCACACAGAGCAGGCAATGCTCCTGCTCCACAGCTTTCTGAAGGGTGCTGTGAGGGGATCCCCTCATGATGTTTCTTAGCTTCACAGTTGTATTTTGGAGGAAGGGCGTGGTGCTATATTTTATAACTAACACATTTAAACAAGACAACAAAAATAACTTTTCTCTCCAAGGATAATGATCATTTTTAGAGTGTCAGAGTGCTATTACTGCATAAAATCTGTTTGCCAGCCTTCCCAAAATGTTGGTAGTTACAGCAGTTCCCAGTGGTTAATGGTTGCACGATGGAAGCTGGCAACAGGCTGCCAGCACATTAAGAGGAGGCCAGGGGCTTCAGCCACCTCAGAAGGCTGGCTGTCCATTTAGGCCTTAGGAGTTTGTGGCTTCTTAAATGGGACTGTGAGATCCTTAGCTCCGTTAGTACCTGTGCATGGACACAGGATCAGTACCTCCAGGTCCATCATTCTGGTACCTCCCATAACCACCGTCATGGAGAGACGGGCATCCTGCTCACCGTCTCTTTCACAAAGAGCTCAACTACAAAGAGGATTGCAGGATGAGGCTGGTTTAAAGCTGGTATCAAAATGACTTAATTAAATATATTCCATGGCTTCTGATGGATGCTCCACCCCCACCACAGCCTGATCTCCAACACCACCTCTTACCTTCCACCACACCCGAGCACATGGACGTACCACAAAGATAAACACTCCGAAATTAGCATGCATGTAAAATTCAAAGTAAACACAAACAGAATTTCTGGGGCCAAATTTTTAACTTAAACCATGTACAATCCTGCTAAATTAATGTTATCTGAGTCTCTGCATGCAAAACAATCTAATTTTAAAAAATACAACTAATTATTCAAGATAGTGTGCTATTATTATGTTAATACTTTATAATTTTTGATGAGTTTGAGCTGTCATTGTTTCTCATATTCATGGTTTAAGATTATTTTTTTTTATGAACTGTGTGTAATATGGCTGATAGTCACTGTGTGGACATGGGAATGAAACCAATGAAAAAGTAGATGTAATGATTGTGTAGGGCTATGTGGGCAATATTTTGAGATGACTTCATTTTCATACACTAACATATTATCTATGTAAAAGATAAGCATTCCTTAATTTACATTAAGGTTTTAAATCACAGATTTGAATACAGAGTACTAAAATTATCTGTCATGAAAAGACATATGCATAATACGAACTCATTTGCAGAGATTTTGCACTGTTCCAACTTTCAGGTGGTGAAATTTTCAAAAACTCTCAACTCTGGTCAAGTTAAATTGTGATTGCAATAAAAGCTGAGTTAAATTCACAAAAATACTGCAGAGCAATTGTATTCAGTAGGTCCTAAATATGCCCTACGATGATACTAGGATATATTTTGCTATTTCACAGTTTATAAGGAGATTTATATGATTTTCAGGGTGTAGCATGCAAAACTAATAAAACAATATATGCAGAGGTTTGGCCACTGTTTACTCATTGTTTTCACTCATACAATAAAACAAATGGGTATGAACGAAACAAGTGCTGGGGAACATTGCCAGGGAAGGGTGTCTGTTGTCTACTTGATGCAGGCATGAGGATGATCCCTGGCACAGATTTGGCCCAGTCCAGCCAGCAGTTCCCAGGAGTCCCAAACACAGCTCAGGAAATAAAACTCCCAATAGGGATTTTGGCTATGGCCACCCTTTTTTAAATGATTCTAGAGTATGTGCCTAGGCCTTTCCTTGACAGTTTGCCTCCAAGCCAGGCAATAGCACGATTACATACTAACAGAGATGGAGCCATATGGTTCATGACGAAACACGGGGGAAAAAATGATCTCTTAAACAGAAATTTCAGTAAAAGTTCCTATGCTGTCAACTCTGATTTGATTGTAAGCACCTTGATGCTTGATATTTTACTTAAAAGCTTAATTTCTGGGAATAAGTGATTGAAATACTTGCTTCATTTTAAAAAGCATTTTGACAGTTCTTTTTCATTTTTATTTTCACTTTTAATTTTTACTTCACTTTTGTTATATTGTGGAGGGGGTGCATGGAGCAGTTTTATACTGCAACCTGAAATAATTCTGGCATCCCTTTTTTAGAGAAAGCCACAACCATGCTGGAGCATGCACTGTTAACCCTGGAGTTTTCCTGTCACAGGGATAACGTTGCCCTTTAGCTTCAGTTTTTACCAAGTCCAGCCTAAAGCCACTGGAACCCTCCAGAAAAGCTTTTGTTAGACCCCAGACAGAGAGAAAAGGACTGAAAAGAAAACCAAAGACCTGTCTAGCCTTTGAAAGAACTTTATCGCCTTTAAAAGCCAGATCTGAATTTATGATTTCTTTTATGTTCTTAAAAGGAAATCTCCCTTGAATTCAGTTCTTGACCTTGAGGCAATTGTGATTTTATACCGAAAAAAGCTAATGAGTTTTTACATTCTGACACACTGATGGCCGTGTCTACTGACACCTGCTATGGGAAAACTATTCCCAGAACTCTCCCATGAAGTATTGTACAGTAAAAGCTGAAAAGTGGAAAGTGAGCTGGCAGTAAGAGTGCAATGTTTTTTTACGGAGAAGTATAAATATGCTTTAAATTTATATTTTTTGAATGTTGATGCTTTATATGAGGAATGTGTGAAAATTAGATTATGGTTTTAATTATATCTTTTATTGGCTTTTCCCAAAATTATACTAGCAATAAAGATGAATGTTGCAAAGAATCAATTTTAGCCCCGTGTTTTATGCTGACCCTTCCTGACATCTGAGCTTCTGCAATATTGGAAGTTGACATTATTAGTTGTTCAGCTCTATCAAGCTGGAAATTTCACTTTATTAAAATGCAGTTGCTATGGAAACGCCATAGTTCTGTGATTTTTGCTTGCAGGCAGTATAGAAAAAACCTTAGTACCAATACACAAGTCAATGCACGTCATTTTAAAATACCTTCTTGGTGCTCTGATGCTATTAAAATGAAAAAATACCAATAGGAAGTATAAGCTGTACTACTTTATCTTAATGTACTGGAAGACTGAAAGACACTTTTCCACGATAATCTTGGGTATATGCCATAGACAAATAATACCTAGAGAGACACTGTTTCTGAAATTGCTTTATTTTTTATTAAAGCTAACACTTCTAAAGGCCCAGTTCCTGCTTCTTTTTTGTTCGTACTTCCTCAATTAATTTGAATATTTTTATTTTAATAGCTTTGTCCATGCAGTTCGAAGGCCTCCTTTCTTCAGAACTTTGAAAATCCTACTATTCAAATGTGTATCATTCTATCATCACTTACGACAAGGGAAAGGGCCTTTCACAGTGAATCATGAAACACAAAACCTGATAAACCATGTGCCTAGGATGTACAAGAAGCTGAAAGTAGTGTAGGAAGTAAAATGTGCATGCAACACTGCAGATTAACCTTTATTCACTTCACCATGTTAGCATTACTTGTTTTGTTGGTTTTTTTGACATAGTTTTATTTTCTTATTCTACGTTCTGTCATTTGTAGAAGTATGAAGCTGGGTTAATTAGCATTGATAATATACAACTGTGGGTTGGCTTCAGGGGCGGGAGGTTGGTTGATTTAGATAAGGGGCAGGTGTGGCTGGTTCTGTTAAGTGATTGAGAGCTAATGAAGAGAGAGCAGCCGGAAGAAGCAGAGAGAGTAAGCAGGCAGGCCCTGGGTGAGGAGACATCAGGAGAAGGCAGCAGAGGGACTGGTATGAAGTGTATGTTGGTATGAGATGGTAAAAGACTTTGTTGCAGCTTGATAGTTTGCTGTGACAGTCACTTAGGTCAGGAATTTTTTATTCAGCTTATCATATTCTTTACTTTAGCAACATGCATAACATGGAAGAAGACAACCCATGGATTCAGGCAGAGTCATTGCTGCTGGTGCATGAGAACTGGACTAAAGGCTGGACAGCTAAGGCTTTATTCACAGCTCTAGCACAGACTTTCTTAGTATGTAGTAACTCTAGGAGATATGTACTGGGTAAGAGCAAAGGTTTGGTGTGGTTAGGTGTCTTATCCCCAGTTTTGTCAATAGTAGATACCTAAGAACAAACAAAGGGCAACACAATTTTTCTGATGTTCTCTTGTAGCCTCCAGCAATCTGAAGTTTGGAATCCTCTAGGATGGATTTTTTCATTCCATGGTTTTGTCTAATATATGATTTGTCAGGTAAGTTTTACATCAACCAACAAACCCTGCTGTGATGCCCCAAAGTTTGCCTGCGACTGTATAAAGAACCTCACTGGTTTTGAATTTGCCACCTGATTATCTCACTTGACATCCTCTGCTTCCTGGATTATAGAAGTCAGTAAGTAATCATGAATGGGAGGTGTACAATTCACCTCCCCTGCATGCTCATGACTTCATAAACCTTTACAGCATCATTCTTGGGCTATTGGTTACCAACAAGTCACTGCAATTCTCTATTCTTCTTTATCTTGCCTTGAAATGGAAATACTGAGAGTTTTCTCTTTTCAGAGAATACTTATCAATGAATATTAAAGAAACTACAGTATTAAAGTTAAAATAATAACTAATACTATGGCAATGGACTGGTACTAAATATGACTGAGTGAAAAGAGAAGCATCTCAGGCCCCAATGCACCTGTACTGGGTGTGACGGCAGGGTGGGCTTTTCTGTACGGGCCACTTATGTTGATAACTGCTTTTGTCAGGTATCACCAGGAGAGCGGAAGGGGGCTGGTTGCTCCTATGTGATTGCAGTGAAAGTCTTTTAATGCAAGAACAGGACAGGCCAACACCGTAGTAGGTTATACCTGAGACCTCAAGTATCCTCTAAAGACAGCTTCAGCTGCGATGCTTTGGATGCTGAGATGTGAAGCTATTGCCTGAAGTGTGGGTTTTGTTTTTTTACCACTGATTTCTGCATGGCCACCTGAGACAGCTAGTGCAGGATGCCCATTCCTCACCCCAGGAGCAGGCTGCCGGTGCTGAGCTGGGGAGGCTGGAGTAACAGCTGTGCACTGTGGGACTGGCAGAGGAGCAGGGGCAGGGAAAGAGCCTTCCTCCCACTCAGCTTACACACTTGCCATCCCGAGAGGAGACTTCACGCAGCCGTGCCCGCCCGGCTCAGCAAGTTTGCCTGTAAGACAGGGCAGCAAACAGCAGGCCCACACCAGTGCATCAGTGATCTGCTCTGCATTTAGAGATGTAGACCATGACATCATTTTTTACATTATAATTGTCAGCAGCCCAAGGCAATGAACAAATTCAGAACAGCTGTGATGGGACCCAGTGGAAGGGAAGGAAAGCAGGAGAGAGAATACTAGATGTGTGCAGCAAAACCGGCATGGGGCCATCTAAGCAATAAGAGGAAGTGATTGGATGGACTGATTTAGTGGCATAGCTAAGAAATTGAAAATATCAACTCCTTCAGATGATTGAGGAGGAATGAAACTAACCAGATTTCCACTCTACAGATATTTTTACTATTTTCTGGTCAGCCTGTATTTGAGAAAGCCCGATAAGGACACTAAGTAATACTGCGTGCAGTAGGAAAATTACGTATGGGACATGTGGGCTCACCCTTTTTTGAAACTATCTGAATCTTACAGGTAGACAGAGCACCAATAATATTACTGTCATAAACCACTTCTGGCTTGAATGGGAAGTAAGTCTTGCTGCATTCCCTATCTACCAGTTTTATTTGCTGATTATGTTATGCAGGACTATAGGATCTTGATTCATTCGCATCTGCAAAATGTAAAAGACTGATATGAATACTTCATTACTCGCTATTTGTGTCAAAGTAATTTTTATCTCAAGTACTGTGCTATTCTGAAAGGTACGATAGTCCAACTAATTATTTGCCCAAGAAGACCGTATAAGGCAGCCATGATCCATTCTTTCTATGCAAGTAGTTTTAGACCCAGAAACCTAAAGCAGTTATCTGGCATTGACTAAAACAAAATACAACAAAATGTAACACAAGAATTGAAGAAAACCAGGCAAAATTACTTGTAAGAGGAATGTATAATGGGGGCAGGTGTCAGTCCCTGGGTCCTCAGGGTTGGGTGGCACAATGAGTGAAGACGAGTGACAGCTCCACTCCAGAAGTGGGCTGTCCTCAGCTGGGTTATGCCAGGCTGGCTAGCCTTCAGCTGCCCCTTGGTACATACAGCCTCCATCAGCACTTCTGTTCCCTTACATTCTGTGTGGAGACAAATAGTAGACTCGTGTATTTCCAAATGAGGTGTAAGTTTTCATTTGTTGTTAGAAGTCATTAACTTTAAGATTACCAGATATAAAATAGTCTGCAAGCCATTAACTTGTTTATCCTTTTATCTGTTTTGGGAAAGTTCCACAGTTTTGTTACATAAATTGCCTAACACACCTTGGACACTCAATACACTTTAAGCATAACTTGACAATGCCTTTTTATCTATTATAAAAGCGACAGGACTTTTTCCACAAGGGGTTCACAATCGCCCTCTAGCTAAATTGACAAGTTGCAATGGGGGAGGGGGGTGGGCCCTTCAGGTTAACAAAAGAGATCATGCATATGATGGCATTTCATAATATGTCTTGATTTTTGTTAGTGAATTGAAATGCACCTCTCACCAGAAAGTCTAACCTTTCCACAGAGGTAAACCATTTTAAGAGTTCAGCTAGTTTTACTGTTGACATATAGAAGCAAGCTGCCTGAAGACATTTTTTTTTAAGCTATGTATAGCCATGCTCAGTCACAGACTCTACTTCATCTTCATACATTGTACCAGCTCACCTCTAGCATTTATGAATTTTCAGCAGGTTAGATCAGGACATCAGTGGCAACTGTGCATTCATTTCTCACAACAATTCTGCTGAAGATGCCCATGACAAAGGGTGATGCACTAATCTGCTTGGCTGCTAAGGAACTGCAGACTCAAAGGAGAAAAAAATCTTAGTAAAAAGTTTTCATTAACCAGGTGAATGATTACAAGTCAGTACTGAGAAGCAGACCTGTAATAAAAACCACTTTTTGGTTATTTTTATATATATGTATAATATATATTATTAATGCCACTGTAACTCAAGCTGCTGTAGTAACTGTATTTGGCATTTTAACAGGGGCAAGTTCTAGATTTTTAGGAGAATCTATGGGACAAGTCTAACACCATTAATCTCAATTGTGTCATCCTCAAGGTTTTGTTGCTTGGAGGTCCATATGGCCTTTAATGTGTTTGCACTACTCCCATTAACACAATATTACTTGCTATTAGCAGAAGTTTTGTAGATGCGGTGAAGCAAATGTAGACCCATTAAAATGTATGAGTTAGATATTGACACACAACTGGGGCTTACTAATTTCTTTCCACATTCAACTAAATAACTGCTGAAAAGAATACAACAGATGCAGGAAAATATTCTTAGCTACAGACATAAGGAATTAATTTTATGAAATGCTTCTTTTTTTCTGTTTTTGTGTTTTCAGCTTGACTCCAGCTTCATGATTCTTGCTGCTTTAAAATTCACTCTAATTAATTACATAATGTTTTACTTTGCCAATAAACAGCCTCCCAGATATTTATTGCCATTTAAAAAAGTTAAATAAAACTGACCACTTTTCCAGAATTCTGTGGTTTCTCAATTTCCTTTTTCATACTATCCATTCTTTTCCAGACTCTTGAAATGCTGTCTTGCAGAAAGGAAGGTAAGGCAGGCCATCACATCTTAATTAACTACCCTAATGTCTGGACTCTGTATTAAAAAGTGAGTTCTTTGCTCTCCTTCATCTGTGGCCTGAAAAAAACAGCAACAGGGCTTCAGGGGAAGAATCAGAGCTGTGACCCCTGCATTCAAGTTGCTGCTGTTTCAGCCTGGGCAAGATAGACATCAAGATGCAATACTTTCAAAACTGTATTTCCCTTGGTATATTCTATCAGCTACATTGTCTATTGGCTCCATAGGCTGGTTTCTGTGGATGCTACATAACTGTCCTCGTGTGTTGTATATAAAGCATAGGTGCTGCACAGTTACGGATTTCAGGGAGAAGGATGCTCTTGGTTGGACACCATCATTCTAGTTTAGTGGTACTTAGGTTTCCTTTGCAGTCTTCAGGCATTAGGCATTACAGTAGTGCCCAGTTAATCCCAAAACTACTACATACACTTTCTCTTATTAGAGCTTAATCCTTGAGTTATGTTACCCCAGGAAGATTTCCGATTATTTTTTTTTTAATGTTCAAATTTTCATTTGTTAATGTTCACTCCTAATTTAGTGCCTTGATAAATGGGTTAGAGTTGCCCTCCCTGGTCCAGTAAATAGGGATATATTCGCACAAATGGAGAAGCCCTAATAACAAAGCTCCCTACCTAAGCACACCTTATCACTGTGTGCTAAGAACTCCTTTCTGGGAAATGAGAATGTGATTTGAGGTCCTTCTCCCCTTCCTTCAGGACACTAAATCTGCAGGTAGGATCAGTGGAGGTCCTGCTCTGATGATCCTATAAAGAGTCAAGTGTAGCTCATAACACTCCAAGTAACTCAATAATGTTGTGGTCTCATGCGGTTGTGCACACTCAACAGCCAAAACATTGTACTATCAAGGGGCAGATGAAGGGGTGCTAGAGGTATTTCAGAGGAATATAATTGTAGCATGTAGCTGCCTGCCTTTTGTGTATTTACTTTCTCAGCAACTACAGTACTGTCCTTTTCTCATTTGCTCCTTTACATTGGCTGTTTGAAAGTAGTAGAAATAAGATTTTATTCCTTTTCTTTAACTCATAGGTGCATCCCCATATGGTTCCTCTGATTTCTAAGCTTCCTTTTGCTGGGACTCAGATACAGGACTCTGGAGTGCTCCTACAGACACTTCTCTTGCTATGGCTTTACTGGTTGTCTGTGCATTGACCTTGTACTTACATTAACATCCTCTATCCCTCTGTACATGTTGTCCCATTTCTGATATTATTGTCAGTGCATATCTATTTCTCTTTTCTGTTGTCCAGAGCACACCCAACTGCTGCAGGTCCTCAGTTACCTCGAGCAGGCCACAGCTTCTTTGCTTTCTGTATCATTTTCCAGTTACCCTCAATCCATTTAGCACTCTCTTTTGCCCTAATTTTCATAGAACAGTTTATATACTGTAAATTGCCTCCTGCCTCCCTTCCCATTAAGTTACCATCTGTTATGCATTATCCTCAAATGTTATTTGCAGTCCAACAAACTTCCACTAAAAAATATGGGCTATTTCCCTTCATTTTCTTCTTCAACCTAGATTTGGCTCTGTGTAAAGCATGTGTACAGCTGTCCAATGCTTGACTTTTCATTCTCCTTTTTCTTTCTAGGACAAAAGAGTGAGGAGTAAGTGTGCCCACCGTCTCTCTGCAAGGATCTGCAACCCCATCCAGCCTCTGCTGTTGCCATTAAATTGGATTCAGAGCAGGCATCCTTTCAGCTTGTGCTATGAACTCACTTGCCCACTCAGATGCTTCAGTGAAATACAACAAGCTGTCAGGTATTTTACCTGACATGTTATATATATATGTATATATCTCCATACATATACATATAATGTTCCTATAGATATGTTCATATTTTTTTATATATATACATTTTGTATTTCTGTGTTTTAACATTTGCTTCAACAGAACATTTTCTTCCCTTGCCAGTGTGACTTTTTTATTTACTCCTGTAGTAAATAGTGACTTTCCTGTAACAACTTAGGCATCTCTCCTGAAGCTTTTCATTCTGTCACTTCTAACTGAATCCTATAAAGATCCATGTAGCCATGGCTTTCCTCCTGATGAAGGACACACATGTGGCTGTCTGTCCAGCATTGTCCAGCAGTGTTTCTGCAGCCAGCCAGGCCACAGAAAGGACCAGTTCTGCCATCCTCCCTGACTGTTATTATTCCTCTTAGTATTAAATGGAAGATCATTATTTCACTCCTGCAAAATCCTGTTTACAACTGGTAAAACTGTACTTCCAGAATCTGTTCAGAAGCTTATTCCTTACACTAGTCTATTTTCTGTCAGTTATTTGTGTCTCTGCGTTGCAGATGGTATGCAATTTGTTCACTGATCTCACTAACAAAACTAGCATTTTTCCCTCTTTTAATCTATGTATGACTTGTCCTCTTGGCTTTTTGTCAGTGGCTTGGACCTCAAAGGTTTCTCACCTGTCACCTCACTCTCATACTTTTCTGTTATATGTTTTATGTCTGCTCAAACATCAGACCAAACCAGCCTTTGGTATGAGCATCTTTTGCTAGCCAACATGTGGATACAACTTCCTCCCAGAGATGATGCTTCAGACCTACAGTCCTCATGGAGTTCCAGGGCACTACATCAGATAGGTTGGGTCTCTCCTTTCTGTGGGCTGAAGGCAGATTTGGCGCCATCAGTCCCTTTTCTTAAGGGACTAGGGCACTGCCAAACCTGTCCTTCTGAAATAATTATTGGAAGAAAACTTTTGACTTCTGCAGATTTGTTTCCTTTTAGGCTTTCCTCCTCATGTTCTGAGCACAGAGAGTGTATTTCTTTTACATTTACAGAAAGATGCTATATCAACATGCCCCTGCTCTGATCTCTTGCTATATTATGATAAAGTCAGAAACACATTTCTTGTCTTCCCGAAGAAAAATATGCTATGAAAAATGTATACAAAACCCATGATACAGATGGCAAAAGCTAATGCTTTTATGTATTATGCTTTTTTCTTTTAGCTAAATGCTAAAAGGAACTAAAAACTTTACAGTTTCAACTTCTTTCTAGATATTTCCAGAGACAAATGCTGTTGACAACAATCTAAAACTTTTAGCTGCCCTTAAAACTTCATATTGTAAAGTGTGTTATCTTAGAATAATGACAGTAGAACAAAGAATAAAACCATATGAAAGTGAATAACAGTGGGAAACATTTTATTTTGTCTTATTACAGTATTTTTGGAAAATGACACTTAAATGAAGAAATTTAAAAAATCTCACAAGATGACATATGGCATAGCAATGAATTAATACTGTTTTATAATGCATGGTTGACTTAATAAACAGAATTGAAAGTATGAACTCAGCAGGTGAGATTTCAAGGATGCCCCCTAAATCACAAAATCCTCAAAGACACCCAAACAGTCCCTTCTCCCCACTTTAATGAAAATTTCAATGGATTTTATAGAAATTACTCCCCTCCCAATATTCATTAGAGAAACAAAGAGGCTCTAATATAGCCTCTGAAGTAGATATTTTCTGTTCCTGGTGAAGTCGGTGGCAGAATTCCAGTGTTTTCAGGACACGTTGAAATAGACTATAAGCATAACAGCTTTCAGCAGATCTATTTAAATCCAGCACTTCGATATTGTGAAAATTCTCATTCTAGCTTACGCCACAGAACTTAAAGCAGAATCAAAACTAGACTTCATTGGCTTTCTATTACCCTATTTTGGCATGTTCTTCAGTATCTGGGTTGCCTCAGGTGGCACAGATCATGTGAACCCACAGTTTAAGGTGGCTGGTAGAATGTGGAAATCTGCTTCCTGCTCCCCTACGTGTCTGACTGGAGTCAGTCCTTCAACATGCCACATGTACCATGTGTACGCAATGCACAGCCTAGTACCAGGTTTTGTGCAACATAAGCAACACAGAAAATGACTGAAATCATGGCCCATATGTCTTTAGGGAGCTGACCAGTGAACACTGGAATTACTGGGAATTTAAGCCTTCACTCCAAAGAAAAGAAGTCTTTCTGTAACTGCAACAGCACTCTACAGGGCAAAGTGCCAGGTTCTGTTTGCTTTGTGCTTGAAGGAGAAGTGCTATGAAACCTGGGTATGGACTGCCCTTCTACTGCACTGTTATGTGAATCTATTATGGCTTGGCTAATTTTTTTTTTATGTTCCAAATTACCTTTACAAATAAAAAAAGGCTTGTTCCAAGCAGTTTTTTACCATAGATAAGAAAAAAGTTCTAAGCAACCTGCTTGAATTGATCTGGTTTTGAGCAGAGGATTTGGACTGGGGAGATCTCCAGAAATGCCTTCCAGCCTCAACTATTCTGTGGTTCTATGCTTCAGGTCTCTAGCTAAAAAACATCCAGAGTACTGGGAAAATGTCTTACTGCCAATCAAGATGAAGATAATTTTAAAATGTTCCATAAATCAACAAAACCAAAGAAAAAAATTTTGCACTATGAAAGCATTGCATTCTAACTGGATTTCAGCCACTTGGTGGAGTTTTACTGTAGTCAGTTTAAATCTCTAAAGAAAAAGGGAAATTTGTTCTTTAAAAGATGTCTATATAGGGCAATTTGAAAACTTGTTTCTTTTTCTTTTTCTTTTTTTGAGTTGTGTAAATAAATTTCATTTACAAAGAACTTATTTTTTCTATTGAAAACATGTTTTTAAAGAATCCCTAACAAACAAAGGGCCTTTAATCTTGGTTGCTTTTAAGCTGTGAGCATGTTCACATGAATGTTTTCTTAAGCTGTGCAGAACTTCATGCCATCTTTGGTCTGACCTGAGGCAGGAAAGAACAGGGTGCCAGAATGGTTCATATTAAGGCCATTGCACATTATTTATGATGTCTTTAAAACTGTCAAATAGAACAAAATTACTGTATTGTTTCTGTAGGGGCTACTGCCTCTAGAGAAAGATATGCTCAGGACATGGGAGATCGGGCTTTTTTGCTTCTGTGAGCTGGGGTACTGGGGTACCATAGATGAGCTTAAAACCAGTTGAGTAAATTATAAATCAACTGTACTGTCTGTTTTCATGAAAAATGACAGAGTGAACTGGACTGTTTAGGCTCTTCCCTCATGCCATTTTCAAGAAGCGTGTAAACTAGTGAAGTGTTTCACTAAAGGAAACTGGTTCCCAAAGGAAACTGGTTCCCAGTCTGGATAAAGGTTTAACAGCACTGTCCATAGTCACGTGTTTCTTTCTTCATTCCTGGCATCAGTCACTTGCTTAAGACTAACCAGTGATGGGCAACAGATTTCTACTCCAATAGTATCTTGTCAATACAAGTATTGTATGAGCAGTATCAACAGTATATTTATCCAGGTGTCCCCAACATCCACTGATACAAAAATTATCAGATGCAATCTCATAGCCTTCACTGCTCTCTTGGCCCTGTCCCAGCAGTGAGGACCCAGAAAGGCTGGAGGCAGGCTACATGGCCTTTCTTCTTTTCAGCAGCCAGTGGTACTTCTGCTTGCTCTCCACTTCAAAGTGCTGGAGGGGCATAGCTGCACAAAATGTGGGGGTAAGCAAGGCTTTACACATGCAAAATAGAAAATGTTGTGGCATGTCCTGGCCAGGTGCTCTCTGTTCATTGTTGAAGCACTTCACAGTGCAGCCTTCACCATGGAGCCAAGCGTCATCACCATGGGCAGGTCCTGGTATCAGACTGGTGGGGAGACACATTAGGTATATAGGGGAAAAAGAGGCAGCAGAGACCCTCATGAAAAGCCTTACAAAGTATCTCCTACCCCATACAGCTGGGTAGACTCCTCAGCTGATCAGTGGCAAGTGTGCTCTTTGCAGTACTGTCAAAGGCTCAGTGGCATCACACGTTACCCATAAACTGGCCACTCTTGCAAAGAGCCAGATATGAAAACAACAGGCTTATGGGCTGAGTTCACCAAATGAGATCCAGCCCTTTCCAGCTGAAAGGCAGCAACACTCTACTTAATATGAGTTGCAGTGCATGAAGCATTCCTGTGGATTGTCATTGTTTTAAAGGGTTTAACAGTTTTGTTTTAATTCACAAACAGCTCTTTAGAAGCATCAGGACAAGTTACATGCTTGGGTTCAGCATTTCTGAGTCAGAAGCTCTGTAGGTACCTCTTGGAGCAGACCTATAGGCAGAACAAGCACCTTCCATCTCCTCTCTGACCACCTGGTTTCATTGATTAAATCTTATTTTCTGTTTTCCTCAGTTCCTTGGGGGTTTGTTACTATTAAAAAGAGTCTCTGCACCCTCATGAACTATCGGTCTGTGACTGTAGTCTGTAACAACTGCAGATGAAGATCAAGGCTGACAGGCTACAGCTCTACCTCCTGCAGCAGCGCCCTTAACACAAAGATGTTGCCAGGACATGGGACCAGGACTGAGTGAGACCTGTCTCCCAGATGTTTTGCAAGGTTGCTTGCTAAGTCAGACTTTTACAGCACACGATGTCACACAGATTTTTAGGAAGTGCAAGGCTCCAGCTGCCATTTTTCCAGGGCAGATGAGATAGCTGATGGTGCAAGAACTGCCTTTTTTCTGGATCATATATCCACATTACTGGAGATTAGGTTTGCTACTCAAAACACGATCCCATTTGCCCAACAATTCGTATGCAGGCAACGCAAACAGGCTGTCTATTTTGTCCTCCAAGACATCATAAGGATCACTGTAAATGCAGGTATTATAATCGTTTACTTCCACAGAAGTCAGGCCTAATTAGAAGACCTTCATGTCAAAAAGAGAACATTAGGCATGCTACTGTGTCTGAGAATAAAGTGCCGCCTGTTCACTGTGTGATGAAAACACATCTTTGGTAACCTAGAGAACTTTCTCAAGATGGTGTTTGGCTTCCCCACCCTCCTGTGATGCCAGTGTCCCAAAGCAAGTCTCCCCAGGGGTATCTGCTGCTTCACTGGGTCCTACATAACACAGATCCATGACAACAGACAGGTTTTTTAATGTACAGGAGAGATTCACTTGATGGTGACACAGCAGAGGTTCAGACAGGATTATGCATGTGGTTTGAGAAGAAGAGTAACAGGCAAGACAAAAGCATAAGGGGCAGCTGAGGCTGCAGTGACAAGCTCTGTGCTACACCCTATCCTCCATTCAATCCTCAGGGTTCCCCTGACCAGGCTTCATAGGACCACACAGGATCCCTCCTTCTTTCCAGACAATCTCCACACTCCTCTGAGGTCCCATGCAAATGACGACTTAGACCTTAAGCCAGGGGTCCTCAAACTACGGCCCGCGGGCCAGATACGGCCCCCAGGGTTCTCAATCCAGCCCCTGGTATTTACAGACATACACCCCCGGGGGTTGGGGGTGGAAACCAAGCAGCCGCAGATGACTGCCTGCCACTGCATCCGCGCGCCGGCCCCCTGGTTAAAAAGTTTGAGGACCCCTGCCTTAAGCTGATTCTTCTGGTGTGCACATCCTCTGGATATGACCTTCTGCTTCACAACTGCCTTAAAAAGAAGATATTGTATTTTGGTTTCTTGTCACAGAATCACAAAATGGTCAAGGTTGGCATGGATCTCTGGAGATCATCTAGTCCAAGCCCTGCTAAAGCAGGTTCCTCTAGAGCAGGTTGCACAGAGTCATGTCCACGTGGATTTTGAATGTCCCCAGAGAAGGAGATGCCACAGCTTCTCTGGGCAGCCTGTGCCAGTGCTGCATCATCCTCAAAGAAAAGAAGTTCTTCCTTACATTCAGGTGGAACTTCCTGAGTTGCAGTTTGTGCCTGTTGCCCAGCAGCGTCCTCTTGGCACCCACCCTTAAGATATCTGTAGACATTGATGATATCCCCTCCCAGCCTTCTCTTCTCCAGGCTAAACAGGCCCAGCTCTCTCAGCCTTTCCTCAGAAGGGAGATGCTCCAGTCCCCTCATTGTCTTCATAGCCCTTATGACTCTGTGTTCAGAGGCCTGATGCATATTGATATATCTTCGGAGGTACAGTTTTCCACACATTATCTGCTATGACAAGTATTTGGCACACTTGTGTTTTACCAGGCCACTGCCCCATTCTTAAACTTTCACACACAGAGAGGACACATGGGTGCCTTGAATGCCTTCTGAAAACAGATGTCAGACATGCCCTTGCGCCTGCAGCTGCCTTCCCTTGCCCATCTTTTGTCACTTCTGAGGATGTCCAGTCCCAGGCAAACACTGGGAGGAGCTGGGATGCAAGGAGAGAGCCCAAATTTCACTAGTTTGTGCAGCTGCAAGCAAAAGAAACCCATTGTCAGTTTACCCAGGCTATAAACTTCCCAGATGGTACACAATTATTGTTATATCCCATTTCTCTTCCAAAGACAGAGATGCATCAATAAACACATGTATTAACTAGGATTGTTCAGAGGCAGAAGACTTGAAAAACGTTGTTCATTTATCTGAGATGCTGAAGGCGACCCATGAGAAAACTCAGAAAAATGTGATTATGGTGTTTTACAGCATGTAATGTGATAAACTTCAGAATTTCAAAAAGACCTAAAGAGCAGCTGCTGAAAGTTGTATACAACATTGTCCAGAAACCAAAAATTTGGAAAAGGGTTGGTTTTAGACTATCTGGTTTTACACACAGCTCGTGACTGAGCTGCTTTGATGCAAATTTATGTTATCTTTGTCAACACAATATGTTTACAGTCTGAACATTTACCAAACATTTGATTCAACTGTAAAAGTGAATTTCTGAAAGCACAGTAGCAATGCAAGTGGGTGCAACATCGGTGACTTCAAATAACATGTGCCTTCCTGTAACAGAACATTACAGATTGACCTGGTAAGTCTCATTCTTGTTTATACGAGACCTTTTTATCCTGCTTCAGCAATATATAGGGGCTTTAAACAGAAATTAATAACTTTTGCATGCATTTTCAGGACCATTCACAATTTTTGTTTGATAAAACAGATAAAATCCAGTTATTTTGCACATAAAACCGAGTCCACCTTTTAATCTCCATCTGTATCTTTTGTTGAAGCCATTTCTGTGGGTTACCTTCTGGTGTTTGAGGGGTTGTAGGTTTTGAAATGTCTCCTTGCAACACCTGTTGAAACTTCAATGTTAGGGCTCCGTGACTCAGGTGCTGATTTCTGCAAACCAGGGCATCACAAAATTTCATCAGAAATTGCAAGTGAAATGCAGTGGAACCACAATAAATGGTTTTTGGTTTGCAGTTGAAAGTAGAAGGGACAGATGTGTTATTCACTCCAGGCAAATGGATGTAGAATGATCCGTACAAAAGCAAATCCCCTCACAGAACACCACCACGCTAGACCTTACATCTACATGCATCAATGTTATTTGTGCAGTAGCATGAGTGCTTGCCAAAGGCCCAGCATTTGTAAGGATGTGCTCACGCCTACCTCCCACAGACCATTCCCTACCATGAAAATGACAATATTGCAAAGTTTTCCAGAAACTTGACACTACTGCCAAGATTTCCAGAAACTGGAAACTACAGCAGTGGCTTGACCTGGGTATGGCTCAGGGCTGTTCTGAGCGCTGCAATGGAGATACATCTCTGTCTGCTGAAGGCAGTTGATCAACTGAAGAATTTGTACCACTACCAGATTCTCTGTCTTACAGGGAAAATCTAGCTTCACAAAACTCTCAGCTGAAAAAAATTATTTATTCCTTCCTTATATCCTTAAGATTATTTTTTTTATTTTATTTTACATCTGAATTTATTTCTCTGAAGCATTTGAAATACCATGAGTGAAGAGCACTTTAGAACAGATAAATGACTGTAATACATTACATTTTATGTCTGGTTTACAGCTTCCATTAAAATGAAAAAACCCCATAATAAACAATCCACCCCCCTGGCTCACTGTCAACAGCTAGCATTAGATAAAGTAACTTAACTTTGTCCTTATACAGGTGACTCTGTATATATGGGTTTACGGTTTTGGTTTTTTTTTTGGTATTGTTGCTTGGTAGAATAGCTCCCAAAAACCTGGCAGCACAGTATCAAGAACAGGAAGGGGGCAAATAATACCTGTACAGGATCCATAGGGCTTAGTGGCTTTTCACTACTCCCAGCTTGGAAATTCCCTTCCATATTCAGGGCCACCAGCATGTGATAAGTCCTAACTGAATCCTCCTCTGCCTTTCCACCTCCCACTTTGGACTTCAGTGTAATGAGAAAATAACAGCTGTGTGGCAGCTCTGGTTGCCTACAGCAAAGGGGAGGGAGAAGCTGGTTTCCCTTCTGCTCAAACTCACCATTGTAAAAGATGCATAAACTGTGTTCAGGGTCTTTCTGTGGAAAGTCATATCTTATTAGATTTTAACATTTTTCACTATACACCTGCTGCTCTTTCCCTTTAGACTAAATGAGTGTTTGGCTGCAAGCCCTCTGACCCATTACTTCTTTATCTTCTCTTGGCATTTTGAGTCAAACCAGCATCATTATAATTCAGTGTTGCCTAACTTTATTCTCCTTTGGCCCAAAGCTGGAAGTCACATTTCACAGAAAAAACCAAAACTATTAGCCTGTTCCCTCTGCAGTGTTAGCTTGTGATCTGCTAGTGTGTTCTGGTTCACGACTGAGGTGCCCCTAGGGACCCTGCAGGAGTTACAAGAAATAATCATACAAATGATGGTTCAGCTGGAGTAAGCTCCAGGGGAAAAAAAGAGTAGATTTCTCCTCTAGTTTTAGTAAGTTTAGTAAGGACTTTTTTTAGTAAGTTTCTACATTAACATGAAGACATGGTAGAAATAACTATGGCAATCTCTTAGGGCATCGTAGTTTTGCCTTTCTAAGAATAACAGTCCAGTGAGTGGTGTGTGTTTACCCTTTACTTCGGTTGACTGAATAATCTCTCTGCAGAGACTGAGGGGTGGAGCGGACAGCTGGATATCATAACTATTAAGGTCAAGCAATGAAAATATATTATTAATTAGAGTGGGGAGATATTAACAGGTTAAAAGATAGCTATCTCATTAACTGGTATAAGGAGAGTAACCTTCTCAATAAATAAGTCCCTGAAAATAAAATAAATTATTCCACCCATTGAAAGCAACAATCCAATGTTAGTTTATTGTATTATATACACTGTAGAGAGAAACTTATCACTCACTTTTAAACAAAGTGACATGGGGATGTGAAAATAATGATATGAACTAGGCTTTTTCCTCTAGGAATGTACTGAATTTTAGTCTTGCTCCATATTTATTTGAATCAAGCTTCATGTTTATCTCAAACAAATGCAATTTTGCTGTGAACTAGCAAAGTAATCTGCAAGACAAGTTTTGGGACAAATATTTGAGAGAAGGAGAACTTAGTGCTACTACAGGAAGAATCAAAGATTTACCAAAAACTTCAGAAAAAGGTAAAACTGGAATGAAGGTGTTCACACACCCACCTGTGAGACAAGGAAGAGCTGATATGCATGTTGCTTTGGAGGCGCTTTCCAGATTTAATAGTTCTGCTTGACACAAAATGTGAATTGACACTCTCACCAAGGATTGTACAAGGATGTGACCATATGCTGAGTGGAAAAAGGGCTCAGGAAACAAGATGAGACAGGCACACAAAACAAGAAGGCAATCAGCAGTGAGCTGTACCGCACCGTGGTGAGAAATACTTCTCTGCAGCAGATTTTTTCTGAGGATCCAAGTTTCCCCATAGCCTCTTTGTTTAAATCTTGCTATGCCAAAATTGTTACTGTGATCCTAGAGAGTATAGCAAGGAAGGGAGGTCATGCAGATGTTACTGAATACTGTCACCTTCAGCAAAAGCAGCCTCTGATTGTTCAGTTGGCTTTATTAAAGTTTTTATTTATGGTACATCCGAGGATGGGGGAACAGGTTCAGATAAAATAAGTAATAACTCATGGGATGATGTCTCAGGATCACTGATAACAGTATATCTTCTCTGGATCTGGCAGTCACCCAGGTATTGTTTGAGAATATCTGGCTTGTCCTGGTTATGCAGGATATAAAATTATATTGAAGAACTCTCTTCATCTAAGCATGATTCTCATCAAATCTCTTAATGTAGTTTATAAAATTTATATTTATAGGCAAAAAACTATGCTACAGGCAGGTATCAAATTTTATTAAAAAAAAGAGAGCAATTTCCTAGTAAAATTCACAAGTAAATTGGCATTTTACTCTTCAGTTTATTAGATTTTCTTAACTGGAGTGTTAAAACTTCCACCACAGAGAAGGCATTTATACTATTGTAACTGTTAAGAAACCATCTCATACGTGTCCACATTGTCCCCTTATTCTGGAAAAGTAAGATCTCATTGCTTTAGAAGCCAATATTTTCTCTCTTCTCTGCTGAAGTAAAAAAAAGAAACGATTGGCAAATTTGAGTACAGTTAGAGTGCTATGACAGCTTTTACAGCTTTTCTCATTAAGAACAGGACAAAGGGTTCTCAAAGTCTCAGGCATACAAAATCTTCTCCAGTAGAACAGCTTGCCCATGTACCTTCATACAGACCTAAGTTTACTTCCATCTGTGCAATGAAGAGCAAAGGAATTGAGAAAATGGATACTTTAGAGTTTCTCTGAAACAAATAGATCTTATAAAAACCTTATAAGATGTTATAAGCAGCAGGTACTTAAACACCTTGCTCAGTTCAGGTTAGAGCTGACCAATCCTAGAGAAAGCAGAAGACTCTGTGTTGTATTACAATCACTTTAATGTAAGCTGGATTGCTCGGGTCTGATGTTTTTAAATAGTGGTTTTAAATTGAATCAATAGAAAAAAAAGATTTCTGACCTAAACAAGGAAACACTAGCAGAACTATCACCTATGACCTCCTTTTTTATTGTCTCAGAAGATGAGCAAGAGCCATACTATATAAAGCTATCTTTCTTTTTTATTACATGCTGTAGTGGCACAACAACAGAAAAGTCACTAACAATTACAGCAGTTCAAGTTTCTGAAGCCAAAAATAAAACTGTATTTCAGCTTATCATAGGAATAGTGTTCTTTTAACTAAGGTAGTTTTGGGGCACTCTCAAATATTTGCGTATTTTATTATAAGGGTTTACAGCAATGTGATTTACAATAGTAAATCATGAAAAATATCTTCCAGCTCCCTGTCCCTATGCATCATTTGAGATCAAGTTTCCAGCATCTCTGTCACAGTATCTTAGTGGTCTTTTAGCACTGACCTTCCATTTTCAAACAGCGACAGAAGTAAAAATTAAGAACTGTAATATAAAGAAAAGCTAAAGCAAGATTACTTGAGTCTTAAAAGCTGATGCTCTATGTTAAATTTTAAATGTCTTTCTCAAATCTACAGCGTAATTTAAATCTTACCTGCTTTTTACTATAATGAATTTTCTGATTATGAGAAAGTCTGGTCAATGTTTTATATCGCCTAGTTATATGGGATATATATAGTTATATTATATAGTTATACAGTGTGATGGAATACAAGGAAGAATGCTTTCCTGAATGGCAAAAATTAAAGTCATGTAGTATACAGCTTTCTAAAAAAAATGTCGAAATATCATACTCTAGTAATCTTTCTGGTTTTGTCACCTTGTATGTATGGGTGATGGTAAGCATGGAGCCAATCACTTGGCTCAGCAATTGAGTCAATTATATACATCTTGATTTAGAAGAGGTAGAATTATTTTATGAGATTTTTGTCTTAAATGGCATCAAGGTGTGAATTCAAGAAGACTTCATATCATTTACATTCTAGACACTGAAAACTGAAAATCTGTTGCTGATTCAGGAAAGCAAGATGAGGGAGTGGAGAACTGCATTTCAGGGCAGTTTTCTGAAATCAGTCCAAGACCTAGAAGGTTTTGCAGTTCTGCAACCCAGCAGAAGACCAGAAGACTTGATTTTCAAAACTAGGTATGTCCAGTATGAGCACAACAACTCATTCTCTCTGTACCAGCAAATGAATTGCCAGCAGCATAATTAGACTTTTAGTTATACAAGCACCTATATATACATACAAATGGAAACCTGGGTCTGAAACCCTCTGTGTTCCCTAAAATATCTCCAGCTACCAATAAATTTATCTATTTCTACCCAACGGGAATATCCAGGTAATTTCCTTAATTGTAAGCTATATTCCTTCACAAAAGAAATGGTAAACTAATTTTTGAATCAGATGTATTTTGCAGGTAGTCCGGGAAAGGAGAAGTACATGACTTTACAACTGCAGTAAAATCATGGGCCAAGAAATACACCATTTTGATTCCTAAATTTGTAGTGAAATTCATAGCCACTTGTTCAGCAGTAGCCCTGTGCTTTCCTTTTCAGGACAATGGTGATGTGCTCCACTCACCAGCTCTCCTTTGCCCATTCACACAGCAGAGTAGAAACAGGAGCCCTTTGGATCTGTGTAATTGAAGCCAAACAATTCACATTTCCCCATCAGCTGGAAACTGAGATGTTTTCATCTTCACAGTCATGGGGAGATCATCCAGAGACACCCTTTACAGAGATGCTAACCCCAAGAGCGGTAGGGCTGCCGCACTGGGGAAGGAAACCCCAGAACGTTTCCACAGGGCATACCACCTTCAGCAAAATTCTGCTCATCACGAGATGTTTTCATTGAATTATTCTCTGCTGAATGGGTAAGTTTTCTCCAATGGATCATTTTTATCACAACTTGCACAACTGTAAGTGGAGTGCCCAGATCACTGTCCTATGAAGAACCACACAATTAGACCAGAAGGTTAAGGTATTTAAAACTTTTAATCACAGGATTTTGAAGCTACGTTTGAATTTATCTCTCTTGTTCTATCCCTTCAGGGCAGAAGTTACCTAACGATGCATTTCCACACTTCTAAAAGTTTTCATGTTGACAATGACATTTACTCTGACCTGTAGAAAGGTACCGCCTCTCTTAATTCCATTTTAATGTTTGAGCTGTCTAGGAATTTCTTTCTCTTTCTATTAAAATTTTGTAATAATAATAAAATTATTAAGAAATCTAAGGATAATGTTGCCACATTATTTTATTTTCTTTTTTAATTGTACAATTCATAATCACTTAGGTGAGCAAGCTAGCAAGCAATACTAGTGTTCATCAAGCAGCTACGTCATGCATCATGTTTATCTTTTTCAAGAATTGCCCTGTACACCTTCCTTTTCTTTGCCTTCCTGTTGTACATTATTGCCCACAGGTATGTTTGTTTAAACATGCATATAAATTATACCTGCACAACTGGAAAATAAGTATTTAAGAGGAATAGTCACTATTGCTGCTGTTTTCAAAGCAGCTACTTGAAAGCAAAAGCTCACACCCTTTGAGCTGATGACATTTCTAGCATGAAGGTGCTGGATGGCAGCAGCAACCATCTTTGACAAGGGAAGCTTCTGGGTTCATTTGCATCAAGTGTATTGGGAGGTAGAACCTATTTTTATAAACAGACAGAGTCCTCACAGAATTTTGTTGGACTTTGGCCAAAGATGATACTTGTTCTCCTGAAGAATATTTATTGGCGTTACCAGAAAGAAGTGCAACCATTTTTGGAGGTCAGTACTCACAGCTAATAAAGTTAGTGCTGGCTCCCTTTTATTTTTCCTTTTTTTCTGTGACAGCCTCACTGGTGCAGAATATAATTTAGTTTAAACACAGTCTGTATTGATTCACGCAACTCTTTTCACATGTTATTTAATCTAATTGAGACTTGGCTATATATGTGTTTCTGGAATACCTAAATACATTCTGTCACCTAGGGTTACATTTCTCATGTGTTCAGTTGTTAATTAAAGCTAGAAGCTAAGATTGCTGCTTGTTCATTTTCTTTAAGCTTTAGCAATAAGAAGTAGAAAACAAGCAGCTTTTTTCACGAAAAGTTTCCTGGATAAGGACAGACTAGATAAAAAAAATGTACTTGCTACAAATAATAGTTCAAAGGAGCCAACACTAACCACAGTTTACCTATTCCTTTTTATCCTATATGTCTCAGCAAGGAAAATTTATGATAATCATGCCCCATTTTTATTCATATTACCATTGAAGACAGCTTATACATATCTTGATTTCTTTGTTGGTAGTAATGGCAAAAGGATTCTGGTGTTTTCATTCCTACAGATTATGTTCTAATATATCCAGAATACAATCAGCCACTCATGTTTCAAACTAACTCTAAAAATCAGAATAGAATAGCAACAACAAAGTGAATCATGCTGGTATAGTGACAGATCCCTTCCTTAAGGTTTCCTATTGATTCCTTCTTTGTGGTCTTTACGAGTACACCCAATTCACTTTACCTCTAGCTGTGGTCTAAATTCTGTCAGAGAGGAATTCTTTTTAACATAGAGATTTTGCTTTCCAAATGTGCCATGTCTCAATGTGTTATTATCGCAAATTGGAAAACACCTGGCAGTACATTTCTCCCCTTTCACTTCATCTGATAACTCAGAGGTTAATTTTTAAAGGACTTGAATGATGCGGTTCCTGAGAAAGTCAAGCCTTTGTGAAAACAGCTCCTAAGTCTTTTGGGAACCACATTTTTTTCTTTGCCAAACAAATATAACTTTTAGTAATACTACTTTTATTGCCCATTATAAATTGGGACTGTTTATTGACAAATCCAATGTTTTCTCTGTAAACGAATGTGACATCTCAACATCTGCTATGCTATTACGTCACCTAGTCCTGCACCCATTTGTTTAAAACTACATTCTCTTGGTCTATATAGTTGTCCTCTGTTACAATGCTGCCTTTAATACGAATGCGTATACTGAGTCACTTTCGGCTACATCTTAGCTCTCAAAGCCATTCTAGGACCTTCATATTAACAATTTGCTTTGGTTGATTGTTCTGGTTGTTGTTTGAAATAAAACTTAGCTGGGAATATATGCCCTATCTTCTGGATGCCTTCAGAGTGGGAGTGTTTTCCTTGGAAATAAAAGTCATTGTCAAAGGTGGGTGGTTTTTCCAAATAACCATTCCCAACTTACATGCTTTCAAAAATAACATCTGATATCTCTTTCTCAGACTGAAATTCTATTAATTTTTTACAAATAACAAATGTTATCATTACTCTTCCTCTTACAAGCACTCCAATTCCCCTGTCACTTGTGCAGACTCTTGGATGAACATTCTGATATTTTTTTCTGTTGCATTTAGTCCACTGCCAGCAGAAGTTTCAGGGCGAGGGGAAGAAGTCAGCCTCTTTCAGGAAATCTGTACATTTCTGGTATTGCTTTTGTAGAATCTTATGAATAAACATTAGGAAAGGTGCTAGACAATTCAATGCAATTTATATTTTAGGCTCGACTCACAGTGGCCATTCTTCCATACAAATTCATATGGCAGAACTCAAGTCAGAGGCTGTCCTACAGAATGAGTAGCCGAAACTTCCTCCAGAAAAACTAGATGTAGAGATAATACTCAATGTTTGCAATTTCTCATATTAAAAAAGCCACATAAATGTCAGAAAATGTTGTGATGAACATTAGTAATGGAGTAATATCAAGGGCAGAAACATCACTTACCTGTATGTCTCTATTACAAGGAATAATGAGTGACTGAAAACAACAGAAGGTGAAAGTTATAATCATAAATAAAGAATAATTTTCTCAATATTAAACTGAAAGTGTAGGGAAGATTCTCACTGGGGACCTTGTTGGCTGCTGCTGCTGCATCTTACTAGTTCTTCAGATCTTTGGAGGGTTTTTCAGAAAAGAAAATCCCAGGGAAGAAAAGAATATCAAATAGCAAAGCTGGCAAGAATTAGGGTTTTAGTACAGATTTAACTGAATAACCCTCAGCTGCCATTCTTCTCTTGCTTTGTCTTTATTTTCAGGTCATGGTTTGCCTAAGTAAAATCTAAAAAAGTGAATAAATCTTCAGGAATGCATTCCCTTTATATGCTCATTTATGCCCATTTCTCAGAGTCAAGCCAGAATTTTACGGCCTGGTCCAACTTTTTTTTTTTTACTTCCACACTTCCTGAATGACAGCAGTATTTCTCTCTGGAGACTTTTGAATGTCCCATTAAAAAGAAAAACCAACGTATCAGAACACTGGTCATTGAACATATGGCTATCTGGTTACACAAACATCTGCTCTAAGCATAACCAGTTGAGTTGGACTGGTGCTGACTGCTTAATAAAAATGCTCCCTCACCCCTTTTTGAGAGTGGAAGTGGATATTGTCAGGACACAGTCCATCCTAGATCTTACAGAAGGCAAAGTTTCTGGACACAGGGTTATCATGTTTTCCAGATGGGTGGTCAGTACTCTTCACAACAGTTTGCTGCCCAGACACTGTGAAGTGCGGTTACGGCTTAGGCTGCAGAATTGTGTGTTCCTGCTATGCACAAATGGATTCAGCCCGGATCCCATGCCAGAAATCTGCCATGAATTTCACTTGGCAAACCCTTCTGGCAAGCCATCCTGGTCTTTGGTGCCTTTGCAAAGTAAGCCATCAAGACCAGACATGGCAACAGTGGTATGGAAGGTCATTTTTGTAATATTTTTTCTGGCTTCATTTTAGAAATCAAGAAAAAAAGCCTGAAAGTTTTTTGGTTAGAAACTTTGTTTTTCACCTCAGTGTTTAACCAATTTCCACAATGATACATTAATCTCCTGTAACCATGCTCCCACATTTTTAATAACAAGGGCAAACAACTGTTGTCGGTCTCACTCCCTCCTCCTTCTTTTTTTGCCAATAATATGACTGGAGAGAAAATACAGAGAAAACTAATAGAAAAAACTGCATAAATAAAGGACAAAGATGTCATTACAGAAGGAAATGGTGATTATGAATTACTCTAACAGAAACTTTAAACACAGAGCTTGGGTAGAACTTCATCCAGTTTTGGAAGGCTTAATTCAAGCCCTTACTATTACAGAATACTGTTAAACTTACTAATGCCTATATAGTACATGTAGAAGCATTATTCCTTTCACAAAGGACAAATGCCTCATTTAAATATTGTAGGTTATTTTCCCATGAAAAGGCAATGACAATACATATTCTAATAGTTTTACAGAAGAGTACAAACAGTAGGAGATCAGATGGTTTGGATTAGGGATTGCAAAACACAATCCATAGAAAAGTCCTTCTGTAGCTCTAATCTTCAGTTTATCCATACAGCGTAATTTGACATGTACCTGAAATACTGCAGATTGGCATTCAGAGTGTCAGACACTTAATGCAGCATCTTTTCTTTACTGAGGTTTAAAAGATTAAACCTAAATAGTAATTTATCCTGTGGGAGTATCACCCTACATATTGTTCACTACAGTCAGGTTCTAGTTTAATTATCTCATACATGTCAGCATTTAGAATTTAAAATGTCAAATGATGAAATAACTGAAACTTTTTAAAAAATAGAACAAATAGAAAAAATAGAAAAAATAAAACACACATAATTTGTAAAGAAAATAAAACTGAAAACAAGGTAAAATAATTTTTGCTTGCTCCAATTAATAAGAATTGAAAAGACTGGAGGACAGAATTGGGATTGCTAAATCCCAGTGTTTAGATGTCAAGTTCCAAAATGAGTTAGAAATTATAACTGTTTAAAGCATGACTCATAACATGTGCAACAACATGCTTCCTTTTGCTCTAGTTAGATTCATTAAAATTACATGGAACCTCCATTAACGAGATACTACAAGAGATGTAACTTCTTTAGGTTATAGTTCTAGACATACTAAAAGGAAAATGTTTTTATTTGGCTTGACAACATCATTCTTTCCTCCTATGTAAATGAACATAATGCTATAATACAAGGCCTTAGATGGTAACCTGTGTGCTCAGAGCAGAAGTCTTGTAAGAGTCCTACTGACATGACCCACATCACCTGAAGCTTGTGGGATGCAGTAGAGGTTTCAGTTTGCATGGAACTGGATGTAGAAGCAAGGTCTTCATAATGGATATATTTTCTTTTTGTACAACAACAGGAGATATTCCAGGCTTCTTTACATATTCACTACAAAATGTGCTAAGCTAGACCATGCTTCTGTTGCAGAAGTGAGTACAGTGGTAGAAACTCCCTCTTGCAGGACAGTTATTGTAACTGATGATTCTTGTTCTTCATGCAAGAATCAAGACAGATGTAGACTCAGCTTCATGATGCCAGTCCTGCCTTCTTACATCATTCATGGCTTTCTCTGTGACAGAGGAAGAACAAGGTGCCTATGGCTCCTGTTCTTCATGGCAATTTCATTAGAGGCAATACCCATCTAAGCATTTCCCATTTTTTAACCATTTACTTTCTCATGCAGAGAGTGACAAGCATAACTGAAGAGGACTGCAAAATGAATGAGTGCAGTGAAGAAGAATGACTAGATGGAAGTAAGCAAAGATTATTTTTTTTTTAGCTGGCATTGACACTTGGAAAATGTTAACAGTAAACTGGAGCCTGAACATGGCATCCACAAAGGTTAGCACACTGTACATAGATGCTCCTTGCAGGAGACAGGTGATCTGGAGAACCTTGTTTTTCTCCAGGTTTTGAATGAAAATCTCTCCTGCTTCTCCTGCTGAGAATTTGAAGGCACAGACCTCCCCATTGAGATAATCACTTCCTCCTTTTTTCCCAAAGCTCCAAAGAAAGAAAGATGCTAGCCCTTATACCAATAGTTCAGCACCTCAAATGTTCATTCACAAGTAGAGAAATCCAACTTTTCTCCTGCATTTCCTAAGATAACAGCAAACTAAGCCAAAATCTCTTACTTGTCAGAACAGGGCATTAAACTCGGAGGTAGTAGGGTGTCCTGTACTGGACCACCCTCAGTTGCTCTTGTTAAAGCTCATCTACTTAGTGTAAATTTCCATTGGAACAAGGAATGAATCATGAGTCATACATACAGCTGGCTAGATATCAGGCTGCAAAATTCTTGGCCTTCTATTTTTTTGACACAGGATACCTCTGTAAAACATAAAAATTGAAGGATACAGCTTCCCACAGCTCCATAATACAGGATTCAATTACTTTCTACCATTATTGCCATTTTAAAAAAACCCAAAGAATGAAAGTATTATTTTTCCCTACAGTTTCCATCTTACAGAAGAAAAATGATGAACAGTCTTACAGAGAAGAGTCTTAAGTTCTGTGAGGACCAGGAGGAATTGTATTTGTATCCATAGTTCAGAGTTTGACTCACAGTGCACCACTTAAAGCCATGTATCCTAGAAGATCCAGAGAAGTGTCTGGTGTCTTCTCACATGCCTTCTGTTCTCAAGGTGCTTGCAGCTGTGGGGAATTCAACACAAAGATTTAGATGGCACCTTTCAGAGCTATACTCCTGAAGCCTTCACATTTTAAAAACATTTTATTGAAATATTTTCAGAGCTTATTGAAAAGTGAGAATCACCTTCGGTCAGAAAGGCTGCAAAAAAATGGCTGCCAGCACTGATGGATTTTATGCTGCTTGATCAAAATTTCATTTTGCTGTTTGCATTTCTGGCTCTGCAAAGAATTTGTATTAATTACCTGAATTTCAGTGTCATTTACATTGTAAACAATATAAGAGATGCAGTTGTAAGATTATCACGCAGGATATAATAATAGTCCCAAAGGTGGAAAACAAAAAGGCACAGGCTTTATCATTACATTTTCAGTGTTGTTTTTAATGATATTTATAACCTCTCAGTATTAAATAAAACATTGGCATAAGACCCATGTCAAACGATATAAAATATCCTTTTGCTTAAAAAGTAGATTTTGGGAAGATAAAAGAAACAGATTTTGGGTTTAATATACTTTCCAGTGCAGCAGAAATCTAAAGAACAACAAATACCTATAACAAATGACAGTAGAAGTAAGAATTATTGTCATTGATTAAGGAATGCAAAGTAAATCGCATTCTAATGCAGTCTTGAACTTTTTTAGATATACTGCCTGTAATTTGTATATATACTGCTCTTTTCCTCTAGTGTAGTTCATTTTCTGCAGGGTTTTTTTTTGTCAAATGTGTTCTAGTTACAATTTCTGTTGCAAAAGTCTATGTGTCTGTAGGCATACAAAATTGCCAGTGATACATTTTTTTATTTGGGGGGAGTGGAAGGTGGAGGTGGGGGGCTGGGGGGAATGGTGCTTTGTCCACACAAATAAGATGTAAGATTTTGTAGAGGAGGTAATTTCTTTTTTGAGATTTGGTTTGGGCATCTTTTATAATCTTCCTGCAAGTCCTAATTCATTTACCATCAGCAAACACCACATCTGCCTGTAAGTACTTAGTGCTATGCACGAGGTTCCCTGACAGCCTCCAGAGCAAACCTCCTTCTGTGACCCTGTTGAAGTCATGGCTCCGTGCCAGCGTACCCTAGCAGATAATTTCTCACAGTCATTGCCATATCATGTCAGAGATGATGTCCTAATCAGAGCATGCCGAGACAGTATCATCCTGCTACTGGAAGAGTTTGCCTCTCTGTCCATCTTTTTACTTTGCTCTTGATAAAATAATGTATTAACAACTGCTTTATTTTACATTCATCTCCAGCACCCTGATTTCTAAAGAAACAAAGATATCTCCATACAAAGATATGAACATACCACCACTGCTGCCAATACACAATGCACTGGGATGAAAAATTAATCCCATTGTGACAACTGCTGTGGTTAAACAACTTTTAGAGCTGTTTCAGTGACAGTTAACAATCTGCCAGTTTTTGGTTGACTTCAGCTTCTGAATAGATTTAAGCTCCTCAGTATATACATCTTTTGGATCCTGCAGCATTTAAATTCAAGGTGAGAGAGATGTGAATAACAGAAGCAAGCTAAACAAAGGGTTGCACCTTCTGATCCATTAATGTTGCAATGTTACTTCCTGATGGCTAATCCCACCTGATTACCAAACAGTGAACCAAAGCCACTCATACTTGTTTTCACCTAATAGAGTTTATTACACCACAGGTTTAGGTAGTCAGAAAAAAATAAAGGCACTGCATCTACAGATAACCAGTTTCTAAAGTACAGACAAGTAACTCTTTATGACTGCCCTAAAATTAGAATATGCATCACAGGTGAGAGTCCACATGAGTTATTTTTAAGTTTTGTTCTAACTCTTCCTCTCAAAACTTCCTCTCAAACTTTTACTGTGAAGTTCTGAAGCAAAGATTCACTTCCTAAAATTTATATTTTCATCCACTTGACAAGGTTTTTACACCTTTTATATCCATTTTCTCAAGAGGTCCATTTTAGGACAATTTTAATCACAAATATTTCCTTCTAATCACTGGGAGAAAACCTTCACAGGGAAATAAATGAAGAATATAGACTTATCAGCGTTAGAAGCAAATCCTAAGAGCTCTACAAAGTTCAACTCACAGCTTGTGGAGGGCATATTTATGTTTTTCTTTCCTAAATATCTCTATAAAGAAGGGAAAAGGAAAAAGAAAGGTTGTGAAAGGAGAGCAGAATGTCAACCAAGTAGGTTTTTTAAATATAACTTAAATTTTCACATAGAGCAAACAATAGCTATCGAGATCAAGAAAAGTGCCACTTTCACAGTAACTTAGTCTCGAAATTCTAGAGCCTTACACCACAAGTCTTCTAGTCCTATGTATAGGTATTCCTTGCCTGATACTTCTGTCTTTAATTCTTATTGAGCACTGATGGAAGATTTTTATGTAAGTTTTGAGCTAATTATTACTTTTAGGAAGGGGTTAGGTTTTGCTTGACTCAAAGAAGACAAAGATGACAATGTTTCCACCAGATCTCATCTCACACTGTGGGTATTTGCCTACATGGAAAGCTAGTTAGAAGTAATGCCTAAAGCACATGCAGCAATAGAGCCAAATGAAATACATATCGGGACATTTTTTATATTAAAAAAAATAATGTGAAGACAGAAGCCTTTGGCATCAATAGCTTTTTAATTGCTGTCAGGAAACAAGGAAATATCAAGGAAACTGGAGAATGAATCAAAGGAAATCATGTACACTATTGCATATATATGTATCATTCTGACTTTTCTGAAGGCAAAACAGGTGAATGTGTGTACACTAGAAAGAGAACACGCTGTTTAGCAATATGCAGAATAATAAGTAAGTATGAATTTCTGAAAAGCAAAGCAATGTATTCCCGAAGTTCTTTTTACATTTGTCTGAAATCAGGAGACAAAAGAAAGAACAAAGTGTACACATTTGTAGGAAACACTCGTGCCATGCAAAAAGGTGGGTTTACTGAGGTGACGAGCAAGTTAGGATAAGAGAGCTACAGACAGACGTTAAAGAACAGTTCCACAAAGAAAATAGAATGCAGGATCAAGGGGTGGTACTTCAGGGTTCTAGAAATCCTTACCTTTGTTATCAGGTACACAAATTATATTTAAGAGGTTATACTTCCTAAACAAATAAAATGTGCTGATGGTAACTCACTGTAGCCTAATATGAAGTAGTTAATTTATGAATCAAACATGAAAAAAACTGCAGAAACTTGTGTTTAAAAAGTGGCCATACACCAGTTCATAAAAGATTGAGCTAGTCTGAATTGTATTTCCCTGTAAAACTAGTTAGGAAGCTTTTTTTTTTATTAAAGGATATTGCTTCTGAAAACGTTAGGAAGCTTTCATGAAAAGAAAAATGCATGAAGTAAATTCCTATGGGTACAAGGTTGTCACATATTGAAATAGACCACCTTTATGCCAACACAGCAGAAAAATGAACTCAGTCGATAGCAGCAAAAGTAACGGAAAAAAAGTTAACATAATATAATTTCCGCAGCTACTACATTCAGGTGTCAAGTTTGAATAGTATTGTAAATCATCTCAGGCTAGAGAGCAAGATCTGACAGAAAGGAAACTTTTGACAGAGGTAACTCCAGATAGAACAGCCACCAGGACTTGTAGGCAGTAAAGGGAAATTTCTGAAAGTTTTATTCTTGAGCTTTTGTACTTCCTTTTAGAGAACAGCTGTAATTGCAGAGCAAAGATTCTTGCCTTAAGATTTTTTTCTTCGATTTGTAATCAAAGTATCCTTATGATCATTAAAGCCTTTGTGAGCAAGACTAGCAAGGCACTGTAACCTCTTGTTCTTAATGGCTAGTTTCAGTTTATCAGAAAGTTAACGATGACAAACTGACGTGGAGTAAGTATGTGGAAAGGTTGTGGCATTTCATCAGGAGGAAGCTGTTATTCTAAGGCAATGGGGTCTGTAAATATATGCCATTGTGGGAATTTCTGCTACTCCAGTAGCTGCCCATTTCAGAAATGTTCTTAAACGCTGTTAATCCCTATTCTAGTAAACCTGTTTCTATAAGGACAAGTTTCTTACCAAAACATGCTTTCAAAGGAATTGGTCAATTTAGATCAGCAGCACTAGTCCAGAAATCTGTGTTGCTGTCAAAAATTAATTTATTTGATTCCATGTTATTTCTGGAATGTGATTTTTCATTAGTACACATGTATTCTAGTCCCAGATAGAGCCTGATAACAAATAGACAAACCACTTTTGAGGCTGAAAAGCCAAATGCCTTATAATATAAAGTATTTTATTCTGATTCCCACAAGGTTTCATCTCTTCCTTTCATGCTCTTTGGAAATATGGAATTGTAGAGAGGTAAGAAGGGAAAATTTAACAGAGATCAAGTGGGCTGCAGGCAGGTTAACCAATGGCATAAAATTCTGCAAGGCAATGAAGGCCACTTGTCATGAACACTGAGGAGTGTTGTGCTGTGGGATGTTCTGCCCAAGAACTCATTAAAACTCTACAGGATGTTTCTCCCCATACAGGGCAAAAATAAAGAAAGAAAAAGAAAAAAAAAAAAAAAAGAAAGCTCAGGTTAAAAATCAATTCTTCATCCCTGCTGAAGAATAGGATTCCATAATTCTGCCTCTGTTTTTAATCTCCATGCTTCTATGGATCAGTAAATCTAGCTATTTGGGGAAGACTGTGGTTAGCTCTTCCAAGTGGAAGTTATGTTTCATTAAGGATCAGGGAGAAAAGCAGACACCTTTAACAGAGGGAAAAAAGTAAACGTGTACAAAAGACACATGTGCCCTGTTAATCATGCTCTTAGGGCATCAGAGTTCTCTATTGTGTCTGGTACCAGCAATGGGGAAGAAGGAGGTGGTGTGCCATTCTAAACTCAGCTAGGCCTTGCGAACCATTGCCTTGCACCACGACAGGCTCTCTCTGGTGGTCTCATCTGGGTAGAGCAGCAGCTCTGGGCTCCAAGTGAGCTCCCAGGGCCACCATGGCACAACCCCTCATCCTGTTGAAGGTCCCCACCAAGCGGGCATGGAGCAGCGCCCTGGTCCTGCCCCTGCCCAAGGTGCGAGCTCAGACCAGTCTCCTCTCAATGCCCATGGGAACTCAACAGGTGTTGGAGCCCCTTTTCCCCTGGAGAGGCCTTCTCTGCCTCCACGAGCAGCAGCCATTCCCACCAATTTCTTACAGGCATTCAGAAAACAATTGCCCTTGCTGCTCAAATGGCAATGTGGTGATGTTAAAAAAAAAATAATCATAAATTACCTCTAGTTTTATGAACCAGCATGTGATATGGAGGAGTTTATGGGGGTAAAAAACTATGTACAGATCTGTCATAAAAATTCACCCCTGGATGAAGCAGGCAGGATAAAATAGTGGATATAAACTACACTTTTTTAGAGCAAAATACATCACGCCACATCCAACAGCTCAAGCGAGGCGAGGCTACTGCAGCTCCGTGTCCCCAGGTCTAACCAGTAGCGAGGCTGAAGGTGTATTCCCAGCAGGTGTGTGCACAAAGAGCACACATATACATCACAGACGTATATACACGGTTGACCCCAGAGATGACAGGCAGGCACGCAGAGCACCCACACGAACACTGTACCAACAGCCTCAACCTGCTCCCCTGCTCCCCTCTCTGGCTTGTCTTCTAGTGAAAATATATGTACATCTATGTAAAAGGTGGTTCCCTGCAGCAACTGGCCTTACTCAGTCTGCCCGGTGGCTGGGGGAATCTGCTCACACGCACATGCTGTCACTCCCAGAGCTGGCCCTTACTGACCCACTCACCCCCTTGGCTCCCAAGGACACTTCACCCACTCACTGGCTCTGTCTTCGCTGGTGATGGCTCCATCACCTGTACATCTGCACTCGCTGCAGCTATGCCCTCTGACTTATGGTCTGGTTTCTGTCACTGCACTCAGACCCTCACACACACACATGCACATGGAATAGAAATGCCCAGGAAAGAGTTAGAAAGGAATTAAAGAAGAAGATAGAACAGACTGTACTGATCAGGCATGGGACACATGCAGACAAGCAACAATATTAACTTTTTAAAATGTCAGGAAGTGTAATAGCAAGAATCCCACCTACACGCTTCTGCAATTATTAGCAGTTCCAGTGATAGGCACAGTAACTCATAAATGTAATGTATCTTTTCTTAAATAATTGGCCTTGCATGACTGATTTAGTGAGTGAGGCCAGTGCTGTGGATTAATAGAGCTGCTGACAGACAGATAATGGTAATCTCTGCCATATAACACACCACTTGCAAAAAAATGCCTACTGTTGTCAGCTGAACTGGACCACAGCTCTAATAGTTCAGAGTAGCTTTCCTGAAGGGAGGAAAACTAGTTCAGTAGAGACATGTAGAAATTTTGGAGAAAACTACCAGCTTCTGCCAGCTTCCTATTGACAGCACTGTGCTCCGTAACAACTTTCATTGATCAACGGGACTGTTCATGCAGTAATGTTCTTCGTGTAATGGAACACAACCGGTTCCATGTAAATTCAAGCTCAGCATGGCTAAATTGTACAATCTGGCTCATTTGGTTTGTAGCTACAACCCACCGACTTTCTAAATTTTCGTGGAAGTATCCACAGCTGTTCTCTCCACCCAGCTATTCCATGTCGAGCTGGAATGCACACTAATCCAGCAGTAATGAGAACCCTTCACAGAATATGAATAAGCAAAGAAAACCCTACTGGAAAAACTGGATATGTAAAAAGATACTTAGCAATCAAAATACCCGAACTGTGTCTTGGAGAAAACAGTACGTAGATGATTCACATGAACAATCACCATTGTGAAGAATGGAAGAAAAGCACTGTTCTGTTTCTGTGCTTGGTGTCTGAAAACCTTTGCCAAATTCGTGAAGACTGATTCATCCATTCCCCTGAGGCAGAAAGGTATTAGCATTCACACACATAAAAAGACAGCTACTAATATCTGCACCTCGTCATTTCCTTCTGATCCTTAGTTGTCAGGGAACTTTACAGATAGTCCAAGGCAGAAGGACACTACAAGTGCAATGAAGAATCCCCCACTGCACAACATTTCACAGCAAAAACAGAGCTCTCACAAAAAATATCTTTACAGTGTTTAAAGGTTTGAAATAAAAAGAAAAACGGCACCTCTGATATTCAGTAGAAAGACTGCTCAAGTCTAGCTTCAGGAAAGTATTCAAGAATCATTTATTTTTGGAAGGACATGGTTGTCTCTATTTCAATTTTCAATGCATGTGCTGTTCAGGTAGGAAAAGGGGGCAAAGAGCACCTGAAAACTGCCAGCAACCATTATCAGGCATATTGTTCTTGACAAGACTTCTCTGAAGCCCATTTTTCTCTATGAAATCACATCAGTTAGAACTGAGGTGGAGGCTCTTTAACTGTTCTGCTTCCTTCCACTAGAAGTCCCAAAGGTGGCTGCATAAAATGTCATCAACAGCAACAGGACCCAGCTCTGCACTATGTAGCCTTAAATCCAGAAACCAAATTTAATTTAGAAATTAGTTTTAGAAATATGCAGTATTTGACAATAATTGGTAAGTATTAGGTTGGGGTTTTTTTGTGGCAGAATGCATAAATGAACCTCAGTGACTTAGGACTGTGGCAAATAAGCTTGAAGAGCCTTTGTTACGCCAACTCCAGTGAGATGTTACTACCCTTAGCTGTCTAACCCATGCCTCTTCTGGTGCAACCACCTCCATAGGACAAGGGCCAGCATGCACACAGCCTGGTTTCCCCAATCCATCCTCTCAACCCATCTCAGTTATTCACACCCCAAGCTGTGACAGCTGGGATGCAGGCACATGACTGGAGAAAGAAAAAGGAAAGAAAGGTCCTGTAACAGCTTAAATTGCTGCAGCTTTTCAGCTCGGGGTTCATGAGGGTTGATCCTCAGACACAAAATCCAGAGTTTGTTATTGACTTTGACAGGCTAGAAGGGGCCTTGTCTATTGGAAGAAACATCAGTCCCATGTTGAGTGTCCAGGCACCATGCAATTTACAGAGAAACATGTATCAATGAACAACCTATACAATAGGAAATACTGCAGAGAACAGGCCAAATATACCAACCTGACTACGTTTCCAACCACCACCACCACATTTTTCTCTGTCAGTCATGGACTTTAGACACATTTAGCTTGAGTATGAAGGACCTTTAAGCACATAAAGGGCTGAACAAAAGCTGCATGGCATTTTAAGGGTGCTAGTAGTGCCTAAAAAATTACCGACACAATTAAAGTGGTTATTACATAAACAAAGGTCTTCTATAGATCTCAGCTCTGTGATCAGATTTCTAAACATTGCTTAAAGGTGCAGATAAATTCCTGACAGTGTTTAGAAAAGTGCCTGGGTTGAGTCATGTGTCTGATTTGCTTTGACTTCCTATGGCAGTTCCCTTGGAAATCAGTGGTAAATGCCTGCATTACTTCAGCCATTTCAAATATACCATGAGCTGTCTAACCTTAGGCTTTGGGTGTCTTTGTAACATATTTCTTTGAAAATATGACTTGCTGGGATCTTTACTTTCATCCTTACTGAGTTACAATTCCAAATCTCCACAAACTTGTTGGAAAGGAGCTCTTCAAGACATTGGCATATAATACACATTCCCTCTGTGTATTCACTTCCTAATAGTATTTTCATTTGAACTTCTGTGTGTTTTCCTTTGAAGCCCTTACATGTTGTCACTGCCTAGCATTCATATTCTGGTAGTGGTTAAGTATAATAAACAAAATCAGGGGATGCAGGCACCGTATTCACTGTTCCAAGGAGTAGCCCATTCCCATTGAGATTCCACCTTAAGATAAAGAGCATGTAAATGGAAAATGGAGGGAAATTATTTGTTGAGAGTCATGTAGGACATCACTGGCAAAACACAGCTTCTAGCTTTTGGGTCTCCAGAAACTCTTCCTTGGTCTGTTCATCAAATTACTTAGTCTTCTTTTCATGCTATAATGAAAAGGATCATATGTGATACATACAATCAGACCAAAATTTTAGTCATTACAATCAGAAATGTTGCATTCATCTATTCCCGGCATGATTTGCTGGCAGTAAAAGAGGGGACTTGCAAGATACATGAAAGAATGCCTGAGTCAATCTCAGAGAAAAGAGGTGGTAGCAATAGTCATTTTAAGAACAAGCTACAGCCAAGGTCGAACTGATTCCTCCTGAGATAACTCCAGAACTGGAAGTAATGCAGAGCCACCCAGGTTCACCTCATGGAAATGCCCATAGACCCATGTTGCGAATGGCAGGACCAGTCAGCTCACAGACACTGCAATAGCAACACAGCCACACCGGCTTGGATCTGAGCTGTTAGGTCCACACAGTGCTACATCACCTGGACTTCACTGTATGGGTCAGCTCCATATCCAAGGTTTTTACAGCAAGATAACTGTGATCAATATGTAGCTATTGTGATTTCTTTGACTTGAAGGTAGTCTAGTTTTGCATTTACAAATAAATTATATTTAAAGAGAACCAATTGTCAAAGAAAGGTTGTTTAGATTTTGGATTAGTACACTGTTATGAGCTAATATAGGCTTACTGTAGCAACTGTATTTTTCAGTGTTGCATTTAATTAAAAGTCTGTTATATCCTTAGTTGTTGTACATTTGTTACACTCCTGAAAAAAAATTCGCTTTTGAATGAAAGGGGCTCAAATTGTAACCAACTTCTGGTTAAGAATGCATTATTGCAATAAAAATTTCTATTTCAATTTGCCATGGCTTCGAAAATCTTGTTATTTGTTATTCACAATTTATGTCTGTGGTTTCTCATGAAAAAACATGCAAACTAGCTACTCATTAACTCATCAGTAATCTATAATACATACTGAGTCAAGGAACAGAGAGACCATCACATGATTTATGGTTCTATTACTTACAAAAAGTTCTAAGTGTATATAAAATGCATCTGATAATTGTAGTTAATGTTTTTCTACATAGTTAGTTAAGAGCCTTATGCTAGTTTACATTATCCTGCAGTAAACACCAGGAACACAGCTAATCACTTTTGCACTCTTTAAGCTTTAAGTCATATTTCCACCCTGTTTGCAGGTGATGGAATAACAACTGAAGACAACAGATTGCATATTGCCTGCCTGGATTAGGAGGATATCCTTGTACCAGGTAAGGCAGGTAAGTGTAGGCAGTTGTGTAGCATGACTACTCAATACCAGACAGAGGCAATGGCAGGAGGTATGATAGAGCTCCCAAGCACGTACATCTAGGCTGTGATTTAAGCAATCATCAGCCTGTTCTTGAAGCCAAATGTGTCTCTTTTTCTCTGTGACAGAATCTTTAGCTGATAATTGGAAATAACAAAGGAGAAACCGTGGATTCTTGCCACTCAATGCATGCATGCACGTATAGCTGAGGGGAGAGAACGGCATTATTACCTCATCTGCCCTTGTTGTGTTGCTGATGTTGTATAGCCATTTGGTCATGAAAGCTTTTCCAGGACTGCCCAATTCTGCAGACTGCCAGAGTAGTGCAATATACGGCCAGCACAAGCTTAAGCTGTCCTTCGGTAATATAGGGTCATAAGTGCCCGGCTACAGGCACCGCAAAACTGGCAGAGTGAGTGTGAGTGCGATGAGCTACATTAGCAAACAAGAGTGGGCACTAGTAAAATTCATTATCTGGTATAAAAAGATGGACATGCAGATGGGGTCTAAATGACCACTGCTTACTCTCCAACATTGCTAACAAAAGGAGTGTCCCATACTAGATTAAAAGGACAAAGAGCAGTGGGTTACTAACTGCTGTTTGCTGCACCCAGCTGACACAGGGCAAGGTGAAATGGATCCCTGAAGCCAAGCAAATTCATAAGAAAACTATTTCTGACTGCAAGCCATCTGTGGCTGTAACTGTTCTGTGAATAACAGTATTTACAAAACATGTTTGAAATTACTGAGTAGGTTAGCAAGGCTATTTGGCCTTAGGTTTCAGCAGAGGACTTTTAGCTGAATCACTGAACTGGTCTGCCAGTTTACTGACTCTATCCAGCATTTTAGGTCTCAACACATCCATAAATAATGAATACTGAATGCTCAGAGAAAGACCAGCAAAAAAAGCAGTGGGATGAAAACTGGAAAAGCTAACTAGAGAAGTAGGGACTTCTTACAAACTATATTCTATTCCTAGGAAAGGTAAGACCACAAGTCCTGAGATACCCACTGTTATCATCTGAGCCTTGCTGATGCTCTCAGAACTGCCTTTCTGTGGTCAGCAGTGCTAGACTCAGGGAGGTGCTCATGCTGCCTCATAGCTCGCTGCCTGCTCTGAATTCTCACCCTAGGGTAGAATGAGTTAAAACTTCCCTTTTCTGCACAGGGCGAAGCCAAATATTGCAAAACACGGTCTTGTGACAATGCAGAATGAAAGAAATTATCTTCAGCTTTCCCTCTGAAATGAACATCCAGAAAATACTGGGGGAAAAGAGGCATTCACAGTGACTTTTCACATTATTTTTCCATTATCTGACAGCATGCCTCTTTTATGCATATTAAGCACCTAATACTATTGTAAGCTTCTTATTTAAGACAGCTGAAATGGTTAAAATATTTTATGCTTATTTTGTTTTTTAAAAAATGGAACCTTTAAGACAGCTGCTACCCAACGGTGATTGAAGCATCTTTTCTAGATCAAAGTGTCCTTGTGATAATATTGAAACAATTTTCACAAACAGGAAACACTTCAGTGGTTAAAAAAAAAAAAAAAGAAGAAGAAAAAAAACCCCAAACTAAAACTACTTTTAAGGGATAGATTCTGCAACAAAAACCCCAAAACAACACATAAGTTCTTTGAAGATCTGAGCTTAAATTCTTAGGTAACAAACACCTCCACCAAGAGTAGTTTTTCTTTCTTAAGAGTAGTTTTTCTCAGCAGTCCAAATGTTTCTTTTCTCTTCTGTTTATGAAAGAATAACAAAGAAAAATATTTGACTGTCAAAACTTTCCCTTCTATATGACTAGATGCCAAATTAGCAGTTACATGATTTATAACTGTCATGAGGTGGATTAGTAATGCAGATTAAAGCAGAATCTGTTGTTCCCCAATTCACTCTGATGTGTTAAATCAACCTGACTTCCATTATAAACTAATGATGGGCATTAGGGTTTATCAGGGAGGTGACTCTGAAGATAACCTGCATTTTTTTACTCTGTGGAAAGAGGGGCTGCCATAACACCACATAGTTTGATACACTAAGATTTTAGAAAACATATGTCAGAGAAAAGCAGAAAACACATCAGAAAACAGTACACATTCATGAAATATTTGATTCTTAATCCATTCACCTGTTTGTTTATTTCTTTGCATGGTAGAAAATGTTGCAGGCTTCATCTCTCTCTCTCTCTCTCTCTCTCTCTCTCCCCCATGCACACGAAGACCCAACCACAGCCACAGCCATGCATAGTTTATAAAACTCCTCTTATCAATCTTCAATTTAGTGCTCTTAAATTTAATGTATTACTGAGTTTCACTAAAATATGGTAAAGCAAAAAGAAAAAAAAATCTGAGCACTTTGTCACTTGCAGTGTCTCAGTCAAGTGCTCTCTAATTCTTCTGTGCTCCAGGCTGAACAATACCAGCAATCTATTTTCTGTTTCTCATTGTACTATAACGATATTTTCCCCTACAGGGACCTATAATTCCTCTATTGTTCACCCAGGCTATTATCCACAGGAGACTTCTTTTTAACCTGAGAAAGAGGAACTATTTTTGAGATCACTGACATTCAGTATTTATGATTAGATATAAACCAGATCAATCAATGGTTACAAAAACACATTTTGAACCATAACAAAAGTTCACTATGAAAACATGGGAAAAAATTGATTGATTCCTTGTTTGCTTCTGGGAAAATTTGTTTGCCTTACTTTGATAATAAGAAGAAAGTCACAAGAATCTACAGACTCGCAGATGAAATGAAGTCCAAACCTGTCTGTGTTTTGGCTGTGCTTTCATCATGGCCTGTCTTGGTGATTTTGACCAAGTGACAGTAGCAAGCACTTGCATATAAATCTTCCAGACTTTCTAATATAGATCCAATAGTACTCCTTCCTTATGGTAGTCCTGTGAGTTGGGTTATTCAATATTTATAAAGCATTTTGTAGAAAACTGCAACACCCAGTCATGCTTGCCTTTCCTCACTAACAGATATGTCATGAGCAGCACTGGACAGAAGGTGACAGGCTGTCCGATTTCCAAGCCTTATTGAGCTGAGAAGGAACCACTTCAGAAAATGTCATCTCCTTTCCAAATAGGAAACCGATATATTCAAACCAGCTAGAACCGGGGTTGAAGACAGGTAACTCCATTTTTAGATTTTTTTTACTATCCTAAGAAGTAGTAGTAGAAGAAGAAATGAACAATTTCTAGGACAAAGGGAAAAAACCCTTCATAGGAAGAGGATGTGGAATAGCTTAAAACACATCACATGAACAAGATGTGTGGCTTGTGGCTGTGATACAATATTCTTTGATGTGTTTCAACAAGATGTCTGAGTCATAAATGGGAACTGTGATGAATAACAAAGCAACAGCTGGAAAAGGTCATGAGAAAGGGAAATAAATATATGCCCAGCTCTGGCAAAGTACTGATTCTGTCTCCCAGTACAGACAATGTCTACCTGCCTGTTCGTGAGGGTCTTTCACCCCAGTGCAAACCTCTTTAAGGAAACTACACACTTACATCCTATGTGTTATTTTCTTCTAATAACACCAGTATATACTGAAAAGTTGGGGCAAACTCATGACACTCAGACCTCTATTTCTTTTTGCAGTAAAATCAAGCACTGCTATGGATGCTTTTAGTGAAGGGTACCCTGCAGCGTGAGTTACAAAAACACTCTCGTGGGCAAGACCTAGGCTTGTCTGCTTGTTCTCTCCAGTGAACTAACATAGCAAAGGGGGATGGAGAGGAAAAGAAATATGAGAGGGAAGAAATGCTCTCATCTCACAAAACAAACAAACAAAAATGTATGAGACTGTTCCTCAGTAAATCAGACAGAGAAAGCAAAGTGGTGACTGCCAAAACACATGTACCACATTCCTTGCAGAGTGGTAGGGCAATGATACCTTCATTCATCGTGTACCTGGGAGGATCACAACGTACAGCATGTTCCAGATTGATGGATTGTTCAGATACAAGCCGAGTGCTTTTGTTAACACAGGGCAGCAGAAAAAACGGTTTATTACATGTTCATCAACTTATCACAGTTTTTTTGTGGAAAAAAAACCCCAAACATGACAGTGGCTGAATGGAAAATCACAGTTTACTCTTTTTAAAAGTGTTAAATAAAATATTAAAGCACACTTTAAAAAAAAAAAAAAAAAGGAAATTATTTTCTTGCTCAATTTCACAGTAATCTATCACTTCTTTAAACCAAGGCCAAAGCCAAGAATTATTTATTCATGTATCAATAAAAATAAGATGTTCTTATAAATCATTTCTCTTGCTGAAGAAAAATCACAGTCATGAGATTTTGAACACCTTTTGAGACAATATTGTGTCTTTTCAAAAGCAGAATGCAAATGTAGATACTCACAGTTTGACATCTTACCAACTTCCTGAGGTCAGTTTTATTCTACCTACAGCTTATTTACAGAGAGGTCCAAGAGCACAGGTAGGGTATTTTATGAACAATGCAGCAGTTTAGTTCCAGATTATGATGCAGCTCAGAGATGATGCCCCCTGAATCAGTTTGTTCACAATATCTGTTTTGTTTCTTTGAACAAAATCCTGCTGACAAATTTACCAGTGGTAACTTATTATCCCACCTTCTGGCTCAGCAACTCTCACCAGTAACTTTTTAGGGATATTTATTAGGGATACATATCTCCTCCATCAACTCCAGAAAAGGAATGGAGGAACAGCAGGGTGGAGGAGATAGACTGCAAGCTTAGACAAGTTTATTTAAGACCATAGGGACTTTTAAAGCCATTCATACTCCCGTTTAAGCTGATGGAAATTCTAGCTCAATGATTTACAAGCATATCCACCTGCAGCCATGAAGAATTTCAGATGTTTTACGGGATCACTGAACAGCTGCTATTAAAATTTCTAAAGCCCATTCATTGCAGTTTCTAGATTATGAATTTGATTTCCTTGTCTGTAAGAAAGCAAAGCCTTCTATCTTGCTCTACCTCTATCACCCATTCCTGCCCTCTGTGCACATTCTGGTGAAGCTCATTCTACCATTACTTGCTTGTGTTGTCCTTGTTGTTCTCTCTACTTCTGTGGCTCAGTTAACCTTCCTAGTACTTCATCAAATGAAGTGTCTCAGCAGATCTGGCAGACCCAGGGCCATCTGCTACAATGACAGTTAGTACTTTGTAGCACCTCCCATGTTTCGCAAACCCAAATCAACATGTAAATCGTATATATATGCATGTGTATATATATTAAAAAATGGTGGGGAGTGTGTGTATATATATGGGTGAATTACATATGACAATAAAGCATGATATTTTGGGGTGGAACATGGGGAATGGTGATTGAGGCATCACACAGAAATAAGGCAAGATCATCTTACTGCCTGATTTAGTATTTGGCAATCACTAGTGCTCAATATACCTGCCACAATAAAACCTGCTTTATAGTTATAACTGGCCCTAAAAAATATTCTGTGCCTGTGACCATTTTCCTCAAACTTGCTGGTTTTCAGGCAACAAAATCAAATAAGTAAAGCACTACTTTGGTTTCCTTATAGACCTGGAGAAGAAAATGCACCCACAGAAAGCAAAATACCATGGTTTCAGAAGCTGTAGGTTGTGTCTCTCTGGTTTACGATAGTGGCAATGAGCAGAAGCGGCTCTGTTTTACCTCTTGTTTAGCAAAGAATCTCCAGCAGCAACACTTCCCTTAACACTGTGCTGAACTACGACTCTATGCTAACTGTAGTTCTGATACTGAAATGACTTATGTCAGTCAATGGGACTTCTTGTCAGTTGCTTAAATCACAGGTACCTAAGAGTCAGGTAAACAAAACCATGCAGGGATGACTACTGCCTTCCACTGCAGGAACTATGTCAGCAAGCTTTGAAGATACTGTCTTCAGTATGCTGGTCTACCCCAAGCTTGCTTCATATGGAGGATTTCACAAATGTGGTTTCAAATCTCTGTTGCTTCTATTTCTTTCAGGAATTCTGATCCTATCAGACCAAGACTGTGCCCAATGTGACAAATCATGAGCCAGCACAGCAGATGTTCTTTACTAGATTTGAACACTACCTTTGATCAAGCACATGGATATTGTCAGAAAGACAGTAAGCCTTCCAAGAGAACAAAGTTCATGTGTAACATCAGAGCTACAATCCAAAAGAACACTTTTATTCTTGCCTCTACTCGTCAGCAAGCTGATTTCCCTTAATAGTTATCACTTTTGTGCTGAATCTTAGTTACAGGGCAAGTAGATTGCGACATTGCTAAAGGAAGACGTATGGCTGATTAATTTCTCCATATAAAAGTTAATAGCTTACTCATTCCACAAATTATTTTGGGGTAGCTGAATACATAGATTCAGACATTTTCAGGAATGAGGGCCTGGCTACTACCCATGGGATGATTGCAGTCATTGTCATAACAGCAGGCAAAAATTTGCAGGACAGTTGGTGAATCCTCAGCAACTTCAGCCAGCCTGCAAAAATGCTTTAAATTCTGAACTACAAACAAGTCCCTGTTATTATATTCGAGCCCCAGGAACTGCTGAGAGCAGAGTGTTTGCATCCTCGCCCCCCTCTGCTTGCAGCCAAGGAGCTAGGGCTGCTGCCTTGCCTCTTGCCAGTGCTGCCACCGCCAAGGCAGCAGAACCAGACGCAGACTGCAACGCCAAATAGGAGAGTGAGAAAGGGACTGAGATACGTGTGTGCATGTGTGTCTATCAGTGAAAACACACGGTGGATTTATTTGCCTCTAAAACAATCTTTAATGATTTAGTACTTCCAAGTTACGTACACTTACCCTGGGCTTGTGTCACTGAAATCAGCTGCTGGCAGAGGGACAGAATCAGGCCAGAATGAAAGCATATTCCCAGCTCCGTTACACTCATTGACACGTGCAGTGTGCTCTGTGCTCACTACTATTGCTGCCATGGCTTCTGGGGACCTGTGTCGTGGTAGAATGCAAGTCACCATGTGCAAAGTGTGTGTGTACTTGGCCATACCTACAGCACGCTGATCCTGGCATGGGGCTTAATAGTTTTGATGGTACGTAATGTGTAATAAAATTAGTCATATAACCCAAGAGAACAAATATCACTAGGCAGTTTCTAAATAAATAAATTGCAGGTGCAAATTATTCATACAAATGATTCAGCAAGGATTCAGTATGAAATATTTGATAAAAGTAAAAAGGCCTTACATGTTACCTGTAGGCAAAGCTGTCTATGGCAAACTTAAACAGAACTCTGTTTTACGTGAAAAGTGTTTATTTCTAATTGCTTAGAACTTTTCTAAATGTTAAAAATTTTAAATGAAAGTTCTCTATTAACTGGATTGTACACACACCCCCCCCCCCAATATTTCTATCTGAATATTTCAACCATTTCTGAGAATGAGGTTGGAGGAAAAAAAAAACGAACCTGCTTTTTAGTCTCATATGAAAATGTCTTACTACTGTTCAGGGGTTTTCAGTTTGAAAGGGAACATGGTGCTCTTTATCATGATCAAAAACACAAATCAAAACCAGTTCTGCTAAGAAATATTGGGAAATATTTTGAAACATATATGCATCATGAATATTCTTTGAATGTGTTTGTTCAATATATATTATTACTGTTACAGAATTTAACCAGAGAAAATAAGTCATGTATCTTCTGGTTATTGACAAAAGTAGTACATACACCTTGCTACTTATCAAAAATTAGACGGATTCAAAGCATGTTTCAGCTGGTATGGCACTGCTTTGTATTTTAGTGTATGTTAACTACAGTGTATGTTAAGAAGATCAAGCTAACCCACAGTCTTTTAACAGAAAATGAATGATCTCTTTTTTTGCCTTTTTAACAGAAGCAATTCCATATTCACAAACTTATTGGAAAATGTGGGTAAAACAATTTGTCCAAAGAAAAAGGTAGTCAAGCTCTATTCTGGTGGGTCTGGCATAGTCACTTACCTAAAAGTATAGTACAACTATGGAAAAATATTCATATACTCATCCTCTCATGTCATGTTCTAAACTAAAGACACTTCCATTTCCCAGGAGGACTGCTATATATTTTGTTAATGCAGGTAGCAGCAATTAATGGATTTTTAAAATTGCTTTTATGAACCTTGATATCTCGCTTCTTGTAGCTACTTCCCAACCAAATCTATGATTAAAAGCAAACATACCCATCAACCCCTGATCACATCTGACTCCCCTTCAGTGGCACACATTACTCAGAGTGCTGAATGTAAAGTCTGAGGCTACACCTACACCAGTAAGTACAATGAAGTTCAAGCAACGGCACGGTTTACATCCAAAGGGCTGAACTCTTTTTTCCTTGCCATACCCTGTGCTATCCCTTTCCCTGCCTGAGCTGAGAGTTTTTGGCATGGATATGGACTAAAGCTGTTCCCTGGAGCATGTTAACAATTTAAGAGAACAAATGATTCTGGGTTGCACATAGCCCCAAGCATGGGTCATGCTAAGTGTGCCGATAGAGATGTAGCTCCAGAGTCTAAATTTAATTCCCTTTCCTGTCCTGAGCTCGAGCATGGCCCAAACCTGAGGTCACCCTTGGTGAGCCGTTTCTGACCTGCACCACATTGCTCTGCAGGGATGCATACAGCATTTCCTCCACACATTTTCAGTCATTTGCAAGTCACAATGTAACAAAGATGATTACCTATATTAGAGTAAGCTATGTCTTCACTACAGTTGTTGCATTTGTAACAATTATGATAAAGCTGTCACAGAAACTGACTATATTCCTGGGGCGCTGAACCTGAAAGCAAGAAGCCTTCATAGACAGGACTGGCAAAAGAAAGACACTAGGGCAGTATATCTGTTTAGTAATATACCTTGTATTTTTATGTCTTTGCATTATTTGCATCAAGATTTTTCTTGCTTCTGAAGAGAAAAACAAGGTCCTGGTTCTGATCTTACAGAATATGCAGGTTCATGCATTGCAATGACATAAAATATCAAGATTACAATTTCTAAAGTTTATGTATGATAATTTCTTCAAATGTTAGTGGAAACAGTGAGAGAATTCTAGAACTAGAATTAGCATCTCAAGAAGAACTGCAGAATATACACAAAGAAATCTGAATTCCGTGTTACAATCTTAATGTGCATAATGAATGACAGACATCAGTGGAGGTCCAGATAACAGGTTTCTAGACACTATTCATTTCATATAAAATATCACGAACAATCCGATTTATATCCTCTGTCATTCTGGAAAGATGAGACAGTAGAGTTGGTCTGGGTTTATGTATGTTTGTTTGCTGTACAATTTACTGTTGAAAGCTTGAGAGAGACAGTGCAAGTCTGTATGTATGATAGAGCAGCATCAAGATCTAACAGTAACTTACACTGTATCACAGATCATCAACAGTTGCATAGCCCTAAAAGGGACTTTAGGTGAAATCTCAGTGCCTCACATCGTCTGTAAATCTAGCCCCAGGAACACTTCTATAAATCTTTTATAATTGTATTTTTTTCAGGGCATGAGACATCACTCCTCAGTGTTAGGAGGATTCAGCAGAGGTGTTATAGTTGGACTAAATGCTAGCAAAATAGGTACAAAACACAAATAACACAGAACTGACAGAAAAGCAGTTCTTCAGAGGAGACACCACAGGAAAAGCAGAATATACTCTGTATTTCTTAACCTAGTAATTCCTGATCAACAGGTTGTATCACTGAAGATAATTACAAAGGCAGTGAGGTTTTGCAGATATTTTGTTTTCCTTTCCTAAAGACAGTTTCCTTCCTTTTCTAGTTGCCAGATCACTGTAGACTTTGAAGTTAAAGCACTATCTACCAAACATTCAGAACACACAGGCTCAGATACATATCTCCATAAAAGTAACTTGCCATTTTATACTCTGATAATCATATGGGAATAAAACAGAAACATCTATTTCTGCTATGGGAACCAACCACAGAAAAACTGAGAAACTCAATAATGATACCCTTGGACACTGACTGCTTTTTTCTGAAGTGAGCACTCAAAGAGCTTATGAAATAGCCCAAAATTATTATGTCTTCAGCAAAAGCTTCTATGTTTGGTTTTGGGTGTTTTTTGGGTTTTTTTGTTGTTCTTTTGGTTTGGTTGGTTTTGTTGGTTGGTTTTTTTTTCGTTGGTTGGTTGGTTGGTTTTTTGTTTTGTTTTTTTAGGGCTCTTATGGCTGGATTTTCTTGTACTTCTAAGAAGTTCTAAAGATAAGAAAATAATAAGAACTGTATGCAACAAATAGGTGTCTGAGTTTAAAAAAATACTACAGGATTTAAAATGCTTTATGCTGTTAATATTAACATTGAATTATAATATTATGAACTTGCCACATAATATTCAGTTCTACAATAGAAAAAATTGTGTCATTGGAGAGGTCTATTATTATCATTTAAAAAAGCACATGCAGTGATATGCAGCAGTTCTGAACACCACAATTTACTGACCTTGGTTCAGGATAAGGTTGAGGCACATACTCACTAGAACAAAGCTTGAATGCTTTGCTGATTGGCACTTCATTAAATTTGAGGAAAAGTGTAGCCTGCTTTTTTCTTTGGATTCAAGAACGGTGCTAGGAAAATTATTTTCTTTCCCTTCAGCTAAACAGAAGAAAAAACAGATAGAAGCTAGGATTTTCCTAGTTTGTATAAACCATACAATGAAAATACAAGCTTCTTTTACACTACATAACCTATTCTAAAACATATAAAGAAAAACATCTACAAGCATATTGCTTTCAAATACAGTGTTTCAGTTAGGAGTTCTTCAAAAGCTACCAGAAAAATATCCTTTGGGGTTGGTGATGATTTGGCAATGCCCGTAGTTCCCCATCTGGTTCAGCCTGAGAGCGCTCTGACAGTGCATGTGTAACTAAACGACACATCTCACACTTTTCACACTTCAAACTATGAGAAATAAAGGGGTTTAATAGCATTTATTGCCTATTTAGAGTCCTCCTCTTCTGTTTGTTACCTCTCCCTAGCCTTCCTTTCAATCCATACAACTATGCAGAATTGATGGATTGCCCAATTTTGCTCAGGAGTATATCCATTGTTTTAGGAAAGGAAGAGTAATTTTTCAAAGCACTCATCCAGAAACTTGGTTGAAAGAGGTGTGATCACAATGGTACTATAGGTCCCTTAGGGCACTTTCCTTTTGTTCTAGAAAAGAAAAACACTACAGAATTTTTAATTAAAACTAGAAACCCCACCAAAAATAACCCCAAACCCTACATATGGCAAAGAAAAGCAAAGACACATTGGAATATTTTGTGAAAAATTATGTTCCTGAATTGGGTATGGCAAGTATAATGAAGAGAGCAATTAAAGCTTGGCTAGCTCTGGATGTCTTGAATTAATGTCTTCGTTCAGTTCAGGAGTGTATTTCTGAGACAAATCTCCTGACCATCCCCCCTCTTGCCAGTTAGAGTCACACAGGGCACAGGCTCATAGTGCTCAGCCTCCATTCCTTTCACATGAAACCAAACCAGAAGATGTGCTCCCAAAGCATGCTCCTCCAAACCCTAAAATATTTAGTCCACAGCCTGTAAAACTGTAAACTTCCCCTAAAATGCATATGGTTTGAATGTCAGGTCCTTAGCACACATCCATTTGCTCTCCAAATGCTTTTGTTGTACTGATTGGCACTACGAATCTTGCCTCTATGGCCACATTAGGATACAATTTGTGCAGTCATGAAATCTGTTTGTGCAAACAAGAAGGACTTTGCCTACGGCCATTCTGGGAAATCAGGTTCAGTAAGCACTCTTTCTTTGAAACAGTTACTCCCCAAATGCTGCAGGTCGGTATTTCAAAGCATATGACAGAGAGACTACAGGCGAGATGAATAAAGGCAGAAACATCGGGATTTTTTAATCTCTTAGAATGACAATTTTAAGACCATTTTTTATATTTGTATATGAGGATATGTCTAACAAATTACGGTCCTGGGGTTTTCAAAAGATGTCATCTTTATCACAGTGTTCATAGTTGCTATACTGGCACAAGTAGCTGCATACACATAACTACATACAACTGCAAAATGATGAACCAACAACTAATTTGATTAAAAAGACTATTTGCAGAGCCACGTTCACAGTTCTTCCACATTCCTATAAAGTGAAAATCATATCAAATTACTGCAAAACCTGATCTAAATCTCCAGAAGCAGTAAAATTCTTGTTTGTTGCCAACACATGTGAACCCAGATATAAGGTACCCCAAAAACAGCAATTTGAACAAGTATGCTTATGAACACATGAGTTTGATCAGAGAAAGCTGAATAAATTATTCTACGAAAGCAGCAGTGTCTCGTTATGTAAAGAAAGCAGAGTCTGGCAAAATCAAGTGTTTCGGCATACAAAAGAAATGGAAGATGTATGTGTGGTTGTTTCAAAAGTTGAGGTCATGATAGTTGTGTTATATTCCAGACATTTTTGTGAATATGAAAGTATAGTTGTGCGGGTCCTAAAAAACCAAAGTAGCTAAAAAAGGGAGTCCACATTTTCACTGTCTTTGGGAAGCACACACTTAAGAGTTAAAATCAGTTACTAACGAGAAAAGTTTTGTAAGAAGACTATTGCTCCCTGTGAAGAGCAGAGATAGAAGACAGAATGGTACGACAGCACAGCTAATTAGGAAGATTTTTTAAGTCAGGAAAATGTCTTAAGAGTGGGAGGAAAAAGTGTTGCTCTGCTGCAGAGCTTTCTCAGAGATATAAACCCCTAGATTTTTATGCAATAAATCATGGAACAAGCAGTTAAGGTACTGTAAAAATGAACTTGCATTTGTAGGAGGTTGAACAGGAAAGAACGTAATAGGTCTTTTTCAGTCCATGTATGGTGTGCTTTTCCTTGCAGAAATTAATCTTATAAAATAGGTCTATAAATAGGTCTCTACCATACTAGTATAGTGAAGTGTTGATCACTGTTCCAGTGCCAGAGCTGTAAAACTCAACAAAGAGTATGGTGTCGAGTATGACCAGGGGGATAGTTTACAACAGGAGAAATGTGGTTTTTTCAGCTCTTTGTCAGAAGGATATGCTGAAATTATTTCAGATAAACTATAAAATATGAAGAAAGATCAGAACACTGAAGTACCCTTTTAAGGATTCTTTATTTATCTTGTTTCAGACATTTCAAACTCCTGAACAAGTCTGAGAACAGGAAAGCCCCACATTAATATGTTTTTCTGACAAGTACTGTGGGCTGAAGTGAGAGATTAAGTTAAACTAACCTATGTTAACATCTTTGGGATACTGTTGCCTTTTTCCTCAGTGACGCCATTGTATAGAAGCTGATTAAAGTAAAGAATAAACATAGGGTGATTACTCAAACTCTTGTGGTTTCAATGTTAGAATGGAACATGGTTTCGGTGGCAGACACTATATAATAAACACTGTTGTATATAAACAGTTATTCTACCAAGATGTGAAAGACTCCAAAGGAGTCCCCAAAAGTCTTCAAAGAAGAAAATTCTTCATATTATCAGATGTATCAGATTTGCCTTTTTGATTGCACTCTAAGGCTCATTTGATGTAGGCAGGTCCTACATTTAGCCCAGTAGTCTGTAAAATCAGTTATACAAGAGTCCAGTGAGACCCTTAAGCACCAGAAATCATATTGTCTGCTCCCTTAGCCTTGTCAGCTGCCTTTGTCCTTCACCCCACCAATTCATCTGGGTTTTGTTTACATGGAAGCCTGTGATAGAGAGTGTGTCACTTTATTGAAGTGATATTTGATAGATTAAAATGATTAAATGGCATTTCAATGAAGATGGCTTGGACTGGAATTCATATATGGCAACTGATCAGAATCAGGGTTTGGGAACAGAACTGGTGAAATAGCATGATTAAAAATACTCTAAGGTGACTGGAATTACTAATTAAGGACTCACATTAAATTCAGCTCTCCCTGATACTGAAAAGCATCAGTCCTTATGGAGCTTTTTTGTTTGGTGGGCTTGCAGTTTTTTCCTTGCAACACTTTGTTGGTTTTAGATTAAATATTTGCACTGCAGTATCTTAAGTTTATAATGGTATTCTAGATGGTGAGCTGTCTGAAAAGCTAGGGCCACTTTCTAGTTCAATGTTTTGTTGAAAAGCCTTTTAGGAGTCTATGGGCAACATCACTTGGATCTGTCCTGCTAAGACCATAATTGTCTGTGTCCCACAATATGGTACTTTGTCCTTTAAGGCTCCAGCATGGTAAATCCTGGTGATGCATTTCCCCTTAAGACACGGCAACATTCCAACAGTGGAGAAAATACCTCACCACTTTATCAGATACATACTTAGAAATAAATATGAATTTTCAGAAATGCTGCATAAAACTTAAGTATTAAAATAAATTTCATCATAATCATGAAACCCCATATTATTTAAAGTACACTTTAATGATTAGCCAGTCAGAATAGAAAAAGTATAGATTATTTCAATATTTGGCAATGATTTTTAAGTACCACCTTTCATTGTGTGAAAATAAGTTTCACATCAACAAAACATCTATCACAGATTCACCAGTACTGATTCCATATTGGTGATTTATACTTTTACATGAGATGATTTGTTGCCATGTCAGTTTCATAAATATATGTACACCTCATGAGATAATTTTTCAGGCAAAGTTTCAATTGGCCATGCAATGACATTATTACCCCTGGAGGTGTTTAAAAGATGTGTAGATATGGTGCTTAGGGATATGGTTTAGCAGTAGATTAGCAATTGGACTCCATGATCTTAAGGGTCCTTTCCAGCCTAAGTGATTCTATGGTCCACTGCCATAATGGCTTTGCAAAGAACATAGTTCAAAAAGTTCCTTTCTGGAATTTCATCCTCGCCAGAGTCCACAGTTAGGATTACTTGGTTCAGGTGAGAAAAAAAAAAAAAACCAACCAAAAAAAAACCCCGACAAAAAAAAACCACCACAAAGACAAACCAAATTCCACAATATTTTTCTCTCTTGGATTCATTCCATGTGGAACGATTTTTGCTCAGAGGTCAGAGCAGGACAAATGTGGATCACAGGAGGATCACTCTGAACAGTGTGATACAGCAGCCCTGCTGATGCTGTGCAGAGGCAGGTTGGAGCTCCTTGCTAAAATGGTGCACAGCTGAAAAAGCAGCATCAGATCTTTGGAGATGGGGTATTAGAGATCATGATTTTGACCACAGGAGTATTGCAGGAAGTGAATGCAATGCAATCGTGGCCTCCACAAGGCTATTTTATCCTACTTGGGGGGGATCACTTTACATTCGTACTGAAATAAGATGGACCCTTTCCATTTCTGATTCTCCTGATTTTCTATGTTCATTGTTTAAATTGGTCACCCAGCACCAGCATATTTACAAAAACTGATTAATCACATCAATCTAACAGTTGGCTTTTTTATGAGGTTTTTCTATGATTTACAAGATAGGAAATTAAACTTGGCATAGTGAATAAAATTTGATTGTTATTACTCCAATCATTAATTGTATTTCACTTGTAATTTTCATACTGTCAAAAATATACTTCAGTTTGTAATTAGCTTAATAGCTTTTGTTTATTCCATAATATTAAGTTTCCTCTTAATTTTAAAGAATGTTTAAATTTCCTAGTCTGAAGACTATAATTTCATGATAGAATTACGATTACAATGCTGGTAATCCTTTCCAAGGAAGTGTTTAATTATTTGGCGTGGATTGAACCAAATGTTCTGGAAGAAAAACTGAAGACAGAGAATACAGTATCATTTACTTGATATTTTGGCATCAATATGGACTTCAGTTATTTATTCTGACCTGGATTCTCAAACAGTCCTACAGATGTAAAATATGCCTGCTCACATATAGCCTGGATATCCCACATGCAGAAAGAGAAATCTAAATGTATAACCAGTTCTACACATAAGCACACTTCCTACATACATCTGCAGTTACTTATCTCTAATCACATCAGTCTAAATCTACTTAGAAAATTACTTAGCCTCTTGCATTGCCTATGCAAGCATAGGAAAATGTAGCTATGTATGTCCCTTACCCCAGTATTTTGGACATGATATGCACTTCCCATCTATTTTCCCACTTTTTTTCCCTCCACCTCAGTATGAAGTACAACACTGTTACTTTAAGAGACAATATATTTTTCATACAAATATTATGCAAAAGCAAAATATTAAGGGTGTTTTACAAAGCCCCATCTTTAAAACATGAATGAAATTGGACAGATTACAAAAAAAAAAAAGTGGAAATATTGACAAATATTTCCATCTGTATGATATTAAAATCAATTCAGTGGAGCAGAATAAATTAGGATAGGACCTTGATTATTATTGTCTGATAAGTGTTACATAATCTGTGGCGTATAGGTGCCCTTAATGCTTTTGAAGGGTTCATCCCGCACTTTATCAGCTAACATGCTTTACAAGGAAGAGCAATCCCGAAGAGTAAGTATTTTTAGAACAGTTTCATTTTGCTGAAAAAAACCCAGCCTATGCTACTGTACGTTAAATGTTCCTAACCAGTTAGTGTTCTAGCACTGGTGACTGGTGAGTTACCTCAGTCCTGGAAAGATAATCCCTTTCTTCCCTTCCTGCTCTGTGAGCTGCTTCAATAGATGATATTGCTTCACCATATAAACTCACCTTCACTCTCTAAATAGCTTTTAGGTACATATTGGTTCTCATTAATTTCCTTTTTATAACAGAAAATACGTATGAAAATCTTTGTTTTGCAAACAAATTTAGCTTTATCCTGGATTAATCTGGTTAAAAATAATTTTCAGGTGTGCCCATTGCAAATACAAATCCTTATCATTTAGCACATAAAGCAGCACAATCTTTCCTGAAAAAAATATAAAATGTTTTCTATAAGAAAGCAGCACTCATATCACAGAACACAAATTAATGGAATTAAAAAGACAGTCAGAAACATACAAAGGAACTCCTGCCTTCTGTGTATTTAACATATGTGTCTTAAGCATTTCCTATGCAAATTCAATGGGAGCTCACTTAAATCCTACTTCTAACTGCCATTTAGCTACTACTACTGCTACCAACCACAGAAGTTATAGCCCTGCAGATAAACCCAGTCACCTGGAGTTGATGCAGAAGCCAAACATCTCCAGAGGAGTGATTTTTCCCTGGCTGTTTCATACAGTTCTTTTGGGCTGAGATGAAAGCCTTTGATGGTAGTGGATTTTAGACAACTCATCTAAGTTAGATGCCTAAGCTTCAGGTAACTGAGTTTAGTAAGTTGAGGAGAACTTTAAATCTCTTTAACTTAATATTACAAGGTCTTTGTTGATAATCTCTAATATGTCAGCTTTTCTAGTTGCTAAGGTTTCTGAACGTAAACAGTCTGAATTTATTTTGACCCCAGAACCTCTCACTGTTGCATATTACAGACTGTTCACATAAATGTGGTTCTGTTCTACTCTTAAAATATTTTTCAAAGCAATTTTGCTGTAAGAATATGTAACCAATGTGGAAATCACCTTGTTTCCCTTACTCTTTCTTTTCCAAACAAGCTACCCTATTATTTTCATTTAAACAAGGCTGATTGTTAACTGATGTGTCTGTAATAACTGAATACTATATATATCACCACTTCATTTAACACACAGTGTTTAGATGAACAACTACTGTTGGAGCCTTCATAACAGCTATTTGCACTGTTACCTCCTCTGAAAGGCACCTTTCATTATATCAGGTATCGCATCTAAACATTCAAAATCTCTGAAATGTTACTACAGAACTTGGAAAAGAATCTCTCCAATATAGCATGAACACTTATACAGCGATATTACATTTGAAAGCTTTTATCGCCATCATCTACAGTTTTATCTAAGACATTCAGTAGGCACACTAGCGTTCATGTAGGTGGAATACAAATGTTTGCTAGACAATTCTTACAGTTTTCATTTTACACATAAGATTACCCCCAACGGCATTTGCAAAATGTAATGAATTACAGAGATTAAGTGATTGCATAATTGGTGTAGATATCCTTGATGTTATCACTGAACAAGTGTTTATTATCAAGGAGGCTGACAAGTAATTGTAATGGGAAGGAAAATCAAAGCTAAGTACTTCCATATGATCAGATGTAGAACTGACTTTTTAAGGAATTACTTTAATTGCTTACATCTGCCCTATTAAGCTACAGGTTAAATATTGCTTTCTCGGGTTGTGAGTTTTGAAAAATATCTTGGTCTTTTTGCATATCCTGGAAGTTTTACAATGCTTTGTTACGTCCTGTGTGGGCTCATTCAACTCATGAGTTAAATATAAGTGTTTCCTGCAGCACGAACCAACCATAAGGAGTAGTTAATGGGTTTTTACAATTATTGATATATTGAGAAGCAGGGAAAACCTATTCAGGTAGTTGCTATTGCTTGTTGTATAGAAACAGTGCAAGGTATTAAACACAACTTTTGAAGTTATCAACCAAAACTGTTAGCAAACAATTTTACAGAATAGAAACATTACAAAGAGAACAAAAGGTAACAATTACTGATATTTTAGAGCTATTCCTTGTTTTGCTGTAACTGCACAAAGTGGCTAGTAGCAGCCTTGAAAGCAAAACTGCTGAAAGCATTCTACTTCATAAATGTTATCCTATAGGCTTGTTCAAAGTCTCAATAAGAGCTGAGTATTGTAACTGCATTGAGATAGGGCATCACAGAATGCACTTGTACAAGCAATTTAAAACAACTGGGTGTTTATAACTATCCATCTGTGGCTGTAGCAGTAGCTAATGGAGAAACTCTGGACAGACTCTATAAATCCACACAATGCTGGTCAAGTTCATTTCCCTTTGCTTTGAGTCCTCCTTCTGCTAAGCAGAGCTAATCATACCTGTAACACACTGTAAAGCATGTAAGTAAATGATGGAACTGCTCACATTCATCATGTCAGATGTGGACAAGCTGGATTTCCTGGGGAGAGAAATGCTACAGAGGTGCAACCTGGAATTCCTGGAGTAGGTACATGGTAAGTCACTTCTATGCTCTCAGCTTGCAAAAGAACACTTTGTTAAGCCCATATAGCGTAATTTCCTTAAAGTTTCATGCAAATATGTAGATTTACTCCTTTTGTGTAATTTCTTAGTCAAAAAGCATTGTTACAGACATACTTCACTTCCCTGCTAGTCTTGGTGCATTGGAGATCTGGTCTGGTTTTACAAGAAAGGTTTAAATCATGTCAGTGTCCTTGGTGGTTGCAGGAATTGTTCATGTACCTTTGTAGCTTAAGTTGGTACATAGTTATTGACTACTGAAGCAGACCAAATACAAGTACCTAAAGAGGTGGTTTCTTCTGGTCCTGGCAGCACATGCTGAAAAATATGTAATTCCTATATGAAAGGTAGAGATGCCTTCCTAAAACAGAGGATGAAAATTAAGTGGAGATGTTTCTATAGATCTTAAGGCTGACTTGAAGGAGAAACTTTAAGGCATTTCAAAAGCTGATCAAAACATCAGAAAAAGCTAAAATACTTCTATCAGCCACAGAATTAACATTAGCATCAGTTAACCGTTGCCATACACACTGATAAATTATTCAGTCACTTAATGGCATTTAAATTTAAATGCAATTGTATAGGTCCCTAGACTGTAGTTAGAGTTGGTTTACAATGCAGGGTCTGAAGGGCTAAAACCATGCAAAACGGTGTGCGGGTAGGATGGGAGCAAGGGAACAAAACGGATGCTCTGCTTTCACACTTTTAGGCAACATGTTAGCTGTCAACTCCTTTTGACTGTAGGAAGAGTAATAACTCTTCTGCAAGCAGAATTTGTGGCCATGGAGGGGCTGCGCTATTCTGGCTACCTCCAAAAGACACAGGTGCTTCAACAGTACAAAGAAAAGAAGTGGCGTGACTTGAAGATACAAAAAAATACTACATAAGTTCATTGTAAAAATGTGTTGAAATAAATTAATCACCTGAATGAACATACTGCCCTGGAATTTAGTGTCCTGATCATGCTTTCCCTCCCACCTGGGGACTTCAGTGGCACAACATAACAGAGTGGAGCTCAATCAACCTTTTGCCTGCATATTTTTCTCTGATACACTCTGGAACAAACACTCAGTCCCTATTTGCATGGCAGTTTAATGCTAGAATAGCAGATCCTGGCTGAGACTCCTGTGCTTATATACTATAATTATATTTTATTCAGCCACTTTTGTCTGTTTTACAAATAATTTGTAAAATCTATTGTTAGTCATGCTACTAAAAATTGAACAGTTCAGATACATAATTTGGGAAATAAAGCTATGAGACTTCTGAATGGAGAGCTAGTCACTTAAGAATGTGTGTGTTTATCATTTGGCTAAATCAGACCCAGACAATTAAGTATCACCAGCTGGGAAGTATTACTATAATAAAAATAAATTTAAAAAAAGAATTCCAGAGAAGTGTATTTGAGTATGCACTGGCCTATATCACTACTTAAATACTCAAATGAAACCTGTGGAGCTAAATATCCATACAGAATCATCCTGAAATTGCAAGAGCATTGAGAAGGCTTCACTGAAGGAGTTCAATTTCTTTTGAAAGACAGAGTGGAAAACTGTAGCCAAGTTTTATAGTGGCTAGGTGAAAGAGTCACAGTAATTGAATCTTTCTCCAGCATAAAAACTAGATGGTTTGTAATCCAGTATTACTGCATTGGGCCATGTGTGCTGGATCATTAAAGGCAGTTAAATTAAACAGATAAGCAGGACATCCAGACTGGCTTTACAAATCTAAAGTGCAATGAGCTACTTCCACAAAGCTAGTATAAGTGGCCCAGAGCTCAGCAGTCTGAACTATGAAAAATTTTTCTGCATTTTACTTGTAAATTGCCCTTCACAGAATGCTTGGGAGATGGGAGTAAAAAGTTTTGCCTATAGGTTTGTGACTTTGGGAGAATAAGTATTCTTACACCACAATAAATACATATTTTTAAGTCTGTTCTTTAAAAAGCTCACTAGATTAACAGGGGAATAGGGGGCATTACTAAAACAAATAGAGCTGTATGGACATGCAATGCAAAAAGAAATGGCAAAAGTACTGAGTGAGGTGAAAACTGAACTCTCATTTGCCTGGATCTAAAATTCTTGTAAAGGGATCATGCAAAACCTGAGCTTGTCACTTCTGAAAATCCAGTCATGCCTGCTCTGCAAGAAAGTGGTCCACAGCCTGAACCTGCCACAGATGGGAACAGCGAGGATTTCCATAGTAAATGAAGGAGGTCCTCTCCACGTCTGGGTCCTCAGACAGTCAGGAGCTGCCTAAGGCTTCAAATGCTGATCCTTCGTGCCAAGGTTTCTGAGGAGAGCTGAGATACACAACAGCCCTCACAGGCTGATTCTGAGAATCAGCCAGAGATCAGCCTGAGAAGCTGAAGTTAGAGCTCGGTGAAAAAAAGAAAAGTTCACCAAAAACCCCCCATGTTTGCATCAACTTAAAATTATGAAACTGTTTATTGGTAGAACAAACTCTGCTTAACTTCATTTCTGGCTCTATTCTCTTTCTCATCCAACTTTGGAAGGAACATCTTGGTTTTTTTCTCTGCAGCCATCAAAAAAGTCCTCAGAGCTTGCAATACTGTTGTTATTTCAGGTCATATCTGCAGTGACATCCCATAAAGGTCTTTTACCAAATGGCTAAGCAGAGGCTTATGTTCTATCGCAGCATAGGGTATTCACTGAAATCAAGCAATATCAGTATTCTATTTTTCAGTGATCTTTTTTAAATGATATTAACGGAGATAAATATTAATTAATGGAAGAAGCTCTATTTTTACCTAAGTTACGGTACATTCTAAGATAGCTAACTAACGTATCTAGGTGATAGTTATCCAGAATGCAATGTCTTGTTCAAATGATCTGCTGAAAGCAGACCACAACTTCTAAATTTGAGCCAAAAATACACGTTTTGAGGAAGAAACAGAAACCAAGCTGATTATTTAAAAGGTAGATGTTACATATTGGTATTTTTAACTGATCATTGTATATTTTGCCTGGAAGCAAGCCTTCCATTTTCATTATACTTTGCTGGGTTTTTTAAACAGTTTTATGCCACTGGGTAATATCTACTGATGAAATGCAGTCAGAGAGCTGTTTGTGTAATTGCACATTCAGTGAAGCAGTTAAATCCTCTCCTTCAGCACTCCCTTGCTCTCACACCCACACACTCTTATTCATATGCAGTGTCTTATCTCTTGCTGTCTGGCCTGTGAATTATGTGTCTGCTTTTACGTATTCTGCCAGTGTTTGCTTATAACTGGTTAGTCATTTTTTACCTCCTGAGATACACAGTCATCACAGTTACCAGTTGTACTTCCATGATAGAAAATGAAAAGTATGTCCCTTCACTTCAACATTTAACCCTGTTTGTGCTAAAAGAGGCTGAGGACCACTCCAGTCACAACATGTTGTTTTTTTTTTTAATTGAGATCAATCTGAAACTGAAAAATTAATGATTCCTTAGTATTTTGTTACTAAAGTTTTTAGAGTCAGCAGCAGTCTTGGCCTCTGTCCACAAAATCATGGATCATAAGAGATCACTGTCAGTTTAGTCTCCTCTTCCATGTCACAGTACATAGCAGACTGAGTGGGGGGAGATACAAATTAAAGGGAGATGCACACAAATGTGTGTGAATCGGAGAACACTGCAGGGCAGAAAATGGTTTCCTAAAAGGAGAAAGAGGCACTTAACCAGAGGGACCACATGAGTGGCAGGAATTACTTGCTCCCTAAGCTGGGAGACAGCTGAGCATCTGGCTCCAACTCTGTCATTAAGCCACCATAACCCTCCCGCCCTGCATGCAGTGCAGAATCAGATAGTGGTGGAGTGACTGTCTTCCTGCTATTGCTGCCAAAAATACTTCAAGGGCATGTGTGAATGGAGGAAAAAACCCAACAGGTTACTTTTCATACTGAATTGCTGGCGCAAAGATACATGCATTTTAATGAAAATCCTGCTCACAGAACAGAGTGTTCAAGAGATTCAAATACCTGTGGGATTTCCAATAGCATACCTTAAGGGGATTCCTCTATTTATTGTGAGTTTTATTAAGAAATTAATTGCTGACAAATTTATCACACATCATGTGCACAGATCCTCAGTCATCTTTGGCTGTGTGTTTCTTTACAGTGTTTTGCTCTTTACCATATCAGAAAAGTCTCTAGGGGTGCCAAGAATACTAATACTTATGCAAATTGGTTGGCCCCAACTGGATGTCAACAGAAAAAAGACAAGTTAACACTTTGCTAGTAAAACACCAGTATTGCTTACAAAGAAAAAACCGACTTAAATAATTATCCATTTATAAAAGGCTGAATCATGGACACAGATATGCCAGAAACCTTGCCAGGATATATTTCCCACCCCATTTGTTTGGGGTTGGTTTTTTTTTCAGTAGGTTTCAAGGGATTGATAGAAGTGAGTACTTTCTCCAAATCACAGGCTCATTGGCAGCAGTTATTAGAAAAGATTTATCACATGATAACAAACCCATCTCCACTTAGGAAATTACAGTTTGCCAGCCCTCTCCCCACAGCAAACCCCTGCCACGCTGCAGTCTGATGCAGGTGGGACTCCAGCTTCAGAAGCATGGGGCTGTCCAACCCTAACTGTGTCCAAGCCAAAATGGGAATGGTGGGTATCCGAGCGGAGACGAGGTGCTCGCTGACACCAATAGTACTGGTCATGGCTTCACCACACCACCAGTAATGCTGACACACAGCCAGACCAGACCCCAGGGGCCGCAACCCTGCCAGGAGGTAGATCTGCTGAAAAATCCCTCCTTGCCCAGCCAGGGCACCAGCAGCCTGCTGACACAGGGGAAGCTGGGCTGACCAGAGGCACAGTTAGATGGTGGAGTACCACGGTGAAGCTGCCCGCTCCACAGAGAGCTACAGGTTTTAGTAGGGCACATGCTGGAAATCCTCGCTCCTTGTTTCTAACAGGCATGCAAGGAAGAACGGCACCTGCGGCAAGGTCAGGGGAATGCCGGATAGGACAGTGCTTCTGAAATGCCTCCAGTTAAAGTTTACTTTTATGGCACAAAAGAATTCTGCAGACTTGAGCTAAAGGACAAGTCACTCTGCATTTTGTTTCCCAGGAGGGCTCTGGGAACAATCAGCATATTTGCTGCTGGGAAGTAGAAAAGGCAACCTATTTCCAGCTATGGATACAATTCCTGAAATGGCTGGGCTTCCAACTGGTCTATAACTTCTGTATATTTGGAGTTTAAAGTGCACTTTCTTTCATGAGAGGTAGAATTAGTGTGAAAATGTTAAGGCAAAGGCTGTCTAGTATGAATTAAAGCCATATGCAAACAACATCGTAGAAACAAATATGCAAAAAGTCATGTTCTTGTCTTCTTCTGCAGCGTGCAGCAGTGTAAGTGCGCATCTCTGACCTTGTAAGCCTGAAAATGTACTGGAAGCTCAGCTGAGTAAAATAATTGTTGCAGAGCATGGGACGGTATGTTGTACTGCTTCAAAATGTACTTGTGTAGCTGAATAGTGCTGCTGGTGGGAGCCTGTTTTATCGAACTAAAACAAAAGACTGGGAGCAACGTGTGGACGAGACACCCTGGGTTTTGCCTGACCTCTGCTGCCAACACTCTTCTGATCAGAGACTCGGTTTTAACTGTGTGCTAAACGAGGCGTGCTCCCGGCAAGCAGACCTACCCTAACCTAGGAATTTCAGGATTTACAAAGCAAAAGTCTGGACAAAGCTGGGAATGTGAATATGGTTTGAAAGTTTCAGAGAGGACATATATATGCTTTCTCCCCCATTTGGGACCTAAAGGCATCTCCCATAGTGACAGTAAAAGGCCTTATTTTTTCACCTTCTAGCTTTTTGGAGTACAAATAGTCCACTTTTTAAACAATTCATATTTTCATTTTGTGATGCTTTGATAAAATAAGACACTCTGTTCTGGTCATCTTTGTCGAATACTTGAGAACAGTATCCTAAAATTTGAAAAGTTGTCCTTGTATGACACATGAATTTTCTTGTGGGCTGAAAGATTTTTAGGACATGGCTTTCAAATGAGTACTCCATTGCCAATTATCATCTTCTGCCTTCTGCAATTTTGGAGGATATGATTGAGTTCAGTGCCCTTGAAGAGAAGAAAAAAAGCTGGTTTTCTCTAGCTCTGGAGACTGAAACCACTGAAAATATGTGGTTCTCTAATGCAAGAGCCAATTTCTATAATGAACATCTGGAGGGAAAAAAATGAATCTTTCATCACTTTAAATATATTCTAGAATAAACAAACCTATTTCATTTCACACTTGTTATTTTGATTTCACAAACATCATTGGTTCAAAAAGTGGAGCAGCCAGGAAAATGAAAAAAATTAGAAAGAAAAAGAAAAAAACCACAGAAAACAAAGGTGATTGAATGTTCAGTTGCACAAAAATCTGGAGAAAAGTGGAAACTCTTCTCTACTCCAAAGGACTGATTCCTGGTGCCTGGGTCTCTGTACCAATGGTGACCTTTCCAGCTTTGTAAGGGATGCTAATGCAGCGAGCTCTTGTCTTCCTCTCCACTCCACAGCAGGGGTGAGAGTCATGGCAGGGGAGATGTAACACAGCTCAGAAGGCAGCAGGGCTGACTTAGCATGGGAAAGCCCTCATCTCCTCCCCAGGGGTGCCTCTCCCAGCTGGCACCCCTCTGAAGGGTCCCACTGTGCCTCCACATCGGTTCCCACTGCTGCTGGAAGACTCTCAAATGCTTCGCTGGGGGCAGCTAGCAGGGTATCACCTCCCAGAGGTGAGCAAGGGGCAAAAGCTATTCCACGTGAATGAGGTGTAATTTAGGGTAAAGCTCTCTATGCTGCTGTGTAAACAGCCTGGCTTATGCTTTGCAATTGCTTCCTGTCTCCCTGTGTGATAAAGACTGTGACAGTCCATTGGGACAGTGACCCAAGGTCTTTTCCAATATGTGATGGGTAAGACAAACAAGAAACTGAAAGAGATTACATTTCATTTCCTAGCTGCTGCCAGAAATTGCGATGCAAGGTAAAAGACTCTGTGTGTGCATAGACACACACATACATATCCCCAAAGCTGTAGGGAGCAGGCAGTGTCTAGTGTTGCCGGTAATTGCCATTTCTGTTGCCTTTCAGGACAAAAGCACCAGAAACGGGAAGCCACTGGAGAATAGTTTTGGTCTGAAGGATGTAATTACATATGTCCATGCTTTTTTTTTTCAAGTCAGCAGCTTTCTAGCAAGTTTTAGAAGTGCTGCAAGTTATGCCAAATCAACAGCCTACAGTTGTGGACCTGCTCCTCTGAAAAGTGAAAGCCGCCCTTATTCCTGGTCTGTTTGGTGTGACTGAAATGCAAAAAGTGATCGTGCAAAAGGAATTGTGCAAACTCTGCCAAACCAGACTGTTGCTATAAAGAACATTTAAATGGTCCATTACTTTCCATTACCCAAAACTGTAAGGTTAAAATCACAGATTTAATAGGTTATTTTTCATTACATAGGCAAATCCTTTCTCAGGCAATCACAGAAGGTTTTGAAGAAATTATTGCTGCAAATGCTGTGTGTATACTATTCTGCTTTTCTATTTCAATCTTTTTAATATACAAAAAAGTACATCAGGAGTCATGAATACTCTGAAATAACATGAAACTACCTTTCATGTTTCAATTTTCATCTTTCAACTACTCTTAAAAGGTAGAAAAAGTCTCTTGTACAACATTTAATTAAAATGTGACATTAGTATTAAAAAATACAAACAGGAAAATACCCATTTGAGATTAAAATCCCATAGGGTATTATAACTTTCTCTGATTCAACAGATATAAGATACTTAAGTACAAAATCAATTTCATGCTGCCAGAGAAATCAGCATGTCATACATGTTACTACATATTCTGATAATACAGTTAAGCAAATGTTTTCTTAAAACTCAGTATATGCTACATTATATATATATTATATATATATACTTTTTTTTGAAGTATGTATAAAAGGCATGTATACACATTATGGTGGCATTAGTCATAGCTCTACAATCAGCTCTACAAAGAGCTGAATTTTGTATGAAAAGCAGGAATTCACCTAATCTTTGATAGCCCAAAAAAGTAATTTTAGCCTGCATCAGTCCCACAATTAAGAACTCACAGTAGAACTTCATATCAGAGATTCAGTTGACCTATCATTTAGCTTCAATTCATGAGAATATTTTTCTTAATTTGCATCCAAAAAAAAGAGATATATTTCTGAACTAATAGATGAAGTAACTTTATACATCTTTACCAGCTATGTCCCTTTGTTATATGCCTTGGTAAAGATGGCTTTCTAGTTTAAGATTATTTTCACTAATCATTACCAACTGTCATCCTACCTAAGATGTTATTCACTAAATATGTACTTCAGAGTTTTCCAGAGAACGTTTATTGGGAAATTTATTCAAAACTATGCTTTTTGATAACACTTATTAATATGTGCATCAATTAATTCAATACTAAAAAAAAATATTCAGCGTTAGTTTTCATTACCTTTTTAAACTTTTGCCACTTAGTCCTCTTTTATTCCCAAACATATTAAAGCAATCCGTTGAGTCGTTGTTTATATATTCCAGAACAGCTTGTATTCCCTTCTCTCCTTTTGGATAAAAGTTTGTTTTCCTTGCTGTTTTCATATTGAATGGAGATTTATTTTTAGTTTTGTTTACTGTAATTATTCATTTCAGATTTTCAAATTACTTGTATTCAGTGTTATTACCTACATTCAGTTTTCTCATGCTTTTATGTCATGCGGTCAAACCCCAATAATTCTGAAAAGTTTCTGAGTGTGTCAACGCCACTGGCAGGTGCTGAAATCCTGTTTGTTGTCAGAATGATCACTATCAGTTTGTACTATTCCTCTGAAAATTTCCAGATGGAGTCCAGATTCTTTTGTTCCTATTCACACAGAAAAGTGAGGGGGCGGGGGGGTTGTGCTGTAGATCAAGGTTAGTTTTTGAAGAGTTCACCAGTTTCAGTGTACAGACAAGATGTTCTCTTCAACTTCCTTTCAGCCTTACTTTCTGTGGTTCTGTGAGTTAGCATCTGATTTTATGTAGGTACGTATATCCATGTTCATAAATAATATATACAGGCATTTCTTGGTATTTGGTTATTACTGTCACATAAAGAAGACAGGTTATTTTACTTCAAAGCCTGAATTTCTCATATTTGACATAATGATATATCTCTGTACTGCAACACAACTGATTGTTAGTGGGTTTGTTTCCCTGGGAGGTAAACTGAGATAAATATTTTGTAATAGTTTATCCGTTTTTACCCAGTAACGATGTTTTCCCTGTCAAATAATTTAGTTGTGGTAAGCTAACCATACAGGCTCTGAACAGTCAGTTCCTAACTTCTAACTCCTAAAAGGCATTGAATTTACACCATCCCCAGGCACCACTATGAAATCTATTTGTAACAGTATAGATTTATTGTCTTTAGGAAATACAGATCTTCAGCTACCTATGCTCTTTGCAAATCCGTATTGCCACAGGATTATGTACAGAAACACATCTTATTCTAGCAATGGGATACAGTGGTGGCTATGATGTAAGCCTCCCTACAATAACACCATGAGGAGTTTGCTCAAAATTTACATTGCAGGTATGCTGTCCTTTCACTAGATGCCAATAAATTACAGCAGATATAATGGAGGTCAAACCATACTAACTCAAAACTGAAGAGAATAATATATATATATATATATATATATATATATATATATATATGCTCTTGGCCTGATCTGGATTAAAATTTCTACAGTTAACACTCCATCAGATTAGTATTAGCTGCCAGTCCTTGCCACAGTCTTAACTGAAGTCCATTATAACCAACTGTAATGTAAAGATTCTCAAAATTTAGTAAGTCTGGTTCTGTACATTCAGCAAACACCTAACCAGATGATGCTCTGGAGTTTTCTGAACCATCAACCTGCTTAGCAAGCCTGGGCACAACTGGCACAGCCAATCGTGTTTCCATTCAGCCTGAACTTTAGGTACCAAGTGATAACCGGTGAGCTGTGCAAATCATGATGAACTGTATCCATCATACAGATAGATAACCAGCAAACTGGTGTTGGCCAACACCAATTACATGCACATGAAATATATTGTGGCAGTGATTACAGTCTTTAGTTCCACAACATTTAATTGTATTGGAAACTCCTAATTTAAGTACAATTCATAACCTATCCCAAGGAGCCTACACACATGAAAGAAAGACAATACTCCTTAGCAACCTGAAGCCGCCTGTTTGTCTTCTTACAAAACCAAGGAGCTGCCCTGTTCCACAAACTGGATTTTAGTTCAGTTACATGACTGGTGATAAACAGGATAGGAACTATACTTTCATTAAGGACCAGGCTCTGAAAACTGTTATGCAGCCTTAACACTGGTTATGTCTGAAAACTTTAAAGAGCATATTGCATGGCAAAGGCGCCAAAGGATTTGCTTGCTGATTGCCATGCTTAGGGAAGTTATGTTGATGCTGTCTAACCACCAGGACATTAGCACTTCACAGCACTCTGCAATATTCAGCTGCTACACTCTCAGCCACTGACTCCTCTTTGATTTCTGCCTAATTTGTTTCCTCTGGCTGTGACACTGGCTGGTGGTGCCCAGGAGCAGCGTGGGGTCAGTAAGGAGCACCGTACGCTGCGGGGCCTGGCTTCAGAGGAAGGGACAGTGTGTCCCACCCACCCCATCCCCAACCTGACAGCAACGGAGATGTTGCACACCATGGGAACTTGAGTGAGCTCCCAGTTACTGGATGTATGACACATCGGATGCTCTACAGACATCAGAATAACCTGTATCAAAATGCTTTTAACTTAAATTGCTTAAATGAAGATATTTTTAACTCTACACTTCAGTTTCACAGAAGAATCCACTGTTTAGTTACATTTCAAAGTTGGCATGGGAGAGCTAAGGCTACCTTACCTCTTTGTATTCTGTTCACTACCCACCATGCTGGGTATTTAAGCATTGTAATTTCATTTTTATACTGATTCCCAGCTGTTTTACTGGGAGTTTGCATCTTCTTATGTAGCAACATTCTTCTTCCCCATTTCAAATTGAGTTTCATTTGAACTCCTTTGAATGACAGCACTGCATAACATAAAGGAAGCCACAGTCTCATGAATACTTTTTTTAAATAATAACTTTTTGCAACTATGGTGTTTTGGTTGGCTTTATAAGAGAAGTTTTAACAAACAAAAGAGAAAATCTGTAATCATGCAATCTATTGTAATGAAAAACAAGGAAGAGAGACAAGCTGCTAACTACTACCTACTACTCCGGAAGTTTTCTCTCTCATCCTATAAAGTCAGGATGCCTTTTTTTATATGATACATAATTTTCTTTTTCTTTACATAAATAGGTACCACGCTGAGTTTGGGCTTCCTGAATTTCATAGGTTAATCACCTATCATAAAATACATAGTGAATTGCTGTAGTACTATTGTCTGTACTGTGATTACACCTATATCCATCAGATTTTCTTAATTTTCACTCTTTGGTTTAGCAAATATTGATTATCTATATCCATTTTTGGTATCCAGATATATGTTGGGAGCCAGAAAACCTTTTTGCATAAGCAGACAAAAAGCTTACTTTAGATTTTTGAAATGTAATACAATGATTAAGAAAACCTTGCAATATAAAGCAGACATGGAGATTTATGTAGTGTAATAATGAGACTATAAAATTGGGGATTATATGCACAGTGAAAAAAATAAATATTGAAAGGATAACAATAAATATTTAAAACTAAAAGATTACTTTGAAACACTAACAGATAGCTAAATTATTGGATTAAACTAATTGCAGTAAAGTATTTTATAGTTTCTGTAGATGAGATGTTCTGTGTAACTACACCTTTAGCTTTAGACAAACAACAGCCCTCAGGCTGCATTTCACTCACTGGGATAACCGAGTAGGATAGCTTCCTGTCTGGCATACAAAAATCTTTCCCCATGGATCTGTTCTTTCAGAAAGGTCAGTACAGCCTTTGCTTTGCCTTTGTCACTTAAAACAAAAAGATGTCAGTAAGTATACCAGCATATTCTCTAACCCTTGAGTTCCTACGGGACTTTTTGCCCTTCTTTTTTAAAGACATATGCTGAATATATTGCCCTTTTTCTTTTTTTTTTTTTTTAAGAAAAAAATGAGAGAAAAATACTTCTCATTGAAAATGTTTGCTTTATGATTTTGTAATGTGTATATAAAAGCAATCTTCAAAGAAGCCCCATATTGGTATTTTGTGAGTATTTCTTCCTTTGTCAGACAGAAAGTTATTTTTACTTAACAATTAAGACACTTGCCGAGATGCTTCCTAAAAGATATTTTTTCTCACACAATTATTTTTTTATATGACTGCTAACATCAAAAAGAAGATAATTGTACTGCACTGACTCTTAAGGGATGTCTTCAATAAAACAAGCTGGCTAGAAGAAAAATCTGAGAGCAGTTTTAATTGTTGGACACTAGATATTTTAAATGCATTTTGGTGCTATGCAATGTTGCAGTTGTTTGCATTATCTGCTAATATTAGCCTTGATTATAAGTTTTAAGACCCACATTACTTTGTATTTGAGCTTGCTAGTGATGCACTGTGTATGTTTAAGAAACATCATAATTTTTACAGTGTGCAAAGCTAACAAAGTTGCCTGAATTATAACCTTGCTCAGTGTAATTTGAAGGGACACTGTGAGCCACATTGAAATATCAGTATTATTCCCTGTACACAAATATAAACAAACATTTTGTTTGCATAATCCTCCAGAATCGTTTCAGTGTTTGGCTGCTTCTAGCAGACCAAAGGGCAAACTGGCAGACAGATCATCAGTAATGTATACTATGAGAAGCCTTTGAACAAAAAAAAAAGCTTTTTGGCCTTGACAAAACCAAAGTTAGTCTCTCGTCATGAGTAGGTCTGTTTAACATATGTCAAGAGAAGTTGTCAGGAGTCAAACAAATGAGATGTTGCCTAGTGTTTCATCCTCTTCCCACAGCCCCCATTACTCTTGGTACAAGTAAGAGGAAGACACACTAACAATTCCACCCTAGGGTGTGACACACCAAGTCTCTGTACACCCACACATATATACCTCTTTGCCCGCACGCCCCCCCCCCCCCCCCCCAATAAACAGAAATAATACTTTACAATCCAGAACATATTCCCTACCTTAAATCACTTTTTTTCATTCATTTTTTTAACCAGCCTTTACCGCCCCTCAGTGCTGACCATCAGGCCCATCAGACATGAGGCTCAGGCCAGCCAGACTGACTGCACACACAGGCAGATCCATCACGGATCCTAGTGGCGAAGCTGCTTTCCTTGCACACTAGTTTAAGTAGCCACTGACCAGCTCTTGTGCACAGTAATCGAGGCATTTTGCCTCTTGAGTGAACTATAAGTGTTGTGCTTTCTCTCTCTTTCACACATGCACACATGCCACATCCTGAAATCCTTCCACTTCTTGCTTGAAGAAGAGTGGGTTTTGGCCTGTAACATCCAATGATACAATAAACAATAGCTTTCACTGCAAAAAAAAAGGTTGTAGTTGCTTAATATTGTTGACTTGAAAACAAAAGTATTTCTATACCTTCCCATTTAGAACTTTTCTATAATTTCTCATTTTCTTTATGTACCTACAGGTTTTCAGACTCACAGACCTCTCTGCCTTGGATGCTGGACACTTCTCTGCCCCAGGAATCTTCCTGGAAAAGTTTTTTCACAGGCCTCCCTCAGCATATGCCCTTGCTCATTTAGCTCCATGTTTCCATGTGTTCAACCAGCAGTTCCAGCTGACCTTCATAAAGGATGCTTACTTGCCAGAAGAGGGTTTTTTTAGTGGTAGTATTTTTTAGTATCTCTGACTCTTCCTTCAGACCAGGTTTTTCTTTATTGCAGTTGATTTCAAAACTCCAAGTCATTCTGAAATCCATTATTATCCACTAACTGATTTTATGAGTAAGTCTGGGGTTTTTCCATGTAGCACACATATTCCTAGAGGAAGGTTCCAATTTGTGGCTTTGTTGTTTTTCTGGGGTTTAAGGCAGTAGGAAATACAGCTTTACACATCCAGCTCGATGATCCAAAAACTGTTCTTACTTTTTATTGCACAGTGAGGCACCACAGATTTTATTTCCAGTTTCACACACACACACACACACACACACCCCAGTTTGCCTCCGCATTTGTTGCCTCAGAGCCACAGCACAGTAAAGTACACTGGCAGGTGAGGGGCTGCATTTTTTGATAATTATCCAAACAGGGCTAACAGCAGCAAGACACTTGTGTCTTCGCACTGCCACAGCAGACTTTCTTTGTGCCACTAACAATTCCTTGGCAGAGTGCACATCAGGTATACAGCAAATGAAAGAAGGCGGCAGTGGCGCTGGCAGTTTGAGGGGCCAGGGCATCCCCCTCGCTGTCGCGGTACCCAGCCCGGGGGCGCCCCAGGGTGGGACGCGCGGGGGGCCGAGCCCGTGCCGGAGCAGCTGGCGGCGGTGTGCCGGGTGCGCTGAGGCACTGGCTGCGGCAGGAGGTCACCAAGCGCTGCGGGTCGAGCTGAGGCTGGGCGGTTCCGCAGGACGAATTGCGAACATTTTAGAGACAGTTCTAGCCCCCTCTCGTGGAGGATTAGCCGCAAGCACCGTTTTCCCTTTGAAGAGGGCATCCCGGTCACACATACGTTGCCGGTCCTAAAGTTGATAGTAAGATAAACTCTTTTATGAAACAGATTAAAGAAACTCACACTCTAAAGTCTAAAACACAGTTCCTTTGTCTGCACTACCCTCCTACACTAAATCATCCCCTTCATCAGCGCAGTACCCCATTTCTTCATCGGACTTCAGCGAAGATCACAAGGCTCCTGGCTCTTCGGCATCTCCCTGCGCTGACCGTGTGACACCCACCTTGCCGGCCAGCCCCTAGCTCCTGCCTGCACTGTAATCTTGAGGATGGAAGATGCTCTTTTCACCAGAGCTCTGCCTCTGCACTCAGCATCACACAAATGATGACTGCCTCTAGGATAAGCTGAACCAGCTGGGCTCTTTTTGAAGACAATATTTATACTTTGTTCTCGTGGTTGCTTTCTGAGCTGTTTCGGGTTTTTTTTAGACTTCTCTTCCATACCAGTGACAATAAGAAGTAACACTGCAATCTGGTAAGAGAATAGCTGATGCCACACATAGAAGTAATAGCCGTTTCGCTGTTCTTCCTTCATATTTCCATCCAGCTCTCAATGGATGCATAAAATAAGATGACATCATCTCACTAAGTGCTCATGTTTATTTGATGGTCCTTCATGATCTGAAGTCCTTTCTTTCCTTCATTAAACAGAAGAAAAAGCAAAGTGAAACAAGAACCGGGGGAAAAAAGCATCACCTGGATTTAAATCCTTACAAGATGTTCTCACATTGTGTCTGACTGGTGAGAAAGTACCTTGCTGTTTCATGTTTACATGACGCTTTCTATGTGCTATTTATATGAGGTATTATTTGATATGGCATATCAAAATAAGCAGTATAATTCCACCACACATCATGTTCATCACTGCACTTAAAAGTACAGACCACATGCAAGAAGTCAATTCTTTGTATGAAAACTATTTTTTAAAAAGGAAGTTGTACAGCCTTATAGATACAAAAAAGTGATTGTGTAACAGTAGTGTTCTGTAGTACTTAAAATGACATTCACTATTTCTGCTGTTCATTAATAAACTAAAACAAATAATATTTATATGATGTGCTTAATTTTTGCCTATATAGTTTATAGATATTGCAATTGATTAAAAAAAAAAACCACATCAATCACACAAGAAAAAAAACCCCAACACCCAAAACCTCTCATAAGAGAGGTGGATGATCTTACAGAAAAGTATCCTTTATCAAAGGGATACCTGCATTTTTTCCAGCCTCCACTGGCCTCCACTGAAGTATAGAAATGGTTCCAGCACAGCAAAATGTTGAATTTCACCTCCATGGCTGCAAAGAGAACAAATACAACAGCTGCTTCCTAGGAGTGTGCAGCCAAAATAAGCAATATGGTGGCTCCTGGAGAAACAGTGGACACCTTCTATGCTCCCACATGTACTCCAGAAATGTCCAAAATGTCCAGAAATGTCCAAAAATTGAAAATGTCTATGTAGTCCAAATCCAATCCACAGCAGGCTAGTTGATTATCACAGGTACAGCTGTTTGGACAGCCTAATCTTTGTTACTGTGTGAACACTCATGACAGCAATAAAGTAAATAATAATAATAATAATGTTGAGTAAATCTCCCTTGAAAGAATTTAATAATCTTGTTTTAAAACTTCCGTACTAGTGAAATCTGTCAGAAACAATAAACATCTTTTGAATATCCTCATAAATTGAGGATGATATGGTGGTAATATGTTTTCTCTCACATTTGTTTTGTCTTGTTTTCACTTTAATTTTCATAAAAACAATCACCCCTTGTAAAAGAATCTAATTTGCAGTAACATGAATTTGTGGAAGCACAAATAAAGCTTAGTAAATAACAACATACTTTCATTACAGTTCTTGTAACTGGTCTTTGCAATGTCTTATTTCAGTATTTTGAGGCAACTCACAATCAGTTAATTCACATCCACCAGGAATTTACCCTCCTACTCAGATGAACTGGAAGAAATTAGTGGCAAACACTAGTCCTGCCAGTGCTGGTGGTGCTCAGCCAGCCAGAACTCCCAGCAAAGAAGACTTATGCAGAATATTTTTTTTCTGGCAAAAGTATTTTTTAAAATATGATATTACAGGACCAAAAAGGACCCCAAAACCAAAACAAAGCGAAAACTCAAATGTGCCTCCTTATTCTACCTTTGAACATAAACACAAAGTTCATCATGCAGACTGTTCTATACATCAACTGAAATTTGCAAGAGGCTTACAGGAATGCCAAAAACAATGTACATGTCTTGTTTAAGCCTCCAAAACTCTGATAAAAACATAACTTTAGGTTTGTTACCATCATTACAGGCCAAGACAAGATTTTATTTGCACACAAGTAATCAAAGTATATTTTAATTGCTTGTCACCAGGCAACCATTGATTTTAAGATGAGTGATCAATTCTTGGGGACAAAGAATAAGCTAAACATAACTAGTTAGCCCTTTAAATTATCATTAAAACCAAAGAACCATTCTTTTCTCTCCCCAGAAAACGACTCTATAACTCACAACTTCAAAGAATCACAGCAGATACATGTGTGCTGTTTTGCTAAATAAATCCCTTATGTAGGGGGTATAGAAATGTTTGTAGCAAAGAAAAGTAAATGAAAGTGAGTATGAGGCACAGACTTTGGTGTATTGTAAATCCTTTCTAAAGCTCAAGACTGAAAGGTATTATTGGACCATTTTACTGTGTCTCCTACAGCCTGCTAGCAAGAGTATTATCATATTGTTATTGCACATATTTATTATTTTTTAATCTGTTTTTATCTCTGCCACGACATAGCTTAAATGCTGCTTCCAGTGGAAACTGCTCCAGAAATGTGTTTTCTCCCATGGTTATCTTCCAGCCATCTTCCAGTGCCTAGCCTGAAGTTATTTGTAACCTGTTTACATGCATTTTCTCTGGTATCAATCACCCATTCCTTTATCTAGCTCTTTCCCATTTGTGCTCAGTCTCTAGATTTACCTATGAGTCATGATCCCTTTCTCTGTCTTTGGCGGGTAAAAGAGATCAGCCTGTTAGCTCCCTTTTGCATTAGAGGATCTCTGCTTCCTTGATATCAAGTGTCTTTATCAGTTCTTGTCAACTTTTATTTTTCTTTAATAAACTCCTGTCCCCTCCAGATCTGTATTTCAACAGTGCCTTGCCACTAATATTTCCTCTCTTCACAGAAAATGCCTTTCCTGATAACCTGTCAATTATATTTGCCTAGAAGTGAGAAAGAGATCTGGCATGATTATTCCTTAAAATAAATCATAAAAGGTGGCAAGGAAACAAAATCAAACAGTCCTTCTACAGAACACTTCAGATATCTGTACCAGTGAAAGACATGTAGGACACTGAATAGACGACCTGAACATGTTAAATATTAAGAGTGATTATGTATGCCAATTAGCATGACTGAGAACGGATGGGGTGATTTGTGCAGGCTGGGTGTGCAGCAGAGCAAGGCTGTTCAGGAAGGTGGGGGAACAGACAGTGTCACCTTGTGCCAGGGCAGCACCCCCTTGGCACAGGGGCAGTGGAAGACGTTGTGCTGGAAGTGACAAGGTAAAGGTGAGGAGCCCCAGCACCCTGCCAGGAAAGCAACAGATAAGAGTTTCTATTAATGTCTTGGCAGGGAGTGGGGGGAGATGCCTAAAATGTTTACTGATGCAACATCCTGCCTCTTCATTGCTGCTGTGAATTTTATTAGTGGAGAAGGAAAACAGCTCTTAATAGTATAAATAGCAGATTATTACCAAATAGCTGAGAATCAGAGGCCAAAACCCCACCCCCCTGTTAAAATTAAGACTGTTGGTATAAAGTCTAGAAGTTTGCACTTCACATACAGTAAAAAGTTCACAGGAATATTTTAAAATAATCAGTAAAAATTCTGTTTATCTTTTATGTAAGGGTGTATCAGCTACCCTAGTTTAAAAAAATGGACACTGGGAAGAGACATTGAAAAAGATTAATATATTACAATATTATGTTTACTCTAATGAAGGTCATAGGAAAAGGCACGGATACTATATAATTTATTTCATGGCATATTTTTGTTTTCTCTCCTCATTTCTGAATGAAAGTACTTGAATAGGCAGATACTTCTCACCACTACATTCGCAAAAGTAGACCATGGAGTAGCCTGAGAAAGGACAGTCTTGGCTGAAATCAAAGCCAAGAAAGAAGTCATATCTCATAACAGTCATCTAGCCTTTGACATGTAAAATATTCTTTCTTCATGTCTGCTGATTCATTTCTTGACAGTCTCTTCCATGGAAGTCTTAGCTACTCAGTGTCACACCCTTCACTTGTATGTCTTCAGAACAAGAACATAATTTTTACCCAGAGATGACTTGTCTTCTTCCTCCCGGTAATTCATACTGAGAGATGCTGACCTTGTGGTACAGCCAAGATTGAAAGAATCTGCTTTTGGTTTTTGCTTAATAAGCTAAAATCTATAAACAACTTTGCTACATGAGGTTGCACTGAAGTACTGAAATCCATCTTTGTTTATGCTTCTTTCTTCTCAATGCAATTCTCTAATTTTTAATCCTTTATTTAACGGAAGCTTGTCAGAGAAATCCTTTCCTGTTTGAGAAGAACTTGGAGCATTAGAGCTCAGGGTCAGAAGAGTAAAGACCCACCCTGCCCCAGTCCAAGCATCCCTACCCGGAACCCGGTTTTGCAAAGCTGGTGCAATACACAGAACTAGAACAGGGTGACGATACTTCTAGTTGCTTCTAACAGCAGTGTCTGACCTCCTCTCAGCAGAAAGTCCCCTGGAGTAATTTTGCTGTTCTTCCTTCTCCCTTCTTTCTCCAGGGATGGGTTCAGAAATACAGGGCTAGCCTGTAAAAAAACCAAAAGCTAGAAACTCTGGGTTTATATTGTCACTGTTTTCAAGCCTGAAAAGTTGTTGAAAAACCCTGCTTCCTTCAGACATGCCTATACCCAAAATGATGACAACAGAGGCAAAGACTCCGCACATTAGAGTTTTACTCATATAACATAATCCTCACTAATTAGGCTGGGGAAAAAAATCTATTCAAAATATATCTCATGTATTAGACCCCCATGATGCCATGCCATACTTCTCAAGAAGATGAAGCCTAACAAATAAAAAAAAATATTCTGAGAGTAGAGTGCAAGTCATGTAAAATTAATGGTTTTTCCAAGTTTGTTTAGTTGGTTTTTTTATTGAGAAGGAAGCCTTGGGTGGCTGTAAATTTATTGTAACATTACCCTTATTTAGTAGTCGAATGCAAGTACTCAAGTGCTTTTATCATTGGGCTTTGTCTCAACAGATATACAGAACTCACTACTGTCCTCTACAGTCACACAAAGATCCATATCTACCCTGCAGAACCACATGAGATACCATCCTGTAAGCATTTAGTGTCTGGAGTAGTGCCTGCTCAGCATGATCAGCCAGATGTCTTACGGCCACCAACAAGTGTTCTGCAGACCAGCGATTCCCAAACCCTTCAATGAGCAAATATTTAGAGCATCCATGTCTGCAAAAATGTTTTCTTACTACATTTTTCAAACCCACAGAATAACCTTCAGAGAGACACAAAGGCAGCAAAAGGGCTCCAGAAAAGACCATTACAACAGCAGGGCTCTTCTTGAGTTCTGCAAAACTCATATATGCATGCTCATACAAATTCATACATGCTTATAAATGGAATCCATCATAATTTGTCAGGGCAACACAAGCCTGGGGGCAAAACCATGAGTACATTATAATGTCACTCACTTTTGACCTTTCCTGATTAGAAAAGGGCAAACAACTGGTTCTACTCCATTAGGAAAAAACATCATGAAGAATCACACAGCTCTGTTAGCACAATTCAGACATACCCCTAAGCCCTGCTCCTGCACAGAGTAGTGGCAGTACAGTGCCACATACAGAAAAAACCATCCGCAGATGCACAGGGACTAAACCACGCTTGGTTTTCTCTAGTTTTGCCTAGCAGGTTGGCTTCATGCTACAAGTTTTCATAATTCTCTCTCTCATGTTGTTTAGCTGATGCACAACAGAGTGCAAGTGTATATTAAAGACACTCCTTCAGTCAAGGCATTGGGTTTCTTCCACCGAGCTGTCAGTTTTCACAGGACTTGGAGGAACTGCATACCTTCGTGACTGCCGACTTGCTGCTCACATCAACCAATGAAGCCAGCATTTTGGGATAGGAAGGTACAAATCCAATGGGAGCACTACTGAAAAGGTAGCATGAGGCGAAGAAGAGGAGGCTGCAGTAATGATGTAGTAGGTAGGGAAGGACTCCTTGCACAATGTGTTTGCTTACCAGCCAAGTACTAACTGGCTCTAAATAAGCTCTCTTTAGTAATGTACTGACAATAATCAAACATTGCCAAAATTGGTGTAAGTTCATTATAGTTAGAAGGTTTGGAAATCTTGGATCTAACAATCTTATTTATTCTATTGAGCCTTTGAATTTTTTTTTTCCTGACCACAAGAACTAATATCTCATTTATTTTTGGCAGAGCAAAGGGTTGATAATGGGGGTTGTCTGATTCTTATATAAACCTCATACTAAAAAGGAAGAAGCTCTAAGGGAAAAAGTAAATATCAAAGATGTTTTACAGTCTGAGACTACACACAAAATATTACTAGTACTTTGACAGTTTTGGTTGCATATTGGTAATTGATTTAAAAGCAACTGTAGAATAAATTAAAAATACATTACATATATAAAATCTGTAACAGGATTCTATAAAATAAAAAAGTAAAACCTGTGCTTTTTAAAAGACGCTGAAGGACACCTTTATGATATTCAGACAGTGGGTATTGTTTATGGTCTAACTGAAAGAAGCTTACCAGATCTATGTCCAACAATTATTGCATTATAGCATGACCCAGTGCTACAAGGAAGTCAATTATTTAATAAAAGTTTGAATCACTGAAGTTTGTAAAAGAAGATGTTAAATCCTTCACTGTCAGCACTTCAAACCCTTATATATCAAACATTTTTTAAAAAATAATAAATCATTAGGCCACCACTTCTCAGAGTAGTAGCCTGTATAAATTCATAGAACAGAACTTTAAGTTGTTAGGAAGAGAACAGGTTCTCCAGAAACTGACCCACTTCTGCATCGATTATTTTGTTTTATTTTTCTAATTGCATTCTTTCTATGCAGAATCCAGATCCAGAAGGATACACTTGTAAAATATGGCACATTAGGAAAATCTGGTGTATTTGGAAGGAATTAATAGAAGTTAAACTATTATAAAAAGTTGTCTGATCCATTTATGAAGCACATACAGTTTCAGATAGCTACATACAACAGGAGGTCATGGTGTATCATTTCAAATAAACCAGCAACTATAGAAATACTTACTAAAACTTCTAGAAGTGCACAACATATCTGACCTGATTAAACTGGCATCCATTAAGGATATGGCCTAAGCCATGGTGGGTTGACCTTGGCTGGGGACCAGGTGCCTACCAAGCCTCTCTGTCACTCCCCTCCTCAGCAGAACCAGGGTGGGGCGGTGGGCTGCGGGGAAAATAGGATGGAAAAAACTTGTGGGTCAAGAAAAAGGCAGTTTAACAAAGCAGTGGAAAAGATCACATGTGTGGAAGCAGGAAGCAAAGGAAAACAAAAGATGTTATTCTCTACTTCTCATGAGCAGGCGATATTCAGCCACTTCCAGGGAAGAATAGCAGTTGCTCTGGAAGACAAATGTTGTAAATAACAAATGCCCCTCCTTCCTCCTACTTTCTCTTAGCTTTTATATTTGAGCAGACACCATACGGTATGGAATATCCTGTTTGGATGTCAGTTTGGGTCAGCTGTCCCGCCCAAGACCTTGCTCACCCCCAGCCTACTGGTGAGGGGTGGGGAAGGTCGGAGGGACAGACTTGATGCTATGTGAGTGCTGCTCAGCAGTAGCTAAAAGAAACACTGGTGTGTTATCATCACCTTCCTAGCTACCAACACAAAGCACAGCACTGTGAGGGCTGCTGTGGGGTTCAGCCAGACCCAATACACAGATGAACTACAGAGAAAGTTTCATACCAACTGCAGTGTACAAATTTGTTGTGTAAAACTGTCCCGATTTTGGCTGGGATAATTTTCTTCTTAGTGGCTGGTGCAGTACTGTGGTTTGGATTTGGTGTGAGAGCAATGTTGATAACACACAGATGGGTTTGGCTGTTGCTGGATGATGTTTATACTCAGTCAAGGACTTTTCACTTTCTGCCAGTGAGAGGGCTGGAGGGGCACGGGACACTGGGAGGGGACACAGCCAGGACAGGTGACCCGAACTGGCCAAAGGGATATCCCATACCATGGGACATCATGCTGAGTATATAAACTGGGGCAAGGAGAAGGAGGGGGATATTCAGCATTATGGCTTTTTTCTTCCCGAGATGGAGCCTGGCTTCCCTGGGGATGGCTGAGCACCTGCCTGCCCACGGGAAGTGGTGAATGAATTCCTTGCTTTGCTTTGCTTGCATGCGCGGCTTTTGCTTTACCTGTTAAACTGTCTTTACCTCAATCCCCAAGTTTTCTCACTTTTACTCTTCTCATTGTCTCCCCATCCCACTGTGTGGGCAGTGAGTGAGCGGCTGCCTGGGGCTTGGCTGCCGGCCAGGGTTAAACCTCAACAAAAATGTCAGCCACTTAAATTTCCAAATTGGTGAGACTACAGCTCCTGTTATCAAAGCGCATTATTTGATGTAAAACCCCAAACAGGTTTTGTAGCTAACAAAAAGGTAAACATGTCTATGCAGACTTTAACTTTGCAACCTAGGTAGACTGCAAGTTTCAGCTGGTGTTTGTTGGCCAAAATCTGTCACACTAAACAAGCATTGCATAACACTTCTCTCTCAACCTCTGATCTGGGCTCCACTCACCTAAATTAGGAGACAGAAGATAAGATCTCAGAGCGACTGTCAGGCATCTGTGACTTTGGAAATGAGACTGAAGTATATTCTCTTTTTTGCAAGTTGCTGAATTTAGGCAACTTCGTTGAAGACCTACGCAGAACTCTCAAGTGTGATTTCAGGTAAGACCAAAACTGCATTCATCTCTACCATAGAAAGGGGATAGCCAAAAGAAAAAAGCATATTTGTTGAATAAATCTTTTTTTATTCTGAACTCAAACACTTTTTATTCTACAAAAGCATCTGAAATGACATGGCATCTTGCGATGTACAATTATTCACTTTGATTAAAAATAATATCAGGTTCTTTATGACTATCAGTATTGCTCAACAGCTAAGTGGCAGAGTTCAGAAGTTTTTGGCTTACTGATCTGTTTGACTCGAAGCTCCACCAGAGATAATATATGCATATCATAAATAATTCTTCTGTTTTCTAACAGATTTTCATATCCCACAATTATCTTCTACTTTGTGAAACTGTAGAACTTTACTTCTACCTAATGGGTCGTTTTCTTCAGGGCAAGAGGCAAATGACCTATTAGATTAAAAAAAATTATATCTGCATGCTTCTTTTTCCATGTCAAAGGAATGATCAGGAGAACATTTAGCAGCAGTAGTTCAGAGTGTAAAGGCTGTTGAAAGGCTGTTTTGACAGCAAGTCAAAGCTGTCCCATATCTTGTGGAGGAGACAGAGGAACAGGATCTCTATGATAAGCTTGAAGAAGGGGCTGAGCAGGTAGGTCCACCACAGCCCACCATGCTTCTTGCCCGTGTTGCTGTAGAGCCTGGGGCAATACTCCCCATTCTTCTCCCGGTTCTTCTTCTCCCGGTCCTCCCGGTAGGCCACGTGCATGATGACTAAGAGGGAAGGGCAAGTGACAAAGATGAGCTGCAGGGCCCAGAGTCGGATGTGGGAGATGGGGAAAAATTGGTTGTAGCAGACATTGGTGCAGCCTGGCTGCCATGTGTTGCAGTCAAAGTCCTCCTGCTCATCTCCCCCCATGCGCTCAGCTGCCACCACATAGACCAGCACATGGAAGACGAAGACCACAGAGAGCCAGATACGGCCAAAGGCTGTGGAGTATTTGTTGACCCCGCTGAGCAGAGCCTGCAGCGTTTTCCAGTCCATGGTAGCTGGTGGAGACCAGAGTCACCCAACCTGGAGAAAGAGCAGCAGAAGCCATGGGTGAAGAGCAGTGGGAGATGGCCATGGGGCAGCTCATCTCTTGCTGCACTTAATCTCATTGACCTCCTGGACTGTCTCCCCAGCCATGTGCCACTTATTTGGGATGGAGGGACCATCTCACTTGCAGACAGTAAAGCCCATCCTCACACTCTCCTGTTGACAGAGGTGACTCAACCTCTCTGCACTTCCTTCTGGTGGAGCCTTTGCCATAAAGGATGAGCCACCTGGCTCTGCTCAGCTGCAGCACTGGACCAGCACAGCTCCCGGGTCGCGCTGCCCAGGCTCGTCCTCTTCCCTCCCCAGGGTTTTGTGTGGCTCAGCCACACTCCCCTGCACCAGCACGTTTTGGGGATGGATGGGAACCTTTACCACTAGGAACACCCCAGGGGATCTCAGGCATGGCCCCAGCCTTCCCTGAGCTGCAGTTTCTACATGGGTAAAATGGGCTAAACCAGCCGCCATGCTTTGCTAACGCCAAGAGCTGAAGGGGAAGCGGCTGCTGCAGAGCTGGATGCTGGGGCATGGCAGGGATGGGTTTTCTTTCTCGCAGGTGATGCCTGAGGCAGCCCAAGTGTGGGTGAAAGCGGGGCTGCTGAAAGGGAGAGTCTGTACATGCTGCCGGCACCTCACCCTAGCTGGCACCCCGCTCCTGGCAGCGCTGCCGGCAGCCCCAAGGGCTTGTGCTGGCCAAAGCGGCTCTGCAGCTCGGCATGGGGCTGCCCCAGTGCAAACAGGGTGGCACGCTACTCCAGACCCAGAGCTTTACTGCTGCCTGGGTTTGCAAACCCGGGTGACTGTTAGCCGGAGGTGAGTTGGCTGCTGTTGACTCTGTGCTGCTAAGGTGTCTCCCCTGACAGAGGGCTTCATGGAACGGCAGGCTGGGTCCGTCCCTGCTTTTAAGGTGTTGCTTTGAGCAATGCACACCACCACTGGTACGAGCATGGTGGGCTGTGCGGCGTAGGGGTGAAGACCAGAGTGAAGCATCACACGATCCTGTGGTAAGCAGGGAGGGCCAAGCTCTTGAAGGACAGAGCCAAGCACGAGCAATGATCAGAGGAGACTTTCTGCAACTCCTTTGCCTTTGCAAGAATTAATCTGGTTTTGCAAGGAACTGCCAAGTTCTGCGGGTCTGCCTGCCGGTGAGGACACACTGCAGGGCAGCTCCTTGCTTGCCACGGGAATGGTCTGGCTGTGCCTGCAGAGCTTCTGGGGGTCCACAGTGCTGGGCTGCTGGGGGTCCGCAGCGATGGGCTGCTGGTGGTCCACAGTGCTGGGCTGCCGGGGGTCCTCAGTGATGGGCTGTTGGGGGTCCGCAGCGATGGGCTGCTGGGGGTCCTCAGTGATGGGCTGTTGGGGGTCCTCAGTGATGGGCTGTTGGGGGTCTGCAGTGATGGGCTGCTGGGGGTCCTCAGTGATGGGCTGTTGGGGGTCCTCAGTGTTGGGCTGTTGTGGGTCCGCAGCACTTGGGCTGCTGGGGGTCTGCAGCAATGGGCTTCTGGGGGTCTGCAGTGCTGGGCTGCTTGCGGCTCTGGCAGGAGGAATGTGCTGAAGCCCCGCAGGAGCCCCAACTGGCCCAGCAGGTTGGGGCCGGGGCCAGGGAGGCAGCACAGCAGCTGGTTCCAGTGGGACCACATCCCAGATATCACCAGCCCCAACATTTCATTTCTGTGTTTTCTAAAAGAGGTGCTTTGTGTAAGAAAAATGTGGGGTTTTTCCCAACAAATGCTTTGGTTTTGGCTGATGAAATGCCTGCCTGGGGCGTACAGGACAACCCAGGAGCCAACAGGTAGCTCCAGTTCCAGGCCAGATCAAAAGCTTCCTTCAACCCCAAGCGCTAATTCCTTCCTTTCCAGCTACTCAGGTCAATCAGCACCATGCACTTGCATCCCCCCGCAGGAGCTGCTGCCCAGTGCCCCCCGAGACGTACCTGGAGGCGGCTCAGGCTCCTTCCCCACCCAGGGCATGGCTGAGGGCACAACGACACACAGATGATCCGAGTCCTCTCCTCTGAGGAGAGCCGTGTGACGTGGCGAGATGTCCTGGGGCTGTGGGGAAGGATCAGAGCCTGGAGCACTGCCTGGAGCCCATGGGGCTGCCTGGGAGCCCATCCCTGGCCAGGGCCACCCCACAGAAAGCCCCAAACCCACCGCCATGCTCCCACGCTGCTGGCCTGGGGTCGCACCAAGAAGCACAGCTGAGCCGAGCTGGGGTCCTGTGCCAGCACGTGCCAAGTGCCAGGGCAGCACCTCTGCCCATGCTCACACACCTTTGCTCACTGCCCCGTCCAAAACCAGATCCTCCTCCCCTGCAAACCCCGGCAGCAAGCCAGGGTGGGGAGCAATTGCAGCGCTCCCACCCAGCCCTTTGCTTTAAAATGGGGAGAGGGGAGCTGCTGCTTTTCCCCTCCTCAGCCAAAAGCTTGCACCCGACGGCTGGTGCCTGGAGCCCTTGCACGCCCCAAGGGCCTGTGCCCCCTCACCAACCTGCCAAATCACCCATGCCCCCAGCCCCGGTGCCCTGCTGGCGATGCCACCCAGCACCCACCTGCCTCCCAGTGCCGGCTCCAGCCATGGACCCCTGGTGGGGTGGGAAGGGGACATGAGCTCTGTGTTGAGCCCATGCCAGGCTACGGTGTACGGCACCGTGGGAGCCCCGCAGCCTGGCTGGCACTGGCTGGCAGCCAGACGGAGCAGGGGCAACACTCCAGGTGTGCTCCGCTCTGCCTGCAGTGCCGGTTTGCCTCCCACGAAGCCCAGCACCCTCACCAGCCCCCAGCGTGCCAGCCTGCTGCATCACCACCGGGTCCTGCCCCGCGTGGGTGCAGGGTGCTGGGCACGAAAGCGCCCAGCTCCTGCCTGGGGTAAACACAGCAGAGCAGGGCTGTGCACTTTCTCGGGGAGGGCTCAGCCTCTCTTGGTCCCCAGGGAGGGTGGTGGGAGAGAGGAGCAGGGCCTGGGATGGTCATTCCTGCTCCTTGGGATGCCATGCTGTGCCATCCCCCTCCATTACCCCCCGGGGTGCACAGCCCCATGGGCCAGGGACCCCAGCACTGCCTGTGGGGTCCTGACATAGCACTGCACGGTGTCGGGGTCCCCAGCTTTGGCCACCGTAGGCACAGGTGCCCCAGCCAGTGCACAGCTCTCACCTGCACCCCGTTAGCACTGTGGGGTCTGTCCCCCCACAACCTGCAGGTCCCCAACAGCCCTGTGAGCACCCTGCACCGCTGCCCAGCACGCTGGAGGTACCTGCCCAGCCAGTAAAGGGTCAGAGAGAGGTGGCCAGATCCAGACAGATCTCCGAGTAGGGACGCTCTTTCCCAGCTGTGTCTCTGCAGCTCTCCTGTGTACCCAGGTTTTTGTCCGCAGCGCTGAGTGTGTGTGTGTGGGGAGCGGAAAGGTAGTTTGTTCTGTTCCCAGTAACTGGGTGAGTCTAGCAAACAGCTCCTGTAGAGGTTCTTGTCTGCGTACGTGCACACACACACTTGGGTTGAACAATAAAGGCGGGTCAAATCCTGCAATGAGATCAATGGAGCCGGATTCCTCTGCAAGCAGCAGCAGCGGCTCCTGCCAGGTGATGCTCTGTCCCCCGCATGGGTGGCACTGCAAACCCAGCAGAAACCCCAGGCAAGACCAGGGCAGATGGGGCTCACATCAACTGTTGCTAAGAATCACAAATGATGCAATTATAACACACTTTTAAAAATTATTTTGCCTTAGTAATAGTTTTGCAACAGCTTATCGGTGTCCCCACCTACAACAACATGCAGCCACCACCCTGCCAGCGTCAGGGCGTCCCAAGTGTGACCTTTCCCAAAGAATGGCAGGGTCCCCACCCAGCAGGACCCTGCCCTGCTCCAGTCGCATCCGCATAGAACCTGGGATGTGTCCCTAAGAGGGATGTCCCTCTCCCCAGGGTGGCTCCCAGGTCGTCCCCCCCGCCGCCTGGGCAGCGGGGTGCCCTGCTCAGCCTCCCCATGTGGAGCAGCCCCATTTTGATGTGGCCCGGGCTGTCCCAAGGCTTTCCTAGCATCACACCACTGTTTTCCCAGCTGCTCCCTGGCCTGTGGAGCCCCACGCGGCACCTCGCTGGGGTCACCCCTCCCACAGGGACATGTTTGAGGAGCCCCACCGGGTTCCTGATGCTCTGAGAGGTTTGTTCCCTGCACTCGGGCCACTCAAGGAGCCACTCACCCAGTGGCTTTTTGGCTCCAGGAGGACAAATAAAGCATGTGGGAGTTTGTCAGACTGGAGACACTGAGGCCACAGGAGTGGAGCCCACGAGACCCAAAGCAAACCCTGGTGGGAGCCTAGGGGTGTGGAGTGGGGTGAGCCCAAGGAGGGGTCCTTCACTCCGGACTGAGCAAAGCTGTGGAGCAGCTGGGAGCTCCCCCTCACCCAGGAACTGGTCCTATCAGCAGGATCAGGAATTTGAGCTATGTTGTTGCAGAGAGCCAGAGCTCTGCCAGGAATCTGGGGGCTGTGGCCTTCAAGATGACAAACCCAGGAGAGAGGGAAGATGGTAAGTCTGATTTCTTGAGACCACCGGTGGGTCTGGTTTCTTGAGAAGGCAGCAGCTCCCTGCCCCACGGTAAAACCCGGCAAGGGGCAGGTGAAGAGTGGGGTCAGATCCCCCCAGCAGCCTCTCCCCTGCAATTTTAGAATTTCAGGAGAGGCAACAAAGTTCAGAGAGGCAGAAGATTTCCCCTAAGGCAGTTGGTTGGGGAATGGAAACACGCCCATATTTTGCAGCACTGAGCTGGGTATTTGGGTGTCCCAGCAAAGGACAAATCCCTGTGCCCCCTCCACCACCCCTCTGATCCGGCACAGGGACAGGGACAAGGCACCAGGGTGCTTTGGTAGCTTTCAGCACTGGGGACACCTTGGAGGAGCTTTGGATGTGTGCCTGGAGTATGTCACCCTGCTCCGACTTGGTGGGGTGATGGGTGAAAGGCTTCTTCAGTGCCAGACGTGAACACTAAAAACACCCAGCGATTTCCAGTGCCCCGACTTTGGGTCCTCCATAAAGGAAAAATCCAAGCAGAGGAGCAGGCGGCTGCCAAACCAGCAGGAAAACCTCAAAGTCTCTTTAAAAGCATCTTAAACGGGGCATCGCAAGAGACAGCACTCAGCCACCCACCAGGGTTGGGACCCAGCCCTGACTTTTATCTCCAGCTCCCTGTCTGCCAGCAGCATCCCAGCCATCCCGCTCCAGGGCCATGTCCAAGGGAACAAGGCCTCCCCCACAAGTGCTGGGGCACAGGAGTCACGGGAGCCTGGGAGCTGGCAGCTGCTCGCACCGGCATGCTGGATGTAAATCAGAGAATTTCTCTTCAATTCCCAGCAAAGAGGCAGTTTTCAGGCAGGGAAGAAAGAAGCTTCCTCTGGGAAGGGCAAGCTACCCCGGACCCGCGCCACTGCACACATGAGCCCCTCCACATCCCTGGCTGGGCTGCAGTTAGTGATGCTTTTGTTTTAAATCCCCGCTCCCCAAAATTCAGGGGGGCCTTCTGGGCACCCCACAAGCAAATACAACCCCCTGTATGATGATGCAAAGTCTGAACAATATTTAGCTTTTATGGTGACATTCCCCAGTTGATTTGTTTTACCTCCAGCACCAATCCTGCCTCTCAACCCAGCGCTCTGCGTCCCAGGAGGTGGCACAGCCCCCAGCCCCTGGCTTCTGCAGCACCAGCTGGGGCAACCTCAGGTCCCCTTGGTGTGGAGCACAGAAACACATCAGAGAGCAGCAGCCAAACACTCCCATTTGTCCGGCCAGCCACCACTGATCCCAAGCCTGGATGGTGCAAGACGTCCGGAGCTTTGCGGAGCGGCTGCAACACTTGCTTCGAGCGAGATAAAGCAGAGCAACAACAAATGGCATCAACAAACTGGATCGTCGGGTCTCTCGCAACGGGCAGCAGCTCCGGCTGCTGCTTTGATGTTGGGAAGCGGGGCAGGCAGGCAGGGTGGTTGTTCTGGGTCTCATTCCTGCCACGATTAGGGCTTGCAGCTGGGGAACACCTTGTGATTTTGTTAATCAAGGACAGCCTTGATCAAGAGCTGCCAACCTTGGTTGAAAACAGACAGCCCAGCACTAGGTCTTTAAATCAGAGGCAATGGCTGGCACACAAAGAACAACTTGTATCCTCTGGCATTAAAGGCTTCGGTAAAGAAAATTTTCAGGTGGATGATGCAGCAAGCAGAGCAACAAGAGTGGGCAGAGGGAAAGCAGAGATCACAGCTTCACTTAAAAAGGGATGGAAGAAATCCACCCATATTTCACCACCTGCCTCTCTTACCCCAGAGATCTCCAAACTCACTGGTGCCAGTGCAAGGAGCTGCTGTGTGCCCAGAGGTTCCCGGGCCGGTGGCAAGGATCACCCCAGGGCTCCTCCACCATCCCCACCCTCGTGGGTGGCCAGTCTGGTCCCTGCCCTCCCATCCGGCCACACTGCAGCCCTGCTTTCCCACAGCATCCCCCCGGCTGTAGCGGTCCCTCTGCCTCCCTCTTCAGTGCATCCAGGCTGGCCTCTTGCTCCAGGGTGGGCTGTGGGAAGGGGGTCAGCTTTGCCTAACAAGGGTCTCAGGTGGGAGCTGGTGCATTGGGTCAGGCATGCTGCAAAGCGGTGGTAGCTGCAATGACCGGCCCCAGCCCAAAAGGACACGGTGACAGCATAACCCCGCCCCATGCCGCTTCCTTTGCAGCAGAGACAGTAGGAGCTGGGGCTGCGATGCTCATGGAAAAAATAATAATCGCACCCTCTAAATAAAGCGAAATCAGTAACAGATCAAGCTGCATGTTCAATGTTAATGTTACTTATGAGTGCATTTGCCATGAAATTATTGTTAATTATTCATCCCAGCTAATGCTCTGTTGCTGTTGATGGCCTTAGAAACTGCAGTACCACCTGAGTCATGGCAGAGCGCGACATATTACAGCAATAAACGAGATCATATTCTGCCATTTAACGTTATTGTTTAATCAATGGTTAGGGTGTTTTCCCTCTCCTTTATTCGGCTGTTTTGCTCGGGTGTTTTCTCTGGCCAGGCAGGAAGAGCCAGCAGCCCACAACGGGCTCTGCCTGCCCAGCTGGATCCTCACCCCGGCACTTTGCCGCGGTGGCTGCCACACCAAGCACATGCTCTTTTCCCCACTCCGCTAATGAATGTCATTAATGAAGAACCTATCAGTCTGAAATGGCCCTGACACCCGTGGTCTGGCTTACGCATGGTGAGGGATAGGGAGAGAGGTTCCCCAGGGGGGTGGAGGGTGCCTGTCCTGGCTGGCCCCTTTCCCCCACCACCTCTACCACCTCTGAGCTGGTTTGAAAACTTGTGACATGTTTAAATTGCTCCAGCCTGTCCCTGGCAGCCCACGGCCGCAAAGGGCTGTGCCACCTGTGGGTCCCTGGGGATGTTGACACCTTTGGGTGTGCCTGCCTGTGCCCAGCAGCCCATCTTAAATCAAGAATGTATTTTTTTTAAAGCCTGGGATTACAGGAAGATAATTAAGGTGTCCTCCTTGCTCGCTTGCATCCAGTACTTGGATGAGCAAGAGTTTTGCCGTTGGCTTGCTGGGTGCAAGGACCAGTGCTTCCCCAGGCAGCGCAGCCCTTGTACCACTCCATACACCCCAAAAACCACCCGCCTAGCCTTGGTGCTCCCCCTCTCTGGCCAAAGCCGTTGTTCATGTCCAGTTCCAGGGGCTGCTCCAATTTTTGGTGGCTTTTCTCCAGCAGACCTAAGCCTGCAGCTGGTGGTTTGTCAACGTGGCTGGTCCAAACCCAGCCTGGAGCAGCTGGTGGGAATGATGCCTTCCCAGGGGTGATGCAGCCCTTACTCCCCTCTTGACAGCGCTGTGCCGGAGGAGCAGGAGAACAACCGCTTTGGCCATCGCTTCTGAGGTACAGAAATTTTTATTCATTGCAAGGATACCCCCAGGATCAGCTAAGCCAGCCCGGCTGGGAAGGGCTTGACCTCTGAGCACCGCTGCCAGTTCACAGCCACCACAGAGCTGCTTGTGGGCTCTCGGGGACTACACGTGTCCTACAGCACCCAGATTCACCCCAAATTCAGCAGAACGATGTAACATGCCTTCCTCAGAATGGGACAGGCAGAAAGCCCTGGGGCACAGCCTGACTCCAAGGTGCTGCCACCCCCAGCACTCCTGCGCCAGGGGATGGAGGAGGAGCAAGATGAGGGGGGCAAAGGTGCAGGGCAGGTAAGTGACTCCTGCTTTCCCCTGGGCAGCTCTAGGAAAGAGACTCCTCCTCAGGCAGCGTGCCAGGGATGGAGGCTGTGGGGGGGATGGAGGCTGTGGGGGGTTTGTAGTCCACCCCATGGAAAACCTGCCCCTCCATGCCTGCAGGTTCGGTGCAGGAGAGCGGGCAGTCCTGGCTGTGCCGACAGCTCTCCACGCTGCTGGCTCGCAAGCACTCGCAGCACCGCTTGCCTATCAGGTAGGTGGCCTCGATGATGCTCAGTACAACGCAGATGCAGGTGGTGACCACCATGAAAAGGGTGAAGATGTTCTTCTCAGTGGGCCGGGAGATGAAGCAGTCTACCACATTGGGGCAGGGGGGCAGCTCACACTTCACCACCCGGGGCAGGGTGTAGTTCCTGTAGAAGCGGTAGAAGATGTAGAGGAAGACCACATCCACGCCGGCCTTGAAGACCAGGCTGAACAGGTAGGTCCACCACAGTCCTCCCTGCTTCTTGCCAGGGTTGGAGTAGATGCGGCGGCAGTTTTCCCCGCTGGCGGCAAGGTGCCTCTGTTCCTTGGCTTCCCGGTAAGCCACATGCATGATGACCAGGAGGGATGGACAGGTCACTAGGATGAGCTGCAGGGCCCAGAGGCGGATGTGGGAGACGGGGAAGAAGTGGTCGAAGCAGACGTTGGTGCAGCCCGGCTGCTGTGTGTTGCAGTCAAAGTCCTTGTGGTCATCGCTCCAGACCCGCTCAGCCGCCACCACGTAGACCAGCAGGCGGAAGATGAAGACGAGGGAGAGCCAGATGCGGCCGAAGGCTGTGGAGTACTTGTTGACCCCGCTGAGGAGCCCTTCGAACACCTCCCAGTTCATGGTCCCCTGATGCCCTTAGCTAGTCTGCAAGGAGAGAGAAGACACAGTGACACCAAAGAAGCAGCGAGAGGTCCCCATCAGAGCACCTGTGTGCCCCCCAGCACTGAGCCATGCTGCCCCGGTGGCCCTGCAGACAGTCTCTGGTCTTTGCTCGCATGTGGGGACATGCACTGACATGTGTCCAGCACAGGCTTGGTCCGGGTGATGTGTCCCTGGCAGAGCACCGTCCCCCACGGCTGGGTTATGGGGACCCAGAAAAATGTGCCTGTCCTGCTCCCGCAAAAGCATCCTTCAGCCACCACCAGCTATGCTCCACGGCTGAGCCCTCTGCCATCCTGCACCGCCCGCCTCATCTCTCACCTCCTTGCCCAGGTATTTGTTATTAATTTTCCTTATGTTGCCAGGCCTGGGCCAGGAAGACAGCAAATAGGAGCAGCCGGGGCATGACTCACCCAGCAGCTCCGTGGCTCTACCACCACCACGTCCTCTCCCATCGCTGGAATCTGCTGTGATCGTCTCCACTCTCCCACCCGGGCAGCATGGGAAGAGCCCTGCACTGACCTGCACCGTGCCCGTGCACTGGGGGAGGCCACGGTAGGCATAGCACGGCATGGTGCAGCACGGCACAGGATGGCACAGCATGGCACGGCATGGCACAGCATGGCGCAGCAAGGAAGTGCACACTGGGGAGCAGAGGCAGTGGGCATGCTGGCAGGGCTGCACCGCCCGGGGCAAGGCTGAGGTGCTGGCCCAGGGCTGGGTGGCTGCGATATTCTCATCAGCCCCTACCAGCCCCAGGACCCTGATTAGCTGATTTGACCCTGGATTGCATCGTGCCGGATAAACGCACCCCATGCGGTGTGGGGCTGCAGCTGAGTGGGACTCCCGGGGCTGTATTTGGCACCGACTCTCTTAAACATTTTACCTGTCAGCAAAACAACAAGCTTCCCCCTCGCTGACAGAGCTCTCAGGATTGGACGCATCCCACAGCTCTGCACAGCCCGGCCCATGCAACGTGCCTGGGGGCAGGGCTGGGGCGGCCGCACGTGGTGGTCCCCGGGCACCTAGGCGGGTCGGTCCCCAGGGACACAAGCAAAGCCCAGGTCTCTCCTTCCCTGTGCACACTGCACCCATCACCCTGGCGTTGGGTCGGGGCCTGCAGCGTGCACCCTGCAGTGAGCGCACCTTCCCCAGCCCCAGCCCCACCTTACCAGGGCAGGGGGTGCAGCAGAGGAATGTTTTCACGCTGCTTACCTGCCGGGCGTCCCTGTGCCAAGGCCGATGGTGCTGCCGGTCGGTGCTTGGCCACGGCAGGATTGCATCTCCCGGTGTGACAGGTGCCAGCACCGCGTGAGTCACCCTGGGCTCCTGGGAGCCAGGAGAAGATTCCCAGGAGGAAGGGACGAGGTTCGAGTCAGATCCCCACGTGTCCCCGTGGGCTGCCAGATTTCCTGGGGCGAAGGGCTGTTCCACCGCGTGCAGGGGCCCGATTCCGCTGCTGTGCTGGGAAGGGCTGCATCAGCCGCCCCACCCCAGGGGAGGGTGGGTGCTCAGAGCCGTCTGCCCTCTGCTGCTGCAGGGGTGCTGGGGTGCACAGCACTGTCTGGAGTCCCTCCATCCCCTCCTTGCGCCTGTCTGCCCTTGCTTGGACCTGCAGCAGTGACAGTGACATGCCTGAAGCCCTGGCAGCCCTGCCTGAGGCACCGGGAGCCGCTCAGACCAGTACCTTCCTTTATAATCCCTTTTTACTCAAACTTTGCACCATGGCCATAAGTTAAGAGCTTTTTTCCCCTCCCCACCTTCTGATGAGTGGGCAGCAGTTGATTATTTCACCAGAAATGAATTAACCACTTTCCCTGGGCTCCCCTCACCTGCAAGCCGGTACGAGCTTCTTCCCCCTCACCCCCTCCCGGTCACCAGAGCCCAGGAGCCCTCCCAAGATGAGCCCCCAGCTCAGAGAACCCCCTTTTTGGGCCTGACCACTGGCTCACAGCTCTGGGGCACAGCAGGGTGCACAGAGCAGGGTGGCAGGGGTGGGGGGTCAGATGAGTGGGGGTCCATGGAGCGGGTGCTGCTGTGTGGGGTGCAAGTGCTCAGGTACAGCTGGAGTCATTTGAGGAGCAAACACATGTTTCATTTGCAATTCTGCTGGGGTTTTTTTTGTTTTGTTTTGTTTGTTTGTTTTTAAATGTAGAGAAACAAATCAAAACAGCTGTAAAGTAAATTACCACTGTTTGTGGATGGCTTCAGGGAAGAGTTCTGCAGTTTGAAATCAAGTAAGACCATTTTCATTTTTTTTGACATGCCTGTGTGGTGGCTGTGCTGGGAAAGGTGCTCCGGGGGGCTGCATCCCACCCCAGGCAGGCAGGGAGGGCACAGAGCAGCACCCATCCCACCAGCACCCAGCAGTGGTGGGGGGGATGTTCTGCATCAGGCACCCCCAAGCTTGCAGGTGTCTGAAGGGGGTCTCGTGGTGTGCTGTTTTCTGGGTCAAAATCCCCTCTTTAGGGGAGCTGCCAGGTGTGGTGGGTAGTTGATGCTGGTGTTGGGCTCCAGGCAGAGCACCCGACGGCCCTCCTGGGAGGGTGGGCACGGCCATCGTGGACCCCCCCTTGACCCCCTGCCCTGCTTTGACAGTAGTATGAGAAGGTGAGTGGCCACGCAGCTTTCCTCCATGTCCTGCTGGTCAGGACTGTCCGGCCAAGGCGAAGCGGAGATCAACCCCTATCTGCCTGGCAAATACCTGGCTGATGCACAAAACAAATAAACAGAGAGAAAACCAGGGAGAGAGGTGAAGCAAGAGGCAGGAGCTGCTGTCGCCTCTCCCGAGCAGCTGGCAGGGCTGCCAGCGAGCTCCCACAGCCGGAGCTGCCATCCCACCGCTGGCATCTGCTGGAAATTCCAGTTTCCCAGAAGCAGAAAATGGGGGTGCCGAGGGCTCACCCTCCACCAGCCCAAACCAGCCAGCCTGTGTGAGTCCGCGGGGCTGGGAACGCAGAGGTGTATTAATGGCAGCGCTTTATCTTCCAGGAACAAGCCCCATTAGTACATTTTCACTACAACATGAAATATTAATAACACTTTGCATTTATATAGCATCATTCATCCAGGAGTCACCAGCCAAGCTCTTGACATAAATCAAACATCACAGCCCACTCCGGAGGAGGCAGGTAAATAGGGTTATACCCATTTTCCTGCTGCACACTCTGAGGCACAGGGTTTCCTCCAGCACACCAGCTTTTTGTGCTGATGCCTGCCATGGGGGAGACCACCAGCGCTCTGCCCACCGTCAGAGCATGCCACCACGCTAAAGCTCATGGGGCCACCTGCCATGCCTGCGACATCTCCCTCCAGCCCCAAGTTTTGTTATTGTCAGACAGAAGTTGCTGTAGAAAAGCAAAAAGCTTCCTCGGGCCACTGGCCTGTTGCTTTTTCCTTGAAGGTTTTGGAATTGCAAGAAAAATTTTTCCACTTCGTAAAATAATAATAACAACAACATTATTCAGAGCTTTTTTTTTTTTTTTTTTTTTTTTTTGTTGTCCTTTTTGGCCCCTTCCTTGACAGATTTTGCAGACATGAAGCACAGCAAACCTTGTGCCTGTCACTTCACAGCTGGAGGCTATTCTGCTCCCCGGGAAGCCAAGGGCATTGCTGGGTGATATTTCAAAGCATCTCCTGTCCTGCTGCCAGCATCTGCCCGACCCCACTTGAGTGATGCATTCCCGCTGGCTCCAGCCCATCTCCAGGCTCAGGTGCCTTTGCTGGGAATGCCAGCAACCAGGCTGGGGCACGCCAGGTGACCAGCAGCTGTTTGGGGGTTATTGGCTTGGATTAAAAATAATAGAAATAATAGTCAAGGAAGGAAATGTGTTTTACATTTGCGCTGTGAAGAGTGAGCTGTCTGGGTCCTCTCTTCAGAGAAGGACCCTACAGACATGTGGCTGCTCTCCAGGACCATCTGCTGAGCTTCAGCAGCTCCAGGGACTTGCAGGGTCCCAGCAAACCCAGCTCCCAGGCACTGCAATGACCAGGCAGGTCCCAAGGTCTCTGCTTCACTTTCCATCAGGTGAAACCACTGGTGACAGTTAGGTTTTCTGCTGAAAAGTTCACTGTTGTTTAAAAAAAAAAAAAGTCCAACTGAGGAAGTTTTGGGGACATAGCCCAAACAGCCGTGGGCTGCAGCAGCTCCTCAGCAGCACTGGCTGGTGCTGAGCTGCCGCTCCTCCAGGTGCTGCAGTATTGTGCTGATGGTGCAGGGAGGGGAGGCATTCGGTGCGGTTAGGAAACCTGTCAGCCCACAGACAGCTGGGCCCTGACACAACCCGTGGGCTCCTGCGGCGTGAAAGAGCAAGCAGAAAACCAGTGGGCTATTTTCACCTTATTAAAGAGACTTATATTTAAGCCCTCCTTCAGATCTGTACCACAGAATGACAGCAAAGGCTTTTACACACTAACTCGGCAGTAATCGCTTCTGCTGTCAGTGATGTTGCATGCAGATGTTGGTTAGCAGGGCGAAATCCCATTATTGATGCTGGATAAATACAGAAAAATAGGTCCTGGGTGAAGTTACAGGGTGGGTGGTGAGCAGCAGGGAGTCTGCTCAGACCAACCGCCACCACTCACGTTACCCAGCACCATTGCTATTCAAAGGAGGCACCTCGTTTGCAGATAATTAAAAAAAAAACCAAACAGATTAATGAAAACTGAACACACCAAGCAGGCTGGACATTGCCTAAACCGCTGGAAAAGTCCAGTGAGCATCTGCTCTGTACCTGGGTCAGCCCTGGTGTCCCCATCGCCACCAGCTGCTCTCGCCCATCCTGGGGCTCACGCTGGGAGGGTCACCACCTCTCCATGCTGCCAGCACCTTGCGGGACTTGCAAAAAACCCAGGGATTTTCTCAAGGGGCTCCCCCACTTTGTTGGCCTCCAGCTCTAGCAGGGGGTGCAAAGGGTGGTGAAAGGTCCTGCTGATGCTGGTGGCTCAGGGACACGTGCCATGGGACCGACCCCCCAGCCCCCCGTCTGCATGGGAAGAGCCAGCACAGCCCCAGTGCCACAGCCGAGGGCTCAGGAGGGAGAGGGGCACAAGGGTGCAGCCCCCGTTTTTAACAGGTCCTACAGGGCCCTGGGGGGGGGAACGTCTCACCCAAAGCACTTCATGCAACACTACTGGGGAAGGAGGGAGGATGCAATTACAGGAGGATGGTGAGAAGGCGGCTCTGCTAACAAGGCCGACAGCAATTAAACCACCCTGCTGGCACAGCAGTGGGTGAGGGCAGCGTGCTAATGAGGAGGGGGCTGCGGCACCCGAGGAGAGCAGTGCTGCCTGGCGAAGGCATCTGGATCCAGCGTCACTGAAGAGATGCTGTGCAGGGGCTGCGGGGCTGCCGTGGGTACCGCCAGGTGCGGGCAGCTGCAGCTCAGAGCAGCCACGTGCCGCACCCCACGGTGCCCACCACAGGGATGCTGAAAGGACCTTTTTGCTGCCTCATGGCATCATCAACCCCAAGCTGCCCTAAGAGGCTGATCAACCCTGCAGCTTCCCTTGGCACAGGATTCCTTCATGTGGCCAGGACGGTGGTTTGCAGATATGCTGGGTCTGTTTAGAAGCTCTCCCACAGCAAACCTGCACTCAAGGACTGTCTGGATGAGAGCAGGCAAACCCCCCACGGCCCAGCCCGGCAGTGGCGATCTGACATGGCCAGAACCCATTAATCTGCTAACACTTACAAGTGAGACTGCAGGGAGTAACCTCATTTCTAGGGAGAGCTTAATTAATCATGGAATCAAATTGACTCGATGAGATGGTTTGCTAGTGAGGAGATAAAGTCACATGGGCAGTGGTGGCTGAGGATGGGGACGAGGTTAGCAGGGACCTGGCATGGCAGGTGATGGTGGGGAGCAGAGAAGGGGACAGGGGGACGGGGCATGCCTGTCCTGCAAATCCTTTCTCTCTGCTGGGAAGCAAATGAGCGGGGCACCGAGGGGAGATGCTGCTGTGGCACTTTGCCCCTAAGAGGGCAGAAAGAAGAGCGTTCCCAGTGTGCAGACCTTGCCCCTGCAGCGATGGCAAGGGGAGAATCTGGAGGACAAGCTGGAGGGGACCACGGGCAGTCACACAGTCCTAAAGCCCAGGCAGGGAGGTGTTGGGGTCCTGGGATGCTCTCAGAGTGGAAGCAGAATCCAACCCAGCCCTGGCTGACTGCCATGAAGGGGCCCAGTTTAGCCTGTATTGGGTCATTTGGCCAAATAATCATCGTGCAAATGACATCTTTGCTCTTGCTGCTGACCTTGGCGGCATTCAAATGGGCGACCTGCAGGTCAAAGTCTTTATATCCTATTACCAGTCTCCTGAGTCATGCCTGTCCCCTGGTAAGTTATATTATTTTGGAATGGCAGCTAAATGGGAAAGAGGTCATGCTCCCAGTATGGCGACAATAGGACATGACAGCACTTTTCTGAGTGATTAAGCCTCAGGTGATGTCAGGGCTACAAGACAAGTGGCTGAAGGCTGAAAGAGTTTAATCACCCTGGACATGTCATTGCATCCTGTGCTCCATCCTGCTAGGGTGGGCTTTTAGTGTGAAATGGGAGCAACAGGAAAAATAATCCAGCCCAACCCGTGGACCCACCAGTTAGCTATCCATGCTGCAGGTACCACTGTTAATAATCAGCCCGAGCAGCCCGTTGGCCCTCAAAGATCATTCTGCAATAAATAAGCTCTTATGTCTTAAAATAACTGTTTGGGGCTGGCAGAGCAGACACTAGATGGCATTGGGAGAACGCGCCACACGGTGTGGCCACCTTCCCTGGAACAGTCTGGCAAAGCAAAGCAGAAAATTCAGGATGACGGAGCAGAAAATGTCTCTGCTGGGGAGAGGCTGCAGCTCGTCCTCATCCTCACACCAACCTTGTGATGGGGCGGTTGTGTGACCTTTGGCTTCCCAGGGGTGAGCGCAGCGGTGTGGCTGAGCTCACGGAGCTTAGCCTTTTTGCTGAGCTAATAAAACAGTTTCTTAGTTTCTCCCAACATTATTTTTTTTTTTTCCTCCCAATGATGAGCTGGGGCCTGGAGCCCACACGGCCGCTCGCTGTTCCTTGGAGCCCAGCTGCTCCCAGTGGCACCAGCACGGCCAGTCAGGGGTTCCGTGGGTGCCTGCCCGGATGGGGTGCATGCACCCAGCACCCCACGCAAGGGATGGTGACAAGGAGTGGGGCTTGAAAGTGAGGTCAAAGCTGAACGCTGCTGTCAACCCATCCCTCCCCTGCTGACACCAGAAGCCTGCCAGCCTGGAAAGGAAGGTTTTTCTCCTGCAGACTGGGCACATGGCTTTCCCAGCTACTGGCAGGCAGCAGGATCTGTGGGGGAGCAGGGAGTGGGGACCTGGGGGCTGCAGCCCCGCAGCCAGGCACAGGCTTCAGGCACAGGAGGGTGGCGGAGGATTAACCCTGGAGCAGGCAGGGGATGGGCAGGTTTGCTCACACAGCAGCAGGGGCTGAGATGCCCCAAACTACCCCAACTCAGTGCCCTGGGAACCCCAAGAAGGCAGACCCTGCCTGTCTGCCACCCGCCAGCCCTCTGGCCCCAAATCCCTGGCCATGGGATGGTTTGCCTGGAGAGACCTGCCAGGGATCTGCTCTGTATCCCGGTGCTGCATTTCAACCCAGGGCATCATTTGCAGCTGTAGCCTCCAGCCAGCTCGGGGTTGCAACAGCAGCAGGGTCTCCGCACAGCAATGGCTCAACCTTTCAACCCCCGGTGCTGGGGGGCTGCCCCGGGCCAGCTCCCCCCAGCACTGCAGACCCCACCCATGGGATCGATCCCTGTGCCCCTCACAGCCCGGTGGGACCCAATCCTGGGGGCTGGCACATCCCTCTGCCTCCCTGGGCATAGCCTGCTGGTGGGCAAACTGGTGTCACTGGATCTGCTATGGGGGAGACACAAACCCCCATCAGTGCCTGGACAAGCCCCTTCATGTCCAGAGCTGGGGGAAGGACCACCAGCCCTGTGGCGGCCCCCAGACTGTGCAGTTCAGCAGCATGCTCCCCACACCATTTCCACCAGCTGTTTCTCCTGGGTCCTGGTCAACCCCTCCTTCCCGATCAGCCTGCCAGGGTCTGTCTGTCTGTCTGTCTGTCTGTCTGTCCATCCACCCTGCTGCATCTCGCTCTTCCCCTCTCGTGCGCATCAGTATCCCCAGGGCTGGTGGGGACAGGCCCCTCCTGGGCACAAGCCCTTGTTGGGGTGACATATGCACCTGCAACACTGAGTTGGAGCCAGAAACCATTCGCAGCAGCCGGGATCAGTTGGGCTCTTTTCCCCTTTAGCCCACTCCCCATCACCCCCCACCCCACAGGGTGAGCAGCTCCTTCCCCCAAATCACCTCCTGCATCCCCACTGAGCCGAGCCGACTTTTGTGCTTTGTCTCCTGAGTGCTGCATCGTGCAGGCAGCCCAGCAGCCACAATACAGCTCTTGATTGCAGCTCGCTCCCTTCTACCCCACGCAGGCCTCGCAGGCTGCGTCCCGCCTCCACGCTGCTGGTGGCATGGCACACAGCGTGGCACTGCCACAGCCCACCCGCTCCTCCCCTCCCAGGGGTACCCCAAAAGCCTCCAGCCCTCTGGAAAATGGCACAGCTAGAGTTTGTGGCGCTCTGCTTCCTCCTGGCAGAGCTGCTGGGGTGATGCTACTGTTTCTGGGGTGCAAGCTGCTCTCTTGCTCCTGCCCCCCGCTATCCTGTGGGGCTGAGACCCCCCCTCCCCTGCCCCCCTGCCCAAGCAGGGTAACACATTGCAGAGGGAAAACTCAAATGCTTTCACAGGCATCTTGGCCAGAGAGCTCAGCTTTTTCTGAAGGTCTCTGCCCAGGCAGCCCGACATTACAGCTTTCTTCCAAAAGCTAAAAGCTTGCTCATGCCCTCAGAAAAATACTACATTAAAAACAATCCATCACCCCTCTTATTTTGCTTGTGCTGGTCCCAGGGACTCTGGGCAGCAAATGCATGAAATGAACCCTGAAAAGGGCCCAGATTTGGCTCAAAGCAAGAGATTTCACATCATCGTGTCTTAAAATGTCAGTACTTCAATTAGCTGCCATCTGAAGCTGGAGTGGGTTTGTCTGGAAAAGCTAGCAAACTGTTTTGCCTCTCTCTGTTTTCAGTTCAGGTTGAGAAATTTGTTCAGGCTGACCTTTTGCCTCCCAGACCCCCCCCCCCCCCCCAAAGTTCCCAATCCATATTGGCATTTCCTAAAAATAACACAAAATGGCTCCCCCCCTCCCCCCCCCCCCCAGATACCAACCAGCTGTAGGGATGATGTTGTGCTCAGCTAAACTGCATCACGCCAATGCAGGGAAAGCCGGGTGTCAGATGAGTTCAGCGGTGAGATTCCTGCCCCTGGAGAGAAGAGGCGATGCTCTCCTGTCACCTGCAACTGTCACATGCCTGGCACATCCTTCTGGTACCTCTCCAGGGCTCCCACCACATCTCATTGCCACTTCATTAATACAGAGTGCTCCCTGACATTCATTAGGGGAGGTGCAGCACAGTGGGGCAATGGATGAGCTGGAAATTCAGTCCCTCCATCAGCCTGGCCATGGGCTGGAGCTGTGGCTGCCTGTGCCTGACCGGGGCCAGCTCCACCATACTGTCACTGTCCCCATGGGAGAGGCAGGGACAGGCAAGCATGGCAAACGGGGTGAGCAGGGTGAGGTCTGGGGGCTGCAGGGTGCTTTTGAAGGGCAGACAGTCCTTGCTGTCACTGGCAGGTGTAACCCATCCGTGGGATCTAGGCTCTGCTGGCATCATCCTTGAACAGTACCTGGCACCTCTCTAACCCTCAGTGAGCTGGACCTGAAGGCAGGGATGACATGGAGGTGAGCAGCACTGTCCCCCAGCCCCCCAGGAGCCCCCAACTTGCCGCCGAAGGGGATGGAGCTGCAGGGCACTGCTCCCTGCAAGCAACCTGCAGAGGCAATGCAGCCTTCCCCACTGCTCTTCTACCCCCAGCCCCATTTGTCGTTGCCACCCGTGTCAGGGTTTTCCTTTTCATCTCCTTTGGACGCTGCTGCCAGGTCCCCTTCATCCAAAAGGGAACCCCCAGTTACACATAGCTCCGGTGGAGGTGTCTTTCTAGTGCATCATTTCAATCTCCATCTCACCCACACTTTTCATTTTATTTTTTGTACCTGTAAGGCTGCCAGAGTCATAACTTACGCTCCAGGATAATTTCTTGCTCTAAAGGATACAGTGAACTTCTTCACAATTTGGTGACCAGCTGAGAACTCTTCTCCAGGTGGGTTACGCTGGGTAATTATTGGATTTCAGCTGCTGGAGAGGGAAGTTCGAGCCCACTTATGCTCTGTGCACTTGTGTTAAATTAACAAAAGCAAAGCCAGAGGAAGCACCTGAAAAAACAGGAAAGTGGGAGGCCACAATGCCCCACCACAGCTGCCAATTTTGGAAATTTTGGTGCCGAGGTGGCACAACACCACCAAGAGCTCCGGTGCCCCAGACAAGGCTGCCTCCAGCATGACCTCTACGAGCAGAAGCCACCAAAAGCCAGGGACTGCCATCAGGAAGGGCCACAGAAGTGTCCACCATCTCTGGGTGCTGTGGAGGGCTCAGGGATGTTGGGTTTGGGTCTGAACTTGGCCTGGAGCCCAGTGAGCATCTTCTGTGAGATCAGCTCGTGCTGCACCGGCCATCGGCACAGCCCGGCACCGCGGGCAGCTCTGCTGCTCGAAATGGCCGAGAAGCAGTTGGTCTCCTTTGCAGAGCAAGGGAAGGCTCAAGCTAGAGAAACACCTTCCTCAGAGGCTAATAATTCTTCAGTGTGTCAGAGGAAGAAGAGTGGGATCAAAAGCATCCGCCCTGCCTCCCCGCTCATTGACGGAGAGCCTGGAGTCCTGGCCTCACTGTGCTCTGGCTTTGGTGGAGTGCGACACTTCTCTGCAGTGTGGCATGCAATTACGGCTCCAAGAAAGAAGAGGCAGATCACCCTGGGCGTGGGAAGAATGAGAGCCAGCCGCCTTTCATCTGCACCCTACCGTCCGCCGCCTGCCGCTCGCTATTCTTATCCCTCTTGATCAAGGCGAAGCGTTTCTTCCTCCTGCAATTGAAGCCCGGAGCCCCGGCATCACTTGGGTGGCGCAGGGAACCGGCCGGCTGTGTCGAGCGAGGGATGGAGCCGCTGCCAGCCCCACGCTGCTGGGCATGACCCTGCAAAGATGACTTTCAAGCTCTGAGACTGCCTCAAGGAGACAGATAGTATTTATGTATGTATCTACATCCAGCTCCACCACTTCTAGCAGATGGAGGAAGGTCAGCCTTGGTTCATGCTCAATGTGGGAAATGCCGTAGCTCAGATGATGGTGGGAGCGGAGGGACCGCGCATGTATCTGTGTTGGTGCCAAACAGAGGTTGTGCCCTAGGGAAGAGGTGAAAAGGGGCTCTAGAGGAGGAAACTTTGGTCATTGGATTTAAAAATTTCCTTGTGTTCTCATGAGACTCTGGCTCCCGTTTTCTGCTTGGGCAACTTTGTCCCAAACTCTAGTCCTTGTGAGAGAAAACAAGACGCCATGAGTTACAATGGCAAGCCGGTCACCTGGGGCTTATACCCTACTGCCCTGGAAGAAGATAAAAGTTACTTCTAGCACCTTCTGTGAGTAGAAAGCAGAGCTGCCTTGGTGGCAAGAAAAAAAGCCAGGAGCCGATGCCTGTTCAGCCCCCACAGCAAAGGCAGCTGCTGCCCTGGCCAGGCAGCGTAACACAAGCTCAGCAAATGCCTGCAGAAGGTACCTGGATCCATCCGTACTAATGTGAAGTCAAATCAGCAGAGGTATCCCAAGGACCAAGAACATTTGAGGAGCACCCAAGGAGACATCAAACTCACCTGGTGATGCTCACAGCGCCCATCTGCTACAGGACCTCCCCCATGCAGCAGCCAGGCGTTGCTGACCCTCCCAGGCTGCCTTTGCCCCTCGCCTCCGGCTTGGCTGGCTCTGGCTCTTGGTCTGCTCCAGGAATTAACCAAACCCAGGGTTTCTGGGGATGCTGGAAGAGTGCATCAGGTGTCCAAGAAGAGGCTGGGATCACATTCAGCTCCCCATGCTCTCAGGAGCAGAGCCAAGCCAGGGCTGCAGCCCCCAACCAGCCCCAGGGCTGGGCTGGAGGAACCCCACCGGAGTCAACCTGCTCCATCCACCACCCCGTCAAGCCCTCACCTCTCCCCCAGCCCAGCTGGGAACGGAGCTCTGGGCAGCCTGCCCTCCTTCTCCCACAGCTTTGCCTGGACTCCTACCACCATGAGGATCTCCTCACTGCAACCACCAGTGCCAGGGAGAAGGACAACCCATTGCTCTCTGCCAACCTCCCACCACCTCACATGGAGCTGGATCCCACCTCTGGTCTCCTGCATGGCAGGCAGCCCATGTGTTAGTAATTGGCTGGGAGAGGCAGCATTATTCCCAGGGTCCTTCCTAGCATGTTCTTCATGTCGATACAGCTGTAGGAAATCAGCTTTGCTATCTCAAAGGATCCAGGAGCTCTTCCCAGATGTCAAACGCAGAAGCAGCCCTGAGGGTTCTTGCAGAGGAATAAAAGTCCAGTAAAAATTCACTCCTTGCTTTACTCCCAGGGAACTTCTCAACATTCTCCCCAAGCTCAGCGGTGACTCCTGTGGTGACGGATGGAGCCTTGTGTTTCAGTGCCGGGGTGCTGGGGATCACACGCTCGGTCCTCTCGCTCACCCCTCGCAGTTCAGGGTTTATGGCGTGCTGTGCTGGGGATGCCGCAGCGTCCTGGGGAGATGCTGAAGCGAAACGGCTCCGTGGAGAGAAGGGCAGCTCGCTCCGATCTGCACAGCACGGGGTGGGGAATGGTGTAGGGCTCCTTGCTGCAGGTTCATGCCTGACTGCCATCAATATAGCCATTTAAAATTAACCTACTTTCTTTTCTCTTTTGCACATAAAAATGGTTGCTGAAAATCCTCCATTTCCATGACATTTGGGAAAAAGCTCTAAAGTTCTGCCTCAGTGGGGTGCTTTCTTTACGCTAAAGACTTTATTACTTTACAAGGAAATTAAAATAAAGGGGTGTTTTTGGTTTTTTTTTTTTGTCTTTGATATTGGGAAATAAAGATTCTTTCTCCCACCTAACCACGCTACACTGCTGTATGTGCAAGTGACTGCCAAGCCACAAAAACAGAGCAGTCAGGACAGCTGGAGTCTGCTCCTGGTCATCCTGCTTTGAAACCAGGGGAAAACCACTGCCAAAAGTTCACGGTCAAAGAGCTGCACCCCAGGTTGGTCACCGGAGAGCCAGGGCAGCCGCCCAGCACGGCTGTGGGCAGCCCCAGCACGAGCACAGGGAGCTTCTGCATTTTGCTCTTTCTCCTGATTTCTAAATACTGATTTCTAAATATCCGAGTGAAATTGGCAGCGACAGCCATCAGGCTCTCCATCACCCGCAACCTGGACAAGGGAGGGCTGCTGAACCCCAGCTGATGAATTGATAAGGAACAGATGACAAGCCCAATTTACACATCAGTCTGCTTTTTTACTTAAAATAAAAAAAAAGCCGAGTTTCTTCCCTGTTTCCCAAAAGCAAAGCCCAGGGTCCCTCCCGGCCCCCTCCTGTGCTGGGCTGTGCCCCGGGGCTGCAGGAGGGTGGGGAGGGGGTGCTCTGTGTGTCCCAGGGGATGGCTCTGGACCGCAATGCAAAGGGACACCTTGTCAACCAGCTTGTTCCCATGGGCACATCCATAAAATAAATAACTTGAGCAAGGTTTTCACTCGTGCTGATGTGGTGGGAGATGCCTCCTCTACAAGTGAGCTTGCAGAGAAAAAAATGAACCCCCAGATACACTGGACCTCTCTGTTACACTTCAGGACAGCAGCCAGACCTCCAGCTGCCTTGAGGAGAGAAGGAAAAGGGTTGAGGTAGCTAATTCAGGGTCTGTGGGTGCAGAAGGGGTGCCAGCACGGCTCACCCTCCGTGCAGAAACCCTCGCGGCTGCTGGTCCGCAGCCTGCTGTCCTGCAAGGTGCTCAGCATCCCTGCCCCCAACAACCCTTGCTCCCACCCAGCCACTTCTGCCAGACCTACCAGGGTCACCACGATCCCAGGTCACCTGCACACAGATCCCTTATTTCTGTGCATCTAACGATGCAGGTGTTTGGGCAGAGAACAGGACCCCACGGACCACACAACCCCCCACAGCACCACTCCCCCAGAGGCTGGTGGCAGAGCTGGGAAGGGCAGAATGGTGCCTGGCATGGCGTTACTGGTGTCACACACACTCCCTGGTCCCCCAGCACATGCAGGATGGTGCCACTGCCCATGCAGCCCTTCGGCTGCCCCTTGCTCCCAACATCCCTGACTGTGGAAGACGGGGCTGGATTGCCTGGAACAAACCCAGCAGCCTCCTTCTTCTCTTTCCCAGGCTATTTTTATCCTCCTCCCAATGACAGATTGAGGGCTTCAAAACCAGCCCTGTGAATTCTCTCCTGCTTCCCCACCATGGAAATTACTGCGCAGTAGTTCAAAATGGGAAAGCAATTTGCAAACCAAATAAGTCTCCGATTAGCTAACAAGCGGCAGGCTGACCTTACAGGGACCCTTTCATTAGGAGACACTGAGCACCGATTAACTGCGTTGGGATGGAGGGAGCTACTTCATACTGTTTTAATGAATTAAATATATGCTCCTATTTGGCTCTTAATGTTAAAAAAATATTAAGTACAGTAATTGTCACATTCCCCAAGCCAGTCATCTCTCTACCTGGCAGTTCATCTCTACTTCCTCACCACGAAGTTTAATCTGTTCACGTGCTGCTCCCGTCACAGCATTTTCCTCTGCTACCACCAGCCCATCAAGGTGTCCCACACTGGGAGCCCAGCAGCTCTCCCCTCCTGCTCTCTGAGGGTACCTCAGCACACAGAGGAGTGCTCCAGGCCCTGCCATTAGCTCCTGCTGGGGCTTCATCTTCTCCTCCTCCTCTTCTTCCTCCTCCCAGCACCTGCAAACACAAAAGCAGGAGATGTGCCTTCATCCACGGCTGAGGCTCAGCCAGCCCATGCTCCTGCCCGGGGTGATGCTGATGGAGCAGCAAGGCTCCCGAGGGATACAGGGAAGTTTTGGGGACAGGTTAAAGGGGTTCAAGACGAAACGTCTTCTTCTGGGATTTTCCTCAGGTAGGTGATACCCATCTGTGACCTTCTAGAAGCACCTCCCCTCCAGGGATCTCCAAGGGGTTGGGAAAAAGAGATGGGGAAAAAATAACGACATGGAAACAGCGGAGGAAGCAAGTGACCGAGTGTCCCTGCCATGGGGCTGGCTGTCCTGAAGCTCTCACCCGCTGCCCACGGGGCTGAAAACCTCATACATTACGTTGATGTGCTCTGACTGGCATGTAATTTAATTACTGCATGCTTAAAAGATTAAATCCACGATTAAAAGAATTTATATGGATTAGCACAGGATGATTTTAAATCACTGCCAGCTCACGGCAAAGCAAACCAGCAAAAGTACCGGCGACGTGATGGGCTGGGAGGCAGCCCTGGTCCTGCTCCATGTGCCAGCCGGTCCTGCTGCTCCTTGGGGACCAGGATTGCCTGGTACGGGGACCTGGCCAAGCCCCCAGCCCCTTCCTGGTGCAGCCAGCCCCTGCTGGGGGCAACACAGGCACTGTCACAGAGACAGGAGCGATTTCATCTCCCCAGTATGCTGCTCTCCCAATCCATCACTCCATCGCACACATGGCTGCTTGAGAGTATTGCTCTCCGAGTCCCCAGTCATGAATCTGAGGCCGTTGTTAAGCCCACCTGTTTTTTTTCTTGTTGCTTATTAGATGTCCCTTTATGGGGGAAAGAAAGAAGCTAGAGGACAGGAAAAATAAAAGCATGCAAACAGGGAAGATTTACGAAATAAACTGGTTTAAATCAAATTCACAGATCTTCAGCTAAAGCTGAGCCCCAGAAAGCATTATTGTTTCCCTCTCAGGGGTGAGAAGGAGAACACGAAATTCATTTTCCTGTGCTGGAAGGGAGGACCAAGGGCAATGTTTTCATCAGACTGCTTCTTCCCAATCAGCCATTTACAAATCTTCATCCCTTTATCTGAGCAATCACCTCTGCTGGCTGCTGTGGTCACCCCCAGCCTGGACAGGGATGAAGATGGAGCAACTCCAGGGCCACCCCAGCCAAAGGGCTCCATTGGCTCAAGCCAACATTTTGCAGCATCCTTGAGAAAATTCTGCTTTCCAGAGCAGCCACCTCGCCCCTCTCACCCACCACCGCCAAGCACGACAGCGCCCACGGTGCTCAGGTTTGCCCTTGCTCCTCCGGCAGTGTTTGCCTTGCTCAGCTCGCAGCCTGGCCGGCAGTTGCAGCACCGTCTCCTGCAAATCCCCGACGGCTGGACGTGGGTTGAGTCGCCAGCCAAGGACACTCATCCAGCCATCTGCTAATCTCACGGCTGTGCGAGGGTCCTGAGAGCAGCTTCCCGACCTCTGGACCCTGGTATCGCTGCTGCGTTGGGATAGATTCGGTGGGTTTGTTTGCCATGGTGCAACACTAGGCCTTGTGCAATCTGTTTGATTTGAAATATTAGTGAAGAGATTAGAAACAGTGCTCATGATTTTGTGATGCATATGGTAATTAAAGCGTTACATTGCAATTATGATGTAATTAAACTGTGGGATGCTCTTCAAGATGCAATTGCCACTCATTTGCATAACTGACGGATTTGCTTATTATCACCCTTTTAATATATGTATTAAGAAGAGCATCAAAAGCATTGGCTACGGAAGCTTGCAGCAGCTCTCCCCAGCGCTCAGTCTTCCTTCAGCACACTGCAGGGCCCCTGCTGGCGCTCCCCAGGACCACTGCCGATTCACCCACCCTGGCAGGGGGTCCCCCCACCAGGACTTGAGAGCAGCTCCACTGACCAGCAGCCCCCCCAAAGCCTAGCCCTTGGCGAGCACCCTGGGTAGAGCAGACGTAAATTCATGCACATCCACCCTCCGGCAGTCGGCATCAGTGCAGCATCTCATGGGGTCCCCCCAGACAGCCTCTGGGTCCCCTCCCTCCACACAAAGCGCTGCCAAACCCTCCCCTGCTCCACAGCCGCTGGGTTCTTACATCAGAAGAAGAGGGTTTCTCCTGCTCCAGCCTCCCTAAGCCAGTTCTTGGTTATTCACTCTTTCAGGAATACTATTTGGGAGTCCTCATCTGGAAAACCCCAGGAATCCACCAACCTTGACCTTTCCAAGCAATGAATGCAAATCCCTACCCCTTTCTACAGCCACCAGCTGTACACATCTGGCAGGGTGTGGCCACCAGAAGGCACGCCACGTGTGCAACTGTTATCCCCAGTCATGCAAAGACCTTTCTGGATCTGTAGATATCTTTACATACTGAAAAAAAAAATCACTACGTAAAATAAGATTGATTTTCTCCTTTTTAAACCTACCAGAACTTCATCTGAGGAGCTAAAATAAAAACACCCTCAGAACTGGGCTGTCCATTGCCTTGTGGTGATCAGGGGGCTGTGAGGGGATGTAACACGTGGCAGGGATGTGGGTACACACTGAGGCAGCCTGGGAATAACGGCTCAGGAAGAGAAATCTTCCCTGAAAGCCAAATCCTGTGTCTGGACTTTGCTTTTATCCTGAGAAGGCCATGCCTTAAAACATCCCTGACAACTGGCAATGCCTTAATCTGACTCACTGAGGAGTACGCAAGAAAAGGAGATAAGATTTTTCAAAGGGTTCCTTTTATCTGCTGTTTTAACTGCACTGAGAAACATGAGATTCCTGAAAAACGTGATGTCTGGTATTCTGCAGAAATAGATCTATCAGGAAAATAATGGTGCTGCTTTGAGAGGCTGAGGGGTTGGGGTCTGCGAGGCGCAGGGTGTTTCATCCCCTGCCCGGTGAGACCCCGGAGAACATGCCCAGGTTCAATGTCTGCAGCGCAGTGGGGCAGCAGGCACGGTGGTTTAGTGGCACACAGACAGGACACAAAGCAAGTCGTGCCATCGAACCTTAGAGGCACGCACGGCGATAAACCAGTCATCTGCCAGGCTTGCTGCTCAAAATATTCTGCATTTTCTTAAAAATACATTTGCCTTTGCATAATTGCCTTCCCGAATGACGTCTTGCCTTTCAGTATAGATTCTGTTAGCTGCTTAGAAAAAAAAAAAAAAAAGAATATTGATTTAGGCAAATAAGACTCTGTTCAGACTCTGAAGACATCCATGTGTTCCAGGATTGGGCCCCTGGCTGCAGCAGGACTAGGTGCCACTCAGCCACCCGCTGCTGAGCTATCAGAGCTCTTCTGCTGCTGCGGGGAGGCAGCCAGCTTCCTCCTCACCTGGAAACAGAAAAAGAAAAAGCATTTTGAAAAAGAAAAAGAGAAAGCATTTTGCTCTATGCACGGGTGAAATTCCAGCTGCGCTGCCCGGAGGCATTTCAGCAGTCAGCAAATCTTACAAAACAGGTACAAAACCAGCACGGCTGCTCCGGTTTCGAGGCATTTTTGGGAACTAGGCTGCAGAAAAAAAAATCAGTTTTGCTTTTCACCCCTTTCTGAGCAGAGGCAACCTGAAAAATTGTGGGGTGAGCGGCAGGCTGGCAGGCAGGGCTCTACGGCAGCCCCCCTGCCTGCTGTGATGCCAGCACTGCCTCTGCTGCCCAGCACGGGGGTCCCAGGGGTGCTGGCGCTTCGGGTGCACATGGAGCTCTCGTTTGTCTTCAAGAGAATACGATCACTGCAGGCCTAACTCACCAAAGATTTCATACAGCGGGAGCTTAATTTCAGTTATATAAGGATTTGTCAAAGTTAGGAATATAAGTTATCAGTGAAAAGATTTAGATGCATGGCACCACACTTCTCTTTTTTTATTTTTTTCTTCCCCCCTTCCCTTAAAAAGTGGCCATCAAGAGGCAGCAGCACTGCCTGCAGGACGCTGCTTGGCTGCAGGGCCGGAGTCAGGCCAGCGGCAGCGAGTGACAATGCTGTGAGGATGCACATTGGGAGGTTGGTACCCAGGGCCCTCCTGTGCGGGATGCAGGGGTGGTTTGTGGGCTCTGCCAAAGGCCACAACCGCAGCAAGGGAGGAGGCTGCTGTCCTGCTGTGTGATGCAGCGGGCTCGGGAAGCGGCAGGTGATGGAGGTCTCCATCAATCAGGTCAAACACCAGCTCATCAATTGCTGCCCCCTGTGAGCCATGATCTCCGAGAAAAAAACCATATATAGTCATTTAGAGGCAGGTAGATGAAAAGCTTTTTCCCTTCCCTCTAAGCTACAACAGATCTATGATAGGGCTTTTCAAACTTCAGCATCCCCACGGTAGCCAGTGTGTTAGGCCTGGAGGTGTAAATAAATGACTCCTCACCAGATTAAAAGATACATGTGACAGCTGAGAAGCGCCGTGGCTGAGCCACATCCGAGGGAGTGCTGAGCACAAACTGGTACCAGGAGGGTGCCCATGCAGCTTGCTAACCCCAGCAGAACCACTTAGGACCCCTGTGTTCCAGCAAGGGGCTGGGAAGCTGGGCTCCAAAACAAGCCCTGAGCAGCCTGCAGCAGCACCCTCCCTTTCCCCATTCATTTCGGTTTAGTTGGGAAACTCTCGAAGCTTGCTAATTAAAATTGATGTCGTATTCACCAGAGTCCAATTCTGCATCGAACTCCTGTTGCTTCCTTCTCCACCAGAGCAGGTCTGCCATATTTAGCCAACTTTTAAACTCATTAGCAAAAGCAGATGCTTAGATATGCAGTCCCTAATGACTGTAAATGAGAGTATTAGTTTATTGATTGATGGCCTAATTGTTGCCACCATGACCAGAAACGATGGCTTTAAGCCCAGATGCTCTGTGCCGGGGACACCCATGTGCTGGGGGAGAGGGAGAAGGGGGCAATGCTGTGAGGCTGGGGGCCAGGCGAGCGGGACTGGCCACCCAGCAGCATCTGTGTGCAGATTTCCAAATCATTCCAGCACAGTAACAGTCAAGCAAAAGTTAATTAAATTACACTTTACCCAACAGAGGTCAAAGCCTTTGAGTGTGTGACCTTTTGCAGGGTGCCTTGACTTGCCCGTGCTCTGTGCATGGTAATGCAGAGACTGCTGGGGCCCGTAAATAGCAGCATATGCTGTTCTTCCTTCCCCCCCTCCTTCAGTTGTCTGTGAAAATGTAAATAAATGGAAGGAGGGGAAGGTCAGAGCTCAGTCCCTGTGCAGCCCTGCAATGGCTGGGAGATGTGCCTGGGTGACCTTCAGCCCCACTCCTGCTCCAGCCCCGTGATGGACAGTCTGCAGAGAGCTCGCCAGTGTGATTAACCGCTTTAATGAGAGCATCTAGTAAACATTTTACAGTTTTAGTAAAAGCCTCGCTTTACTAAAAGCATCTACAGCCTGGCCCTGACCCTGATAGGCACAAACACCCCCGAGATCAAGAGGTCCTGAGCATGTGCCTGATGGCTCCTGGAGCAGGGACAGACTTAAGCCACGGGAAGACATTGCTGTCTTGGGATGCTGTTGGGCAGACAAGATGCATTACTAACATGAGCTGGCTTTGGCCAGTGTCTTATCAGGAACAAGAGCGAGAGGTGCCACTCAGACCCGCTGGGACTGTGCAAGGTGCCGGTGCCCTGCCAGGTTCGGCAGGCAGCAGCCATGGGAGCTGCTGCATCACCCACCTGAACCCCGAAACGCTGGTGCGACATCGCGTCTATCCAGCAGACTTTGCGGAAGAGGCACAGCTGTGAAGAAAGCAATCTCTCCCTTCAGAGTTTGGTGGATATTTCTCCAACACCCAAAAATCAACAGAAAAAAACCAGACTTGCAAGAGGATTTAATAGGCATCAAGTTGCCTGGATACCAGATCCTGTAAGTACCCAAAAAGTAATTATAAAGCAAGAAATCTGTCTCAGCTGAGCAGGTGGACGGGAAATTGGAAATCCATTTGCGAGAGACTTTCTGCTTTGTAACAAGGCAGGTTACAGCTCAGCCCTGTTCGCAGCAGCCACGCGCTCGTGCTCCTGACTCTCCTGCCTGTGCCCCAGCAGGATGATGCGGCGTGCCCCCAGCAGCCCCAGCACCATATCATGCACACGCTGCCGCAGTGCCTGCCCATGCCACACTCTGCTCACACTCCAGAGTGCAAAGCCCAGCAGCAGCAGCTCATTCCCAAACAGCTCACCCCCTCTGCCAGGCTCACAGCCTGGCTCGCCAATGCAGCGCCTGCTCCCCAGCCTCATGCGTCGCTGCTGACCCCTCCAGATGGCTGGCACATGTATGTCCCCCGGGTCCCCAATTAGCTCTGCAGGCTCTGCTCTCCCCTGGCAGCCTCATGGCTCCTGCTCTTGTTTAGAGCAGCCCAGCAAACCTCTCCGGCATGGCAGCGAGGCGTGGGGGAGCAGCTGGGCATCGCCACACCAATTAAAATAAAACCTGATGGCGCTGCCAATAAGAAACCCACTTTGAAACACACAGGCCTGGTATTTTCCTTTTGGGGAAAGGTTAAGAAAATGATGAAAAATAAAAAAAAGCCCTCTCCAATCACAAGATCCAAGTTCCTTCGCAAGGGCTCACTCCTAGCTCAGCAAAGCGGGCTCACATCAGCTGCTAATGAGGTTGTTGTCCAAGAGCAAGGGCTCCTTGGGGATGGTTTTGGACCAGAGTGGTCAACAACCTCATGGAACATCCAACACAAGTCCCCTGTGGCCTCTCCAAATGTTTCTGCTCTATGTCCCAGCTCCAAAACAAATATTGTTCCCAGCAATAACTGAGAGTAGAAACCCAGTTTGTTTCGTATCGATAGGGTTTCAGGTGCTTTTGAGGGATAAGCCCCAAACATTTACTTATTTACGAGTGAATGCGTTTATACATGCACACATAAACCTGAGCACCTCATGCACAAGGACACCGAGGTTCAAGGGAGCACTGCTTTTAGAGTCCAATTTCTGCACGCTGTCACAAATACTTCCACTTTAATAATCTCTAAAGCAATAATTTTTCAAATCCCATTTTCTTCTTAATGCTCATTCCCACTTTCTGCATTTCACTCAATAAAACATAACTACTCAGTTTCCCTTTGCTCTCCTGCCACTTCTCACCGCTTCCAGCTTTTGGCCCCGATGCACCAGGGCACGGCGAGCCCAGCGTGGCCGCAGCATCTCTTTGAGGTTAAGTTGGTTTTTCCAGCCCAGATCCCTCTGGGTGTGCTTCCTTGCGTGCAAGCCACTTAAATTTTTAATAACAGGTACAGTATGCCAAAAGGCAGGTGGCAGGAGGGATCCCAGACTTGCTCAGATCACATCCCTCTGCAGGTGTAGGCTGCAGGGTGCCAGGAGAGGTAGAGAATGAGCAGCAAAAGCTCTGTCCTCGCTGGTCCCCCCACCGGAGACATGCAGCCCCCCGGCAGCCCGCACCACTGCAACTGGGCCATCACCTTTACACAGGTTGAAGACCAAAGTGCAGGGCAGCTTCAAACGCTTTGAAGGAAGGCATTGGGTGTGAACAGGCTGATCTCGGCCCCATGCTCTGCCAGCCTGAGCAGGCTGCCTGCTAAATGGGGCAAATTCCTGGGCGATGAGTGATTTAATTTAGGCACCGGGGAAAGGAGCAGCGCACAGTGCAGCCCCTGCACTGGCAGCAGCTCCCAGCCAGGAATCGGTCCCAGCTGCAGCCGTCGATGTTATCCTGAGCAGTGCCGTAGCTGTTATCCCACCAAACATCACTTTGGGAAACATGCAGGGCATGATTCAGTGCTTCCCACCACTCCCTGCACCCAAAGCCCATCATCTGCACCCAAAGCCCATCGTTCAGCACCTGCCAGCAGTGGGTGCAGCTGCTCTTCAGGGCTGGACCTTGTCAGGGGTTTCTAACCACCACCCAAACCCACCTGCCCCTCCGGAGCACAGCCTTCTGGTGCGGTGCAAGGAAGCATAATTATGACTATAGAAGTCTTTTGCTGCTGTAATTGTTTCTGCGTGGCCTGAGAGGAGATGGGTTGTGCTGGAAGCAAGAGAGATTTTGCTGAAGCATGAAAAGAAAAGCCATTTAGCTTAGGAAACAGCTCTGGAGCTCTAGGGGTCAACAAGGTGAGAACTCCAGGAAAATAATTCTCAGGGCAGGACACACCAGAGACAGGAGAGAAAAAAATAATTGAGAAAATGCATTTATTAAGTGGCCAATTTACCCACTCCTGGTCTGTCTGCCCCTTTTCAGCCACAAAATAGGAACCATGGAGAAGAATTAGTGATGGCACTGTGAGCAGGCAAGGTGCAGGGGCATCATCATGGGAGGAAAAATGAAGACAGGGCAATGGAGTAGCGGCAGCGTGTTCCAGCTGTGAGAAGAAGAGTGGCAGCAGGAGGAAGAGCCTGGTGGCAGTGAGGTCTTGGCTTGCCAAGCCTGTTCTGCTCCAAGCCACACACAGACACCCAAGCTCCTTCTCCCTCTCCTTCACTCCATTTGGGGAAACTTCCATTGGGGGATCCCTCCTTTTCAGGCAATATTTCTTCCTACAAGTCTCACAATTCTGCTTTCCTGCAGTCAGTATTTTTGATGAGATAGAGGGCAGGTTGGCAACACTCCCTGTGTAAACCAGCTCATTAATGCCGTGATACAAAGGGCTTCGCTGCCTTACTCCAGCTGGGGAATGCACACAAACGTATGTAAAACATCCGTCACCATGGAGTTAAAGGCAGCGTTGTCCTGTGCAGTGAGGGCTGGCTGGGATATCAAGGAGGATGTCAGGGATGCGGTAGGTGTAGGAGAAATCCTACAGCAAGAGTTGACCTTGACCCAGAAGATTTCTTCTCCTCTTGTTTTTTCTTTTCACCTCTTTGCAGGATCGGCAACGTTTCTGGTTTTCAAAGGCAAACTCCGGCTCCAAAACATTTATCACTCCTTGCCTGGAGGTATGTAAAATACAAGAGGAAGTCTCTGCCCCTCCACCTCCCACAGCACCCTACCCTGAATGCAAAAGGAAAAGTCATTTGATCTTAGCAGAATCAGAACAAGCATTTAGTGTCTTTAAGGACCCATAAAACACTTCAGTAGTTTGCTGTCTTATATGACTATCTTCCACACTAGTCATTTAAATTAAAACATTTATAATTAATTGAACAAATCATTTCCTCTCACCCCCTCTGGGGACTGAGGCTCTAAGTCTTCAGTAAATTTTAGTCTCTTAAACAACAGGGGTATCCATTTTTTTTGTAGGGCTTATTTTCCTGCAGGGTGGGAATCAAGGGCAGGCAGAGAGCAGTTTTAACTGGAAAATCAATTGATAGGAAAGACAAATTAACGGGTTTTTTTTTTTTTTCAACAGGGGAAATGAAAAAGAGAACTTGTCACTAGGAGCCGGCTACAACACACAGCCCACGTGGCACGGCCGTGAGCAGGAGCTCGGCTCTGGGGAGCAGCTTGGGAAAGCTGTCCCTAAATTTTGGGAGCACTGTGGTGGTGGGAAGCCTGGGGCTGCCCAGGGTACCACCTTCCAGGGGTCATGGCTTCCCCTGGGGTGCCAGAGCTGCAGCGGGGCAGCCCTGAGAGCAGCAATGGGGAAGAGGGAGAGGATGGGCTGTGGGTGGGGATGGCCAGGTTCTCCTGGGTGGGTGGGGTGGCTGGAGCTGAGCGTGGTCCTGCCCCAGCCTCGAGCAAGAAGGGCACACACAGCCCCGGGATACAGGACCACGAAGAAGGCATGCTGATGTGCACGGTTATCCCAGCCGGAAACACCACCTGCAGCGCACAGAAGACGTGGGTCAAGGGCTAATTCTGCCTATCGTTTCCAAAGAGCCGCTTTCAGATAAGAAGCTTAAACAGAAGGATTATCTGGGCAGCATGATCTTCCCCATCCTACAACTGCTGCCAAAGACAACATTGGCAAGACCCGGCAGCACCAGGAATCAAGACATGCCCTGGAAAAAGATGGTCCATACAACCCTGAGACAGCCCAGCAAGGGGGTCTCTGTGGCAAAGCCCCCCCTGAGAAGAGGCAGGCTGGGACCCGCAGCAGAGGTAGGTGCCCCACTGGAGCTGCATGTTGGGGCAGGGATGCGCTCACCCAAAAAGCAACGTCTGAGCCAGCAAAGGGAATCAGAGGAACGCAGTGGGATAAAAAAAGAAAGTAAAACCAGACCATGGCTCAGGAATCCCATAACAAAGAGGACCAAGAGCAGGTGGACTCCGGCAAGGCAGGGCAGATGCTCTTGTTCTGGCTGGCAGGTGCAGAGCGGTGTCCAGGCAAGCGGTGGATGAGCAGAGGGACCAGGACCCAGGAGCAAGCAGGGACAGAACTGACTCAAGACACACCATCACAGCGGTGCTCTGCGTGGGTGACAGATGGGGAACTGGGCTCAGGAGCCAGGTGCAAGTGTCCCAGGGATGGCACATCTGGGTGGCTGCTCTCAGCTGGGCTGCCTGCAGAGGTGAAGGAGCTCTGGAACAGCCCTGATCTTCGCAGAAAATACAGTTTATTTTGATGCCCTGGAAATGGCTTTGTCAGCAGATCTATTCTTTCATTGTGAAAAAGCCTATTAGTTTCTGCTTTCTACTTCTATGGGAATTTATTCCTCCATCAGATCTTCAATATAAAAGGGCTTCCCTTACGGAGATTGATACCATGTATATGAAAAGCTCTGCGTGCCTCTGGGCGAGGCAGCCCCTTCCCTTAGGAAGGATGGCTTTGACAGCAAAGCACTAAACAGCTCAAGAAGATGAAATCTCAATTCCAAGGTCTGCTGTGACATCCTGGTGACCTTGGGCTGTCACCGAGGTACCCGTGCAGCACAGGACGTGCTGAGCTTGCAGCAGGAGAGCAGTCCGTCTGTGGGCATGGCTGAAACCTCACCGCACGCCCACCCCACACAGAGCCCGGGCAGAGGGACGTCCCCCAACAAGGGGTGGGTGCACCAGTCCAGCTTTACACCCCATCTCCTGCTGCTCAGCAGGCACCAAGAGCGAGGACAAATCTGGGGGTCGTAGGCTGAGCCTAGGGGTCCCAGCAGTGCCCTGTGCAGTGGGGGCTGGCAGAGGGGAACACGGTGGGTGGCTCTGCTCGGCCAAGGGCTGAGCTCAGCAATGAAGCAGAGCTCCCAGCAGGGCTCTGCACAGATGTGACACAGGGACTTTAGTCCCAGCCAAGCAAAAATCAAGTCCCTTCTCTCTGTTCAACCGGTTCAATCAAGAGGTAGTGTCACTTGTGGCATTTGGCAGTTTTTGTCCCTTGGTTTGAAACCCAAGTAGCACCAGCAGGTGTGATACCCCTTGAAGTACCCACGAGTCCCTCTGGACTGGGCTGTCTGCGACTGCTTCGGTATCAAGGAATCAAAAACAGGAGAGAAACCTGTTCAAGCAGCTACGCGCATCTCCCGAGCTGGCAGAGTGAGCAGCAGGCTAGAGACGGAGTGCTCGTGGTGCACGGGGACAAACTTCTCTGCCAGCCTGGGAGCAGGTGGAGGGAGTCACACCTGCCTTCAGGAGGCTCTGGTGTCCCCCACACCGGGCAGCACTAGCACAGCACAGGGGGTGGCACGATGTCCAGGCAGCATGGCGAGGCTTCTCCTCTCAGCTGCGGTACCCCCCACACACCCAGAGATCAGCCTGGTCCCATCCCTGCCCACCCAGTCCTCTGCCACCACTGGTCCTCCCCAACCAAAAGACAGTGCTGGTGAGGACATCAACCCCCTCCCTCCCAAATGGGACCCCCGCTGCTCCTTCTGCACCGAGACCCACGCATCCCTCTGCCGATCTCATCTTGGTGCCCAACAGCAGACCCCATGCTTGCGGCTCCCAGTGCCCCAGCTCCTGCTGGTGGGGACCAGGGTGAGATTAAAATAATAAATAACAATAATCATCCGCTCGAGCCCTTACAGAACCACATTGCCATGGCAACCAGCTGCTCGCAGCAATGCTGCCTTGCTGATGGGGAGTCTTTTCTTGGGACGGATGCAAATTCCTGCACCGTGACCCCGGTGCAGCGTGTCACTACTGGGGGAAGGCTGGCAGGCAGGGAGAAGGTGACAGGGTAGGTGGTGACAGGGACAGAAGCGAGCCCTGACTGCCTGTGCACTGCCTGGCAAGGCGGCTTCCTTAAAGCCAAGTGACAGAATAAATTCTCACCAGCAAAGAGCCATCACCTTGCTTTTAATTATCAGGAAAGATCCTGAAGCATCGCAGTCTGTTTAACTTGGGCTGACAGAAACATATTTGTCATTACTCACCTTTTCTTTTTTTTTCTTTCTTTCTTTTAATTTTTCCTACATGTTTTTTCTCAGAGCAAACCAGCTGGAGAGACAAACCCGCGCAGGGCTGGGGGGCACGGACAGGGCGAGGTGACCCTGCACAACTAACCTGCGGCTCTGCCCGCTGTGTCCAGCTGCTGAGCCAGGACTCAGGCAGGCTCCGGGCTGGGGAACATGATGAAAACACTAAGTGGGAACCTCTCCTGCCTTTGCCTGTGCCTGCATGAAACATGGGATTCATAGTCAAAATAAAATAACAAAAAAAAAGTAGTATTTAAACTCAGAGATGCCTGGGTTGAGTGTGCGCCTCCGAAATGTGGTGCCCTGGAGAGGAGGGTCACATCATTGCTGCCTCCCTTTATATCTGCCCAGAGCCAAATTTAATATGGTACAGCTCTCATTTTAATCATCAAAATACCTTGCAGGGGATTAACTGCCAGTTTCGTCTCTTAATCACTACTGATAATGATGAGATGACAGATTCACAAGGAGTGGGGACACACGCACAGATTTGTCAGGAGGGCTTTTGCCACCGCGGTGGCTTGACTTCCACTTGGCCAAGGTGGAGGCGATTCGGACATGGAGGGGACAGCAGCAGGCTCACAGGGGCAGGTTTCCAGCCACCCTCTGGCCCGCAGCTCCAGCCAGTGCAAGGATGACTCCTCCAGCCTCCATCCCTCAAGCTACATCAAGCTCCAGGACCTGGGAGCATCACCAGGGGCTAGGTGCCAGCCTCAGCAGCAGGGCACACGTGCGACCTGTCCGTAAGACAGCCAGACTCGTATCCTCAGAGTTGAAGCAAGAAAGGCAAGGCAGAGATGCAAAGAAGTCTGAAAAACCCCTGCCCCGGGAAAAACTTCGCTCAACTGCTGAGGTGTCTCCCGCCTGCTGGGCCCATGCCCCCCCGAGGGGACAAGGACCACAGGCACGTCCAGCTAGGGGCAGGTGGGTCATGGCCAGGTGGTTCGGGACTCAGGGCTGCCTCAAACACAGGGTGTTCAGTAATGTCTTCTCCCAGGTGAAGGGCCAAGCCCACCAGCAAGAAAAGTTTGCACCAAACCCCACGTGGCAGCTCCTGCTCTTTGTGCATAAAGGGAAGGAAGGGTTGAGCATCCCCCCTTGGCAGGGCACACAGACAGCCTGGGTAGCTCTGCCCCCCCAGCTGCCACCCCCCTGCCCAACACACAGAGAGCCCTGCTCTAACAAAAGCATTGGAGGACCCCGAGAGGCGGCCAGGAGGGCTGCCCTTCCCTTCCAGCTTCCCAAATAAAAAATAGGAAATTAAAAATTTATTTGACCAAACTGTAAATCCCTCAATAAAAGAAACGCTCAGGTGACCAGACTTAATCCTCAGACAGTTTCGCTCCTTTTGTTCTGGCAGGATGATGGCTTTTGGAGAAGACTGCTTCCCATGGGAAGGCTCCAGCTCCCCTGTCCTGCTGACACCTGAGCCCATGGGCATCACCCTCGATCCCAGCCCCAGGACGGCTTTTGCCACCCATCAGGGGCCAGCAAAGGCTGCAAACCTCGATCGGCATTTACCCCCTTCCTGCTGGTGGAAGCCAGGTGGCTGACACCAAGACAGTGGCCCTGCCTATAAATCTGCCTATAAATCATATTTTGCCCAGATTTAGAGGAGAACAGAGCTATTATGAGAAAAAGATCAGAAGTGACACAGCTCATTATTATGAGGTCTGAGTTGCAGACAAGGGCAAAGTTAATAAAAAATATATCCAATCCACAATAGTAGCTTTAATTGTTACCACTAATGAAGCCTATTTAGGATGGATTATGTATCTGGCACTTCGGATGCAGCCCTCAATTCATCTTCCGCATCAGGTGTCTCATCACATCAGATCCAGAGGTGGAGAGAGGGCTTTTCTGCTTCCGCTGAACAACTGGGGTTGAAAACCAAATCCTGCGTAATCCATTAGCCGAAAGAACCTGCTGTCCGGCCAGGGCAGGGGCATCTGGTGATGCTCACGGGGGGAAACTCACCCCTCCAGCATGGCCAGGAGCTGTGGAACGACCAGTGACTGCAGCCACCTCCCCATCTTTCCGCCACCTTCCCTACACTATTTCCAGCTACAACGGCCACCAAGGTGGCTGCTCAGGACCTCGGGAGGTGGCAGTCGGCTGTGGCTCTGCCATGGACCAGCCCCCTCCTCCCCAGCCTCCTCCCAGCCCATTTTCTAGGCACACTTCTGGAATTAAGGACAACTTGTAATTACTTTCCTCGGTAACAAAACCTTTGGAGGAAAGGGCCAGTGATAGATTTCAGGTTTTATCAGAGCTGACAAGGAGCATTACTCACACTGCACAAGAACTGGCACCTCATCAGACACAGAGGTCGGTGGTGACCATCCCCTGGGGCACCAACAGACACTGGGATTTTTTTTTTTTTCCTTAATACGGGAATTAAGCACATTGTCTTGTTCAGTTCCCTTGGCCCTGCTGAGCGGTGAGCCCAGCATCGTCCCTGCTCAGCACGTCGGGCTGTGCGCCACGAGCAGCCACCTCCTCCTGCCCCAGAGCAGGAGCTGTGCTGCAGGGAAGCACCCAGCTCTTTTACCGGAGGGTAAAAAATACCCACTTTTATCCCCCAGCAGAGGGTAAAGCCCCAGCAAGGAGAGACCAGCAACCTCTACAAAGAGCAGAAAAAGTTTACTAACATCAAATGTAACACCACACTGGACTAGGGCACCCAGGGAGGAGGCAAAGCCTGTGCCTGCAGCCTGATTCCATTCTGGGGCAAGGGCAATGAATTCCAGGATCCCCTCTCCCCCTATTTTCTATGGCCACATCAACAAGGCTCCCCCCACGCAGCAGCTGCACCCCTCTGCCCAAACCAGTGATGCCCCATTCCTACGTATGAGCCAAGGGGCAGGGATGCTGTTCCTGCTGCATCGCCTGCCCAGCCACGGCGTGCTCCCACTGGCAGGGGCACATCCCACACCCGCCGCTCGGCTGCTTCGGACCGAGGCTGTGCAACTCTCGTTGATTAAGCTTATAATCAAGCAATGAACTAATAGAGCTTGTCTGATCTCTTAAGCCTAGCTTTAAAGACCATCTCTTCCCATGAGACACCTGCACCCGTTAACCTCTGTTTTTCCTGCATGGACAATATTTGTGGTCCATCTGCTTCCCCCCCCCCCCCCTTTAGCTGTTACTTGAAGCCATTTACTGAAGCAGTCAATTGCTTACAGGTCTCAGGTGTATTTCAGCCCTGTGCAGCAACAGTCTCTCTAAACTACTGCTTGAAAGGTCACTGCAACCCAAACACCAGCAAGAGGAAACTGCAACGCAAGAAGAGCTAGCCAGGGTTTTGGTGTTAAACTCACCCTGGAAATGCAGCACCGCTTAGGTATGCCCAAGCCAAACCCAGCTGAAGGAGCTGCCAGCTCCCTGGGCGAGGGGGTCGCCTCTCCCTGCGAGGAGGCACAGCACCAGAGCTCAGTGGGTACCCAGGAATCGGCAGCACGATGCTCTTCAATGCGCTCAATGTCAATATAAGCTGCTCTGAAAGGTGAGAGCAAACCTTCCAGCGCTGAGCTCCTGTTTACTTCTGGGGCTGCATCAGCCCATGCCTCAAGTGTCAGTAATTCACTGCTATTTAGTCTCGATTTAGCTGGATGTAGTCATTCATTATCATGAATTATAATGAGTGCTACAGCCTCCCCCGGAGCGGGGAGCTGTTAGTCACCCAGCCTCAAATAGGATCATTCTCCCTTTTGTCCCCATTTTCCCTTCTCAGCAGCGCCGTACAAACGGGCAGCAAACAGCTTTTCAATGCACTCAGGATTTTCTGCAAGGCAGATCAGGGCAGAAGAATTGTGACAATTATTGCTCAGCGTTCAAGTGGGTACCGCAGCCATGCCCCGAGGAATTATTCCATTGCCATTTAGCAGGGCACAACCGCCCTGGCTGGAGTGTGGAAACGGGGGCTGGCAGCCCAAGCACACATGTGGCACCCCTCATTCCCAGCATGAGCATGGGGAAGGCGTTCCATGCCATGTTGGAACCTGAGCCTCCCCCTTTCCTCCAGCTTTGCTCACCCTGAAAACAGGAGACTGAAATCAAGTGAGTAATGGGAGCCACTGAAAGTCTGAGATGGATGGATCCATTTCATCTTCCATCCATTATATCCATCATACCACTGTATTTTATCTCCGTGTCTCTTTAAATAACGCTGCTTGCTTTCCACTGGGGAGGGAAAAGAAGGGAAAAAAATTCGATTAAGAAGAAGGTGGTGAAGGGGGAAAAGGATAATTACATTCCACAAAAATTAAGGAAAAGAAAAATGATGTAAAAAAATTACTTCTCATATAAAAGGGTATTTTATAACGGACCTTTAAAGTACTCCATCAAGTAAAACCAACACATTTATTTGAAGTGTTAAAGAGGAACCTTCAATCAATCCGAGAACTTCATTTTTACATGTAATGTGTTCATTCAATACATACATTCATACAATACAGGTAATGAATTCAATTGACCTTTGTGTTGCAAAGATACAGTGGCTGAGGCCAGGGGGAGCCTGCTCGGAGGCAACGGGCTGCTCCCACAGAGCAGCCCTTGCCCCTGCCCCATATCCCATGCCAGGTCCCTACATCACCTGGTGACATTAAAGTGCCACCCCGGCACCAGCCCCTGCCCGGGCTGGCCCCAGTCCCAGGGGGGCTCTCTTGGAGGTGCAGCAGCCCCTGGGCCAGCCAGACACCTTCCCCAAAGCCCATGCTGCCCATGGCGGGGGGGGAGGGGGAAACTGCATCCCACCCCAGCCTTTTCTCGAGTCACCGCCTGGATAAAGAGCAGAGTGAGCGCCAATAAAAATGGTGGCTAAAAATACAGAAAAAGCATTTATTATTGAGGGAAGAATCCCTCAAATTGCACCTGGGCTAATTAACATTTCTACAAAGTGCACTCATCACAAACATACATTAACCTTTGAAGCATATACAAGAGCAATTGGGAAGTATATAATGAGAGCAGAGAGACACCGGAGCACTAGACTTCCCTACTGAAAATGCCACCCATGCCTCCTCTTAGCTGAATTTTGCAGCCGTTTCCCCACAATTACCCGTTTTCCAGCACTCCTGAGGCAGGTCCTTGGCACCCCCTGGCTCCCCCCTCCCCGGTCAGAGCTGGGGGGCAATCGCCCACCCTGCCCAGAGATCCCGGCTGTGCCTGGACACTGCCCAAGGATGCTCTGCATCCCTCCCGCATGCCGCTCCACACGCCCAGGACACAGCGAGCCGTGCTGGAGAACTTGGAAGAAAAATGAAGGATTTTGTCCAAGATTTAAATTAAAATAGCAATCAATATTGTTCCTGAAAGCAGAGAGAAGAGCAGCCATGATGCTGAGATGTCCTTAATGATTCCACATTAGTAAAGTTAGTTCCCTGGCACTTTTTTTAAGTGTTTAGATTGGGAACGGTGTGAGAGACCCGGCACCCTCCAGGGAAGACAGCGAAACATGAAAGACATCTGGGCAGCACTCGTGCTGGGGAGATAAGATGTGGTGCTGATCTCTACATGCGAGTGGGGCTGGGAGGGGGGAAAGGCAGGAGGCGTAAAAATGTAACTTCAGGAAGAAAAATTATTTCTTCACACCACTTCACCTGCGTGGTAAGGAAATGAGGAAGGGCATTGACCATTTACCCATTTAACAGAAGACTAATAACGATAAATACCCACTTTTTTTTTTTTTTTTTTTTTTTTTTAAGTACAAGGAGAAGGGAAAGCTAGAATAAGACAAGTACCAACACACGGAAAAGAGAGCCTCTGGGTTAGGGAAAAAAATATATTTTTTAAAAATAATCAGTAATTGCCATGTCAGTATGACCCCTTCTCTAAGAATGAATGTTCAGTGACCTTAATGTCATTTAAAATTGTATGTGTACTGTCTCTGCCACTGATTCAATGTTCAAAAGCTTGAAATCTTGTTTTTCTTGTGTGTTCAAGTCCTAAGAGAGGAAGGACAGATTGAGCTACTCCTTACCCTGACCACGGTACATAATTTATCAAAAATAATTACTTCTATTTCCTTACAACTGCTTTGAAGGTTCTCTACATCATGTCACAATAAGCACAAAAAGAGACCATTTTTAAACACAACCTTGATGACAGTTGCACCAAGATGTGAGAAATCAAAGCCTAAATCAAACCAAAATGCTCTTATTATGTAACTTTTGGTTGGCAGCAGCAGCAGGGAGGCAGTTTTGGTTGATTTTTGTTTCGTTTGGGTTGGGGGCGGGGAGTGGGGGTTGAGTTTGAGGGCTCATGGTTATTTTGCATGTGATTTGGATTAGTTACTACCTTGCTCAGGTCCGTTTATTTTCTTGGGTTTTGTTGTATGCCAGCCTCTAAGAGTCAGTTTGATTATTGTTTGTTTGGGAGGGGTAAAGCTGGATGATTACATTTGCATTTCTTGCACTGCAAGGAAGTGTCTCATTGCAAAGGAAAACCTCTATCCGCATCTCCTGAATTCATACCAGCTTAACGAAGATCACATCCTACCCAGATTTTTCAGAGGTAATAAAGATGCCTGCCAAAAATCTAGAGATCAGACTGTGCTATTCCCTGCAACACTGACCACTAAAAACATTCCAGCAGCAAAATTCTGGTTTTTACCATAAAGCTGAAGCGAAAATTTTTAATCTCTGCTTGTGCTTTTGTGAAAATGAAAGTGTCAAAAGAGAAATCTCCCAAAATCTAAGCACTCCATTGTAAGTTTTGACATAAAACTTTGCTGGCCCTTACCTCTGCCTCCTGTGATCAGCTGGTGTAGGAAGCAATGTGGTATGACTTTAAGGTAATAAACACTATTTCAGCCATTTTCATGCTTGACCTAACCACCCTTCTCTCTACTACTGCAATTATACTAATAAAGAACAAAAAGGGTTATGCAATCAAAGCATCTTTTACCTTCTCCAGAGTTGCAGGACAATTAAATTAGAGCAAAAACAAACAAGGAGAAGCTGCTCTCCTCACTTGAGAGATTTCCTGCACCTTGGTCCCACGAGAGCAGCACATCCAGCCATTCCTTCTCAGGCACAAGGCTTCTGCTTTCCTCGCACTCACAAAACGCACAACCTGTTCAATAAACTCAACTCAGGCTGCAGATGCCGGCTGTACATTAACCACCATCAGCCTGCAGTATCGCTAACACCGCCATAGATTTGCTTCCCCTTAACCAGCCACTTTATCACCCAGCTTGAACAGCGCTATTCAAACTGCGCTGATTGCGTTACTGGACTGGTAATACACAACTGGACAATTTCAACCTGTTCTTTGATGTGTAATGCTATGATACTTCCTGAACTTTACAGAATGCACAGAGTATAACGTATTGCTCTCCAATTGTATGATAATATAAAACATCCTATTTTTACATTTATTTCAAACAGCTGCTGAATTGTAGAGGCAACAATATTTATGAAAGCAACCCAAGGAGATGAAATAATTTTATCATCTGTCTTTTGAAGAGCAGATTTTTTTGGTGGGGTTCCCCCCCCCCTCAAATATCTAGATAGTTCCTGCAGACTGCAAAATACTCTGTGTTTCTGTCAAGTTTTCCACAAACCTCCCCCCTGCCAAAAGCGATTCTCCCTCCTTTATTTTTTCTCCTCTTTTATAGTGTTTGCTGAAGTAAAAGCACATTATCAGTAATAGGGATTGCACATGATGGAATCTGATAGGCTGTAATAAACGATATTATAATTCAACCAGTGGCTCAGATAAGGTAATCTGATATATCAGAAGTGCAAGAAAGAAGAGGAAAGATCTGCAGTAAATGATTGTAGCTTTTGGCTATATCGCTTTTTTCTTCCACGCACCTAGCACAGAGATTGTGGCAGAGAACTGAGGTACAAAGCTACTTACATTTGAAGGATATACACATCCATCATACATACATTTTGAAGAAGCTACAGTAATATTTTTAATATGTCCATCACCATTAAAGCGCATCACGAATGGAGGCTGGAGTGCTTCTAAAGCTTGGTAAGGGACAGAGATGATGGTCAGTGTTAGGATGGCACATGGTGGCTCCACTGTGGGGACCACCAAGGCTACAGGAGATGGGGCTGTGCCACTGTCACCCCCTCCGGAGTGCAGCCCCAGAAGGACCCAACCAGCACCCCCCCTCAAAGGGTCCTCTTCCAGCAGGATGATGGGAATAATAAATTGCTTTCACTTGAAGCTTTTTCATGTTTCTCAAAAATATTCAAACCAGACATGACTTTTCAGTGGTGAAGTAATTTCTTACTGGAAAAAGCAGGTAATTAGCACAGCAGGAGCCTTTCTACCCTGTAGACAGTACAGTGGTAACAGAACCTCCATTCTGAACTTCAGGGAAAGCAAAGTCAGCTCAGCTCTTCACTAAAGTCATGCCTTCTCATTCTTCCATTCCTCTTCAGGTGAAATAAATACAAAGCTCTCACTATCAAATCCTGCTGGATGTTATAAAAATAAACCTTCTCCCTACTCCATTCTGACTGAAGGCAGCAGTGGCACATAACACTCAATTTTTGCAAAGCAACATTAGCTTCAAATATGTTAGTGAATATTAAAACAAAAAATACACCTAATTTGAGCAAGGACAGAACACACCATTCCCCTTGTCACAAAGAACAGTAAAGATGCTTTCTCCCTCCTTCTTACGTGTCTACTGTTTCTGCTTGACTTGTCCCTTTTCTGTAGTCACTCAAGATATCTGCACGGTTCATTCTTCCCTCAAGCACAAGTGCTTTTTAACTTCAGGCATCCTGAGTGTGGTAGGTAAACACCTTTGCTTTCACAAATACAAAGCAAGCCTCTGCTCCGAGGCTACGGTCCCAACAAATACCCAGCAGGGCAGAAGGTCTGTTCTTGCCCCTCAGAGGGGCATTGAAAAGACTAACTTCAAAGCCTTGTTCGAGTCCATGCTCACCCAGAAATTTCACTAGCCAAATCCTCTGTCTCTTCTCTCTCTGTTTACTGTTCTCCCATTTCAGCTCTTCCTGAGGTTCAGGACCTGACACAGTTGTGAGCAGGGGAAGAAGCCAGCGGTGCTACACAACTGCACAATCTGGCAGATGTGGGAAGAAAACATCTTTTGTCCAGGCTTGACTGCACTGCAGGTCAAATGTATGTACAGTTGGTGTAATTTAAAGACCTTGAATCCAAGCTTCTCACTCACTGCTGCCTCACACTGCAGCTGTAGCCCAAATCTCATGGTGCTTTTTTTGAGAACAAAACAATAACGTTTCATCAAATTATACCATTTATCAAACTGCCTTGGTAAATACTCCTTACCACCCAGAGGTGTTGAGATGATCATCCAAAGTTACTGGAGAAGCTCAAACCCCACAGCTGTAGAACGCAGTGTTCTCCTCTTTTAAGGAATGGGTTCCTTCAGCACGTAACTTTGCACAGAACAGTTTGCCTGCAACCACCCCTCCATGCACTGGCATGTATTTTATTTACTACACAGACACATTTCGATCTGCTTGCTTATTATAAATTCTAAAACCATCAGACCCAGGTGGACATCCTAGTGTCTTCTGCCAAGACAGCAATACGCTGGCCTCCCATGTTCCCTAATTGGGGAGGCACAGCTATCCTTACTAACCTCATTATTTTGCTCAGGAGGGACTTCATCCACGTTCTTTTCTTCAGAGATTGCAGTATAGCACATTGTGTTCCTTATTCCCAATTCAGTTGCTGAAAACAAACTTAGGGTTTCTGGTAATAAAGAAGTCTCTTTTCATTGCTCCTCCATTTTCACTACTTGCTTTGATTTATATTGGATTCCTCTGGAAAGTCAGTCTACTGTCCTGTCTGCACTCCCACTCCTGCTGTACTGGGCTGTAGGGATTTTTCCATTCTACTTTGGAAGTCAGATGGCAGAATCAGTTTCATGGGGGTGCCCCATAAATACATGCCCTGTGCTTGAAAATCAGTTCAAAGCGCATGGAAAGAGAACTGGACGGGAAGGGCTGGATGAAGAAGTGGAAGGTTGGAAGAGCATTGTGGCTCACAGCTGCACAATGGCAATGGCAGAGCCAGGGTACCACACTGGTTGACTGCACGACTGGAAACCCCTCGCACCAAACCTGCTCATGGTAAAGGGAAAGTAGCAAAACCAAAATGACTTCTTTGTCAAACCTACCCCATTTGTCAAATCAGTGCTTTGCTTCTCTCGTGTTTTCCTAAACCATTCATCACAGCGCCTTTATGCTGTGGCTGATGGGTTACAGACTGCCCTCAGCTGCCAAACTTGAAGAAACTTCATTATGAACGAAGCAGAGCTCGAAAAACAAGATACTACACAAATACAAAAAGCAAGGTGGAAGGAAAGCAGATCCTAAAAATCACCAATCTTCTTGTCTAATATCTTCCTTTATTTCTTTTGCAAGACATTTTCTGCCAAAAAGTAATAATGAACGCAAATATATACTCCAGACCAGATGCATCCATTCTATTTCTCTGGGAGATTTCTTGGGTGAATCTCAAAAATAAATAACCATATATACATTGTTCTGCTATAATGACTCTGTAGAGCAGAACTTCCCTTTTAATTCACTGGGTTTTCTTACACTTTGATATTCTGCAGTCTGATCAAGCAGTTAAAGACAAAGCTACATAGTGTCTGCTACTTCAATACTCTTGGTTATCTCCTTTCACTGCAGCACCAAGATAATTTCAGAAACAAAACCGTACTGATCTGGATACTTTGCAGGACCTGCGAGCTTCATTAGGAGCTGCCATTTGGGAACAGAACAGCATTATCCTCATTTTACAGATGGAAAACAGAAGCAAAGGGATACTTGTCACATGCATATTTTAAGTTCATAAGTAGATTAGAATTTAACCTGCTTCTGAGCTAGACAAGCACGTGTCAGCTAGATACATTTTAGCTGAACATGGGGAGGAAGATGAGGGCGTAGCTCTCTGAAGCATTCTGCTTCAAGCTATGAGTCCATCTTTACAAGAAAGAGGCCCATGAATGCTTTTGTGTACCTTAAGTCTGGGAAGGCAGTAAACACCGTGAGACTCTCAAAGATGGAGCCGTCCAGTTCCGAATGTTGGGGGCAGGTGGACACGCTGTCTGCGCGACCACTTTTAGGCTCAGGCTGTCTTTCCACAGTGCAGACTCCCACAGCGTGGGCCACAGCATGTGGCAGTGGCAACGAGCACACAGGGCCAGCTGAGGAGCCACTTGGATCTTTAGGGATACTTCTTCTGCCCTAAACCTGCGCATCTCTAGAAAACAAAAGGCAAAAGACTGCGGTCCAGATGCAACATCTTAAAGAGAAAATAGCTACAGTTGTGTGGAATAGGATGGCAGTTTGAAAGACATCTGTTTTTTGAATACAAAACTGATCTTTATTTCTGGTTTAAAGTGCCCATAAAACATTACGGATCCATGAAAGGCTAGAATAAATGCAACAGACCCTTCTATAGCGTATGCAGAAGGAATTTTTTAAAGTGCATTTTTAATTATTAAAGTCATGAAAGTAGTGCATTTATCACTGCAGCAACATCCTCTCACCACAAGGATGTTTTGGGGTATGTAGCAAAAGGCCATTTTAGGTGCAACCTAATTTTCCTCCTTGAAGGAGGCGAGCCCTTTCACTGAAAGGAAAGAAATTCCACCAGCGAATCAGCTCATTATGTCATGCAATTTAAAAAGGTTTCCTAAAGGGTGAGCCAGGGCAGTAAAGGACTCATGCTAGCAACAACAACAACAAAAAAACCCCATAGACTTTTCCAGAAAACAGCAGCAGCCTTAAGGAAAGGCTTGTGTCCCTGAAAACAGTCTGTGTGAGGATTAAGCATCACAGAGGGCAGCTAGCACTCACCAAATTACTCAGCTGCACATCTGGGGCTGGCAGGAGACTTCCACTCAGAGCAAGCTGTTCCCGTAGGCAGAGGAAAAACACAACCTGGTTTCTTACAGGTCTGTCTCATTCCCCCTAATCTTCCCACTACAGCAATCACAACTTAACGACACCTAATCAAGCAAAAGCCAGTGCCCTGGTTAGACTGGAGCAGCCTTGCAGATCTGGACACTGCTGGTCTGTCACCCCCACAGTAGCTCAGCAGCAGAGAATGCAATGTAGCGACCACAAAAAAAGGCAACCTATAATAATTTAAGAATCAGTAGCAAGTCTAACCTCTTATCCAATAAATTTAGACCAAACAACACCCGGCAGAGCCTTATCACCTGTGTCAGCAAGACTGAAGCCGACACAGGAACCTTCACCTTTGCGGTATGGGTACTTCCATAGCCTTGTGTAGGTGGGCCCTTAAGCCTCTTGGTTCCTCTAACTATAAAGTAAGGATAACAATAGTTTTCATCTACAGAAGGTAGAGAGAGTATAATTGAATTGAACTCTAGAGGATGTTCACATCTGCTGATAATGATATTCAACTGAGTTTCAGTAAGCAGCTAGATGCCCAAGGAAGCCCAGGGATTCCACGGCAAAGGAGCTAGAAATTCAAAGCTGACTGCCCAGTTTAAAACTTTAAATGGAATATTAATTTTCCTCTCTTTTATTAAAAAAGAGGAAAAAAATACATTTACCAGGCTGAAAAAACACATAGAAAACTAAAGCCAAAATGACACAGACTTCCCAAACAGGCAAGAAATAAAAAATTTAAACACCATTCCCTGAAATGCAAATTGGTCCTGGACAGACAGAATAAGGGGTGTGGGTGTGGGTGTGTGTGTGCGTATTCAAACCCCAGAACACTGAACATAGCAAAGCACTTCCCTGCTCAAAAGTAAAATGCTTTTTGAAAAGGGTTCATTGAACTAATTTATGGATAATGCAAGTTACAGCTTCCAAATGAATTTGGTATAAATATTTCACATGACACTACAACAAGCTTTGTGCAGAGAGCCTAGAAGATATGGGGGTTTGTTTGCCATAGTTCTGGGAGAATCAATTTGAATTGATCAGTTTCCACAGTCAAAGTGGCCGTGCTGTTTGTGTGCGCCTGTTGTTGATATAGTCACTGCTGTTGCTTTAGTTGAGCTGTTAAACTGTGGAAATGGAAATGGCTTGTTTTTCGCCTGCACAAGTCACAGAGAGCAGTCACTTTCTTCACATCATCTAAAGGAACATGCATACAATTTTGTAGAATGTTAAGTGCTGGAGAAGCTTTTGAAGTAACTGGGGGCTTGATCTGAAACACTGCTGAGAAATCTCAGGACCATAAGGAATGAGACCATGAGTGCTTTTATTTATTTTGTAGGATGTTCTTTACCCACGAGGCCCTGAAAGCCCCTGCCAAGATCTGACTCTCCCCTACGGCTGTGTACTAGTGTTCTCTCTCAGATGGTGCCAGACCCCCTCCCACTACGTGTATTACAGTAATGACTAGAAACTGCAACAGAAATGAGGTCCTGCTACACTTCGTACAGGCTTCCAGTGACAATCCCGGTCCTCTGGACATTATAGTCTTAGTGATACAGATGAGAGCAGGATGAAGAGACCTTCAGTTACCCAGCTACAGCAGTTAGAGGACCAAAGCATTCAGACCTGCCACTTGTTCCATCCAAGCACAACCTGTTAAAATTAAAAGCTGTTGTCTCTGCAACTTACATAGAACTTAATAAAACACCTATTTCTAAACTAACAGTTCAGCTCTCTTTGCTACGTGCTCAGAGGCTGGGAGAGTCACTGGAGATAACAACTGATCTTCAGGGTCTTCACTGGGCTGGAAGGGCTCACACACAGAGTATAGGCGCGCACACAAGTACAGACCAGTGACAAATTCCTTGCTTCTCCATTGAGCCAGAGCCAAGCAACAAATCAGCAACAAAGCCAGGACAAAAGTCACAGGAGTCCTTCAGTTCTCATCCTCTTGTATTTTCTAGAACACACTTCCCTCCAAGCCTTATTAAATATAATTGCTTAAACAAGGACGGCTATTTTTACATTTCAATTTGTCTTGGCAAGAGTCTAAGCAAAGAAACACAAACAAAAGGAACCTGTCTTCAGCTGATCATAATGCTATCAAAAGTTTATGTTCTTTAAACACGGCAATGCCTGTCTTTGATGACTCCAAAAAAACATGGTTTGACAAGGAAAAATGCAGAGTGTGTTAGCAGGAGTGGAGGTGGAAGCCAGGTGCATCAAAAGAAGTGAAACAAGCAGGAAGCTAATGAATATGAAGGCTTTGACTTCGTTGAGTGGGATGTGATTTGTCATACTCAAAAGCATTGTTTCCATATGGGAACAACAGAATCTTTCAAGGGTGATGAAAAGAGGAGATTCACCACAGACTATCATCCTGAACCAGGAGTTGCAACTAAACTCATCATACGGCTATTATTTCAAATAATAAGTTTCCTCTGGATATCTTGTCACTTTTCTACCTGTCCATTACACAGCAAAAACTACTACAATTTGTTCCCAACAGATAACTGCATCCCAAAGCCTTTGGAAAAGAGCAAGGAGTGGTTAACTACTGGAAACAACTCAGCTAGGAACGTGGCTAACTTGCCCTCACATGAAGTCTCTCAATCACTGCCTGCATCAGCGAGAGATTTACTGGATGGGGCAGCAGACACCATCCTGATGCAGTAATTGCTGAATGCTGCATTATGCTAGCTGTCAGATGAGACGATCTTGTAGTTCATTCTGGCCCCAAAATTCTCAGACTCCCACAGACTCTGTGGCATCATTTCCCAAGATGCATGTGCTAAAATTCGGAAAAAAAGGTGTTCTGATATGAATACACCCTCAAGGCAGGCTAATTTCAGAAACCGTAGCTACTTACTATGAAAACATTTTAGTCTGGAAATTTTACAAGATTCCGAAGATCTTACGCATTTGTTACTGTATGGGCAAGAAATACAGACTTGTCCTTTCAGTTTCATCAGCTGATGCTACAAATGGTAGAGAACGGTGAGAGCTGTAGCAGGGAGGCAGTTCAAACCTTGCTGCAATTTTGGAAGTGGCGTTCTTGTCATGCCCCTACTAGAGGTATAGGTCTACTCATATTCCAGCTGAACCACCTTTACCAAGCTATACTTTATGCATTCCACAGTTCATTTGAATTGTCTCCCCCTAAAAGCCAAAGAAATAAATAAAACCAAGAATGACAAAATAGAAACCACCCCAAAAGACAAGCACCCTTCCCTGGAAGAAACCTCATTTCTTTCTCCTCTCATTTATTAAAACCTTTTCTTTATTGCAGCACCACACTTAGAAGGGAAAAGAAAAGGCTTTTTTTTATGTTGCTGCCAAGTTCCTCTGCTGCCCACAGGCTCTCTGCATATGCAAATAATTGAGAAAGAGCCTACAGACATCGTAATTAATGGTGCTAAGGACTCCTTCCAGTATACATGTAGTCACACCAGTTCTTGCAGCAGCTCTCAGGGCTCCAGCAGCCTTCATAAAACCAAACCACACATGGATTATACCAATAAATCATAAGCCTGGTTTGGGCTCTACACTGCTGTGATGCAACATCTCCAGCAGCAACGCCTGGAGAATACTTCGACAGGGCATGCATCATCTCCCAGAGGTCTTGGGTTTGCCAGGGCCTTTCCCTTAAGCTCTTCTCAGGGAAAGAGAAACCCCACTGCATCCCAGGAGGGAGAACAACAACTCAAGAACATCACGATACCCACACAGACTGCCTGACCAGTTCAGACACACAACAGAAGGAGCACAGCCTGTCTCTAGGATGTCTGTTTGAAACTAGTCTCTCAATTAAACCAATTTTGGTTTCTGCCTGTAAAGTGAACAAAATTGCTAAGATGAAATCAAAGAAGAATCAACATGAAGCATACAGAAGAAATTTCAATCCATAACATACCTCTTTCATTCTCTGTATCTGCCTCATTAAGTAAGCGTCAACGAAATCTTTTCAAAAAACACACAGCACAAAAACAATGAAGTGATTGCAGTTTGTAAGGAAGTGGGATGCAATTAGCATATGAACATCAAAATGTTTCTGCAATCTCCATTAGCTATGTGTTGTCTATATCTACTTAGATTCCTACTTCCCCCCCCCCCCGATTCTATTCTATTTCCTACCCTTCAACTAAAGACCAATGTTCAAATAATCAACAGCAGGAAAACTGTTCAAGGGGGTACTCCAAGCAGCACAAAACCATACGGGATGGTACATGAGAGTTACTGGCCACTGCCTCAGTGTCACCAAAGACAGATGCACTTTCATCAGGTCCAGTTTCGATATAAACCTCCTCTCGCTGTCTCAGGTCTGACTTCAGCCTTTGCAGACACAATTCACGTAAGGACAAGCCACCGATGATGAGCGTTTATAACTGCAGTGCTCTGGTTAAAGGGACAGAACATGAACATCACACAGACATATGACTGTACCCCTGGTAAAGCAACCCTAGTCATAGCAATAACAAGGCCATTTCAACAACCTCAGCTCTACGGTCTATTCTCTTCATGTCTTTAGGATTTCTAAAGCAGTATTACTCCCAAGTTCCTGCTTATGTACCACATTAGTGGGCGATGTGGGAGGTGTTCTGAAGATAGAACTGGGGCCCCATGATTTAGCACCATTGAAACTGGTGTGCAGAAACCCTGGAGCACAGAGTACAGTTCAGGTAACAGCCAGAACAGGGAGAGGCGAATAAATATGTCACTATAAAGCCCTAGAAATACTGTCAACAGAAACAGACCCAGAGTTCAATGTAGGGCTGAGAAACGGCTATTTCTACTGAAACCTGTTAAAGACAACAGCTCAACAGGGGTTTGGTTTTCATGCCCTGGGACGGGTGACCTTCTGATGCAGCGTTGTTGGGAGAAGGGTTCGCCGGAGTCAAGAAATTAATATGAGTTATGCATCTTGCTCAACTTTATTAGTTTTTAACACTACTTATATAGACTCGATACACATGCATATTCCCAAAGCAAAAATATAATTGGTTATCAGCCTCTAAGCACGCGCTGTTCTCACACCCCTAATTATCATGACTAAAATAAGCATTCTATCCATGCAGCTATTTGCATTGCTATGTTTCAGCCTTGTAGTTTGCTACTCCCTTTATGCCCATTCCGCTCCCTATCTCTCTTGGCCTTGCACCTGCCTTCCTAACAGCTGCAGCTTGTTACAGTCACGGCCTGTTAGCACAACAAAGTTACTTGGTCTCAGGATTCAAGAATAGCTCAAGGCTACTTTCTTGTTAACTTCAGCACAATTCTAATTACAGGCCTATTCTAATACCAGGCCTGGATTGTGCAGATCTTTAGGGATTCCATGGCCACGCTTCTGCAGCCATTCTTCTACACAGCGTGACAGATATGAAGGGTCTCTCCTGGGAACGGCCTTGGGCTGGGTGACTGGGGGTCGCACACAACCTGTTCGCTCAGCCCGTGGCTGCAGTCCTGTGCCTGCTTTGAGAAAGAGTGGCCAGCTCAAGCCAAAGAAGCTCAAATGTGCAATTATGTATTACTTGTAACAGAGCAACTCCAAGAGAATATGAACAACTCCAGGATGCCACTGTGCGCTGCATCCATGTAACCAGGCAAGTCTCAGTCCCAACCAGCTTGCAAACTACATAACCAAAGAGGCTGCCTTTGCTTCATTTTGCTAACAAGGCAAGTGACTCACCCAAAGTCACACAGGGTCTTGTACCTGGTTTGTGTCTCAATCACAGTATTTCACACACATTCACATTTAAGCAGATTTGTTAACACACCAACTACCACATCTATTGCTTAAGTTTTGGCTGCTGAAATATCGTTCTGTATCTCCTGTTAAGCATCGCACTGTGCAATCCATGCATGCTCAAAAGCACTTTGTACTGCTGGAGAAGGTACTGTGGAGTCAAGAAGGCACAGTTCCTTCCATCTATCACAGAACTGAAACAGCACATCCCCAAAATTGCAGGGTGTGGCATTAATTTTATTTGAACTTGTCATTTGGGGAATGGAGGTCTCAATTCAAATATGGAAAATCATAGACACTGTAAAGGACAATGGTGGTTGTACAAACAAATAAAATACAGAGAAATTGCAGTTACTCAGCAAACAATCCAAAAAGAAAAATCTGTGACCTGACAAGCAACCTCTAACAGGCTATTGTGTTCTGAGAGCTTCAAGTGTTTGCGCTAAGGCTTAAATAGTTACTAGATTCATGGTCCACTCTGCACAGAAAAAATACAATAATTTCTTGTTTTGTGCATTAATGAAAAAGGGAGAAATCAATCCGATCAGCTTTGGGAAGTAATTTTTAATGCAACATACAATAATGCGCTGTCACTGTGTGAAGACAAGCCATAAATAACATGGGAAAATATGCAAAATCCTTTTCACACTTGTTTGCATCTTAGTCCATGTGCAGAGCCATTGTTGACATTAAGAGATTCATTGTTTCCAATCTGTATGTCCTGGGGCTTTTGAAATGGAGGACTTCTAAATTACTGCCAATTAATCGCACTATTTGTATTCCTTGTAGATCTGAAATGAGATTTAGTTACTGCGTTTTTAAATGAAGAGAACAAGTGTTGCAGCCTCTTTTTGTCCCCCGTTCCCCTCCAACTTATGCATGCCATTAATTATTTAAACTCATCTGAAGCCCATGCTAAACAACATACTTCTCAATAAACAACATAAGTGCTCAGAAACTGCTTACGGTGCTGACCTCCCGTGCCAAATGGTGCTGTCCTGACTGCAGTCCAAGAAGCCCTACTAGTAAAATATAATTTCAGCAAGCATATTAAGTTTTTTCTGTGAATTTCCAGGAGCTGTCCCCAGTGCCAGAAGGGGTGGGGAGCTGGTGAGAGTGCCTTTTACACAAAACAGAGTTGCCTCAATTCCCCGTGCTAAGCATTGGTCAATAAACCACTCGTGATGACTCCGTGACACTTGAGAGGTACCCTCGGATCCGAGTGCGTGCCACAGAGCCTGTAACAATGCCCGTCGGCAGCATGTGGTACAGCCACACCAGGTCTGTGTGGTAGGCAGCTTGGGGTGGGTGAGGGTGGGTGGGTCCTGCCCAGAAACACGCAGATGGAGACTTGATCTACAGCCACAAATACAGGAGATCCACATGCTGCACTGGGCTCTGTCGATTTGGGTATGACATCGGTGGGAGCTGGTCACTGAAATGGTACCCAGGGAAGATTTGGCATCCTGGATCCTGATCATCAGCCACATTCGCCATCCTGCCTCTTGACCACTGCTAATACTTAGAGGCCAGCCTCCCTCACGTAATTCCCATATCCCAGAGAATGCTAAAGACTAGCATCACATGCAGCAGCCTGACCCAGGGGTAGTGGATGCAGAACGTACCCCATATTGCGGAACATTAAGAGACACAAAAGTGGTGACAGACACAGGGATGAATCTGACATTTGGACTATGGTCCAGAGCTCCATGAAGCCCAACAAAGAGCTCCTGTTGCACTGAGGAGCTAGAGAGAGCCCCAGACAACATAATCCCAAGAGCCATAATCCTCTATAAAAACCAGACAGAAACATTCAGAATTCCGTTATGTCATTACACCCCTCCTCAAAGTCGATTCCAGAATTTGCCATAGAAGTTCCCTCCAAACACACAGGCCTTACACTCCCTACCTTTGGCACGGCATTCGGAGGAGTGGCAGACCAGGGGTCCTTGCTGCGGTACTACAGTGGTGTTGCTTGTTTTGAGGCTTCTTTTGTTGTTCTTTCTAAGCTCACTTTTGGAAAAAAGCCAGCACGATTTTCTTCTTGGGCAGAGAATATGGAATTGAATAAATTATATTGAAAAATTAGATTCATTCACTGCTGTGATAATTGATCTCCCAATCTGTCTCAGAGTTAGTAGCTGGTAAGAAAATAAAATGCAATTTAAATTTTTATTTATTTTAAAAAACCCACTTGGGATTAAAGTGGGATGACAAATAAGGGGAAGAGGAGAGAGCAAGTTTTTTTATTTGCCAGTACTAATATTAAATATTGATAAGAAAAAGCTGGAGATGATTGTACAGGTATTTGAGAAATTCACAGTACATTGGCATTAAGCACCACGTGCACTGCAGGTGGGTTTTATACCCTCACAAATAATTACGTGCAATTGTACCTCAGCACTACAAAAAAAGGATTATGGACAAGGACTTGCATTGTGTAGAAGCTATCAGGCTGTCACACTGTTAGAAAAACTGGTGTTGATGTTGCCAAACAAGTATCCCACGAATGGCTCCAGGAATTCAACTCCTCTATAACTGGGCCCATCAAATTACTGGCAAGTTTTGACTGTTCCATTCAGGCCCCGCGAGAGAGAAGAATCAGACCCAAAACCTGGCATTCATGGATGTTGTTCTCATTAAGCCTCTACTATGTCAGTGCGTGTTTAGATCACATCACGCATCACAGATGGAGACAGGATTTGATTTCTACATTAATATTAGCTTCAAGGAAATGCATTTTTATCTGCTGGGAGTAGAAGGAAAGAACTCCATAATTCACAATAACCCAATAACTTACAAAGTGATCAGCCAAACAGTGTTTTCAGGTGGTTGAAAAATGTCATGCTGTCATCAGTAATAAAATAAGAATGATAATCCTCTTCCCCGGCTAAAGTGGACCATCAGGAGTGAAGGAATGGACATGTCATTAGAAATCCAAGATAATGGTGTAAGGATGATGGGAAGATCATGGCTGGAGCCAGCTCAGTCTGGCAGCCCCATTTGAAAACAACAGATAAGCACAATAAGCTCTTAATAGTTGTCAGCCCTTGAACATACAATATAGAGCATCTTTTACATTACTCCCCTCAGTCCCTCACGGGGATAAGTAGCAGTGACATGTGGAAGAATCTGGCACTTAAAAGAAGGTTTTGGAGAGACATGGTTCTCCACTCAGCACATCAGCAGAGAAAACAGAAGGCCTGACCATGACATTCAGTTCAATAAGTTAGACTGAAATGATTTCACCCATAATTCATGGCTATTAGAGGAGTATAATTCATCCCTGCTGTACTAGAGGCTTTGATACACCATGAAGCAAATTATTAGCTAGAAAGGTTATCTTTTCTTATTACAAGTGTAAATAACATCACAGAAATCAAAAAGGGCACACAGACCCCCAACTTAATCAGCAGTATCATTAAAATTAAACCTTTCCAGCAGCACAGTTAAGTTTAATCAATTTCGGAATTTTCTTTCTTTTTTTTTTTCCCCCCCACAGTTGTCCCAATGCTGAGGCATTTGCACAGAGTATCAGTGGGGTAGAGCAACAAGAAGCATTCACATAGCTTGTAAAATACCCACAGCACACCAAGGCAAGCCAAGTGTATTTCTCTGTTCCCTACCAATCTTCATCTCCAGAAACGAAACTGCCACCTTACTTGCATGATCATCCCTTTCTGGCTACAGTATTGTTACTGTAGTTCAGTAGGTTAAGATAATTTTTATTATTATTCCCACTATTTCTGATTTGCATACTAATAGTATCTAGGAGTTTAAGTCTCAATTAGGATCCCACACAGCCAAGAGATACACAATTCATTCAGAGGTTGTAAATGTGTTGAAGTACTGAAGAGCCACAATGAAGGGCAACTCATCACATGACAATATATTTTCTTCTTATTAATTTTATGTCATTGAAAGGTTCCATAGCAGTTGGTTAAGTTTATGCACATTACTTGATAGGTTGACTGCTTTTTATTGTTACAGGTTTTATACTTCAAACATACAAAGTTGCCCAGGGCCTTATGGCAAGCCCTTTTTCTTCTATAAAAATCAAACAAAATTAAATAATAAAGGTTGGTCCATCAACACCTCTCCAACAAGCTGTTCTTCACCATCACTTCAGATGGAACGAGCCCTGCAAAACTGCTACGATAACACTGAATTAATCAAGCCAGTCCTGAGCAAGAGCAGCAATGAGTGGGCTAAACAGGGGAATTAATTACTGCCTGAGCAAACTCACACCGCTTGAAACCACGCCATCACCATCACACATCCTGAGTTCTTATCCTAAAGTTCCCAGTTCTGCTCTGCACCTTCTCTGTACCTTTGGAAAAATCCTGTTGTGCCTCCAACCCACAGTTTTCCCTTTGCCTGTGAGGCTTCTCAGAATGTAAGGCTGTGACTGCCAGTGCAAACGTGGCCATGAAAACAGGACCCTCATATCCAAGGACAGCACTAAGGTCTTAACAACAGACACTACAAATACTAAAAGTAAAGAGGAGCTCTGCCTGGGTAAGGACAGAGATCTTGTTCTGCTTATTTATGAGGTTTTATTAATGGTGTCACCAGGTTATTCAGACATGATTTCAGTGCTTATGCTTTGTCTCCCAGTACACTGACACTCACCACCTAAGCAGCATCTGACATGCACGAGGTTTTCTCCTCTCCCTTACTGTACTCAAGGTGGCTGCAACAACAGCCTGAGGGTAATTATCCAGCAAGGTCACTGCACCATGGAGTGCAGGAGAAAAAGTAGTAATTTCTCACTCCACTATTGCTATAAGGCCACAAGGTTAAACAATTGATGAAAAGCCTCTGTGAGCTGTTTTCCCCTTTCCCCTTGCAGACCCTCATGCATTTGTGAATTCTGTATCCTTCACAAGCTGGAGAGCATTTGGATAATGTGTATTAAGTCTTGGGGAGGTAATAAATTGGCAGCATAATACAAGATACATCAGCATGACCACAGCTCACTATCATATGACAGATGTGAAGAAAGGAGAAATGGAGTAAGAAAGCTTCTGAAAATTTATGTGTAACAGCCACTAAGCAAAGAAACCAGGCTTCAGGCGAAATCATACTGCAATTTATCTCTAACTAGCATTACAGCACAAGGAGGCTCCGATACTGGAAAGCATTTAAGTACCGCCTTCACTGTACACAACCACTGCTTCCAAAGGCATCGGAGTGAATCACATCCCTGGGACCAGGGGCTCCACTTTATTTGCAGATGGAAGAGCTGTTGCCTCCTCCCACCAACCATCTCTGAAGCACTTTAAAAATGCTGACAAACAGCACACCTCTGGCTAAGCAAGAAGTAGGTATGGCTGGCCTGGAGCAGCACAGACATGTCATAACAGCAGCTCCTCCAAGGTTTCTGGTTGGATTTTGGCACCCTACATGCTGTGGGCAAAGAAAATGATCCAAGCATTGGTGTGCTTACCCACACACCTCTGATCATTAGCTCTGAACAGAATTCAAAGAAGGTTTCTTAATCATTACTTATTACTATGGTAACATCAGACAGTCAAACAGGATTATGCAAAGTCCTACACATGGGTGAGTAAGAGACACCTCCTGTCACTGAGCCCCTCAGAGCTGAACAGGTAAGTCAGGAAGTCAGGGAAGCGGAGCAGAAAGAAAATCTAGCCCAGGCTTTTCTCCAGTAATTAGCAACTCAATCTATATTGCAGAACCACCTAGAAGCCAAAAAAATCTTTCAGTGAACTCCTGGGCTTGGTGCTGTAAAAAACACAGGGGAGGAAGACAGCTTTGATAAATAAATTTAATTGCAAATAAACCACAGTGCAAGAAAGTTCAAAGCCATCTATTTAAGGTACAGGTAAGGTACAGGTAAGTAGCACAAGCTAACCAAAGCAAGATGTGTGAGCACGTGGAATGTGAGCAGTGCCACAGTAACCACTCACACTTAAGACCTCATCCTAAAATAAATGTTAGTTTACTCATTCCTGAAATGAAAGAGAAGGAAGTTACCAAACCACACATCACACCAGCTGACACCACTGATTTCGCCACATGGGCAAGCCCTTAAAACCTAACCTCAGGGAGGGTACTTTCCCTGGGGTGTACATTTATGTAAGCACAGAAGTCAGTCTACTACTGTTATTTCCGGGCCCTGTTTTACACCACAGCCTCCAGGCAGCACTTACTTGTTGCATTGGGGCAGGGGAAGGCGGGGGGGAAGAGGAAATAAAAATCCTTTTATATCATTACAAGAAAATGAGATAATTACTCAGCAGGTAAAACAGAACATATAGGAAAGGACTGTTCTCATCATCACTCCTTGAAGCATCTTGTCTATATTATTAGGAAATGATGTATTTGTGCCAGGCTAATTCACACAGACTGTAATTTCAGGACATAAATTACCCCATCATGTGTACTCAGTACAAAGGAACAGCAGCAGAGGTGTTAAATGTTTAAATAAATTCTGTTAACATTGTTGGAAGCACACCCCAGCAGCAGGAGAGACAGCTGCTTGTGAAGGGAGACAGCCTGGGCACAGAAAGTGGGAAGCGCAGGGCTTTGAGGTGGAACACCCAGCTGAGAATTGCTCATTTGCAAAGCACCTGTAAAAAACGCAAGGGCTTGGAGACCAGAGCCCCTTTGTCAAATTTTCCTGCCACAATCATTCACAGGTTTCAAAGCAATTGGGAACACAGCAGAGCTGCTCCTACAAACACATTCTGCCTTTGGACAAACCTCCTGTTACACAGCGATAATGAGCCCATAAGCCTCATTAATTTCCACGAGTCATACTGACCCACAAACCAGGGCCAAGGGGTTCTAAGCAACATGTGCTCCCATCCTACCGCGAAGGCAGGCTCTGGCAAAGCAAGAGTGTTAGGTATAGGCACCCCTTTATTACCACTAATTTATAAGTCTACATTTACTTACTGGGTTGCATACTAAGGAATTGCCAAGTGCAGATATACTTATCTATTTATTACAGAAAGCTATACCCTAAAACATTCCAGGTTACCTCTTGGAATTTATTCATAGGTCCTGTCATAGGGAGAATAGTTTAATGGTGCAAGAAATACATATATAAAAAGCTGTACACATTCTGCTTTCCTGGTGACAGGGATATTATGGTCCATCAAGTAATAAAATTAGTGTATGTGAAGGAAGAGAGAAGCAAAGGAGAATTCCCCTTGTGAAACTCAGTATCCAAGCACCAAGCCCCTCTTATCTACTGCCATTGTACAGCTTCCTAGAGTTTTCTAGAGTGGCCAAAACATCTACACAAAGTGTGTAGAAGGCTCTGGGAAGGATGGGACAGCATCTCTTCTCCCTCAGGGTGGAACAGTCAAATAGGTGTTTTTTTCTTTCCTTGCATACCTGCTACCCACCCCAACATAATTAAGTGCAGGGACTTCATTTTCATCTGCCTAAGAAACCAAAAAACAAACCAACAAATATTGCATTCCTCCCTGCTACTTCACCATCAGAACACAGGCTTTGTTCTCATGCTCTAAACACACAGGGATGATCTCCATCTGCCTTGGATCTTTATTTTGAACATGGTTCACTTCCTTCAGCTATTTCTCACTATCACTTTCAAAGCACATTTGGATGCCATGAACTCTTATCAAACAGCTCTGTCACTAGTGGTGCTTTAACAGTCCCAAGCCAGAAAGAACATCTGTAGACTGCAACCTAAATCCTAGATGGCAGGAAGACTAAGGGGGTGGGGTGGGTCTGCATTCTCCCTTGCCTCAGACATCATCTCCTAGGACCCTCTCAGATTACAGGAATACTGTGGCATGCCCACATGGGTACTCAGCAACACCCGTTCCTAAATTCTGAGGCACAGCACCAGTATAAGAATCCGCTGGATCCAATATCAAAAGCCCTTTGCCATTGGGTACAGTGATACCTGGCTTTGTTCAGCAGTGGAATGGCACAAAGAGGGGGTACTGCTGCGTTTCAAGTGTCCCATTCACCATGGCAAGGGTCATCATCAGAGAAATTCAGAGGCACCAAAAAGAATGGCTCTGTCAGCAGCTCCTTTAAGCAGCCTTCATGGATAGCTTTGGAGCAAGATAAAATTTTTGAAGCAGCAGAGGGTGAACAGCAGCAATTTTTAAACAAACCCTCCGTTGCCACTACATTGCCTTTAGCATTTCTTAGGCCCATTCTAACTCTGTTCAAACATCAGTACTTTGAGCAGGGAGCATAAAAGTGGATGACAATCTGTGGCTTTGCATAACAAAAACATCACTTACTTGAGCAGTGGGGGAGGGAATCTCTTTAGGAAACCAGATAATCCAGAAACTAGTGCTAATAAGTTATTGACTTTCCTACAGTTCTTCCAGTACCAGCTGATGGCTTCTGGTAATCACTTTGCTTCCATATTCACAGAGTCCAGCTGTGTCTCTTTGAGGAGCTCATTTATGGCAGCTTACGATAATGTGATATTTTAGCAGTGTCAGCTTTTGCGCAAGATATAAAAATCCTTCGATTTATTGCCCCTTACTCCCAGCACACACAAAAAAGGGAAAGAAACCCATAAAAGTGTGTCTCATTCACATTTAGGTGAACACGGCTCCTCTTTCATGTTCTCCCTGCGTTTGTATCAAGTTCCCTGCCAAGCACAGAGGAACCACATGCCCTTTCTGCTCTGTTAGAACCGTTTAGCTTTTGTGATGCTCTGCCAGGAAGCATAGCTGAAGTACGGATTCAGCAGGCAGGATGCTAGCCTAAGAGCTGTGAAGCGTTACTTCTGCTCCTGTCTCTGACACCAACCTGCTCAAGTCACATCCCTGAATTTATGATTCTGAGCACGACTGGTCAGATCTACATGGCACTACACGACAACTGCAGCTGGAGCTGACATACCACAGAGGCTTTAAATTAGCTAGCTTGAGCACAGCTAGCACATTAGTGTTTGGAAGCATCAGTTCTAAGATTTACCTGGGTGATATTCAGGGCAATTATCCAAGCTGTACTCCACATTAGCAGAACAACTATTAGCAGGTGAGATTCAAGCAGCTGTCACCTAATTGCACTGCAGACTGCAAATTTTGCAGGACCTGAAGTCTCTCTTACACTGCATTTCCAAAGCACCTGGCATAACAACATGTTGATCCAAAAAGGATTTTCAGGCAAATATCTGATACTAATTAAAAAGGTGAGCAAGCCAGACATTCAGCTCTATAAATCAACATCCCCTGCTACTACCATACAGTCAACTTACACCAGCTGAGTATCTATTCCTTACTAGTGACACTTCTAACACCAGACAGACCTGCTCACAGGTAACAAAAAAAACCCATATGCACTCCTGTACTCCTTGCACTAGCTAAAACAAGTTTTGTAAGCATGGCTAGTGGAGAACAGACTGAGCACTTTTTGTGCTAGTGACACTCGTGCCACATTAGTGGCGCTTGGAAAGCACCTGTGTAACTTCAGAAAGTCAAGAAAGATTTTAAAAGCACCAAAGAGGTTCAGAGAACATGACATCTGCCCTGCTAACTTCGGCACATTCATCTCCACCCAGTTAAGTCCAATGTTTTTCTGCCTTTGGCACAGCTGATTTAGGAAAACAGAAAGACTTGTACATCAGTGCTTTCCATAAATTCTGCCTAAGCAATCAAAGCTAGGCCCTTTTGCTCTTAAAAGCTCAAATTTTCTGAATTAGTGAAGAAAGTTTCTCGATACAATGGTAATAGAGAAAAGGGGGACAGGGAAGATTTTCTGGAGTTGGGAGGGGAAGAAGAGAATATTTTTTTCCCCTTTTAACTGAAGCAGCTTTGACTGCTAAGCTAAAACACTGCAGGGACTCCAGGAGGATCAGATCCTGTCAAAGGTTCATATTTCATGGCTGATCTTTCAAAGGTTAGGACAGCACATTTACTAAGAGATAGAATGATAACTTTGTCCTTCAGACTAAAATAACAGAGCTGAACATATTTTCATTCAAACAAGAAAATAATTTATAGGATAAAGGGTAAGTGGCTGTGGATGCGTGCATTGGAGGAGAAGCAGAATACAAAATCCACAAAACATCACTACAAGGATCACAGAAGATATTCTGCACCCCAGAGTATGTAGTCAGGAGCTGGGCACTGTTTAACCTACCGGGATAAGGGATACAAAAAGCTAGAGCAGGGAGAGCTGTACCTGGTTCTGAGACATGGCAACTACTACGCTGCAGTTCAGGGGAAGGGGCTTCAAAGTACGGTGTATGCAGGACAAGCTGGAGGAGGAAGAGCTGATCTACCCAAAACCTCAAATCACTCCATCTCAGTGAGAAAAGCAGGGGAGAAATCGATAACCCAAGCAAGAAACTGTAATAACAACTGACATTTATACAGCATCAGATACCCAGGTGTCCCCAAACACTTGACAGATATTACAGGCTGAACTGATTTACAAGCAGGGGATCTGGCTCCTTGCAGAACATTGATTGCCACACCAAAGTGAAGGAACTCCTGTGGATTTTGTGGCAAGCTTCACCCATCTCTCCATTACAGGGCATATATGGAAAGTCAGAGCATCCAGACATCTCACACAATTTAGCAAGGAAATTCCCATCACCATAGACAAGGCATCTCACATTCAGGGGAGGCAAATGTTTGTTTTGTATGGCTGGAGAGAAAGCATCCATATATTGTGAGGATAAGACTCATAAGCATCTTTGCTGTGTCCTGCTCACCTTGTAATCTCCTCAGTCCTTCACATCAGGAGTCCGCGTTACACATCACTCTGCTTTATGTTAGACAGGAAACTATTTCAAGTGGCCCCTAGCCATGGATTTGTCTTTGGCAGAGATGCTCAGCAGAGGCAAGAATGACATTTCAAACAAGGAGTATCCTTGTCTTTGCCTCAGCCTTGCTTTTTTTTATATATATATATTTTTTTTTTTTACAAAGAGGAAAAATGTAAGTGGGAGAGGACGTGAGAGTGTGACTCAAAGGCCCAGTCTACAAAAAACCTCAACACTTTTTGTAGCTAACAAGGAAAGCAATGGTCCAATGGCACTAACAGCTCTAGGATCCTGGATGCCTGTTAGGCTTGAAGCACTCCGACTTTTCACAGCTTCTGCAAATGCACATGACATTGTCTGCCTGCAGCAGGCAATGACTTGTTTACACTGGAGTCCAAACGGGTCCAGCAGTAACAAGAAACTGTTAGAAACCTTTATAATGCAGAAAGATCTGAAGAGCAAGACATGAATCAGGCTCAATGTCAAGAGGAAAGGGCTGCTACTAAGGATACTCAGCCTGCTTTACATCTCACTTCCTCAAGGGTTAATTCACTTCAGAGCAGGTTTATTACAGGAGCTCACAGAAGACAGAGCCACTGTGCCAGGTGCTGTACTTTACACATAGGGAGAGGCTCACACCCAACGTATAGAGTCCCAAGCCTCTAAGACATTGCACCATTCCCTTCTCTCCCCTTGCACTGCACAGGCACTGCTTTACAGAAGGACTTCAATTTAATATCTAACACACAAACACTACATTTCCACCTTTTCTTCACACCCAAGCTGACGCAACTATTCAGTTCTAATAACAATGTAAACATATGGGGATTTTTATATTATTATTATTATTAAAAAATTCCTTGAATTTTTCATGTGTTTTCCTCCTCAGGGCGTCCTACCGTACTGCACAACAAGCGTAGGAGGAAGAAAATGAAGCCAGTGCAATGAGCGAGCTGGTCTGTGAATACCAGCAGAATCACCCTCTGCACTCAGAAGCAGCACAACTGCCTTATGCAACACAGACCCCCAGGAAAGACAGTGGTGTCTGCAACTTTTCACTACTTTTCTCTTCCCTGAATGGATACTCTTTTTGAATCCCCAAGTTTATCTTCCTCCCTGACCCTTAAGACATCGCATGTTGTAGCTTAGGTTAGCACAGCACCGATTTCAGCTGATGCCAGCTGTAGAATCAGTTTTTTTTGACAGTCACCTGTCAACTTCTTTCTGCAGAGGCAACTGCTCCTTCTATAGATTGCTGATTTTCAAATTAACTAGGCAGAAAGGTGGGCAGTATTGTGTGGGGAGGCCAAAAGAAAAGCAAACCCAACAGACATCCAAACTTTTTAAAGGGCTTCCTGAATTCCCACTTCACATTTCTCCCTCTGAACATGAGCGGTGATGACCATTTCTGCCACTCTGAAATGCGTGACAATTCCTCTGCTATTTCGATAATCCCCAGGAGAAGAGCGGAGGATGGATTTGCATGCAACCGCTGCAAAGTTTCTCCCTTCACTACAGCTTGCAAATCACAAAAAAGAAGCTCAATGGGAGGTTGAGACTGATATGACAGAAAACACTCCTCCTTTCAGGCAACAGATAGGCTTTCAGGCCTTGGGTAGTTTCAAATAAAGAGAAAAATTGTTCTAAAGTCTTCACTAATACTTCTTTCAGAGTCAGTTTCAATCCATTAAAGTAATCACTTTGGGTTTCCAACTGCAACTAAGAGTTTGCAGCAAATGAAAACTCTGGGAACAACCCTGAGGAAATCTGAATGGGAAAATACTGTGCATAGAATGTAACCTACCAGGCGTTTGCAGCTAGCCCCTGCAAAGTCTGAAGTATATCAGAGTGGAACTTTCTCAGCTATACCTGCTGCTGTTTTTCCAATTACTGTTTATATTCTTGCCATACTTGAGCTCCCTGGATATAAACAAACCTGGATTAAGTTTTCTAGTATTATACACAAATAATTGTGGGAGGAAATTAAAATCTCACTGGTATATGTTCAGCATTGTGCAAGTGACTTTGCCAGGCCTAACAAGCATAATTAGTTCCACTGAGAAGCTTCTCAGTTCTACATGGGAACGCTAGAGCTTGGTTAAACACCTATCACAACATTGTTTCCCAACACAAATTTTTTGGTTGCACAGCCTGGGTCACTCAACAGGCTTTTTCCAACTTGCCAGTCACACAGTAGCATTCCCTAAACCCCCAAAGAGCACACAGAACCATTTTTGCCTGCTCCCAGTACCCAGAACAGGGTCAGGGTGAGGGCACGTGCTCTCATATTAAAAGCTCTGAACACAAGAGACATTATAAAGAAAATGCAGTGTGGAACCTCATGAAGAGCCACATAAAGGAATGTAGATGGCAAGCATTATGCAGTCTTGTCCCATGTGCTAACTTTACACAGCATTAACTGCAGGACTTAGGGGTGAGGTGGTGGCCGTGACCGTACGCACTCTCCATCTGCTCCAGACAGCCTGAATTCTGGGTTGTTTGCTCCTCAGTAGCGTGGTCTCTCCAGTTGCTATATGAGACCAAGAGACCTGCTATCACTCACACTCCCCAAAGCCCTGGCAGTAAACACTGCCACTCTGAGGATTTACTAGAAACACACCAGTCCCCAAATCCCACTTGTTAAAGTTTATTGATATGGCAAATCTCTTGTGCAAAGGTAACTTGTTGTAGCAAGTTTGTCAAGCTTTTATCTTCAGAAATTTTATATTCTCCTACCCCCAGACCTGTCATCTCCCATAATAGAGCTGCTTAGCAAGATGTCAGAGGCAAGCGGCCTCCGCCAAGGTTATCTACAGAGCTCCAATAACACACCAACCTCCTTCTGCTGTTCTCACCAAGCACCTAGCCTGCTTCCCTCCAACGTTGTGCATACATTGCAGACAGTTTTGTATCTTATTTTAAAACAAACCGAAAACATGTTACAAACAAACCTACTGCCAAACAAACTCCATAGTCTGTGGCACAGACTGCACATGACATATCTATCCTTGGCATAAAGTTAGGACACAATCTTCAATAGTTTTGATCAAGCTTTCTTTTTCTTACATGTTATGAATTTAGTTTCAGAAGACAGTTCATGGACACTTGCCTAAATCCAAATGTATTTTGACTGCACCGCATTTATGACAATTGTTCAGCCTCTGGTACCCAAAGACAGCACCACAGTGGGCAGTGGGCATCCACTTATGAGCAACTGGTACAAAGAGATTATGAATCAAATAATCCATGCAAACACCCCAGGAACATAACATATCCAGATGATGATGAGTTCCTGTGAAGCCTCGTTAGCACCAGTTACTCATGCTAGAAGGGCAAAGCCACACACCTTCCTGTGCACTTTATTCGCCTTGCCATGCAAAAAAGACATTAGAAACATCTTACCTTTGGTGCACCTGCTTTGTCCCCATCCACTGAGCTTGGAGTATTATTATAGCAACATTGCACCAAGCACTGAAAAATCTGAAGCACTCAAACCTTTTCAAGGCTCAAAACCTTTTCAAGGCTTCAACAGAGAGTTTAATAGCCCAGAGTAACACTTTAAGCCAAGGCTGCTGTGTGAACTGCAGGAATCAGAGCAATTCTTAAAATTTCGAAGTGCTACTGACAACACTGCAGTTCTAACAGCACGAGTGACCTTGTCACAGCACACACCCTCTCATCTCACGATAGTGGAACCAGTAGAAAACAAAGCAGATGCATTACTTGCTGAACATGTGCTCCAACAATCCTTTCTCCAAAGTTTTTCTACTTATCACAGAATAAGAAAACTATTCATATAAACCAAGGTCCTTCTCAAGCAGTAACATTAAAATAATGACCTATTCTGAATAAGCTCAAGCAAGATCTAAATTTAGATTCAAATCTGGGCTTCTCCAGTAACTTCAGGCACTTCAGTGCCAGTTCTGTCTTGCCCTCATATTATCTTTGCATCTGAGAGGTAGCTCCTCTGCAGTATTTCCTGACTTGTACTCAGTGAAAGGCATTAGTTTTATTGCCTCTAGAAACACATTACTACATTGCTAAGTTAAAAGCATCCAGCATTAAACCAAAAATCCCAAAAGTGCACATACAAGGCACCTTTTAACCCACTGTCCTATACCTTGGATCTCAGCTTCTTTACCTCAATAAAAGCCTGAAGATAGCAGAGCATGTCAGAACTCCAGCATTTAAGTCTCTTTCCCCCCAGCTTTCCTTATACAGTTCAGCATCAATCCACAAAGGCAAAACAGAAATCATTGCCTTATCCTTCAACATACCTGTTTCCTAGACTTCTACAACTGTCTTCACTTACAGAGAGCTGCAGATTTTGTATGGAGTCTCTCTCTATCCTCTTTCCTAGTGAAATGACTCCATAGTTCTCAATCCCAGATAAGCTGCTTCATTACTTTCACAATGAACAGGTGACCTTCACCCTGTCACCTGGCCCTACTTCTCACAGCCTCTTATTTCAGCAGAAGCACCTTGGGATAATTACAAACAGAGTGACAGTAAAGACAGAGAAATAATCTAAGCCGGAGGTCAAAGAGGCTTTTTGTGCTACAGACCTTGTTGATAACGCAGTAATACTATCCTGCTTTGCTAGTAATTCACGCAAGTATGGACTATGGGAGGTTTTAGGCCAAGAAAGAAGCCAATGCTAAGTTTCCTAATACTGCAGACTGTTTAGGAAGTGTAATCGTGCTAAACCTAGAAGCTCAGGAAGCATGAGATTCACTGCAACCTAACACTAGTGTTTTTCTGAACACAGTAAGCATTTCCAATCTGGCTTCTGATGTTCCAGCTCCTTGCCCTGCCCACGGCATGACAAAGCCCTGCTTACGCACCTTGGCAGAGAGGCTAAGAAGCCCAGTGATGGCTGAACTAGCATAAAATTATCCTATAGTCCTTCCTAAAGCTTTAGCCTTGCTATCAGTTTTCTGTGGAATTGCATCAGGAAAAAAATAATTCCTCATTCCACAGTCCAGCCATTTACTGTGTGTTCAACCAACTTTTAATCAGAATATCATACAGCTTGCAGCTAAACACCTGAAAACAGCTGAAGCTTTTTATAGCTCTGCTGTTACCATTGTCAACCAAATTTGTAACCTCAAACAACTAAACCAGGTCATTTTGACAAGAACTATTTCCCATGAACTACATGGACTGTCATTTGCTATATTCAATACATGTGAAAGGTACAAAGTCTCAGTCCTGTTTTAGAGAGAAGAAAACTGGGCACAGACATTATACAATACAGAATGTTTCCCAGGAAAGAAGCAGCAGATCTGCGAATTGAATCTTGGTTCTGTGCTGCCCAGCTTGGTGCTTAAGCAGCAATATGTCTGGCCTTCCAATGCACTCGTCACTATGTATTTTAAAGCAACCACATTTAAGACCATATGTATGGCAAAAGACCAATCTTTGTTTTCTTGTGTGTTGTAATAATAATGTAACATAGACACTTAATACAGTGAAATGGTTGCTCTGTTGTAAATCAATCTACTGTAACCGTGAGCCAGTCAATATTTATCTGCTACTTTATTCTACACTAGTCTGCAACTCAAAATTCCCCAGCACAAAAGCAGACACAGAGTGTTTAATACCAAACACCAAGAAAACAGAAATGGTTATATGCAAAACACCTCCCATAAAGTTTGATACTGCTGGAGTGGCAACAGGAGCAGTCCACTGTGTAAAGCACAGGGACATTAGAAACAGAGCTGCCTAGTTACAAAAACCTCATTAAACCACCATCCGTCTTAATGCTACGCTCCTTAAGGTAGGAAATTTTATTTGCTGTGGAACTATGCAATGTATTCAGATAGTGCAGCTGTTCAGTACTGCTTAAAGCCATCAAGAGAACAACAGAGGACCTGAGCGGGTCTCCCAGAGATTTCTCTTGGGTGGTCAAGGCCTGAGGAAGCTTATAGTAGAGCTGGTAACTACCATTTTAACCAGAGCTTCTACATCAAGAAAGTGCTAGTGCCTCCCACACAGCTTGTTACGGACATACCGATTTTGCATCGCACCTGTATATACACCTCCCTCCCAGAGGGAAATGCATTCCCTGCTCACTGTAACAGCCTGTAACCTTTGACATAAACCTCCCAGCTGCTGGACACAAGCTCTTAGGAAAAGCAAGACATTCTTGTAAACAGGAGAACCAGTAAGATCTGTACCTACATCTCACGGCTGACTACTGCTTTTGCCCGTGGCAGGCGTGCCCGCAAGGTCTTTCTCCCACGAGGGATCCCCCCAAAAGGGGGAGCTCCATATCAGGGGATACAGATGTCTGCTCTCTTCTACCACACCTGTTTCCAAGGTCCTGTTAGCAAGTCGGTACTTCCCCTCTTCAGAGGAATTTCAACAGATGTAGCCATACAAGCACACAGGCACCTTTTGTTTCACAAATGTATTTACACCTAATTCAATTGTAACCTCCAACAGGCACGTGTTCCTGGCACAAAAGATCAGAACTAGAATCTTAACACAGGGTCTAACTTAACACCTTTCCTTCCTTTTGTTTCTCTCTGTTTTTTTAACTCTTTTCTAGCTCCACACTAGATTTCTTTCCTGCAGACACCCAATTTAGACAGCATCAGGAGGAGCTAACAAAAAGGGCTTCACAGTCTTGTCAGCAAATTACAGAAAAACTTCTCATTCAAGTTTATCCAGTTGGAAACGGAAGTAATTGATGTGAACTTGAAAAACATATGATGTGGAGGGGGGGGGGGGGGCAGGGGCAGGGAAGCTTCTTAGCAGCATTGTTGTTCCACTCAGCTTGCACCTCAGCCAGCCACACTGGGCTCGTTAATCAGTAGCTCTATTATCACCTTCCCTTCCTGCATTTACTTCAGGCACAAAAGCCACCAAGAGGGTAGCTGAAATGAGAACAAGGTGTAAATATGCACGTGCTGCCATCTCTTGTTTGCACTGGTACCTGAAAGGAAGCTGCTGTGAAGGGAAAACAAAATATTCAGTTAGGACAGTGATGGTGACTCTGCTTGCCCGAGCATGGCTGTTGTCTGGGGAGGACTGGAATGAGGTACATGTTCCTCCTCTCTAGTTCACAGCCTTCTCTTTTGACAGCCAGAGCTTCATTTTGAAAGGCAGGGGCAGCAGGGAAGACAGATGTGCAAGGGGGCACCTCTGTTTAGGAGTGGTAGCTCTTGAGGGCTGAGATGCACTACTACATGTTGATCCTCAGAACCTGAAGCACGAAACATATCTAAGTAAGGGTATCCAGCCTGTAGCTGCATCATTAACATCTACTACGTTGCAGTCAGATGCTAACAAGAAGTCACAGCACAGGAGTCTTGATATTCCCTGCAGATCTCCCAGGTCAAAACCTGATTCTGAGCCATAGTAGCAAATCTGAGCCAATTTGCTCAAGATGTACAAAAGCCTGAACATGTGGGATAACGTACTGACATTTCCTTCATGCAGTTTTCCGCCATCTTATTAAAAACTGAATTAACCTGCACAATTGCCATTTTTTGTACCAGAAAAACCACCTATATACAGCCCTTATCAATTACATAGTGTTACAGATATGTAACGCAAATTATTAAAAAATATAGTTGGATGCTATTATTTATGTTGTGGCAGAGACCCCAGGTGAGCTCAGAGTCCAAACGTAACTGGTGTTGCACATGTTCTATTGCAATTAAATACTGTAATAGGGAGACCAGCCTAAAGCTAGAGGGAGCCAAATTAGGAAACTGCAAGAAAAATACAAATGAAATGCATCACACATTCATTCAAGTGAGGTTCAGAGGAACTTGGCTGGCTGGTCCTCTGGGCAGTGCTCTCTGTTATCAAGGAACGAGGCAATCTATCCTCACCAGAGAAAGACCCTCTGAAATTGACATTTTCTCCTGACACCATGGCCAGCCACGACTTTTGCTGAGGGGGAGGGAACAAATCCTGGAGCTCTACCACCATCAACTCCAATGAACCCTCACAGGTTTGTCTGAAACTGTATAGAAGAGCTGAGAACTGATCTCAAGCAACCGCTTTCCAACCCAAAGAATGTACAACTTGTCTGCAACAGCAGGGTGACGGGTCAAATGAAGCCATCAGTAGAAACTCTTTGGCAAGGACATTTTCCAGGTAGATTTTTGATTTTGGAAAGGAAAAAAAAAAAAAGAGAGAAAGAAGTGACTAGAAGCTCTCTGTTGCCTGGCCAATGCAGTTACTGGACATCACTTTCTAAAGGCAGCTCATTTAAGAGTCCAAGAAACCAGCCTCTCAGATTGGAAATAATTGCTTTTCCTCCCCAGCTCCAGATTATGGAGTCCTGCATCAAATCAGCTAAATAAAACAGCAGAGTTCAAACTCCATACCCACAGTGCCGATAAAGCTGCAATGTTTTGCCTTGGGATCGAGCTATTCAGGATAGGAAGCTATATCTACAAAAGATGACATTAATTTTGGGAGAAATATATTTGGAACAGTGGAAACATGACACTATAATATCAACCTCTCCTTTTCTTTTAAATTAAAAAAAACAACAAAAACACACAACCCTTTCCTTAGATTCCTCTCCCTGCCAAAAGATGAGACAAGTTGAAGCCAATTTTATAGCATCCCAGTGAATATTTCAAAGATGAGTGTTTCCATAAGCTAATTGGTGCCCCTTATCATGGAATTAAAAGGCAAATGGATTAAAGGCAATTGAGCATCATCACTTTCATTATTACCTTTTCCCCAAAGACATCTCAGACTTCCAACTCTGTTGACACTTAGGCTTGCTTTTAGACAGGTTGCCTGCTGGCCCTGACACATTTTTGTCACAGGAAAAGACCTCAAAGAAAGGTCCAAAGAATGGCAGAGGGCAGAAGGGACAGCTGGAAAGGCAGCACCTGTGATGAACAGGTCCAGAGGTAGTCAGCAATGCAGCATTAAAGCACCCTTGGAGCATGCTTCCACCAGCCTGCACCCAGCCTCCATCCCCTGCCTTCCCCCATCTTTGTAACCCAGAACATGGGTCTATTGAGCCCACAGCCTCGGTCCACTTGTACTCGCCACACACTTCACTGCTGCTTTCTGGCTGGTTCCTTGCTAAATCCCATGCTACGATTGCTGTTAGGTTCCAAGCCAACATACTGGATTCAACAAGGAATTGGTTAGGATTCAACAAGCAGTTTGAAATACCTGAACACTACAAGCATTTAAAAAAAAAAAAACAAAGCACCAACAACCAAAAAAACAAACCTTGAGTGTGCTCACCACTCAGCTGTAAAATGGGAATTAGTAGTTCACAGTTTCCCATCTGTGAGCTGAAAAGCTGCTACTGATGAATGAATTTTTGCAACCCAAAGGAAGAGCAGGGCCCGCTCTGGGAGCATGTCCAGGCCGGGACCCCCCCCACCCGCCAGCACAGCCATAATGGCGATGCACAGGCCCCACCTCGGCACATAGCTGAAAAGGCTTCTCCCTGAGGGAGGTTCAGCCACCCCAGGAGGACAGAGCCAGGACCTACAGGATGAGTGAGAACATGGAGGCCTTGTGGAGCTGCAGGACTGCCAGCTCTAAAAGCCCCCCTGCCCCTCCCCCCGGCCTCCCTTCCCGCCCCCCGGCTGGATCGAGGCCTCGGTGCCACCAGGTGCCGGCAGGCCGCGGGGGGCGGGGTTAAAGCACAAGGCTTTTGTAATTAGAGACAGGTTTGAGTAAAGGGCAGCTACGGAGGAAATTATCAGAACAGATGGGATAATAATTTTTAAACAGTTTTCCTGTTTAAGGAAAGAAGTAAAGCTTTGAGGCGCCGGCGTCAGGAGCTGCCTCAGTGAGGCCCCCTGCCTCCGCGGCTGCCCCGGCCCACCTGCGGGGGGCGGCTGGGCCCTGGGCGGGCTGGGCTGGGCCCTGAGTGACTGGGCCGGGCCGTCACCTCGGGTGGGCCGCGGCTGGGCCCTGAGTGACTCGGGTGGGCGGCTGGGCCCGCGCCTGACCACGTCGGCTGGGCCGGGCCCTGAGTGATTCGGGTGGGCCAGGCCTGGGCACCTCGGGTGGGCCTCGGCTGGGCCTGAGTGACTGCGGTGGGCCGGGCCGAGCCTGAGTGACTGGGGTGGGCCCTCCTGCCTAAAGGAGAGAGGGGAAGGAGTTCTGTGGTGGTGGGTGCTGGGGGGCTGCTAGCCACACCATGGCTGGTAGGTGGGGTGACTCCGGAAGAGTTGGAGTGCTGAGCTGGTATGAAGCAACACTGTAAGCTTAGCAGGGGATGGTCCCAGCAGTTCTTCTGAAGCTTAAAGGTATGTTTTATGCACTATTTTTACTTTGGCATAGTTGGATGGTTTTGTTTTTTGTTTTTTTGTGGTTTTTTTTCTCTGATGCTGGTCCCTGTGGTAGCTGCTTGTAGCATCCGTGTTGTCCTACCTACAGTGCCGATCCTGTTAGCAGGTTCCTCACCTCTTGCTTGAGGTTGTTACACCTCGTGGGGAGGTCTGTTGTCATTTATGTATGCGGTGCGTTTTCTTTGGAAAACCAGTAACTTAATAATGAAAATCATCCGTGTCACCTCAAGCTGTGTAGTCACATCTTCTGGCCTCAGGTGTGTTCATTATGCAGGAGCGAATTCAGAGCAGTGGGGGACTCCCGAGGAGCCTGGTCTGCTCCTGGCCTTGCTGAGCAAGTACCTGCTTACCCAGCCCCGGCCCTGGCCAGCCTCCCTGCTCTGCTGGAAGGCGCTTCTTTTCTCTGCTGCTCTTGAACGGTGTCCAGGGATGCCTCACTCACTAGAGTAGATTACAGGGTTGTTAGTATGCATGCACCGTGGCACCCTCTCCAAACACGCTCCCCAAGCGTTAATAAGCAAAGTAAACAGCACAAGCCTCCGTGTCCAGCTGCTGAAACTCTTAATAACCAAATCCTTTCCGAGTTAATGTTTGCTATCAAAACAATGTGCTGACTGTGGCTCTCATTCTTTCTTTCTCCCCCTGCCCCCCTCCAGTCTCATTGATGAACCGGTGATGCTGTTATTTGCTTACAGCCAATATTCCGGTGCTGTTCACTCATCGTTCATAGTTTTAACTTGATAAATGCTGTATCTTTTTGCTTATAGTGTGAGTCTTGTCTCAGTCAGCAGGGCAAATGCCTGTCTGTTGGGGGCAAAAGTTAATAAAAGAGTTAACGAGGAAGAACAACAGACTTGTGGCATCTCTTGGAGGGGGAGCACAAAGACAGGCCCTCTAATAATCCCCTGGATGCATAATGGGGTCATTGCGGTTTTTCTGAGGACATCTGTTCTGTGCCCTGAATGAGGAGCACAATCGTTCACCATTAAAATTAGTGAGAGGTGAGAGTATTGATGTGGGCTCTAAGTCAATGCTGAGCAAACACAGCACACAGAGCAAATCTTCTCTTAGCTGTGTGAAGTGCTTCCCGGCAGCGCAAGGGAAACAGGACAGAAGTGGCCATGCAGGTATTATTTGGTAATAAACTTTAAGCTGGAGTTGGATGTGAAAAAAACACCTAATGCTGATTTAGCCTTTGTAATTTTCTGTATTGAGATGTTGCTTGCCTTAATTCCAGTTTTGACTGGACAGCTGGAAGAGAAGGGAAGTTCTTCCACTTTAAATGGGAAATAAAGCCAGCAGTGCAGTTTGTCTTACTCCGGTGGTGGAAACTTGGGAGGAGGAAGTTGTGAACATCTGAAAGAATCCCTGATGAACATTTCAGTTTGCATAGAAACATGCAAACAAGGTGGGTTTTGAAGCCATATGGAGAATCCCACTTTGTTCAGGCTGCATCTGAACATCTGCTGGTCACCTCTTAATGGCTAAAACCATAGATTGCCAGCATTATGTTTCTTCTGTGTATTTTGCAATCTTGCTGTTCTCTGTATAAGTGGTGTATTTCTGTTTATATCCAGTGTACCACAGGCACTCCTGGAATACATAGATTTACAAGTATACATGAAAATTTTCAAAAGAGCTGGTGTCACATAGAAATACATTCCCATAAAGATCATAATGGCATCTTCAAAGAAAGCTTGAACACTTAATTCATTTGTGAACAGAAATGAGACTTGGGGGAAGTGTAGCCACTCGTACACCTTTCAGAGGCACTTAAAACAAGGACAGTTATGATTAAGGTGAGTGATGAGGAACAAGGCTCTCATCCTGAGGCGGTCTCTGTTACAAAGCTGACTTGGGCTGTAAGCAAAGTGAGCAATGGCTAGGGCTTGTGGAGTGGTCCCTTGCAGGAGTGGTTTGTCCTTGCCTGGCCCTTAGTCTTTGGGTCAGGAAAACTAAATTTTACTTATGCTACTGATAATCTTTGAGTTAGCTCTGTACGGTCGTTTTACAAGTGTCAGGATTTGTCTGGGTAGGGAACATTGCAGGTACTGCAAGGCAAGGTACTCTAGACTGTATATTTGCAAACAGCTCTATGTGGGCTCTCTTTTGGAGTAGCGGGGAAATAGCTTGGTTAGTTTACCTGTGTAGGCGAGGCCAAAAGTGCACAACTCGCTTCCTGCTGATGGCAGAGAAGTGCTCTGTGTAATTCAGGCTGTAGTATGTTTGACAGCTTGCATACATTGTGAAGCACCTCTCCTAAATTTTCAGGTGACGAGGCTGTGGTGAGCAAAATGGGCTGGCTTCCTTTACAAGGACTGTTTGAACGTTTTGTTAGATGAAGTCTATAGTTGTGACTGAGATGTTTGTAGCTGCACAAACCTGGCAATGCATCTGTAGGCAATGAAAGTGCTAAGTTACAGAAAAGCATCTCTTCTTCCTGGTACATGTTGGTCCTGAGAGAATCCATTCGAGGAAGCTTCGTTAATCAAGAGAACCCCCAACCAGTCTGAAGATACTTTAATGGAATAGTTAGAGCTAATGTAACGAGACATATTTCAACCCAGAAAGTACGAACTAAATCCAGACATGGGAGTTAACTGAGAGTATATGAGGTAGCTTAATTACTTACCTAATTCTGTGCTTTGGATGTACCTGGGGGCTCTCACTGTTTCCCCATAAGCAAAGAGCAGCTTTGAGTCTGTGTAGCATTTACTTCAGGTTGAGTGAAATGAGAATAAATATAGCAACAGAATTAAAAGCTTTACTAGAGAGCAGGTGTGCTGATGTCCTCTTTAACATGCCACGTTAATTTGGCCTGCAGCAATTGCAGCTGCCCTCGCTGAAGTGGGGCAGTCTGTGGGAGGTATTTCCCATTGGTATTTTTTAGTGCTTTGGTTATTTTGATGCAGTTTTCATTTTAAAGGGGTTGCCGAACAGTTGTACTCGGGCTACTTCAAAGCAACACTCAGAAAAGGAAGGTTCTTTCTTCTCATGTCCTAGAGGAGGTGAGGGAGAGGCTGTTTGGGCAGTGATCATGATCTGCAGCTGAATGTCTCCTCATGCAGTCTGCTATTGCCAGCACTGCTGTGATACAGGATGCCTTTTATTCTATGTTGGGAGTCTGTGAGCAAATTAAGCTTAGGAAACCTCAGTCCCCCCCTAACATCTGTTGTGGGGCAGTCCCCTTTATTGACTCGTATGAGGACTTTGTCCAGCACTGTGGTCCCTGGTTCTGATTTACACTTTGAAAATCAGTCGAAAACTGTGTAAGTACTGAAGTGCGGCTTTTGAGGGAAGCCAGACCAGTTGTGCTTGCAGGAAGAAGAGGGTGATGAAGGATACTTTCTTATCTTCTGGTAGGAACCAAAACTACTGGCCAAAATCTTGTTGAAACCTACTAACGGATCGCTTATTTTATTAAGAAACTTTATCAAGGTGTTTTAAGAAACCTTTTACTGTTCCAAGATGAATTATTTAAGCTGGGATCTGGCACTGGGGAGAGGTGTTGGTTGTTTTTTGGCTTTGTTCTTGCTGACCATGTCTGTTATCTAAACTGGTCAGCGAAAGAGGTACCTTTATTTCTGTTGCACGTGATTCCTTGCATTGTAGCTCTTTAGGCTAGAGTTTATTTCCAAAGGGCATTGTTCTGGATAAAGGTGCAGAAGGGCTTTTGTCTCTTCTGTTGTGATGAGTAATTAGAGCAGTAATACACCATGAGAAGGGGTTTCTTGGGAAGTGCAAAGGGTAGGAGGAGCATTTCTGCTTGAGCAGAGAAGAGGAGGGGTATCAGAAAAGGGGTAAGCTTTGTTTACGGGCTCCTGAGCAGAGGTGATGGATATGAGTAGTGAAAAGGTCAGCAATGATAGACTTGTTGAAAGTTGCCCTTGACTGCTTACAGGCATAATTTTAATTTAAATGTAATAAAAAACCTAAAAGGGAAAATTAAGATGCAGAAAGCAGTTTAAAAGCCTGTCTGAAGACCTCTGCAAAATGGTTTTATTCCAAGCAAATACAAGAAAACAGTTTGGGTTTTTTATTGTCAAACAATAATAGTGCCTCCATTTATACAATGCGTTTACAACCAAATCTTTTTCATAGCTTACTTCCAAAACAACACAAAGGTTGATTTATTTTTAAACCCTGTCCTCATAACCCTTTTCTTCCCAGCGGCATAGCGTCTCTTCATCGTGGCAGTGAGCTATCAGAGCTGAGCGCAAGGTTATGTAGCAAATGGGGGGCCTGTTTGGTTGGGTCAAAAGGAAGCAGGGACTCCACTTCTGCTCATCAGCTGGTTTCCCTTTGGGCTGAGCCCAGTGGCAATGCTCTGATGTGAAATCATTTGCTCTGTGGGGCCCAGTGTAACACAAGTTACATTAAGGGTGAGGGAGGCTTGTTCTGCTCAAGGTAAGCTTTATCTCGGGTGGTGTGTTTTTCTTTTTTTTTCTAGGCAGCTCCTTTTCCAGCTGTTTGTCAGTTTTTTCCCAATCCATGTTACGTCCAGATGCTATGTGCTCTTGGCGTTCACAACTCCTGTAGTTATTTCAGCATAGATGGATTGTTAGGAGGTCTCTGGATTCCACTTCACTTGACTTCCCTAGCAGGCCTGGAGATTATCTGCTTGCTGCTGTTGCAGCGGAGACAAAAGCAGAGGTATCTGTTTCCCACAGTAAACCCTCTAAAAATCCCACTGCCCTCCCCAGAGGGTAAAGAATACTTCTGCTGTGACACAAGTCACATAGACACAACCCTATTCAGATCTTAGGATGTGGCAGTATTTTGAAAGGTTAGCTGGCATAATTGTTGGGGGTGGGGAAATATAGGTGTATGAGCTCTCTCAGCTGTGCATGGGTAAATCCTATTGACTTCAGCTGGAGATGTAAGGCCACAGGCTCAGCTGTGCACAGTATAAAGGATTTTGTGTGTAGCTGTGAAATGGCCACTGGTCTAAAGATCTGGATTTTTCTGTCCTCTCCTGTGATGGGAGGTCAGAGCACTGTGAAATAAGGAGGTTTATCTGTTCTGTTTGTTTGGACCGTCTTGGCTTTCTGCTCCGATTTGTAGATGGGAATGAACAAGAAGGTTCTTGATGTGGGGAGGAGCAAGAGAAGCATAAAGGGTACAGGTGGGGGTCGGAGATAAAGTCAGTGTAGTTGCGATGCATCGGGGAGCCTGATCTTCCTTGGCCCTCGCTGTGCTAAGTCTTGTACAGTAGGTGAAGCCTGACTCCTGGGGACTCATCAGATGGCATCAGGGGACGGGACTGGGCCAAGAGGCTTGATAGTATCTGTGTCTTGTAGCTCGGAACATAAGGACAAATAACCTTCCAGTTGTGTGATCACCGTGTAGACAAATCAAGACAAGAAGGGCAAGATGAAGGTTGCCAGCACAATTAGAAACAGAGCAGTTGCGGTATGTCAGACCACGCAAACAAAAAGTTAGTCCTGAACGATTCAGACATGAGAGGCTATAGCAGGTATGCTGCCAGTTGTTCTTGGGTACCTTTTTTAATTCCTTGGGTGTCTGCTGTACGTCTCAGCCAGCCCGAGGGAGCAGCTGGGTGGATGAGCAGTGGTTGAATGCCTAATGTCAGGAAAGCAAATCAATGGCAGAACCTAAAACCAGAACCCCCGAGAAGCCTGACTTCAAGCTTGGTGCTTGAAAGGCAGGAGTTGCCTCTTTCCCTGGGTGAGGAACTTGAAACCTACAGCTAATTAATAACTGCTATAACAATAGTGCTTTAGTCTAAAAATGCTGACAGAGAATTTAATGCACCTTATGGAGGGCAGGGGGTTACAGCTTGCTTAATAAGTTGTAGGATGTCTGTAATCCTTGGACAAAGGGCTCTGTGTAGGTGTAATGTGCAACGACTACTACTAATGAAAGCTGTTCTAGTTTTGTATGGACTGGGGACATGAGGTCCTTCTTAAAAGAGAATCGCTGTGGTGATGCTTTTTTAAAAGGGAGGGACTGGGAACCTGGCTTACGATGTGGTCACGGTCAAGCCAGAAGACTCAAAGACCTCTGCCGCCTCTGGCGTACGTGAGACTTGGGCTTTTGAGCCTCTTTCCCTGCTGCTTGAGAGTGATCAAACTACTATAGCTGTCAGTCTGTGTCTGTTATTTTCAGCCCCTCAGTTAACTGGCAGTTGGTTGATGTGCGTTCGTTACTAAACAGTATGAGCTTAATCTGTGAGAGGGTGGCTTTACTGCACTAGTGCAACATGCTAGCAGCATATGCACGGTTAAACTTCAGCTGATCAAGCGGTGCCTCATCCGTGACTGTCCACGTACAGCTTTGTCATCTGGTGGCCTGATGGCAATGACAGGTTTGAGTTACAGGAGGCCTCCTGTGTCCTGCTGTGACATCAGCAAGGACGTTGTGGAGACCTGAAGCTTCGTAACCTTGTGCTGAGCAAGTGTGAAGGACGTGAGCTGCTGCGGACCTGGCTGGGGAGCTGCCTTCCTCCTTGGGCAGCTACCTCTCCGCGCTGAGGCGCGGTGATTTGGGTCACCAAGAGATGTCTGTTGGTGCTGGCATAAACAACGCAGGGGCTTAGGACCTCTCTGGAGAGGAGCTCTTCTGTAGTGCCATTGATGTTAACGTGTGTGCTGCTCAAGGAGCTCTCGTGCTGCACATCATAAAGGCTGCTTTTTATCCTCTCTGTTCCCTGGCTGGGGGGTATTAAGTCATGTCACTTCACCCCAGCATGGTGGCCTATTTGTCCCAGGCTGCCCTGCTGCCTGGATTTGAAGGAAGCTGGCTCTGAGCATCGTTTGCTTAACTCTGAGTACATCTTCCCCACTGAGCTAGAGCAGAGAGAGATCACACACACCTGAAGCTTTATATCCCTGCTGCCTCCTGCAAGTGACACTTGGCAGCTACTTTGAAAGCTAGAGGGACAGAAAGATTTGGGGGTGGCCGTCTTCCCGAGATCCCTGTCCTCTGCAGGGTTAGTGCTGTGAGCATGGGGTGCCTCTTGGAGCTGCTTGGAGAACAGTGGGAAGTGGCAGAACTTCCCAGAGCTCCTCGCTGGGGCTAGGCAGGAGCACATGGGCCTGGCATGCATGGGTTGTCTCTGTCTGTTGTTGGAGTAATTGCTCATCTGTCTAAAAGCCATTCCAATTCAGATGTTGAAAAGAAGCTGCTGGTGACACTTTCCAGGTTTCAGTCCTCCCTCTCTCACCACCTCCTTGCTGTCCTAATTAAATTTAATATTAAAGTAAAACATTACAGACATTATCATAGAGCTTTAATCTGACCCACAAGCCTCCTTCTAATTTGTGAGCTTATTAGCAAGGCAAAACAAATACAAATGAGTTTATGGAGGCTAGAGTGTTTGAGGATTCAGCATTTTGAGGATGGGGCTATTCTTTAAGTGAGCGCGTGCTCCGCTGAGTGGGCTTGGCAGCGTGATGATGTCTAAAAGTGGCATTTTAACAGCATCGCGCGCAGCAGTGCCAAATGTGGCAGTTGTACTCGTTGGTGCTCTGGGAGTTTGCAATGCCAATCCAAGAGCTGGGATTCCCTGTTATCCTTCCAACATCTGAGCGTTTCTTAATGTATATCTGAATTTGACTTGTGGGTTTTTTGAGCCTTTTAACTCTTTGCATCTCTTCCCTGCAGTTGTGAGGATTTAGTCTGTCCTGCTCAATGAAAGCAGTAATCGTTTGATTAGAGGAACTGAGGCTTCCAATAAAGCAGAAGGAGCACAGTCAGCTGTAGCGATAGTTGTCTTTCTCCCGCACAGGTCTTATATAATCACTCTGCCACCAACTCCTCAAAAAGACCTTTCAAATGGCACTGAGGCTTATCAGAAAAAAAGGACTGCACAACCTGTGAGGTGGGAATTGCTCTGTTTTTGTCAGTGGCGTGGGAGTGAGCTGCTCCCTTCAAAGCAGCCATGGGAGTGAGCTGCTCCCTTCAAAGCAGCCGTCATGCCAAATGCTTTATCAGAATACTGGGTGATCCTTCAGGAGAGCATTTTGCTATGTGCTAACTCTGAGCCTTCTTGACTGTCTCTCAAAGAATTGTAGAGACAAGACTACTGTCACGTTAATTCCAGGTACTGCTGCCCGCCCTTCAAATGCAGGGGGGAAGCTTGGGGGAGTAAAGGAATGAGGACCCTGCCAGGACTCCCTGAAGTCTTGAACAAATGGCCTGTTCTGTGCGGTTTGGTGTTTAATTTTAGAGTGGAGGTGATGGTGCTTTTTCTGTCTCCGAGGGTTAAAGGCTTGAGGTGATTAACGGTTTGAGTACCACAGGATTTACATGATTCAAAGGAAGGCTTAGATGTGCAGATGAAGGCTTGGACCTTGTTTTACCTACTTAACATTTAACTCTTGTGTAAAACCGCTCTGATTATTGGCTGTAAAGGTGCTAATGCTATGAACGACTTGGTACTACTAGGTTTGATTCATGCCATTCTCCCTGACTTGTATATTAGACTGAGAATAACTAAAGGGTGGAAGAATTGCTGTGTATTTTACAGGAGCATGCAGCATTCCTGCAGTCAGAACAGTTAGAAGGACTAAGGAACTGCAAATCACTTCCAGCTTAATTTACAAAATAAGGCCTTGCTGTGTAGGTTGCCCTGGCTTGAGAGCTATTTTAAAACTTGAAGTTTGGAGTAGAAGTTCAGTTGCAGGTGTGTTGAGAGGTTCACTAGGTCTTTGAACAGGCTGGGGACCAGTAGGTCTAACTCTCCGGTTCAGGGGAGGCTAAAATGTTTGGCTCTGAATTTTCATAGGTTTGTCCTGCTGTATCACAGTCCAGAAAAGATGAAATACTGAGGTGTTATATGGAATAGATGTTGTTATTTCGCCTTACGTTGCAGTGGGCATGTACTGGAACTGAGCTACAGTGTTCACAGGGTACTGCAGTAGCTGGTGTGAATCTAAACATCATCCTGTCTTGTAAAGAAAAAATGAGCTCTCCAGGAAAGTGGATTTTTTTTCTTTTTGAAACCTTTAATAACAATTCCTGCTGAAAATAGGGAAAAAAAAAAAACAAACCCAACACCCACCCAAACCACCCCAAAACCAGCAGCAAACCTATTTCTGGGGTGAATATCTGCTTCACCAGCCCCTCTGACTCTGTGAAGACTTGGCCATGCTATCACTCAGGTTCAGGCAAGAGAAGGTAACACTTTTCTAGAAGGCAAAAACTTGAGCAGTAGTTTTGCATTTGCTTGATGAATCTTCTCAGCATATGTTCAATGCTTGGATGAATGAGTTATTTAAGTGTATCTGAAGGTTATGACAGACACCTGTAAACAGACAGATATTGATAAAATGTCATTTGGAACCAGATATCTGCCTTTCTTGCAATCCAATTGCTACTGACGGCGAACAGCCCAGAACTAGCAGCAAAGTGCATTAACCAACCCGTGATGGGCAGGCTGTCCTTAGAGGGAACATGGTGAGGGCCTTATTTACCTCTTGCTTTGATGTAACTCCGGGAGTTAGTGGAGGTATTTGTAATTTACACCAGAGCAAAACGACTGACTCCAGATGTGTATCTATAGGCTTATTATGGACTTACTAATGTACAATATATCAGCTAAATGGTGCTAAGGCTGGTAGCTGAAGGGTCCGGTCTTACCTGCTCCTGCAATCGTCCTTCTGTAAGGCTTGCGCCAACCAAGTCAGTTCACCGTGGAAGAAAATTCCTTGGTTTTTGCTGCACTGTAAGTCATGCAGAGAGAGCAGAAGTGCCTATAGCTGTGTGTTCTTCACTATACACACATGAAAAAAAACCTGTGAGGCTGTGCTCTTGATCAGGGTGCTGCCTTCTTTGAGTGAAGTCAAACATAAACAGATGTGGTCATTAACAACTGAATTCTTTTGCCTACTAGCTCTCCAAGATCTCCTCAAAGCTTGTGGATAGGGTTGTTTTCTGCTGTGGTGTGAATTGCTTGTGGTGACTGTAGTGTTTGGATACACTGGAACTACTAACGTACTTCTTCATAGGAAACAGACGCTGGAAGTTTTGTATTGAAATTTGTATTGAATAATTATCAGGAGCTCACAGTCCTGGGAAAAAGCCCTTTTTATTTTAAAGTACTGGGTAAATGTACTGAAAAGATGCCTGCCTCTGCCAATAGCCAGCATCCAGTGGTGGATGGGGGAGAAAGTACAAAATTTGCTGTGCGGAGCACAGGAGTCCCTGAGTGGCAGCTTTAGTGGAGGGATATTCCCAGAGAGGCATCCCTCTGGTAAATGCTTCTGCCCATCCCTGCTGCTGTGATCAAGGGGAGGGAAGGAGCATGTGAGCTGTCCTGAAGCTGGAGGTGACTGTCCTAGCTGAATGAATCCTGTGTTGGGACTGCAAGAGTTTTGTGTGTGTCTTGAGAATGTGTAGGAGGTGTAGAGTCTAAAATTGCCACTGTCTGAGCTGACTTACACCACACCTATATTTTTCCTGTTCCCCTCCTAGCTTTTTCGAAGAGTATCAGGCTCCATGAGTGGCAATTTCAGTGAAATATCTTTTGGAAGTGATTTCCCCACTCCCCCCCCCCCCCCCCCCCCCCCCCCCCTTTTTACAAGATGCTTCTATCTCAGCGAATGGCTCGACTTCAGCTTACAAAATATGGAAGGGAAAGTACTAAAGTCAAGAAATTCTTCATTTGCACACAATTTAGTCCCAAGTTGATAACTGGCATGCTTCTGAGAGTGAGGCAAAGAATGGATGTAGCAGAGAAGTCATTTAAAAAAGAAAAGCTCACAAAACCGAAATGCTATTTACAGGACTCTGTGCCTGTGGTTAATAAATAGTCATTCATGAAATCACACAATAAAATCTAACTGCATTGTCAGCTCTGTCAGAATGACATTGAAATGTGCAAGTGATGTACAGCAGGTTCAGGTTACACCTTGGGAGTTAACAGTATATTAGGTAAAATTAGGCTTTGGTTTTCCTCTTCTAAACAGAAGGTAAATACAGGCTGGAGCAAAGGAAAGATTGTAGCAGTATTTCTTATCCTGACAAAATCAAGTTAATTAAGACTCTAACTGTTCTGTTCTTTCTGGCAGAAGGATCTAGCCACTTACCGTGATTCGTTTTTACTAGTATAAGCTGTATCTCTGTTAGGCGGGGTTCACTAAGAGGTTGTTTCAGCAAGCCTGTAAACGGAAGACCAAAGCTAGCCCAAACCTGAAATTCAGAAGCGTCCTGACGCTTTATGGCAATTGTGCTGTAGGATACCCGTACGGCTTTGTAGCTCTTGTTTGTCCCTAGCTTTTGTGGGATGATGTAAATGCTACTCAAAGTCAGTGTGAATCGAAGGGGGCTTTGGTGGTTGTAAATGAAGCCAGTGTCACCACTTGGCCCTAAACTGGCAGCGTACCCTTCAATGTTCAACTTGGTAAGTGGGTGCTGGCACAGGGACCTGAGGAGTTCCCACATGCTAAATAAGTGCTCGGGATGCTGCTAGGAAGATGTTTCTTTCAGACTTTCCTGTGTTCACATGTACTAGGTTTTGGCCAAACACCACTTTTAGTAAATGAACACTTTAATCAAATGTAAAATTGAACTGAGTGACTCTAATTGTCTTAGTGTGGGGCATCTTGATCACAAAGGCTTTTCCTCACTTGATGGGGTGGATGACTCTTGCGTTTCTGGCTTTGGTATTCTTGGTTTGCTCAGCCCACTCTATAAAACATTTCTACGCTTTCACTTTGTAAAAGGGTATTACAGTTTGTTCTTGCCATAATGTGTTTATTTTTTGCTTCCTTCTAACAGATGTTAAGCAATTAGAAAACATGGCAGAGCAACGTATTTATACAAATGAAAGGAAGTAAGGAATAAATGCTCTGAATATTATACTTCCTAACAGGATTAATTTGGTAGCGTACAAATGGTGAAGCACAGCCAGAGCAGCAAGTGAGCATTTATCAGTTACTTGTGTAATACGTAAGATATCTTACTGAGGCAGGGTAGTAACGGAACGCACCCACCTCCTGAATCTCAGTTTTAAGCACACACAAGTGAGTGGCAGAACGCATCCACTGGAAGAGGATGAGTGGGTAACAGATTGTATAGAATGGTTAAAAAAAAGCCCACAGAGGTAAAGTGGCAAGACCAGCTGACCTGGTTTTTTCTGAGCTTACCGTTCCATTGCCTACAGTGATGTCACACTGTCTCGTGAAGCTTTTTTGCTCCTCGAGGCTTGTGCTTTACTGTAAAACTAATATCTTACTGATGTGTACGTTAAGAATTATTAGCAGTCTGAGCTAGTTCTTTTTCACGTGTAGCCAAACTTTTCAATTTTTCAATTCCAGGCCCTGGAAGGGAAGTCTTGGAACAGGCGTGGATCCTGTGCTGAGCACAACGGAGGGGTGAGCTGGGGGAGAGAAGCTGAGACAGTCAGCCCTTCAGCCTCCTACTGCTACTAAAGGTGTGATGCAGTCTGTTGCAATCCGTTTACAATGTGTTAGAACGCATGGGTGTTACAGTGAGCTGCTGGAGTAAACCTGTGTATGAGCAATTTTAGCAAGGAAAGAGATCATGGAGTTAAAGAGCTCTGGAGAGAAAGCTAAAGAGCAGAGAGGGCTTGGAAGAGTGCCTGCAGCCTGTATAGGTTTATGTCACTTCGGAGTTGTGTGTTTGCGTTAGTGTTGTGTGCTAGCTGAAGTCTTGGGAAAGACTTTGTGACAAAGGCAATTTCCTGGCTTGGGAAGAGTAACGTAGCGGTTTCTGCCAGAACAAATCCGGGAGTACTGCAGTACGTCTCCCTATCCCTGAGCCGTGCCAGTATCTGTGAAGATGTGCAGAGAACTGGAATGCTTAAGTGCCCATGATTAAAAAACCCTCCTTCCCCTCTTCATTCTTTGGAATCCATGCCAGGTTCTTCATAACCAGTGGCAAGAAAGTTCTAACAGTTTCTCATCAATGCAAGAAGGTGGCATCAAAATCTTTCTTTATGGGCCAGGAGTCTGAAGTGAAGCTGGTAGTAAGCTTTCAACTGAAATTCATCTGCTTCCATTTGAACAAATGAACTAGCGAAAACAAGAGCATTAGGGGTGTATTGAGAGCACTGAATTCTGCATGAAAAGTAGGGCTTGAATTAGAAACCTACTATTTCTATTACAGAAGATGCTATAGGAAATAGGTGGACAAACCACTGAACTATTAATCCCTAACTGAGTTCCCTTTAAGAAAAATACCTAGTCTTGTTTTAATTTTAAAAAGCCCCCAAACCAAGCCAGTGTTCCCCAATTAATTGCAGCCTTTGGTAAAATGCTTGTGGGAGGATGTGTGCCTAGTTTAGTTAACTGTTCCGTAAACAGGCAGATTACAAGACCTGTGGGGGGAAATTGCACAGAGAGGGTAGAAGTTGGTCTGAACAGTCACATGGGCGGTAAAGTCTAATAGCAATGGCAGTGAATGTTTGGAAAGGGATGCTTCGGTGAACAGTTGGTCTCCTTTTTGGTAGTCTCTCTCCTTTTTGTTAAGAAGACATGCCATATAAACATGAATAGCTTCTATGTGCAATAAACTATCTAGTCAATCTCTTCGCCCAAGGCAGGGTCAGCTCTACCTGTGTCAACCATGTATACATCATCTAGGCAGAAGTTTCATGTAACATTGATCCTGCCTTAGGGTAGGAGATGGACTAAGGGACCTTTGTAGTTTTCTTCTAGCCTTACGTTCTGTGTCTGTCTGAATGCTGAAGCAGAGAGCACCGTAGATCATGCCAAAAAGAACAGGAAAGCCCAGTGTGAAACGTTAAAATATATAGAGACTGCTTCCTGCTGCTCGCTTCCTCAGCAGGATACTTCCTTCATCCCAGGAGACAAAATCTGCTCTCAGAGGTGAGAGAGGAGTGGGTGTTCAATAAGACACTTCATTCCTGATGAGCTCTGCTTTTGCAGAAGCATCTGTGAAAGATTAACAGGGCCATGTTTTGAGAGGTGAGTATGAAGAGGAGATTAAATCCACATGCCAGCACATTGGATTTGTTCCTAAGTATGTTTCTCCTAACCTTGGGCTGTGCCTAACCATAGCGTTCTGCCAGATGGATTTACCTGGTGAATAGCATAGACACCCCCCATGCAATTGCTGTTAAATTGATAAATACAGACTTCATGTAGTCTGCTCCCTACCAAGAGATCCTACTAGTACAATGTACTTATCAATGTCTGTCTTTGCAAGACAGTTTTTTTGAGCACAGTATATAAAGCACAGCTGAGAGACTGAAGGAATGTCACGTGGAAACTGGCTTCTGGTTCATCAACATAAATGAGCCATCTCAAACACGTAAGCCTTACTGCTTGTGGCATTCTTAAGGGTACGGGTTCAGAATTTCACGTTTATTTGCTACATGCTAGACATGCCACATGTTAAATCGCAGCACAGTATCTCTTGGTAGCGTTCTTGAGTCTTGTTCCCAGAGGAAAGAAATTCAGTTCATCAGCAGTATTTGGGCATTTTCTGTGGAAGCTTTCCATCCAGATAACGCGCATCAATTGGCAGCTTGCAAAAGCTGGGATGGGTGTGCTTATGCGGAATCACAGGGAAGTCTTGGCGATTGAGAGGAAGTAGGACGGTGGGAGAATAATAAAAAATGAGGTAGTGTTGGATTCTGGTGGGCCTGGGGCTATGCAGAGGGATGCTTCTTGACCTGTTAATTAAGAGGTAGAAACAGCTGAAGAGGCTAAGCAGAAGGCGGCTGTCCCTGCTGAAAGGGTGGATAGTGAGCAGCGACGTTCTTCATGTAAGGTTTCACACGAGCTGTCTGGCCTTGGAGATGCTAGTAATGCATCTCCTAGTTCTTGGGATGGGCTGCATCTTGGTGCAGGGCAGGGGTTTCTGGCCAAGTTCCCCCCTCCTCTAGACACCGCTGCTGACCTGTGACCTGCTGCTGCAGTCCGTAGGCAGCCTGGTACTCTGCTGCTTTAGTAGCATCTGCTAGACTTGGGTGCTGCGGTGAGCCCAGGCTGTGAGGGTGGTGGTGGAGCGCTGACAAGGTGTGCTAGCCAGAGAGCTTTCGCCCTCAAAGACGGGCCTGCCTGTATGAGACATCTGGGTTTTTGATATTCTTTCTTAGCTAATTCATGTGAGCTTTTAAGCTTAGAGACGGTTTCTTATCTTGGAATTATCCCCCCTCCTCTCCCGTAGGCTCTGAACTACGGTAATCTCACACGTTAGCAAAAGAAAAAACTTTTTAGCCTAGAATAATTGTATTCTCTATCAGTGACAGAATCTATTTTGGTTTTTTCTCCTTTTAAACAGAAATTTTATACAGTAGAAAACTTTTTAATTCTCTTCTGCAAGCTACATATAAAATGTAACAGATAGGCAAAAATATATTATTAAAGCTATCTATTTTTCTTGGCATTCCTGTAATTTAATAAACTGCTAGAGCTCTATTTCTGCAGTTTATGACACCACAAGAATAAAACCCCTCCTTTGATTAATAGCTATTCAATCAATCCCCCTTCCTCACATTATCTTAAGTTTAATGGACTTGGGGACCATGCAAGCTAATTTTGTAAAGGTTTCTTTTGCGTAGCTGGACTAAATTACTTGGGTGAAACTGCAGTGGTAGCAGCACAAGCTGTGTGAGGCTTTTGGAAGAAAGCAAGAAGCAAGAGAGAGGCTGTTTTTGTGCCTGCAGATGGAGATGGTTCTGCCTCCAAAATAGTATTGCAGCTCCGGGTATCTGCAGCTCCTACAAACGTCTGTTGCATCCTCCAGTTGATTCTGTCTTTAGCAGAGCAGCAAGGGTAGGATTTTTACCCAGGAGGGAGGTGATCTTCAGCAAACCTTTTTATTAGTCAGTGGGGCGTTCTGCAAATCTGATCAGCAGGGCAATACAAGGGCATGTTTGAAAGGGGAAAAACTGTGTCTGAAGTCAGTGACGGCAATGGCTTCTGGCCGGTAATGAACACAGCCAGGTGTTCTAGAGAATCTGATAATGCTGATGTGGTTTTGCATACTAAAAATCAATGCCAGTTATTGTATGTGTAAACAAATACTTTCATGATACAGAGTTTTTGTAAAGTAATACAAATTGCAAAAACGGTTCACTTCCCCCTTTACAGTGAGGGAAGATGACCTAGGGCAAAAGAGAGGAATTCTATTTTGCTATGATTAAGCAAAATAATAGCAGCAGATAGATAAGAAGTTTGTACAACCCCAGATACAAGGTTTCCATTTTCACTGTCATCCCATCTGTAAGTAATTGGGATCAATAGAAGTTGAACATGAGTCTTCAGATTTTTAAAGGACGTCAGGTAAGCTTAGACTATTTGAAAACACTTTTGAGGAGACTGATGCTAAAGAAAGAGAAGGAGGGGAAACAGCATGCTCAGCTAGGCCCTGGGTTTCTGACTCGTATAGGCATGATCAGTCTTGAAATTATCTTTCTTAGGGCAGCATTTGCCTGTATATGTCAGTTCTTTGAAAAGCTGTATGAAGCTTGTGTTGGGACTTGGTTCAAAAGCAGTAAGGCTGGCTTAGGACATGGGAGCAGCTCCTGGTAATAATCCAGGTAGGAGTTTGGTAAGGAGCGGTGGCAGATCCATGCTCACTGTACTTTCAGGTCTGGTAAAGCTCTGAAGGTCTGCCTGGACCAGAGGTGCGGCTAGGCGGACTCCACCATCACCATGCTGGGCCTGGAGTTTCCATCCTCGCTGTGTTGCAACGTGAGGCTTTCAAAGATAGAACAGCATAGCAGATTATTTTTGACATTCATAACTAGTTTGGGTTGGTTAATTGCCTGAGAAGGGTCCAGTTGAGTAGAGGCCACAACAGGGCTTCTACATCTATTCTGCTCTGAGATTTATTAAAGCCCTGTGTAAATCTGCTGTCTACAACTTTTGTGGATATGTGGAAGAATAGGACCACTAAGAATGTGTCTTGGACTAAATCTGTAAATGGTGAAGAGTCAACGAGAATAAAATTGAACTGACCCTTTTGAAGCGGGGTTGCTCTTCTGAGACTTGTGTTAAACACATGCAAGAAGGGCACCGTAGGTTCATAGCAATGCCGTGTTACGGATGACCTTTACTCCCAACGAGCTCTCTCTGTGGCACTGAATGTTACCTGGAGTAATCTTCCTCTTAAGTGCCGTGTTACGAGACTTGAAGGATCTTGGAACAAATCCCTTGAGCCAAGGCAGTGCAGATGGTTTGCCTGGATTTTGGTTACTCAGCAAGTGAGCTGGATGCAGAAAGGGAGGCACGTTTTCTGTCAGGAGCCAATATGGCTTGTTTAGAGCAAAGGACTAACACTGATCCTTCTGCTCTCTCTTCCCAGAGTTGCTGCTGAGAGCACAGACTCTGCAAGTCAGAAGAGCCTTTATATTTGGGATTCCTGGTTGGCGAGGCTGGGAGCAGCGATGCTCCTCCACTAGGATATAGTAGTGCTGCTTCAGCCTTGTGCATGGAAGCTGGGGGCAGAAAATGCAGCCCCGCTCCCATCATCATCATCACGGACCATTTGATATGTTGGAGTGAGGTAGATATTCAGGTCCCCTGATGATACTCTGGCTGCTGAAGCATCTCATGGTCTGTCACACCCTTAGCCTCATCATCCTTTTCCTGGGAAAAGAGCTATTGCAACCGCTATAATGAGGGAGAAACGGGGCTACCGTGGGCATAATCTTACTTCGGTCATGCTACAACTGCGTCTAAGACAAGGGTCTTGAAATTGGCTTAGCATGCTGGTATCTGAAACGTTCCTAACTTCCCCTTTTCTCAGTCCTTCTCCTTGCTCATATTGACTGTTTGAGCTATAGAGGGCTCTAGAAAATAACCAGCTTTTTCGTTAAGTGGATTTGGTCTATCCTTCAAGCTGACAGGCGATTCTTATTATGTGCTATTACTTAATGAACTCTTTTGTGGCAAATGTAATTCAATACAGATTCTGATTCCCGGTTTGTCATTAGTCCTTTTATAAAGGAAGAAAAAAGGAAAAGGACTTGATTCCTTTATCTCGTTATGCTAATTGCATTAGGAATATGGGAGAAAAACAGCCAGTGGATTTAACTGTAGGAAAATCTAAGCTTCTATTTTACTTAAGAGAAAGGGAATTTACTGGGGCAGAACATACCTGACTTTAGCCAAAGCAAATTCTGATCCAAGTTTAGGGTTTGAAAAACCTAAGTAAATAATTATATTGTTCTGTAAAATTCTTTTTGAAAGGAAGCCTCTAACAGCTATGGTAGAAGATACGTAGTGTTGCAACAGGAACTCGGGACGAACTCAGGACTAAGTTATGGAAGAAATAAGGGTTTGGCTGGAAAGTTGCATATGACATCAAGTAGTAGCGGTATGTCCTGGAAAGGTGTTGCAAAAAGGGTCAAGCTAGAGGGAAAGTATACGTGAATTTTGTGCCCTCTAGATTCTGGTTTGTGTTCCTGAGTATCTGTTTGACTGCCTGTAGCTAGTGTCCTTAAACTGCATGGATGAAATCTTTGAGCTCTTACTTCCCAGAATTCAGCTTTTTTGTTTGCAAAATGGGGATAATTTCCTTTCCGATCTCTTCTAGAGGTTTGGGAGAAGTGTGCTGTGAAAGGCCGGAACAGTGGATTTCCAAGTAGGAGCAAAAAGCTCTTGAAAACTGGAATACTTCTGCAGCTATACATGGGGCCCACAGCCACTTCTTGCGTAATGAGGAAGAAATAAAAATATTGACAAGCATCTTCGTTGAATATCTTTGATTCTGGGCTGAAAACAAGCATTTTGGGTAGAAAAACGATGCAGTCTGCCTTACTGTGCTAGCGTTACTGACAGAGGGATGCAGCTGTGGTTTACACCGCTTGTGCCTTGATGATCTTACAGCCCCCATTCCTGACGGGACTCTGGAGGTAGCTCATTTTTGCATCTTGGCTAATCTTCAGTTCCCTGATTTCTAGACTGAACTGTGGTACAGTAGTGGTATGTCTGGCCCAGATTGCTTATCTCCAACAAATCGAGTGTTGGTGGAAAGATATAGGTGGTCTCTGTACTAGCGTCCCCTTTTCTTCGGGTATGAGATGCATTGGACTGTAAGATCGTTGTTGCTGGTAGTGCTGGGAGTTCGTAAGCAATACACGGGCTTTGGCTTTGATTTCTTCTGTCTGCCTTGGTATTACTTTAACAGTCTTTCAGACTGTGTTATGTTGTCAGCCTGTCACCTTACCCACAAGGCAAGGAGAGTGAAGAACGTTGATGCTTTGTGGAAACACTAGAGGTTCCTAATTGCTTGTCTGGCTTTTCTTAGTTGAAATTTTGGCCTACAGCAGTACGTAGAGAAAACAGGGCTAGTTGGCACATCTTGCCAAGGTATGAATTTCTTATTACAAATTATCCTAGATCACCTCGGCCATCTGGGTAACCCAAAATAGATGTTGATGCAGTGTGGAAAGAGGAACACTGAGGAGCAGACTAGTTATAATGTGCAAAGTGTCACCTGAAGGATCGCTGTAAAATTGCTTAACAACCTTATAGGGAGTAAACGTACCCTGTGAATTCTTTACTAGCTACAGCTAAGTCTATACAACTAGGTTGTATTATTTACATTAAATACAATTAAAGGGAAGGAGGAGCTAATTTTTTAAAAGTGACAGGACTATTGTTATTTACCAGGAGAGGAAAAAAAGCTGGTATTTATGTATCTGGGGCCAAGTCTAAAGCTCGGTGAATGGACGTGTGCTCCATTTTTTGCTTGTATTGTGAGCTGCTATTCAAGCCTGTCCTCTTAGAAAGAGCTTTGCCCACAGAGGTTAAGCGTATTTGGTCCTCTTGGCTCCTCCAGGAATGCGTGGTGCTTTGTATTTCTTAGGACCTATAACTATTTGTGAAATACCCAGGCTTTTGTTAAGCGGTGTAGAGTTAGTTTCAAATCTTGACTTGTATGGGTGCAATATCCTTCTTAAGCAAAGTGTAAATACGTCTCCTTGAATGTAAAAGCAGACTGACTCGCATACTGCTGGGTGTAGGGCTGGATGATTGCAAACTGTCAGATCTTTGTGGCTTGGCACCTTATTCACTGGTTTTAAGGCTGGGAGAGACTTTTGTGATAATTTGTTCTGACGTGTATCATGCAGGCTGTAGAATCCTGTCTAATCACTCTTCTACTTCCAAACCAGCAAAGTGTGGCTGAAATGGAGCAGACAGATGGCCACAGCCATTCTCTAGAGACTCCTTGCTGCTCTCCCTTCGCAGGAAGGGTGCAGGCTCCAGACAAAGCAGAAGCTGTTTTGCAGGGGCAAAGGCTCCTTGTCAAAAGTTAGAGCCTTGAAATTCCTGAGTTAAATAACCAAGGGAATATAGTTAAGCAGGATTCTCCATACAAGCTATATGGCTTGATCTTCTTTACTATTAAGAGTCAAATTAGCATCTGGATTAGCGTTAAGAGTTTGAGGTAATAAGACAGGAACATGTCATGCATGGAGCTGCACCACTCAGCTGTTAATCTCACTTTGAATATACAACTGAAGTTAGTATCTCTGAAATTTGTGGCCAAGACTCTTCTATCAACCATCTTTACTGCACCAACACTCAATTCAAAGCAACTTGGGCGGCATTTGTCGTATATAAACATTTTTTATTATTTGTCTCAGTCTTCCAAAACAAAAAAAGCCCCTTCTTATTCTGTCATCCTAAAAAAAAAAATATTTCAGTTGAATTGTCATGCAGCTGTTTCTTACCCTATAAATCATAGGGGATTATTCTAGATGGGAATGTTCACATCGGGCAAAACATGAAATCTGTATAGGACCATAGAACCTATAATAAATAGACAGTAGGTCTTCCTCTGAATGCTAGGATAGGAAAACTCTGTTCACTTAAAATTTTACATAGCACTTGCTGGAAGGTAGTTGAGGTTAGTTGTCGCAGATCCTCCAGGTACAGAACTAAACCTAAAACAGAAAATGTAAGTTAGTCAAGCTTCAGGAGATTACATCTAACTTCAAATTAATTGTTCTTCCTAATAATGGAGCTCTTGGAAGCATTTATATGCTGGGGTTTTTTTTTGGTTGGTTGGTTGGTTGGTTTTTTTTTTTTTAATGTGTAATCTGGTTTCTGGGAAGGTGATCTAGGGGGGAAGTATGTGCTATTCCTGTCTATCCCATAAGCATTGAACAGAAGATGATATATAGAACTTGAATCTCCAGAGATCGTTTTACCAGATTTTGCCATTATTTTAGCAACCTCGGAATATGTTGATTTGAACTACAGTTTTCGTAAGAAGGTATCAAAATGAATCCTTTAGTTTCATTCTGACAGTGTTAGAATATTTTGGTTTCTAGCCTGTTGAAGCGTTTCCTTTTTAAGTTAAGGGTGTTTATACTTTTGATCCATAATATTGATTGGAAGTTGTAGGTGGCATCTCGTATAGCACAGTGTTTCAGCTTCATTCACCCAAAACTAATTACCTTGGTTTTGTACCAAAATTTTAGAATTTAGACCTTATAGTAAAATCTTGTATTTTGTTCAGATTTGGAATTTGGTGAGAATGTAACTGGGAAAGCCACTGCTGAGTAAGTCTTTAGCCTCACGCAGGTTCACTGTCCTTAACTCTCCTTAAAGTACTGAAAAAACCAGAAAGCAAATCTGCATCGCCATACCCATAGGAAAGAGAAAATGGATTCTGGATCCCATTGCCTGCCATTGGTGGTAGATCCTGGATGTTGCTGGATGTTGCTGGTAAGGTCATCTGCTGGTATGGATAACCAGGTGGATGTAGTTCAACATTGGAGTGTAAGGTGGCTGGAAAACGTGCTGTGGGCTGTATAGAGCTACCTGGGGAGGAAAAAGAAATAACATCGATTTAAAACAAAAAACAAAACAAAAAAGGTGGGACGGGAATACTGACAAGGTCGTAGCCCCATAAATGGAAACTGGAGTTGTTGAAAATGTTTTTTTCAGACACACACAGTGGTCTCTGCCAATTTTGTACAAAACTGGAGTGTAAGCAATCAATGTTTTCAGTTAGAGGCTCAAGGCCATCTCCTGAGCTCTTGGGAGTGCACGGTGCTCCAGCACGCTGTATGAACTTTATACCGGTTCAGCATCTTGTCCCCAAATCTGTTTTTGCAGTGGCACCAATGTCAATCTGGGCACTTGACAAACTGCTCTGACTAATCTATTGTGCTTAGCATCTGTGTTCTGCAAATTAAAGCATATTCATAACCATTTAAACACACCTGTCTTGAATACCATCCAAGGAAAGAGTGTGGAGCTTGCTGATATGGCATCCTTGTGCTCTGGTGATGTGGACCCTGTTAAGCACACGTAAAGCATGATTTTTTTTAAAACAGTCTGAATTGGTCCATTAATTACTTTTGTGTAAGTTTTTTAGGGGTATGTTATGCTCAAAGAAACCAGGTTGAGATAAGTATTTCTTAGCTTTGGGCGAACTTCTCTTTGTCTCCTTAATCTGAGACCTCTGCAATAGGAATCTGCTTTCCACTCTGTAGCTCTGTTCTGCCCGGGGAAAAATTCATGTGTTTTTGCTATGCTAAGTAAGTATCTGTTGTGCTAACTAATCCTTGACATAATGGAAAAAGGGAAAATTCTTGGACTGTAAACTTCCGAGGGAGCTCAGCCCAGCAACCTCGGAGCTCAGCCCAGCAAAACGCCTGTGCTCTGGGTTGTGTGTCTCCACCCTCTTTCTTTTTTTATAGCAGGCTGCTGACAACTTTTGACAGCCTGTAGGATGAACTGAGTCCTGCTATAGAACCATAGCTTTGTTTCTGGTACAGTTTTGTGGATTGCTTTTTTTAGTGGACGCAAAGGAAACTAGGGGAGCATAGCCCATAGAAAACCATGGCTACGTGGCTTTCCCAGTATTCATTCTTTTATTTCTTTCAACTGGAGTATTGGGCTTCTTCCTGATCTTAGTTGGCTTTTTTACTTTGCTGTGCGGTCCTGTTTCACTAGACTAAGAAAGTAGTATCCCAGTCTGTAAACAGGGAGTGACATTAAGCATTTGTCCTAAGTTATTATGTCAAAATATTTGTAAATACAAGATAAAGTATTTGTAAGTACAAGATAAAAATGGAAACTAATGAAGCCTGAGAGAGATCAGCATTCAGTATCTGTGTCAATAATACACCATCCTTTGATACCATCACAGCCATCTCAGAGGACTACACTACGTGTCCTGTTAAAGCTTTGTTTGTGACCCCAAAGCCACTTAGTGTAACTTACTGTAGTAGAATAGCAATCTGGTTTCTTGCTCTACCCTACAAATCAGAAAGCAGCTGTCAAAATAGGAGCAGGTGGTGCCCTGTGTCTGTCAATATAGACCTGGGGGTGTTCTACTATCTTCTCACAAAATGAGGGTCCATTTTATGTTACCTGAAACTGTGGAAAAAAGTTTGAGTGGTTGGTAAAGATGGAAAATGGAGGGAAGCTCAGGCTCTGCTGCGCCAGCTGATGTGATGCTGTGGTCAGTGAAGTAGTAGAAAAGCCTGAAGTACTTGCATTGCGTTCAGCATTTTTTTTTTTTTTTTTTATCCAGTGCTGTAGTAGTTACTGCAAAACAAAACAAGGTTAAAGATATTAAGAAACACGCATTCTGTAGAACATTTGCAATTAAGAGGATGTGATTTGCCTGTAAAGCAAAATCTGTTTAAGATACCGGTTACTTTTGCAGGCTGTAGTTCTGTACCGCAGCAACCCAAACTCAACAATTAGCAGTTCAAATTCACTTGTAGGGCCGTTAAACTCTTGACCCACAGGGCCTGGAATAAAGCTAATTACCTGAGCCGTAAGAATGAATGAAACTGTAAGACCAGAACAAGAACCTTTGCCCCTAGTTCAAAACTCTGAGATAACAATCAGCTTATTCTCTGTTGTAGTATCCTTATCTTAAGTCTCCAGACAGATAAATCTAATCTATAAATTTAAACAGGAGATCTGAATATACCATTGCTTTTGTCTGTTCTAAGATATCCTTCAAGGAACGTAGTTACGAATACTCTGTGAAAATCAGGTTCTTTTTAAATGTCTCACAAACAGAACCCAAAAATCATGATGCTACAAAAAAACACACCACCCTGCCAAAACCCCCAACTACTCAAAACCTAAAGAACCCCCAAAACCCCAACAACGCAACCCCCCCACACCCCAAACCCAAAACCCCAGCTCCTAGAAAATACTGACCAAACAGAAATGGTCATGACCTTCCTATATGTACTTGTATTCCCGCATGTGAGAAGGACATTGGGTAGGTGCTAGTTAGAGGGGAGATACCAACATCCTAGTGTAACACGGGAATTCTTGAATGGAGAGGATTAGTTCGGTCTCTTACACAGGGCTTGGAAAGGACATCACCATCGAGCAAACGATGCAGTGATGCCGGACCAGCTCCTGCCACGTGCTTTTCAACAGCTTTGAGTTTACGCTTGGGTTTTCCCGTGGCTCCCAGCTGATGTTCAAGGACCATGCCCAGCTCCATACCTGGATTCTTTGTGACTGCATCAGAATCTGTTTTGGAGCAAATCTCAGCAGATGGTAGGAGCTGCTGCTTCTGTCCTGGAGCTTGACTTTGTGCTGCTGTTGTTAATGACACAGTTGTACTACTGTTGGCAGAGCTGGACGTGCTGTTCTGTATCAACTGCTTCGCTTCCTTTGTTTCCTCAGCTGTTACCTGATTGTCTGCACCTTTGGCAGAGTCTGTGTGTTTCAGTAGAAATGGCAACTCCAGCTTGCTGCCCTCCACGCTGTGAGCGCCTGTCACGCTGCCACCCTCCAGCCCCTTGGAATTCTTCTGGGAATTTACTGAACGCAGAAGGCTGGGGATCATGGGTTTAGCAGAAAGCTGAGCATTGCAGAGAGCTCTTAATTTCATCTCCCTTTCTCTGTTTCCAATCGTTGCTTTGCGTATACTTTTGAGTCCCTCTGGTTCATCTGGCAAGTAGTTGCTGTAAGAAGATAGAAGATGGCTGCTGTTAAAAGAGGTTTGATTTAAGATTGAGCTCTGCTGCTCTTGACTCCTCCTAAACCCCGCATTCCTATCTCATTAGTGTTCTATGTAAAACTCAAGTATTCCTTCTTAACCAGAATAAAATTTCCTAATTTCAGCTTTGATACTGTTCTTTTCCAAGAACCACATAAAGGGGGGAGGGGAAATATCTTAACTTAGTTAATGCGTTTATCCAAGAATGACTAAAGCAAAGCTGGATGATAGCATTATAGGTGTGCAAAGAATCATTATAGAATATATGCTTAAAAATATTTGTGGGTCAGAATATATTTTGATTGTAAACAAAAATCTAAGGGTTTTTTGTGTCAAACAAGGTGATTCTTTGCAGGCACTGGGTGTGAATGAAGTAAACAAGCTTCGAGGTGGGTTACACTTGCCACAAGGCAGAACTAAAAGGCTTCCTCTGCCATTGCATTAGAGCAGCTGGTAATAACTAAGTTCCCTCACAACAGTTTGTGGAGAAGCCTTACCTGCACAGTTAAGCCCTGTGGTGGTTTTCATGTTGTTTGTCAAACACTGTAAAATTAACCCAACGATTCTGGATGTGGAAAACAGTTTTCTGGTTTGTGCCTTGTATCCCAGTGTCCCTAATGGGAGAGACCTTGTTTGTTCTCCAGGTTCCAGCTATTTTCAACCTTCAAGACTCAGTGGAGCCTTAAATCTTTGCAGGGTGAGGGCCTGAGTTTCCTTGGACTGACTGGTCATTACGATTCCCTTATCCCCTGTAAGGCTTTAACAGAGCTGGGTGTTGTATTTGTAACTCGTCAACCATTTTTGATACAGGGAGATAAGACTGTCAGATGGTGTAATTGTAGGGTGCATCACAAGGCACCTCTGTAGCCCCCCAAGGTCCTCTGGGACCTTACTGTGGGGCTGCTGTCAGAGCTGAACAATTTTGTCTTCTTTTAAGGCACACCTAAGTACCTGTAATGGTTACCTGCCCAAAATACTGATCAGTGCCGATTGTGGTCACCTACTCAAAACTCTGCTTTAAATTCCAGTTTGCCCTTTCACATCCAGCTATGTTCAATAACTTTATTATCACTTTACGCCTCTTAGTTTGAGAAAAGACTGATGCTTTGTGCAGACACTATATAGATACATAGATGGTTCACAAACAGCTAAAATTAGGAAATTCTAAATTGTAAATGTATCTAATTATCTCTAATCATAGGATTACTATAATTAGTATGGTGCTGCTTCCCTCCTATTTTTAAAGAACATAGATACTCTCTTTACCAAAAACCTCAACAGATTTATACTGTAGATATGAAAACAGAAAATCGTTAGGCTATTTCTGACTACAGCTTATTTCACACAAGTTTTTGCCTCCTCTTTCAGTGGGATTCCTGTCTCTGATGGCTTCACAGGCTGCAGCCTTGATTCTGCAGCTTCTCACTCAAATCTTGTACTGCTCAAATCTCGCGGGTTTTTTTGGCTCCACTCTTGCTGCCTTGCAGAACCTGTTGATATTTGTGCTCTGACTGTAGTTAGAGAGACTTAAAGTTGAGGTGGCTACTATGCTCCTTGTCTCTCTCTTGGACTTACATGTTAGGTTATTGGAGCCCCTGTATTTGAATGTGTTTGAAGATGCTGCATGTCGTGTTGCTAGCTCTGATGCTTGCCTATGAAGCTTTGTCCTCTTCTCCTGGAAGATTGTAAGCTCCTTATGTGGTAAATAGTGACCCCTCAACAAACGAGGTTCCTCATGTCACCACCTGCTCTGGGTGTTCTTAATAACTTGCTCTTCTGTATCCAGATGCTCCAGAATGAAACCAGGAAGGTGAAACTTGTTGTTTGTTCAAAAGATTCCAGATACATTTTCAAATGAGCATAATAGCAATTTGCATAAGTCAATATTTTAAAATAATTAAGGATTGCTAAACTGAGCAAGGTCATGTGGTATCATTTTGGCCACTGATGCTATGGCAGCTGGTGAATTGGGTAACACCTTTTATTGACAGTTGGTATATACGGAAAGGCTTTTCTCAATCGGTCTTTCTGTAAGTCTTTCAGGACTATTACTAGAGGTAGCCGAGGTAGGGTATGGAAGCTTCTACCTCAAAGGTAAAACCCAGACCTGGGGCTGTCTCACCTGAACTGCTTCCATTTTAAAGCAGTTCATTGAGTTCTGTACAGTAATTTGGTTTTAGCACTTCAGTTTGGCTGTTGTTGGAAGGTTCAATGACTCTGATCCCAGTTGCTCAAAGACCCTAATGTCCTCTGCTGTACGAGTGTGTGTGCAGAGAGTACTTCTGTCCTGAAGAGCCTGCTAGCTAATTACAGCAAAACGTTGCTGAGAAATGGCCAGATGAATTGCCAGAGGTAACTCAGCTCAGTAGATCAGCAGATGAACAAGGAGTAGAGGATCGTTACTTTGAACCCAGAGATAGTCCTTTAACCACTGGACTTTGCAGCCTTTTTAATTTCGTCTCAACTGAAGTTGCTGAGCTTGTCTCAGGTCCTTGTAGTTGCGTCTTGGCTGCTGCCTTCATTCCGGGGGTCCTAAAGTTCACACCCTCCCGCTAAAGCAGCAAAAAGGAAACTATTTTCATCTGCTGGCTCTGCCCAGTTGCACTGGCTTCAGGGTAATTGCAGGTTGAGTGGGCTAGAAATCATGTCCGTTAGGCTGGCCTTGCTGCAGTAGACTTACTGCTGAAGACCAGATCTATATTCCTGTAAGAGTAAAATACGTTGCTGAAGAATGTAGTTAAGATTGTTAGTAGTTCATAGTTCCTCAGTGGTGTGTGTAGTGCCTTTTTTCCTAAGACTTCTTAGCAGCTGGCAGGACCAAAATATGTGGTTAACTGAGCATGTGCTAATTGTAAAGATATCTCGGCTGTATAATTTCATCTACTGCTATAGGCAACTCCTTGGGCTTCACTGGTTATTCTTGATTCAGCTGGTTTTCCTCTCTTACGATTTTAGCTTCTTTAAGACATGGAGGAAAAAGGAAAGGAGCCAGGAGTCCAAGATGTAATTCCTAGGTTTCTACCTGACGTAGTGTTAGGTAATTCCCCTTCTGTGCCTTGGTGTCTTCGTCTGTAAAATCATCAGTTTCCTCAAGTGTGAGGTTATTTTTTCAAAAAGCTGGAATAACTGTTGACGCTTTTGTGTACCAAGCAAGACGGGCCAGGTTCGCATGGTGTTTTGTTTGGACTTTAAGAGCTGGACATGTACTAATGCTTGCTGATTGTTTGCTGGATTTATGAATTTTACTTTTTCTCTTTTGGGAGCATAGAGTAAATATTATCCTATTAATCTGAAGAGCCTGCTTCCTTCTCTGACTGTTATTTGTCCTGTGAAACATGACTTGGCATAAATTTTTCTGTGCGAAATCCAGCCTTTCTTTGTAAAGATCAGCTGTTTACAGTAGCTTCCTTACAACACTTTAATTTTCGATTTTGCTCTTTTTGAATGCTGCTTTCACTTCCCTGTAAATATTTTGATGTGTGTACGGTTGTTTTTTCTTTAAAATGTTGTGGGGAAGCAAATGCAGCAGCCACTTAGGGTGCTTCAGAATTTGAAGTAGTCGGACTTCATGGGCAAAGAAATTTTCTTTGGGGAAAAAAAAAAAATATCGTGGAAAAAGTGGGAATAATTTGCCTCATTGGGAGGCTGTCAGACAGCAGTTGGTGTACCCTGCGCCCCGGGCTTTCAATTCGACGGGTTACAGGAGTGTAGTTTGGGAAGGTGTGAAAAGGGAAGCAGCAGCCGCCTTTGCTAGAGCTTGGGCGATGCTTGAAGGTCCCTTACCTGCTCAGGGAGTCGATGCGGTGTTTTTGAAAGGTCGCAGACAGCTCGGAGCAGAGGATGTGCTGCAGCGGCGGCACCAGCACCGGCGCGTGCAGCCTGTCAGCGAGCAGTTGAACCCGTTTCCAGATCTCGTGGCAGGCCTCGTCCAGGCTGTCCGGGGGAGTGTCCTCATGGATCCAGGTGTGCCTAGGGACAGGTCCCAGGGGGAGCTGACCCTCAGATATGATGACTGGAGTTGGAGCCATGTTCGTACCGGGGAGCATCTTGCGGGCTCTGGGTGCTCACCCATGGTCTGTCTCCCTGGAGGAGGCGGTTTGTGTTGGTAACGAAGAGCCATGGCAACCGCGGGGCCTGGCAGCAGGGCAGGGTGACAGGTGGCAACGGCCACTGGGCTCCCAGCAGCAGGCATGGAAACGGCAGCGGTGCGGCCTTCCACACGGTTGGGAGCCTTCCCCCGCGTCAATCTCTAAAGAACTCGGGTCATCTTCAGGCAGCTGTCCCTGCCTCCCCGTGGCTGGGCTCTGTGCCGCTTCCCGGGTGTCTGCCGGTGGCCGAGCCCTGTGGAGTGCACCCAGCACTGTCCCTCTGGGCCTTCTGCCTCCTCCTGCCCTCGGTCCCTCGTCTTTCAGTGACACCAGATGAGGGGCAGGGGCTTTGTGTGCGGGAGGTAGTACAGGCAGGAGGGGTGGCCCTGCCCATTTACTCTTGCTTTTCCACAGCCCCAAAAGGAGGAGCTACATCCCTGTCCGAGGCCCATCTAGCGACACGTTCCATGTCTGCTCGAGCGATTTGTGGCCCTGAAACTCTTCACGGCCCACTCCAGATCCGCCATCGCTCGCGGCGAGCGGCACAAAGCCTGCTTAGCTGGGCCCGCAGCGCTGCTGCTGCTGCAGTGTTTCTAGTCATGAGCGTTTCCATGCTTCCAGAAGCACGGTGGCACTTCTGCCCCACTGTCATGGAGGGCAAAAATACGTCTTGCCACCTTGTAAGCCCTTCCACTGCCGTGGAAAAAGAGCTCGTTTTCAGTTTTGGAGCTTGCATATTTTTTCAGCGTCAGGGCTATAGAATTTTGCTCTGTGTACTGTTTCTTTTCAGCATCCTCTGAGGCATTTTGGGTGCTGGGCTATAAAACTCGATTCAGGTATGAAAATACAAGACATGTTAAATATAAGGGAGGTGCAAACCTTCAGATATAACAGCTGTGTATTGAATTCTTTGCTACCAAAATCATTACTCTGTACACTAAGATCTTGGCTCTGTACTGATCTCCTTTCAGATAATCCAGAGCTGGACTCTCCTGTCATGTAAGTGAAATAGTGACTGCAGTTTCTTGCTGATAGAGGTAGTATTCATAGCTACCTCTCTCTCGACTCATGGTTATGCCTGGGTAAATGCTCTTTCCCCCCCCAATAGTGATAATACATGATTAAGAGAATAAACCAAATAAATTGTGGGGCATTCAGTAGGACGTTTTGGGGTTTTTTTCCCCCATACCAAAGTACTAATTGTGGTACTTAGAATTTTAGGGAATGCGATGATGCTCCCCAGTGTGAATACCTTCTACGGTTCCTCCTATCACCAGAGTGGTTGTATTTGCGAGCAGCCAGGGTACTGTCCGCATTCTTTGGAGCGTGATGCATGTAGGAGAGAGGAGGGAGAGAGAAAGAGCCCCGTGGATGTGGCTTTGTGTCAAAACTTGAGGGAAAACCAGGTTTTGGCACTCTGTTTAGTAAGTCCTTGATTTTTGTCCGAGTCTGTTTCCCTTCCTCCAGGAAGGTACTGTGAGGACTTGGTTCAGACCTGTGAATTGCTCTGGGCTCCGTGGATTAAACTGAAATTCGGGGATGCTGCAATCGCTGTTGTTTTGTTTTGTTTTGGAGGAATCGCAAAACAGATCAGACTCTTCTGGCATGGAGGGTGAGGTGCTGTGTGATAAATGGAGTATCAAAATGTTGGCTAAGTGTCTGCAGAGAGGTGGAAGGCCGTGAAGTCTGAAGGCAGCGGACTCCTTTCAGCGCGGGCTCTGACTGCGGGTGGCATTGCAGAGCAGAATTTGTCTCCTGGTGGGTGCCTGCGCTGAAGACAAGATTTCTCTTGTAGTAGAGAGGTAGTTTTGCAAGGTGAAAAGCAAAGTGAGCGGTAGGGGTTAGAAATGGCCTGTTGACCAGAACCTGCGCGCGCTTCCCCGTTGGAGATGGGTTGTAATCGAAGCAGCGGGCGATTGGAGTGATGGTTTCTGCTGTAGTCATCGGTCTTGTCCATTTAACAAACAAATGCAGTATTTTTTGGAGGGAGTTAGACCCTGAAACTTAGTGGTTTTGAGAAGGAAACTTACTTGGGAGGAAACCCTTGATTTGAAATAGATATGATTTTGTTAACCAGGAATAAAGTGGGTTTGTATCTCCTCAATGACTTTACGATGCCTGTGGATTGTTCTTGATGCAGGGCTAGCTGACTTTGGCTCTGCCGATACTGTGCGGGTGTGCAGCAACCAAGTCGCATCTTCAGCTGAATGCAAATTCAGGGGGATGGGGGGGGATGCTTGGAGGCGAATAGCTGTATAAGGGAAAGCCAATGGATGGAGCCGTGAAGTGTGGTACCCTGTTCTCCGATCCTTTTATATTTGGATCTGTGCCTTTGAACAATAAGGTCTCTTTGAATAGGATACTGCAGTTTAAACGGACATGAAGCAACTCTGTCATGTAACAGCCCTGGTCGCCTTGGCTCTTGGCATCGGTGCACGATGTAGGCACTGGAAGGATTGAAATGCAGAGGGGACACAGGGAAAGTGAGTGAGAAAGGAGATTGATTTGGGGGTGGAGGGGCAGATTTGCAAGCCCTCGATATAATTTGGTTTTGAGCTGTCAGATAAGCTCATTGAAGGCAACCGGAACAAGACTGAAGAAGGGGGTTTTGCAGCAAATGCCAAACACTCGGGCAGGGGGATGGGCGGCGAGTGGAGGCGCCGCCTTGGCTAGTGCACGGCTGGGCGAGCCGGGCTGCTGGAGCGGCCCCGCCCCGCCCGGGCTGCCCCGCCCGCCCGGGGAGCGAAGGGGGGTGGGGGCAGGGCTGGAGGGGGGCGCTCGGGCTGCTGGGCACCCCCAGCTCCGCGGGCAGGACGGGCGGGTCGGGGCGAGGGGCTGCTCTTTGGCTGTCAAAAGGGAAACGGCGAAGCAGGTTCTGGCCGAGAAGGGCGGGGGGGGATATTCGAGTTTTTTTGTGTTGTTTTTGTTTTGTTTTTTTTTTTAAAGCTTTGCTGTCATGTTGGAGTTAATTTTGTTGTCCGTAAGATATGAGCATCATTACCAAGAGAATTAAGTTCCTGAATGTGGCTTTAGCGGGCTGCATTTTTTTCCCCCATCTTGCACGCAGCTGCAGGGACAAATGTACTAATAGATGTTTTTGGGTTTTGTTTTTTTGTTGTTTTTTTTTTTTTAAAAAAAGGGGGCGGTGGGGGTTGGGGGCGTGGAGAAATACTGCGCTCGCCAGCCCTGCGAAGGGGTAGCAACACTACAGCCAAGCGTGCCTGGTGGCTTGGAGGGGGCACAGCCGTCCCCACCTTCAGCCGAACCTGCCCCACCAGTCTCGGGGTATCACTCTTGCTGGGGATCCGACAAGGCACAGGCTGGGGAAGGGGAGGGTGGCTCTTTCGTGATCTTTCTTGGATTTGTAACCATTTCCTTCATCACAAAAATTGTGTCAATATCATCAAGTTGTTTACGGGGGGGGGGCACTCCGGGAGGCTGCATTGCTCTGGCAGATGTCTTAATAGCAGAGATGCTACCGGTGTGTGTACGTATGCATACTGTGCTGTGGTCCACGCACAACAGGGGGCTGTGGGACTTGGATTCCTGTACGAGAAACGTGTAGTGTGCATTAAAAAGAAATACAATGCTAAAGCACAATTTGTGGTTTGTAGGTTCTGGTGGGGCGGGTGCTGCTGGGAGGATTGTGCTCGGTTTGGGGAAGCAAAACTGAGGCAGATCTATTCGGTGGCTGCACAGCAGCCCCTTACCACGCTGCCTGTACCCTCTCCCCTCCGCAGCGTTTAGTGAAGAGGAGGACAAAGATATGGGAGCAATTAATCAACTGGCTAATAAAAAAGTATAAATCCCTGAGGACTGCGTGCTGCTAATGCCGAGGAGCTGGCTCTGAGACAGCCACCGGGAGGGACGAGCCAGCCCTCCTCTCCTTTCCTTGCCTCTCCTCTCCCCGAGCTGCTGCCACACTTGGTTCATTCCAGCTGCAGAAGCTCAGAGCCTTCCATGCGGTGGGATTTTTTTCTGGGCTGAAAAAATAAAATAAAATAGAAATAATCTCAAGCCTGACCTGCTTTTTTCCCTCCTTTCCTTTCTCCTCTTCATCCAGCCAAGCTAAGGACTATCCCAATTGCTAAGGGGAAAAAGGGGGCAAAACCCACCAACAACAACCAACCCCCAGCACGCCCATTCCTGCTGCCCTTTGACATGCAACCTTCCTTGAGATGGGACAAGTCGGGATGCAGCTGCGGCTTTGGAAGGAACTGGGGAAAATGGGGGATCTTTGCTCTCATGAAGGTGGAAGTGAGCTCCTGGAGCCAGGTGCTGCTGCTCTCCGTGGGGCTGCTGGCTGTCTCGGTGACTGGTAAGTGTAATGGAGAAAGCTGGCAACTTGAGGATGATTTTTTGATCTACTCCTTAGATCAAAGGACCCAGTGTTAATCTCCTCGGGGTGGTGTGGTGTGTGTGTGTGGGGGATATGACACTCTGTGTGTGTGCATGCACTTGTATGTCAGCACATGCTTCCCTGTAGTGTTCAATAAGGAGTATATTTTCTTCAGACTTTTGTAGCTTCGTACAAGATAGTTTTCCTCTGTATCCTCTGGGAGTAGCAATATTAAGCAATGGGGTGATAAAAGGTGGCTTTATTTGATCTCATTCCCCTTCTCTCGTGGGTCAAATCATTTGGGCACAGTTGCTGTATAATATGCAAGATCACTCTGAAAAATGCCATCATGGTTTCCCCTTCTATCTTTGCCTTGCATCTTAACTCAATATTTCAGTACCCCAGTATCTGCCCATAGCTGATGAAATAGATGTAGGGTGCCTTGCGTGAAGATGGAAGCACTTTTCTCTTATTTCTCCTACCTTTCAAGTTGATTATCTCTTCATATGAGCTCTTCGGCCTCAGCATCATGTTTTTTTGTGAAATACGTGCTTATTGACTTGAAAGATAGCAAAAGATAACTAGAATTTGGGGGGAGTTTGCCTATGTCTCCTCCCTAGTTTCCACAACTGCCCTTGTAGCAAAATCATATCTATGGACTGAAGTTTATTTCTGGTGTAAACAGCAAATATTTAGGGACTGTCCTTACGTGTGTAGCTTGACTTGAAAATAAAAACAGCGTGACTTTGAGCATATATCATTCCAGCAAGTTGAGTAAATCCAAATGTGAACTGATACAGTTTTTCTTACATCATTACAGTACCCTTTTAAGCTGGCTGAGTCTTTTTTTTGGTCCAGAGCATCATTTCAGCCTTACAGGGATTAAAATCAAAGGACAACTGTCTTAGTAACACCAGTGAGTTCTACCTTGCAGACAAAACTGGCTTTTAAGTGTCTGCAGCATGAATGAGCTGGAAGTATTCTCAGAATATGCTCTGCTTGGTTTATTGATGATTAATGAGAACATTCATAGTACCAGTTATTCTGCCAATATAGTTTTGTGGGTTTTTTTTTTTAAAAGCTCATATCTTAGTGTAACTCCTTGTTTTGTTAATAAATAAAGAGAGAAAGAGAGAAAAACTAACAGAACCACTGAGGAAAAAAAATTCTGAACCAAACAAGCTTGTGGAAATGCTAGCAGAGAGTTAGCTGCCTCCTCGCGTGTGCCTTTCATCCATGCTTATTGAAAATGGGGGAAAAGATCTGCACAGTTCTCCCTGCTGAAAATAGAAGGGATGAGATGTGTGGAAGGGGCCGTGGCAGCAGCAGCCTGTGGTACAGCCACAGGGGATGAGCGAGGCGGAGGCGTACTGGGGCACTGGGAGGAGGAGGAGGCTGGGACAGCAGTGAGGTGGCAGAGAAAGCCCTCCTGGAGTCAGGGCTACCACTGAATCTTGCAGACAATGATATGTGACGAACAAAGACCTGTCAGCTTCAGTTTTACTGCAGATAAGTCCGTGTGCCTAGGGCATCTGCAGGTCGCTTTTTTCCAGCTTTGTAAAGTAGTATTTGAAATGCATAGTGGTTCTTTCGGGATTTGGCCCGTGATTTGGAGCAGACGTTAAACTTCTTCAGGATGAAAGATGATTTCTAAAACTAAGATATTAATAGGAGTGACAAGATGTTTTATTCCCTGTTAGACTACTTTACCCCACACCCACCAGCAACTGCGTCTTTAAAGAAAAATTCTGCTACCTGTAACGAGGTCCGAGATGAGATGGATTGCTGTGGTAAATTCCCTCATCTCTTACATTTGTTCTCTTAGTCTTGATCTACGTTCCATGAGGCAGCCTTGAGGAGGACACTTGTGAGCGACCACTAACTTTGCATGTGGCTGTTTCTAGTTTCCCCTAAGACATTTAATTTTTAAACATACATACATACGTATTTCTGATGGTGTTCTGCCTGCAGCAACTGGAGTACGATGCTTACACATCCTTTTCATCAACATTGAGGAAGTTGCAAGTAGTAATTCTCACTCATAGTCTTTCCTCTGAAAAATAGCTGAGCATACAGCTGGCTTTTCACTGAAGCCAGTGAGTTTCCTCATTTCTGCGTGCACAAGCCAGTCATCTAGCTGAATAAGGCATATAAAACTTGATTGAAAGGCAATTGGGAGTTACTGGGCTCTTTCTGTTGACCCCGGTTGAAAGTGGATTAGCTGAATACTTCATGAATGCACCTTTCACATGACTTCAGGTTGACTTGCTGCCTTGTTAGCTGGGTGCGCAGTGTGCAAGGGGCTCACTGGCTCCTTCGGAAGACCCCTCCGCTCCCACTCAGAGCTGCTGTTTTCTCAATGAGTCCCTTACACCTGACTTGGCTCGACTGTTGTCCTGGGATAGTGCAGTGGTGTCAGACTAGTACTTAACAGAATGATGTCATTTAAACTGTATATAGTGATGAGTGTGGTTCATTTGATGGGAAATTTTCTTTAATAGGTGCCTTTAAATTACATGCAGGAAAAAAATCACTGAAGTATGGTGTAGTGTAATTTAATGCTGGGTTAAACGATGCAATCCAGTGCATTTTCATTAGATGTTCTGAGACTCTTCTCTAGCATTTATGCTTTAAAGGCTGTTGGATTGCCAGCTGCAATAACTATTTTGATTGCAGCCTGAGCTGATGGTGGGCATCCTACCAGAAAAATAATGTGCTGTGTTTTAATTATGGCACCTGCACTCCAAAACAGGAGCCTGCGTCACAGTTTATGATACAGTTGTACTTGAGGCAGTGGAACAGTATAATATGCAACAGAAGGAGGTGAGAGCATTTGCAACAGGACTAAGAGGTGGGCTGTCCTGTCTGACTGTTCCTTTCCTAGGGCAAGAGAAGTGTTCAGTTGTGGGTTGAGCCTGCTGAGCCCAGCAGTCAGTGGGTCTCTGGTGCTCAGTGGGATAATTTGCCACTGGGGAAGGACTTTGTGGCATTAGGGACAGTGGTGGTAGGTCACAGAGGCAAGCCAGCTGGGCTCGGTGAGGAGTGGAGAGCAGCACACCTAGAACCCAGTGCATGATCCTTGAGCCTCAGCACCTGCTGGTGTGCTGGGAGGCACTGGTGCTGGTGGCACTACGGAGAACCTGTGAAGGGATGGTGGTTACAACAGCAGCTATTTTTTACTGACACTGGTCCTAGCAAAGCTGTTCTGCAAACGTGGAGCCATGCACCAGAAATATTGCCATGTTGGTGGCAAACCAGAGGTGAAGAATGAAGAAGGATGCAAAGAAAAGAGAGGATTTCTGTGCTGATTTGTTTTGGTATACTGATTTTTGCCGTACTGTGAAGCAAGGGCAAGCTTATGAAGTGGTATTTCTGGCACTGGTTTAGTTTGGTGCCTCGCAGTAGGAGCAGAATTAAGCCAATGAAAAACACATTGAAAATCTCACACAATCAGTGTTGGCTCCGAGCAACTTAAGGGAGTAATGACTCAATAATCCATTTGGCCAGAGGTACGGAAGGAAATGGAAGATGATTTCTTTTTTCTGGGTGTTTGTGTTGTTATTACTGCCCTCACCTTCTTGTTATCGCCCTTAATAAAAACAAGAAACAGGGTTTGTTGCTTTTCTTTCTCATTAGCATATATATTTTTTTTTTGCTACACTAAATAACAGCAATGTCAGAATTGCTGCTTCCTGCGTGAGGCTGTAGGGGAATGGTTTCACATTCTGTCTGCCATCAGGTTGATTCCTGTGCTTTAAATTTGCCTGGGATGCAGGTTTAGGGAGGAAGGCAGGAGGAAGGGTTTACCACCCAGGTCAAAACAAGGCAGGGTGCCTTGCTAAGCTTTTGGCTGTTCTGGGTCTTTGGAACAGGAGCACTGAGGTTTTACGGGAGTGATTTGAGCATGAGCCTGGTTAAATTAGTGTTTCTTAAAGAGGACGCTGCCTGTGCTCCTGCTTGGAGAAGAGAACATCAGAAAATTTTTAATTGTGTGCGTTTTTGAAGGCCTAAGAGGAGGAATACCTTTTATTTTGACTGAAGCTGCTTCCAGTGAGGAACGGGAGGAATTCAGTCCCATTTCCAGTGCAGGTTTTCACTGCACACGAAGATACAGAAATTAGTGGCCTAGAGGGTAGGAGCTGCTACATAGAATTTTTTTCTTTTTTTTTCTTCTTTTTTTCTTTTTGAAGCAGTATTTCCTGCTTCCTTCTGAACAAGTATGGTTTTAGCGCTAATGGGGCACTTTTCATCATCTGTGGGCAGAAAGGCTGTTTGATCTGAAGGGGAAGACAGTGTTTGGTCACCATCTGTGCAGGCAGGCAGCCCATTTTCTTCTGCTTGCTCCAGGGACACTCGATAGACACAAATGAACCTCTGAAGTTAAGGGCCTGGAGAGATGGATGGGTTTATTAATTTTTAGAGGTTCAGGAAGCCCAGAGGTTCCCATGAAAATTGTGTCTTCAGTCAATGTGGAATCTGTAGAAGGACTGAGAGCAAACCCTCACTTACAATTTCATGCCCTTATGCACAGGCCATCCTTTTCTTTTAAGGCCCTGTAACTAGAAAATATGAATACATGCTTGAGGGCAGTGTTGTTCCAGGTAGCAGTTAATTCCCACTGACTCCTATGGGAAATGTGCAGTTGCTTACAGGTAAACAGATGTATAAATGTTGCCCGGAATTAAAAGAAACACCTGTGAAGCGAGGTCCTCTTGGTACATAGACTGTGAACAGAATCCGTGATGCAGGAAGCTTAGTGCAGAGGGAACAGATCTATTTTGGATATAAAAAGCACAGCCTATTGTTAACTAATTCCTAGATAATGATAAAGCAGTGGATGGTGATTAGAGGAAAAACAACTGACAGGTTCTGCTGTCCATTGTGTGTTTTTATTAATCTGGTCCATGCCTTACCTGGATTTTTTTGAGTGCATGAAGGTTTCAGTAGAGCGGTTTAATTAAACTGCAAAATAAATTAATAAAAACTATGGCGCTCTTCCTCAGTTCTGTGCATGGTAAAATTATCTTGGATCCTTAAAACATCCTGGAACCTTTTCTTTTTTAATAAACAGGAACAATTGTCCTTCCAGCTTGTACAGACAGTGGATTTTATGCTGACAGCCAGTAACGTACTACTTTGCTGACATAAAATTTGACTTCCATCATTGACTAGGAACTGTGTGAACTTTGCCAGTTTGGAAATTTTGCTTTAATAAGGTTCTTGGGTAGCGCATGTCAGCTTTCATTTGTCAGTGTTAAATCTATTTTAAATAATTTTTAGGCTTACTAAATTAAGGTGAGAGGAAGAACTGCAGGGAAGTACAGTCGCTGTCTCTGGAAGTTGCCAGGGGCTGGTGGCTGCTTGAAGGAGAAATTGCTTGGGCTGGGAACTGCAGTGTGCTAGTACCTGAGCCCATGGTCAGGGAGAGGGTGGTGGCCCCCCAGAATTAAAGATCTGATTTTTGTTCTATGGGTGCTTTTTTCATTCCATGTAATATACGAGGAGAGGAGATACTCTGAATCAAACACAGGCTTACAGGTATTTCTTAAGAGGTCAGAGTGCTTTGTGTCACAAGTAATCTTTTGCTCTTTCTGTAAGAAAGGCTAGCTGCTGTATAAAAAGATGTGGGATAAACCTCTGAGGATGTAAGAAGCTTCAAACTGCCTTACTGTAGCCAGTTTATCTCGTGCTACCTCATCATAGACTCGTAGAATGGTTTTGGTTGGAAGGGACCTTGAAGATCATCTGGTTCCCGGCTTGAACACTCTTGATCTCAAATGAGACCTCGTGGCAGTGGGCACCTTCAGTTGCTGCTGCTTCTGTGGTTTTGTAAAAGTCTGGGTTTAGGACAGTTAGCAGGCAAGGGGGATTGCATCTGAATTTGTCCTTGATAATGGCAGGCAAGAATCTAATATGAGAGTTTTACATAAGGAACATTTGTTTTAAAGCAATTATGTAAATCACTGTAGCTGAGTGTAAGGCGAAGGCTTGTAAGTTATAAAACGGTAATTGTTTGTGAGAAATGTACATTAGCTGTTCTTGGGCTATGTCAACGCAGTATCGGGACTTAGTGTTTAGAATCTCATAATGTGGGTTTAAAATCCTTACTGAACAGACTTTTGTAATAAAATTAACAGCTGTCATTTAGCTCTAGGAGCTCAAGGAGAGTGGGTGGGACGGCAGGACACCTGGGTGAGGGGCTTCTGCAGTGCTGGGTTTGGTCTGTTCGCTAGGCTTGTCCCATTTCTCTGTAGTTCTTTCTACCCTGACCGGTGGGCACGTGTCTGTGTTCTAGGCAATTCCTGCAGTACATCTATTAGATCATCTTGTGCAAATGATTTCGTGTCCCTGTGCTTTGATTTCCTCAGTGAGTGAAGAGGTGTTAACCATTGCAATCTTTGCTGTGGCACATATTAGGTAGCAGGATGAAAAGTGCCATCCTTGGGATTGCTCTCGCAGGGACAGTTGGGTGGGGGTTGGGGAGGATTCCTAGAAACTTCAAACCTTATCCATTGTAAAATACAGAACAAATACTCTGAAGACAGCCACCTTGATGGGCTTTAATTGGGACATCAGGTTTTTTGCCTGTTCTCTTATGCTATTTTAGGTTGTGTTCAATTTAACATAGCTTGTGTAGTATTTCAGACCCTTACCTGATATTCTTACTCCAAGGTTTTCAAAACACGTTACAGGCATTTTTGAAAAATGTCTTGGGCTCACACAACAACCTTAAATATTGCTTCCATTTCATGGACAGGGAAAGTTTCTCTGAAGGGCTCAGTGACTGCTCTGAGATCACAGGGCTGGGGTTAGCAGAGCACTGCAGAGCCAGTGTTGTTACTGAACGAGGTGTGAAGCAGATTGACCCTATTTGAAACCAGCTTACAAAGAACTACATTAGTAGTTACTCTGGTAAGCCAGAAGGTGTTAAAAGACCAGGATTTGTTGAAGCTGTACCGGTTTGTTTCCTTCAGCTCTGATGCTCCCTGCTTCAGGCTGTGGTGTGTACTGGCCAGAGTGGCATCTCTTGGATTTGCTGTCAGGTCAAAGGCAGAAGTGGTGAGTGTAACCTTCCCCTTGATTTCTTCCAGGTTAACGGGTTTCCAGCTGCCTGCTCCTATTGTGAGTACAGGGGTTGGGCTGTCCTTGTGGCTTGTGAGTGATTACGCAGTCAGTGCTCAAGGCTTCCAGGCTAACTATGAAGGTAAGCCTGCTCAGTTCAGTAATTGTCTTGAATTGTATCTGCATTTGGCATGTGACAGGATGCAAAATGAAGGTGCAGAGTTTTCCACCGGGATATATACATATGCAGACATTTAATCCAAGACAGGAGTGTCTGGTTCTTGTATAATTTGATTCATTTCTTCAGAATACAGAATTCAAATTGCTGGTTCCTTTCAAGTGAAATGTTAATTTTTCCTCTCGGCATCTGTGCTTAAAACCTCTTTGAAGGCTTATTCTAACAGCAAAGCTGGAATGACTGAGAAGGAGGGGTAATGTGGGATTTGTGGAGTGTGCAGGGTTGCAGCAAGCGCAGCACCCTGCATAGTTACTGGGATTTACAGCTGAGACACTGGGGACTGTGGAGCAGTGCATAGGATGCTCAGATTACTGCATTTTTCTTTTATAGTCTCTTTGCTTATGCGTTGTTTTTCTTTGCCCTGCACCTTCCTTCCCAAGTACATAAATTCGCCTCCTGTGTTTCTGGTCATAAATAATGGCCAGTGGTTGGTGATTGTAGAAGTAAAGGATTCTATGTGAAGGCTTGGTGGCTTCAGAAAATCTTGGACAGTGGAAGTCTCATATACGTGAAAGAGCTGTTCATAGTAGTAGGCAGGTCAGGGCTGTGATATGACCTGGTACGGCTGGGCAAATGGCAGCTAAACCATGTTAAAATTCAAGTTACGTTTATGTTGATTATTGCACCTAGGAAGCTGTTTGTATCTGCATAAAAGTTCTTCTTTGAAGTCTGTGGAAGTTCCTCGGCCTTAATGGTATTTTTTGCTAGTAAGTACTACTGGCCAATTACCCAGTGCATTAAACCAAGCAGGTGCCTTCATTTAGATGATGTTGAAGTCTCTCAACATTTTCTGCACTTGACAATTGTTCAGGGGAGCTCTGTTTAAATACCCTCTAATTTCTGATTAAAACCTTTGCTCTGCCTGGAGGTGCCAGTGGCATTAAGGCTTTTTTTTTTATTAGTCTGGAAGTGATCAGTGTGTGAGCAGGTGTTCCATACGGCTAGGCGATGGTGTTAAAGTTCATCGCAGTCGGAGACCATGCTCTGTTGTTTGCTGGGTAAGTGCCTGCTGGTGGTGTGTGCTGGCTGGCAGGACAGTTGAGCACAGCAGTGTGGTGAGGAAAGGCAGATCCTAGTGCCTGTTGGCAAAACCTCTGCTAGAACATATGTCAGTTGCTGTGTCTCGTGGAGATGACAGTACGTTGCTCCCAAATTGTGTGATAGAGGACATGTAGCTGGTTTTGTAGTTCTTGACATTTAGAGTTCATTTTTTGGCATTTACACACAATTACTTGCACACTTTTTAATTTTTTATTGTTACTTTGATGCAGCTGGTAATCTTGAACAAAGGCTTGTTCCAGGGCTACCCTTTAGTCACATGTATTTTAGATTACCTGAAGTTTTGCTGGTGTTTAGGAGGCTTTCAAGCAGGTAACTTGAGTGCATCTGTAGGGGGGAAAAACAAAATATACTTAAAACTTAATCTGAGCCACTGAGTGACCTAGGGCGCTGGTGTAAGAGGGCGACCCAGGGCGCTGGTGTAAATGAAAGCTTCATTTTGAGGAAGAGAGGGGCAAACTTGCTGGAAGTGCTGCTCTGAGCCTTCCTTGAAACAAGCTGCTTGCTTGCTGTTTGGATTGTTGTTAACTAAGACTGAAGAAGGAGGTAAGTGTGTTTTTTGATCAAAGGGACACACGGCTGCTGTAATGCTGTTTCAGTTAATTGGTAATCTACAACTCAGTGAATAGCTTGTGATTTGATAATTCATGTTTAAAGACAGAACAATGCATTGGAGTCCTTGCAGTAAATGATTCCTTTATGATCTGCTATCAAAGCATGCTCATTATTCTTCTCTCTTTAAGCAATCGTTAGGAAAAGCACCAAAAGAAACAGAATTTTAAAATTGGAACAAAAGATCTCAGGAACTCTTTTTAAAAAGGAGGACAGGAAGAAAGTATGTAGTTGGAGGCATCAAAGTGACACAAAAACGTTGTGCTTACACTGATGCCTGCTCTCCCCTGATCCTCTGGGAAATACATAAATTGAGGTTGGCTTTATCTAAGTTAACATCTTCCTAGCTTATCTAGTTAGCATGACGCCTGCACGATAAGATCTCTTACAAGCAGTTTCTTGAAAACAGCAGACATCTGCTGATACCTGTTTGTATGTTTCTTAATTTCTGGTTGTTTCAGGACATACAGTTCAGCTGTACATTTCACTGGCTTAAAAAGGGAAAGCTTGCACACAGTGGTGGTGGAATCTATTAAATAACATTTCTGCTACGAGAAGTTAGAGATGCTTTAATAACAGACAGGCAGAGTGAGTTTCTGAAAGTCTGCAGAGATTTTTTTTCAAGCCCCAGGTAAGCCAGGTGCCAGCAGTGGCCGTGGAAATACGGGAATAGCCAGCTCCAGGGCTACTGTGCTGTGCTGTCTCCTTCTTGACCTCACAGTCTTCTGAATTCATTATATGTTATTGTGCCTGGCTGCTAGATCTTCCTTAATCCTCTTTTCCTCGTTGTCTGACTTGCTCATCTTTCTTCATTTGGTTTGGTGTGTGTTGCCAGCTTGCTTCTGTCTGCTCTCGTTGTCTGATTCTTCATGTTCTCTCATCTCTTACTGTTTGTTGTGATTTTTCTCTAGATGCTAAAAATTGTTTCAAAGCTCAGGAAACAGCAGGGATAATTCTTCCGTGATTCTGCTGTGGAAGGCTGTTTGAGACTGAGCAGAGAAGCTGCTATTGTCCTTCCCCAGCCCAGCCATCTCTCGAGCAGCGGGCATGGCTGCGACTGAGGATGATGGTGCTGAGGCTGCAGCATCTCTGGGTTTAAGACACCAGGTCACAGCCTCAGAGATCTGATTTCTCTTCCTGGTTGTGGTGCAGATGGTTCTGCGTGGTCTCACGTTGGCTCTGTAGTCTGGGTTCCTGGGTTCCCAGCTTCCCAGCTGCAAAACCAGGTCAGAACGGCTCCTTGTCCTACGTGCCATTAGGAATTTGCATTCATGAACGCACGCAGAGCATTCAGGAGCTACTGTATGGCCCTGTGGCTGTGGGAAAACCTGCAGCAATAGCGCAGTTTGAGAGGGGACGTGATTAGATTATTACAAGTAACTGTTGTTAAGTGGATGATCTGGAAAAAGAAATGGGGGAAACCATTGCAGGATGGCTGGGAGTGAAAAATTGTCAGCTTTTTCATGCTGAATTGGAAGAACAGAAAATTTCATTTCCATTTAAGTATAGTATTTTGATCTGAAGGTAATTTTTTTTACTTAAGAATTTCTTTTCCTAAATACAAGCAGTTTTTATGAAGCTCAGTTTCAGAACGTATAATTTAGAAATTATTTAAATTAGGTGCTTTCATGCTTTTAGCATCCTTAAGTTTGTGTTTCCCTGTTCCACTGTCCCTTGAATTCAACATGATTTCACAATTAGCCTTGTTCACCCTCAGACTGTGGGATTTTTTCCTTTTTTAAGACTAAATGATTCTTCTCAAAAATCCTAATGAGCCATTGTAGAGTCTTGCATTTTGTTTCCACTGCAGAACCTCCTCTTTATCATACATGAGTACAGAACAGTTCTAGAAACTGCTGAGGCTGGTGAGCTTAATGATGCTCGAGGCTGCACTGGTCCTTCTTTCTGAGGCTCTGGAGCATTCGTTGAACACTAAGCAAGCAGCCAGGGCCTGGGTGTCTAGCATAAAATGTCTTTCTGCTCCGGTGGTGTGTGTTACAGCTGCTGCCAGGACTGGGGGTGCTGTGGCAGCTGGCGGGGACAGGGTGCTTGTGCAGGGGTTTAATCCTGGCTGCACAGGATGGGGCTGAGGAGGAGAACAGTGCAGTGGGCCCCTTATGCTGGCCTTGGACCCACGGCTGGATCTTGTGCTCAGGATGCAGACAAAAGAAGCAGCAGACAAGGAGGACAGGTAGCACCAAGATGAGATGCTGAAGCAGAGGAAGGACCAGTGGCTGGCTGAGTTTCAGGAACACAGCAGGCTGAAAACAGTTTTATTCTCCATCTCAGGGGGGATAGCTGATATTTCCTTAGCCTGCTAGCCAGGTGTTTCCTTCACCTGCAGAAATCCATCAGAGGCACAGTGCTCTCGCTTGAGACTTGTCCTGCTGCAGCTAGGGCAGTGTTGTCCGGGGGATTTCTAGCAGGAACGGGAAGGAATTGGATTGTCGTGTTAACTTAGTCCTGCTGTATTGATGTTCTCAAGTCACAGTTTTGCCCTGTGCCTCGGTTTCTCTCTCAAATAGGATTGTATTTTCATTTGTGGTGTTTGTGTTCTAACAAGGGAGGCGCTATATAAAAGAAGAGCGATGTGATGATGTTGAATACCTTTTTTAGGAATCCTCATCTATGTAACTTCCAGAGTTTTAATGTTATTATTATTTTTTTAATTTTTCCCTCCAAAAGCAAAGCTCAGTTAGAAACCTCCACAGAGAGCGATGGTGTTTTGGACTCTGGACTCTGCTGCAGAAGCAGTGCTGTGTGATGCAGCAAAATTGAACATGAGGTGAAGATTCCTTCCCAAGACATTGAGTTTGATTACAGCTGCAACAAACTTGATAGCTGCAAACACTGAATTTCTGATTGAAAAGAAACAATTATGCCTAGAAGAACACTGCTTATTTTAAGAAATTAGAAGCATTTAAATACTGAGGGAAACAGCCCCAAGTAAATGGTGCTGTTTTCCTAATACCGTCCTCTTTCTCAAGCACAAATATCTCATTCTTTAGAGGGTTCTTTGTGAAGTTGTGCATACATATTTAGAAAATACAATTAAAAACTGGTTCCTAGCCCTCCTTGACCGTTCCTTTTGTTAAACCCAAATGAGGTTTCCTGATCCGGTGCTGCTCTGTGGATGTGCTGCCACTGTGCACCAGCTGTGAAACTGCTTCGTTTCTCAGTTTTCCCATCTGTCATTTGACTTTACAGTAACAGTTGCCCCATTAATGGAAGACAGACAGATCAGTTTGAGCACTCTCTGTCTTTGGAAATAGAGTGTTCAAAATTTTTGTAAAAGCAGGTAACTGTCCAGATCAGCTTCTGATTATGAAGACCAACACTATTCTTGAGGGCGAAAATCCCCTACAAAAAAACGGGGATTCCCCCAGGCCTTGGGCAATGGGCCTTTTTTTGGAAGTCCTCTGACAAACTGGGAAAAAATGATCCCATTTTTCAACTGAAAGAGTGGAGGAATTTGGATACACAAACCTGCTGTTTTCTGAAAAAAAGTCTTCAATGTAAACTCTGGGAAGAGTTTCTGAAGAATTGGCTCTAATTTGCTTGTGCTATGCATATGACTTGGGCTGTGATGGTTTGGATGAGATTCACTGGGCTGCAAGAAAGTTCTTGAGTAACAGTTTAGGTTTCAGTCCTGCCTGCTTGCAGCTGACACTGGGGGTCAAAGCTGTTAGGGGGACTAGAGAGTCTCTAAGGCTTCAGGAGATGCTGGAGTGAAAGGGTGGTAAACCAGCTGGGAGCAGCCTCCCAGAGATGGTGTGTGGGCTGTCAGTGGTTACGTGGGGACCCGTGCCTGTCCAGCGGCTGCTCAAAGCATATTCTCCATCTGTGTAAATAAATTTCAGAACTGCCAGACTAGTACTGAATAGGCGAAAATTTTTAAAGCCATAATCAAATGTGCTTTTTATGCCAATTTGCCTTCTGTGCAAGCACCATATTGGGTTCATTTAAAGATCCAGCTGTGTCCCAATTCTCTCAGTACCTAAATCATAACTTGAACACACGGGGTTCTTGGTAAATTTACGGGCTTGATGCTTTTCTCCTTTTTCAAACCAAAACAAAGCAATATGAATCCTGAGTTGCAGCGAAGTACGGATTAACCCTTGTTCTGCTGGCAGTGGGAAGGATGACAGCTCTGAGTCTTGCTCTGCTGCTCCTTTTTTTTCCTGGAAGTTGCTTTGTTTATCTGATGATTCAATCTCTGCAAGAGATGATTTAATGTATTCAAAATTAAAGTGGCTTTGCAGTTGGGTGCATGGATCTGGATGCTAGAGTGTATGGACTTTTTAACAGCTACTTTTACTTTGGTCTGCTGAATATTGGGCACGTTGACTGTGTGGCATAAAGCTTTCAAGGATGTGCAATACTTTTCAGGACATCTTTGTTATAATAGACGTAGTTCTTTACCTCCCGTTCAGTCAGCTGCTCCTACAATTTTTGCCACTTCATCCTTCCCAGCTGTGCTCAATGTACCTTCCCTTAGTGGTTTTTAATTTTTTTTTTGTTTTATTTTAAAAAAACTATGCCTCCTAATTTTAGTATCAGTTGTGACCTGAGGAAGACTTAGCTTTGTCTCCCTCCTCCTGCTGTGTCTCACAAGCTGAGTTAGGGTGATGCTGGAGTCGGTGCTTGGATGGGAGACCTCCCCGGGAAATCTCGTGAGCTGGTCGAGGTAGGTTTGGTGAGTCGGCACGTAGTACTGAGTTAGTAGTGAATCTAACGGCATTGCATGTTTCCTTTAAAAAGAATGAAGAAAATTCATATTGGGCTGAGGAATGTGGTGACAATCGGTGCTGGTTTGCTTCTGCAGGTGCTTTCTTTAGCTTAAGGTGCACAATCCAAGTGGCTTGGTGTCTGTGAATATTAAAGGGTGTGTACCAAATTTGAGTGTGACTCTAGCATAGTGATGTTGTCTTCACATTTAGACAATATTTATTGTTTTAAAATTTCTTCTGAGTTTTGGGTGAAGTGCTCTGTATTGGACTGTACTGCTTGACATTCTGCTTCAGTGGTGGTTGTAACTGGTGAAATGATTCCTAAATACACAGATGGCCAGAGCTCCATGCTGAATCCACCCTGTTACTTTTCATTGTTAGAGAGCTGTGCTCAAGGATTGAAGTTTTTAATTAAAAGAAGTTTGTAGCCCCTACAGTTCAGATAACGCTATGGACAAGAACAGCCTGGGAAGCCATAAAATAGTGGTTCTCTGAATGTGCCAACACTTCAAAATGCCCCTTTGTCTCTAAGAGGCTTTAACACTGTAACTTTGAGATGTTCATTACTGCTTTAAAGTAATTCACAGGAGATGACTGCATGGAGTTGCATAGTTGGTTTGTTCCTTTCAGCATTTTTCAGCTGTCTCTGGTCTGTTTGCAAACAGGGAAACCTGGCTATGGTTCATGCTGCTATCTGGGAGCAGCCGCCTGAACTCCAGCATCTTCTGCAATGTTGGTACAGAATGCCATTACCGGTCTGGAAACATGCTGATGGAATTAGTTGTGTTGAACTGATGACGAAATATTAATGTCAAGACTTCTGTGCTCGTTACATAGTATTCTTTTTATAGGCAATTTTTTCAAAGTTATAATTAATCTTAAGTTTTAGAAAACTTCCCATCTGTTGTATTGTGGAACTGCAGAACCTAAAAACCTTCCCAAAGAGTTTAAGTCCTGATTGTTGCAGATTATGTGGAGTGCTGTAAAGAGAAATTAACCATATTTTGCCTGTAGGCCCAACATACGGAGAAGCAATGAAACAGCGCAGTACAGTAGCAGATGGCCCGTGAGTTTTCATCTAATCCTATATACCAAAAATTGTTTTATTAGTTTATTTTGCTGTGGTAACTTGCTTAGAGCATTCAAACCAGCCAAAGAGATCAGCAGCTGAGATCCTAAATTGGCTCTGGTGGCCTCGTGCACTTCTTAATAATACCTATTGTCACTGTATCTTACTGATAATGTTTGTATCTTAACAGGTTTGTGGATGAGTTGACTTGTTTTGAGTCACATTGCTGTTTCCAAACGACTCTAAAAGCAAGAACTGCACAGGTTGCATTTGAACGTTGATATTCCTATGTCTGAAACATCCCAATCCATTTTAATATGCAGTGATTAAAAAAGCATGATTGATCACAATGAACATCATGCCTGAAAGAAAGGATGGGAACAGAAATGGGGCGTTATCCCTTGTCTTGTTAAGCATCAATAAACTTGGAGGGAAGCGGAAAGAGCCGGGGTCTTTGCTGGAAGAGGGAGGCAGTGCAGCGGCTTACTGCTCCTCTCTGCTGGTACATCAGGCGTGATGTCACTGTGACAGAGTGTGGTGGGGAGGTGAGGAGCAGGAGAACACTGTGCACTGCTGTGTTTGCTGCTCTCATTTTAGGGTTCGTAACACTACGCTTAGGAACGTGTACGTAGAGCTGTCAAAGCTGTGCCAGACCATGCAGCTATTCAGTCAGCACAGTGCCTTTTAATTCACTTCTTTTTTGCAAGGTATTACTATTTGGACTACATGATAAACCAAGATACCAAATAAGCAGTAAGGCAATACAGTATTGTCAATAATATTGACTGACAGGATTGTTTTACACAGTGTAGTGTCTGGAAGAGAAGTAGTTTTATAATTAGATTTAAAGCAAAGCATTGCATTGATTCTGTCTCCAAGTAAGTGTTTTCTACCTAACACAAAAGAAATTCGGTTGGCAGTAAATTTCCCTATCATATGGTTTCAGAATTTTTTTTTATGGCTGCTCTTTGGAATTTTTCTACCATATCACAGCTCTGTAGCTGTGTCCCTGTTTGTCATCAGCTGTTTGCAATGTGCAGCTACTCTTTCATTTAATGTACCATATGCATATTGGAAGCAAGTGATTTTGCGCAGTCAGCTGTTGTGTTCAGTCATGTGTTTGAAGTGGCGGATCCAAACTTGATGAGACAAATAGTGAAGTATCTGGCTGGTGGGAGTCAGTCACCTCTTAAGTGCTTTTTAGTCTTTAGATCCCAGATTAGCCTGAAGTCCTGCTGTGCTTCTTGCTGCCCTTTGCTCCTGGCCTGTGCTAGCGCTGGAAGAACTGCTGTTGGCCTGACAGTGAACACATACCTTTGATGTCTTAGCTGTGATGTTCAGAAAAAAACCCAAACCAACCAATCAAAAAGACTACTTCAGAATTTGACAGTGGTTTAGACAAGAGCAGTTGTTTTATGAACAACTTTTAAAGGGCAAAAAACCACCTGAGAAATCTAAAGTTGGCTTGTGAACCCTTTATTGCTATTTATTTCCAGTAATCTGTATTTGTTTACTCCTTTTTGTTCCACAGAGGAAACTTCTCATGGTCAGAAGCATATTCCAGTCATTAGTGGCATTTCAGCCTTGAAAGGGAAATGAACGGCAAATTGGCATGACAGTGGCGATTCAATTATTTTTCGCAGCCTTGGCAGGAACCGGTGTTAAGTGCTGCTCAGTCTAATGCCTGCAGATGATGTCCAATAAATTTGCTGAAGGCAAATCAAGCAAATAAGCCAGGTGTTTGCCCCTTGCCGTGTTTATGAGCTCGGTGCTACATCAGGTAGTCAGGTGCTTGTAAAACAAACCTCGATTAGTAGATGAAGGAAATAAAGGTATATAGCTGTGCTGGCCACTCTTTCCCTGGGTGGTGTGGCTGGGGATGCTCATGCTTTTTTATGAATGGGCACTTCTTCAGGCGGGGGGAGCGTTCAGGTGCAAATACCTCCCAGTGCATAAAGCTGAAATGAGCTCTGGTGCTCACTTTGAGTAGTGAGAGCCCCTCGGGAGTGCTCAAGGTCAAGTGCTGGTGTGGCTGGCTGGTGCTGTTTGTAGCACTGAGTAAAAGCAGCAAAAGCAGCGAGCTCTGGGCCCTGCTGACATGCGCAGAAGCTGCATCTGCGTGAGGGGAAATACCTTAAAAGCTTCACATCAGTCAGTTGTCTTGTCTGTACTTGATCTGCTGTCAGTCAGGGTGAGGCTGTAAGGGGCAGAGAGGTTCTGGGCCAGGCCCTCAGCCAGTGTAAATTGTGTTTGCTCTGATTTCAATGCATCTTCTTGGTGCAGTCCCTTAATGCCAGAGCATTTCTGGAGCTGAGCACCCATCAGAGTGGGAAAGCTAACCTGGAGCACGTGGGTTTGGGGGTTCGGTGGATCTGCTGTAGGTGGATGATGCCTGTAGCAGTGGGGAGGCTGCAGGCTGGGCTTTTGCTGGACCATTTGTTTGCCTACGCTGATCGTGCAGCTTCTTGTGGTAGTGTTTGTGTTCCAAGAAGCTTGCGGTGTTAGTACTGGAGAGCCTGTGCTCCTTGGTAGGACATCTTGTGCTGTGACAGCCTGGAGTCACCGCTCTGTAAATGTTACAGGCGAGGTGCTGTTGCAGCGTCGGATTCATGTCATGAATACAGGAGCAGGGGTTGGTGGCGGTGGATATGCTGCTCTGAATTCCTCTTGCTGCCTGTGTAAAAATTGTTCAAACGAGGGTTAGGGGAAAAACTTGTGCTAAAGACTGGGTGGGTTTTGGATATCCTTCCTTACTTCCCCTCTGATGCCAGCAAAACCGGCAGAGCGACTCCCGGTTGCAGTGGATGCTGTGGCAGATGTGTTGCTTTGTGCCGTGACTTCAGATGGAAGCAACTCCCTGGGGAAGGAAGAGTCAACCTTCCTATTATTTTTCTTTTTAGCTATACAAAAGATTTTTATTACTTAAATGAGCTCCCAGCAAGTCTGCCTTAATATACTACTAATTGATTTTAAGACTTGAAAGCAGCAAGGCTTATTAGCATTTGCTGACTCGGCTAGAACCCTCCTCGAATGCTAGAGGATGGTGTGAGATATTGACCCTTGTTGCTGCAGCGCTGAATGAAGTTGAGGGAATATTAAGTGTCTCATACTGGCATTTGTTTTGCATATGCAAATGAGATCAATCAGTGCAGATGCAGGAGAGCAGGCATGCTAATGATTTGCAGATAGGATCGAGCATTAAGCATTTAAACTAACATCAAGTGACAGTTGCTAAGCTACAATGTGGGGACCCTTTGCTGTCAAGGAGGTCCCACTGCTACTCCCTGGCAGTACAGCTGCTCCGATCAGCCCATTTGAGTGAAGAGAATACAGAAGTAGCGTAGAAAACACGAAGGAATTTACAAGATTATAATATTGCTTCTGCTTTTGTGGCATTTGAAAATGGAGGGTTGTTTGTGCTGGAGGTGCGCTTGCCTGACCTGTGGGTTGCTGTATGTGACTGGACCGGTGAAAGGTGTTGAAAATCAGTACCTGAAGATGTCAGCACAGCAGTGCGAGGGCACATCATGAAGGACTCTCGTTGTGGTGTTTTTTTCTGAAAACCTTCATTTTCCTGCCTTCTTGTCCCTTTTTTCTTTCGCATATAATAGAGAAACATTTCTTTTCAATCAAGGAATCTATTTGCAGAACATGTGGTTGTTAGATGCGTTTGGTTTTGTTTCAGCATACATTTCCATAAAAAGTCACCGCTAATGAGCTGTGTGAAAACTGCAGACTTACTGCCAAGCCAATTTGGTTAAAAGGCTTGTTTGTCCTTCATTGCCATTTGGATCCTTACACACGCACAACGTGCTCAAGCAGGTGCAGCCATGGTAGCTATAAAAAGGAAGGTGAGATGCTGAGGATAGTGTCACATCTCCAAAAAAATCCTTGTTGCTACTCATGTGTGGCTACTATTCTTTTTTTCTATCTCTGTATGTTGGTTTCCCAGCTGCCTCATCAATGGACCAAGGCTGTGAGAATTAAGACAGCTATTCCCCAGAGCTGTGGAGTTTCTTTTCATGGTTAGAATTGGCTGATCCAGCTGCTGATTATAGCCATATTAAGGAGGTTTTTGGTCAGTTTGTCTTCCAAATCAATGGCCATTGAAAATCTGTTAACTTTCAAAGTCTGAATCCTGGGCTTTCATTTCCCACTTTGGAAAGTGTTGTAAGTCATCTGACCTGAGTCCCAGTCTCCAGTCTTAATTGTTGGCCCATCCTGTGTTCCCTCTGTGGAATGACATTTCCAAGGGTCCACAGTCACCATCTGAGCCAGTTTCTGTGTTCTTGAGGTCGGGGCTCCTCACTGTACTCCTCTATCTGCTTGCATTCCGAGAGGTTGTTATGTTTATTGGTTTTTATTATGCTTTCATTTGCTTTTAGTATGTGGTACAGAACTCTGTGCACCTTGGCAGGGGAAGGAGCTATTTATAACTACAGGTTTTATTATTTTGGGCTTCTGATGTGACCAGGGGTTTGAACACTAGTTCAGTCCTGGAGCTGCCGGTAGAAATCCACCAGCCTGGGAAATGTTTCTTGTGCCGCAGGATTCACTAATGCACTTTTAGAGGTCACTCTCTAACAGTTTATAGAATTTATGTTTGTGTTTAAAGAAAGGAACACTGGGGCTGGTCCTTAGCTGGAGAGATCAGTTTGCGTCTGCACCAGCTGGGGTTTCAGCAAGCATCTTCTTAATCTTAAACTGCTTTCAGTGGTCCATATTTTTTTCTTTAGTGGGAATGTGAGTGTCAACATCTTGATTTAGGCACATAAATAAATCTTTCATCTGATACACAGATGAGTTATACTTTAGAGGAAGATGTGTGCATGGATTGCTGAAAATACAGACTAAAGCTATCTGCAGCATTTTAAATGGGAAGAATTAGCCTTAAGCTCTGGTTTCCATTAGCAGGAGCCCAGTTGCTTTTGGTTATGTAGGCAAAGCAATTACTGCAGGAGGAGAGGAGGCAGTTTGGCTGACCGGTGTTGCTTTTAGTGGTTGCTGTGAACTGGACTGACTGTTCATAGCAGTGATGGCTGGGAAACAGCAGTTTGCACAGGCACCAAAAGGAATCCTGCTTGGCTGAGTAACAGAACCTATCCCACAAAATTCTCTGACACGCGCAGATTGGATCTAAGCTCCTGTGAGACATCTCCTCTCAATACATTCAAATCCACCTAGCCTGGATGGTAATTCCATCCCCTTTTCTTTACCTGGTGGTATTTCTTTCCAGTGTTGAGATTAAAATGTCATCTGTCTGGAGTAGAACCTGACTATACATAAATAAATAACTTCCAGGCAGTTTGCTGGGGCTCACCTTATTGGAAGAGCCCTGCTTTATCTGTAGGTTAAGCTTTGAACTGCTGGCAAGTCCTGGAGGCTTCTTGGAAGAAAAAAAAAAAAAGTGGAAGGACCCCCCAGCCCCTCTTCAGGTGATGGGAACGCAGAGCAGCAGGAGGGATTTCATGGTGGAGGACAGAGGTGTTCTCCCCTGGGTGTTCATAGAGCTGACCTACGTTAAGCAGAAGCATCATGTTTGGGCTGGGGGACTGATCATGCACAAGGAGGTCGGTGTCCAGGTCTGTCAGCTTCGCTCTTGCAGTGACCCTCAGCAGGAACGGGGGTGATTCTTAGCTTTGTACTTCTCTGCTCTGACCTCTTACCGCCTCTGCTGTATTGCTTCGCTTTGGTCTTTTTGTCACTACTGTGTGCGTGGAACTTGCAAAATAGTTGGTGTCATATAGGTGTCCCTTGTGCATCTGAAGAGCTCTTCAAGCACTTGTCCTGTCTGCTGAGGAACAGGGCAGGATTCTCCTGTTGTGCAGCCACTTGGGCTGCCCTTGGGAAGGCAGAGAGGTTGAGAGCTACAGCAGATGGTATGAAAAGGGGATATACGTTTGTACCAGGCTATACAATTAATGCATCTTCGGGAAAGCTTAAGTAACAAAAGGCTACTACTCTGTACAGTGTACCTTTTGGGTTAGGGTTTTGATCAACTCAAGTAGAGTGAATCTATCTTAATTCAAATTAAATGAGTATTTAATTAACTTTATCTCTGCTTCCAGAAGTGAATGCGCATGCTACGTGGTGATCTGTGTCTCTGATTACCATGCGTTCTCACCTTGAATAATACTTTGATGAAGAAAGCAGTATGATTAGCTGTCAGCCATTTGAGATGTGTGGAAAAAAAAAAAAAAGTCCCTTCTCCTTCAAAACACTTCCCTTTGTGCAGGCTGTGTTCAACTGAAATCGGTAATTTTCAAACCTGGGAGCATGGGGCCGTTCCATCTGTGTGCAGCTGGGAGGGTATGGGCTGCTCTTTGCTTGGATGCAGTGGTCCCTTCAGCAGAGGCGCTCGGAATTCAGTCTCAAAAGCTGAATAGAGCTTAAAGGAAAATCAAGTTGTAGTTCTGGCCACGATGCGTGTTAAGGGATCGGTGTGGCAAAAAGTCCTTCGCTCTATGACTCTGCTTTGAGTTAGTGAGTCCCCAAATCACAGTCAAACACTGACTACTGCGGCTGAGCCTGGCAAAACCGCCTGTATGGGAGGGTGCTCAATAATGATCTTGGGGTTTGCCTTATGATGCTGGTCCTGGTCCCTGCTAGGGCTCTCCAGCAGTTGTAGTGGTGCACAGAGTAATTCTTCGCTTCTGTAATACTAATTTTTTCTGTTCCCTGACTCGAACCCAGGTGTTATGTATCACACTGCACAAAAGCTGTTCGTGCAGATACAAGCTATGTTGAGAGTGGTTCAGCTCCCTATACATAAATAAAAAGGGTGTATGCGCGCATGTGTAAGAAGGTTTTTTTTCTCCTGGCTTATTATTTTTTTCATGTCCCAAGTATCAACTGCCTTTACAATTCTTGCTATTCATTACTGCATCTAAAAAATGGGTAGGGGAAAAGGCATTTACTTGAATGTGCTTGCAGGTCATGCATCTGGAAGATGCCCCATCCAGCTATTTGAGGCTGAGGAAAAGCAACGATGCTTCATTCGGAGCATGAGCTGCTGCTGCTGTGAGGAGACCATTGACAACAGGTTTAGGGTAGCAGGAGACAGTGCCTGCAACGCTGTCAATATCTAGATGCAAACATACTTTTACATGGATATCTGCATCCAGATCAGGGATGACTTCATATTTGGGGTGTTTGGGGCTGTGTTCAGGGAGACTCGGAGCATGTAACTGGTGCAGAAAGTGCTAATTGGTTCTTTCCCCCAGTATTAGCAATGGCAAGATGAAATGCTCTTTAAAGAAGGGGGAGAACTGGGGGGAGGAGGGAGTGTCATCTGAGTTGGTTATCATTCTGTTTATTATGGGCTGATGTGTCTGGAGATTAAATGGCTGGAGCATTATCTCATTTGGTCTGTTGTGGGTTTGGTTTTTTTTAATCAGCTGTCACTTTCAGCAGCATCTTCTCAGGTAGGGAAGGTCACCATAACTTTATGCCTTGAATCTTCCATATAAACCCTATCGTGTTACTAGAGAGGAAAAACAATGATTATTCAAGCACAGAAAGGCTCAGTGATATTGTTATTAAGAATAGGGTCTGTCAATCAGTAATCCCTGAACTGTAGAGCAAAATAAACAGGGCTTGGTTTGCTTTCACCTTGTGGAAATACGAGTAGATCTGACCCATGTTTCTTTGTAGCTCTGCCGTACTGAGCCTTGGGAAGTGCAGTTTTTCTCTAGATGATAGTGATGCCCGCTATAAAATAATGGGCAATCCAACAATTAAAAATAAAATGGAATGGAAAAGCTGAACTAAATGTACTCCAGATTAAAATATGTAGGGAAAATGATTCAACCTGCTTCATTTACCAGATAGCTCTGGTCAATGAGAAATACTTTGGTGGAAAAATGAGAAAGTCACAGAAAATAGTAAAATTCAATATAAAGACTCTGCCCTCCCTAATTTTATATGGAAAAACTGCAACAGGTTCCAATTTGTTCCTGAAAAATGGCTTTTACACATTCTCTTTTGTACCGGGAATATTTAATCCCTAATGATTGTCTGGTAATTCTGCATTTTTACTGCAAAAACTTTAATTACTTAACAGTGCATAATGATTACATATGTTGGTCTGACAAGACCAATGCCCACTTGAAAGGAATGAAACAAGACTGTCTCTCTCAGAGAATTAGACCAGATTCTAATGTAAAGTATCGTGCACATTTGGGCCATATTTTGTGGAGGGAGCTTAAACGACAGGAGCACCGAATGTCCTCATGCAGATAGTGTGAAAGCAGATCCAAACTTTTTGGAGAACTGCCCCCTGTAAACTTTACAGGCCTATCTCTGTGCATCCTGAAACTCCTAACATCAAATTACCGGCTATCCAGATAGCGCTCACTAAAGAGGATGCTTTTGGAAAACTTTTTTTTTCCCTTTTTTCTGGGCAGTGAATGTAATTATGCCAAATGTAGCTGGTGAGAATGGATGATTTCAGTTGAAGTTCCTGATTTGCATCATTGCAGGCCCAGCCCAGCGCTGCAATATGCTGTGTAAACTTCATTATAAGAGAAATCATTTAGCTTGTAAGAGTTAAGTGTGTGACCTTTAATTTATGCAATAGATGGAAAGTAAATTGTGTTACGGCATTTATTTCCTTAAGTGTAAATTTTTATTAGTTGTGTCTGAGTACCTCTCTTATAAAATTCATCATTTTGTTTATAGATTGGTTTCCAAAAGATGGAAGGAATGCAATTATGCCCTGTGTGTGGACTCATAATTTTTAACCCGGTATTTCAACTAAATTTAATAGAGATGAAGTGGTGTAAAAGAAGATTCATGTCCTGTGAATTTTACATTAAAAACAATGCCACATAGAACAAACACCACAGCCATGACCAGTTTGGAAAGATGAAGCTTTTTTTTTAACGAAACCAGTAGGAAAAATAGATCTGCCAGCATCTGAAAGCTCAGCTTTGTGTCATGCTATCCTGAGGTTTGACAATCAGAGGAGGAAAGAAACCACCTCTGCTTTGGAAGCCAAAAAAAAAAACCCAACCCAAAAAACCCAAACACCAAACCCCGTTGAAGAGCACTTTGTGATGATTTGATCTTTTCCTCATTTATTCAACAGCTTCATCTATTCCTTAACACACAGACTTGTCTGGTGCTTTGCCTTGAGGGACAGCGAATGCATTTTGCCTATATTTCTGTGCTGGCAAAAACTGAGTAAAAATAATCAAGTGGCTACACGTGAATATTGACCAGTAAATATAAATTGCACTTGTGGAAGGTGGTTGGTGTGCACAGACTGTGGCAGTCTCACAGTGCGGTTATAAGCAGTCTGAGAGGTCTTGTGGGTTTTGTGGTGTTTTGTTTTTTTTTTTTTTTTAAGATTTAGCTCACACCAAAGCAAATGAATTGTAGAAGGATGGATAACATCATGAACATGCTTTCTCTGAGGTCATCTGCTTGCTTTGATCAGCTCATAGATGTTACTTTCTTCAGGCTGACACAGCTGCGATGGTCACTTGATTATTCTTGTTATTTGCATGAAAATTATAGCTAGTTACTTGATAAAGTCACGGTGACTGCCTTCTGCCCCTGGGGAAGTGCTGTGCTGTGCTCTATCTTGGAAATTTCACAGTCAGAGATCGCATCTGCAAGGATATAACTGAACCGTTGGTCTTGCTCCTCTTTGTTTCTCTCACCGGAGCCTCCCTCTGCCCTGATTGACAGACCAGGTCTTTGAAAATAACTTTCACTCGAAGGATTAACTCGCACTGTTTTCATGCGCTTTGCGTACACCTGTTTTGACTTGACTCAGCCAGGAGGAGTCTCTCGCTACAGCCCCATTGTGCTTTTGCAGCAGAGAGGTACCATCTGAGTGGGTCAGGTGGGATGCACTGGACTCCTCTTCCCTGCGTTTTCGGTGCTGGGTTTTCCCCCCAGAGGCTGTAGCTGTCTCTTCCCAACTTTTCCACTGGTTTCAAGGCCAAAACAGTTCAACACGCAGCTTTTATTTAAAATTAATAAAGGAACTTAACCGTTCTAGCTATGAGAAGTGTTTCATAGCACTGGTGTACATCAAAGTGTTTCTTCTCTGATGGGTCAGATTTTCTTACTCGGGTATTTCTGTATTAGGAAACACTGAATTCAGATGACGAATCACATGCTGTTGGTGTATTTCAGACTGGGAAGAAGACGATCTGATGCATTCTAAATAGATCTTTCTGCCAAAGAGATATAAATACACACTGCTTCTTCAATATTGTGGTCTCCATTCTTGATAATAAGCAATTGGGAATGGAGGGTGGGGGATTTGGCAGTTGTGCTGCTGCTCCCATAAACAGCAGGGATGGGATGGCTGCATCTTTTCAGCTTAGAACAAAAAGGCTGAAGAAAAGAAAGATGGTGGGTATGAAAAGCACAAAACCGTGGGTTCCAACTGATCCATTAGAGCTCATTGCTGCAAGAAGTGGCTAGTTTCTGAGCGTTTTTTCTTTGTTATTTCTGTCTGATGGTTTTTAAGATTAGTCTTTCAAATATGTATTTATGTACCATGTCACATCTGAAATATAACTAGTGTACTTCTCTGTTAGGATTGATAACTTTCTTCTGCGCCCTGTTGGAAATGCTTCTGTGAAAATGGTATCTCCTACTTGCTTGATGAAGAACACATTGATTTCATGATTTTCCTTGCCCTTATTACAATAATTTTTTTTACTCTTTTATTTCCATTTGTACTTAAATCTCTGCTCTGTAAGCAAAGGTGATATGTTTTTATGTGACTGTGTGTTCGACTGAAGACCGTCTGTAGTTGAAGATGCAAATGGCTGTCCATTTATCTTCTGAACATGGGAATGTCTGATGGTTCAGCTTTCTGCCGACCCCTCTATCCCTTTTAGACCGTTTGCTTTTTCTGCTCAGCCCGAGCACTTGCTGCTGGAGCTTTCTTTTCAGTGGTGTCATTAAATTCCATGAATTTTCACCTCCTGCAGACTAATCACTTCAGAGCTTACGCTTCATCCATCTTGGCTAGAGCTCAGAAATGTCTGAGACTGGGCATTTGGAATGGTCCTGGATTTTAATAGAATAGATCCTGTAGTTTGGCATCCAGTGAACTCTTATGTGATATTAAAAATTACATAAGCCCCGCTCACTAAGAAAACAGACTGTATTTGATGCACAAGAGTTTCCATAGTCCTAATGGAAATGACATAAAGGTGATTCCAAAATTGTCCTGTAGGTCTGTAGAAAAGAGAGCAGTTTGTTCTACATGCTGTGTCAGAAATGTTGTACATACATTTTTCAGAGTCTTGGACAGAGATCCAGGTCCCAGACTCTCCTGAAATTAATCTCCCAGACATTTTGTTATGTTGTTTTCAGTTCTGTAAACTAACACAGGATAACCTTTATGCTATTAAAATTTCTTACAGTCGTGGATCTCTCTTTTATCCTGTTCTTCCCACACCAGACTCTCATCCTATAAAATTAGACCAGCCTTGCAGAAACATGCAGTGGGAGGAAAATGAGTTTGTGCTAGCATATTTCATGTAGTAATCTCATTAGCAGGTAGCTCTGTTATGGGTACATGACCAAGTTGTCTGCATTGCGCTTTCTTGATGCGTTTGTCCTAAACTATCTTCCAGCATCTTCATCTCTTGTTCTTTTAATGATGGTGGGTGCATGTTGGTGTCCTCCTGAGCTGGTAGCCTCAGGTAGCTGGTAGGTAAGAAAATCAGTGGAAACAAAAACTTTAATGGAAGTTAGTTTTCTTGTTCCAGGTATTTAATTATGTATAAGCAGATTCTCGGTGCGCAAACCAGCTGTAACTTTTATATTTTATAGAAAAATCTGTATCGCTGAAAGTGCATTGGACCAAAGTGCAAGGAAGCCTGGTGCAACTTGTGTGTACGTAAATGATGGCTGTTAATTCTCCCTGGAATGTTTGTCCCAGCTTTTTGTCTCGGGCTATAGTGCTGGAAGTCAATGAGTGTCTTTGATAAAAGGAGGACTATCACAATCTGTTGTTTAGAAATCAATTAAAATGAGAACTTCAAAGCTTGTAAAAGGGTGGCTGGTATTCTTCTGGGACTGCAGGTTGCATTGAAAGCATGCAGGCTGTGCTACCCCCTAAACAGATCTTTTTATGGCATTTCTGGCACAAGTGAAGAATCCATTATCAGAAAATCCTGTGAGAACTAATGCTAAAAAGACTTCCAGCCTGGCTGACCAGTCCCCTGAGCTGCAGGTAATGCCTGAGTGATGCTTTGAACATATAAAATATTATATAAATGCCACATATTGTTAAGCTTTCTGTTACGTCTCTGTACTGTGGAATATATCCAATTTCACTTGAGCCTTGGGTAGCTTTTCAGTGCTAGTAAACATTGTCATGGCTCAAATTCTACCAGACAGCAGTCTGTAATCCTAGCGAGAGAAAAACTGACTGCTGGCTCGCCTGTGCCGCTCATCCCTGGAAGGGTGTTGGGCCAAGCCCAGCTGAGGCTTCTTGCTCTGGTTCCAGAGCCCGGGAGCCCTGGGGCTGGGAGCCACTGGGAGCCCTGGGGTGGGTGAAAGAGGCAGAGGAAAACCCGTGAGTAGAAGGGGGGTTTGAAGCCTTTGATCAAGAGAATAGATTTTTTGGCTGGAGGCGAAGATCTGGTAGGCCTTAGATGATCTGCTGGAAAATGATCCTTTCTGGAAGAATCAGGTAGTGATTCGGACAGGAAGGTGGGGGTTCTTGCGTGAAGGTACTAGCCTGTGGGGCAAGGATGCTGTAAGAACCAACAGCATTAATTTACTTGCCTTTGGCAGATGAAAAACTGAGGTGGGATGGGGTTGAATGGCAGGTGTAATCCTGTAACTGGGAAAGTATGTTTATCCTGGCTTATGAAATGCTTTTTTTTTTTTTCTCTCCTGTATTCTTTAGTTGTTTAATCTGTGTGTAGGTGTCCTGTAACAAAACATTGCACAAGACTTATGATGTATTTGTGCTGTCACAGGCAGCAAACCTTGTTCCAAGGACTCCCTTTCCAGGGTTTGCAAGAAGGGAGACGCACCTTTTGCCTCTGTGGGAATTGCCTGGTGAAGCCGGAAAGAATCGTGCTGCAGGACAACATCAAATTCCTTCCGGTCTTCTACCGTGTAATGCTGGTTGTGGCCCACCAATTTCCCTGATTTCAGTGAAGCCTTTCGGTATTTACAGAAGCAGGTGGATGGATGTCTTCAAACATCACTAGAAGTTTTCCATTTAATCTGTTGTAAGCGATGCGAGGTGTGAAGTCTAGCATCTCTCCTGGGGTCACGGCAGTGTGGAGTTGCTTTTTTCAAGACAGTTTAAAGATGTTGAAGCTGTCTGGAAAGCTTCAAGTGTTGCAGCGTACAAAGCTGCACTTAAAAATACTCCAGTGGAGACTAACAAAAGCGTTTGCACCAGGGACTTCATTACCGAAAGGTTACTTATATAACTTTCTCCTTCCTTTGTGAGATGCCTGTAACTTTTATCAAGTAAATCATATCCTGAATGTCTTTTAAGATGTCAGCAGGGTACAGGACTGAGAAGTGGCCGTAATCCTGAATGTGTGGCAGTTGCTTTGTGAGAATGGGAAGGTTTAATCTGCAGCCAAAGTAGCCTTTCTCTCCTACTTCTCTGATCCTTAGCTTGCATAAGCCACAGCCTGCTGTGCTGCTTTGGAATTTATTTAATAACTCAGTTGTTTGGACATGATTAAAAATTTAATGAATGGAATGAAGCAGTAATAAGATGAACAGCTCATAAAGGGTTTTAGTCTAAAAATACTGTTTCAGCTCAGCTAGTATGATGAAGACTGTGGTGGCAGTCACAGAGAAGTCCACTGCATGAACCTCTTGCAAGTTTTAGTGAGCTATTGCTGAGTGTGAGGCTCCTGTGTCACCTTGCTCTAGTTGATCTTTTAGAGATCATAGCAGGTCCTGTTTTTGCTGCTCGTGTTGCTTTGACTCCCTAGGGTTTCCTCTCTCAGTGCCTGGTGCGTAGCTCCAGAGAAAAGAGGTTTTAGGTTTTTTTAGATGGGATTGCATGTCTAATAGGTGCTGTGTATGTTATTTCCAGCGTGATTGCTCAAAGAGGTTGAGCTTCCATGCTTTGCCTGCTTGCAGGGTTCAAGAGCTGAAGACTGTTTAGATTAAGATTTAGTGTTTTCTTAATAGAAAATGTTCAAGGCGTAAACTGCTGGCAGAAGCTGAGTAGTATTCTCTTCTGTGGCAGACAGGTTAAGGGAACTATCTTAATAAACAGGTTTTGTTCCTTTGCCTTCCTCTCAGCAGCAATAGCATCTGCAGTAGAGAATGCAAGGTTGGGTGGGTGAGTGTGGCTGTTTCTCGCACTTCCCCACCTGAAGTTTAAGTAGAGTTTGCATCTTTGCCCTTAGAGGGTAGATTTGTGTTGCATATAAACAGCATAATTAAAGTAGCATGGAAAAATGGAAGAGGAAAAAAAATATTTTTGAGCTATGTCATGTTGAAATAGTGAAGTGCACCTTTTTTCCTCCTTGTTATTTGCATGTGGAAACCCAACGTGGTATTTCTGTGGCTGCATTTCAGCTCTTTCAATGTGACCTTTCTCAGTGTAGAGTTGTATTATCAAAGCCCAAACATTCAGCTTTTAGATCAGTGTTGTGAAATCTATGCAACGCCTAGGTTTGTCCCATGTAGTGGAGCAAGATTCAGGCCAGTTCCAAGATCTTGAGGTATCTGCTTTATCCTGGTTTAGTCCCAGTCCTTGCTATTCATGGGCTGTGAGTGTCCTTTAAAGCAAAGCCGTGTCTTGTTTCCATGACAATACTTATACAATAGATGGCTTTGTTGTAGCATGTATATATGGATTTTTCATTTGTAATGTCTCTTTGCATCAATTCCTGGTATATTTAAGGTCTCCTTGAAGTACTGGGATCATCATGCTATTCTAGATAGAACTTAAATGAGCATTTCTGGATTGGCACAGTCCTAACCTTTGAGCAAAGCTTCACAGCATCTTGTCTAGCGAGAAGAGTGCACGAGGTGAATTTTTTTCCATTTTGCTGATGAGTCACGTGGAAGGACAGGAACATTCATGGCTTGATAGGTGGTGTCTCCAGGTTTCCCTGCATCCCCCATCTTGTTTTCTTCAACTAGAAGCTGGGGGTTGTTTGGAGCTGTGTACTCATGCTGATGATTGTGGCAGGTTTTTCATCAGTGAAGGATGGCCAGCAGCCACTGCAGCTGGAGACATGCTAAGTGGGTGGCTGGACATTTCTCTCTCCCTCTCAAATCCATAAGTCAGTGCCAAGGTCTCCAAGGTGGAGGTTAGTGATCTAAACTGGCAGGCAGGCTGCAAGTGCCCCTGTAGGGCTCGTCTTGCATGGCTTGGCAGCGTGAGAGGCGTACAGAGCAACCCAGCCACGTCTCATCTCAAAAGTGGACAGAATTACACCCACGTCCTTCAGGCCACATGCGCAGAAGTGACAGGCAAGTCACCTTCTGACTTGAATTGGAGATGTTTACTTCAAGTGACTAGTCTTTATATCACACGCAAAAGAACTCCTCGCTGGAAGTATGTGGGGTGTTTTTATTGATACGCTTTGGTTCTGCGGGCGTCTGGTGGTTCTGTAATGAGCCGATGGATCTGGAAGCAGCAGATGTTCTCCTGGTGGCAGTGACAAGGGGACTGCAGGGGGGCTCTGCTGCAGGCTCCCCCTCAACGCCCAAGTGTCCACCAGCACTAGGTGGGGTCACCTGTGCTTCTGCTTGGCTGGACCATGGAAAGCTCCACGGATGGTGATTCTGCAGGGTCTCGGGGAAGCCCATCAGCACGTTGTACTTCCCTTCTACTGAAGGATATTTTCTGGATACCCACTCTGAACTCTCTAAGTTAGGATTTTTGGCAGCTGCTTTTCTTTTTATTTTTCTTTTTTAAAAAAAACAAACCACACCAAACCCTAGTCTCATGGGCATTTCCCCTCTCACCTTCCCTGCCTGCCTTAACCTTAGCTTGCATAAATGTCCTTTTAATGTCCATCACAGGTTGGGATGTATGAAAGAAAAGATAGGGCAGGTCTGAGCACCCAGATCTACATAATCTACCTTTTAAGTAACAGACAAGGACTTGAAATCAGAGTAAGGTCCCTGAAATCAGAATAAGCTTTTGCTTCAGAATGTATTCAGGCATTGGGGAGATTCCATGTGGGGCTAAAAACTTGTTCGCTGAGATGAGTGCGTGTTATTGCATAGCTTGCAAAACTTGCCACAAGCATAATTTTGCAAGATAGGCACCGGTGAATTCAGGAACCAGGACTGAGCCCTAGGCATGTTTTTGTGACATAATTAGATTACTATTGCCTTGTTTTCTGCAAGGAGGATAAAATTACCTTCTAGATTATTTTTTTTTAATCAGTTATGACCGCAAATTAATAATGAATCTGTAGTGCCAGAAGCAGAAGACTACCTAATTGCTACGGCAGCTCAGTGGACTCTTTCCGTGGTACCATGGCTGAAACGTGTTTGCTTTCTGGGTATTGATAGGAGGTGCCCACGCTGCGAGCTCAGCATTCCTGGTTGCTTTTACTATTGGCCGTTCGATGGTATATATAGCATTTCTCCTTGCCTGTTCTCAAGGGCGCTTCCCCACAAACTGTGTGATATCAGGGATTAGTTCATGTGCTGCTCCCTAAGGGTGATGTCCTGCTCAGTTATGCCTACGGTATTGGCCGTGATGTGGGATCAAGTAAGCAAGCTTCCTAAAGGAGGTACAGAAAGCTAACTGTAAGAGGGAATAAATTAGAAGGAATACATTATGCAGGCAGATGAGAAAGGAAAACAGTCATTTGTCCATGCATCTTTGTGGGAGTGAGCCAGACCTTCTGTGGTTTGAGTGGAAGCTGAAGTAACTGGAATCTGTGAGTTAATGGTTTCTGGCCCTCCTTCTGAGAGAATGGGTTACTCATGGTTTAACCTTGATACTTCTGGGCGCTAACTCCGGCAGTCTTGCTTGAGAAGATGGGTGGGCTGCTGCTTGGAGCAGGAGTGTGGGGTGTGATCCCCTGCGGCCCCTCCAAAGGCTTCTGAAAGCCAGGAGTGAGGGGTGGGGGAGAAGTGTGGAAGCCGCTAGAAGAAAGAAAATCAAGCTGCCTGTGATGCTGGTGGGAAGACTTGGCAGGTCCGTGTGTCTGGGCACAGAGATCAGGCAGTGCTGTAGGTGAGACACGAGGAGCACCAGCAGCGCAGGGATCCCCGCGGGCTTGGGCTGCTGCCCTGTGCTTTGCTACCTGCTGCTTCCAGAGAAGCGGCTGAAAAAAACCTAGGCATGATGTGTTGTGGTGAATGCCTTTCTTCTGCTGAGAAATATTTATTAAAACAGATGTAGTTGGCTACGATTTCTGTTTCTGGGTAATCAGCCAATAGCTAGAGAAGATCAATAAGTGGATAAACAATGTGGTCTCTAAAGTTGGACACGGGGTTTTTTTAAAGAACAAAGAGCGTTCCCTGGCCAGGGACACTCTCCAGCAAAATGCAGAGCGGATCAACGCTGGCACCCAGTGTCTAGATGGAATCAGTTCGAATCAGGGTTTGCACGTCTGACACCCTTTTTTCACACGGATCCTTGGCTTTCTGTCTTGGTGTGCACAGTGGAGCAAGCTGCTTCATCTGGGACAGCACCCGAACTCTCTGGGGCTGCAGTTTTGATTCTGCTTTCATTTGGTTCCTGCAGTTGTCTTCTGGTGCTGATAACCACTGCAATATTGCTTTTCTTGGCTTGTCTTTTACGTTACAAAAAGATGCAGGTCTTTGTTTCCCTTGGAATGGTTAACCTCAGTTCAGGGAGGAAGATGGAGAAAACAAATGTAAAACCACCCTCCTCCCTGGGGAAGTTGTTTTTTTTTTCCAAGTTACTCTGCAGCTGTTAAATGCCAGTTCAATGAAGCCTTTAAACATACACTTAAATCCATTCCTGCTAAGCAAAACACTTAACCATATACTTTAAATTAAGCTGTTGTGGCACTGAAAAGCAGCAGGACTAGAGATAAAAGATAAAGCACGTTCTCAAGTACCTCGCTGATTAGGCTGCTGATGCAGGAGAGCATCCCAGGTTGGGAGGGGATGTGAGGACCACTGGTTCTGCAAAGTGAGCACCTACTGGTGTCTGAGCATCTGCCAGTCTGATGTTGTTCTTCAGGGCCTGGCAAAAGATTTCTGTAGCCAGGCTTCAGTATCTGTATCTTCATTCTAGCCAGGCTTCCTCTACTGTGCTCAGCAAGTAACAACATTTATTTGAAAGTATAAAAAAAAATAATAAATGAGCAGTGTAAAGTCCCAAATGTTAAGGATCCCTGCTCGCTGCATCTCTGAAGATAGGAGGGATTGTTTGTTGCTGTATCTCCTGTGATGTTACTGCTTTCATGTTTTGAATCTTTTGCTATTTCTGTAGTGGGATTACTAAATCAAATCTAAAGTAATCCTCTCTCAGCTCACATGGTACTCTTGGAAGTTTCACTGAAGTTGCTGTAGCACATTTCCAGGAAGGTAAATTGAAAACTGAAAATTAATTTCAAAAAAAGCCCTAGAACTACTACCACAAAGATGATGGATGGTGAACCATTCTGGTCTGTTTTTATCCAAAAGTAACTATCTGGCTGTTTTTTAGTGAACAAAAAAATATTAGAGGGGAAAAAATAATTTCCATTTAGCTTTATCTTTGGCTGTGCTGGAAATGAATCATGACATAAAAAAGGATAAAATGAAGTGAAAAAGACACCATTTATTTCCTTTTCTGTAGCACACACTGGACACTTATTCTGAAGGTTAAAACTCTGCTGAATGAAAACAGATTGCACTAAAACACTGGTGAAAGATATTTGAGGGTCATGGAGTATCCCTGTGTACTTGGCCTAAAAGTTATAGATGAAGAGGGGAGAGGACACCGGTCTGCGTGGATCTCCCCGTCCCACTGGCGTTGGCATTTGTGCTGGCCAAAGGCGCGCTGTCGTGCACCGGTGTTGGGGTTGCTTCTGACGCTGTGATGGCAGTCTTGGAGGTGTCCTCTTAAAGAATCCGTTTCTTGCCTTGAATTTCTAGGAAGGCAACAAATACAGTGCAGATTGTCTTAGTGAAATACCGCCCTGCTCAGCCTGGATCTCTAGCAGCAGAGACCTTTCTGTTTATTCCCTTGGAAGTCAAGACATCAACTACCACTGCAAGTGCAGGATAATGGGAAGACAGATGAACAAAGCATCGTGGAGATTAATTTGGAAATGAGCGTGTGGTGATGACTGAGCCAAGTAGTTTAGGTCAATGCTTTTGTTATTTTTCTTGGTCTGTGTAGCATCCTTTTGTTGGGATTTATAAGTTAAGTGTAATCTCACTAAGAAAGGAAAGGAGGAAGGAATTCCAGATGCAGAAGGAATGGCTTGGAGAAATGTGTCTCTGCAGAGCCGGTGAAAGTAGCTAGTGCTGTGGCTCACCAGTGGTTTTGAAAGCACAGTTATATCAAAATTGATTCTTGGACTCTGAGCTAAAAGAGACTATAAATTCAGTCTGCACAGACTCTGCTCTGGTGAGTTATGTTTCTTGCTTACGTGGCAGGAAGGATTAAAATTGCGTGATCTCATTCAGGGAGCACCAAAGCAGCAGAAGTGACATCTCCATGCTGATCGGTGAAGGAGGAGCGCGCAGAACTGGGTGGCAGCTGTGGCTGCCCAGCAGAGGAGCTGGGCTGGGCCTGGTGGACCGTGTGTAACTTGGAAATTCACCTGGAGGACTGAGAGTCCTCAGCGAGTCTGGGTCAGACTGTAAAACCTGGGCTAAGCTGACATTTATCCCAGCTATAATAATGTGTGTCAGAAATATCTGGAATGGTTTCCTCGTTGCATCTTGGTTTTTTGGAAACGCTTTCTGCACAATTGTTCTGTATTCACAGAACAAACCAAGACCTTTATCTTGATCTAAATGGGGCCTTAAGCCCAGTCCTGCCAGTCTAGCTGGGTTTTTATCTTGACAGTTGGTGCGCTGGAGGCAAAAACCCCTGTGGACTCAGAATGCTGTCTTCTGTTACGCTGTAGCCACAGAAGGAACAACCCTTGCTTGGGTCATTTAATTTCAAATAAAGCAAAATGGTGCATTTGAAGCACCAAAACAATATCTGGAAACATCTGAATCTGTTCTGTAAAGCTCTTTCACGCATGCGGAGAGAAGTCTTGCCCAGGTTGTTTGCTGAATTTAAGTAGAACTGATAGGTTTATGATTCTGGTAGGCAGTTGAGTAAAAATTTAGTAAGCCAGCTGAGAAGTTGAGAAAATTTGTGAAGCTATGTTTTAAGCATATCAAATATGCATAATCTCATTAAAAGTGGTCTGTCTTCCTAACTCACACAGCTGCTTAGACTGCACTGTGCCCAAAATAATTGAAGGGCTGTTCAAGAAGATTTTACAAGATTGTAGGATATATTTACACAGTAACAACCTCTACAAACTTAGGAAGTGTGTATTTAGAGATGGATAGGAAGAATACATTTTCCATTAAATGCCTTTTGCAATGAAAAATTTTCAAGGAATTAAAAACTCCCCTTCAATTAAAAAAAAAAAAAGCCAAAATCACCATACCTTTGGCTAGATCTTCAGCTACTCTAAGTTAGTGTTCAAGGAAAAATCTACACAGACATGAGTGGCCCAATTCTGAGTTGTGATTAAAGCAAGCCTAGTGGTACCCACATCTGTGTAAATTTCTCCTTTAAAATTAGGTTAGTCCTGTAAAAAAAAAAATTATATATAGTTAAGAAATCTAATTATAGCACTGAGTCAAAATTCTTGAGCGTATTCGCTGTCCCCTCCTGCATTCTTTCTAGTACGACAGCAGCTTTCATGGACCAGATCAGGCTCTGATGGTGAACGTGGCTGAGAACTTGGCATTAGGAGTTGCTTCTTTGAAAACGTTGTTGTGTTTGCTGTTGGGGGTGTGTGTTTAGGGGGTCTGTGTAGACCTGAGCTGCAGGAATGCATGGTTGTAGTTAGGAGCAAGTGTTTGGCCAAGAGCCCCTGTGCCCTTTGACCCCGCGGGGTTCGCATCCAGTGGCTGGGTTGCTTGAGGATGTCTCGTGGTAGCGGTGCGGGACCTTATTTGCAAAGATGCTTGGAATGGTTGCCCAGGGCCAGCAGCAGCAGCAGACAATGTTTTAACACGTCATGCAGGAGATAGCTGCCCCTCTGGAGTTAAGTCTGTCTTAAGGATAAATTGCCTCTTCAGATCCCCGTGTGTTGCTGAAGCAGCTGATGACCTTGCTCTTGCTCTGTCTTGCTGCTGGGCGTGTGGTCTGAGTTCGCGGCCCCAGAATCTTATTTGCATCTGGTTCTCTCTAGCATCTGCAAGGGCACTTACTCATGAGAAATTACATTTGAACATACCAGTAAACTGGTGAATTGTGCTTATCCTCTCTGGCTAGGATCCATTCATCCTCTGAAAAGCATTTGCATTCTGCTCGACGGGGGGGGGGGGGGCGGGGTTGAAATAGCCCTTTTACTTTTTTTCGTGGACCTCCTTTGGAGGTTCCACTGTGAATCTTGTGGATGATGCCTTGAAGTTTGAAGGGTTTTCTGGTGCTTGGACTAGACGAGAGATCTTTCAGCCTAAATTTATTGAGGATTCTAACTGTACTTCAGTGTCTGAAAAACTGCAATTCACTGACATTATAACTGCAGCAGATAAACAACTTTGTCGTAAGAGAATACCAGGAATAGAGCATTATGCTTGGATTTCAGCGGCCTTTTTCAGTCCTAGTTTTGGCTGCTGGAATGGTCCAGAAGCAGTTGCATGTGTGCCTACAGGTCTGGGGATTTTTATCCTATTTTTTTCTGTCTTGCTGGGAGCTCCGCCATAACGAGCGATGTGCCATCCCCAACTAAGCACAGCAGCGGTTGCGAAGGGCCGTGGTCTCTGCTGAGGCTCAGAGGTGCCGGTGCAACCTGCGCGGTGTGTTAATGCCACACAAACAAGACGTTATAGCCTGGGGTGTTCCTATCACCATCGCTTGCCATCTGTCACTGGGAAGCCTGTGCCTGCCTGTGCCTTCTGCTTGCTCGGGTGGCTGGCTGTGCTGGGACAGCAGATGGCCGGGGGAGAGAAGAGCTGGCATGTGTATTTGTCTGACTTTGTCTTTCAAGTTTCATGAGTTAGAGACTGCAGGTTTCAGCTCTGCTGAGAAAACCTGACAGCACAAGACCCCAAGTCCTGAATGGGTCTAAAAGCTGAAGGGTCCTCTCGAGCAGGCCTGCAGCGCCATCCTGCCCTTTCCTTAGGTGCCAATGACCCATTGCACTTAACTCCTGTTCTCACCTGTGTTAAATTTCAGTTTGGAAGGTTTTTTTTAAAAAAAATATTTGTAATGAAAATAAGTGTTCGTGATGTAAAGCCCCAAGCCCCTTGACTAAAGCATCTGAAATGCTCAGTAATACATGTTGTAAAGTTAACCGGCTTTTCTTAGCAGCTTTCCAAATAAATGCTGAGCTGATGCTGCATGTACAAGAGCAGTGAGCTGCCCCAATGCTGGTTACATTAATTCTTGGTTTCCTTTATCTTCCTGCCCATGTTTTCTTTAGATCCTCCTCCTTTAATTGCTCTAACTGCACCTGCTGCTAAAAGTCAGGTTGTAAAAACGAAGGAACCTGCAGCAAAGTTGAAATCCAGTGTATGACCAGGCAAATGCCCAGGAAACGTGCCTGCTAGGTTTTTGAACAAAGTGTTAAATTTTTACCACTATGGTTCTGGTAACCGCATACTTCCTTAAGAAAACAGAGTCAACAAAGACCCATGAGGCAGATGTGTGGGAACTCCACTCCTTTTCTATTACATATATATATACACACATATATATATATATATATATACACAGTGTTTGTACTCTTAAGTCCTATTGTCCCGGGATGTTGGGGATGTTTCTGTGGCTGATGAAGGTGCTGAGATCTACGTGAGGTGGAGACCAGCCTCTCCCCGCTGTGACGTGAGGTTTGCAAAACCCTCTCAGTCGCTGCCTTTCTGCTGGTTTTCCTCCAGCTTGGCTGGCTGCGCGGATGTGAGGAAACTTGTGGGAAACACTGGGGAGGATCCTGCTCAGGAATAAAGGGGTGAAACAGAAAACTTGGCCAAGAGCATGTGAGGAAAGTGTGTCTTGATAGCGAGAGGCATTACGCCGATAGCTGCCTCCCCAGGGAGGTGGTGGAAACTGTCACTTTGGGTGTTTAGAGTGAGACTAAACAAATCACAAGTAAGTGTACAGTGGGGAATAAGCTGGCACTTGCCAGGGGACACTGGCTGACCTAATAGGATTTTGCATCCTGCAATGTATTTGTCTCTTAATAATAGTATGTAGTAAAACACATCCTGACAAAAGCAATGGGTGTTTTAAAGCTTTGCTTTGAATTCGGGCTCATTCTTTTTTTCATGTACTGCTTTGCACATTCCAACAAAATCTGGTAACTTGCGTTCTCTTTCCAGCTGATGATGCTTGTGGAGGGACTTTGCGGGGACAGAGTGGAATTATCTCAAGCCCTCATTTTCCTTTGGAGTACGGCAGTAACGCGGACTGCACGTGGACTATCCTTGCTGAACCTGGAGACACTATTGCTCTGGTTTTCATGGATTTTCAGCTGGAAGATGGATACGATGTTTTAGAAGTTGCTGGAACGGAGGGATCTTCACCCTGGTAGGTTGCTGCTGGCCATACTTCGTTATTATCTGTATAGTCGTGTCGTACCTGCTGGTGTTTGTGTGCGTAGATCCAGACTTCACAGGGTGTTGGGAGTGAAGAGGGTTTGTGCCAGAATGAGGGTAGTTTGTGGTTATCCCCAGGCACAGGTTGTTGCTGCCTTCTAATGAAACTCCCTGGGATGCTTATTTGCTTGGTAAACTTTGCAGTGGCTGTTTTAATCTACTTTAAATCATATTCTCTGCAATAAGATTTCATAGTTTAGTTGGTTAGAAGAAATAAAGAATTAAAAAAAAAAAAAACCTCACCACGGAAGACCCAATACTTCAAAACCCAGGAAACCCTGCTCAAACCTTGTTTTTCCTGAATTGTTTTCTGATTATTGCTAAATATGTTGCTGACAGGTTGGCTTTACTGTTAATGAACTTTTGGCAAATGTTTCTAGAGACAGTCTGTCCTTTAGACAGAAGGCTGCGTATAGAATTTCAATACCTCTCATCCCATCGTTAGAGCACTGCTTTCAGAAATATTGCTTTTACGTATAATAAATGCCACACTGATATTTTTTTCCCCCAGATATAAAAGAGCTACCCAAATGATCAGTGCTGTGTAGTCTGAAGTGAGAGCTTCCAGAAGGAATGTGATGTATTGCTTATGTTGCTTTTACAGCAAAGGACACCTCTGCCTCTAGTCAATCTAGACACTGTGATCTTCTGCACTGTGGTAGCACTTAACAAATGGTTAGAAGTCCTAACTAGCAGCAAATGGAAGGGAGTAGTCTTAAACCCAACATCCCTCCAGAAGGGAAGAATTAAGCGTTTGAAATAATTAGGTGTTGCCTGGGATTATCAGCAGGAAGTTAAATTACAATTATTTATGAGGATTCTGTCACAGCCACAAATAACATTCATTTAAGTGATTTATACTTGCCTGGCAATTATGGGGGAATAGGATTTGAATGTCTAGAATGTATTGATGTGAGAGAACTTGCCATTTACCATGTACCAGTTGTTTACTGTGCCCAGGACCCCTTTGAAAATTAGATGTTGCTGTTTCGTGGAAAAAAACCCTTGTTTATTAGCATGCATTAATATTTTAGGGCACTGTTAGATTTTAGCCATTACGTACTGCAGTGAGGATCAGTCATCTGTGGTGTGTGGTAAAGATGAATGTCGCTAGTTAAGAAACATTATTCAGCCTGGAGTTGTTGCCACTGCAGTGCTGTGCCTTGTCATATCAAAAATACAACAATGCCTGTCAGAGTGAACTGCTGGGGGGAAAAAAATAAATTAGTAAACTCCCCATAAATACAGCATGGTAGACCTTTAAAAATGGCAAATGTGTCTTAGAAAATTAAGCCCTTTGACTTTCAGTAGCACACGTACATGCACATGGATTCTTTTTAAAAAAGGAGATTTAGTAGCTATGGAGTTTTGAAGTTACAGACATGGGTTTGGGGGCCTTGTCAGAGGGAATAATGATATATTTGCTTTCCTCCTTCCCCCTTGCCCCCCAGGTGCCCATGTGCTGCATCTTTAATGATGCCTTTCTTTCAAATGGATTTTCACTGGGAGTTGGATGAACTCTGCAAGCTGTAGCAGCAGTGGACTCCTGTTTGAATCGGCTGGTGGAGCAGCCCAGGTGAGCTGCGCTGTGTTAATGAGTGAAACAGGTCACACAAACACATTGCAGCCGGAAGAAGCTGTTCCTGCATTTTGAGGTTCATCCTGCATTTTTATAGTCCCGTGAAATACACATGGGCGAGATAAACATGGCAGTCAATTCAAAGGGATCTCATTTAGTATTCTTGAGAAGGAAACTTTTCAGTCCCATAAACAGAATTACAAAGAGTCTTGTTTTGAATTGCATTTTTCAAAGCCAGCCTTCACAACTCAAAGCTTGGTAATTAAATTCAGATGACTCATTTTTCCCATTTTTTAATAATTTTTGCCCATAGGGGGAAAAAACTGGAGCTCCTATCTCCTCTTTAAACATGTTGATATGATTCAGCTTGAAAATATAGCTAAAACCCTTTCCCCCCCCCCCAAACCTAGTTTTAATTATTTGTAATGTGGCAGAGAGACTAGTGACCAAATAAACCATTCTATTGAAGTATCTTGCAGCTAAATATTTCATTTCCTAAGCACTATAAATAGTTTTAATCTTGTCCAGAGATGTACTCAAAAAAAAAAAAAAACCCAACCAAAACTAAATTTCATCTGGAGTGTAATTTGTACGTGTTTTCAAGCTGTGGAATGTTATCTAACGATGGTGTTTATGAGACCACAGCAGCAGTACAGCTCAGCGCAGCAAGCAGGCTTACTAAAAATCTCCTGTGTGGTCATTTACCCTCCCCTCTTTAAAAATAGATGCTGCTTTGCTTTTTTATGAGCCGGGTTCCCTTAACCCTCCTGCCTTGGGCGGTCGCCCCGGCTGGATCAGCCGCGCTGCACGCTGATCTCGGCGCGCACAACTGCTCCCTGGGGAATCCCCCAACGGGTTGCGTTTGGTCCTTGACCTGCTGGATGCAAATCCTGCAGTAAAGTCTTGAAAGGGAAAGGGCATCGCAGGTCTAAGCATCCATACGTCAAGCCGAGCAATAGAGCTCAGTAGCTATTTGAGACGTATTAATAAAATAACACATTTACAGCTCTTCTAACCGCTATCGTGGTTTCTCTCAGGAGAGCTTGGGCCTAGATTTCCTTGACAGGTGAGAAATAAAACTCTACTGAGCGAAGAAGAGGAAGGGGAAAAAAAGTAGCAGTATGAAAAAGAGCCTGTCAGATTGGAAATGACAATGGGGGGGGTCTCCAGGCTAAAAAGAAAAATGGGAAGGATGGCAGTAGCTGCCCTGTTCTCCTTGGAGGTTAGCTGGAGTGGCCATCCTTATCACATCCGTATCACATCCCTTCTCTACAAGGATGCACTGGAACTGGAGCAGGATACGCAGTGATGTGGTCTCTTGCATCGTTATCCCCAGACTTTTTCTTGTCTTCAAGGCTTGGGGTTCTTTCCCCCCTTATTTTCTACTAGCTCTGAGGGATCTGAAAGAACTAATTAATTTTTTCTCTATAATTACATGTAAAAAAAGAAACCCCCTGCAAGCAGCTTGGGCTGCAGCCCTTAAGGCGACTGAGCTCTGCTGATCATGTGCTTTGTGTCAGTGTCTGCTCGGAGCAGACTAAATCCCTTGGCTAACACCTCTCAGGAATATCTGTTGATTATGGCTGTTGTGGTACCCACTTTAAAGCTTTATTTGGTGGCAAGCATCCCCGTGGGTGCTCAGCTATGCTGAAAATACCAAAGTGTTTCAAGCTGAGCACCTAAACCATCCCAAGACTGTGATGATAAGGAAACCTCCAAGGTGGTCCTGGCTGGCACTGAACCTGCTCTGGGGCAGATGCCTCCCAGCCTCAGCTTCCCTTTAACAGCTCGGGGGTTGCTCTGAAGCTTTGGGTAGGGTTCGACTTGGTGTAAAATACTGTCTTTGATCCCCTGCCTGTTCTTCCGTGAGTCCTTAGAGAAGTTGCTTGGGGGATGCCTGGGGTGACAGGATGGGGACTCCAGCAGGGGTGGTGGGAGCCTGGGTACCACAGCTCAGGACTGGTGGCCGTACCCTCCTGTCGTACCTCCATGCCTGCCCTGCCCCCCCCCCCCCCCCCCCAAGGTTTAGAGAAAGGAGCAGTGTGTGGTGCAGCAATTGCGTGGCTGCACTCTGAGCACACTTCAGAGGGGGTAACTTTTTACTTTGCCTGTGGTGGAAGAGGTCTGGATTTCCCGTGTTTGTGCCTGGCTGCTGCAGTTTACATGCAGACAATGAAAATGGGGTTGTCTGTCTCTTGCACTTCTGTCATCTGTTTAGATCCCACCTAGCTGGTCTGGGACCTGTATCTAATATTAGGTGTAATGGCTTGGATTACAATTATTAAAGCATTATGGTGCCGTTGTCAGAGAAGGTGGTGATGGAGGAGATGACTAATAATCCAGTTTATTTGTGTGTGTTTACAGGGATTGACTAAGATCAAATGTGCTTTTTGCTGGGTATGATGCAGATATTTAGAAAAGAAGGTTTTTGCAGCCATTCCAATACAGCTGAAGCGGGCAGAATAGGTAAAAGATCAAAGCCTTGTTCACAGGCTATGCAGAGCCGCCTGCAACTAAGTTCCTCTAGAGCAGGGATCTTCAAAGTTGTGGAAACGTAGGAAGACGGTCTAATATTTGCCATATAAAAAGCTTATTTTGTGCTGTTGATTTGGAAGACCGGGAGAAAGTGGAGATGCTGTAAGCTTCAGCCCATCTGCTGGCCAGGTCAGTGGCTAGCGATAGCCTTTCCCCTCAGACGATGTGTGGGGCTCCATAGCTGTTCATTCCACTGATGAAACTAGAAACCTCTGCTCCTGCCAGATGAATTAATTCTATGAGATAAATCTTAACAAGTATCTCGTTTGTCTGTGACAGCCTGTCTGGCATGTTTTGAAGTTCATTAGATGTTTCTAATTTTCCGATGGGACGTTTACTTTGAGGTGCAGATGACTTCTTTAATAATGAAGCTTTTCAAATCCTTCATAACTATGTTGCGTTTTGCAGCTGCGTATGGTAGATTATCGGAATCCAAATTGGTCAGAGAGACTGGGATTTTAGTTGGGAAAGGTGCTCCTGTTGCTGTTACATAGTCATATGGTGGTTTTTTCAGATCAAAAAATACTTCAATATGTGAAGGTTCAGAACCTTTTTGAGTTGTTTTTTAGCCTTGTATTAGGTTCTAGTGTAGCAATTAACCTCTTGCCCTCCATAACCTCATTTCACATAATCTTTTTGCTTGAACCGGGCTGCAACAGAATGTTACCTGGCAAAGCACCTCATAGTCCTGCACTGAGAAGTTGTATGGTGACCTGGGAATATGATTTGCTTTTGTATTCCTTCGTTTGCCACTGGATCCTTGGGTTTCTGTCCAAATGTTGAGCCTGTTTAGCCTGACCTATAAAATCCCACCCTAATTTGGGAATGGAAAGTGCTACAGCTGCTTTATCGATTTCCTTGGAGCAATCCAGGCTGTGTCTACCCTTCTGAATGACAAACCAGTAATGGTGCATTTCTTCTTGAACTTAATTAGGTTTCTTTATTCTTTATTTACTGAATGTGGCTACATTTTTTAAAATTCACATGCTTATCTTCAAAAGAAATGAAGCTGCCACTCACTCCCTTATTTATTTATTATTATTATTTTTAAATCTGGTTCATGGACCTTTAGAAACTGCTTTCTTCTCAACTTCCTTAATTCTATATTTTGTTCCAAGAGGACATGAGCACATACTGAATTGCTGTATTAATGCAGAGTCTTGGGTCGTTGGTATTTTTCTTCCCGATGATCCTCCTCTTGACTTAATTATTCCACGTTCTGGAACAGAAGTCTTATTTTAGCAGGGGGGGTTGCATCATCTGTCAAGTTGCCCCTCTGCTGCCCTCCCACTCTTTGAGCCTTCCCCAGTGCTTTCCCCCGTGAAACGTTTCCCCCCTTCCTGTTAATAATCCCGTGCGAAGCAAATGCAGTGGGAGAAGCAAGGCTGCAAGTAACTGCCAAATCGATGGAGTTTATTTCTGTCTGAATCTGGTTCCTCCTCTTCAGTGTCTCATCTTCGTTTTGCCTTTTCAGCCTTGGAGCTATGTTTTGCATGTCTGTCTTGCACAAATGTTTTCCTTCTCCTCCTTAGGGCTGTTTTTGCACTGAATTTTGGTAGAATTTGGGTTTAGCTTTGTCTCTTGATTTCCTAGAAGTGGGGGAGCATGCCTTAACGTGTACGTGTGTGCTATTTGGCATTACTTTTCTAGCACAACTGTGCCTGATGTGAAGGCAACGCAGGCATCTTGCTCTGCTTCAGCTCTCCTGGAAGGAGAACTGAGGACCTCTGAGTTCAAGGTTCCTCTGGTTAATTCTGTAATATCTTCTTTTCTGGAGCTGATCCCAGGGGAGACCCCTTTTGGACATCAACTCTTTCTGGAAAAGGATTTCCCAAGTTTTCTCTTGCTGCGTTTCTGCGGGGAGTTGAGTCAGAGGGAAGGATGGTTATGAGAATCACCTCTTAACTGACTTCATTTCTTTCCTTGTCATTATCTGCAGTTGACCCTTCCCTCCTCACTAGCCTTGGCTATCTGCTGAGTGGTTTCTAATACTCATTAAAGTTCTCCTATGTGAGATCGGCTTTGTGCTTCCCTCTTGATGCCAGTTATTTTGTGCCACCGGCCAGGCTAATCTGTTCGCACATCTTCTGCTCTACCGTTAAGAGATTAGAGTACCGGCGTCCTTGAAGGTGGCTGGTTCAGACAATGATAATGTTGGTGGTGAAAAACTCTTCCCTGTATGTGCTTCTAATGAACCAACCTATTTTCTTTATATCAAAGCAGCTTCTGATCCTTGGGTAGTTGTTGTGGAACTTTCAGCCTGTATTTTCATCTCAGACCTCAGTCGACGCCTGCTGAAGTCAACGGGCAGGCTTTGGCTGCAGAGGGCTGCCGAGTCAGGCTTTGGCATGTTGGCACTCGCTGCCATGCGTTCTGGCTGTATTGCAGCTCGGGAGCCCTGGGTCTCCCGCTGATGTTGCTGCCGCTTACACCGATGCTGCTCCCACTCCAGGTTAGTGCTGGCTGCGTGGTCTGTGGTTGCCAGCTGGGGTGAAACTCCGATGCCCCCCGACCTGCGTGGGAGCCTAGAAGGGGTCCTCCCCCCCGTTCCCCTGCAGCTGCCTGGTTCTTTGCAGCGGTTCTGTAGAACAGGTTGCCTGGTGACTGCTTTCAAACGATTTTCAGCTCACACTTGCCACTTTTTGAATTCTTTCCAGTCAGTAATTGCTTTTATTTGCAAGTTGATAAGCATTATCCTGCCCTGGTGCATGTGTGAGGCTGAAGGCTTGAAGATTATTGTGTCTTGAAATAACTTATTCCATCACTAGTTAAAGCCTAGATAATGCAAGTGTGAAACTTTTATTTTCCTGTGTGATTAATTAAGCTTCCTTATTGTAAGAGCTAGTTACCTACAGATAATTTATCTGTAATACTTAGATGTTTTTCTTCCATGGTAATATTTTCCATAGGACTGGGAATGAATAAAAGATGTGTATGAAGTGGCTTTTGAAATACTTATTTAAATTTCTGTTACATCTTCGTTGGGATCTGGGAATAGCCTTCTGTAGTGACTGGTACGGTTGGGTTTTTTCTTTCTTCCTAAGCATTATAGTGCTTTTAATTGGAAAAATATTCTACAAAGGCTTTAAGCTGCAAAATACTGCTTTGGTGGGAAATAGTCATTGGGAGCCCTCGGTTCCTGGTGGTGGCTGAGAGGGAGAGCTGATTGCTTCCCTCCTGGATGCGAATGATCCGGGAGTGTATTGATGGCTGGTTTGAAGTTAAAAGGATTGGTGATGCTTTGTGGTTTCTATAATATATTATATAATATACAATATATAGTATTGCACATTGTCCTAGAGCTCCTTGGCCAGTTGTACCGCAGAAATAACTGGGAAATTCTGGAAGAAAGGGCTGATCAGGGCAAGATGTTAAAAGATGCTCTGTGGTTTGTATGTGTGTTTCTGGTAGGGAAGGGAAGATCTTGACTGTACCCCGGCTGAGAAGAAGAATGTGCAGATTACATTAGCTCTCATCAGCTCAGGATGTAGCTGTGACAGCGCGTGCAAGACCTTCCCGAGGTCACTTGGCAGCAGAACTCCCCTTCCCTTGCTCCAGCTGTCCATCCTGCTCCTGTGAGGCGCGAGCTGCGTGCTTCCAAAAGCCTGAGCTGTGCTGCTGCCAGCAGTCTGCCAGGGAGGGAGGCTTCGGTGACAAATTACACCAAAAGGGTCTCACAACCTCTCCCACTCATGTTTCATTCAATAAAACATGATTAGATTTCGTATACCACTTCCTTGCTAATCTTATTTTTCCCATGCATTAATATGATTAATTCTGTTTGCTAGATAGTAGAGAGCTTTTCATGAATATTCAGGCTAGCTTTTTAAGCCAAGGAAGAAGATACTTTCAGGCTGAAAATTACCCTGATCATGTTTTAATTGTCCTTTTTATCCCAATTTGTTCTTCTTTGTTGCTGATCACCTCTGAGGCAGAGAGAACCCGATGTGGAGGCTCCTGCTCCTCAAGGGATGAGGTGCAGGAAGACCTGTGGGGTGTGCGAAAAATCCTTGAGGGTTACTAAATGAAGAAAGTAATATTTAGGTATTTCTGTCCTGGATGCAAGCATGTATTGGAAGTAAAAAAGACAGGCTTGTTTGCAAGAACACTCAATACCTGCAAGCTAAGGAATTTTTTTGAAAGACAGACCTCGTGAAAATTAGTATAACACAATGGGCTGAAAGCTGAAAAAAATATTGGTAATCTCAAGAGTACCTTCTGGATGTAACCCAAAAATCTAAGTGACCATTTAGATTGTAAAATGGTGAATAATACTTCTATTTGGCAGGGGATGGAGACTGTACGTAAGTGCAATTGATGTCACAGGTTGTAAAAAGTTGGACACCTGGGGTCCTCTTTGAAACACCGTGTCTCCTCTTCCACTGTTAAGAGTGGGACACTGAGCTTCCCCAGGAGAGGCAAGGGTTTGGACAAATAGATGTTGGTGGGAAAGACGACGGACTTGACTTCAAGGTCCTTCTAGGAGGTGTCTTTGCCTTCCCATGGCGTTTTTGGGGGGTTTTGTGTGTGTTCAGAAAATGGTTCGTGTCATTTTCGGTGCAGGGCTTCACCGTCACTGAAGCTGCCGGGGGATATGCAGATGCAGTGGGGTCTGCCTGCACAGACGTATTCCCTCTATCCTCCACAGTTGCATTTATGTGTCAGAATCCGTCTGCCAGAGCTGGTAATAGTCGTGTTTTACACCGCTCACCCTTACCTACAGCTTCAAAGTGCAAGTGAGGAGGCAGCTCTGCAGCTGTTTCCATCCTCTCAGAGGCCTCTTTCTTTGGGGGTTCCTTTGTGGGCCTGTCCAGGGGTGCTTGCTTATATTTACAAGTTGTGTTAAATAATGTAAGTACTTTGTTTTCAGATGTCACCTGTTTTACGAAATACATTTCAAATGGTCTTTGCCTGCTGGGTTTCCTTCCCGAGGTTCCCTGCAGCTGCTGCTCGTGTGAAGGTGGGTGTTTGCTCACCTGCGTTCAGTTTCTGCAGCTGATAGATGCCTTTTGGTGCTGAATTCATCTTTTGTGTTTAAATATTTTTTTTTGCATGTCTAATGCTAACATATCTCATTTCCTGTGATTAAACTACAACTCCCTTCTAATTTGCAATACACGCTAATTTATTGAAGTTGAGCAAGAACTGCATTTAGCACGGCTTGTATAAGCTCAAGCTGTGGAGAAGCGTCATTTATTCTTTGGTAATTTTCAGGTCACGGGCATCTCTTCAACCTGATCTTTCCACTTGTCTCTAGAAATATTGAAGTGCATAAAATACAGGGAAGAAATACCTATAGAGAGCCTGCTTTAGGAGACGTTTGTTGGCTGCTGAGAGTAATGCGAAGTACATGTGTGTTAATTTCTGCTTTTTAGACCAAGTGTAGCCCTCCAGCAAGATAGACGGGTGGGATCAGCACCTTCCAGTCGTGACAAATTGCGGCAGAGAAATGTAAGTGGCCCCTGCATGCTCACACTTGAGCAGCTCCATCGTCCTTCCCCGGGTATTCTTAGAAACAGGCTGAGACGGGGAGTAGATGTGAAGGGAGGAAAATTTCAGTGTTTCAAAGATTAGAGGAACACTAATGTGTTTTGTTACACTTGCTCTCAACAGGACAGATTAAATAAAGTGTTACTACAGCCATAGAAATGGAAGAACTATTCCGGTGAAGAATGAGAAAGTGTGTTTTCACAGCTGGTCTGTTGTATTTGTTAAAATATATCTCTATATCTGCGACATGTCCTGACAAATACAATGGAGCACAAAAACCCATATATATAGTTTTAGGTTAGCCAAACTTTGGCAATTTAATAGCTGTAGTGCAGTCCTGGAAGCCTCTTGTCCTTGAGTAACAACCTTTCAGCAAAAGTGGGAAAAACTAACTTCTGTTCCTGTGGTTTGTTTACTGCTGGCCGGACCTGCTGCTCCTTCAAAAAATAAAGATGCCCCAGCCAGGATCAGGAGCGGACGGGATAAGCAGGAGAGCACAGAGGCTATTTTCCATTCCAGATCTGTGCGATGCTTCTGGGAGTGAGCTATGCGTGGAGGGGCTCCCGAAGTCAGAAATGGATTTTCAGAAAGGGAGCTGGAAGCAAAAAGCGTTGGCGAAAGGGCTAATAGCAGCTCTGTGCCGGTTAGTGCAGGATCTGCTCGTGAAGTGCTGTCTGAGATCAAAGTTGTGGAAACCTGAACTGTGGAAACTCATCCTCAGGGTGAGATGTTCCTGCCGAGGGCTCAAAGGCTCTTCAAGAAGTTAGTCCAAAACCTGGTGCTGAGCTCAGGGGACAAGAATGAGCTGATAGGCAGAAATGTGAATGATTTCTGTTGTGGGACAGAAGAAGAAAATAATGAATTCTACAAGTTTTCTTGCACCTGGGTTATCTGTGCTTCCCAGTGCTTCCCAGTCCAGTGGTTTCTTTCCGCACAGGGATGGGGTTTGGCACGGGGATGTTTTTCTGTCTTGCATGCTCCTTGACTCCAGCACAGGCTGCAAATCTAGTAATATCAGTTATTAAATACAGACACTTAATCTGAAATATCTTGCCTCTTAATGTCTCCACTATCTTGCATGGAGGTCTGATCAGCCTTCCCAAAGCTCAGGTGGGGGCAGGAAATGATGTTTCTGGATTCGTGTGGCTACTGTGTTTTGCTGCTGCTTCTTGGTGGCATTTTGATTTGTCATGGCAGATCGTGATCTTTTCAGCTCCTGCTGAGTTTATTTTTGACAGCCTTGGCTGTTTTGCAGTGTGGATGTTTGGATTCTTCTTCACAGGGACCTTTCTTGCGGCGGGCTTTGTAGCAGGGATCAGGACGATGCCAGGGCACCAGTAAATATCAGAGGATTAGTAATAGACAAAAATGCTGTCAACAGCCAACATCTAACGACCGTCTCCCTGGGTGCAGCTAGCGGGAGTTTTCCAAGGCTCTGGAAAACCAGAGGCGTACAGTGCTCGCTGATGTGGTTTTGGGTAAAGGGCGATTCTGCCTTTGGAAGTCCAAAAAGGCAAACGGGAGCAGGCTCCCCCCCTGCGCTGCAGCGGCCCACCGACCGTCCGTGTCAGCACGTGGTCATGAGCTGCTGTTCACCAGAGACCTGAAAACTCAATCAGCTTCCCACGCTTTTAAAATAGGCATTTTTAGTTTGATACTGCCCAGTTGGGGCACAGGGCGAATACCCATCTCCGCCTGCTTGCCTTTGTCTTCTTTCTACACTTTCTGTATTAATTTTTATAATCATCTCTTAAATGATGGAGCTGCTCAAATTAGCTCTTTTAGTCAGAATTACCTGCATTAAAGATCTCCCTTAAAAAGGCAGGCATAAAAGAAATTAATTGCTTCAATTATAATAATGTGGCTTAGCTTCTGGCTTTCTGTTAGAAAAACCTGTTTTTGATAAGTCAGCTGTTCTTAAAAGGGGGGGGGAAAAAAAAGTGCTTCAGGCTGGAATCTGGCATGAAGGAATTTTGAAATAAGGTTGTTTGCTCTGTAATGTAACAGAATAAATTAACACCATTGATCCTGGAGGGGTGCCCGGTGCTCCAAACAGCCTGATGGGCAGGGCAGTGCTCTTTTTCCTTTTCTTTTCTTTTCTTTTTTTATTTATTTTTTTTTCCCCAGTCACAGTGTGTGACTTTGTGTGACTTTAGAAACCAACAGGGTATTTGTTCAAAGCCACCCTGGAATTTCTGGAGCCTGGAAAAAAGTCAAAGGGAAAGGAGAATGAAAGGAAAGTCTTGACAGACGTTTCAAAGCCAGCCCCATGCGGTGTTGGATATTGGGTGCTGAAAACTGACTTGGTGTGGGTGGGTGAAGTCCCAGGGGAGCAGTGGCAGTGGGGATGGGTTGACAAGCACTTAATTCAAGCTGCTGCCCTTTATTCCGAGGAACTTGGGGTGGCTCTCTTGTTGTGGTTACCGGGGGCTATGGGAGGTGGATCCTGACAGTCAGAGCAGCCGGTGTGAAAAGCTTGGGCAGTTCCGTCTGCGCCGCTCGACGTGAGGACGGTCATTGCAGGTGGAGGAAGCTCACGGTAAAAAACTTCTGGTCTTTTTAAACAGGGTAATGCACACTTGATTTCGGCTTCGCCTCCAGTTTAGAAAAGAGAAAGCTTGTCGCATCTGTATTGTCACATCTCTAAAAAGACGTTTTAAAATGTTTCTGTTTAAGCAGGAGGTCTGTATATTGCTGCTCATATCTGTCTGCCTGCCCCCACTGCCCCAACAAGAAACTTTAAAAGTAGAAGGACCTCAAGTACCCATCATCCAAAGCATGTTGTCATTGATTTATTATTTTTTTAATCTTAGACCTCTTAAGGAACTATAGATTTTTAGCATGAAATTAATATATTGGATTTTTGTGGGAAGAATAAGATGCTCGTTAAATTTCGCAACCCTGAATGTGTATAAAGCAGAGCTTGCAATTAAAATTAATTTTGAAGCAAGTTAGTGAAGTTTTGTTAATGTTTAACATCTTAAGGTGCCGTTCTTTGTAAAATTTGGACTAATTGAGTCCAAAGAGATGAAATAATAGGTTCTGCATTTGCTGTGGATGTTAGCTCTTGCTTTGCTTTAGTGCTTTTCCTCTTTCTTTACACAAGTTCTGATTTTAATAAGTTGCCAAAAAAGTAAGTGTTTTGCTTTTTATGCCAAATTTTATGCCATGGAATCAAGACCATGTTTTGAAATCTCTGAAAGACTGCAAGGAGTTTTTGGTAAGGACTTGATGCTTGCTTACCTCCGCTGACTCCACAGCATTTGTGGCTGTGAAGTTCAGGAGATTTCAAATTGATTTTTTAAATTTTCCTTCTAACATTCCATTAACAGACACTTGCATCTGGACGTGTAGAAGTCTGGGGTGGACTGGAGGCTGTATCCTGACATCCACCCCGAAGTGCTGTTGTTTCATTAACTGAGACATAAACCAGTCTGAAACATTTGGAATTGTGAACTTCATGTTTGTTCCTCTCCTAAACATTGTTTTCCCCGGGATTCTTTTCTTAAGCATTTTTATAGGTAGCAATAAAAGTAATGGAAGCTATTTCTGAGTATGTGGTTGCCGTAATAAATCTAAGACCAGAACCCGACCTCAGCAGAGCTTTGAAATGCCCTTTGGCTTGCAGGTTAGAAGATGCCGGAGTTTGCAGAGTTAGTGGTTTGTCAGGCTTTTCCCAGCAAAGTCCTATTGAACTGAAGTTTAATATGTTCAAGCGAGAATATCTTTAACAGGCTGCAGGCTCTGCCATGCCTCTAACGCTATAAACAATGTAGGGCTTGGAATGGGTTCTTAATGGCACTGTATTGATTGAAAGGGTAGAAAGTTCATCTAAGCTGTGGATAGTTCTGGTAATTTCCTTGCGAGTTTGAGTGCTGTGTAGCTGTAATTGCTGCACCGAGCTTTGACTTACAAGCAGCAATGCTAATGAACCCGTTAACATACGTTGCTGCTTTGGGTGGTCAAGCTGCAAGGTGTCTTTGTACCACTTAGTGGGTCAGTCCTTCAGCTGTCTTGGCTCATTTGACATTGAACTCCTGTGAGGGAGGTGCTCAGGTCCTCCTAAATAGTGGGATTTCACAAAATGAGGGCTGGCTGCAGCCCAGGTTGTTGCTTACCTGCGCCTCTGCTGGTGTGTGGGGCTGCCCCCCCCCCCCTGGGGCAGTGCTCTGCGCTTCCCTGGGAACCCTACATTCCTGTCCCCATATTTCTCCAGCCTGCTGAGGTCCCTCGGGATGGCAGGGCACCTATCTGGCGTGGCAGCTGCCCCCCAAGTTTTGTGTTGGCCGTGGGCTTGCTGAGCCTGTGCTCCATCCCATCATCTGGATCGCTGACGAAGGTACGGAGCAGTGTCAGCCCCATGTTAACGGCTGAGCCAAGGTGGATTATTATTATTTTTTTCCCCAATAGAAAGTGGACTCTTAATATGCTGCCTTTCTGCTGTCATAGTCTGTTTAATGTCAGACTGAAGCCTGTGTTTCAGGATTTTTTATCTGATGAACCACTTGGAAGTACAGAATGATAGGCAGCATGGAGCGATCGGCTCCGGTGACACGATTCACATCAGTTGAAGATTGAGCAGAAAAGATGCAGGTTGATCTCCTCGGAGAATCTGGAAGAGGCAGAGGAACTGCAAAGAGCACCTAGAAGGTAGGTTTAAAAAATAAAACATAATGAAGTAAAACCCACCGGCAGTGCTTTCAAGTAGTCTACAGTTTCTGCAGTTGGACACGTCACGTTAAGGTCACGCACGGGCTTTTTATAAAAAAGGGACGTTTTGCCCTTGTAGGTTCTTATTCTGCTGTCTGGGCAACTTGGCTGTTGCTCAGGTTACAAGCCTCTTCATCTTCCCGAGGAAGCATGTTGAGCAGCGCTGCCGGCATCGGTGCTGGAAGGGACTGGCCCAAGGTCCCACAGCAAAGCGGGGCTCGTCCCACCGAGGACAGCTGCTCGGGAGTGCAGCGAGGAACGGTTTACGTTTGCTTTGTCTTAGCTGTGTTGGATGCGAGGCTGCATTTCATTCAGCATTGGGATGAAGCTGAGCAGCTACTCTTCATTGATATCTCCAAGAGTTGGGTCATCCTGGGATTCCCCACCTGAAAGCGTAAGCCTGGCTGAAACCAAGCGGGTGGTGTCGTTCTCTTCATGCACATGTAATAGCATCCTCTACTACTACTAGTATTCATGTGCCCAGAAGAGGAATTAATACCTTCATCCCCCTGATCTAGCCAATATGGTGGATCATCCAATAAATTAATTAGAAGTAATAGGCAGTTTTGAGATGACAGCTTTACCATCCCTGTCTCGGTCAAGTCCTCTTTTACAAGTAACCACTGGGACTCTGCAGCTGACGTTTAATTGCCAGTTTTTGTTGAGTAAGTTCTTGGGTGTCTTGTAGATTCCCAGGTAGGTATTAATATCTTTAATTTATTAATTTACTTAAACTTCGGTGAGTACTTTTTTTATTATTTGCTGTTCTAGGAAGCATAAAACTTTTTGCGGTGAAAGTGATGGAAAATAGACTGGCAAATCAAGCAATGTATCTTGCTGGTGGTTGTGGTCTCCTAAATGGTAGTCTGATGATATATTTTTCATGTAGAAAAAAAGATAATATTTTAACCATATTTTGCATGTCAGTGTTCTCTGGTATTTTATGCATAGTATCACGCCCCTAGAGAATTGCAAGTCTTACCTGTCTGCCCAAATGAACACAACTGCTGTGGTTTTATGTGAGGTTAGGAAGAGCACAAGCAAATACTTATTTTATCAATCTAAATGATGAATTCCACGAAAGACAAAATTGGCTCTGTCAAACTGCTGCTCAAATTGCGCTTAGCACCTGCTTTTTTTGTTAACTATTAGCAAATAAAAGAAACAGATGGGTTTGCCATTTGGTGGGAGTGGCACCCTTTTGAAGACCTGTTTTATTATCTTCACTGGAATGTGGAATGAAGATTCCCTCTCCCCAAGAACTGCAAGGTCAGCGGGCATGATCTGTGCTGAACACATTCCCTTGGGGTGGGGGGGAACGGGGGAAGCTCTTAAAACTGTAGTAGCCAGCATCCGCAAAGCAGGGCTCTGCTGTGCTAAGCGTTGTACCGGCATGCAGAGGATGAGTTTGTTACTGCAGTGATTTGTGATCTAAACAAAGTTAACAAGGGTGGCAGGATGTACTGCCTCTCTCTCAAATCTGTACAGATGGGTATGTGCTCTGTAATGCTCAATCTGTGCTTTGTTGTAAAATGGGCTTAAAAGAAGCAAGCTGTTGCTCTCTTTACTACAGTCCTGGTAGGTTGTGGGTTTGTGGTTTGTTTTGGTGGTGTGGTTTGGTTTTGATTTTGTTTTTGTTGTTGTTTTTTTGCTTCTAGTAACTTGGTGTCTTTTTTGGTCATGTTAAAATCGAACTGTGGAGAAATGTAGTTATTGATCCTGTAAAACAAAAAGATTCTTTGCTAGCCAGTTAACGAGCAAAGAATGATTCCAGTTTCTGATTTTTGTACGAGTGTTTAGGCTGTAACATCTCAATTAACTCATGACAGGGCCCTTTCTACAAAGTCTCAAAGTCATAAAGAATTAATCTGTTCCTGACTAAGCAGAGTTTATGGGCAGGTCTCTGCCAGGCTTGCCTGATGTCAGGCTGCCGTGGATTGTTCTATTAAACACACCGAGGGATGCCAGATCTTTTTAGCAGTGCGTCTTTTTAGGGGTGCAAACCACACAAGCCCCAAACAAGTACATTGAAAGGCTCAGCTCCTCACTGCAACATCTGGAAAGAATTGCAGTGTTTTGTTTTCTGGGTTTTGTTTTGCTGTTACTCCCCACCTGTGTGACACATCCAGTGCATCGGTAAGCTTCTGTGAACATGATTTCTCGTGGTTGTGTTACACAGCAGATAAGGCAAGGGTGTAGAAGTATTGCTGCAGAGAACATCTGTTAAGTAAAACAGCTATTCAGAAATACTTGTAGTGCTTCCAGTACTACTGCTGCAATACGAGATGTTCTGGACTATGTCTTCTACACACACAGAAGAAAATTGCTGGCATAAGGAGAGTGGAGGTGAGATGGTGGAGGTAGGATGAACTGCTGTTGTTCCCATTTAACACGTAAAATAGGGAATATCTACAGTGATAGACTTTTCTTGATGTCAGCAGCAGTGTGAGCATAGCATCCACGTCTCCTTACAAATCCTTTATGCTTCTATGCTCAGATTACAGAGTGGTTGGGGGTGTGTTTTATTTTGTTGGGGTACTTTTACGACAGTAGGGGCATAGTGATATTTTGGCTTTGGGGTTTGCTTGTTTAGTCAGACTTTGAAGTCTGACCCGAGCATGTGATGTGTCTGGTACCATGTGTGGAAGTGCCGCTGTGGCTGCAGTGTCAGATCCGTGTTTGCTCCTGCTCAGAGCAGAGGGAAGCAGATTCCTGAAGGCTTTGGCTAAAGATCTAACACTTCTGGGTATTCTCTTCCACTCTGAAATTCAGCCCCTTTGAAGCCCCCCCATCGGGGTGACAGGGAAAGCAAGCCCTGTCCCTCTCTGTCCGCTACCCAGATGGATCCATTTAGCTGGCTTGAAGGGAAGGTAGTCCAGCTAATTTTCTCCCACAGAATTTATGAGGTGTTCTTTACTCATCTTTCCCTCTGCAGTGACAACACAGGTAGCATCACAATAAAAATTATGTTCCTAGATGTGTTATAATGTCATTAATACTAGTTTTGAGTACATGAGTGTGCACAGGCTCGCAGTGAGCCTAAATTGTTCTAATACTGAAAGAAACCATAGGCGTCAGTTGGTTTCTTTGCATGCTTTCACTACAGCATGGAAAGCAGGTGAAGGAGCCTACCCCAGGCCTCTTGGACATCTTACCCCCATGATAACTGCATTAATTCTTCACATACACCCTTTCTCCATCAGTTGCCCATGGGCTCTTCAAAGCCGGTAGCTTCCCTGCTGCTACTGTAAGGCACCTCCAAAAGTGTCAATTTTTCATTGTTAATGCTCAGCTCTAACAATTATTTCCATCTGTAGTCTATACACCATTTGCGTGAAATCAGATACAGGTGAAAAACTGCCGATTTCAAGCATGCTGTTTTCCAGACTCTCCTGTTCCCTCTCAGTCCAAGATTTCCCACTGTGGGTAACGGGAAATTTATTGTATATTGTGAGCTGGCAGTCAGAGTTGTCCTTCAGCCTCTCAGGCTGCGTGTCAGCCGAAGAGGCTGGCAGAAATAGCCATAGCGGGGGTTTATTGGCATGTGTGTTTGCAAAGACGTGTATGTTTGCAAAGACGTGTAAGTTTTGAGGCAGCGCTGCAGGTATTTGAAGACATTCCTAATGAACAGACTGCGATGTGCTAAATTGAGTAGAATCTGTGTGCCAACTTCATAGAGCATGATTTTGCTTGAATGCCAGTTGTTTATGAAGTATGCAGGTTGAGGAATGGAAGGCACAAAGATGTCATTAAAAGTATAATTGGATGGGTAATATTTGGCCTTTTTGATGCGTCTTTTTTTAACCACTTCAGATTTTTAATGTGCCAAAAATAGGTGCGCAGTCTGCTGTGACCATCACTAGTGCAGCTGGGAATAGATTTTAATTGATGGATGCTGTCAAGATGTTAGCGGCCATGCAGTCATGAGAACCATTAAAGTGATATTTCTTGTCTCTGCTCACTTAAACACTCCGCTACCAAGTCATAGCAGAGTATTTTTTAATTATTTTTTTTTACTTAATGCTGTCAGCATTTGTACTGATCGCTTACTAAGGGGTGTATCCTGGGTGTGTAAAGTTTCCCAGCAGTGAGAGCTGCTGACCACTGACTTCATCTCCAGGTACTACAGTAGATGGTGCTAAGACCCTGACAAAATCCAGCCTGTGGACTAAGGGACAAGCACATCTTTGGAGTCTAGTTTGCTTGTGACTTCTGAGCTGCAGCGTTCCCCTTGCTGTGCACAGGAGGTAGGAAGGTGGCATTTAACGACGGCTCTCTGGTGTGTTATGCTCCGTAATGGATAATGTGGAAATGTTCTGGAGTGCTGCTTTCGTTGAGACTTTCACTGTTTGCTTTTGTGTGTGTGCAGTATGTAAGGTGGAGGAACTGGGTTTGAAGTCTTGGGTTGAGAGGGAGACTGGGTAAACCTTAGCCTGGGATGAAATAAATTCAGTGTGGTGGCACTTCTGTGCTCATCCCTTCCCCCTCGGTGTTTACTCTCAGTTGTTTTCAAGTGACCCCACGACAGCAGATAAAATTGGAACAAACTCAGCCTGTTTGTAGTACCATAAGGCTTGTTCCTTTCATGTCACGGCTCCTTTTTGCTTTCCCTGAGTGGAGAGGGTGATGTGCATTCCATTTATCTATCCCACTTTCCCTTCCATTGTTTCTTTTACTCTCAGAAGAGAACCTCCATTTGTGATTATTCTGGGGCAATGAAATAATTTCATTACAGCATTCAGCGGTATCTTCAGCAGGTGCTTTATTATCTCAATAATTCAGCCCAAGAGACTTTTCAGATTCCCCAATTCCCAGAGTTCAGGAGCTACAAATAAAACTCTTCGTCTTTTTTCCCTGACTTGGTTTATTTAGCCTCATTTATCTGCGTTCTTTCCAGATCTTCCCCAGGAATTTCATTTAAATGTGGAATTGATGATATTCTGTAAAATTGCCTTAAGGAGTGTGCTGCGGGCATTTCGGGCGAGCGGGAGTCAGATTCAAATACTCACAGAGTTCAAGATCTGATCCGTTTATTGTACAAACCAGGTAGACTTTTATAAGGCATTCTATAAGCGTGCAATAATGTGATTGGCTATTTTACAAGCGTATAATAATATGATTGGTTAACAATTGTTTACTGGGAAGATTTCTGTTTCTGCTTGTTCTGGCATGTAGGCTCCTTTCTGCGGTTTCCCAGCTCCTCTTATCACGTCCCGTTGGCCTTGGTTTTGTGCAAACATCTGCAATTTGCTCCTTTTTCTTCATCCCACTGTTCTGGCCGTAACCTCGTCTTATTTCTTCAGTATTTTTCCACTTGCTTCAGAGTTCAGCATAATCATTCAATACAGCAAGAGCCCCAACACCTCCCCCTTTCTTTTTAAATACAGCATTAATACTGCGTTCCACACAGCTCTGAAAACATTGTAAAAGGCAAGGCACTAAAAGTAACAAAAGAATAACAAACAACAATATAGACAGACCTTGTTTCAATAAATCCCTCAACCACCCTCAATTCTTGTTGAGGTAAATAAATTGATACATTTAAACGGTAAATCAACTGTTGCAAAAAATACGTATTTTTAACAAGTGTAGTATTCTACCAGGTACAGTTATCTCCAAAGCCAAAATTCGTGTCATTATACTTCTTATCTAACCAACCCCAATATGATTGATTTATAGCCGTATAGTTTACTCCCAAAGGCTCAAAAGCTAGTTCAAAGCAGAAACGCATTTCTTGTAGGTGACATCTGAAGCACTTTTTTTTTTTCTTTTTTTTTCCTTTTTTTTTCTTTTTTCTTTTTTTTTTTCTTTCTTTTTTTCTTTTTTTTTTCCTTTTTTTTTCTTTCTTTTTTTTTTCCTTTTTTTCTTTCTTTTTTTTCTTTTTTTTTTTTTTTTCTTTTTTTTTTTTTTTTCTTTTTTTTTTTTTTTTTTTTTTTCTTTTTCTTTTTTTTTTTTTTTTTTTTTTTTTTTTTTTTTTTTTTTTTTTTTTTTTTTTTTTTTTTTTTTTTTTTTTTTTTTTTTTTTTTTTTTTTTTTTTTTTTTTTTTTTTTTTTTTTTTTTTTTTTTTTTTTTTTTTTTTTTTTTTTTTTTTTTTTTTTTTTTTCTTTTTTTTTTTTTTTTTTTTTTTTTTTTTTTTTTTTTTTTTTTTTTTCTTTTTTTTTTTTTTTTTTTTTTTTTTTTTTTTTTTGGGGGGGGGGTTTGTAATCAAGTCCGTATTTTTCCTTGAGAAGCTTAAGCTGTTTCTCTTGTTTCAGGAGAGTTTCCAACTCTGATTTGTCGAATAGGTCCGTATTTCCCAAAAATCATACATTCCTCCGCTGTGATTTATACGGCAGGTTCCGAATATAAAGGATCCGATTGACCTCTGGGGGCAGCCAGATGTTAGCTCGCTTGGCCGCTTGCATTGCCATGGCGCCGATCGGAGGGGGGGGGGGGGTGGAGGGGGGGGGGTGCCGCCTTGGAGAGAAACCGCGGCCGGGACGGGGCCTGCCGGGCCGCACGCCGCCGCTCGCCGCTTGTTCCTTTTCAGGACACCAGGGTGGTAATTCATCATCTAATCCCCACGCTATTCGTTCAGCAGTGGTCAGTACTGGATAAGCTTTGGATGTATAATCGGGGGGATTTTCACACGGAGGTTGTCCCTCTGGCTCTTCCTCCGACTGAGCAGTAGGATCGCCGGGAGACCACACTGCAGCCTTAACAGCTGCAGCGACTTGAGCCTCGCCGTGTAACTGCGCGACCATACCCCGTACAGCTCGATACGTGCGAGCCAAAGTCTTTACCCCCTTAGTCCCAACTTGCACAGATTCCCATAAGTCCTCTCCTACTTTCTTCCATGTTTCATTATTATATACATCTTGCGTAGAAGCAAGGTAACCACGGCGGCGACTCCAACATAGCAGATCAACTACTGCCTGCCGTGAGACTGGCGTTTCAGTTTTTTCTGCCAGTTTCATCAAACTGTCTACGATTGCTTTTTCCACCACTGATGCAGTGATTCCCATCCTGCTTAAATGTCCTGACTCACCGGTCAGCCGTGCACGTTCCGCCTTTCTTCGGGCGCCCAGCTCTCTCTCCGCTGGCAGCAGGATCCTCGCTGGCTCCGCAGCTCGTAACACGATCCTTAATGAATCCTCCTGACCTTTTAACCGATCCTGTCGACCCTCATCGGATCACGTCGGGGTCACCAGATGCTGCGGGCATTTCGGGCGAGCGGGAGTCAGATTCAAATACTCACAGAGTTCAAGATCTGATCCGTTTATTGTACAAACCAGGTAGACTTTTATAAGGCATTCTATAAGCATGCAATAATGTGATTGGCTATTTTACAAGCGTATAATAATATGATTGGTTAACAATTGTTTACTGGGAAGATTTCTGTTTCTGCTTGTTCTGGCATGTAGGCTCCTTTCTGCGGTTTCCCAGCTCCTCTTATCACGTCCCGTTGGCCTTGGTTTTGTGCAAACATCTGCAATTTGCTCCTTTTTCTTCATCCCACTGTTCTGGCCGTAACCTCGTCTTATTTCTTCAGTATTTTTCCACTTGCTTCAGAGTTCAGCATAATCATTCAATACAGCAAGAGCCCCAACAGGAGTGCATTGTGTTAAAATGCACATGAGACAGTGTGTGTCCCGCTTGGTTTAGGTCATTTATAAAATTCACTTTGAATTGAGGCCATTAATCTGAACTCCGTAGAATGTTTGCTCATGTCCCTGAATTACCTACATAATTCATCAAAATAGGCCAACTCTGTTCAGATAAATCTTGGGATTGGAGTGAGGAATAAACACAGGTCAGTGCTGGCGTGGGGACACAACCATCCGTCTTGTCCCTCTCTTCTCCAGCGTGGAGAGTTGTAGTAGGGTTTAATACGCTGCCGCTTCCATGGGGCCCCTGCGGGCAAATATACTATAACAAAGTGGCTTTATTACGGTAACTTCCCTTAGTATAGAGGGTTTTCAAGCGGAAAAGTAATGGTTAAGAGCAAATTATTTGCAGGCAGGAAAGCCCGGCTTTGCATGCGCCTGTGGCCGCTGCTCTTCTCCCCGGGGTCTGATGGCAAAACCTTTTCCTCCTGGGTGTATCGAGCATCTGCCCTCCACTACACAGCGTGGTTTTTAGAACCTTAGAGAGGCTGAGGGGCTCAGAGCCCTGGGAAGCGTGCCGGGGGGGTGCTGGCGGAGCCAGGAGCCCTGTTGTCCCGGCGCGGGCTTGCTCGCTGTGGAAAGCTAACGGAGCAGGCTTGTTGCTCCATCCTGACTTGAGCTGAAAAGGTCAAGTATTTGGCTAAGTCTGATGGAAGAGCAAAGTTGTCGGTGCCTGCTTGATCCAGCCGGTGTCATCCTCCTGAGCAGAGCCTGGGACTGAAGGCTGTGCCCTTGCTGAGCATGGGGGGGATGGCAAAGCCCGGCTGGTTCTCCTGCTCCCAGTTGCAGAGGCAGCGGATTCCTGGTCCTCTGCAACTCATCCCTCAGAGCTGGAGCAGTGCTCCCCTGGGAAAGCAAAGCATCCCTTCCCTTCCAGTGCTCCATCCAGTTATCTGATGAGTTTATAGGAGTTAGAACTTAAAAACGACTGTCCCTTCCTGATAACACAGCACGGTACATCAATTTAGTGTTGCTGAGGGAAACTCCAGTGCAATAGCAGAGATACTCCATGCCTTACTAAGCTTCCAGTCTTTATTTTCACCTGACAGCATTTACCTAAAAGCTCTGCTCTGTCTCTGTTAGCAACCTGACTTTTTATTTCAGGATAAATTTCTTTCAGGGACCTGGGATATGGAAGCTTCCTAGCTGTTGCACTCCTGATGGGCAGTTCTTGCCTTCCTCCTGGTTGCGAGCATCCCTACGGTCCTGGGCAGTGCCTGCAGGTCAGCAGGCTGAAGGGGCTCCCGGGGGGGGGGCAGTACATAAAGGTGCACCAAAAGCATGTCATGTAGCTTGGAAAAAAACCCAAACCAAACCAAACCAACAAACAAAAAAAAACCAAAACCAAAAAAACATGACTTAATTTCACCCTAGGTAAAATATCGGAGCTTTCCTACGCTGCTCTTGTTTCAACATCTCACCTTGAGCTGGTATTTGGTGGTTTTGCTGCTTCTTAGTGGTGTGTGGCTGGAAAACAGTTGAGGTGTAAGGTGGCACCGTTCTTGCAGAAATTCCTTTGGGTATCACTGAGGTTGTGGATGCTGCTAGTTTAAAGCATATTTTTGCAAAGTAGGTGGGATTTTTAAGCCTTCAAAAATAGCGTTATTTTCCTTACCTTCGAAGGGCAATTGTTATGCTTGTAGTGGCAGGTGGGTGTTCTGTTGGCTTGCTCTGCTCATCAGAAAGGAATAATTCATCCTGAATTCCCTCGGTCAAGATTTTTAGCATGTGCATTTGGCACATGAGTATAGCCAGCACACAAAATGAGATTCTCATGCTTCAAACCCCTTTTAAGCACACTTTGCTCCAAGCTGCTCCTTCCTGCAGCTTGGCTACTGGGATAATCCGGTGGAAGCTGCTTTGCCTGATGATCACAAACATCTCCAAGGTAAATGTGTTGCTGTCCTTATGCGCTTGTGCATAGATTTCTCAAATAATTTAATGGAAAGTCTGGGGATGAACCCCTACACGCCGGTACGGAGTGTTTGATATGTCTCCTGGTGTAAAACGGTGGTTTTCAGAGCAGTCAGGAGACTGCAGAGTGGTTGGGGTGGGGGTGTTTGTTTTCTTGTATGATTAAATGTGAAGGCATGCTGAAATTGTTCCTTAAAGTGGATTTTTGTCCGTTTTTCTAACCGAACCTGAACAAGGCCTCTGGCTGTTTCAAGGTGCCTGCTTAGTGTCATTATCTACTCAGCGCAGTAGATAGAAACATGTCCTGAGACTGCAGATGCTTAAAAATGAAAAGATTTTGCTGTCAGTCCTGGCAGGAGAAAATTTTTGTTGGGGACCTGTTCAGGTTTCCAGTGAAAAGCAGAATCTTATGAAGTTTGCATGTAACACAAATTTTTTTCATTTGGAAAAAAAATACAAAACCAAATAAAACCCTCACAGACTTCAGCCACTGAAATGGCTCACTCATCTAACACCTTACCTCTCTGCCTATTAGCTAATGAGAGTCGATTAAGGTATGAAATTGGTTCCAATTTCCCATGGTGCATGAAAATTTCATGCTGGAAGGAATAATGTAAAGGCAACACAGGAAAATTAACAAAAGTAGAAGACTCTACATGAACTGCAATTAATGTAAAGGTAAACCTGCTGCCGGAGTGCTTCCAGCAGCGCTCAAAGTTGCTGCCTCAACAGTGGTAATCTTTGTAATATTCATTAGCTGTTAATTTGAAATAACAATTTTTTACTGTTTCTTTAAAAAAACCTGAAAGTCTCACCAGCCCCTTGACAGAAGCTATCAAGACACAAAAAAAGCAGGAAGATGAGAAAAATGTCACTGCCCATAATGATGTTCATTATAAGTTAGATGAATGTTGACATTTTGAAAGTTCAGCTGAAAAGATCAGACACGCACTAAGGTGTAGAGGATCTATGTAAAGTATGATGTAGGGAGAAGAAAAGTTGTGTAATGTCTGAAAGCTTACCATTTATGTAAGGGCAGAAGAAAGTAAAAGGTTCAGCGCTGCCTGTCTTTGTTGGCTCCTGTAATTATACCGTGTGAATCTGGAGATACAAAGGCTTCATCTCTTGGAGACTTTCTTGGGACTCTGGTTTGCGATTGCAGAAGAAGGTCCCAACCAGGTAATGTTATTTTAAAAGTCGCAAGGCAAATAGAAGCGATACTTACCTTTCATCATCTGATGACATTTTGGTCAACGTTTTGCATTTATTAGAGCTACAGGTATTCCCGGCTGTATAAAGCTAAGGTCAAAGACTCCATTGGAATGGCTCCCTTTTTAGCTGACGTGCACATAGGTCCTCCTAGCAAAATATTCACGCAGAAGCTATTTCTGTGGTGGCAAATATTGCTGCCTTCCCTGGTGCACAGATGTTGGCCAAGCAGCTGGGGATAGGACCCGTTCTTGCCACTTCTGCCCTTTTCTTCTTTTGTTCAGGTGAAGCGCTTTCACTCCAGTCTTTGAAAGCGGCAGCGATCATCATCATGCCTTAATTCCAGACTCTGGGAGACTTGATTTCTGGCTTTTGCAAGCTGGAGTAAGGAGTACTTACCCTCAGGAACACATGAAATGTGTCCATGAAATGTGCTGGCATGCTTGCCATCAGCAGTACCAAGGGTCATCGCAGGTGTTTTTCCAAGGGATAGCCTTTATTGCTTTTTTTTTAGTCTCTCTCCTGCCATAAAATCAGGAGAGCGGGCTGGTCCCGTCACAGCTGGCGGGGGGGCTGTGTAAGTGGGGGGGGTGCTGGTGGTTGAAGGGTTTTAAGACAGGCTGCCAGACTATCAGAATGCAAAGCGCTGGTGCTGGGCTCGCAGCGGACGTTGGTGCTGCAATGCACCACCTCTCCGACGACATCACAGGCAGATCATTTCCTCAGGTGCCTCGTCCCCGACCTCCTAACTCTGTACATGAGCCCAGTGTGTCCCCTTCGCATGCCCTGTGCCGTGTGTGCCTTCAGCGCCCCCCCCCCTTGGTGTCCTGCCTCTGGCAAGCAGAGGTGACTGGGAGGAGAATGGTCTCTCACGTGCTGAATTGGCTTTCACAATGCTGCTAAAAGATGCCAGATCTTCAGCTGCATGTCATAAACTATTTATTTTCTCCATAATTCACGCTATGTTGCCTTTTATTTCTGGTCCTTTTTAATATGAGTAGTTACTCATGTTTTCCACTTTAATGCAATTATACTATACTTTGCCTTTTCTCTTTTCCAGGTAGCTGACAAGCTTGTTCAGCCATTACATGGTATTAAATGAAGTAATTGCAATATTAAGTTCTTTCCTCCATGCCGTAAAAAAAAAAAATGCTATTAAAGAGTAACTGCATGATACCGCATAGAGAATTGGGTTTTAGGTGAAAACCTCTGTAGGCGTGTTTTATTGTTATTGACCCCACCCAGGGTGCCTGGGGGAAGGTAGCAAGGGCTCTCCTGATCTTCTGACCCCTGCATCTCTGCTCTGACCAAGGGGTGAATGGAGGAGGGTCTTCACACGGCCTGGCTGGCATCAGCTGGGATCTAGGTGTTGACTTCAGTGAGAACTGAACAATTCATCTCCCCCAAATAGGTACATTTGCCTGATGCCCAGATGACGGTGTTATAAAGCTCTTTCTCCTTTTTACCCTGGGTTAATTTGTGGGAATATACTCATTTTACTGCGTTCTCTTGGTGGCATCACCGAGGACATCATCTTGCTGGGTTACTAGGATCACAAATGCTCCCGACTGTCCCCTGTTCTCTGTGTCAGCCAACGTGAAGCCGTCGGGGGAGGTGACACACTCAGACGTGAAGCTGGTCGCTCGCTTTATCGTCGCAATGACGTGGCTGCCGGCGCTGGGGCAGCCCTGCCATGGGCTGGCGCTGCCTGTGCTTTGTCAGGAGCCTTTTGCTGCCTTTGCCTGAGACATGGCTTCTCTTCACGTGAAGTACAGCTCCGCTGGGTCATACAGGGAAAAATAAAGGACAGGCTGCAAAGCTGTCTTGTAAGTGAGGGGAAAGGGATAGTGTGGAACTGATAAGCAGTTTATTTTACAGGAATTATTTAAATGCCCTATGTAAATGCTGAAGAGCTGTGCATCCCCAGATAAGATAACAAAAGTTCAAGGAGTACTGATCTCTGGAATATTTCTTGATAGCAGTTGTGTTTGGATTGAATACGCTGCCTGTTCTTCCTTGATATTGAGATCACCTTCCTCTCATTCCCACTGTGGTTTGTATTTTATATTTTGGTAATATTTATCATCAAAACAGACAAAATGCTGCTGCCATCCCTGCCTTGATATTATTTTTTTTAAAAAAAAAGCACCTGTTGTTTGTTCTTACTACAGTTTTTCAGTTCATGAAAGTGAGTCCTCCAGGGGAACAAAGTGAGGGTGTGTAATTTAATCTTGCAGCTGTAAAAATCCATTCCTGGTTGTACTTATTGATAATTTAACTGTGTCACAGCAAATATTTAATATTATCAACTGCACTTTAATGGAGTTATCATAACAAAGTTTGATGTATACCAACAGATAGAGAAAATTGCTCAAAGTTTGTACATCTTATGAACAACTTTGACAATCGGGTTTGTTTCCCAGTTATTCTCTTATATTGATATTTCCCCTCTGCCCCAACATCACTCAGATTTACTTTGTTTTTAACAACTGCCTTCTCTGTAGTACTTTCGCCTACAGTTGGCCAAGGCTCCATTAAACAATACTGGGTTTGTTTTAAGAAAAGAAAAACTAACAAGAGGTGAAAGACCTGGAATGGATCAGTTTTGGAACAGACATAATATCTAGAGAGAAGGAAAAAATATCAGTAATGCAGGGTGGATTTCTTCCAAGGAATTTCTAGGGCAGAGCTAGAACATACCTCTGTGGCTGGGGTCTTGTCATCAGCTGGTTTCAGGAGTTCAGATGAAATCTTTGGGTACTGGGAGGAGATCTAGGATTCTTGTTGTTAGAAAAGGAACAGAAATTATCACTTGCAACAGAACCAAAGATTTGATGTTTTCATCTGTCGGGCTGATGTCTGGGTACCTTGTGAAATTGGTACCTTGGGGTACCTGTATAGGAGGGTGTGTTTGTATGACTGGGTGTGTAAAGATAGAGACTTTTTAAGCATATGGAGGAATTGCAAGCTTGGATGGCTGGCGCTGTGTGTGGTACCTTGGAAATCTAGACATCAGGCGAGCAGGATCTTTCAAGGCGTCTGTGATCACCGGTCCTAATCTGACGCTACCAACTGGCAGTTCCAGCAGGTTGGCTCTAGTGTGATCTCGAGCCGGTTGGGTGATGCTGGGGAGTAACCCCTGTATCGATGGTGGCAAGTCCCGCTGGAAGGTGGCCACTGCACATCTTTCCCTCAATGCCCTGCTGCCTCCCCACCATCGCTGTCGGACATCGGGGTTCCCTGCAGTGATGGTTTTTTGCTGTAGCCCAGGGACAAGGTGCTGGATGTTATCATTCATATTTGTTATGTTATGGATAATATAATAATGGTATGGATTATATAATTAATTTAGATATAAGGCAACATTTAGCCAACCTTGACGTGTTCTGTGAAGCTTTTCCCCATTCAGGAAGTTTTTCCATGCGGTGTGTGGCGGGACTTTACTGGAAGAGAAGGGGGATGGGAAGTGGGTATGGAATCATGTTAGTGGAGATGTTTGGCCTTTGCTCCCCCTCCCTGGGGTGTCCTGCCTGCTACCAGTGGTTGCTGGTTAGTTGGGCTCAGGCAGATTTGCCGCAGATCCCGTTAGTGGATGTGCCGGTGCTGGTCCGTAGCCCTGCCAGCAGCGCGGTGCTGAGCCCTGTGCTTCCTAAGAGCATCCTACACCCTGGGGCCGAATAGGGCTCCCTCTCCGCAGCCTCATCCCTCGCCTGATAACCCTGAGATAGTCTGTAAGGTAAGGAATGCACCACACAGGTTTGTGAGGTTTTGTTGGTTTTGTGTTTTTTCCTTTTTTTATCTTCCCCCCTCCCCCCCCGCCCCGAGTCTTTTATATCCTGGTACTATAGGACTCTGGGAAAAAGAATGGCTTTTCTCCCAGACAGATAGCAGCTGTTCCTGGCAGAGGCTGCCGTGGGATCCATGCCAATTAAATCTCTGTTACTCTCTCTGTCCAACACAAGCGAAATCCATTGATATTGAGCAGACAGCATGAAACAAACTAAATTAACAATCCTTCTCCCTCCTCCAAATTCTTGACTGAGCACAGTATTTTATAACATCAGATGCTTTTCACAGGACCGTTGCATGGTTGTACTGTATATTCTGTACATAAATTTTAGAAGTCACGTAATTGGTTCACTACTACTGTACAGCTTGTTATAAGCCATTTCTGTGACCTTGGCTAATTCAGTTCCTACTTCTCTTGTTTTGCCTGTGGAGGATGCGAGTTCCATGGGGACACAGCAGGTTGTGCCATTGCCGTTTGCTCACGGCCTGTAGCCATGGGGTCTGTTGCGATGGACCATCTAGATTGTATTAGGAATTGCTCATATGATGGAGGTTTTTTATGATAATTTTGCAATGTTTTCTTAAATACAGTCGATTCAGCAAGTCAAATGACTTCTGCAGGTGTTGAATTTTCAAGGGCTGAGATCTGGGTTTAGTGCTGTGATTTGCATGATAAAATGATACTGGCAACAACCCGGTTGTCAGTGTTTTCCAACATCCATCAAGACTTCTTTTTTCTTCAAAACCCACTCACGGCTTTGAGTACTTGGGGCTAATAAATACTGCAACAACAGCATCCAGCCCTTTCTTCCTCTTGAAGCTAATACCATAATGTCTTTGACAAGAACGATACAGCACAGAAGTAAAGGTTTTGATCTTTCTTAAGATGAAAGTGTTGCACGTGACGACCGTAGGCTGGCCAGTCCTGAGAACAAATGCCCCGTTTATCAGTGGAGGTGATGTGCAGAGAGCAAAAATAAAGCAATACCAGCAGATGCCCAGCAAAGCCCCGTGTGTTGGGATTTCTGAAGGACAAACTGGTCCTTTCTAGGGCCAGATGAGGGCCGGAGTACACCCCAGCGAGGGGTGGCCTCTTATCCGAGTAGTCAGCGGGCATCACTGGTGACTGGGTTAACCGAACTGTGAGTATCTTGCTGGCTAAAGGTGGGAGTACAGCAGCAGGTGGCATTTAAAATGAACTTGTTTTCCTTTTCTGAAAGCTTTCACCAAGGGGATGCCTGAAGTAGCTACTACTGAGTTATTGGATATGCTGGCACGTTAAGGTGGATGCCAGAGCCCTTGCTTTGCTGGTGAGAATGTGCCACTTGATCCTCAGAAACAAGTATTTACTTGGATCGAATGCTAGGAATTCTCTCAGCAACCAACTATTCTGTTCACCAGCTCCTTGAAAATGGATTTTTTTAAATAATTCACCAGAAAGGATAGGGACAGGCTTATTTTATGCTCTTCTGCTCCAATTATTCAGTTGCTTGCTAAGTAAATAGACCTGATGCTGCATGTGCCTTTTCACAACACCGCTGTTGACAGGAGGAGCTAAAGCCGTTAATGTGGGCTTGGGAAAGAAAGTGTTGGGGTGAGCAAAGAGAGAAAACAAGTCTCATTTCTTCCCTTGCTTTGTTGACTGCACGTTACTGAAGGGGCTTTCTTGTCTCGGCAGCTGGATTACAATAAAGCTCAAGCATCAGTCGATCAGTGAACGCAATCTCAGAGCATCCCGCACAGTTGAAGGAGGGAACTCCTTTTCTTTCTGCAGAGGTGATGGGAGCAAGGCAGAACTCAGTGCAAAAATGGGAACTGACTTCACAATTAGTTGCCGTAGCTGGTAGCTGGCATCTCTCACAGGGCTTCCGACATCCCAGCCAAATAAGTATTTATTACTTCGTAGGTCTCTCACTGAATAGCGTGGTATAAAATGACAACGTCAAACCAAGTTAAGGATCTGCTTCATTATGAGAGATTTCCCTGCAATAATACTATATATTATACTTCTGTAGTCACTGTGGAAATTACCAGGGGGACCACTCTGCACAAACAACTGCTTCTTCAACATCATCATTACTGAATCTTTGCTCCCTCATAAAAATTCCTCTCAGCGATTCCACAGATAATCTTTTTTGTTGCCTGTCTTTTATTTATTAGCGTAGCCGAGCAGTGACAGTGCTGCCGTTCTGGAGAGGAGGAAGGAGGTCTGGAAAAGACTGGCTTTTTATAAGGGCAGGATTGATGTACTTGGGGGAGAAGGGAAGAGGGAGCTGGGGTGAGAGGAGCCTTCATGCCTGATGCTACGTGGAACCCAGCTGGGTCACAGGTGAGTGGAAAGGGCTGATGTGGTTGATGGCATTGGTAAATTGTGAGGAGTTCCTGAAATGTTCAGCATTCACATGCTGAACTGATCTATTCTTCAGCCCCTCATCTCTGGGCGAATACAGTTCTACACCTAGAAGAAGCTGGGGAGAGAAATATTTTGTATACTATACAAAATACAGGAAGCATGAGAACAAATAAATCTGTGTGTATATAAGACTCTTCCAGAACAAGGTCTTACCACAGGCTCGTCTAGACTTTTAAGCAGCTTGCACACGAATAAAAAAAAAAAACAAAACAAAAAAACCCCACACACACCAAAAAACCAACAACACAAACCACCTGATTGGGGCTTGGGGACCTGGGCTCTGGGCCATCAGCCTGGTGTGTCACCTTGGCTGCTTCCCCTTTTGGTGCTATAGGTAATTATATACTGAACTCTTCTGTGTAAAAGAGAGAGATTTACCGATGGGCTATCTGGGGAAGATAGAGCTTCTGCAGATGGAATGAACCAAGTGTGGCAGCAGCTCGGGGAGAGGAGAGGCAAGGAAAGGAGAGGAGGGCTGGCTTGTCCCTCCCGGTGGCTCAGAGCCAGCTCCTCGGCATTAGCAGCACGCAGTCCTCAGGGATTTATACTTTTTTATTAGCCAGTTGATTAATTGCTCCCATATCTTTGTCCTCCTCTTCACTAAACGCTGCGGAGGGGCGAGGGTACAGGCAGCGTGGTAAGGGGCTGCTGTGCAGCCACCGAATAGATCTGCCTCAGTTTTGCTTCCCCAAACCGAGCACAATCCTCCCAGCAGCACCCGCCCCACCAGAACCTACAAACCACAAATTGTGCTTTAGCATTGTATTTCTTTTTAATGCACACTACACGTTTCTCGTACAGGAATCCAAGTCCCACAGCCCCCTGTTGTGCGTGGACCACAGCACAGTATGCATACGTACACACACCGGTAGCATCTCTGCTATTAAGACATCTGCCAGAGCAATGCAGCCTCCCGGAGTGCCCCCCCCCCCCCCCCTAAACAACTTGATGATATTGACACAATTTTTGTGATGAAGGAAATGGTTACAAATCCAAGAAAGATCACGAAAGAGCCACCCTCCCCTTCCCCAGCCTGTGCCTTGTCGGATCCCCAGCAAGAGTGATACCCCGAGACTGGTGGGGCAGGTTCGGCTGAAGGTGGGGACGGCTGTGCCCCCTCCAAGCCACCAGGCACGCTTGGCTGTAGTGTTGCTACCCCTTCGCAGGGCTGGCGAGCGCAGTATTTCTCCACGCCCCCAACCCCCACCGCCCCCTTTTTTTTAAAAAGAAAAACTAAAAAACATCTATTAGTACATTTGTCCCTGCAGCTGCGTGCAAGATGGGGGAAAAAAATGCAGTCCGCTAAAGCCACATTCAGGAACTTAATTCTCTTGGTAATGATGCTTATATCCTACGGACAACAAAATTAACTCCAACATGACAGCAAAGCTTTAAAAAAAAAAAAACCAAAAACAACACAAAAAAACTCGAATATCCCCCCCCGCCCTTCTCGGCCAGAACCTGCTTCGCCGTTTCCCTTTTGACAGCCAAAGAGCAGCCCCTCGCCCCGACCCGCCCGTCCTGCCCGCGGAGCTGGGGGTGCCCAGCAGCCCGAGCGCCCCCCTCCAGCCCTGCCCCCACCCCCCTTCGCTCCCCGGGCGGGCGGGGCAGCCCGGGCGGGGCGGGGCCGCTCCAGCAGCCCGGCTCGCCCAGCCGTGCACTAGCCAAGGCGGCGCCTCCACTCGCCGCCCATCCCCCTGCCCGAGTGTTTGGCATTTGCTGCAAAACCCCCTTCTTCAGTCTTGTTCCGGTTGCCTTCAATGAGCTTATCTGACAGCTCAAAACCAAATTATATCGAGGGCTTGCAAATCTGCCCCTCCACCCCCACATCAATCTCCTTTCTCACTCACTTTCCCTGTGTCCCCTCTGCATTTCAATCCTTCCAGTGCCTACATCGTGCACCGATGCCAAGAGCCAAGGCGACCAGGGCTGTTACATGACAGAGTTGCTTCATGTCCGTTTAAACTGCAGTATCCTATTCAAAGAGACCTTATTGTTCAAAGGCACAGATCCAAATATAAAAGGATCGGAGAACAGGGTACCACACTTCACGGCTCCATCCATTGGCTTTCCCTTATACAGCTATTCGCCTCCAAGCATCCCCCCCATCCCCCTGAATTTGCATTCAGCTGAAGATGCGACTTGGTTGCTGCACACCCGCACAGTATCGGCTGAGCCAAAGTCAGCTAGCCCTGCATCAAGAACAATCCACAGGCATCGTAAAGTCATTGAGGAGATACAAACCCACTTTATTCCTGGTTAACAAAATCATATCTATTTCAAATCAAGGGTTTCCTCCCAAGTAAGTTTCCTTCTCAAAACCACTAAGTTTCAGGGTCTAACTCCCTCCAAAAAATACTGCATTTGTTTGTTAAATGGACAAGACCGATGACTACAGCAGAAACCATCACTCCAATCGCCCGCTGCTTCGATTACAACCCATCTCCAACGGGGAAGCGCGCGCAGGTTCTGGTCAACAGGCCATTTCTAACCCCTACCGCTCACTTTGCTTTTCACCTTGCAAAACTACCTCTCTACTACAAGAGAAATCTTGTCTTCAGCGCAGGCACCCACCAGGAGACAAATTCTGCTCTGCAATGCCACCCGCAGTCAGAGCCCGCGCTGAAAGGAGTCCGCTGCCTTCAGACTTCACGGCCTTCCACCTCTCTGCAGACACTTAGCCAACATTTTGATACTCCATTTATCACACAGCACCTCACCCTCCATGCCAGAAGAGTCTGATCTGTTTTGCGATTCCTCCAAAACAAAACAACAGCGATTGCAGCATCCCCGAATTTCAGTTTAATCCACGGAGCCCAGAGCAATTCACAGGTCTGAACCAAGTCTTCACAGTACCTTCCTGGAGAAAGGGAAACAGACTCGGACAAAAATCAAGGACTTACTAAACAGAGTGCCAAAACCTGGTTTTCCCTCAAGTTTTGACACAAAGCCACATCCACGGGGCTCTTTCTCTCTCCCTCCTCTCTCCTACATGCATCACGCTCCAAAGAATGCGGACAGTACCCTGGCTGCTCGCAAATACAACCACTCTGGTGATAGGAGGAACCGTAGAAGGTATTCACACTGGGGAGCATCATCGCATTCCCTAAAATTCTAAGTACCACAATTAGTACTTTGGTATGGGGGAAAAAAACCCCAAAACGTCCTACTGAATGCCCCACAATTTATTTGGTTTATTCTCTTAATCATGTATTATCACTATTGGGGGGGGAAAGAGCATTTACCCAGGCATAACCATGAGTCGAGAGAGAGGTAGCTATGAATACTACCTCTATCAGCAAGAAACTGCAGTCACTATTTCACTTACATGACAGGAGAGTCCAGCTCTGGATTATCTGAAAGGAGATCAGTACAGAGCCAAGATCTTAGTGTACAGAGTAATGATTTTGGTAGCAAAGAATTCAATACACAGCTGTTATATCTGAAGGTTTGCACCTCCCTTATATTTAACATGTCTTGTATTTTCATACCTGAATCGAGTTTTATAGCCCAGCACCCAAAATGCCTCAGAGGATGCTGAAAAGAAACAGTACACAGAGCAAAATTCTATAGCCCTGACGCTGAAAAAATATGCAAGCTCCAAAACTGAAAACGAGCTTATTTTCCACGGCAGTGGAAGGGCTTACAAGGTGGCAAGACGTATTTTTGCCCTCCATGACAGTGGGGCAGAAGTGCCACCGTGCTTCTGGAAGCATGGAAACGCTCATGACTAGAAACACTGCAGCAGCAGCAGCGCTGCGGGCCCAGCTAAGCAGGCTTTGTGCCGCTCGCCGCGAGCGATGGCGGATCTGGAGTGGGCCATGAAGAGTTTCAGGGCCACAAATCGCTCGAGCAGACATGGAACGTGTCGCTAGATGGGCCTCGGACAGGGATGTAGCTCCTCCTTTTGGGGCTGTGGAAAAGCAAGAGTAAATGGGCAGGGCCACCCCTCCTGCCTGTACTACCTCCCGCACACAAAGCCCCTGCCCCTCATCTGGTGTCACTGAAAGACGAGGGACCGAGGGCAGGAGGAGGCAGAAGGCCCAGAGGGACAGTGCTGGGTGCACTCCACAGGGCTCGGCCGCCGGCAGACACCCGGGAAGCGGCACAGAGCCCAGCCACGGGGAGGCAGGGACAGCTGCCTGAAGATGACCCGAGTTCTTTAGAGATTGACGCGGGGGAAGGCTCCCAACCGTGTGGAAGGCCGCACCGCTGCCGTTTCCATGCCTGCTGCTGGGAGCCCAGTGGCCGTTGCCACCTGTCACCCTGCCCTGCTGCCAGGCCCCGCGGTTGCCATGGCTCTTCGTTACCAACACAAACCGCCTCCTCCAGGGAGACAGACCATGGGTGAGCACCCAGAGCCCGCAAGATGCTCCCCGGTACGAACATGGCTCCAACTCCAGTCATCATATCTGAGGGTCAGCTCCCCCTGGGACCTGTCCCTAGGCACACCTGGATCCATGAGGACACTCCCCCGGACAGCCTGGACGAGGCCTGCCACGAGATCTGGAAACGGGTTCAACTGCTCGCTGACAGGCTGCACGCGCCGGTGCTGGTGCCGCCGCTGCAGCACATCCTCTGCTCCGAGCTGTCTGCGACCTTTCAAAAACACCGCATCGACTCCCTGAGCAGGTAAGGGACCTTCAAGCATCGCCCAAGCTCTAGCAAAGGCGGCTGCTGCTTCCCTTTTCACACCTTCCCAAACTACACTCCTGTAACCCGTCGAATTGAAAGCCCGGGGCGCAGGGTACACCAACTGCTGTCTGACAGCCTCCCAATGAGGCAAATTATTCCCACTTTTTCCACGATATTTTTTTTTTTTCCCCAAGAAAATTTCTTTGCCCATGAAGTCCGACTACTTCAAATTCTGAAGCACCCTAAGTGGCTGCTGCATTTGCTTCCCCACAACATTTTAAAGAAAAAACAACCGTACACACATCAAAATATTTACAGGGAAGTGAAAGCAGCATTCAAAAAGAGCAAAATCGAAAATTAAAGTGTTGTAAGGAAGCTACTGTAAACAGCTGATCTTTACAAAGAAAGGCTGGATTTCGCACAGAAAAATTTATGCCAAGTCATGTTTCACAGGACAAATAACAGTCAGAGAAGGAAGCAGGCTCTTCAGATTAATAGGATAATATTTACTCTATGCTCCCAAAAGAGAAAAAGTAAAATTCATAAATCCAGCAAACAATCAGCAAGCATTAGTACATGTCCAGCTCTTAAAGTCCAAACAAAACACCATGCGAACCTGGCCCGTCTTGCTTGGTACACAAAAGCGTCAACAGTTATTCCAGCTTTTTGAAAAATAACCTCACACTTGAGGAAACTGATGATTTTACAGACGAAGACACCAAGGCACAGAAGGGGAATTACCTAACACTACGTCAGGTAGAAACCTAGGAATTACATCTTGGACTCCTGGCTCCTTTCCTTTTTCCTCCATGTCTTAAAGAAGCTAAAATCGTAAGAGAGGAAAACCAGCTGAATCAAGAATAACCAGTGAAGCCCAAGGAGTTGCCTATAGCAGTAGATGAAATTATACAGCCGAGATATCTTTACAATTAGCACATGCTCAGTTAACCACATATTTTGGTCCTGCCAGCTGCTAAGAAGTCTTAGGAAAAAAGGCACTACACACACCACTGAGGAACTATGAACTACTAACAATCTTAACTACATTCTTCAGCAACGTATTTTACTCTTACAGGAATATAGATCTGGTCTTCAGCAGTAAGTCTACTGCAGCAAGGCCAGCCTAACGGACATGATTTCTAGCCCACTCAACCTGCAATTACCCTGAAGCCAGTGCAACTGGGCAGAGCCAGCAGATGAAAATAGTTTCCTTTTTGCTGCTTTAGCGGGAGGGTGTGAACTTTAGGACCCCCGGAATGAAGGCAGCAGCCAAGACGCAACTACAAGGACCTGAGACAAGCTCAGCAACTTCAGTTGAGACGAAATTAAAAAGGCTGCAAAGTCCAGTGGTTAAAGGACTATCTCTGGGTTCAAAGTAACGATCCTCTACTCCTTGTTCATCTGCTGATCTACTGAGCTGAGTTACCTCTGGCAATTCATCTGGCCATTTCTCAGCAACGTTTTGCTGTAATTAGCTAGCAGGCTCTTCAGGACAGAAGTACTCTCTGCACACACACTCGTACAGCAGAGGACATTAGGGTCTTTGAGCAACTGGGATCAGAGTCATTGAACCTTCCAACAACAGCCAAACTGAAGTGCTAAAACCAAATTACTGTACAGAACTCAATGAACTGCTTTAAAATGGAAGCAGTTCAGGTGAGACAGCCCCAGGTCTGGGTTTTACCTTTGAGGTAGAAGCTTCCATACCCTACCTCGGCTACCTCTAGTAATAGTCCTGAAAGACTTACAGAAAGACCGATTGAGAAAAGCCTTTCCGTATATACCAACTGTCAATAAAAGGTGTTACCCAATTCACCAGCTGCCATAGCATCAGTGGCCAAAATGATACCACATGACCTTGCTCAGTTTAGCAATCCTTAATTATTTTAAAATATTGACTTATGCAAATTGCTATTATGCTCATTTGAAAATGTATCTGGAATCTTTTGAACAAACAACAAGTTTCACCTTCCTGGTTTCATTCTGGAGCATCTGGATACAGAAGAGCAAGTTATTAAGAACACCCAGAGCAGGTGGTGACATGAGGAACCTCGTTTGTTGAGGGGTCACTATTTACCACATAAGGAGCTTACAATCTTCCAGGAGAAGAGGACAAGCTTCATAGGCAAGCATCAGAGCTAGCAACACGACATGCAGCATCTTCAAACACATTCAAATACAGGGGCTCCAATAACCTAACATGTAAGTCCAAGAGAGAGACAAGGAGCATAGTAGCCACCTCAACTTTAAGTCTCTCTAACTACAGTCAGAGCACAAATATCAACAGGTTCTGCAAGGCAGCAAGAGTGGAGCCAAAAAAACCCGCGAGATTTGAGCAGTACAAGATTTGAGTGAGAAGCTGCAGAATCAAGGCTGCAGCCTGTGAAGCCATCAGAGACAGGAATCCCACTGAAAGAGGAGGCAAAAACTTGTGTGAAATAAGCTGTAGTCAGAAATAGCCTAACGATTTTCTGTTTTCATATCTACAGTATAAATCTGTTGAGGTTTTTGGTAAAGAGAGTATCTATGTTCTTTAAAAATAGGAGGGAAGCAGCACCATACTAATTATAGTAATCCTATGATTAGAGATAATTAGATACATTTACAATTTAGAATTTCCTAATTTTAGCTGTTTGTGAACCATCTATGTATCTATATAGTGTCTGCACAAAGCATCAGTCTTTTCTCAAACTAAGAGGAGTAAAGTGATAATAAAGTTATTGAACATAGCTGGATGTGAAAGGGCAAACTGGAATTTAAAGCAGAGTTTTGAGTAGGTGACCACAATCGGCACTGATCAGTATTTTGGGCAGGTAACCATTACAGGTACTTAGGTGTGCCTTAAAAGAAGACAAAATTGTTCAGCTCTGACAGCAGCCCCACAGTAAGGTCCCAGAGGACCTTGGGGGGCTACAGAGGTGCCTTGTGATGCACCCTACAATTACACCATCTGACAGTCTTATCTCCCTGTATCAAAAATGGTTGACGAGTTACAAATACAACACCCAGCTCTGTTAAAGCCTTACAGGGGATAAGGGAATCGTAACGACCAGTCAGTCCAAGGAAACTCAGGCCCTCACCCTGCAAAGATTTAAGGCTCCACTGAGTCTTGAAGGTTGAAAATAGCTGGAACCTGGAGAACAAACAAGGTCTCTCCCATTAGGGACACTGGGATACAAGGCACAAACCAGAAAACTGTTTTCCACATCCAGAATCGTTGGGTTAATTTTACAGTGTTTGACAAACAACATGAAAACCACCACAGGGCTTAACTGTGCAGGTAAGGCTTCTCCACAAACTGTTGTGAGGGAACTTAGTTATTACCAGCTGCTCTAATGCAATGGCAGAGGAAGCCTTTTAGTTCTGCCTTGTGGCAAGTGTAACCCACCTCGAAGCTTGTTTACTTCATTCACACCCAGTGCCTGCAAAGAATCACCTTGTTTGACACAAAAAACCCTTAGATTTTTGTTTACAATCAAAATATATTCTGACCCACAAATATTTTTAAGCATATATTCTATAATGATTCTTTGCACACCTATAATGCTATCATCCAGCTTTGCTTTAGTCATTCTTGGATAAACGCATTAACTAAGTTAAGATATTTCCCCTCCCCCCTTTATGTGGTTCTTGGAAAAGAACAGTATCAAAGCTGAAATTAGGAAATTTTATTCTGGTTAAGAAGGAATACTTGAGTTTTACATAGAACACTAATGAGATAGGAATGCGGGGTTTAGGAGGAGTCAAGAGCAGCAGAGCTCAATCTTAAATCAAACCTCTTTTAACAGCAGCCATCTTCTATCTTCTTACAGCAACTACTTGCCAGATGAACCAGAGGGACTCAAAAGTATACGCAAAGCAACGATTGGAAACAGAGAAAGGGAGATGAAATTAAGAGCTCTCTGCAATGCTCAGCTTTCTGCTAAACCCATGATCCCCAGCCTTCTGCGTTCAGTAAATTCCCAGAAGAATTCCAAGGGGCTGGAGGGTGGCAGCGTGACAGGCGCTCACAGCGTGGAGGGCAGCAAGCTGGAGTTGCCATTTCTACTGAAACACACAGACTCTGCCAAGGTGCAGACAATCAGGTAACAGCTGAGGAAACAAAGGAAGCGAAGCAGTTGATACAGAACAGCACGTCCAGCTCTGCCAACAGTAGTACAACTGTGTCATTAACAACAGCAGCACAAAGTCAAGCTCCAGGACAGAAGCAGCAGCTCCTACCATCTGCTGAGATTTGCTCCAAAACAGATTCTGATGCAGTCACAAAGAATCCAGGTATGGAGCTGGGCATGGTCCTTGAACATCAGCTGGGAGCCACGGGAAAACCCAAGCGTAAACTCAAAGCTGTTGAAAAGCACGTGGCAGGAGCTGGTCCGGCATCACTGCATCGTTTGCTCGATGGTGATGTCCTTTCCAAGCCCTGTGTAAGAGACCGAACTAATCCTCTCCATTCAAGAATTCCCGTGTTACACTAGGATGTTGGTATCTCCCCTCTAACTAGCACCTACCCAATGTCCTTCTCACATGCGGGAATACAAGTACATATAGGAAGGTCATGACCATTTCTGTTTGGTCAGTATTTTCTAGGAGCTGGGGTTTTGGGTTTGGGGTGTGGGGGGGTTGCGTTGTTGGGGTTTTGGGGGTTCTTTAGGTTTTGAGTAGTTGGGGGTTTTGGCAGGGTGGTGTGTTTTTTTGTAGCATCATGATTTTTGGGTTCTGTTTGTGAGACATTTAAAAAGAACCTGATTTTCACAGAGTATTCGTAACTACGTTCCTTGAAGGATATCTTAGAACAGACAAAAGCAATGGTATATTCAGATCTCCTGTTTAAATTTATAGATTAGATTTATCTGTCTGGAGACTTAAGATAAGGATACTACAACAGAGAATAAGCTGATTGTTATCTCAGAGTTTTGAACTAGGGGCAAAGGTTCTTGTTCTGGTCTTACAGTTTCATTCATTCTTACGGCTCAGGTAATTAGCTTTATTCCAGGCCCTGTGGGTCAAGAGTTTAACGGCCCTACAAGTGAATTTGAACTGCTAATTGTTGAGTTTGGGTTGCTGCGGTACAGAACTACAGCCTGCAAAAGTAACCGGTATCTTAAACAGATTTTGCTTTACAGGCAAATCACATCCTCTTAATTGCAAATGTTCTACAGAATGCGTGTTTCTTAATATCTTTAACCTTGTTTTGTTTTGCAGTAACTACTACAGCACTGGATAAAAAAAAAAAAAAAAATGCTGAACGCAATGCAAGTACTTCAGGCTTTTCTACTACTTCACTGACCACAGCATCACATCAGCTGGCGCAGCAGAGCCTGAGCTTCCCTCCATTTTCCATCTTTACCAACCACTCAAACTTTTTTCCACAGTTTCAGGTAACATAAAATGGACCCTCATTTTGTGAGAAGATAGTAGAACACCCCCAGGTCTATATTGACAGACACAGGGCACCACCTGCTCCTATTTTGACAGCTGCTTTCTGATTTGTAGGGTAGAGCAAGAAACCAGATTGCTATTCTACTACAGTAAGTTACACTAAGTGGCTTTGGGGTCACAAACAAAGCTTTAACAGGACACGTAGTGTAGTCCTCTGAGATGGCTGTGATGGTATCAAAGGATGGTGTATTATTGACACAGATACTGAATGCTGATCTCTCTTAGGCTTCATTAGTTTCCATTTTTATCTTGTACTTACAAATATTTTATCTTGTATTTACAAATATTTTGACATAATAACTTAGGACAAATGCTTAATGTCACTCCCTGTTTACAGACTGCGATACTACTTTCTTAGTCTAGTGAAACAGGACCGCACAGCAAAGTAAAAAAGCCAACTAAGATCAGGAAGAAGCCCAATACTCCAGTTGAAAGAAATAAAAGAATGAATACTGGGAAAGCCACGTAGCCATGGTTTTCTATGGGCTATGCTCCCCTAGTTTCCTTTGCGTCCACTAAAAAAAGCAATCCACAAAACTGTACCAGAAACAAAGCTATGGTTCTATAGCAGGACTCAGTTCATCCTACAGGCTGTCAAAAGTTGTCAGCAGCCTGCTATAAAAAAAGAAAGAGGGTGGAGACACACAACCCAGAGCACAGGCGTTTTGCTGGGCTGAGCTCCCTCGGAAGTTTACAGTCCAAGAATTTTCCCTTTTTCCATTATGTCAAGGATTAGTTAGCACAACAGATACTTACTTAGCATAGCAAAAACACATGAATTTTTCCCCGGGCAGAACAGAGCTACAGAGTGGAAAGCAGATTCCTATTGCAGAGGTCTCAGATTAAGGAGACAAAGAGAAGTTCGCCCAAAGCTAAGAAATACTTATCTCAACCTGGTTTCTTTGAGCATAACATACCCCTAAAAAGCTTACACAAAAGTAATTAATGGACCAATTCAGACTGTTTTAAAAAAAATCATGCTTTACGTATGCTTAACAGGGTCCACATCACCAGAGCACAAGGATGCCATGTCAGCAAGCTCCGCACTCTTTCCTTGGATGGTATTCAAGACAGGTGTGTTTAAATGGTTATGAATATGCTTTAATTTGCAGAACACAGATGCTAAGCACAATAGATTAGTCAGAGCAGTTTGTCAAGTGCCCAGATTGACATTGGTGCCACTGCAAAAATAGATTTGGGGACAAGATGCTGAACCGGTATAAAGTTCATACAGCGTGCTGGAGCACCGTGCACTCCCAAGAGCTCAGGAGATGGCCTTGAGCCTCTAACTGAAAACATTGATTGCTTACACTCCAGTTTTGTACAAAATTGGCAGAGACCACTGTGTGTGTCTGAAAAAAACATTTTCAACAACTCCAGTTTCCATTTATGGGGCTACGACCTTGTCAGTATTCCCGTCCCACCTTTTTTGTTTTGTTTTTTGTTTTAAATCGATGTTATTTCTTTTTCCTCCCCAGGTAGCTCTATACAGCCCACAGCACGTTTTCCAGCCACCTTACACTCCAATGTTGAACTACATCCACCTGGTTATCCATACCAGCAGATGACCTTACCAGCAACATCCAGCAACATCCAGGATCTACCACCAATGGCAGGCAATGGGATCCAGAATCCATTTTCTCTTTCCTATGGGTATGGCGATGCAGATTTGCTTTCTGGTTTTTTCAGTACTTTAAGGAGAGTTAAGGACAGTGAACCTGCGTGAGGCTAAAGACTTACTCAGCAGTGGCTTTCCCAGTTACATTCTCACCAAATTCCAAATCTGAACAAAATACAAGATTTTACTATAAGGTCTAAATTCTAAAATTTTGGTACAAAACCAAGGTAATTAGTTTTGGGTGAATGAAGCTGAAACACTGTGCTATACGAGATGCCACCTACAACTTCCAATCAATATTATGGATCAAAAGTATAAACACCCTTAACTTAAAAAGGAAACGCTTCAACAGGCTAGAAACCAAAATATTCTAACACTGTCAGAATGAAACTAAAGGATTCATTTTGATACCTTCTTATGAAAACTGTAGTTCAAATCAACATATTCCGAGGTTGCTAAAATAATGGCAAAATCTGGTAAAATGATCTCTGGAGATTCAAGTTCTATATATCATCTTCTGTTCAATGCTTATGGGATAGACAGGAATAGCACATACTTCCCCCCTAGATCACCTTCCCAGAAACCAGATTACACATTAAAAAAAAAAAAACCAACCAACCAACCAAAAAAAAAAAAAACCCCAGCATATAAATGCTTCCAAGAGCTCCATTATTAGGAAGAACAATTAATTTGAAGTTAGATGTAATCTCCTGAAGCTTGACTAACTTACATTTTCTGTTTTAGGTTTAGTTCTGTACCTGGAGGATCTGCGACAACTAACCTCAACTACCTTCCAGCAAGTGCTACGTAAAATTTTAAGTGAACAGAGTTTTCCTATCCTAGCATTCAGAGGAAGACCTACTGTCTATTTATTATAGGTTCTATGGTCCTATACAGATTTCATGTTTTGCCCGATGTGAACATTCCCATCTAGAATAATCCCCTATGATTTATAGGGTAAGAAACAGCTGCATGACAATTCAACTGAAATATTTTTTTTTTTAGGATGACAGAATAAGAAGGGGCTTTTTTTGTTTTGGAAGACTGAGACAAATAATAAAAAATGTTTATATACGACAAATGCCGCCCAAGTTGCTTTGAATTGAGTGTTGGTGCAGTAAAGATGGTTGATAGAAGAGTCTTGGCCACAAATTTCAGAGATACTAACTTCAGTTGTATATTCAAAGTGAGATTAACAGCTGAGTGGTGCAGCTCCATGCATGACATGTTCCTGTCTTATTACCTCAAACTCTTAACGCTAATCCAGATGCTAATTTGACTCTTAATAGTAAAGAAGATCAAGCCATATAGCTTGTATGGAGAATCCTGCTTAACTATATTCCCTTGGTTATTTAACTCAGGAATTTCAAGGCTCTAACTTTTGACAAGGAGCCTTTGCCCCTGCAAAACAGCTTCTGCTTTGTCTGGAGCCTGCACCCTTCCTGCGAAGGGAGAGCAGCAAGGAGTCTCTAGAGAATGGCTGTGGCCATCTGTCTGCTCCATTTCAGCCACACTTTGCTGGTTTGGAAGTAGAAGAGTGATTAGACAGGATTCTACAGCCTGCATGATACACGTCAGAACAAATTATCACAAAAGTCTCTCCCAGCCTTAAAACTAGTGAATAAGGTGCCAAGCCACAAAGATCTGACAGTTTGCAATCATCCAGCCCTACACCCAGCAGTATGCGAGTCAGTCTGCTTTTACATTCAAGGAGACGTATTTACACTTTGCTTAAGAAGGATATTGCACCCATACAAGTCAAGATTTGAAACTAACTCTACACCGCTTAACAAAAGCCTGGGTATTTCACAAATAGTTATAGGTCCTAAGAAATACAAAGCACCACGCATTCCTGGAGGAGCCAAGAGGACCAAATACGCTTAACCTCTGTGGGCAAAGCTCTTTCTAAGAGGACAGGCTTGAATAGCAGCTCACAATACAAGCAAAAAATGGAGCACACGTCCATTCACCGAGCTTTAGACTTGGCCCCAGATACATAAATACCAGCTTTTTTTCCTCTCCTGGTAAATAACAATAGTCCTGTCACTTTTAAAAAATTAGCTCCTCCTTCCCTTTAATTGTATTTAATGTAAATAATACAACCTAGTTGTATAGACTTAGCTGTAGCTAGTAAAGAATTCACAGGGTACGTTTACTCCCTATAAGGTTGTTAAGCAATTTTACAGCGATCCTTCAGGTGACACTTTGCACATTATAACTAGTCTGCTCCTCAGTGTTCCTCTTTCCACACTGCATCAACATCTATTTTGGGTTACCCAGATGGCCGAGGTGATCTAGGATAATTTGTAATAAGAAATTCATACCTTGGCAAGATGTGCCAACTAGCCCTGTTTTCTCTACGTACTGCTGTAGGCCAAAATTTCAACTAAGAAAAGCCAGACAAGCAATTAGGAACCTCTAGTGTTTCCACAAAGCATCAACGTTCTTCACTCTCCTTGCCTTGTGGGTAAGGTGACAGGCTGACAACATAACACAGTCTGAAAGACTGTTAAAGTAATACCAAGGCAGACAGAAGAAATCAAAGCCAAAGCCCGTGTATTGCTTACGAACTCCCAGCACTACCAGCAACAACGATCTTACAGTCCAATGCATCTCATACCCGAAGAAAAGGGGACGCTAGTACAGAGACCACCTATATCTTTCCACCAACACTCGATTTGTTGGAGATAAGCAATCTGGGCCAGACATACCACTACTGTACCACAGTTCAGTCTAGAAATCAGGGAACTGAAGATTAGCCAAGATGCAAAAATGAGCTACCTCCAGAGTCCCGTCAGGAATGGGGGCTGTAAGATCATCAAGGCACAAGCGGTGTAAACCACAGCTGCATCCCTCTGTCAGTAACGCTAGCACAGTAAGGCAGACTGCATCGTTTTTCTACCCAAAATGCTTGTTTTCAGCCCAGAATCAAAGATATTCAACGAAGATGCTTGTCAATATTTTTATTTCTTCCTCATTACGCAAGAAGTGGCTGTGGGCCCCATGTATAGCTGCAGAAGTATTCCAGTTTTCAAGAGCTTTTTGCTCCTACTTGGAAATCCACTGTTCCGGCCTTTCACAGCACACTTCTCCCAAACCTCTAGAAGAGATCGGAAAGGAAATTATCCCCATTTTGCAAACAAAAAAGCTGAATTCTGGGAAGTAAGAGCTCAAAGATTTCATCCATGCAGTTTAAGGACACTAGCTACAGGCAGTCAAACAGATACTCAGGAACACAAACCAGAATCTAGAGGGCACAAAATTCACGTATACTTGACCCTTTTTGCAACACCTTTCCAGGACATACCGCTACTACTTGATGTCATATGCAACTTTCCAGCCAAACCCTTATTTCTTCCATAACTTAGTCCTGAGTTCGTCCCGAGTTCCTGTTGCAACACTACGTATCTTCTACCATAGCTGTTACAGGCTTCCTTTCAAAAAGAATTTTACAGAACAATATAATTATTTACTTAGGTTTTTCAAACCCTAAACTTGGATCAGAATTTGCTTTGGCTAAAGTCAGGTATGTTCTGCCCCAGTAAATTCCCTTTCTCTTAAGTAAAATAGAAGCTTAGATTTTCCTACAGTTAAATCCACTGGCTGTTTTTCTCCCATATTCCTAATGCAATTAGCATAACGAGATAAAGGAATCAAGTCCTTTTCCTTTTTTCTTCCTTTATAAAAGGACTAATGACAAACCGGGAATCAGAATCTGTATTGAATTACATTTGCCACAAAAGAGTTCATTAAGTAATAGCACATAATAAGAATCGCCTGTCAGCTTGAAGGATAGACCAAATCCACTTAACGAAAAAGCTGGTTATTTTCTAGAGCCCTCTATAGCTCAAACAGTCAATATGAGCAAGGAGAAGGACTGAGAAAAGGGGAAGTTAGGAACGTTTCAGATACCAGCATGCTAAGCCAATTTCAAGACCCTTGTCTTAGACGCAGTTGTAGCATGACCGAAGTAAGATTATGCCCACGGTAGCCCCGTTTCTCCCTCATTATAGCGGTTGCAATAGCTCTTTTCCCAGGAAAAGGATGATGAGGCTAAGGGTGTGACAGACCATGAGATGCTTCAGCAGCCAGAGTATCATCAGGGGACCTGAATATCTACCTCACTCCAACATATCAAATGGTCCGTGATGATGATGATGGGAGCGGGGCTGCATTTTCTGCCCCCAGCTTCCATGCACAAGGCTGAAGCAGCACTACTATATCCTAGTGGAGGAGCATCGCTGCTCCCAGCCTCGCCAACCAGGAATCCCAAATATAAAGGCTCTTCTGACTTGCAGAGTCTGTGCTCTCAGCAGCAACTCTGGGAAGAGAGAGCAGAAGGATCAGTGTTAGTCCTTTGCTCTAAACAAGCCATATTGGCTCCTGACAGAAAACGTGCCTCCCTTTCTGCATCCAGCTCACTTGCTGAGTAACCAAAATCCAGGCAAACCATCTGCACTGCCTTGGCTCAAGGGATTTGTTCCAAGATCCTTCAAGTCTCGTAACACGGCACTTAAGAGGAAGATTACTCCAGGTAACATTCAGTGCCACAGAGAGAGCTCGTTGGGAGTAAAGGTCATCCGTAACACGGCATTGCTATGAACCTACGGTGCCCTTCTTGCATGTGTTTAACACAAGTCTCAGAAGAGCAACCCCGCTTCAAAAGGGTCAGTTCAATTTTATTCTCGTTGACTCTTCACCATTTACAGATTTAGTCCAAGACACATTCTTAGTGGTCCTATTCTTCCACATATCCACAAAAGTTGTAGACAGCAGATTTACACAGGGCTTTAATAAATCTCAGAGCAGAATAGATGTAGAAGCCCTGTTGTGGCCTCTACTCAACTGGACCCTTCTCAGGCAATTAACCAACCCAAACTAGTTATGAATGTCAAAAATAATCTGCTATGCTGTTCTATCTTTGAAAGCCTCACGTTGCAACACAGCGAGGATGGAAACTCCAGGCCCAGCATGGTGATGGTGGAGTCCGCCTAGCCGCACCTCTGGTCCAGGCAGACCTTCAGAGCTTTACCAGACCTGAAAGTACAGTGAGCATGGATCTGCCACCGCTCCTTACCAAACTCCTACCTGGATTATTACCAGGAGCTGCTCCCATGTCCTAAGCCAGCCTTACTGCTTTTGAACCAAGTCCCAACACAAGCTTCATACAGCTTTTCAAAGAACTGACATATACAGGCAAATGCTGCCCTAAGAAAGATAATTTCAAGACTGATCATGCCTATACGAGTCAGAAACCCAGGGCCTAGCTGAGCATGCTGTTTCCCCTCCTTCTCTTTCTTTAGCATCAGTCTCCTCAAAAGTGTTTTCAAATAGTCTAAGCTTACCTGACGTCCTTTAAAAATCTGAAGACTCATGTTCAACTTCTATTGATCCCAATTACTTACAGATGGGATGACAGTGAAAATGGAAACCTTGTATCTGGGGTTGTAAAAACTTCTTATCTATCTGCTGCTATTATTTTGCTTAATCATAGCAAAATAGAATTCCTCTCTTTTGCCCTAGGTCATCTTCCCTCACTGTAAAGGGGGAAGTGAACCGTTTTTGCAATTTGTATTACTTTACAAAAACTCTGTATCATGAAAGTATTTGTTTACACATACAATAACTGGCATTGATTTTTAGTATGCAAAACCACATCAGCATTATCAGATTCTCTAGAACCTGGCTGTGTTCATTACCGGCCAGAAGCCATTGCCGTCACTGACTTCAGACACAGTTTTTCCCCTTTCAAACATGCCCTTGTATTGCCCTGCTGATCAGATTTGCAGAACGCCCCACTGACTAATAAAAAGGTGTGCTGAAGATCACCTCCCTCCTGGGTAAAAATCCTACCCTTGCTGCTCTGCTAAAGACAGAATCAACTGGAGGATGCAACAGACGTTTGTAGGAGCCGCAGATACCCGGAGCTGCAATACTATTTTGGAGGCAGAACCATCTCCATCTGCAGGCACAAAAACAGCCTCTCTCTTGCTTTGCTTCTTCCAAAAGCCTCACACAGCTTGTGCTGCTACCACTGCAGTTTCACCCAAGTAATTTAGTCCAGCTACGCAAAAAACCTTTACAAAATTAGCTTGCATGGTCCCAAGTCCATTAAACTTAAGATAATGTGAGGAAGGGGGATTGATTGAATAGCTATTAATCAAAGGAGGGGTTTTATTCTTGTGGTGTCATAAACTGCAGAAATAGAGCTCTAGCAGTTTATTAAATTACAGGAATGCCAAGAAAAATAGATAGGCAAAAATGTATTATTAAAGCTATCTGTTACATTTTATATGTAGCTTGCAGAAGAGAATTAAAAAGTTTTCTACTGTATAAAATTTCTGTTTAAAAGGAGAAAAAACCAAAATAGATTCTGTCACTGATAGAGAATACAATTATTCTAGGCTAAAAAGTTTTTTCTTTTGCTAACGTGTGAGATTACCGTAGTTCAGAGCCTACGGGAGAGGAAGGGGGATAATTCCAAGATAAGAAACCGTCTCTAAGCTTAAAAGCTCACATGAATTAGCTAAGAAAGAATATCAAAAACCCAGATGTCTCATACAGGCAGGCCCGTCTTTGAGGGCGAAAGCTCTCTGGCTAGCACACCTTGTCAGCGCTCCACCACCACCCTCACAGCCTGGGCTCACCGCAGCACCCAAGTCTAGCAGATGCTACTAAAGCAGCAGAGTACCAGGCTGCCTACGGACTGCAGCAGCAGGTCACAGGTCAGCAGCGGTGTCTAGAGGAGGGGGGAACTTGGCCAGAAACCCCTGCCCTGCACCAAGATGCAGCCCATCCCAAGAACTAGGAGATGCATTACTAGCATCTCCAAGGCCAGACAGCTCGTGTGAAACCTTACATGAAGAACGTCGCTGCTCACTATCCACCCTTTCAGCAGGGACAGCCGCCTTCTGCTTAGCCTCTTCAGCTGTTTCTACCTCTTAATTAACAGGTCAAGAAGCATCCCTCTGCATAGCCCCAGGCCCACCAGAATCCAACACTACCTCATTTTTTATTATTCTCCCACCGTCCTACTTCCTCTCAATCGCCAAGACTTCCCTGTGATTCCGCATAAGCACACCCATCCCAGCTTTTGCAAGCTGCCAATTGATGCGCGTTATCTGGATGGAAAGCTTCCACAGAAAATGCCCAAATACTGCTGATGAACTGAATTTCTTTCCTCTGGGAACAAGACTCAAGAACGCTACCAAGAGATACTGTGCTGCGATTTAACATGTGGCATGTCTAGCATGTAGCAAATAAACGTGAAATTCTGAACCCGTACCCTTAAGAATGCCACAAGCAGTAAGGCTTACGTGTTTGAGATGGCTCATTTATGTTGATGAACCAGAAGCCAGTTTCCACGTGACATTCCTTCAGTCTCTCAGCTGTGCTTTATATACTGTGCTCAAAAAAACTGTCTTGCAAAGACAGACATTGATAAGTACATTGTACTATAGGATCTCTGGTAGGGAGCAGACTACATGAAGTCTGTATTTATCAATTTAACAGCAATTGCATGGGGGGTGTCTATGCTATTCACCAGGTAAATCCATCTGGCAGAACGCTATGGTTAGGCACAGCCCAAGGTTAGGAGAAACATAGTTAGGAACAAATCCAATGTGCTGGCATGTGGATTTAATCTCCTCTTCATACACCTCTCAAAACATGGCCCTGTTAATCTTTCACAGATGCTTCTGCAAAAGCAGAGCTCATCAGGAATGAAGTGTCTTATTGAACACCCACTCCTCTCTCACCTCTGAGAGCAGATTTTGTCTCCTGGGATGAAGGAAGTATCCTGCTGAGGAAGCGAGCAGCAGGAAGCAGTCTCTATATATTTTAACGTTTCACACTGGGCTTTCCTGTTCTTTTTGGCATGATCTACGGTGCTCTCTGCTTCAGCATTCAGACAGACACAGAACGTAAGGCTAGAAGAAAACTACAAAGGTCCCTTAGTCCATCTCCTACCCTAAGGCAGGATCAATGTTACATGAAACTTCTGCCTAGATGATGTATACATGGTTGACACAGGTAGAGCTGACCCTGCCTTGGGCGAAGAGATTGACTAGATAGTTTATTGCACATAGAAGCTATTCATGTTTATATGGCATGTCTTCTTAACAAAAGGAGAGAGACTACCAAAAAGGAGACCAACTGTTCACCGAAGCATCCCTTTCCAAACATTCACTGCCATTGCTATTAGACTTTACCGCCCATGTGACTGTTCAGACCAACTTCTACCCTCTCTGTGCAATTTCCCCCCACAGGTCTTGTAATCTGCCTGTTTACGGAACAGTTAACTAAACTAGGCACACATCCTCCCACAAGCATTTTACCAAAGGCTGCAATTAATTGGGGAACACTGGCTTGGTTTGGGGGCTTTTTAAAATTAAAACAAGACTAGGTATTTTTCTTAAAGGGAACTCAGTTAGGGATTAATAGTTCAGTGGTTTGTCCACCTATTTCCTATAGCATCTTCTGTAATAGAAATAGTAGGTTTCTAATTCAAGCCCTACTTTTCATGCAGAATTCAGTGCTCTCAATACACCCCTAATGCTCTTGTTTTCGCTAGTTCATTTGTTCAAATGGAAGCAGATGAATTTCAGTTGAAAGCTTACTACCAGCTTCACTTCAGACTCCTGGCCCATAAAGAAAGATTTTGATGCCACCTTCTTGCATTGATGAGAAACTGTTAGAACTTTCTTGCCACTGGTTATGAAGAACCTGGCATGGATTCCAAAGAATGAAGAGGGGAAGGAGGGTTTTTTAATCATGGGCACTTAAGCATTCCAGTTCTCTGCACATCTTCACAGATACTGGCACGGCTCAGGGATAGGGAGACGTACTGCAGTACTCCCGGATTTGTTCTGGCAGAAACCGCTACGTTACTCTTCCCAAGCCAGGAAATTGCCTTTGTCACAAAGTCTTTCCCAAGACTTCAGCTAGCACACAACACTAACGCAAACACACAACTCCGAAGTGACATAAACCTATACAGGCTGCAGGCACTCTTCCAAGCCCTCTCTGCTCTTTAGCTTTCTCTCCAGAGCTCTTTAACTCCATGATCTCTTTCCTTGCTAAAATTGCTCATACACAGGTTTACTCCAGCAGCTCACTGTAACACCCATGCGTTCTAACACATTGTAAACGGATTGCAACAGACTGCATCACACCTTTAGTAGCAGTAGGAGGCTGAAGGGCTGACTGTCTCAGCTTCTCTCCCCCAGCTCACCCCTCCGTTGTGCTCAGCACAGGATCCACGCCTGTTCCAAGACTTCCCTTCCAGGGCCTGGAATTGAAAAATTGAAAAGTTTGGCTACACGTGAAAAAGAACTAGCTCAGACTGCTAATAATTCTTAACGTACACATCAGTAAGATATTAGTTTTACAGTAAAGCACAAGCCTCGAGGAGCAAAAAAGCTTCACGAGACAGTGTGACATCACTGTAGGCAATGGAACGGTAAGCTCAGAAAAAACCAGGTCAGCTGGTCTTGCCACTTTACCTCTGTGGGCTTTTTTTTAACCATTCTATACAATCTGTTACCACTCATCCTCTTCCAGTGGATGCGTTCTGCCACTCACTTGTGTGTGCTTAAAACTGAGATTCAGGAGGTGGGTGCGTTCCGTTACTACCCTGCCTCAGTAAGATATCTTACGTATTACACAAGTAACTGATAAATGCTCACTTGCTGCTCTGGCTGTGCTTCACCATTTGTACGCTACCAAATTAATCCTGTTAGGAAGTATAATATTCAGAGCATTTATTCCTTACTTCCTTTCATTTGTATAAATACGTTGCTCTGCCATGTTTTCTAATTGCTTAACATCTGTTAGAAGGAAGCAAAAAATAAACACATTATGGCAAGAACAAACTGTAATACCCTTTTACAAAGTGAAAGCGTAGAAATGTTTTATAGAGTGGGCTGAGCAAACCAAGAATACCAAAGCCAGAAACGCAAGAGTCATCCACCCCATCAAGTGAGGAAAAGCCTTTGTGATCAAGATGCCCCACACTAAGACAATTAGAGTCACTCAGTTCAATTTTACATTTGATTAAAGTGTTCATTTACTAAAAGTGGTGTTTGGCCAAAACCTAGTACATGTGAACACAGGAAAGTCTGAAAGAAACATCTTCCTAGCAGCATCCCGAGCACTTATTTAGCATGTGGGAACTCCTCAGGTCCCTGTGCCAGCACCCACTTACCAAGTTGAACATTGAAGGGTACGCTGCCAGTTTAGGGCCAAGTGGTGACACTGGCTTCATTTACAACCACCTAAAGCCCCCTTCGATTCACACGGACTTGAGTAGCTATTTACATCATCCACAAAAGCTAGGGACAAACAAGAGCTACAAAGCCGTACGGGTATCCTACAGCACAATTGCCATAAGCGTCAGGACGCTTCTGAATTCAGGTTTGGGCCTAGCTTTGGTCTTCCGTTTACAGGCTTGCTGAAACAACCTCTTAGTGAACCCTAGCCTAACAGAGATACAGCTTATACTAGTAAAAACAATCACGGTAAGTGGCTAGATCCTTCTGCCAGAAAGAACAGAACAGTTAGGTCTTAATTAACTTGATTTTGTCAGGATAAGAAATACTGCTACAATCTTTCCTTTGCTCCAGCCTGTATTACCTTCTGTTTGAAGAGGAAAACCAAAGCCTAATTTTACCCTAATATACTGTTAACTCCCAAGGTGTAACCTGAACCTGCTGTACATCACCTTGCCACATTTCAATGTCATTCTGACAGAGCTTGACAATGCAGGTTATGATTTATTGTGTGATTTCATGAATGACTATTTATTAACCACAGGCACAGAGTCCTGTAAATAGCATTCGGTTTTTTGAGCTTTCTTTTTTAACATGACTTCTCTGCTACATCCATTCTTTGCCTCACTCTCAGAAGCATGCAGTTATCAACGCGTTGGGAACTAAATGTGTGCAAATGAAGAATTTCTTGACTTAGTACTTTTCCCTTCATATTTTGTAAGCTGAAGTCGAGCCATTCGCTGAGATAGAAAGCATCTTGTAAAAATGGGAGGGGGGGGGGGGGGGGGAGTGGGGACATCACTTCCAAAAGATATTCACTGAAATTGCCACTCATGGAGCCTGCTACTCTTCGAAAAGCTAGGAGGGGAACAGGAAAAATATAGGTGTGGGTCAAGTCAGCTCAGACAGTGGCAATTTTAGACTCTACACCTCCTACACATTCTCAGACACACACAAACTCTTGCAGTCCCAACACAGGATTCATTACGCTAGGACAGTCACCCTCCAGCTTCAGGACAGCTCACATGCATGCCTTCCCTCCCCTTGATCACAGCAGCAGGCGATGGGCAGACGCATTTACCAGAGGATGCCTCTCTGGGATATCCCTCCACTAAAGCTGCCACTAGGGACTCCTGTGCTCCGCACAGCAAATTTTGTCCTTTCCTCCCCATCCCCCCACCACTGATGCTGGTCTTGGCAGAGGCAGGCATCTTTTCAGTACATTTACCAGTACTTTAAAATTAAACGGGCGTTTTCCCCGGACTGTGAGCTCTGCTAACTTATTCCATACAAATTCAATAACAAAAGCTTCCAGCGTCTGTTTCCTATGAAGAAGTACGTTAGTAGTTCCAGTGTATCAAACACTTACAGTCACCACAAGCAATTCACCCCACAGCAGAAAACAACCCTATCCACAAGCTTTGAGGAGATCTTGAGAGGCTTACGTAGCAAAGAATTCAGATGTTAATGACCCACATCTGTTTATGTTTGACTTCACTCAAAAGACGGCAGCACCCCTGATCAAAGCACAGCCTCACAGGTTTTTTTTTCATGTGTGTATAGTGAAGAACACACAGCTTAGGCACTTCTGCTCTCTCTGCATGACTTACAGTGCAGCAAAAACCAAGGAATTTTCTTCCACGGTGAACTGACTTGGTTGGCGCAAGCCTTACAGAAGGACGATTGCAGGAGCAGGTAAGACCGGACCCTTCAGCTACCAGCCTTAGCACCATTTAGCTGATATATTGTACATTAGTAAGTCCATAATAAGCCTATAGATACACATCTGGAGTCAGTCGTTTTGCTCTGGTGTAAATTACAAATACCTCCACTAACTCCCGGAGTTACATCAAAGCAAGAGGTAAATAAGGCCCTCACCATGTTCCCTCTAAGGACAGCCTGCCCATCACGGGTTGGTTAATGCACTTTGCTGCTAGTTCTGGGCTGTTCGCCATCAGTAGCAATTGGATTGCAAGAAAGGCAGATATCTGGTTCCAAATGACATTTTATCAATATCTGTCTGTTTACAGGTGTCTGTCATAACCTTCAGATACACTTAAATAACTCATTCATCCAAGCATTGAACATATGCTGAGAAGATTCATCAAGCAAATGCAAAACTACTGCTCAAGTTTTTGCCTTCTAGAAAAGTGTTACCTTCTCTTGCCTGAACCTGAGTGATAGCATGGCCAAGTCTTCACAGAGTCAGAGGGGCTGGTGAAGCAGATATTCACCCCAGAAATAGGTTTGCTGCTGGTTTTGGGGTGGTTTGGGTGGGTGTTGGGTTTGTTTTTTTTTTTTCCCTATTTTCAGCAGGAATTGTTATTAAAGGTTTCAAAAAGAAAAAAAATCCACTTTCCTGGAGAGCTCATTTTTTCTTTACAAGACAGGATGATGTTTAGATTCACACCAGCTACTGCAGTACCCTGTGAACACTGTAGCTCAGTTCCACTACATGCCCACTGCAACGTAAGGCGAAATAACAACATCTATTCCATATAACACCTCAGTATTTCATCTTTTCTGGACTGTGATACAGCAGGACAAACCTATGAAAATTCAGAGCCAAACATTTTAGCCTCCCCTGAACCGGAGAGTTAGACCTACTGGTCCCCAGCCTGTTCAAAGACCTAGTGAACCTCTCAACACACCTGCAACTGAACTTCTACTCCAAACTTCAAGTTTTAAAATAGCTCTCAAGCCAGGGCAACCTACACAGCAAGGCCTTATTTTGTAAATTAAGCTGGAAGTGATTTGCAGTTCCTTAGTCCTTCTAACTGTTCTGACTGCAGGAATGCTGCATGCTCCTGTAAAATACACAGCAATTCTTCCACCCTTTAGTTATTCTCAGTCTAATATACAAGTCAGGGAGAATGGCATGAATCAAACCTAGTAGTACCAAGTCGTTCATAGCATTAGCACCTTTACAGCCAATAATCAGAGCGGTTTTACACAAGAGTTAAATGTTAAGTAGGTAAAACAAGGTCCAAGCCTTCATCTGCACATCTAAGCCTTCCTTTGAATCATGTAAATCCTGTGGTACTCAAACCGTTAATCACCTCAAGCCTTTAACCCTCGGAGACAGAAAAAGCACCATCACCTCCACTCTAAAATTAAACACCAAACCGCACAGAACAGGCCATTTGTTCAAGACTTCAGGGAGTCCTGGCAGGGTCCTCATTCCTTTACTCCCCCAAGCTTCCCCCCTGCATTTGAAGGGCGGGCAGCAGTACCTGGAATTAACGTGACAGTAGTCTTGTCTCTACAATTCTTTGAGAGACAGTCAAGAAGGCTCAGAGTTAGCACATAGCAAAATGCTCTCCTGAAGGATCACCCAGTATTCTGATAAAGCATTTGGCATGACGGCTGCTTTGAAGGGAGCAGCTCACTCCCACGCCACTGACAAAAACAGAGCAATTCCCACCTCACAGGTTGTGCAGTCCTTTTTTTCTGATAAGCCTCAGTGCCATTTGAAAGGTCTTTTTGAGGAGTTGGTGGCAGAGTGATTATATAAGACCTGTGCGGGAGAAAGACAACTATCGCTACAGCTGACTGTGCTCCTTCTGCTTTATTGGAAGCCTCAGTTCCTCTAATCAAACGATTACTGCTTTCATTGAGCAGGACAGACTAAATCCTCACAACTGCAGGGAAGAGATGCAAAGAGTTAAAAGGCTCAGAAAACCCACAAGTCAAATTCAGATATACATTAAGAAACTCTCAGATGTTGGAAGGATAACAGGGAATCCCAGCTCTTGGATTGGCATTGCAAACTCCCAGAGCACCAACGAGTACAACTGCCACATTTGGCACTGCTGCGCGCGATGCTGTTAAAATGCCACTTTTAGACATCATCACGCTGCCAAGCCCACTCAGCGGAGCACGCGCTCACTTAAAGAATAGCCCCATCCTCAAAATGCTGAATCCTCAAACACTCTAGCCTCCATAAACTCATTTGTATTTGTTTTGCCTTGCTAATAAGCTCACAAATTAGAAGGAGGCTTGTGGGTCAGATTAAAGCTCTATGATAATGTCTGTAATGTTTTACTTTAATATTAAATTTAATTAGGACAGCAAGGAGGTGGTGAGAGAGGGAGGACTGAAACCTGGAAAGTGTCACCAGCAGCTTCTTTTCAACATCTGAATTGGAATGGCTTTTAGACAGATGAGCAATTACTCCAACAACAGACAGAGACAACCCATGCATGCCAGGCCCATGTGCTCCTGCCTAGCCCCAGCGAGGAGCTCTGGGAAGTTCTGCCACTTCCCACTGTTCTCCAAGCAGCTCCAAGAGGCACCCCATGCTCACAGCACTAACCCTGCAGAGGACAGGGATCTCGGGAAGACGGCCACCCCCAAATCTTTCTGTCCCTCTAGCTTTCAAAGTAGCTGCCAAGTGTCACTTGCAGGAGGCAGCAGGGATATAAAGCTTCAGGTGTGTGTGATCTCTCTCTGCTCTAGCTCAGTGGGGAAGATGTACTCAGAGTTAAGCAAACGATGCTCAGAGCCAGCTTCCTTCAAATCCAGGCAGCAGGGCAGCCTGGGACAAATAGGCCACCATGCTGGGGTGAAGTGACATGACTTAATACCCCCCAGCCAGGGAACAGAGAGGATAAAAAGCAGCCTTTATGATGTGCAGCACGAGAGCTCCTTGAGCAGCACACACGTTAACATCAATGGCACTACAGAAGAGCTCCTCTCCAGAGAGGTCCTAAGCCCCTGCGTTGTTTATGCCAGCACCAACAGACATCTCTTGGTGACCCAAATCACCGCGCCTCAGCGCGGAGAGGTAGCTGCCCAAGGAGGAAGGCAGCTCCCCAGCCAGGTCCGCAGCAGCTCACGTCCTTCACACTTGCTCAGCACAAGGTTACGAAGCTTCAGGTCTCCACAACATCCTTGCTGATGTCACAGCAGGACACAGGAGGCCTCCTGTAACTCAAACCTGTCATTGCCATCAGGCCACCAGATGACAAAGCTGTACGTGGACAGTCACGGATGAGGCACCGCTTGATCAGCTGAAGTTTAACCGTGCATATGCTGCTAGCATGTTGCACTAGTGCAGTAAAGCCACCCTCTCACAGATTAAGCTCATACTGTTTAGTAACGAACGCACATCAACCAACTGCCAGTTAACTGAGGGGCTGAAAATAACAGACACAGACTGACAGCTATAGTAGTTTGATCACTCTCAAGCAGCAGGGAAAGAGGCTCAAAAGCCCAAGTCTCACGTACGCCAGAGGCGGCAGAGGTCTTTGAGTCTTCTGGCTTGACCGTGACCACATCGTAAGCCAGGTTCCCAGTCCCTCCCTTTTTAAAAAGCATCACCATAGCGATTCTCTTTTAAGAAGGACCTCATGTCCCCAGTCCATACAAAACTAGAACAGCTTTCATTAGTAGTAGTCGTTGCACATTACACCTACACAGAGCCCTTTGTCCAAGGATTACAGACATCCTACAACTTATTAAGCAAGCTGTAACCCCCTGCCCTCCATAAGGTGCATTAAATTCTCTGTCAGCATTTTTAGACTAAAGCACTATTTTTAGAGCAGTTATTAATTAGCTGTAGGTTTCAAGTTCCTCACCCAGAGAAAGAGGCAACTCCTGCCTTTCAAGCACCAAGCTTGAAGTCAGGCTTCTCGGGGGTTCTGGTTTTAGGTTCTGCCATTGATTTGCTTTCCTGACATTAGGCATTCAACCACTGCTCATCCACCCAGCTGCTCCCTCGGGCTGGCTGAGACGTACAGCAGACACCCAAGGAATTAAAAAAGGTACCCAAGAACAACTGGCAGCATACCTGCTATAGCCTCTCATGTCTGAATCGTTCAGGACTAACTTTTTGTTTGCGTGGTCTGACATACCGCAACTGCTCTGTTTCTAATTGTGCTGGCAACCTTCATCTTGCCCTTCTTGTCTTGATTTGTCTACACGGTGATCACACAACTGGAAGGTTATTTGTCCTTATGTTCCGAGCTACAAGACACAGATACTATCAAGCCTCTTGGCCCAGTCCCGTCCCCTGATGCCATCTGATGAGTCCCCAGGAGTCAGGCTTCACCTACTGTACAAGACTTAGCACAGCGAGGGCCAAGGAAGATCAGGCTCCCCGATGCATCGCAACTACACTGACTTTATCTCCGACCCCCACCTGTACCCTTTATGCTTCTCTTGCTCCTCCCCACATCAAGAACCTTCTTGTTCATTCCCATCTACAAATCGGAGCAGAAAGCCAAGACGGTCCAAACAAACAGAACAGATAAACCTCCTTATTTCACAGTGCTCTGACCTCCCATCACAGGAGAGGACAGAAAAATCCAGATCTTTAGACCAGTGGCCATTTCACAGCTACACACAAAATCCTTTATACTGTGCACAGCTGAGCCTGTGGCCTTACATCTCCAGCTGAAGTCAATAGGATTTACCCATGCACAGCTGAGAGAGCTCATACACCTATATTTCCCCACTCCCAACAATTATGCCAGCTAACCTTTCAAAATACTGCCACATCCTAAGATCTGAATAGGGTTGTGTCTATGTGACTTGTGTCACAGCAGAAGTATTCTTTACCCTCTGGGGAGGGCAGTGGGATTTTTAGAGGGTTTACTGTGGGAAACAGATACCTCTGCTTTTGTCTCCGCTGCAACAGCAGCAAGCAGATAATCTCCAGGCCTGCTAGGGAAGTCAAGTGAAGTGGAATCCAGAGACCTCCTAACAATCCATCTATGCTGAAATAACTACAGGAGTTGTGAACGCCGAGAGCACATAGCATCTGGACGTAACATGGATTGGGAAAAAACTGACAAACAGCTGGAAAAGGAGCTGCCTAGAAAAAAAAAGAAAAACACACCACCCGAGATAAAGCTTACCTTGAGCAGAACAAGCCTCCCTCACCCTTAATGTAACTTGTGTTACACTGGGCCCCACAGAGCAAATGATTTCACATCAGAGCATTGCCACTGGGCTCAGCCCAAAGGGAAACCAGCTGATGAGCAGAAGTGGAGTCCCTGCTTCCTTTTGACCCAACCAAACAGGCCCCCCATTTGCTACATAACCTTGCGCTCAGCTCTGATAGCTCACTGCCACGATGAAGAGACGCTATGCCGCTGGGAAGAAAAGGGTTATGAGGACAGGGTTTAAAAATAAATCAACCTTTGTGTTGTTTTGGAAGTAAGCTATGAAAAAGATTTGGTTGTAAACGCATTGTATAAATGGAGGCACTATTATTGTTTGACAATAAAAAACCCAAACTGTTTTCTTGTATTTGCTTGGAATAAAACCATTTTGCAGAGGTCTTCAGACAGGCTTTTAAACTGCTTTCTGCATCTTAATTTTCCCTTTTAGGTTTTTTATTACATTTAAATTAAAATTATGCCTGTAAGCAGTCAAGGGCAACTTTCAACAAGTCTATCATTGCTGACCTTTTCACTACTCATATCCATCACCTCTGCTCAGGAGCCCGTAAACAAAGCTTACCCCTTTTCTGATACCCCTCCTCTTCTCTGCTCAAGCAGAAATGCTTCTCCTACCCTTTGCACTTCCCAAGAAACCCCTTCTCATGGTGTATTACTGCTCTAATTACTCATCACAACAGAAGAGACAAAAGCCCTTCTGCACCTTTATCCAGAACAATGCCCTTTGGAAATAAACTCTAGCCTAAAGAGCTACAATGCAAGGAATCACGTGCAACAGAAATAAAGGTACCTCTTTCGCTGACCAGTTTAGATAACAGACATGGTCAGCAAGAACAAAGCCAAAAAACAACCAACACCTCTCCCCAGTGCCAGATCCCAGCTTAAATAATTCATCTTGGAACAGTAAAAGGTTTCTTAAAACACCTTGATAAAGTTTCTTAATAAAATAAGCGATCCGTTAGTAGGTTTCAACAAGATTTTGGCCAGTAGTTTTGGTTCCTACCAGAAGATAAGAAAGTATCCTTCATCACCCTCTTTTTCCTGCAAGCACAACTGGTCTGGCTTCCCTCAAAAGCCGCACTTCAGTACTTACACAGTTTTCGACTGATTTTCAAAGTGTAAATCAGAACCAGGGACCACAGTGTTGGACAAAGTCCTCATACGAGTCAATAAAGGGGACTGCCCCACAACAGATGTTAGGGGGGGACTGAGGTTTCCTAAGCTTAATTTGCTCACAGACTCCCAACATAGAATAAAAGGCATCCTGTATCACAGCAGTGCTGGCAATAGCAGACTGCATGAGGAGACATTCAGCTGCAGATCATGATCACTGCCCAAACAGCCTCTCCCTCACCTCCTCTAGGACATGAGAAGAAAGAACCTTCCTTTTCTGAGTGTTGCTTTGAAGTAGCCCGAGTACAACTGTTCGGCAACCCCTTTAAAATGAAAACTGCATCAAAATAACCAAAGCACTAAAAAATACCAATGGGAAATACCTCCCACAGACTGCCCCACTTCAGCGAGGGCAGCTGCAATTGCTGCAGGCCAAATTAACGTGGCATGTTAAAGAGGACATCAGCACACCTGCTCTCTAGTAAAGCTTTTAATTCTGTTGCTATATTTATTCTCATTTCACTCAACCTGAAGTAAATGCTACACAGACTCAAAGCTGCTCTTTGCTTATGGGGAAACAGTGAGAGCCCCCAGGTACATCCAAAGCACAGAATTAGGTAAGTAATTAAGCTACCTCATATACTCTCAGTTAACTCCCATGTCTGGATTTAGTTCGTACTTTCTGGGTTGAAATATGTCTCGTTACATTAGCTCTAACTATTCCATTAAAGTATCTTCAGACTGGTTGGGGGTTCTCTTGATTAACGAAGCTTCCTCGAATGGATTCTCTCAGGACCAACATGTACCAGGAAGAAGAGATGCTTTTCTGTAACTTAGCACTTTCATTGCCTACAGATGCATTGCCAGGTTTGTGCAGCTACAAACATCTCAGTCACAACTATAGACTTCATCTAACAAAACGTTCAAACAGTCCTTGTAAAGGAAGCCAGCCCATTTTGCTCACCACAGCCTCATCACCTGAAAATTTAGGAGAGGTGCTTCACAATGTATGCAAGCTGTCAAACATACTACAGCCTGAATTACACAGAGCACTTCTCTGCCATCAGCAGGAAGCGAGTTGTGCACTTTTGGCCTCGCCTACACAGGTAAACTAACCAAGCTATTTCCCCGCTACTCCAAAAGAGAGCCCACATAGAGCTGTTTGCAAATATACAGTCTAGAGTACCTTGCCTTGCAGTACCTGCAATGTTCCCTACCCAGACAAATCCTGACACTTGTAAAACGACCATACAGAGCTAACTCAAAGATTATCAGTAGCATAAGTAAAATTTAGTTTTCCTGACCCAAAGACTAAGGGCCAGGCAAGGACAAACCACTCCTGCAAGGGACCACTCCACAAGCCCTAGCCATTGCTCACTTTGCTTACAGCCCAAGTCAGCTTTGTAACAGAGACCGCCTCAGGATGAGAGCCTTGTTCCTCATCACTCACCTTAATCATAACTGTCCTTGTTTTAAGTGCCTCTGAAAGGTGTACGAGTGGCTACACTTCCCCCAAGTCTCATTTCTGTTCACAAATGAATTAAGTGTTCAAGCTTTCTTTGAAGATGCCATTATGATCTTTATGGGAATGTATTTCTACGTGACACCAGCTCTTTTGAAAATTTTCATGTATACTTGTAAATCTATGTATTCCAGGAGTGCCTGTGGTACACTGGATATAAACAGAAATACACCACTTATACAGAGAACAGCAAGATTGCAAAATACACAGAAGAAACATAATGCTGGCAATCTATGGTTTTAGCCATTAAGAGGTGACCAGCAGATGTTCAGATGCAGCCTGAACAAAGTGGGATTCTCCATATGGCTTCAAAACCCACCTTGTTTGCATGTTTCTATGCAAACTGAAATGTTCATCAGGGATTCTTTCAGATGTTCACAACTTCCTCCTCCCAAGTTTCCACCACCGGAGTAAGACAAACTGCACTGCTGGCTTTATTTCCCATTTAAAGTGGAAGAACTTCCCTTCTCTTCCAGCTGTCCAGTCAAAACTGGAATTAAGGCAAGCAACATCTCAATACAGAAAATTACAAAGGCTAAATCAGCATTAGGTGTTTTTTTCACATCCAACTCCAGCTTAAAGTTTATTACCAAATAATACCTGCATGGCCACTTCTGTCCTGTTTCCCTTGCGCTGCCGGGAAGCACTTCACACAGCTAAGAGAAGATTTGCTCTGTGTGCTGTGTTTGCTCAGCATTGATTTAGAGCCCACATCAATACTCTCACCTCTCACTAATTTTAATGGTGAACGATTGTGCTCCTCATTCAGGGCACAGAACAGATGTCCTCAGAAAAACCGCAATGACCCCATTATGCATCCAGGGGATTATTAGAGGGCCTGTCTTTGTGCTCCCCCTCCAAGAGATGCCACAAGTCTGTTGTTCTTCCTCGTTAACTCTTTTATTAACTTTTGCCCCCAACAGACAGGCATTTGCCCTGCTGACTGAGACAAGACTCACACTATAAGCAAAAAGATACAGCATTTATCAAGTTAAAACTATGAACGATGAGTGAACAGCACCGGAATATTGGCTGTAAGCAAATAACAGCATCACCGGTTCATCAATGAGACTGGAGGGGGGCAGGGGGAGAAAGAAAGAATGAGAGCCACAGTCAGCACATTGTTTTGATAGCAAACATTAACTCGGAAAGGATTTGGTTATTAAGAGTTTCAGCAGCTGGACGCGGAGGCTTGTGCTGTTTACTTTGCTTATTAACACTTGGGGTGCGTGTTTGGAGAGGGTGCCATGGTGCATGCATACTAACAACCCTGTAATCTACTCTAGTGAGTGAGGCATCCCTGGACACCGTTCAAGAGCAGCAGAGAAAAGAAGCGCCTTCCAGCAGAGCAGGGAGGCTGGCCAGGGCCGGGGCTGGGTAAGCAGGTACTTGCTCAGCAAGGCCAGGAGCAGACCAGGCTCCTCGGGAGTCCCCACTGCTCTGAATTCGCTCCTGCATAATGAACACACCTGAGGCCAGAAGATGTGACTACACAGCTTGAGGTGACACGGATGATTTTCATTATTAAGTTACTGGTTTTCCAAAGAAAACGCACCGCATACATAAATGACAACAGACCTCCCCACGAGGTGTAACAACCTCAAGCAAGAGGTGAGGAATCTGCTAACAGGATCGGCACTGTAGGTAGGACAACACGGATGCTACAAGCAGCTACCACAGGGACCAGCATCAGAGAAAAAAAAAACCAAAAAAACCCAAAAAACAAAACCAACCAACTATGCCAAAGTAAAAATAGTGCATAAAACATACCTTTAAGCTTCAGAAGAACTGCTGGGACCATCCCCTGCTAAGCTTACAGTGTTGCTTCATACCAGCTCAGCACTCCAACTCTTCCGGAGTCACCCCACCTACCAGCCATGGTGTGACTAGCAGCTCCCCAGCACCCACCACCACAGAGCTCCTTCCCCTCTCTCCTTTAGGCAGGAGGGCCCACCCCAGTCACTCAGGCTTGGCCTGGCCTAGTCCACCGCAGTCACTCAGGCCCAGCCGAGGCCCACCCGAGGTGCCAGGCCGGCCCGGCCCAGCCCAGCCCACCCAAGTCACTCTGGGCCCAGCCGCGGCCCACCCGAGGTGACGGCCCGGCCCAGTCACTCAGGGCCCGGCCCAGCCCGCCCAGGGCCCAGCCGCCCCCCGCAGGTGGGCCGGGGCAGCCGCGGAGGCAGGGGGCCTCACTGAGGCAGCTCCTGATGCCGGCGCCTCAAAGCTTTACTTCTTTCCTTAAACAGGAAAACTGTTTAAAAATTATTTATTATCCCATCTGTTCTGATAATTTCCTCCGTAGCTGCCCTTTACTCAAACCTGTCTCTAATTACAAAAGCCTTGTGCTTTAACCCCGCCCCCCGCGGCCTGCCGGCACCTGGTGGCACCGAGGCCTCGATCCAGCCGGGGGGCGGGAAGGGAGGCCGGGGGGAGGGGCAGGGGGGCTTTTAGAGCTGGCAGTCCTGCAGCTCCACAAGGCCTCCATGTTCTCACTCATCCTGTAGGTCCTGGCTCTGTCCTCCCGGGGTGGCTGAACCTCCCTCAGGGAGAAGCCTTTTCAGCTATGTGCTGAGGTGGGGCCTGTGCATCGCCATTATGGCTGTGCTGGGGGGTGGGGGGGGTCCCGGCCTGGACATGCTCCCAGAGCGGGCCCTGCTCTTCCTTTGGGTTGCAAAAATTCATTCATCAGTAGCAGCTTTTCAGCCCACAGACAGGAAACTGTGAATCTATTAATTCCCAGTATAGAGCTGAATGGTGAGCACACTCAAGGTTTGGTTTTTTGGTTGTTGGTGGTTTGGGTTTTTTTAAAATGCTTGTAGTGTTTAGGTATTTCAAACTGCTTGTCTAAGTCATCATTTTTTGTTGGCAGGATTCTCCTGGTCTGGCCAGAGTGGGCTTCTGGTGTTCCACTAGCTGGCAGCCTCTGCTGTGCTTTCACTGGGCACACAAAGCGAGTGCTCACCTGGGGAAGGTGGAACCATCCTGGTTACTGAAGACAGGAGAGGTGGGCCCATGCCACTTCTGCCCAAGTGGAAAGAGAACAGAGGGGCTCTCCAGAAACCGTAAGTGTTCTGTGGAGTTTCTGCCCAGCTTCTGGTGGTGGTAGCAGTACTGAGCTGGGGCTCAGTGGCCAGTGCTCTGTGCCCAGCAAGCTCTTTGGGTCTGGTCCTTGGTGGAGCAGCTGTTTCTTACCTGTGGGTGAGGGCGTCTGTCCCAGCTGTGGCAGCTGGTGGCATTGTCACCTGAGGGTGTTGCTTCAGGTGGTGGCTAGCATGTGAGAGCAGCAGAAGCAAATCACGTTTTAGAGAGTGTTGGCCAGGTGTGTGATACTGAATTGGCAACCTCTACACATGAGCAGAAATAGTGACTTAGAACAAAAATCCAATAAGCAAGACCTTAGCAAATTCCAGACACTTCTACTGGCTATGCTATTTCTTGTTATGCTTCCAGGCTGTTACCGTGCTTCCAGGCATGAGCCCCGTTTCCACCTGCCCCCATGAACCTGCTTCAGCATTATAAACCAAGTGCCCTGATCCCATGAGGGACCTGCTGCCCTGAGTTTTTCTCCTTATACAGAATTTCTGTAACTTCTCTCCCAAGTTTAACGTGAATGAAAACATGAACGATCTTGTGAATAGGAAATGTGATGCTGCATGGTATGTTTTTAGCACTCTGCATCAGGGATTAGATGCACAAATCCTGTTGCCATAGCTTTCGTCACTCTGAGACTTAAACGTGTCGCATAAGCTGAATGAGGTACGCAACCAAAGCAGGGGAGGAGAGAGGTATGCAGCAAAGGAGGGAACCACAAGCAAAGCGGAAATCCTTTCTTTTCATTTCAGCCTCATGATTCAACATTTATGATGTCAATAATGTTAAGCTGTAAACAGCAAGCTAACAAAAGCCACGTGTGGGAGGGAATTAAACCTGAGCTCAGGATGACTGGCATTCCTTGCAATCACTAGTCAAGCCTGCTTCAAAGACCTGTGTGTTCATTATGGACTCTTATTAGCATGACAGCCTTCCCAAAGGAGATGCCATTACCAGAACAGACCAACAGCCCCATTTAGTTTGTTGTGCAGTGGCTGGTGCCTGAGTCCGGGTAGCAAAGGTAGAAAATTCTTCCCAATGCACGTAATTATTCACAGCAGTCCCCAGTGCGCCCTGCACACCGCTAGAGGAAGTGACAATAAAAGGGAAGTCTGCAGTAGTTGTTTTGTCTTGTTTTTTTCCTTTGTGGAAGGTAAAGAGGGAAAGTTACATGTCGGTCAGGAAGGCTTCCTTGGGAACCTTACAGATGAGTAACAAATTGTTCTCTTTGGCAGTGTTTGTAAGAGGTGCCAATCCATGCTTGGGCTGTTAAGTAAGCAAGCAAGCAGCTGTTCAGTGCTGGTATCTTGGGTGGCTTTGGTTTTGCTTGGAATGAGAAGTCAGCCACAGAAAAAAGGCAGAATACAAATGGGGGAAGGGGGGACCTGAAGGAAAAAAAAAACTTGGTGACTCTGGATAGGTGGAATAGCTGTGACAAAAGGAAAGGGCAGATTTAATTTTTCATCTTCTGCTTGTGTCAGTCTCAAGTTTTTAAACTGAAACTTTTTAGGTTTTAAACTAATAAAACCCCAGGGGTCCTTCAGCTATATTTTGGAGATTATTGCAAAGTGAAGCTTATGTAGTTTGCATCAGATGATTGTGTCTGTCCTACTTAAGCAATGTTCAGCCAGTCATGTTTTTTGGGTAGCAGAGATGTTGGTCTGTTTGAGAATCCAGTATGTTGGCTTGGAAGCTAACAGCAATCGTAGCATGGGATTTAGCAAGGAACCAGCCAGAAAGCAGCAGTGAAGTGTGTGGCGAGTACAAGTGGACCGAGGCTGTGGGCTCAATAGACCCATGTTCTGGGTTACAAAGATGGGGGAAGGCAGGGGATGGAGGCTGGGTGCAGGCTGGTGGAAGCATGCTCCAAGGGTGCTTTAATGCTGCATTGCTGACTACCTCTGGACCTGTTCATCACAGGTGCTGCCTTTCCAGCTGTCCCTTCTGCCCTCTGCCATTCTTTGGACCTTTCTTTGAGGTCTTTTCCTGTGACAAAAATGTGTCAGGGCCAGCAGGCAACCTGTCTAAAAGCAAGCCTAAGTGTCAACAGAGTTGGAAGTCTGAGATGTCTTTGGGGAAAAGGTAATAATGAAAGTGATGATGCTCAATTGCCTTTAATCCATTTGCCTTTTAATTCCATGATAAGGGGCACCAATTAGCTTATGGAAACACTCATCTTTGAAATATTCACTGGGATGCTATAAAATTGGCTTCAACTTGTCTCATCTTTTGGCAGGGAGAGGAATCTAAGGAAAGGGTTGTGGGTTTTTGTTTTGTTTTCTTAATTTAAAAGAAAAGGAGAGGTTGATATTATAGTGTCATGTTTCCACTGTTCCCAATATGTTCCTCACTGTGTGACCACCAGGGCAGTTGAATTCAGGTGTCTGGTTTTGGACGGTCGTGCCCAAGCGCGGTGGTCATCCAAATGCAGGAAGGCGTACACATGGCACTCATCATGAGTGACCATCATCTCTTAGAGGGATGCCACAGCATCCCATGCTGACAGCCCTGAGGCTCGTTGTCCTCTGCTAATCACATGCCCTGATGTGTCTAAAGAGTGTCCAGAGTGCCACTGGCTGCCAGCCCCCCAGGACCCTGGGCTTCGGTTGCTGCCCTGCTCAGAGAACAGCTTGCTTCCCTGGCAAAGCGCGCTGATTTGCTTTGGTCTACTTCATCCAGATGCTTGACTTCTAAATAATTTAGAAGTAGTTCTATTAAAGAGCCATTAAGAGGAAAAAGAAAGAGAAACCTTCTGGGAGAAACCTTGTTAGTAGCAAGTACACACATAATGAGATACCGGACAAAAGGAATCCGTACCTTCACTGTCAGAACGTGTTAGGAGAACGCCTGGGTGTATTTGGCTGGCTGGTGTTACCGTAACAAGGTAGTGGTCACCCAGATAAGCATGAGAAGATGCTATCTGTATTTAGATTTTATGCGATGCCTTTTGTAAACATATTTTGTGCTGTCATCTGTGGCTCGCTTCTTCATAGGGAATTTACTTCAATCAGTGTGCAAACACTCTGTTCTATATTTATCAGTAATTGCCCAGAGATTGACAAGTATAGCAGTCAAGGTAGATCAGTTAACCAGAAAAAGAAGTAATGGGAACTGGAATCAAAATAGAATTGGTCTGTTTCTTCACAGTCATATTTTTTTTTTTTTAGGTGGTTAAAAATTCAAACAAGTGCTGTGTGGATGATAGGCGCTGGTATGATGGCTGTGGACAGAACAGAGTGGCCGGTTCCTCGCTCACAGCTCAGATCTGTCTCTCCCACTGTGATTGTCCAAACTGGATCTCTGGACCAGGCTTTTATCTCCAGAGGGCAGGAGAAAGGCACATGCATTAGTAATGTGGCCACGCAGTGCCTGGCAAACTTTATGCTAATTACATAGGAGGCTTTCCTTTCTCTCTTCTTAGTTTTTAATTGCTTTATTTCCCGTGCAGCTGGCCGGCCATGGCCATCATCCAGAGAAGACCCTTAAGTGATCCTGACCATTATCACTGTTGATTTTACAGCCCAGCATGGAGGAACAGCAGAAGAGAAGGAAGGAGTGCTCCTGAGCCCGGGTTTCCCAGGGAATTATCAAAGCAACCTGGACTGCACGTGGAGGATATTGCTGCCGGTGGGGTTCGGTGAGACAGCTGGGTTTGGTTTGATGCTATCACAAAAGATGTGGTGGGGAGATCCTGTCCCTGTTCAGTCCGTGCTGGATGCCAAGTGCCACAATGACTTACAGAAACTGTTGTTTGACCTCCTGATCACACTTGCCGTTAAAGATGCATTTATAGGGTGCTATGAAATAATAGATATTTTTTCAGAAGCTGATGCCAGGATGCCATGGAATGTAACAGGTTGATCCAGATTTGTGGGCATGCCTACGAATCGGTTGTAATACCCTCTTTTTAGTGTGTAACTCCCTGTCTTAACTACTCACATTTGTAATAGCTGTAAAACGTCACCAGTTCATCAGTCTTTAGAAATGTAACAGGTGACCAGAGCTTGTGTCAGATTATGTCCTGCCTCAGCTGGAGTTTGTGCAGGCATCAGCACATTCAGAATTAGGCTCTCCCCAGCCCTTGGTAAAGAGAGAAATTTGCCCGCCTCCAGCTCAGCTCTTCTCTAGGCCAGCCCCATCAGGGTGCCTGATTGCCAGGAGGTGGAAGTGTTGCATGTCTGGAAGAAATGCTGAGTCTCCTGGTTTCCTGAATTAACTCTCCTCCTCCGGCTGTAGCTGCCGTGTGCTGCTGGGGAAACAGCCCACCCAGGGTGCTCAGCCCGTCCTGCCATCTGAGCCGGCCACGCTCGCTTTGGCAAGGGGTGATTCCTGTCGCTCTGTGCCTGCCTTCCTAGTTCCTTGGGTGTCAGGCAGAGGGAGGCATGTGCACAGGAGCTCTAGCAGCGTGAAACTACAGGCGTTAATAGCCTGAGCTTGCCTGAAACTACAGGCACCCTCTACCTCCAGCAGGGTAAATGTACTGCTGATGCCCGGGGTATACTGGGCATCACTGGGCGAGCAGTGCTGATGTGCTGAGGCTCAAGTGTAGCTTTAGAGGCACTGTTCATTCCTCCTCTCCAGATGCTCACATCCAGTTCCTAAACTTCCCCACTGAGCCGAACCATGACTTTGTTGAAATCCGCAATGGGCCATATGACACCAGTAACATCATCGGGCAGTTCAATGGCACCAAAATCCCAGGCTCCCTCCTGTCGACGTCTCATGAAACCACTGTGTACTTCCACAGCGACCACTCTCAGAACAAGCCAGGCTTCAAGCTGGAATACCAAGGTAAGGAGGCTGGAGAAGGCGCTGCAGTGGGACAATCCTGTCCCCGGGTGCTGATGGAGAGGGCAGTGGAGGGAGGGGAGGCATCACGGTTGTTGCTGTTCTGTTGAATTAATTCCATGAGGACTCAATCCAAATGAGTGGAAAGGTGTTACATGAAGGCCATGCTTAATCCTAATGACTGGGATCTGTTCACCTGGACTTATGCCTACGGCAAATAACGAATGTTCCTAGAATGCTTTGTGACAGCGAAATGCCTTTGAATTAGTTCTGGCCAGATTCACTTAGAACTAGGCTCTGTTGAGTGTCATGTGCAAAGAGAGGAGCCCTCAGCCGCCATGCATTTGCTGCGGAATTCTGCAGTGGTTGTCAGTCTCCGCTGAAGTCCAAAGGCATCGTTTGCTGCAGCCCAGCCTTGTGCCAGGCAGGCTGGTGAGGGACCAGCTGAGCAAAGAGCCAAGGAATATAACGGTGGGGCTCCCATGGGTACCTGGAGTAAGAGGAGAGGAAGAAGTTTTATTAGAATCAAAAGATGCCCTCAAGCGTAGTTTTTGGAGATGATGGAGGAATGGAGGTGCCTTCTTACCCAGCCAGAGTCCTTGAGCAGCTCCCCGGTTTTGAGCGTGGTGTCCTCTGAGCAGCAGCCACCTCGAACTCTGAAGGCAGTGCCCCATCTCTTTGTGGATTTGCCACTCTGAAGGTGCTAGGTCGAGGCTGCCTGTGTTAGTCTGCCCTGGTGAAAGAGAAGGAGAACATGAACTTCTGGCCCTGCTTGATCCGCAGCTCTGCCATAATGAATGTCTCTGCAAAACCTTTTGGTCTCCTCTGTCCACCTGTCCGTGGCATATGGGAGTGTAAAATGGCAAAGGATGCCAGGGGCAGGTCGTGTATTTCATCCCGAATACAATTCAGATGGGCTTTGCTGCGCAGGAGCCAAGTGGTCCAGCTAGTGCCTGGGAGAGAGATGGGAGGAGTGGGAAAGGTGGAACGTGTGTCCCCAGCCACATGACTGACAAAGGGCTGACTCCCCAGAAACAGCAATAAAAGCCGCTACTCATACTTAATTGAAAACATTAATTTTGTCTTGGCTGTCCTGTTCGCGCACCATATAATTCGTGCGCTGCTGCACAACTTAGGAAGGAATGTGCTCTGTGAGGCACTCTGGGTAATCTCATGTAAATTGCTATGCAAATTAGCTCTAGCAAGGCTGCCCAATAATTTATAATGCCAGGTGGAACATGTTAACCAATTGACTTGCGTTCGTCATCAGCGTTGTCTGTGTTTTGTTGGAAAACAAGGCAGATTTCCCAATTAGAAGCGAAGTGTGGGGTGACTGGGTGAATATGGGCTCGGAGGCGCCGGCGGACTGGGGCAGACCCTGGTGCTCACGTCTGAGGCTCTTGCGAAGCTGGATTTTCCTTCAGCCTTCGTGCAGATGTGTGCATGGTTCATTAAAGTTTATCTCCTTCAATTAAGTGATTGTATGAGGAAGCTCTTCCGTCACATCTGGCACATCACATCAGGCACAAGTCTGTGGAGCTGCTCCTACACAAAAAGGAGTGTGTGTTGCTACACATGAGCGTAGCACTGAGCCTGAATTAATAAGTTGTGTGGGGAGGGAGGACCTGTTTGCCTAAGCCAAGGGCTGGGCTAATGCAGCTATGTGGCTTCTGGAGCAGAGCTGGCTCAGGCAGGGGACACTGCGCTTAACCCTGTACCTGCAGTTGTTGCAGGCTGCCAGTAATGAGCTGCAGATGTGTGATCGTCATTTCAAATGAACTTCCACGCCAGGGAGGCCCAGAAGCTGTACATGAGACTTTCAGACCTGGGGACCTGCTGTGGCCCTCCTGCATACATCCAGCAGGACGTCTGTCATCTTTCTGTCCCTCTTTTTTGCTGCCCAGGCTTTCTAATTGCTTTGCAAGTTCATTTGGACCTGGGGGATACCTCGTGCAATAGAACTGTCACCTTGATTAATGAATTGGATGCTGCTGTCATACAAATCATCATTTCCCCCCTGCTCAGAGGTACTCGGTGAGCAGCCAGCTGCTCAGCGGTTCTGGTCCAGCCTGTGCTGTATGAACAAGTGGATGGATTTGCTCACTGGTGTGATCTCGTCAGGAGCTGTATTTTCCATGCATGGGTGCAGACAGCTGGTGGAGCCCAAAGATTCTTAATAGGGCAAAAGAGAGTTTATTTGCACACCTGGCTGTCACATCTGTACAAAATGCCCTGGCAGTCTCCTTTCATCTCTGAAGCACTTAATAAATCTATAGTAACAGGATTAAGTTGAAAATTTTAGATGTAGTCTTGACAGATACGAATTAATCAAGGCAAACCAGGCCAGGATTTTGGGGCTGGATCCTCCTGTATCCAGAATTGCTATCTTTTTATCCAAAATATGGAAAGAAAAATGGGAAATGGAGGATCTTTAAGAGTTATTGTTTTGGTGGGGGATATTCATTAGTTTTGTGTTTGTTTGATTCCCTGCAGTGCCCTGTGTGGGGAACATCACCACCCAGAATGGTACGGTTTACTCTCCTGGCTTCCCCAACCAGTACCCCAATTCCCAGGACTGCGCTTGGCTTCTCACAGTGCTGGTGGGCTATGGAATCCACCTTCACCCTGCTGCAGACAGAGCCCTACAACGATTTCATCACTGTTTGGTGGGTACAGCAAAGGTGTGAGGAATGACTGGAGTTGCTGCTAAGGCTCCATTTCAGAAAGATGCTCTTGCTGATAAATAGAGCACCTGTTGCTGTGGTGTGTGGGTAGTGCTATGTTTGAGAGTAGGAGCATCCTCTGGAGACACCGGGATGAGGATTTGGAATTTTTTAACTCTGGGTGCTTGATAGAGCCTTTAGATTAAGGATCATGTGCTCCATGCGGTTGGCAAAACGGACAAGGTGACTGTCTCCAAACACTGCTGATGTAACGTTCCTGAGAAATGCAGGCAGGGAGTGCAAGGTCAGTGAAGGGAATGATCCCTGGCTGACTAGGCTGCTCATGCCAAGCAATGGAAGTGTCATCCTTTGGGTCTAGAGGGCAGTCTGGACGGGAATCCTTAGCCTCCATGGTACATTTGCCTCAATGGTGTGCAGCTCACAAGGAGTGGTCCCACCTTGGGCCGTATGGCAGCATCTGTCAGACCTTGCAGATCTTTCTTGCCATTGATTTCTGTGGTCATCAGCAATTAAAAATGAAGCAGCCCATCAGACCTCCGCAGCGCCTGGGCTTGGCAAGACTGGTTTGGCACCATGAGCAGGGGCTGAGCGGCTGGGGGGTGCAGACTGGTGTCCCAGCTGCGGCAGGAGGGTGTTGGGCAGCAGAGCCTCGCTTGTCCTCCTGGGTGCCTTCATCAGCCTCTCCCTGCATTTCCAAAACGCTCTGCTGAATGGAATAAGGAGCCACCTCTTGGGAAGCTTAGGGGGCTTTGCAGAGGGCACTTTATGAATGGTAAATGGGGTCTTTATCTCAAGCTGAATTTAGTTGAGATGAATCTTGTTCGGACTGGCGTAATAAGAGTTGCCTTTCACTTCTGATTTCTCTGATAGACATCTTTATGGGGCTCGTTGTTTTTTTTTTTTTCCCTTTTGCACTTTATGGCTACCTGCCTGTGGATAGAGGCTGAATGAAGAAAAAGCCATTGATAAAATCATCTACACTTACCAATGTCCTCTTTTGGTTTTTCTTTTGCCATCGAAGATGCACAGCCCTACCATCCAAGCTGCTCTCCCAGGCTGCAGAGGCAGCGCTGGAATGGCATTAGGCACCAGCCCTGGCTGTGACCCTCAGCTGCCTTTTAAATAGCAGCAACTGGGAGCTCTGACCTCTGATGTAAAGTGGGTGCAGCTCTGCTGCGGTTTATGAAGTGGCACTGATTGCTTCACCACAGGAGTCTTGCAGGCTGGGATCTTCTTTTCCTATTTGGAGAAGGAAAGAGAAATGATGTATTGTCGACTTCATTCAACCAAGGGAGCACACATAGCTGCCCTGGCTAAAGAGCTTGTAGCACTCAGTATCTGACTTGCAAAATATCTCTATGTCTGTTGTGCCAACAGGGAGTGAAACTCCTTGGGAAAGCTGGCTGTAACTCTTCAAGTTCTGAGGTTAAAAATGAAGTTGGTGTTTTTAATGGTCTACCAAGTGAGCACTGCACTGCCAGAAGAGGTTATCCTGGTTAGGCTGGAGTGGGGAGGGGGGCGGGGGGTCCAGGACAGCTACCAAGAGAGCTGATGAGACTGGAATACAGATGTAGAAAAGGGAGGACAAGGAAGGAAGAGCATGCAGGAGTTCCTGTGCGTGCAGTATAGGAGGTTGGTTGTTGCTGGGATTAAGGACGTGTAATAATGCTCTTTCCTTGTATTTCTGACATACGATTTTAGGGATGGTCCACAGCAAACAGCCCCACAGCTCGGTGTGTTCACTGGCAACTCTGCTAAGAAATCAGCCCAAAGCTCTTCCAATCAGGTCCTGATGAAATTCCACAGTGATGCAGCCAACGGAGGGATTTTTGCCATTTATTTCTACAGTCTGTGTTGTTTGCTGAGCAACACAAACTTTATACCCACCTGTGGGATGTGGCGGGGCATGGGCTAGCTGTGGCTTGTGAGGAAAAGATGTGAAAAAACATGCTTTTACCTGAAGTCTTCCACAAAGGGCCCAGTGCTAGACGTTTGAGATTGAAGGTCGCTTCAACCACTGGCAAGCGGTCACACACCCCGTGCAGATGTGGAAAGCCATCTGTTACGTGGTGATCGTTCAAGCACAGATCAGGTCCCTGCAGGCGAATAGCCATGCCAGCCCTACACCTCTCTCAAGGTGATGCCTGCAAATATTGTCCTCTCTGTGGCAGATCCCATTACGGATACCTCCGCTTTGTCCACCTAAAAGTCCCCTTCCCCGCGGTGCTGGCTGGATGTGGTATTGCTTTTCCAGTGCTGTGCTAAACCAACTGGGCCATATTGGTGGCTAGTTTTAAATGGCAGCTGTGTTCCAGCTGAGGGGTGACTTCATTCCTCTAGGGAGGAAAAGGATTGCCATAAATCCTTGAATTACCTGGGGATTCTTTGGTGTGAGTGCAGCTCATGCTAAGAGCGATGTCAGGAATTATATTGAAATGAGACCTTGTGCTTTCTACCACGAAACAAGAGCCCAACTTTAAATCGGATTAGCTAACAGGTTCCTACAGCGGTGCTGGGATTTGGGAAAATACAAATGGAGACCTCCTCTTGCTGGGGTAATTTGCTGGCAACAACGTTCAACAAAGCCTTGGTGTGAATTACAGGATGGATCTGTGCAGAATGCCTTAGCTTATGTTCAGTTCTGAAAGGCAAGTATTATACAATAGGCTGAATTTAAAGAATGTTTGCTAGGTTTTGGAGGGAATTGGTTTACTGCTGCAAAATACTGTGAGATTTATATTGCCAGACAATGGTGCGTATATAACAGTTATGCAAAAAATTATGGCTTAGGCAGTTTGGCTCAGAAATGAGCAGTGTGTAAACATGCTGCATTTCAGCGAGTGCTTCCTTTTGTAATATGAATTAGATTGTATCATTGCTATGGTTAGAGCCCATCAGCATATGTTGCCATTCTCTAATCTTGATAGTGCTTTGTGCTGAAGTTTCTTTAGCTTATGTGGGTTATAAAGCCACTCACAGGCACGAGGGGTCTGGAGCTGGTGTTGGCAGGAGCTGGGACAGCCGTTCATTCCCCGTGAACCAGCTGGGCACTCTGGCAACTGCTTGGCCTTTCATTAGGGTCATTTACTGGCTCATTGCTTCCTTTATACGTGGGGCTTTAGCATAAAGCCTAACCCCAAAGATGGAAGCGATTGAGGTGGTTGCCTCCAGGGTGAGACATTTCCCTCTTTCCCAGGCTCTGGCTCTGCATGTGGTGCCTTGCACGCCACAAGAGGTGTGGGAAAAAGGGGGAAGTTTTCACACTGGGCTCAGGCAGTGCAGTCAGTTAAATCTTTGTCATCACCCTTTGGGGTGTAACTGCAGGAAAAGCGATTTCCTCAGGATTTTCAGCAACGTGTATTTTCATTTCTGTGTCTGCATGCTGGCAGATCTAGGATATAGGAGACATCCTTCCTCAGCTTTAAATTGTATTTTCCCATACAGAGATGATCAGCACTGTGTCAAGAGAACTGTTGCCCTTTTAAATGGCTGCAAAGAAACGTTTCCTTAGGGTGGAGGAAGGGAAACAAAAGAATGATTCCCAGAGCTTAAAGATTCAATAGCATCCCTTGAAAAATGATGATGTTGCACCTATTATTAAATGGGTTAGTTCAGGTGCCAACAGGAGCTGATGTGTGAGTGTGATGGGAATGAGTTTTATGGCACAGTAACTCAAGGGGGTCCCAGTGTGGTTTCAAGGACAGGACTCTGTTTTGTCCTGGTGAGAACAAATGGATGTGCTGTTGAAAAGAGCTTTACCAGTGCTGTATCACCACTATGCTGAAGCCATCTTAATCACAGCTCTGTATTGAAATATGGCCCATTAAGGAGAGGAGACTAATGCTGTGAATGCTGGGTTATCTTTCCACTTCAATAGGTGCTGTCAAGCACTTTTTAAGTAGCATTTAATATAAATTTTTGTTATGCTTTCCTTTCCTTCTTCCCCACTGTCAAACATCTGTTTTGAAAGATTGGAAATAAGTGTGTTCCCTCCTGGGATGGCTCTTTGCTATGCAGCAGGATTCTTCCCTGCTGCCTCCTGTCTCCCGCTCCCATCGCACACATGGGCTCTCCTGGCTCCTTTGCTCATCCATTCTCTGTGCTGCCAAGGTGGGTTGCAAGGAAGGGGCTGACTGTCCGAATTACAGAGCTGGCACTTTCCCCTGACCCCTCACCACCCCCACACACTCGCCCCCAGTTGAGTTCAGCTCACTGTAGTAGCCCATGGCTGGTTTTTCCTCCCCGTAAGCCCACCCCTCACGTTAACAGCAGCCCCTGAATTCCCTCTAGCTTGCTCCCCAGACCTCCAAACATCACATTTTTCCATGCACCTCTTGGAAAGTATTGTCCTACCGTGGATTAGGGGGTAAGGAACCTGGGGCAAGACGATGGAGCATGTGCTTCTGTACATGCGTATTTAAGCATCACTAGAAGCCTCATTAAGGTTGCTGCCAGGACTGCTAGCCTTTCCGCGGTGTGAAGAGTTCATCATTGTGGAGTTAGTAAGAATTAATATTCAGTGGCAGCTTGAGCTCCTGTATCTTAAATAAACAGGCTGATATAAATTTCAGAGGAAGTTATGCTTGTCCAGGGTCAGGTGCAGGGGGAGCAAAGATGCAGAGAAGTGCTGAGCAAATAGCAGTAAGTGTCTTCCATTAATATTCATTTAGTTCCCAGTACCATATTTTCAATTTAACAGTGTTCATAGCTCCTGTGTGTTTATTTTCATAAGCAGTGCAATGCTCAAGCCTTATGCACCCACATGCTTGTCAGCAGCGCGTTTCTTTTGCCCACTGTTAGCTGATCTTGAATTTTTGGTGGCAAATGGGCTGTTTGCAATGTATTCGGTCAGGTGTGTGAGCCGTAAGGAATTATTTCAGCGCATCAACAGGATTTCTTTTTCCTGTTTAGCCACATAGTACTCCTGAAAAAAACACCTAATTCAGCAAAGAGTGCAAGGTCTGCCTGTTTTGCCTTCCGTGAGGCACTGACAGCAACCTTGCATAGGTTACGTTGTGAACTGCAAGCTACGTATAAGATTTGCAGTTGAAAACACTAGCACTCCTGCAATTATTTGCAGAAGAAATTAACGAATAATTCCAAGTTTAAAAAAAATAGTCAGTGAGTTTTGTGAGTTCTGTTTGAGGGCAGGTGGTAAGGATGAAATTCTCTGAATAATTGTTGTGATCTACTTGGTGCTGGAGCAGTCTGAGGCTCTGCCTGTCATGAGATGGACCCGATTCCACTGAGGTCACCAGCATCTTCTCCCGTACTGTCCCAAAAGGTGCTGGTAACATTGCCTGGCATCAGCACCCGTCATCCAGACGGACTGACACTGTCTGGGCACCTGCATCTCCACTGAGTGACAACAATGTGTTTCCTATTAGGTGTAAAAAAACTGGAAAAAGCTGCTTTGGGGGACCCATACCTGGATCCATCTCTGTAGGGTTTGGAGGGGGAAAGGGCTGGTTGCACTTTTGCCGATTCCTGCTACTTGTGGAGAGGGAGGATTTGCACTGATGTCCATGGTGCTTAGCACCGAGATGGCTGTGGCTGCTTTCACCCCCAGCCTAACTTCTGCTACTCTTCCTTTGCTCTTCCAGCCTACCAGCTCTTCAGACGTCAGCCTCTGACCATCGTTCCCAACGTAGAAATCATCACTGAGAACAAAGAATTTAACAAAGGTAGCCTCTCCCAGGCCTCCTAGCCCTCCATTCCCCCTCGCCAGCTGCTGGCAGTGCCCACAGGAAGACCCACAGGTCCTGTCACCCCATATCTGGGGGATCAGGAGACCTCTTCCCATGGGTGACTGCGTGGGGAGCTGCACAGGACCTTGCTCAGCACCTGATATTCACAAGGAGTCAAACTGATCTGATTGTCCTGAGGCTTTTCCTCTCTGTTAGTACAGCAGAAGTGCTTTGGCTTTTGTGAGAGCCCCGAGCTTGTTCAGAAACATTCTGAAATCTTTGCCACGATAATGGTTTTCAGGCGTTTCAAACAAAGATTTGTGTGAAAGCTTAGAGGCCGTTACTCTTTCCTTTGAGAACTTTCACCCATATTGACTGTGCTTTTTGTATTTTATTTTATTTTTTTTGCTGTGGCTCACGGTTACATCCACATTTTAAGTGTGTCTGCAGCCAGCGAAGTAGCTGTGATTTTTTTTTTTATTATTTTTTTAAAGCAGCTTTTCTCACTATCTGCTCTCTTTGAGGAAAGTCTCTACCTGAAATAGCTTGCACAAATCATAATAGTCTCAGCGGCATGACAGCAGTTTAATCCAACTGAGACTCCAGCGTGCCTTTCTATGCCTTTTATTTCTGCATCTACGCCTTCTATTTCTGCATGGTCATGCCAGAGCTGGATGGCAGAGGCGCAGCCGAGAGGTCTCTGCTCCCCGTGGTACCCCCTTTCCAGGGCACGGCTCAGTCTGCATGAATTGGTGCTTCTCTTGGATCAAGGTGTTTTCTGTTTCCTGTCTGTAGGTGACATAGTGAGGTACAGATGCCTTCCTGGCTTTACCTTGATTGGAAATGAAATCCTGACCTGTAAACTGGGCACTCACCTGCAGTTTGAAGGACCTCCCCCGACATGTGAAGGTAAAGCTGGGGTGCCCAGGGTGGCAGCTGAAGCCCCCCTACTCACAGACTGCTGCAAAGCAGGGGGGGCTTGTAAGGGAGGAAGCAAGCTGGGTGGCACTGGAGGAGGTCTCCTTGCACATGTTGCATCTGTGGGGCTAACTCTCACATCTCCAGGGTCCCAATAGTGCAAAATCACCCATCAGGACCTGGTGAGGAGGTCAGGAGACATCACCATGCAGGGAAAGGCTGTTCTCCCGACCCGCCTCGCAGGCTGTGCCATGCACCGTGTGCACTGTGGCTGGGCTCGAGCAGCAACCTGCGAATAACAGTGAGATATTTGCTGCATAACTCATTGCCACAGGTCCCTAATAAATGATGGGGAAAGTTCCTGCACCCCCTTTGCTGGCTCCAGGGATTTTGTGGGGTCTCTGCGTTGTCTGGGGGGCAGGGGGGTTGCCTCACAGGAGGGACCTCTGGCTTATTCCCCATTCTGGAGGGCACTTCCAGCTTGTGGAGCTGAGCAGAGGTCTGACAGCGTGTGTCTGACTGCATCCCTGAAGTCATTATAACAGTCACCCAAACATCCTTATCCTGGGAAGGGGGGAGGAATTCGGCACTGATGGTTTGCCAGTGACACAGGAACAGCAGAAGGAAGAGCAGGGCTGCAGCGAAGCGAGCTCCTCCAGCGAGGCAGTCCCATGAGGAGCAGCTTCCCTATTAGTGCCACAGAATGTATTACATGGGAGACAAATGAAAGCCCGAGCATGCTGCGTTGTACACCTTGCTGCTGCGCAGGAGGGATCCCAGAGATGTTTCCATGCTGCCACGTTCCCCTATTTATCCTCTGGATTCCTGCTGGTACTTTTGTTCACTCCAGCGCGATTATTTCATCTCCTTCATTCCCTCCTATCTGAACATTTTTACCATATAATGGGATATTTTTCTATAGCTTTATTCTCTCTGAAATAGCATGAACTGAAGGAGAGAAAGGGAGGTCATTCAATTATTTACTGATGGTTCTTAGCCTGGGGGTAAAGGGACTGCTTAAATTACATCTGGCCACCAATTATAGAGGTCAAAAAATCACTGATGGATTAAGGATTTGGAAAGAATACACTGTTCTTTCTGGATAGTTCTGGCTGTTTTCTATTAATATAAGTACAGCATTTGCACTGGGCTTTAGTGACAATTATGAATAAATAAAAATCTCTATCTTTTTACACTTTTTGCTCACTTTGTGTGTTTGCCTCCTCTTCTGGGGTGTATTGGCTGGCCTTTATGTTTAGCATTTTCAGCTGGATTTAGTATTTCCACAAGCTGAATGGGGTGTAGTGATTCTAGAAAGACTTCTGAAGTCCTAGTTAACAGCTCGGTGGGTGACCTGGGAGAAGCCTGTGGCTGCATACCTTTTTCTGACCCAGGCAATAAAGCTTCCAGGGATTCCCAGGGAGTGCTTTGTAACTTGAGAGTGGTTGCTCGGTTGCAGCGCTGTTCGTTTCGGAAGAGATGTGAAACGATGCAAAGACAGTTGTAATTGTTTGTTTGCATTGTTGCTTTTCATCCCTTCCTTTCAATGTGGCAATTGCTGGGATTTGTGGAAATGCAGCACGCTTTGTTTGGAGCCTACATCAGGGTCTGGGGATTCTCTGCGAGCCAAAGGGTCCAAGTGGATGTATGTGGGTGGGAGCTGGGCTCTGTCTTGGCTTAGCGTGTCAGGACAGACCTTCTTGGCCATAGCATCTTGTGTTTTCTTCCTCTGCAGAACAGGAAAACTCATTTTTTATTGTCTGTCCTTCCCGTTCCCTGCAGTGCACTGTCCGATGAACGAGGTTTTGACAGACTCCACCGGTGTGATCCTCAGCCAGAGCTTCCTGGGAAGTTACCCTCACTTCCAGACCTGTTCGTGGGTGGTGAAGGTGGAGCCTGGGTATAACATCTCCCTCACCATCGAGTACTTCCTGAGTGAGAAGCAGTATGATGAGTTCGAAATCTTCGATGGTAAGAGAGTCACCCCTTTGCCCAGAGGTTGTAGCGAGGTGGGGTCGATCCCCTCTCCCAAGTAACAAGCGATAGGAAAAGAGGAGCAGCCTCAAGTCGTGCCAGGGGAGGCTTAGATTGGGTATTAGGAAAAGTTTCTTTACCAAAAGTGTTGTCAGGCATTGGAAGGAGCTGCCCAGGGATGTGGTGGAGTCTCCATCCCTGGAGGTGTTTAAAAGACGTGCAGGTGCTCAGGGACAGGGTTTAGTGGTGGACGTGGCAGTGCTGGGTTAATGGTTGGACTCGGTGATCTTAAAGGTCTTTTCCAACCTGAATGATTCTGTGATTCTATGACTTGCTTAGCAACTGAGGGGAAAAGGAAAAAGCAGCAGTTTGGATAGCTCTTAATCGCTGTTCCCAGAGTGCTCGGGGATGGCTTTCCACCACTGCACCTACAGCCTTCTCCTGGACTTGGAGAAAGCTCCTTCTAAGACTCACGGATTCTCTGCATAAGAAAATATCAATGGTTTGATATTTTATTTTATTTTTTTTGTTAGATGGAAAGTATTTTTCAGAGGGGAAGGAGTTAGAAAACTCCCAGGATAACTGTAGCAGACCTTGCTGGGAAGGGACAGTTGGGAAGGTGAGAATTCTCATCCCTGAAGCCCACGCAGCCCAGATTTTCTACACCCCTGAGCTCTCATGACCTGATTGGGGATCTGTCGGTACTCACGGCGAAGCAGCCTTGTAACTACACGCCGAACACAAACGCTGCACTGATGCTCCTGTGGTCACGCATGGGGCGTGCTGCCTGGAGCAAAATCCCAGCCTTGCTGCTGTCAGCTGGGCTGGATCTGCCGTCGGTTCCCCAGGAGCCAGGTGTCTGCGCGGGAGCTCGTGTTCACAAAAGAGCCCTGAGCGTGAGCGGCTGTACCCGGACTCACAACGAAAGCTGCCGTGCTACAGTTCCACAACATGCCCACTCCTTCTGCGCGCCCTGGCACGTAAGACCTGTGAGTAGCTGCGTGGCAGCCCTGACTTTTCCTTGTTCCCTCCTTCCTTACAGGTCCCTCTGGCCAGAGTCCGCTGCTCCTGTCGCTGAGTGGGAACTACTCTGCCCCTCTGACCGTCACCAGCAGTGGGAACAAAGTCTATCTCCGTTGGTCCTCTGATCACACCTACAGCAGAAAAGGCTTCAAAATCCTGCTACTCTGGTGAGTAGGCAGCAGGGGCGAGGTGCTCGGCCAAGGGCACGGCCGTCTTCTTCAGCCAAAGATCGCCACATGAAATTGCTGCAGAGGGGCATAGGCCATCTGTGTCGGCAGAAGCTGCCAAAGCCCTGGAAGGCGCAGAAAGCTTGGGCTGGTTCTGCACTGGTGAGGCTGGGGGAGGCAGGTTCCTTTCCAGGAGAAACCTTGAAGCTCTGGCTGGTTTCTCAACCCCTCTTAAAAATCAGAACCAGAATATATAACTGTAGACCACATGGCTTGGGGTGAACGGAACCCATCCCATGAAGTTCACAGTAAAGATTGCCGTGTTAATTACTGTGTCCTTGCCACAAGGCCATTTGGAGATGTTTGAAGATGAACATCACTAAGAACATGTGTTTAGGAGCTGCTTGGTGCACTGAGACACAACTTACACGCAACTGATGGTGTTACAGCATTTGCAATGAACTGGTTGAACCATCCCGTGCACCTGCTCGGGCATTGTGCCACTGCTCCCATGGGATCCCGACCGGGGAGCCTGGGCTGCTCGATCAGCACAAAACTGCTGCTGGCTGCTGAATGTTTGCGGAGAATTCCTTAAAATGAATCACTGTGGTTTGGAACTTAGCAAATCTTAATTAATGGAAGTTATAAAACTGAGCTGAAAAGTTGCCAGTGTGTCATAATAAATAATTACTTTACTCTGTAAATGAATTAAGGTAATATTTAATTATCAGAAATTAGTCTTTATTTCTAGAGCTGAGTGAAACTTGGACACTAGCCCTGCGTTCTTTCCCCCCTTTGAGTTTTTATTTATCCATCACAAGTTCTTGTACAGCCTTAGGTTATGGGAAGCGTGGTGTCATTCCCGAGAATAGGAAGAGAATTTCTCTTGACGTTGCCCATCCAGTGACTGATTTATTCACTTCTGCCTTCTTCCCAGCTCCTTACTGTAGCCTCCGCAGCCAGCCGGCCCACGGGCTCATCCTCAGCCAGACGGGTCTGCACCCTGGCAGCACGCTCCGCTTCAGGCTGCAACGCGGGCTACCGTCTCGTTGCCCACAGCACCACCACCTGCTCCCAGCACCCTCAGGGCTACTTCCACTGGAACGAAGCGATCCCTCTGTGCCAAGGTGAAGAGCAGGCAGACAGAGCGTTATGAGAATCCGGGAAGTCCTGGGAAGGACTGAAGGAAAACGTGGTAAAAATAAAAACTGACTGTAATTGTTCTCAGTCCCGGAACTGGAGACAGGCTTGGAGCTGCAGGCAGGCAGCGAGGGGTGCTCCTCTCCTATCCATGTCCTTGGGAATAGGTGGGCAGGGAGGGAAGGGAGTAACTGGGAGCGCTCGGGATGGGGAGAGAAAAAAATTAGCTGTGTAAAGGCAGCTGCTGTAGAAGTGTTGGAACTGCCAGTCAAGACACAGCCAAGCCTTGGTTAAGGACAGGAGAAGCCATTGCCTGGAAGAATCTGGAAAAACTGGCAGGAGCATGGGTCCTGCTGAGCTTTTGTAACTGGAATGTCTCTCAACAGGGGATGAGAAATGTCTTGAGATTCAGGTGGTGCCCCGTTTCTCTTGGCTTCATATAAGCTTTAGGCATGTAGTTGTTCTTTCCACATTTCCTCCCAATTAACTGTAATCTTCATGACATATCATACTTAGCACAGGGCTCCTTCCAGGCGTGGGAGTGGAGGGGAAGACAGGGCAGCGTGCCCCGGGGGCTTTGCTTCAGCGCTGTTTCGTCTCCCTCGCTGTGTTCGCTTTCTGATTGCACCTCTTCCTCAGCCCACCAATCATCCCTGTTCCTTTGTGTGGATGAAATGCCCATCTTTATTCTGATGAAGCCTTTCAATGCCTTTGAACATTCATCCATGTTCCAAGGGGACCAAGCACGGGGGATTGATACTGCATTGACTTCCCTGGAAACTAGCCAGAAACAGAGACAGCACAGGCAAAATCTCATTGCACTGTCTGCATTGTTGTCCGGTCCAAGCCTGTAAGGAAAAACAAGGATTATTTAGTGTGGGAGGCACCAAAGAGCCTTGAAAAAATCCTTTCTGTGCTCCCAAATCACTTAGTCGCTTTAGGAAATTGCACGAGGGTGCAAACAGTCCTGTCGCCGAAGGGTGGTTTTGTGCTGCGGGTGCTTATATCCACTTGGAGCCCTCCCAAGGCTTGTATTTATTTAAAGGTGAGTGGAACGCAGTAAACCAAGGACCCTGCTACCCAGTCCCGTTGGCAAGGGTGAACTGGGAAACTGGGCACAAGCTCAGATAGCGATGGAGCCTCCTGTGATAACAGACAGGTGCAAACACCGAGTGCTGGAATGAGCAGATGAACAGCACGACAGGGCTGTCATGGCAACTGTGCCTCCTGCATCCTTAGCCCAGTGCGAGGAATTCTCTGATGTAGTGCATCTTTTTTGAGGAAATGGTGTAATCAAGAATAGGTACAAATGCAGCTAAGTTTTTATTGCCCTGGTATGCTGGAATGCCATCTGAGCCTGGTGTTCAGCTCCAAAATCTGTTTCCTTCCAAAAACTGTGATGGTGTGTGGGGTTTTAAACATGGAGGTGGGGAGGAGATAAGAGAGAAGGTGTGTGGGGAGGTTGGGAGAGGGTGCTCTTGGATGAGGGATGACCTGACAGCGGTGTGATTCAAAGCAGAAACAAGTCCCTGAGCACCAGTTCCCAGGCCACCAGGGAGGGAGTCAGAGCCAGACCACCCACCCATGGCCTGGGGTGCAGGGGGCTCCTGTGGTGTTGCTGAGCACGCCAGGGCTGTGCCGTGGGACGGAGGGGTGTGGGAAGGAGGTTTGCCATGGGAGCTACATGAGAAGCACTAAACCCACTCTGTGCCATTCTGGTTCAGCTGAAGGCATTCCATGCCCGGAGCTCCATCGTGATCCCAGTCCACAGCAGTCACCAGCAGAGAAAGAATTCGGGGGGCAGTTCTAAGCATTTCAGAAGGCTCGTGCTCCAGTTTCCCCTGTGGAGCTCGGGGGGGGGGGGTGTCCACTGACCACACAGAGAGCAGCTTGGTCAGGATCTTGGAGCTCAGTGTCCCTCTGGAAAAGCCTGGCTCTCCAGGGAGGAGGACAGCTCGCTGGTGGTGTTAGATCCAGAGGCTGAAACAGCCCCTTTGGGAAAGTCACCCTCCTCTCACTGCTTCCCCATATCTACATCAGGAATCTTAATACTGCCCCATGGTTATCAGGTGCCTTGAGAGGGATGCGGGAGGCGAGTGAGCAGCAGCGGGTGGCGGGTGGGAGCTGTAGGAGAATTCATGGTGGAGCAGCTCCCCCCCGCGGCCTCCAGCAGCTGACAGCCAGGGCTGGCTGCGCTTTTCTTGCCTGCTTCAGCTACATAAAATCCAAATGTCTATTTTTTTAAATTTTTATTTTATTTTTTTCCTTCCCCTTCACATTGTTCTCAAAGCCAACTGTCATCCTTTTGTTTTGGGCCGTACTCCAGTCCTCATCCTTTCTGGTGGCCAGAAGCGCGTGGCAGAGGTTGGAGAATTCGATTCGTAACACTACATAAATTGCTCACACAGCCAGCAGTGGCAGGAGGAGGGGAATTGGGGTGCCCATAAACACATGGTCTAGTTAACAAATGACATTTCCCATAGCTCCTTTCTGCCAGTGCATAATCCTCTTCCCCTTCCCAATCCCCTCTGAATAATCTTTACTACGTGCTCACTCCTAGCTGACATTTATGGAAGCAGCAGAGAATATTCTGCAGGGAACAATCTTGCGTTGGCACAATGGGGGAGAACACAAGATGATCTAATACAGCCTTTTCTGTCTCTGCTGCCTATTTTTAAGCTGCTTTGGTTTTGGAATCCCAGCTGCAGATTTGCTTTCATAGCCTCTGTCCCTTTCCTCGCACATCATCTTCCTGCAGGCAGAGTTTGTGTACCTCTGAACCCCATAAGTGCTTCTCCTCCTTCTTCCCGGGACCACGCTCTCCATGGGTCTCCAAGCCAGATGCTGGTTTGCTTTCCCCTCGAACACCCACTCTTTTGTCACCTCTTAATTCCAGTGGATTGCAGTGCCCACAGAGTCTCAGAAATGCTTTTTGGAGCAGATGGCAAGTTTATTGCCACCTCAAAAATCAAGCTTCTCTGCTTCCTGAAGGGCTCTAAATACAAACTTGCTAATACACATTCTGCTCCAGGATGCTGAATTTGCGGAGAGGGAAGGATCCTGCCACAAGGGCAGGGCTGCAGAGGTTGCAGCCCCAGTTGGCTTTCCCTGTCCAAGTCTTTGTTGTAGCCCAACCATCTGCAGGTGAAGAGGGTTAAGTGGGGTTTTTTATTATTTCTGGTGGCTTAATGACATTTTTAATTAACTGCGTCTGGCCCAGAAGCACTGTGTTATTGCTAAGTTTTGTATCAGGGCAGGATTTACACAGCGGAGAGACTCCAAATGATCAGTCTGACCACTTGAGAGGCAGGGCAGGGGGCTTGCCGGGAGGAGGAGGAGGCAGTAAGTCATCGTCATCCTCCCCCTGTGCAGAGAGGCAAAGGGCAGCGCTCACTGAGCGGGAGTGTGGTGGCCCTGGTCTCTCTTCGCTCGGGTGTCCCTCCCTGCAGCTGCTGTGACTCAGTTTCCTGGTGGCAGACAGAGGTGATGAGTTTTGGTGAAGTATCAGGGTGCAGAAGAGGATTGAACAGAGGAAGGAGAAGGCTTTGCTGGGGGCAGTGGCCTGGGAAGAGGGGCAGCTTTCTCCCCAGCCTCTTGCGTTGGGTGCAACATCAGAAAGTCATAATATGAGAACTACTGGGTGCAAGAGAAAGAGCAGGACTTGCCAGGTCCCCTCTTCTTTTGCCTCAGAATGAAATTGGTATTCAGCGTGGCTGCTGTTCTAGACACCCAGCCTTGTGCGGAGATTTGCCAAGCTCCTTAGCTCGATGAAGTGACATATGTGTGATTATCATTTCTACCAGGGATCTGCCTGATCGTGCTAATACGAGCCTGCTGAATTACTCACACCTATTAGCAACACCAGCATCTGCAAGGTGCTGTGTAATTGTGCTCCAGGCTGGGGCTCTGGCTGACTCGTGTAGCAGTAGTGGGATGAAAGTATCTTGGACCTTCAGCAGTAGGAAATCTCTGGTGGTTGTGCTGATGCTACATATGGTAAGCTTGGTCTCTCCTTTCCAGTGCCCAGTGGATTCCGTGTCACCAGAAGGCGAGTTTTCTAAGGTTGCTGATTTTCTAGCCCTCGTCTGTGTGCAGAGGGAACAACAGAACGGGGAGTGTGTGTTGAAGTGTCAGCATGTGGCCCGGGGGACATAGGTTCAGCCTCCAGTTCATGCATTAGCTGAGCGGGAACGGCTCAGGCTGCTCCAGGAAGGAATGGATTTCCTTTAGAGTATTTTTAAAATGCAGACAGCTTTTGGGGTTAGGTGTTGGCCTCTGTTTCGGTGCTTGCTAGCAGGCTCTGCTCATCCTGGTGCCCCACAGGGGCTGGTGGCACCCCACTGGCTGGTGGCCTCGCCGTGGCAGCTCTGCAGGTCCCAGGCTGCTCTTCCCCCTTGGCATCCCATGCCTGTCCAGGCAGGTGGGCTGGCCATCTCCATCCCCAGCAAGATCGGCTTCCCCTGGATCAAGGACTCAGAGAGGGATGGGAACCCGCGCGGTGGTTTGGGAGGCAGGTCAGGTTTTGGGTTTGGTTCCCCAGCTCTTCCGAAGGCTGATGGAGAAAACCAGATTTGAGTGACAGACTCCCGGTGCCTGTGTTCCCAGCGGTAGGGAAAAGGGTAGCCGGGCTTGTCCCGTCCCGTGAAACTCTTGCAGCATAAATGAATGTGAGTCTGGTCTGTCTGTATTCGGCTGTCGCTCATCTTTCTGCCACCTACCTGTCCCCTTTCGTGCCCTGTTTGGCCGCTCTCCTGGCCGCAGAACTGAGGATTTTGGCAGGAGCGGTGCAGAACATCTTCTCCGAAGTGCTGCCATCTTGAGCAGCCATTTGGCATTGTGCCTGTTAACAATTTTTTTTTATTTCCCCTGAATTCCCCCCCTTACATTCTCAGCCGTAATGCTAAATTTAGCCTGCCTTCTGCCACAACATAATTACACAATTTGCTGCCTTATGTAATCCAGGAGTGCTGTTGGAAAAGGGTTTCAGCTTGTTGCTGCTGTCGGATGTAAATACAAAACATTATTGCTATCTAATCCTTCATCTCTGTGTGAAAACTTTTGAATGTTGTGTTGATGCATTTTGTGTTACAGATATTATAGAAAGTAGGAGCGAGAGCCTCTTCTAGTAGAAACTGGTATTCAGCGTTCGCTTTGCTGTTACCACACCGATGGACGGTCTGATCCTCTGTTAAAATGGGAATTCGCTGCAGCTTCTGGGATTCACCAGGGGGCTGGAGCTTCTGTAAATGGGAGAGCTGGGATCTGGGCTTTCAGCTCACCATGAATCGATGATAAAATTGGAAGCTGACTGATTTCGCGGCTGTGGTGGTGGTTTTTTTCCCCCTTTCTCAGCTCTCTCCTGTGGAGTTCCCAGAGCCCCGAGGAATGGTGTTGTCTTTGGGAAGGAGTACACAGTGGGAACGAAAGCCGTGTACCAGTGCAACCAGGGCTTCCAGCTGCAGCCCGGCGAGGAGCCCAGCACCGAGTGCCTGCAGGCAGGGCAGTGGAGCAACGGCAACCAGCCCCCACAGTGCGTGGGTGAGTGTTTGCAGCAAGTCCCATGGGGAATTCGGGAAGTCCCTTCAATAATGCCTTCCAGCTCTACCCTGGGCAGCTTTGCCTCACGGGTGCACTCTTTAGGACACCAGGTTTGTAACCCTGCATAACTTGGGTCTGATGTCCCGTCCCCTCTCGTGGTGTCTTGCTTCCCCACCCAAAATTTCTTGGATGCTTTGTATAAGAAGGAACAACCCATCCTATGGAGGATATCCTTTGAACTGATTCCCCCTTCGTCAGGCATGGCTCTGACAACCATCAGCCTTGATCGGATGTTTTGTGGGACACAAAAAAAAAAAAAAAAAAAAAAAAAGGGAAAAGCAGCGTTCCTGGAAGGCTGACTAAAATAAACAAGCCTTATGTTTGCTTTAGGAAAACACCCATAAAACAGAGATGCTAATACTGGCTCCCTTATTAAAAAGCCAACATGCTTGCTGAAATGCCCTGGAGTTAAACACTTAATGTCTTTTATCTCATTTCTTTTCCCTGACTCGCCACCTCTGTATTTCAGCTGTCACCTGTCCCAATATTAACAGCATTGCAGTTGAGCATGGGCAGTGGTGGCTGACTTACAAGAACCAGTACCACTACAACGCCCAGCTCATGCTCATCTGTGACCCCGGCTACTACTACACAGGCCAGCGGGTCTTCAGGTGCCAAGCCAACAGCAAGTGGTGCATAGGCGAGCCGATGCCAACCTGTAAAAGTAAGAGCAGCAAAGCTCCAGAGCCGCGCCAGGGCCAGCCAGCCTTGCAGGGAATGGGGGTGCTGTTTGCTGGCCGATGGGTGTGCAAGCTCTGCTGTGGGCGTGCAAACGTGCCACGGTCCTGGCTGCTCTCGGCAGCATCTGAGAGCATGGCTGTGGGACCGCTGTGGTGGAAGGGAGTTTGGATGCAGGGAGAGGTCATCTGTTGATTGTGGGGTTTGGTTTAATCTAAACAGTTCTGTGAGAGCTCAAGCCTGTTAGCTTGTCTGTTGCTGGGGGGGTCCCAGCAGCTTCGCTGTCACTGGTGCCAGTTGCTCTGAAGTTTGCTTTTAAGAAAGATGATGATAAATTCTGATTTAAAACCTCACCTCTTCCCATTTTATGCAAATGCCAAGTTTACAAGGGTAACAGTGTCACCTGTAAATCAAAAACACTCTCGGCAAACAAGCAGCTCACTCGGTTCTGACACGACTGCTGTGCTTTGGATCTTTTCTTTTGTCAAAGGTGGGTTTTTTCACTCTTAAGTGCAGACAGAGACGGAAAAATTTCTTCTTCAGAGTGGCAGCTTTCCCTTCCCTCCTGCTTCCCTTTGTTTCTAGAGATGGAACTGCCAGCTTCGGTGACAGGTGTAGTCTTACCCCTGCTAGCTCTTCAGCCAGATCCAGGAGCGTGAGCCTGACCTCGTTTTATTTCTTCAGCGTTATTGCCACCTAAAGTCAAATGACAGCATCTTGGCAATGCACTAAGGTCAGGAGCACCCAGTGTGAGTCTCTAGATTTCTTGTTGAGTGTGAAAGCTCCAGAGGGTCTGCAGGTCTTTAAGTCAGATAAAATAAAGAGCTGAATTTTGCATTTGCACGGGCTCCTGGCTGGGCTCCAGCTGCACCCCACCAACCAGCCTTTCAAGTTGACACCACTTTGTTAATGACAGTACTGAGTGACAGTGGCACTTAACTGAACTTAACTGAAGCAGTTAACCCCATAATAATCACTATGGTGCATGCCATTGGATTCAGTTAGCATTACACTTAGCAGTTCATTCAGTTTATCACTCTACAAATCAAATAAACTATTTTTCCACCTTGCCACTTCAAATGATGCTACATTTTTTTTGCATATCTTATTCAGAAGTACGTATCTCTGAAATCAATCTGTATGCTTGACCCTACAAGGATAAAAAACTGATTATCTCACAGATGGCACAGAAAGGGAAAAGTAAATCTTCATTTGTTATTGAAAAGAAAGAAGGGAAATCAGATTGCTTGTTAATAAAGTACAACCACCCCCCAAAAAAAACCAACAAAAAAAAAAAAACCAAAAACCCCACAACATCAGAAACAGCATGCCAATGTTTTCATCATATGCAACACCTTTTATTTTGGCCCTACCTATGTGGAGCAATGCAGTGCTTTCCACACTGCTCTGGAGTAGAGGTCCTTCTTCCCCATCCTACTGCAAGCACCCTCAAACAGTGAGGGGAGGGGACCCCTTAGCATTTGCACACACAGGCAGAGCCAGCACACAGTGCAGACAATATCTGCAAAAGCCAGCATAAACATTTGCTACAGCTGGCAGATCTTACCAAGTTCTGACTGGAACGTTAAAAATGCTTTGAGCCATGCCAAATTTTCTGCTGCTTGTGGGCAGCTAGAGTGAACAAGTTACAGTGTCTTACCAGGCATTTTTCTTCACTGCTTGTCCTCTTTTCAGAAGTCAACCAGCTTGGTTTTACTTAACTTTTCCTAAAATAATCTATCAACAATATTGTCAGGCTGGGAACAGACATGCCTTTCTTCAGTTTACAAGTAAGGGGACACTAGAATAAAGCAGCAGCCAAGAAGCTGTTGGATCATCAATTTTATACATAAATAAAACTAGGCATTATAATTGTCCTGGGGCTTTTTCCAGCTTAGAAACTCTACTCTAGCCCACTTCCTCCCCTCCAAATCGCTTTGGAAGGGAAACAAAGACCTTCAACCTGTTTTTGATGAAGATATTTTTAGCGAAGACATTATTTGTGAGATATCCTGATAATAATAGAAGCTAGAGATGTCTTAGTGAAGCAGGTGTTATTCACTTTTGAATACCTGTGTTGTGTACATCTGTTTTGTCTCCTTACTCTTCAGCGCTAATTACAGAGACACTGAAAAATAAATGCTGTATGTTAATTCCAGTCCTCATGTCCAGGAATACTTCTAAACTGTAAGAAATGGACAATTTAATTCTAAAAAGCATGTCCACTGCAGGGAGCACCAGCAGGCAGATAGGCACTAGTGAACAAGGCATCACACAAGCAATTTCATTCTCTTGGGAACCAAAGTATCCTGCATTCCTAATTGCATCTTTATCTTTTCCAAACTGTTTGGTTTATAGCCTTGTGCCATAAATCTCCATGTGGTCCATAAAATAGTGCAGCACAAGCTGCACCTTCTCACACCATACATGCTAGCAACCCCTTTCTAGCCTGCCCCTTTTTCAGGTACATCTCACACCTGACTTATTCTGTTTAGCTGCTGTCTCTGTTGGATTGACATGCAGCATGCAGCAGTGATTTCACATGTAGCATCACCGAAGCCTGTCTCACCTCCAGAGCAACATGCAAACTGCTGCCTGGATGAAAGATGACGGTGATGTCCAGCTTACCTGCTTTTTCCCCTCCTCCTCTTCCCATTTGTCAGGTGCCCCAGTTAAAACAGGACCAGTCAAACGGTGATGTAATTTAACAAGCGAAAAGCGACATGGGAGCTGGCTGTGGCTGACACCCATGGTGCCAGCTACCACTACACACATATGCATGGCTTTGTCATTTTATTCTGAAACAACTACTCTCCTTGTTTGCTCTGAGTGCAGGGATGCCAACACACTGCAAGATGTCAAGGTGCTGAGCAGCTGCTCAGCCCCTGACAGACACATGTAGCCTAGGATGTAAGCAGAGCTTCATCCCAGCTGTTACCCCGGGGGTTGTCAGCACAGGCAAGTCATGAACTGACCCCACCTCCGTCCCACCCAGACGTCAGTCCACCTCCTGCGGTGATATCCAGGCTCACACCTGTGTGTCAGGCTACCTCTGCAGAAGTTTATCACCAGGCTGGTTTCATTCTGGCAGGCTTCCTCGGGACAGCTAGGAGAGCTGATAGGGAAAAAGAAAAGGGCTAGTCCTTGAGTTTATTTAAAGACAATCTCCAGAATTTTGATAATTAGCATGGCACAGGGAATGGCACGCCCACTTCACCTTTGTGTTATTTGGGGTTTTTTTTAAACACTATTTTAAAAGAAATACCAGTCTGCCATATTGAGGATCTTCAGTTCCTATCTGTGGTGGGCCAAGATAACCACAAAGTATTCTTACAACGTGTTTCTAGAGGGAAGAGCAAAATGCTGCAGCCTTCTACTCTCCTGTGCCCATAGACCATGCAGACAACCTGGGAAGGGAAGGTTGTCACACCCCAGCTCCCTGTGAAGACCCACCACCTTAGCATTCGTGTGGAGCCTGCTCCTTCTCGGCGCTCTCAGGCTGGTATACCAGGGCGTGCATCCCTGGTGCACACCCTGGGTGCAGGGCTGGAAAGGGAGGGAAGGAATCCCTGAGTAATTAATAAGTTTGTTTACCAGCTGGTCTGGCCCTTTCCTGCCTTTGCATACTCCCCCTGGTTCTTCCTAAGGCACTCGTCCAAGCTGTGCTCCAGGGCTTGCGACACTGACTTCAACCTTGACAATCCTGAGCACTTTTTACTTCCCTGGACCTGGAAGCTTTTTGAAATGCTTCTAGAAAAGGGGGAAAACCAGACTTAATTGGCACCAGAAGGGCCTGGGAGGTAGGTACCCCACTGAATTCAGAGAGCCAAGGGATGGAAGCAGGCATCCCATTTGATTTTCTACAGATGTGTCTCAGGGAAAATGCCTTGATCACATTCTGAAGCTCATGCTGGAAACACCTCCTGGGCAGGGAGCAGGAGGATGTCCTCCTGTTCCCCCTCCCTAATGGGACTGCCCTGTATTGGCCTGACCACAGCAATTTCTTGACTGCTTTGGTAGATCTCCATTTTGGAATTAGATAAGTTTGAAAGGTCACTGTAGGCTTAAGTTTCCTTGGTGGGATCCTAAGGTAATTTGCCTACCTAAAGTTACTGATAGTGGAGGGCTTCTTTGCAGGGCAATAGCTAAGAGGGTATCTTTTGACAGAGTCAATGAGAGGCAGATTTCCAGGAGCTTAAGCCTGATGCCAGCACCTGGTTAAAGGTTATTGTAGGATCCTTCATCAGGTGGCTTCTAGATGAACACAGGACACTTGTTACATGGGGAACACAGCCTTGATCCTCGCGTGGACTCCAACCAATGTGAACAGGAAGGACAGAATAGGAAGAGGATGACAATCCTTCAAGGAGAAAAAGTGGAAAAGCTGGTAATTGCTGGCATTTTCCATACACTGGACAACTGCTGGTAACCTGTACGCACACTAATATCCACATGCTGAAGTGTGTTGACAACCTAGCCCAAGAGAGATCAATCCCTGGGCGATGGAGTCTAACTGGTGGAGATGACAGCCGTGGTCATGCACCATTATATCTTCACATCATTCTTTTAAGTAATCCAGTTTCAAGGGAAAACTCTCCTGGTATTTCAGTTTTTATAATGTTACGTTTGCAGTCACATATGTACTGCTGTATCAGCTAAAATACTGCTTGTGAGACAGACTTGGCCTTTTAACAATTTTGCAGCTTGCACATGTAGCACACATTTTGTTTCTGCTGTTTTACTCAATTATGGTGAGGCAGCAGGAGGGGCTGCTGCTGCCAGGGGGCTCATGGTCACCGGCTGCCGTGGGGCCAGCGGAGTTCTCCGTACCACACTGAGACCGTGAGTCCTACTCTGTATGGGTACGTTCTCCGCTCACCTTATCCAAGTGCTAAGGGCCAAGGTGTCTTGGTTTATACAATAGTAAAGGTTGTGGCTTTTTTCCTTTTACCAGAATTAGAACATTTGGTACCTGCTTTGTATCTTGTCCCCTAGAGACTCACTTCCCTAGAACCTCTTTTCCTAGAAACACACAATCCCAGAAAGTTCCCATGTCTTCTGCTTGCCAAACTAAGAGTAGTGAGGAGTTCTGATTATAGCCTAAAAGCTGTTCCCAGCGAGGACGAGAGGTTTACATGCCAGGGAAATGGACAGGACAGCAGTTTTAGCTTGTGCCCCACAATCTGCGGCTAGAGGAAGCTGTTCGTACAGCTCCTGAGTGTCTCACTCCAGACCCATGGAAGCCAATGGTTCAGGTTTTGACCTACTAGTATATGCACCGGCAAGCACTGGGGAAGACCTTTTCCCTAGGTTCACAAGCTGTGTTAGGAGCACCACTGGATAATGTTTGCATTCAAACAAGACTCTTAGGAGCAGAGGAGGGGACAGGGAATATTGAGTTGGGGCAGGAGAAGTGCAAGAAGGATGCCACAGATTTGAGACTGGTGTTTTACCCAGGAGTACCCCAACTGTGGGTGTACCAGCAGTATCAGGAATGCCTTAAGGGATCATAACAGAAATGTGCAGACATTATGGCACAGGGATCTCTTTCCAGGGTGTTCCTCAGAAGCAACTGAAGACAACATATATGATGCCATGACATCTGCAAGACTCGGCTTCCATGGAAGAAGATATGGCAAATCTACCACCTTATAAAACCACTCCATACTTAGGGGTCCAGGTTCCCAGTAATGGACCAACACTCCCGAAGGGGCCCATGTCCCTCCACTACAACCTCCATTAACCTCCTTAAATGTCCCAGTCACAGTCTAACCAGCTGCCTTGCCCACAGCCATGCCCTAATCTTAACCATACACAGAAAAAAGCCACTAAATTGTATCATCTGGGTTAGGCAAGATAAGAGACAATGCTGGGTGTGACACCCACTGAAAATGCCACAGCTTCTCAGTGCCCATATAAAAACGCATCAAATAGGTGGCAAAATGGAACTCTGCCTGTGAAACAGCCTGTGAATTACTAGCAATATATTTTTCCTTTCAAAATGGTATGGCCCAGAAATCAAACAAATAATCCAAGGATAAAAAATAAGAGATGTACATCATATTTCTCCAATACTTCTGGAGAGGAAGGGGCTAAAAACTGCTGAGTCAGGAAATCTTTACTGTTGAATTACTAACCTTCATTAGCTGCATCTGCTATTGCTATTGTTCCTTCAAAATTAAATGCTTTTTTTTTTATAGGAATCTACCTTGAAAGAGACTTACATTTTCAATGCAAAGTAGAGCAATCTAGTATATGTTTCTGAAATCACAACAGCTTATTAAAGACTGATTAATTAGACAGTAGTAATTGTGGTGCAGGGCAAAGAGTCAGGACAAAGATGTTTAGCTTTGGTCCTTCACCACTATTTTGAAATATGTGACTTGAATATTTTGAGAACAATTTCTGAATGTAATTTAAAACAATAGAAAAAGCTATTACTGACCACTCATATATTCTTTTTAGTTTTAAAGTTTACATTGTTATTTGATCCACTTTTGTAGGTTAGAACAACTTCTAGCTCTTCACACATTTTCATTTCAGGTCACTTGCTGTCTTAGATAGCTTCTGTCGAAGGAGAGAACATAAATCAAAGACACTGAAAGGCTCAAACACCACAGAACAAGCACACACGTATCCATCCACTGCTTCAAAGTCAGCCCTTTAAAACAGTTATGATAAAACAAAAGACTCAGTACCTGCACACTGTTCTTATGAAACACATTTGCTAGGTCTTTGTATAATATTGAAGTGTACTTTCCCTGTAAAAAAACGAATTCAAGTCTCAGCATGCACCAGCTGTTTTGATTTGCCAAATGATGTTTACTGGGTAAATTGCATTAGCACAGCATATTGTAATTGTAATTTTGCTTCCTTCTTAACTGCCCCCTGCCTCTCTAATGCATGGACCTTACACTCACTGCAAACAAGGGAGAAAGGCACATATGTGATGGGGATCTGCAAAGACAGAGATGTGTTTGGAATTATTTTAGGTTAACTCCAGACTAAAATAAATGTTAGAAATTACTCAAAGCTTCAAAGTGGAGATACTCTATTTTCAGCAAATCTGAAACTATTTTCTTCAAATCTGCAAACTAGTCTTTTGCTTAAAAGTAAGCCTGTAAGTTAGACATAGCGCTAAGCAGGCACGTGCTTGCAGGATTAGACCTACAAACTCCACATTTACAATAAGTGATCTCTGTTTTAAACAACTGCTTTGTATCAATTGATTTTTTAAAAAAATAATTTTTAAGAACAGTCTTAATCTTCAAGATAGTTAACTACAATGCAATGAATGCATCTCCTTGGTATAAATGCAACTCCTGGGTACTAAAGAGTGCGCTTTGTAACATTTTTTAAGTGCACGGATTTAAACACATTGGTGCACTAAACAAATCAAGTAAAAGTTTTCAAGACTGGGAAGGCATGGTTAGCAAAAGAAAAAAACCTTGAAGTTCACAGAAGTTACCACAATTAAGTTTGTCTTCACACTTTGAGAAATTAGTCATCTTTTTGTTATGTATGAAAGACACAGAATATCCTTTTCTAAAATAAATAAAAGTAAAATAAATTTAAAAATAAAATAAAAAATAACAATTTAAAAAATCTTTCTGATAAAAAATATGTCTTTCAATGAATTTAGTAACACACCTAAACCCTTCAGCAGAATCATTGTGATGGGAGATATACATTTATTAATATACATCCAAAGCAAAGTAAAATAACTATTAGCACCTTGCATTATATTTCCAAGATTTAAGACCTGAAACTTATTCCTTGGGTAGACTCTGGTTTTACGCAATTGCAGATATTTAATTTTACTCCCTGACACAGTGGTTCTACCGAGGTTGCTGTCACTTTCCAGAGTGACTATCTGCCTGCTTTTACAACCAGGAGGAAGCCTCCCAGTTCTCTTTAACAAAAACAAAACAACAACCAAACAACCAACCAAACAAAAACCAAAAACAAAGAGGAAAGAAAGAAAGAAATGGAGTAGTATTTCAGGGACAGTTTGCCATGGGTGTTACCAATCAAATTTTCTCAAATAATGTGCAATAAAGGAGAGGCGAGGAGAAAATTAAAAAGAAAAGTTCAATGAATGCCTTTTCGTACTTGCATAAGTGACATTGTAAAAAAAAAAAGGCCATCACTAAAAGACACAGAATTTCACACAAATTATAAAACATAATTGATTATGGTTTTGGGAAAAACACTCTTAACAGCACAACACCAAAACTAAATGTACATCCAAGACCCTGAAACGCAATGAAATTTTCATAATTTCAGTATGGGTGAGTATCTTCAAAGACCATTGCTGCTACTAAACCTCCCCCAGCCCTGAAGCTGCACTTTTTAAAATAGGAAAAGTAAGACAAAATGCACTGACAGAACAACTCCACACACACACACACACACAACCTTCTTCCCTCTGTGGCTCACTAAAGCAGAAGCAGGATTTTCAGTATTTGTCCTGGCTGAAACGCTCAAGAGCTTCACCCAAGGCACCAAAGCAGACGACAATGGGCTCAAACCCTCCACTCAGTGAAGAGGACAGCCCCACGCCAGCGCCTCATTGCCACGGAGCTGATGTACGGCAGCCGATGTGACCCACGGGCACGGTAAAGGCTGGCTGGTGGGCACAGCCTGGGTGCCAACAAATGGAGACCAGACCCGGTCCTTGTGCCCACCGGAAACCCCACACCTCACCCGCAGCACCGCCAGGAGCAGGGGGCTGCGTCCCGCACTCCGTGCCCAGTGCCCACCTGCAGCCGTCCCACCACCTGGGGAGTGGGGAGTGGGGCTGCGGGAGAAAGGCTGCTCTGCTTCATTTAAAGAGAGATGTTTGAGAGCATGCTTCTGAAAGCAAGCCTGCTCCTCAGTGAACTTAGCTAGCAGCCCTCTTCCCACCTGAAATCAAACTTCAACTACAATACAAGAGACCTTTAACAGGAGGGGCAGTGGGAACCCCGATGGTGGTGGCAAGGGCTGTTTATTGCTCCTCAGGCTGAGTGTGCTGGCTCGCAGGCTGGAAGCCCAGCAGGGCAGAAGCCTCCTCATGCTGCCTGACCCGCACAGGCAAAGACCAACCTAGGCACCGGGCTCTGGGGGGGACCCGTGTCTGGGGACATGGGCAGTGCCCCTGGCAGCCAGGAGCGAGGAGGCAGGTTCCCACCGCTACTGCTTTACACCACACCACCTCCTCAACACTGGTAGTGCTGCTCTTAGGAAACTACCCCTTCCCAGCGGTGATTTATCAAAATCTCTTTATTTGGCATGTTGCTCTTGATAAAATCTTTATTGGCATCTTCCTGTACTGCAGGACAGGAAGATAGAATAATTACCACTTTCTATTGAAGGAATAAGCTTTTCCACAGCTTGATAACAAAATTTTCCTGTGAGCTTCACACACTGCCACAATTCTTAATAGTTTTCCAGAAATACTTTTTTTTTTTCTTTCCTAACCTCTACTGGCAAAATTACCTTGAATTCTCACCAAAAAAACCCCAAAAAAACCCCCAAACAAAAAAAAAAGATATGTACATTACATCTGAGTGAACTGAGATACAATTCTGTGATAAAAACCATGTGTCAGTTCATACTGACATTTCAGCACATACCCCAATGACAGGACAAACCATTTGGGCAGAAAAAGCAGCAACGGTAATTCAGCACAATAGGTGTCCTGGTGCAATGACAAAATTAGGTCCCGCGGTCTTGCTTAAATATGACAGAAGATTAGAACTTCCCAGACCGGAGTATCTATGGGAGTTTTGGGTGCACAGTAAACTCTGAATCCCAGTTAAGTAGGGATCCTCTTGTGGTTTGGATTTTTTTTGGAGGGAGGATGGGATAGGAGGGAATCTGTCTCTTCTTCTCCCCATCTCCCATAGTTAAATGCAAATAATTTAAGTACCAAGCACATTTCTTCTTAAAAATAAGCATATCAGTAACAGCGGCCACGCTTTCCAGAGTTCCACCTGTTTGTGACGACTGCAGCACATATGTTTTACTCCAAAATAAAATTTAAAATGTATAACTTTGCAACTAATTGTATCCAGTAATACAATCATTCACTAACTATACTGTAAGTCTGCAAGCAGCCTAAAGTCAAATCTAAAGTAATGAGCAAAAGATCTTTTCAAGCTGACAAGCAACAGCTGCAGAAAGACAACTTTCCCAGAAGTACTTAGTGCTTCGAGAACTGATTCTTAACAAGAAATCATGTGCTTTCCAATTATGTAGCTACCCAGGAATATTGGTATTGCAGTGGTGGTTAATATGTAATGCCGTAATAGCTGCTTTTCTAAGCGTAAATTTGACCAGGTCAGGAGACAACTGAATCTTTATTAGAGAAACTATACTGAACAGGATCAAGGAATATGTTCAGCTATGAACCGATAAAATTACTAGTGCCTTTCAGTTGTTATCTATGCAATTTGCTGTACATTCATTTCTGGTTTTAAGAGTCATTTCTGAAAGCAGTGTGAAAGACAGAACTGCACATATTTTCACTAATGCCCTGCATTAGACTGCATCCTTTTCAGAAGCTGCTTATTTGTAGTTTTACTTAGTAAAAGTATTTACATAGCAAAGTTAATATATCTCTTATTAAAACACCCCTATAAATTGTTGAGTTACTAAAGAGTTGCAGGACACCTAATGCCTGGGAAGTTCCTACAGAAATACTTCAGTTTTATTTTCTCCCCCAAAGGTTTTAAGCTGCAGCTTAATTCAGCTCCCAAGGGAGAGCTCTCTACGGCACCAACGGCATTTCACAAAACGGGCAAACTGGTATCAATCATTTAGACTAGGTAAGTCTCAGATGGGATAAACTTTTACACCTTCAAGACTCCTTTCACAAGTTCTTGATTAAAATGGGCTGTTAAGATAATACTCATATAAACAGTCCCAAGTTTTTTCTTTTAGTATTTCAACTGGTCAGTGTCTGTTCTTTCTTTAAAGAATAGACAATTCCATCTGCTGAACATAGTCTTCTGAAGACTTGTGTTTGACCTTTCTGCAAGTAATCTTTTCAGAAAAGAATCATTGCTAAATCACTAAAAGGAGTGCTTTGACAACAAAATGCATGTAAAGTTCAAGTTATTTTATAAAGCACATACATGTTACAGTCAAAGCTTAATACAAATATGTCAAATAATATCTGAACTGTAAGTGTCACAGTCCAGGGCTAGGTCACATAACAGAGATCGATTGGGATCTAAATACAGGATCAGGTCACACCATCTATTTGTCACTTCGACTAAAGAAAAAATTCCATATACATTCAATGGACAGACAGTTCATCTTCTTAAAAACCAGCAGACAAGACCCTGCCGCTTCCCAAGAAAAGAGTACTTTTCCTATTAACTGCTGTTAACACTCTAGCATAACCTTTCAGAGTCATGTTTCCATTAACGCGTAAAGCTACTACACCGACTTCCCATCAATCACACTATTTTTATAAAATCTAAATTGAGGCAATTATCAGTCTTTCTGATGTTTCAGCCAAAAAACTAGCATAACCAAAGGAGCTAAAGATTTTTTTATATATATTTTACACCTTGACAATTTACTAGCATCTACATAGAATATCTCATTTTGTGAGTACGCATGTACTATCATAAGAAACCGGAAGAACTACTTGCCTAGAAGGGAAGTTGATCTTGTGGATATGGTTTTGCAGGACGGGAGCTTTATAGTGCAGTTTTTTTCAAGACCTGTGAGACCAGTCTGTAAGTGCCAGACCCTAGAAACAGTTAGTCATAAATTTGCTTGCATTTCATCAGGTACCGTTCCCCCCAAAAAGAAGAGCGCTGTGGCATTCTCTGACCTGCACACAGCAGCAAATTCAAATGTGCACGGGGGGATGTTTTCAGACAGCATTTGGCAGAGAAGGGAAAAGAAGACAATAAAAGAAAAAAAGAGTGACGGTGTAAGACACATCTAAGAACTAGATCATGTAGCTATTAGTGAGGCAAAATCCTTGACCAAATTCAAGGTCCGAGCCAGCCGTCACATCCAGCCTGGCACACATTAGGGGAAAAAGCAAGCACCGGCACTTGGCCTTTGTGTGGAGCTCTGTTGATATCAATCACTGTCCCTTGCCCAAATAGTCCAGTAGTGACATTAAACGGTTACTAAAGTCAATCTTGAGAGGGTGGAAAACACCCTCACTCTTGAATCTTGTCAGAACACTTCTGAAGGATTGCTTAAACTTTTTTCCAAAGAAAAACTCATGAGAAGTCAAAAGCAGAGTGTAGTCCACGGGCAAGTAAACAGGGCTGAATACCTCCTCGTATGTGAATGAAGTGACATAACTGCAATACCAGAAAACAGGAGAAAACCATCCTGAGCAGTCTACACTTCAACTGACTCCATGTACTTGCTCCTTGATACTCACATCTATCCCCTTAGGTCAGCGCCCTCCTGAGAAGGGAGAGGGGTTATGGAATCAGGTCAGACTCGAGCTCAAGCAGAGCAGAAAAAGTGACATAGAACTCAAAACTCAAGAAAGTACACTGGGCAGGAGATGTGAAGGGGATGCTACACATACTTTTCATACCCTACTTTATTCCAAGCCTTTTCACCTACACCAAAGCACCGGGTTTTGTCACTCTGAATTTACCCAGGAAACCACAGCTGGCTACAGCTCTGTCTTTTAGAACTTGAGCTTCTTCTACACTTAAAAACACCTCCTGGTGCATTCACTCACTGTCTTTTGTTAATCCTCAGGGATTTCTGCAGACGAGCTAATGGCGGGGGGAGGGGGGGGGCGAAGTCCGCCGCGTGCCAGCAGCCCGGGTAACCCCCGGTCCGGGACGGGGCCCTCCGGGAGGTCCCCCCGCCCCCCCCCTCCTCCCCCCAGGGACAGCGGAGCGGGGCGCAGGCTTCTGCAGAGCAGCTCAGAAGCCCAGTTTCTCCTCCCAAGAAAAAGACTCCAGAGCACGGTTGGTTTCTTTTTTCATCCACCCCCCCGCTTTTCTTTCTTTTCTTTTTTTTGGTTTTGTTTGGGGGTTTTTGTTTTGTTTTGTTTTAGGATTTCTTCCCGCGGATGAGCGGCTCTTTCCACGCGCACTGCCAAGGACCATCCTTCCTCCCCGGCCGCGCACACGGCACTGGGCGTGTAGCCGGGGCTCTATGTAACGCCGCCGGCACGGCACGGCCCCGCCACTGCCCCGCCACTGCCGCGCCGCCCGCCCGCCCGCGGGGATCCCGGCGGAGCCCGCCGCCGCTGCCGCCCTCCTCCGGGCGCGCCCCGGGCCCCGGCCCCTGCCCGCTGCCGGTTCCCCCCCGGTCCGGGACGGCTGCCGACCTCCCCCGTGGCGGAGCGGGATGCCTCCTCCCCTGGCGGCCGGCCAGCCGTCCGCGCCCGCCTCGCCGCGCTGAGCCCGCCGCCGCGGTCGGGAGCACCGCGGCCGCTGGCGGAGCAGAAAGTGAAAGTACCTGCCGCCGGCGGAAGCCCCATGGGAAAAGCACAGCCCGGCCGTCCCGCAGCCGCCTCTGACAGCGCCGTGCCCCGCCGCGGCAGGCGGGCGGCGGGGGGGTGCTGAGCCCCGGCTGGCCCCCGCGGCCCCTCCGGCCCCGCAGCGCGGCGCTCCGCGGGCTGCAGGCACCATGGGCCAGGCGGCGCCGCCACCATGACCGCGGAGCCGCCGGCGCAGCGCCCTGCCGCCCAACCCGCGGACCATGTTCCATGGTAAGGAGCGCGCACCGCACCGCACCGCACCCCGCCGGGCCGCGCCGCTCTGCAGGCGCCGGCGGGCAGAGCCGCTCGGGGCGCCCCGCTCCACCTGCGCCCGCCCGCGCCGAGCTGTGCTGGCTCCGCGCCGCTCCGCGCCCCGGCCGCGCCGGCTCCTCACCCGCTCCGCTGTCTCCGCGCCGCCGGCCCCGCTGCCTCGCCGGCTGTGGCAGCGCGGTGCCGCCCGGCGCCCTTTTAAACCCGCGGTGACGGCCGGGGAAATTCCCAGGTTTGTTTTTTCTTTCCTTTCCCAGCTAGAATGAAAGTAAAAGCGGCCGGTTCCCATCCCGCCCGCTGCCGGGAAGCGGGGCGCGGGAGCGGGGCAGGCAGCAGGAGGGTGCGGGGCGGGGGCGCAGCGCCCGGCATCGCCCCGCGCCGCTGCGCGCTGCTCCGCGGGCACCTGCCGCCCCCGGGCGCCGCCGGAGCAGGTGCCGCGCAGCGCAGGGGGCCTGGCCCCGGCGCGGCCGAGCCGCGTCCCCTCGCCCGGCGGGCGGCGGCGGTGGCCCGCGGAGCCGCCTCCACCCGCCCGCCCCCTCGCAGGGGCTCAGCGCGGCAGGGCCGGGCGGGCTGGCCGTTACCGGCGCTCCGCTCGGGGCTGCGGAGCGGAGCGGAGCGCGCGTGCTGCTCGCGGCGGTGCGGGCGGTTGGCGGGGGCCGGCGGGGGCCGCGCCTCGGCACGGGCGCGCCTGGAGCTGCCGCTTCCCGGCTGCATGCTTGGGAGGGGATTTTTAATTGAAAAAAGAAGAGGTTTTTTTTAATATATATTTGGAAATACTGGAATACCAACTCTTCCTGACTTTCCTGGGAGAATTTTTTTGGGCTTTCCAGATACGACTTCCAAGGTTTGGGGAGTTTTCCGAGGGATGGGGTATTACCAGTAATAGATGCTCTCTTTCTTTCGAACTGCTGGAGCACTGTGGAGCGTTATCTGTTTTGCTTCTTTTGAAGCAGCCTAACTTTAAGGAAATTCCTTCCAATTTTCAGCCTAAAGTTCCTGGAACGTTTCATGACACTCCTCTGATGGGTTCCAGAGAACTCATTAAGAACGTCTGAACATGTTTCATTGTGATGCTGCAACGCAATCCACTCATGAAAGACTTCACGAGTGTGCAGCATCTCTTTCAGAATTATCTGCTGTGATTCTGCAATTTCCTAATTTAAAAAAGATTAAAAATCTGTACAATACAGAGAAAGTGAAAATAAATAGAAGTGACTTTGCGGTTCTCGCCTATTATCCTCCACTTGCTGTTGGACAAACCAAATTTTAAGTGATGGAGTCTGTTACATTAATTTTAATTTAGAAGACAGTTATTTGTATCTCTTGAAGCATGTTTTTGAAGCAGCATATTCCAGCTGCTCGTATCACTGTTGTTTGGAAACAAGCATTGCAGTTGTGGGGTTTTTTGCACTGGAATCAAGGGGTGCAATGGTATATTGGGAAAATGTTGTCCTGTAGTTGAGTTCTTGCATTCTTTTGTAAACTTCTTTTAAAATATTAAATCTCAGCCCTACGACTGATAATGTGCTTGGCACAGATATTCACAGGGTTTTTCTGTGGAAGTCAGGTTTACACTTGGAGCTTGAAGATTGTAATAGATAGACCTTACCTGGTTTTCATATTTACTACATGTAGGATCCATTTAGCATCCATTTAGCTCTCCAGGCTAGATGTTTTGAGATATTAATAGGCTTTGGTTGATCAGTATATGAAAAGGTTAGAAAATCTGGTTTTCAGGCCATCAAATTTCCCATTAAAATTTGGCAGGCAGCTTGCCATCCGAATTTTGGAATTCAGCTTGTACAGGTAAAAAATTTCCAGTCCTGCTTCTAGGACAGAGGTGTACATCACAGCATGTTCACAAGTAATCTATCAGGAAAGAAAGGCTTTGGTTGTCTGGGAAGGTGGTATGCGTTCTGCTTTGAAGCAGCAGCGTGCACTGGGAGTCGGCTGGGATGGGCTGTGAGGGACCGTGTTTCTCTGGCAGATGAGCACATGGTGTGGTGTGACTGTGATTCTTGTATCACAGAGCTTAGGTGGCTCAGTATAGATTATGGTCAAGTTTCATTGCTTTCTTTTTAGTTACTCAATAGCTCTCTCTGAGGCTGGGATTAACTAGTGATGCCCAAGTCAGAGATGCCCATCTCTGAGCGCTGGACTGGCAGTACCCAATGCTCCCATCTTCACCAGAGGAAGGAAAATAGGAGCTAGGGTTAGGGCATCCCTTCTGCCTCTCCTGGCAGAGACCCCACAGTTACTCTGTATGCGTCTGTTGTTCTTACTGAGTAGCAGAGATGGGTAGAAACAGCTCATAACTAGTGCAGGAACCTGCTGTGATCTTTGCTAATTCTCCAACCTAAATTTCTAAGGTTTTTTTTCCAAATAATTTTCCAAATACTTAAATACATTTAAGTATTATCCTCACCAGTCTAGCTGTAGGCCAGAGTATGCAGAGAAGGTGGTGTTGCTGCCTTATCCCATGTTATGGCTGCTAATAGGTATTTGTACATTTGGTCAGCCCCAAAATGTGTATAAACACACTTTTGATGTAAGGACACATTCACAGGCATTTGTAGAATTTATCATATGAAAAATGGACAATTACAGTGAGATTCAGCTGCAGATTAAGACACAGGAATGTCTACACCTATTTGACTAAGACGCACGCTTGCCTACATACATACTAGGTGGTTACGGTCCAGTTATGGTCAATGGAGAGACCTTGTCAACGCTTGCGGTGAAACCTAGAGATTAATTCAGCCCAAGAAGACACCAAGTAGCTGGTCAGCTCAATAGCTGTAGGCTCTTAACACGCTGGCTAAACCACCCTCGAATATGAGGGAGTTTAGACACCCAAGTAGTGTCTTAACCTGGAGCTGAATCCTTCCCTCAAGGTACAAGTCATTTGGTTGTACAAAGGTCCCTTTTAAACTATTTTAACAGATTAAAGAATATATTTGTTAATACAGCATACAGTCTATGGCATTTAATATGTACTTAACTGCTTTTGTTGTAATCCAGCTGTTTTTAGATCTATCTTCTGGGTTCTGCCACTGCTCCTTGTTCTATCTCCAGTGAATTCATCTAGTTGTGCAATGGGAAATAAAAATGGAATCCGTGCGAAGTATGAGAATATACTAAGCCATGACATCAATGAGCTGGTAGGTAATAGCTCTTGGGCTTTCAAAAAATAATGGTTATTTTTAGATTATAGAAAATAATAATTAAAAAAAGCTCTAATGTTAACATACGATAAAAGACCAATTTAAAATCACACATTATCCTGTAATGGTGGATTTATTTGAGTATGTGCAACAATTCAGTCTCTTTAAAATCTCTGAAATCTGTGGATGCTGCCTATTTGCATGTACAAATACTGTGATGCAGGTATTTGTACCTGTGCACCATGTAGTTAGATACATGTACCATTTGGCCCTAAATAGTATAATATATTACATTAAAAAGTACTCTTTTCTTGAAGTAATTTCATGACTACTTCTGTTTGTATCTTCTTATTAAGAGAAGAAAGCATTAAACAATCTGTAATTTATTCTACTAATTGTAGACTTCTTGACTGAAGTTTTTATGTTGTCCATTGAATACAAATGCAGAGGCCACAAAATTCATACAACAGAAAAAGTTTCTTTGTCTTCTACTTGTTAATATATCTTGTTTAGTCAACAAAGAATCAACTTTTCTAGATGGCAGCAGAGAAAACCTGAACTTTCTCAGTCGTAAATCTCTGCCATTATGGCTTTATCAGCCAGATTTATTACAGTTTTGCAAAACAGTATAACATTTTACCGATCCATGCTCAAAACCTACCTTCCACCTCTTCATCATGAATTATTAACAATCAAATTCATCTCTCAAGAACACTTTCATGGGAGAAAGCACTCTCTGTAGTTGGATTAGCAAGGCATTTCTATGAAAATGGGATTTTTCTGATAGTTTGTCACTAAACGAGCATTCACCCTTGTGTTGCAGTCTTAAATCAAGATTTATGTGCATGAAATACAAATGATATATAGTGCTTTTCCAAAGGTGAAATCAGGAGACATTGTATTTCTTCACACCTACAATCCACCACCATTCTTCAGAGCATTAGGCCAGTGGTTTCCAGCCTTTCCCTATCAAGACACATCAGCCCTCAACTGGAAACAAAATACCTTTAGGGTCAGGGAGCAATCATTTAATTTTGAAAAGCATTCCAATCATGCTTTGTTTGTCGAGATTATGAAGAGAGAAAGGTACATCTGCACAGATAAATGACTATATCCTAAACAAGGCACCAAAGTTGGGGAGAATATCCATGGCCATTAAAACAGATAAGTAGCCCCTTTAGTTTGTCGTGTTATTTCTGACAAAGACAAGTGTTTCTCAGAGAACAAAAACAAACCCTCTCAGTGAGCAGTTGTAGGACAGCTGACCTACAAGACTAAACAATACGACAGGAGTAACAGCCTCTGGGAGGCAGATCTTGCTGTCTTCTGGTTCTGGAGAGCCATGAGGTGCATCCCAGCTCTCCTTGAGCTGCAGGGTTGGGGTGCTAGAGGGGTGTTCTGGGCCGGAGATGCCTTGCCACTTCCCAGCTGCACCCCAGGGTGCCATAAAGGATTTGAATGGAGCAAAGCCATTCTTCCAGGCATATTTTCTAAGTCTTTGTCATTTTTATCGTAATAAATATTGGGGTTTTAGGAGATATGATTTTTTTAGGAGACTGTATGAGAACTAAAACTGCTACCCAATGAAATAAATAAATAAATAAACAAAACCTTAGTGAGTTATTGTCTGTGAAAAGTAACAGGAATGTAATGACTCTGAAGCTTTTGCTTCCCAGAATAAGCATGCACAAACCACTGCTTGTGCAAGTTTCTTATTTTCCTGTCTTCATTTTTCCCAGTTTAAGAGAGACTCATTTGCTTTCTATGTAAAATCAAGTGTATAGTCTTATATACACTGTAACTTCACAGCAAATACTATAGACAGTGCCGTTCAAGTGATAGCAACTGCCTACTAGGCACCTTCCTGCATTTGCAGAGCCAAAGTAAATAACTTTGAGTCCCTCAGCCTGATGGTTGAAAGCAGTTATGAAGATGACTAGTGGGTTATATACTAGATCTCTTTAAGTAATTTGATTTTCCCTGACTTTTCTGGGGCCAGGATTTCCTTTATGTTGCTTTCATCACAGCAAATAAAACTGCCTTCAGAAAAGTTTACTGTATGTTATACTAAAGATGATTTGAGGAAGCCAGTGAGAACAGGTGAATGCTTAGCAGGTAGCAAATGAAGCCACAGAGATATAGGTTTTAGGGTATTTATTTATTTATTCATTTATTTATTTATAAATCTTAGTGCTGTATGACTGCAGCAGAACTTCTTTCTGTTGTGGTACAAGCAGAGTTGTGCATTATCTTCCAAATATTCGGGTGGGGGTGGGGGGTGTTTGTCAGTGAATATTTGACTCCCTTAAACTCTTGGTTTTGAAAACACTTCTTGGATGAGGTTCTGTTCATATTGTCGAAATTTGAAATACAGGCATGTTACACAATTAAGTTGTCTAATGTATTCATATGTCACGACGGAGGGAAGTCTGCTGATCACTCATATTGAGTGACTGTGTCTTCCCTCCATCGCGACATTCATATGCATGCCTAAGTGAGGACATCTAATACAATATTGTCTGGAGCTGCCTTTTTAAAAGCCCTTCTGGTTATATTAGGTTGTCTGGATACAGGCTGAAGAAGAAAGTCAAGGAATGTTGTTGAGTTGGGTTCAGTTGTCATCTCGATGACAAGCGTGAAAGCAGAAGGAAAAAAATACCCATTGATAAAAGATTGTGGTTACGCAAAGGGAGCAACTGATATTGCTTAGGACATCTTCTGTTAGTGCATACGCAAAGTGAGTGCTATAACCTGCCTGGAAGCCTGGGGCATGTATTTATTGAGACAAACATTGTATTTGATGACTGTGTAAGATTTAAATATTCCTGTATCTTTTAAAATGCCAAAGAACTAAGTAATTCAATAGACTACGAATTTTAAATGTTTAAAAGTTTAAAATGAATAGATTTGTGTCCATTTCTGGGCTCCCCAGTACAAGAGAAATATGGAGCTACTGGACAGAGTCCAGCAAAGGGCCATGAAGACGATTAAGATACTGGAGCATTTGCCCAGTACGGAAAGGCTGAGAGAGCTGGAACTGTTCAGCCTGGAGAAGAGAAGGCTCAGGGGGGATCCTATCGATGTGTATAAATACCTGAAGGGAGGGAGCAAAGAGGATGGAGCCAGGCTCTTCCCAGTGGCACCCAGTGACAGGACCAGAGGCAGCAGGCACACACTTGAAACACAGAAGGTCCCTTCTGAACATCTAGAGGCACTAGTGCACTGTGAGGGTGACCAAGCACTGGCACAGGTTGTCCAGGGAGGAGGTGGAGTCTCCATCCTTGGAGATACTCAAAAGCCACTTGGACATGGTCCTGAGCAGCCAGCTCCAGGTGGCCCTGCTTGAGCAGGGGGGTTGGACCAGATGACCTCCAGAGGTCCTCTCCCACCTCAGCCATTCTGTGATTCTGTGAATACCTTTAGAATTTGTAGCTGGATTGGGGTTTTCTTTGCCTGCTTGCCAAGGAAAAGCTCAGAATTGTACACTAACCCTGCTACACTGAGGAGATTCTGCAGAACAGTTTAGTGTGCGCATCACCAGCTGTTAGTAAGAAACTTGGCTCACTTAATTAAAAGTACTTCCATGTTTAAACATAGATGCTATTTTACAGGTAAATATGTCTGCAGAGTATCGTGACAGGTGCTGCAAGAATAAAAACCATGAAAATAGCAAAGTGTTTTTCTGCAATGATACTCAGGTAAAATTTAACGTCTCAGAATTTACTTTAGAGAATACAAACTCAGATGGGTTCTTTGAACAATCCAGTCCATGAATAACATATTGTGGTAAAGTACTAATACCTTTTAATAGTCAAATCATGATTTTCAGGGTTGTTCCTTTTTTGAATTTGGAATCACATGATTTGTCAAGCAAATTGATATTTTTAAAATTAAAATATTAAGCAATTCCATGTCCAAGAAATGTGTGTGGGGGTTTCTGCTAGAAAGTTTCTTTTATATTTTTAATCCAAAACAGTAACAGAAAACTAATTTTATTTTGCCAATGGAAGTGAACATAAAAATTTCCCAACATCTGTTTTCATTTTTCTACAGAAACCATATTTGCTATGCTTGTCACTTCAGATCTGAAAGCTTTAAAAGTAATAATTTGGGCAGATCTCAAATGACAGAAAGCACAACTGTCAGCTTTTGCTGCATATTTTATTACGACTTGATAAAAGGACTGACTCCACAAATCATTCACCATTTCCCTAACTGCATCAGCTGACTTCATTACTGCTATGATTTCTCCCTAACATGTTTACACTATTGTTGTTACTACTACAAACTGATATTTTAAATATTTTGAAGAGATGGCAGGTAGGTCAGATTAGTCGTGTGTTTTACTGAAAAAGAATGGCACTATGAAAGCAAAAGAAACTAATGGTAACTGATGTAGATTTTTTTTAAAGACAAACCAACATAATGAATGTGGCACAGATTTTTCAGGACACATTTTTATTGCTCTCTTTCCAGGAAATAGAATCACTACAGAGTATGGCATGCAACATGCTCAGATTCTTTCATAAACAAAAAATCAGCAAAGACTTTAGATGGAAAGCAGCATTAGTCTCATGTGGGACATTACAGCTTCTACAGTGCAAATGTGAAAGACTTAAAAAAGAAAAGGTGAGTGGCAGTGATGGCCTACAGGTTGTTGGAAGTCTGTGACTTCTTCCTTAGAGCTCTTCAACACACTGTCATAGCTACTTCTCGAAGTCACAACTATCATGCATGTGTTACATGCAAGACAGATTTTGCTCTGTAGAGTGTGTCTTGTAATGGGCATTAAGGCCAGTGCAAAAACTAAGTCAGATGATGATCTGGAAGTCTGTAGCGAAGACATATACTCTGGTTTGGTACTGAAATACCTGAGTTAATTCTCCAGTAAAAGACAAAGGCCACACTTCTGTGAAGAAGGCCTTTAACTTCTCTAGTGTGTAAAGTCATAGTTGTTACTTCTCATTTGGGTTCTACCCTGAGATTAATGTTTATTTTGATTTGTTTCAGTGAACAATTAGCGGGAGTTTCTCCCCATTCCATAATCCCTTCATTTTCACCACAATATCTCAAACTCAACAGGAACAGTTAGATATGAAAATATTTGGATTTATAAGTCATTGGCAGAATCTGCTCTTTGATTGTCACTGAAATCCAGCGCAATGATCTGCAGACTACCATAGCAAAGGAAGAGTGTTCTTTTAAGTGTAGCTCACAGTTACCTATTGAACACAAAAATACTGACCAACATCAGAAAGTCTCCCCATAGGCACCAGAGGATATAATTCTTCATGATTGCCTTAAATAGTTGGATTGAAGGTTGCCTTTAATTCATTCTTTTCCTCCTTGAAATTGAGAAAATCTTAGAATCCAGAACCAGATCTTCAAAGTAACGTTTGTGTCTGTATTTTGCTTAGCTACCTGTGGTGACTCCAAGGTTTGCCTTACCGTAAAAGCTATCCCTCTGAAGTCATAGAAGTCAAAGTGTCACCCTTGAACCTCCTGCCTAACCTCATGGATGGCTGGTTTTATTTAAAGACCAATTAAAGTCATTTAGGTAAAGTCAAGAACAGCCACTGAATATGGACAAGTCTTCTTGTCTGCGGGCAAGATGCTGAACACTAGGCTACAGCTACCAGCTCCTGGGAATGGGTCTGTCTCGTTCCACCAGGCTCAAGGTACCACACTTGTAGTCCCATCTTTTGAAGTTTGGCTCGCTATTTCAATGGCTTTATTTTTCCAGTCCTTCAAATAATGGAGGATAAATTTTAAACCACTGGCAGAGGCCATACATGTTTTTACTGCTGGTGCACACTGGTTTCAGCTGCCCATATTTGCTGTGTGTTAAAGCCACCTTCTCTCAGCCCAGGGGGCAGGGGTGGCAGCAAGGCTGTGCTCGGAGCGAGAGCTTGAGCATGATGCAGGCTGTGTACCACTGCAGCACGTTCTGTGAGCAACCCAGCTTTCTGGCTTAATTACCATGTAAGGTACCTTCATTATTTATTGAGACGTAATGTTTGTTTTAAAAGATGTCTATATGAAAAGAATAAGCACTTGAAAATTAGCAACACAAACTGTTCTTTTTCAGGTTTGCACGCAGGTAAATACACAAAATAAAGAAGATACAGGAACAAGTGAACAGCCCAAAAAGAAATGTAACCAAGAACTTTGTGAACTGAAAGAAAATATATCTAGCCTTCGATCCTGCTGGAATAAATTTGAAAAAATATTTTCCAGGTGATTCCAGGTGAATCCTGCTTTTTTTCCTTCAAAGTGGTGTTACTTAGTATATTTGCATTTTATATGCATTCTTAGAGTAACTCTGCTCACTTATATGAAAACTTTATGCCAGAATTCTGATGGAAAGCTACTGTACCTTGTTCCTGGTGACGGAATAAACAGAAATGGCTAAACCAAGCTGCTGGAGTCCAAGAAGTGGAAATGAAAGACCAGAATTTGAAACAAAATGGTCCACAGCAAGCCGTGTCCCACCTTTGTGCTCTGGAAACTACTCTGAATTTTCTGATCTTACGAGTAACTTTGTAATACTGTCATATGAAAACATACACTTACATATCTACTGCAATTTATAAACCCATCTTTGAAGCTGCATGTGAAGAAAATAGTATGGAAAAGTAGCTGGTTTCTTTATATCTACATAAAAGACATCAAGGACCAAAGGGAACAATCTACTGAACAAGCCACTGATCTTGGGTCCATTCTGCTGATGCAGTGAGGTTCTCAGCGTGGTTATCTAATGGGTCTGCAAGCCAGTTTCGGTTTGGAAAAACAGAGAGGTTAACTTTTTTAAAAAAAACTAGGAAGGGTACTGATTTTTGAGAGATGTAGCACACTTCTACTGGCTGAAGTAGAGGCAAGACAGTGAGACCTATGGAAGGTGAAAAAGGAGATGCCCGACTGTTCAGCTGACTGGAAACAGCACTAGCCTTCTGTATGTGGTTATCCTGCAGTTAGGTGCAGGAGGAGCTAGAATTCCTTACCTTCAGATTGTGATTCCTTACATGCAGTTATTTTATGTAACGTGTTTAACATGTTAGACAAACATGATTTAAAATGTGTGAATATTTTCAGAGAATAATATATTGGCATTTAACTAATGAAGTGTTCATATTTAGTTTTGGATAAATGGAAGTATTTTTATAGTTTGTAACTTTTGCAGTTTCTTACTTTGATATTATAACTCCTTTGGTAATAAAATATTTGTCTTCTGTGGAATTCGGCTGTTGACTTTTGGGTGTCATTGCTCCTTTTTTAGCCTTTTCCCACAGCTAGTCATTAAAAGGACAGGTGGTAAGATAACGTCCAGCTGCTTAGGACTTCCATTATAAAACACCCATTTCTTAGTTGCTTGCAACCTGGCCAGTTCAGGTAAGCATTTCCATACCAGGTCTCTGCCTTGGACAAAATGCTTTGGGAAATCTTTAGTTAAAGTCAGCCTTTTGTTTCCTGGTTCAGAGTAAAGTAACATATGTTGTTTTATCTGTGTTAAAAAGAAATTTTCTGTGGAACTACTCTGAAAAGTTTTTGGTATTCAGAACAAAGACTTGGAAAAAATGGTGGAGTGTGCTTTAAAGAACTGTACAGATCCCCTTTGAATGGAATAAGATTGCTGTATGGAATTCATGAAATTCAGTGTGCCTTACTGCTAATGTGAGGGAAGAGGTTAAGAGCAATGCAAACACATTATCTTTTCCTGAAATACACCCACTCCAACCCCCTCACCTATTTATGGTGAAGAGACTTGTGGTAGGAGTATCATCTTTGGAAAACTGTGATTGAGACTTTCACATATTCTCTAGCTTTTGATGTAAGGGATTGCAACTTTAACTCCAAACACTGAAAAAACCCGCCAAACCTAACCCCAACCCATAACTCTTTTATGTAATAGGAAAAAGAAGCAGATTTCTCTGTATCATACTGCAGGTAAGAGAATGTAGCCGCTATTGTAAGGACTTCTCCAGAAATCCCTTCTACTAAAAGAAGTCCCAGGAGACTGAGGAACAACTGTTTTGTTTGGTTTTTTTTTTTTTTTTGAAATTCAGGAACAGTTTAAAGCCAAGTTTTACTTCCTAGTAACCACTCAGCAAGTAACAGTCAGTGTGAATGAAAAGAAAAACACGTAGATGCAGTATTAGCTACTACAAAACTGGAAGTTCAGTCAGCTCAAATGACTTGATCAACAGCCCACAACTTCAATCTTGATGCAATTCAAGTAGTTTCAGGCCCATCCTGGGGAAAAGACTAAGGTTAGAGCCAGGACAGAAAAACTGAGTGATTACAGTATTGTGGGTTGTTTTGTTTTTTTCTGATTTCTTCTCTTAACAAGTATCCTGCCTGCCTGATTCTTGTTGCCAAATTTCCTGAGTCACCGCTTAACATGCAAAGACTAACTGCTAAACACAGCGACTTGTGCTTTTTGATTCATTCCTTCGATTTGAGAACCTCCTCTGATCTCTCCTGAAATTACAAATGTGACAACAATAAACTGCTCTGCAGGGACGAGTGAAGGGATGAAAACCTTGCAAGGTATCACCACAATGCTTACTTGCCTGCCACTTTCATTTAAATATTTATTTATTTGGCCACAGCAAAGAAGAAACATACTAGGTCAAATCCACGATGCAGAAATACATGGAATTCATGGGAACGTGTCAAGGGAAAACAATTTGCCCATTTAAATTAGGAGAAAGAATTTTAGCACTGTTGTTGCAAGAGATTGTGAGAAAGCAGAAAGTGGTGACTAAACCCTGTGAGCAAGATAATGTTGCACATTTCTAACAGTAAAGATGAGTTAGTGCTCTGTCTATAATGAGAAGGAAGAATTTCTGGTGTTTAGAAGCCAGATCAAGGAAGGCTGCTGGAAAGGAATGTTCAAATCTCACTTTACACCATCATACACGTGTTTATAGCTGTAGTTCTTTATAGCTAAAGTTGCAGGAGTAAACCTCTCCTGGCTGGTTACACGTTTTCTGCCAGTTCCATCTCTTCAGCTTTGTGCAGAGCAGAAGAGATGTAGGCTTTATGATAGATTTCATTCAGCAGCTACTCAGGTTTCTGTTGAGTTTCGGTGCTTTTTTTTTTTCCTCCCACTATCTGATTGGCACAGTTCATAGTAAACTAGAATAAAGAGGAAGCCAGCATGAAAAATATCATTGAATCTCAGCCTGACAAGAGATTTTGCAGACTCTTGGCACATAAATGAATGTCATTCAGAATGAAGGGAAAACTTTATCTGCCTTCCCCTGAATAGGGTGTGGTGAAGTAAACAAGAGCCCAGCAGGAGGAACTTTCCTCTAAAAAGACAAAATAAAAAAGAGGAATTGGTGTTTACTCATTTGTATTTAGCCCAAAAAAATCAGGAACCCAAACCCTTGTATTACAACTTCTGCTCACGTAAGTGAACTTTACAGTAACTTCATGTAACTTCTGCTTTTTTTTTTTAATCTGCTTAATCATTTCACCAAAAAAATTCATGCTCTAATATCATGAAGGAAAGAAAATCCAGATCAAGCTTAGGCTATATATCATACCTGACAGCTTTAAGAAGAAAAAAAAAAAAAAAAGATAATTTACTACAGATATCACAGTGATAGGGGTCTATATAAACTAAACTCTTCATATAGTTGGGAAAAAGACAACATAGACTGTTAATTTATATAAGCAGATCACACTAAAAATCTGTTATGCAGTATTTTTCAAGGTCACTGAGGAATCCAAATCTGATCTTGCAAGTCAATTAAAAAACCCTATCTTTTGAAAAGAATAGCTACGTGGTTCTCTCCCAGTCACTAGAAGACGACAGTGGATGGTCTTCACATCAGGTCTGGTGTACTTGAGACCAAAGACACCACAATATTCATAAGGTTGAAGTGATGTTACCTATATGCCATTTTATTTAAGACAGTTTCACATTTGGCTACAAAAATGCATGCATCACAAGAAGTGTTATCAATGTATTCGCTTTATTGTTAACAAGTGGCAAATTAGCATTAGGTGGTGAATTACACTTATTAAAACAGAATTGACACTTTAAAAATAAACATAATATACCAGAAGATGCAAACCCAGGAATTAAAAAAAAGAAGATTACAAACACAAATATTCAATGAACTGAGGGACAAGGCAAACATAATAAATGCAACGCTGACAAAATTCATCACCTCAAACACATAAATGAACACTTCATTTAAAAACATGGAACGTCAATAAATAAACTTCTGATGATACATACTAAGTATCATATGAAGGATGAACACCAACAGTTAAAGCAATCATATAAAGTAGGTATTGTAACAGTCATAGAATACTCAGCACTTTACAGATCAGACCCAAATCCATTCATGCTTCTGCCAGAAATCCAAACAAAAATATAGAACTATGGTGAGCCACGCACTACTCTTTAGAACTTAAGTTCAATATTCAGCTATATTAAACTGAACATTTGATTTGCCGACTCAAAAGCTAATGTTCACATTGGAGAAATAAGAATCCCCTATTATATTTTGTAAAGAAGAAACACTAATTAAATCTGAATAAGCTCTTTTCTGGCAACATGAAATGGAATGGGGCTAAGTAGGATCCTTCAGAAATGTGTATTCTGGGAAGACCTAACACACACACACAAACACCAAAGTAATATGCAAGACTAATCTCTCATATTGTGAATATTGGAAAGAAAACATCATCCAAGTAACTGCTGAATTCAGCTAGAGAATCTGTTACCTAACTTTTCTTCCAACACCACAATTCGGTAACTCAAACCTTACTCAAGGAGTTGAAAAATACCCCCCACAACCCAGCAACAAAACCATCAGAAGTTGGAATGAGCTGTACTTGAAAGGCAATAAAACTATTTTCACCAGTCACCAAAGCCAATTTCACCAAAGATGAAAATTCTACTGTCATACAACCCATGTAATTATTTGTAGCTTAGTCAACCTGAAAAGAACTGAAGTTGCAAAAAGTGCTCTTACACAACACAAATTTGTTAACCAAGATAAAAAACCTACTAATAAGTTTGTTCTTTGCACATATACAAAGTCTATGGGATGAAAACAAGCACTTCTCAAGAACTTTGCAATACAGACAATACCATTTCATTTTATACTCAGACTAATTACATAGCCTACATCAGTGTGCACTGCAACATGCCTTGTTTATTTGCGTTTCAACTACTGCTGTCATACCTCCTTCCACTGATTTGATAAGGGTGCACCATGAAACTGTTCCCTTTGCACACTGTGTTTCAGACACTAACCCTCAGTTGCAACGGTGAATTAGGTGCTAGGCTCTCTCAGACGACAAAGCGCTTCCACAAAACTTGAAGACTGGGTCAGGTCTTAAAATACATTCCAGAGCTACTAGCCTGTGGAACTCGCTACCTGCAGCACGCGTGGGTGGAAGAGCTCCCGCAGCCGCTGCCCCCAGCGCTGCCAGCCGAGGCCGAGCAGCCGGAGCACCATGGAGAGCTCCCCCACAACCCTTCGGGTGCCGCTGTGCCAGCCCACTGCGGGGAGTTTGGGGGCTCTGAGTCTCTTTGGCAAATCTGAAACATTCTGCCTAAACGTTCATTTCATAGGCACAGGCTGAAATGGTGCCCACTTCCCTAGAACGGTGTGTAAGACTGAGGGTGTAACTATCCATATAGCCATACACTTCAGCTGTATATTTAGATTCCTGCTCTGAAATGACCTAGGGTGTGAGTATCATGCACAAATATAAACCTGTGTAAGAAACATAGCATAGGGCTTAACATATATATATATATATGATGTAGTTTTTACTACTGAAGCTGCTGTTTTTCATAACTCCACTGTACTTTTATCAGTACAGTTCCAATGATCCTGCACTCTTTTCTGGCACAGAGCTGCCCCTTGTACCACAGATATTCACAAAAGCAGAACACGCAGAATGCAAACACCCTTGGGCCAGACCTCAAAACCAGCCTTCCCCTTGTTTCTTTATATGGAATTTTACCTTTGACTTTTTTTATTTCTTCCTCTTCAATTGAATGGAAGAAACTTACTAAGCACACAGAAAACTGTAAAGACAGATGCTAAATGGAGTAATCGTTCTAATGATTCTAAATGGAGTATCACTCTAATTATATGCATGAACTCTAAGGAATTTAGGCTTCCAAGTTAAGTATCTGTCAACAAGGCACCCAGATAATGACAGTAGCTGAGTTTAAACTGATCAGTGACGTGCATCAGCGGTGCACAGTTCACCTAGGGGTTTTATCTTCACAATTACAGGTATTTTGATTCTTGAATCATTTTGGAACACTCCCCTTTTACTGTATGTATCCATCATTTTTTCCTGTCATGAAAATCAAGGCGTAAAGGCAGGGGGGAGGGCTAGGGCAAGAGGGTTTGGACCTAGGTCATTAATAAATTAAATTTGGGAACTTCCTGACACATGTAATGTGCCTAAAGATTCAAAATTCAGGGTCCACCTCCCTTAAAGGTTTTTCTTTAAATATAAAAAAATTGTTTCCCATATTCAGTTCTGAAGAGGCATTATGAAAACAAGTCTACTATTTCCTAACAAACATTCCATTGCAATGGAATTACAGTGATCTGTGGTGATAACTTATATAATACAGTCTACAGTCTGTAACATCAGAGACTTTAGAAACCTACGTTATTCAGTAACAAAACCAATCAATACAGTGGAAACATATCAGGCTTCTGATAGTCTGACTATACAGTAGTAAACTGCATAGTCAATTACTCATTGTCTGCTTATATGTTCTGTGGATTCAAACACACACACGTTATCCAATGTTACTACCAACAGTCATTTATGTTTCGCTAGATCTGCCTGTAAAGCCAAACTAAAAGTACAGGAAACCTTTTAAAAATTAATTCTTTTGGTTCAGGTTAATACCCTGTCTACCCCTTGCTGTAACTCATACAAGTGTCAATAAACCAAACAATGTGTCACTTCAGTAATTTACTAAAGGCTGCACTGGAAGCAGAGTTACACAACAGCTCAAAAAGCAGAAGTTATGGTAACTGTATGCAGATTGATTTGAAACTAGAAAACCTGCCACCTACAATTCAAAGAAACAGTCAATACATTTTTATAGTTACAGCAATCCTGGAAAATTTGGAAGGTATTTATTTCCTTACTAAACCTTCGTTTTGTAGAAGGCATTTTCAATAAATGGTAAAATGCTTTTTCCCAGCATTAACAAGAACTTTAAATCCATTAAGCCAAAGAAAGGAATTGATTCCTTGGTAGATGAGCTAACTGATCAAACCTATTCTGGACTCGTATCTTTAGACAGTTTGCAATAATTCAGTCTGCAGGCATACTGGCCCAAGTCCAGGGCATATTTTCTAAAGCAGTCTTACCTATGCAAAGGATGCAGGATTCCAGTTTTTCCACATACAGATATGAGTGCCAAAATATGGAACCTAGAATCTAAACTACTAAGAACACAATTTGGCTAAGATTTGTCAGTTCTAGCTATCACTACCAGTCATCCATCCTACTATGCTCAGAAGCCTGCTACGCCAATTACAACCAAAGAAACCTAAAATGAATGAAGGATAATTTCTAAAAATAATTTTGTATAAGAAGCATAAGACAATTCCATACCACTGAACTTATTCATTTTTTCAAGCATGCTTTTTCAAAATTGGCCTCATTGACAGTAATCGAAGCTTTGAGAATGCAAACAATCATAATACTATGACGGAATGCTACGTTACATTTTTCATAAGCTACAAAGACATTACATGGTTTGATACTAATGGTGTTTGTGAGCAGAAGGTAAGCATTTATGACAAAAAGAGTGCATTTATTGTGGGAAAGGCACAATTAAGTTCTTTCAGATTGTTCTTTCACGCATAACTAAGATGGTGCCTGTACTTCAAAACAAAACTTCACAAAAAATACTACATTCAGATACAAGGTAAGTGATTTGGCTTGTGAATGGTTTTAGTATCCTGTGTAATTTATAAAACAAACAACAGCTTCCAGGGCCTGAACATTGTCCCCAACATATTAATGCAATGTTTGTTACTAACTTCAAGAGGCTTCAGTTCAGAGCCCAAGAATACACAAATTCACGAAAAAAAACCATGTTAAGGTATTAACACATAAACCTATGGAGCACAGTTACTCCATTATGCACTCATACATAAGCTGTCCTATTTGCACAGGTGTAAGAATAAAAAAGTCACTACTTACACCAAGCTCTACTGCCCTAGTAACATACATTTTTATGGAACTCTTGGCTTGGTTTGTATTGGATACACCAAGAAGGGTGTTTTCAAAGAGTTTAACATTTAGGTAGCATAAGCATACTTTGTCTCTCCTTGAGGAAATGAGGGAAGAGACAAAAGGAGCAGGACCTTTGGAAACCTTGAAAGACAAAAAGCACAAAACTTTTAGATATGCTAGTCATGGTGGAGCACAGGAGGAGGAAGACAAGTCTTTGTGAACAACAGAAACTTAATAAAATGATGATACCATATTTGTCCTTATAAATACATAAAAATATTAACATGTTCTTATTAGAAAACAGAACATTGAAAGCTACAAACAAACATGTTGCTTTTCTCCTTACAGGTGAACAGAATTCTCAGGTAGTTTTTCCACTTCAATCCTTTAAAAAATGCTAGGAAATCACTGGAAAGTCCAATTCGGTTATTACTGTTAAAGAGTTTAAAGGGATCCAGATTTTTTATACTTTTAAGTAGGAATTTATAAGGAGTGCTCATGTTGTTTTCACTTAGAATAGAGCATCTAAGTTATGGTCACATATGAAGAAAATGCCTCCACAGAGAAACTTCTGAAGCCCAAGTTCTTCACGGCTAGTTCCCTATGGATAAGTATTACCCTACAGAAGTGATTTAAATAATCCTTTATCTATTAGGATTTACAAGAAAAATAACATTGAACCACTTCTGCTACCTAAGTTATTTAACACATTTTTACCGTAATTTTAAATATTTCCAACAGAGATTAAAGAGTATTTCCTTGAATAGCATACTTTTAGGTACCTGCTATTTTTATATACAGTATATATATTTGTTTATAAATAACTGTGTAACCAGAAGATTGCACTCAGAAAATTACAATATGATGTTTCAACACATTTGCAGCATGAAGTTTAGCTGGAAGGAGTGCTCTAGCTTTCCATGCAGCAGTACATAGCAGGTGCTTCTGATTTTTTGTTTTCTTTTTGCTTTTAAGAATGTGTTCAGACAACCATTCTTCGAATTCCACACTCACAGCAAAACTTTGCCCATTCCACTGGATACCTTGTTCCACATTCATGGCAGAACTTTGACAACTGTACAGGTGAATTTCCTTCGCTGCTTTTTGAACTTCCTCCATTGACTGAGGATGGGTAGTCTCCGCTGTCAGACCCAATTCTACCATCAGACCTGAAAATCCCCAGATAAAGAACATTCTCTGTAACTCAGTTCAGTGTAACCTTATGCAAAATTATTGTAATCCTTGCAGTAAATTACTACTGTTACTGTCATTTTCGTGCTTACGCTTCTTACTTATTTACAGCGGTATACCCTGTAACTCTACCCAAACTCCCCTACTTATCTCCAGATACCCACCTTCCCTGAAAGGAAACAAATACCAAAACTTTAGCAGCAGGATAGAATATTTGACTCACTAGTTAGATTACCGGGTTTGAGTGTTTGAAGATTTAAAACTTAGCTTGTCAAAACAAGACAGGTTAAAATAGCAACAAAATTTTTATCCTACTTTTCAGAAGAGCAGACAGACAATTTGCGTTTAGCATGCACACTTCATTCAATTTCAACTGAATCACACACTTCCCATTTGAAAGTCCGTTCACGTATTCTTTTAACAGCTCCTAAGAGGTTTTTGACATTTCTAACACTGTCTTCCATGCACATCTGAGACAGCTGATGACAAAGTTATTCTGTTACATGATACATATGCAAAGGGTACCTTAAACATGCCAAATATTGACCATGAGTTATCTATTAATAGTAGAGAACATATTTTCCCCCAACTCCTTTTGTAGTAAGTACTCCTCTTTAATGAAGGTTCCACTGCTGACAGTACCTTGAATAACTGTCTGAATTGCTAGCTTTTCTTTTGTTGGTTAGAGCACCCGTGCTCATGGTTCTTGCCACACTAGGAACGGTCGATGTCCGTGTTTTTGCTGTGCCTCTAAAACAGAATAAATTTATATGCACACAGAAATATATACATGAATACACATTTACAAGCAATATAAAAACCACGGGTTCATTGATCCACATATCAATCAATTAATTGTATAAAAACTGTAACTTATTTCCTACCAAAAGCAGACAGAAGAGCTTTGGCATGAATTTGCATAGTTTGGACTAAATATGACTTGAGTCTTACAATGACAAGCTAAAATGGAACAGCAAGTCCCTTCCCATTCATGTATTTCACTTGCTATTACACAAAAACATGGGTAGATCTTGCTCTACTGGTTTAGTATGTCTTAATGTCTACCTTGACAGACTGCACTTTTTTAGGACTAGCAGGGCTTTCAGTGAAATAGAGAGCAGCTGACTGCAGGTCTTAATCATTTTTAAAACTGTAGAAAGGATACCATATTCTCTATACTTTGTGACCAATATGAAGTGAGTCAAGACTTCTTTTCTTTGTAGCCACAGAATATATTTAGGATGCGTACTCCTCAGATGATGGTGTAGATCCATTTTCTTCAAAATATAAATATTATATTTATAAATAGAAGTACAAGAGGAAAGAGTCTACCCAGCTGGGCATTAGGGCCTTGACTCAAGGGTCAGTAGGTTTGAATAGCACATCCTAAACATACAAAACATCTCACTGCTTGCTTTGATGAGTACAGAAACATCAGAATCCCCTGAAAAATTTGAGGAGCACTAATAAAAAAAAGATAGGAAGGTGCATTCTTTTATCATCAGTGACCAAGGGCAGAATTGCTCAAAAGAATTACTGTTCACTAGGATTTCTTCTTTGGCAAGATGCCAGTGACTATGACATCTTGTGCATGACCCACAAAGTTTTTCTGTTCTCATTCTTGAACACTGATGTGTAAGTGGTATTTAAGTTGGGACTCACTCAGACATTAAAAAAAATAAAACAAGATTCTATTTTTTAAAATAATTAGTCGTTAAGAGCCCAACCAGCAAAAAAACCACCCCAAAACCAAATTACTGCTCCTTTCAGAATTACAAACAATTTAGTCTTGGTTTGGTTTTCAAAGTATACATAAGGAAATGCATTCAACTCCAGTAACTTCAAATGCAACCTTGACACTACCGAGGAACAATGTAGCAACTCCTGAATTGTAGACATACTGCATAAAACCTTTCTTCCTTCATGTTATAAACATAGGCTAAAAGATGGCTTTTCAGCTCCTTACATCACTTGAACACTTAAGTGTACAGGCAACCAAATGATTAATAACCAAGGTGGATATCAGAAACTAAACTTAAGATATAATTTAACTTGGTTTAATCTAACTGAAGTATTCATGTTTAACAAAAATGACTTCACTTTCAACAGGTAGAGTGGAACCATGAAAGATTCTGGCTCACTGGGAAGAACCAGAACCTTCTCTGTTAGCTTTCCTGTCTGCCCTCATAGCAAGGAGATTCTGAAGATGTTTTGGGTTTTGTTTTTTTTTTTTTTTGAAAAAAAAAACCCACCACCATCATAACAAAAACAACCAACTGTGCAGACTGAAAAATACTTCATAATTTATATCAGAATTAAAATCTACTAAAAGTTATGCCAGTCTTTCAAAAGTTAGAGAACTCCAGGATAAAATTTCTAAATGTAACCTTAATTACACCGTTACAAGTATGCACAACAGCACAGATGTTAAGTAAGGGCTGGCTGCCTGTGAAATCCCTGGCTTCAAACCAACTCATTTGTAGGTTGAGAACTTATTTCTAAGAACAGTATTATCAACATGTTTATTCATAAATTTGATCCAGTCAACTGGTTGAAGATTAGCTATTACTTTATTTGTTGGCTGTTAAATCTTGCATTATTTCCCCAAACTCATTTTACACTGAAGAGAGACCTTCGGTTTTAATTGGGTAAAATTCAGTAGAGCTCAATAGTGGAAAGAACATACTGGACTGTTACTTCACTTGTTATAGAAGCTAAAAAAGCATATAAAGGAAAATTCAGCTGTAGACACAAACAGTACGCATCATCATGGATCACGGATGATTGGACAGTGATGCAAAGAACTGAGTTGTGTCTCAATTACTGTTTAGACAACTGCAAGTAATTTCAAACAAATTTTTCATATATTGCTGACTCTGTTTTCTCTGGATTTTCAACTTGGGACCAACACACCACTTTTTCGAAACCAGCAGCATTAATTTCTTAAATTGAAGTCTCTGCAGGGTGCACTTTTAATCAATCAGTTTTGAACATAATGCTAGGAGTCCTAGGTATTTGAAAGAAATTAACATGAAAAATTGTCCGCTATTCTTTCCTGTATTTCAACTATTCAGTTCTCTAAAAATATATATAATATGCCCTAATCCCACCAGGTACTCTGAAAATTCACCTGATGCTTTAATACTAACAGTATACTAGAGAAATTTTCCAGAAATAGAAACATTATTTTTATGGTGTCTAGTACAGCATACAAGCCACTGATGGAACCAGGGGAAAAAATCAAAACGTTGAAAAGCTGCATTGAAAGCACACTGTCTACCTTGTCTACTGAGCAAGGCAGAGTCCCATAAACAGATAAAATATCATTCATTAAAGGTTTAACAGGACGTCTTAATTCTGAAATGTTTCAATATAGCTTTCTGTTTAATTTCTGCAGATTTTTTTCCCCGATCAGATTTCTAAAAACACAGAAAAAAACCCCACATCTATTTTCAGACTAGAAACTTTCAATTGAGTCTTATAATTAACCGCAATAATTCCTGCCATTTTTGATGGGTAAATCAACAGAACTAGCAGGCTGCCACCATCTACAACTTTATTCATCCCAGATCTCAACACATAATTAGCATCAGGTTTCACGTATATTTGATGACAAATCTTGAATTGCATCCTTAAATTGCAATCTGATCTCCAGGAGACAGCAGTCTTCCAACAGAGTCATGCATTCTTGATTATGTCAACTTTTGCCACCACAGCTTGGTCTTTGATCTGTTGAACCTCTGCCACTTCTATTTACTTGTTCAGGTCTGTTGTTTGTTTGATTAGATTTTTTAATTTGTTCTGGTTGTGCAAAGCTATATAAATCCCTGTTTTAAGTTGTATCACGTGAAGTATTAATGGACCCTGACAGCAGATTAGGCTGTGTAACAATGCCACCTTGAACTCTTAAGACCTGGACAGAACTTTAAAGACATTTATTATCCATTCTCAACTTCAAAATAAGTAAGATTGAAGGTGACTTCCTGTCCTAAAGCAGCTCATATTGTACATCTAGTGGCATTACCACTGTCTCCAAAATGAAAAATTGAAAGAAATTTGTAGAAGAAGCTTCTCTTTTTCTATTTATGCATTTACAGTTTGGTTGGATTTTGCCATAGAATACTGAACTATCAAGCTTGCTTCCTAGACAGGGCATTTTCAGATATTCTTGACAGCTATCACTGTCATCCACAACAGCTCACGGTTCTGTGCAAAATCATAATTACGCTCCTTATGACTAATGGCATGCATCCCAAAGTCCAGAAACCTTTGCCATAAACTGTAACCATCCACACTGCTACGCTGAATTTAACAATGGCTAGCAGCTATTCACATTCGTCAGATGCTGTTGAAACATAACACTAAATAAACTCCTGCAAAGAAGAAAGATTTAATTCACAAACCAAACTCATGGACATTTGAGTAAGAACGAGATGTTACGAAGAACAGAGTTAAGTGCCTATACTCTTGGAAGACGTTCTCTCAAACAGAAAAATCAAACCACTGCTCTGTGGATAGGGGCTACAGTAAGCACTTTCAGTAACTCACTAAGCCAAATGTTTAATATCTTACTAATGTATTATAAAATGAAAGACTGGCCTAATTTTTGATGGTTCACAGGATTTATAGCTCTAACCAAACATGCAAAAAACCAACAACAACAGAATCTGTTTGCCTAAGAAGAGCTCCCCCCTTTCATTCCTTTTGCTTCTTCAAATAGAAACCCATGTTCAAATATTCAGGCCCTGTCTCAAAGATATTTCAGCTTTGGTTACAACACCAAAACAGCATTAGGAGATTTAGACACATTTCTACTATATAAAGCATCACATTCCACGTATGTGCCACACATTCATTACCAATTTCTCATTTGCAATATGCTTTATGGTAGTTTATGAAGAATCAGTCCATTTGAATTTGGTGTCTTCCGAATTATAATCAAAAGGTTAACTACCAGATAGTATCTATTTCCTTTTTAGAAGATTGGAATACCCTTTCTTCCAAACTTAGATCTTGAACTTGCTCAATATTCAGAAGTCTTTAAAGAAGATAAGTTGGATTTAATACAAGACTTGACTTCTCACTACAAAGTCTCCCTTGCTTTTACTCTTGGGCCACCACAGCTACCTTACAGAAGAAGGAGACAGATAAATATTTGACTTTAAGACAATAAAATTACTTATTGTCATAAAATGTTATAAAACGTTTGCCTGTAAGGCAGGTATTTGTGCAGTTATCAGGCTTAAATACTGAACAACTTAAATACTTCAGCTTTACATCATTCAAATTCAGTTTTATCTGTTTTACAAAGACCGAAGTTCATTACTCTAGTTCATGACCAATCAGTAATAGAAGAAATCAAACCTGAGAAAGTGTCTTCATCTTTCCATCCTACTATGAAGCTATGTACCTAGCATGAAACAGATACTTATACTAATTATATTATATACTCTTCTCCGCAGCATTTATGTTGAAGGCACACTGGGCAGCAGATATCTGTTAAGGTCACTTTAACTGTTCCAATACTTTGGAGGAACATTTCTGCAAAACAGATAAACCACGCTGATTTGTAATACTTACTTCTTTATAGGCACCAATTCATTTGGTCTTTTGATGGTACTGTCTGTTTTTGTATCAGTGTCATAAAACCTTTGCACATCTCTTCCAGTTCGCAGTGGTGGGCCTAACTTGTCCATCTTACTACTAAAATATATAAAGGAGTACTCATAAGGAGATTGCTAGATTACTATTGAAGTTATCGCAGAAAAAAATTAAAGTACTCACAAAATACTTATATTCCCAAATAATTCCCACCAACTAAAGAGAAGAGGATTTCATAGACTGTATTTGGATTAGGTTTCCAATGCGTATTTTTTAATTTCTTTTTCAAAGAAAAAAATAAAGCCAGTTATCCTCATAATCTGCACAACGCACTCACATCTGGACATTCTTCTTTTAAGAACAGCTTTCATAATGTTAAACATCACATCTAGAAAGAAGGCTCATAATTACAAGTTATAGTAACTTTATTAAGATGTTAGAAAGTAAAGGAGATGTAAGTACAAGCCTCCTCAACTTTAGAATTAGCCAGAAAGACAATTTTTCCTTTTTCACTTTTTTTTTTGCAATGGCTGAACATTGCGCCCAGAGAGAATAACATGCCTTCCATTCTCTTTTCTTTTATTGAGATGAGTAAAGAATGGAGGAGAGCCTGAAAGAAAGAAACCTTTGTTTTAATATCAAAAACCCCACTCACAATAGATATACAAACAGGCAATGCTTTTTTTTCCCTCTTTTTCTATTATTGATAACATTTCCAAACCAAAAAGAAAACCAAACATTAAATTAAAAAATAATTAAAAATAAATAAATAGAAATTAAAATACCACCATCCCTCCCCACACATTGTCATAGGGAGAATTGTAGGTTTTGAGAAATTACAACTTATATTAGAAAATGTAGGTCTTCAAGTAAGGTCCTGGATTTTTATCATGTTAAACCATACAGTAAAACCCCTAGTGACTTAAGCCTTAGCTGGAAAATTATGACACTTAAACAGTATCCTTCTGAAATTAAAGAACTAGAAACAAGCCAAACAAGACTGATGGAAATGTCCAGGTGACTGAAGCTTAATTCTTCTGTAAGCCTCCCACCCCTAAAGGGTGGTCATAAGGAAAAAACAAATAAGCAAACCCAACAACACTCATACTGGGAGAAATAATTTCTTTAAATTACCGTGCAGTTTTCCGATTCTAGTCATACAACTTTAATAAACTACAATGCCAGGAAGATCACTAAACAGCAAATTGCTGTCAAGGAAGTGTATTACTTTCAACACAGCTTTTTATATATATATATATATAACGGCTCTTGTGTATCTCCAACACCTGTATCATACTAGTTTTCATACTCTTTCTACTATGACATCAATATTAAAAGGCACAGAACCTATAGACTCTGCAACATAATTTGTTTTTTGGGGAAGTTTCTTGTGCAAACCATGTGACTCTAGAGCATCAATGGAAATCTTCCCATAAGGAACATAAATTAAACAATACTAAATGATATTCATTTGTTATAAAGTCAGCAGGGAACACTGAGATTTTAGTCTTGACAATTTAGCCCCAAATAATGCAGGTTGTAAGGTAAGTTCCCCAAGAGTTGAAGAGTGGGAAGCCACTCTTCCTCCCAAACATTTTCTAGTTCAAACTAATTAACTCGGGAAGTACTTAATTCCTAGCAAATATACATTCTTCACATACTTCCCCAAGGACTAAGAAGCAACACTGAGGTCTTTGACACTGCAAGACACATATTCCAACCTATTCTGATTTTCTTAGCTCTTTTTTGAACCTTTAACAATTTATCAACATAATCTGAACTCCAGAAACGTACAGTGTAGAATACTGATGACATAAACCTAGAAGCAGTCATGATACTCCCAAAATGAAGAGCTAGAGTACTCTTCCACACTTAAAACCAAAAATGCCAAAGCTGACAGCCCTTTCATGTACTAATGAAAAAAAGAGCAATCGTAATAATCTTCTAAAATGCAAAGACCACCAAAACAACTTATTTATCTTGATTACATTGAACAGAGCTATGTAAGTTATAGTCTTAATGAAAGGAATAAGCTATTTTAAAAATGCAATGCTTTTAAAGGCTACACATGCTGTATGGCAAACATACAAGTGGAATTTTAAATTTACTGATATTTCTTAGGTGTGCCATCCATATTGCATTTCAGCTGTAAGACAGTACTGGATGTACTACTAAGAGACATGATTCCCAGGAGGTATGACTTTTGATCAGCTTAAGATAAAAAAATATCTTTGATCTCAAAATAAAATAAAAATGACAAAGTAATTTCTAAGGGTTCATTTGCCATATTGAAAAACATAATGTAATTTTCCAAAGTCCCAGTAAAAACCAAACAAAAGCAACTGTTCATAAATGAAAATGCATAGACAATTAACCTGTACACACAAAAGTTCCCCGGCTGGTCACAAAGAGTGGTGTCAAGTTCTGCTAGGCAAAACAGTTTGCATGTGGGGATGGAGTTTGTCTGTTTGCTTAGCCTTAGGATAGGAAGAACAACCCTAGGCAATTTTTTCTCCTGAAGATCTGATTGCTTTGGCAGCTTACCAGAACTGCCCCACCCCAGAAGAAACGTAAGACAGTGCTAAATGTACTTTTATAAAATATGTATCAAACCTAGAATCTTACCATGGCTCGTTATCAAAAATGTAAGCCTAACTACAACATATGTAGAATTGATTTTCCTTTTCCCAGTTCTTCAGCATCAAAAAGATTGAACTTATTTTCATACAATGAATTTATATTTTCCTACTGACTACAATACAGTGTCACATGCTACTCTTGCGCTTCTCACTTGTTTCTCTAGGACTCAGAAATTATGCCCTTTAGCTGCGCTTCCATTAATACTTATAACTGGTTGTGCTCTTACTCTGTCCAGATAGAAAAATAAAATTCTCGCAGCAGAGCTCAGCTGACACATCCTGATCTACGTGTACAAAGTAAGCCTCACTAATGCTAACCTAGCTTATGTTGACGATGCTGCGGTACGCTCTTTCAGTAGTCCTTTACTTGGGGAGCAGAAGAGGAGAATTCAAATTAAAAAAAGAAACAGCATAGCAAAAATGACTTAAAATAAGGGACTTAATAAAATTTGGCTGCATTTCTGCTCATACAAAATAAAAATTTATACAGCGATACTGAAGTTGACCTTTATATAAAACAAAGTTCATTAATCTTTCCTTTACAGAACTAAACACCTTAAAAGAGCCAGTTTGCTTTAGCCTTTAACACAAATGTACCGACATCTTCATGTGTCGGTCACAATAGTTTCAGGCAGCAGTTCAAGAGTGCCACCTAGAGAGCAAGAGGGAATCTGCAAGCCTGTGCATTTTAATCCATTATGACTGCCATTAGATAGTCATTTCTTGCTTTGCATATCCACCACAGGGTACAGGTACCATGGTTCTACAGAAAGAAGCAGTGTCTGATTAAATTGCCCCCTCCAACATACATATAATTCATTCTTGATACTGCACAATATAATTGAAATTCTACTGTTAAACTATACCACCTCTCTGCCAAACCTGGAATTACAACAATCTAGGCAAAAATGGAAGGTTGCACGTAATTACTAACTTCCCTTAGGGAAAAATGCAGGTGATTGTCTCTTACAGCAAAACCTGGAATATAACCTGGTCAAAAAAGTGTGTAGGCTTTTGAATATTTGCCAAAGGAAAAAATAAATAAATCACACTATCACTTAATATTCTATTTGAAAGACCACACTGCAAACAATGCATGTGCAACACTGCTCAGCAGATCAGTTCAGTAACAACTCTGAAGGAAGAACCTGACATCTTACAGCAGCTCTGCCCTGACAGGTACAACAGATTCCCAGTAAAAGAAATAAATCTCACTTCATCCTAACGAAGGTTGTTACTTTTGTAAAATTTTAAAAGCACATTAATTTTATATATATAATTCTAGCTGCAATTGCCTATAGCCTAAATATAAGATGTATTAATGTTTAAAATCTGTGTCACTACAGCTCATCTCTCACTTGCAATGTTGACTGTTAGCATCTCAGTCTCTGTTCTGATACAATTTTGTAGGTATTTCCACGTTACTTCTACATATTTCCTCCTCACACTCCAATATTAAGGCTAAGATTAAGACCAAAATTGTCACCAGCGACCAATGTGAGGCACCTAACTCTTCCATGTTATAACTGCTCCTACATCTCGTTGCTTCAATGTAACTCTTGACAGTCTTGTTCTCAGAAGTTAATACAAAGGAGCTAAAAGAAAGTCTTGCTAGGTCTCAGGTGTAACACTTAGGAAAGAGACACATTTAACAGCCATCTGTGAGAAGACTGGTTGGTATGACCAGCAGGAAGTCACTGGGACTGGTTGGCAAAGACAAGAAGAGGACACAAGTGGTTGTTTTTTTTCTCCAATGTCTCTCAGCGGAGATCATTATTTGAGAGCTACACCAACCAGAAGCCATCTGTTTGCGGTTAACAGCATGCGTGAACAGAGAGAACGTGTGCAAACATCTCTCCGTATATTAACTGCTATTTGGCTCAGTCACAATTCTTCCTCCAAGCTTCAGAAGAGAAAAATTGAAGACTACAGAATACTAACTAGTAAGTCCAGCAAGCAACTGACTGGTAAAATTAAACAGAATTTCCTTGTTAAGAAGTGAAAACCAAAACTTCTGCCCCCTCACAAACCAATACAGGCTGCAATTAGAAACTCTTATCAACAGGAAAAAGCCTTTCCCAGGCAGCTGGGATTCACCACTGGGGTCACAAACACATCTTCTAATTATCTCAGCAGACTATTTTACAGTGGTTTGCAGACCTACTTGTTTGCCACCCATCAGTAGGTGTAAATTCAACTTCGGAAAATGGAGAAATGCAATATAAAAATCAGTCAGTGAATAACAGAGGATGAGATCTTCTGACAGTCAAAGCACAGATGCCTACAAACAGTAATGAAGCTGATCTGTAAACCAAAGACTACTAGGACACTGGAGTGGGGCAGGCAGGTGGAATTTCTGACAACCTCAGAGACACTGCCTCCAGTCTGCGTCTTTCAACTTAGTCTTTCGACTTAGTATGCGTGGGTAGAGCAAGGAGGGACAGAACTGCATCCTCATACTAGCTGGTGTTCAGAGGGAGGTATGCCAGAGCTGTAATACATACTTGTAAGCCTTAAGAGTGACAAACTAAAAATCACTAGTTTTGTGTAATTAATAATGCTGGCCATCCCCATGAGTTCTTTCAGAATGTCCTTTTTCTTCCTCACAAAAACTTAAGGCATTGTTTTTCTCCACTTTATACAGCCTTCATCAATCTGATATTAATTTTTATAGGAATAAATCTTCTGTAAAAATTGCACTACTTTTCTTCAATCCCTTCCATACTTTTCTTCTTTGAGACAGCATGCACTGACTACTCCTCCAGCAAAATCTCACCAATAGCCTTGATCACACCAACACTTTGGCTGAACTCCAGTACTACATCTACCACATCTTGTTGCTGTTGTGGAGCACTGGTTTCCATTGTCTTATTTGCCCTCATTCATTTGCTGTCTCTTGAGTATTTTAAGACAGGAAAGGGAAGAGGGAAAGTAACCATCCTCTTGTGGTCCTGTCACATCAGGATCCTGTCGCAACTGGCTTGTGGTCTGTGGCAGAGGACCCTTCTTTCATATCCACGAATTGCTGAAAATTATGCCTAATTTTTCTCCTTCTTTAAGTCTCTTCACTTTCACAAAGTTAGAAAAAAATTATAGCTCCAATCACTTCTGCATATTCTGTAACTTTTTATTCTACTTTATATCACTTGACCTCCTTTGCTGTTGTTTTAACGTTAGAAAATGCACCTTTTCCAACTCAAATGTTCCTTAAACATTAATTGTGTTTATAAATAAATGATAAATTCAAAACACTAATTCTGAAGCTCACGGGGGGAAAGCAAACGCAAGTGAAACAGACCACAGAGACTTCTAGAACTAGCACAACATAAATATGAAATAAAGCATAAATGACAACATTAAATGGAAACTTACCCTGCTTGTGGGCTCACGGTTCCTAATGAGTTTTTATGAGCTGGTGATAATGTCTGAATTCTGCTCCCACTGGATCCAGGTGAAGATAGTGCTTTACTTGAAGAGGCACCTTGCAGTTGAAAGCAAGCATGGAAATATAAGAAAAATGTAAGATTCTACTGGTGGAATGATACAATTCATAATATATTTAAAGAGTAAAATTCAAAACAAATGTTTTAGAAATATTAAGATATGAAGTGTCAAGATACTAGGAAAAATTAAGTATGTTTTCAGAAATTTACAGAAAGTATGCAATTGAGACTTAACATTCTATCCTAAGAAAAAACACTCGCTATCAATTACTTTCTTCAAAAAGGAAAAGGAAAGAAGTCTCGAATGTTGAAGTACATACATACAGAACATGTTTGATATCTGATGATATCTGAAATCAGAGTAAGACCAGTGTTTGCATAATTATAACATACATGGCTTGACTATGTATTTTCACCAATTCATGATCATATTCAACATACAAATTAGGTACAGAATTAAGCAACAGAAAAACCTCAGGTGAGAGATCAGTAATCAATACAATTATGCATTACTACACAATGATTCTGCAGGTTCAATTCAGAAAAGCAAAGCAATTTGACCTGATATATAAAACAGAAGATAATCCTATGTGCTCAAGAGTTGTTGAATAGATGCCAATCAAAGTATGTAACCATCACATATGAAAGTCAAAAAACATCAGGCCACAAAAACATTGAGTAAAAAATTGTATTATGAAAAATGGACACCACCTTATCCATTCATATAACACTGAACTCCTCCTATGAATTTTTTTACTTTGTCAGTTTAGAACACTGGGCAATGCAGTAGAAATCCTTCCAGCTATTAAAATCACACTACTTTTACTGCATAGATTGAGTTTAGAAAGAAAGTGGAAAATTCCTAACATTCATTTCATACCTACAACAGTTTTGCTAACGCTGCTTGGCTGTGGCAAGCGTGATGATGCTGCTGCTGGTGCTGATCCTCCAGAAGGCATCTTCTTAACTGCAGCAGGTTTGTACTGTAACAAAATACAACCTAGAAATTTAAGCAATTAAATCAAACTATCTATATAACATGATAGGTAGTTGTCTCAGGAACTGTGGGAAAACAGACAATCATTACCTATGAGGTAAACTGTTTCTGGTATGGGAACATGCAAATGGTTTCCAGTAGTCTGCTTTCTTATACATACAGATGATACTAGTAGAAAAGATTCTCTAACTTGGTGGCTTGGGGTGGTTTGGTTTTTTTTTTTTTTCATTTAATTGCATGTCTTTGTATTTTCCACTTTTCGACAGCTTTTCTCTTTTTTTTCCATAGCTGTTTCATGAGATTAACATTATCACCTCATTACCAGTTAATTTTGAAAAAAGTATTCAAGCGCAGGATCATTTTGGTCTTTCAAATCTTACTTTAACCTGTGTACTCTGGACCACTCCCAGCACTGATTCAGAATACAGTGCAAGAATGACTAGATAACTGCTTGTGTCTGTTTAACTCTTCACAGCTTCCAGGAAAAAAAAGCCTTACCACCAAATGAAAACACACATACACTTCAATCCTTGTTTCCATCATAAGTTAACTACTGCGACTCTCACCATAATATACCTGAATTCCTCTAAGCCTCTAATTAATCAAAATATTGCTGACAGTTCTCCTGTTTTCATGTACCTTTGTTTGGCCACTTAAGGAACAATCTTGGACTCTGAAGACTTGCACAACAGAAAATTCTTCACAAATACTGCATCTCTACTTCCTGCTGCTACCCTTACCTGTCACTGTCACAAATATCTGAATTACATTTATGACTGATTTTGGCTTTGCAACTGCTGCCATCCGATTTATGGATCTCTGCAACTCTTGTAAGAAAGAAAAAAAGTCTTCCATGCTTAAAAGCCTAATTTCAGTCTAGTGCAAACAATAAAATTACAGAATAAAATAGTTAATTCCATTTAAGAGCCACACACTATTTAATAAGCTTGATTTGATGTTAAATGCAAGCTACAAGTTAAGAAAAATGTTGTAGTTCACCTGTGTTCGAGCAGGAAGTTTCCCTTTGGTATCAGCTGCCAATTTCCCCTTATTAGTAATACGTGCTGCTTGTTCCTTACAGAAATTGATGTGTCTGTCAGCTGCATTTTCATTAAATCTCCTCTGACAATATGGACACTGAATGTAATCTTAAAAACATAAAAAACTAACATTAATAATGTGTTTTAAAAAAAGTAAAGTGTTTTAAAGTCTTTCAGAGACCAGCCCCAGCCCCACCCCCAGAGAAAATTAAAGCCTCTTGAAAATGGCATATAGATTGCTGGGGAAAACAATACTGTCCACATGTAACACAAAAAATGTTTTTTGATTAACTTATAAGAATGAGAAGAGTGGTTAAAGATTAGAAATAACCTAAGCAAAATCAGAAACATTTAGAGATGCTATTCAACAAAGGTGGTGGCCAAAGACATATATGGACATGGCAGGGATATCTGCTGTAAGGAACTACAGAAAAGAAGAGGCTAAAATAATAACAATAATAATAATCAGTTCAGTTTGTTCCAGACATGAAAATGCATTAAAACCTTTCCCATACAAATAGCAAAAGATAACAAGATCTGTTTCCTCCAGCCCTTCTGAAAGGACTGAGAAATGCTAACTGCAATACTAGAAATAATAATTTAAAAAAATAATTGGAAATTTAACCAAGAATCAGAGGAAATCCAGCCAAAATTAAGAGATATCTATAGAGCCAAACCAGGGTAATTGGCAGCTGGTTTATTTTTCAAAATTAATTTACTCACATTACAAATAGTACTACTTGCAGGAAACATTACTAACATTGAGAAAAAAAACAGAAAAGGCCATATTAATGTTTAAAATATTATAAGATCCCTCATCTTTATGCTGGAAATATACCCTTTAAGATACGCTGACCTTGGAAAGTAAAATGTTTGGACTGCACTTTCAGACAGACATTTTAGTGTCTAGAGATATGGATGTTAAATCCCCCAGAACACAGTACTGAAAACCATGTAAACATGAACTTCAGAAAAGCTGGACACTGACAAAGCAGGTTAGTTTGCTCCTTGGTGATTTCAGAAGGGTATCAAAGAAAATGATGAGAGATTCAACACTGACTGCCTCCAAGATTAGATATTATACAGTCCAAAATATGATTTGTATTACGTGTTACTCCTCCAAATGCAGCAGATCTGGCTGAAGTAGTTATCCCTCTAAATTAACAATTTTAAGTCAATCAGATGATGCAGTGGCCACCAAACAATCAACTGTGACCCAAGAAGCATGAGCAAAGAACACAGAAATCCTTCAGAGAAGTCACAGTATGGGAATCTCATGTGATTAACAAAAATTATATTTTTATTTATTTGTTTTACATAAACTCTGCTACTGTCGGAATACTCAAAAAAAAGAGAAGCAGACGAACTATAATATCTTAGGCCAAACCAAGACAGACCCAAAGTTAAAAACATAAAAGCAAAAAAGCAAAGCTATGGAAGTCCCTAGATAGTAAGAAAAGATACTTCTAACTGGCATACAAATCAGTTCCTACAGAAGACTTTCAAAGCAGAGGATTAACGCATACTCTTTTAAGAATCAGGGACTGTATTTTCATGCTTCTAAAACATTTAGCACTAGTCAGACACCTGGCTATCTGGAAGTACTGTTCATACCATCCAGAAGAACTGTTAGTATTCATTGTAAACTTTATAAAATACAAATTAAACAAAATAAGGCGGCAGTACACATACACACTCAATTTCAATGCAAATAGGGTGACTCAAGGTCCTTCTTACTATCATGAGACTATTCCATACTCCTTCTAAAGAAGTGCTGGAAGAGGAGATCAAAGAACTAGCAATACTACTTGCTTGAAAACTCAAAGCACAAAATTAAATAGGAAACATTAACACAGAACTCCTTCCTTTTAAAAGGAAGAAGACTAGCAGCTAGTTAGGAATGGGTATGCCACAGAGAGCTGAGGAGAGGATGAACACTCTCTATGATATGCATATTTCTCCCTCTTTCCTATAAGTGGAAAAGGAACAACAGGAGCTGTCCCTGCTCTATTTTTCTTCTGTTTGTGAGAAGAGAATCTGTGCAGCTTCACCTCATTCCTAGCTCCGTCCTCCTAAGTCTTACCCCGTGCAGCAGGATGAAGCCAGGAAACTAAAACCAGTAAGACTCAGCCTGGAAAAAGTAAAAAACACAGAAAAAAAGAAACAGAAGCACAAGTGTCTTTTTTTCCCCTTTACCTTCTATCTGCTCTCAAGTGGGCTGAATAAAGTTACTTTCTTCATTTCAAACCCATTTGCAGTCTCTGGAACCAAGGGAGCACCATTTTCGTAGCTTTTCCAAGCTAGTTCTGGGCTCTCCTGCTTGTAATTCAGAACCTATACAACTAGATTATTAATGATCCTTTCCATGATCGAGCTTTGTTTCTTATCCACAGCATTAGCTACTGGTTTTACTTTACTTTAAAATGCATATAGCATTTCAAGATAGTGTGTTCTGAATGCCGACTCATACTACTTCACCTTTTACTATGAATGCACAATTACAATCCTAATACTGGACTAACATTTCCTGTAGAGAAACAAGGTAGGGAACACTCACATCCTCACTTGACCACAGACAAGCAGAAGCACACAGATGCTTCAGTTTTTTCCAATCTTCATGAAAACAGCCATTGAGCTAACCAAATGATTTAGCTCTTGAGGCAAGAAAAGAGAAATATTCTCCAGCCTATTGTCATATCACAGAAGTCAACTGGAAAGGGTATCACCTCCTCACTCACAATCAGACTGCTTCAACACTTTACCCAGCCTCAGTTCTGAAGGCACTCAAGGACTGGCACTCTCTTGTTAACACAGATCCCACACATCTCACATACCCATAATGCACGTAGCCCTACTACATGAGGAAGGGCCACATGCACACTACAGCACACATGAAACTAAATGTGAATTCAGCAAGAAATGGGGGAGACTATATTTGAAGAACACAGTTGACATGCATTCCTACAATGTAAACAGGTTGTGGTTGTTCAGCATTGGTAGCTAATTAAAAAGGTAGTCTGGTCTTTCTGAGCAGTTCACTGTTGCAGACAGAAACAAGGTGTGGAAACTGTTTGCCCAGCCTATGGTTTAAAAGACAGTAGCAAGCTGCAAATCAGCCACAACTACCTTTCAATGCATTAAAAACAAAGTCATGGGCTTTGAAAGCTACACAGTATGCTAGCCAGCCAGACCCACAGTCACAAACCAGCATCTGTATAGGGATAATCAGACAGTCATCCTCAAGGACTTGTGAAGATTGTATTCCAACAAATTCCTTTCCAATTCAAATTTTCTACAAATCAAGTTTAAAATAAAAAAAAAATTATCTCTGAAGAACTCTATTGTTTTACATACCAGGGTCATATGATGGCGGAGGCGGTGGAGGGAGTTTTCCACCATCTTTAAGATTAAGTCCTTTGGCTGCTCGTATAGTTGCTATAAATTCCTCATGCTTCCGTCTCCAGTTGGAAGGTTTTTTGGGTGGTTCTGGCTAGGAAGCCAAAACAGAAAGAGCTTTATATGTTAGAAACTCTTAATTTAAGCTAAGTAGGTGCCTTATTTTAGTATACAACATTATAGTTAGATATCTTCCGTATTCTAGTTGATTTAATTATCACAAATTGTCAGGAGAAATAAGCCTTATTATAATGCATACATATCCTGCCTAAAATGTTCATATGCAGAGTAAATTATAACATACCCGTGGCTTAAGAGGTTTTACTGTGGGGATATCAGTTCCTTCTGCTCTCTGTCGGCTGGAATCAAATGTCTTCCTTTTCTTGGCAGAAGTTTTTTGGCAAATGGGCCCATGCTTTTTCTACAAGCAGAAAAAAAACAAAAAGGAGAATGTAGAACTTACTTTTAGAAATGCAAGTTATTAACATGTTATTTCCTTCTCTCTCAATATGCCAGTCAGCAAACAAGGCCCAACCCTGGATGAGCAAGATCAGACTGCTTTCACTCAAATGTTCATGCCAGCCATTACTTTTTAAACGGAACTACAGGAATTTACAAATGCATACACATGGTCACAAAATCTTGGGCAATGAAGAAGAAAAATAGAAGGCATCTGTATTTGCTTCTTACAAATAAAACCCCTCATGCTAGGTAGGCTGCATTTGCATTGAGTGGCAAGACAAATCAAGAGGTGTCTGAAATCCATACACATGTTTAAGGAGGGAGCAATTTCTATTAAGATCAGAGAAGACAGTATTTTGAAGATGGCTAACAAAACACTTCATTTACTAGCTGAGTCTGCATAATACCAGAAATTACATCTGCAGAGGCAAGGAATGATTTTGTGACCATAGAGAAGATGCTTTTAGAAGGATGTATTTTCAGAAAGTGATGGGATGATGCAATAAAATTAACCTCCTTCGAAGGAGCTTAAAACTGAGACAACTGGAATCAATAATTACCTGGGGGAAAAAAAACCCACACAAAAAGTCCCACTAACACCTAAGCATCTATATCTACTTTTTTTTAGCTGTAGTGACCATTGCTTAACTCTCATATCAACTTATCTGATCCAAAAGCCAATGGTGCTCATACCACTTACCAGTGCTGCTGGAAAGAAAGTCCTTCCACAAATCCTACATGGCAACAGAACTCCAGTTTGCACTGTAAGCTCACCTTAAAAAAAAAAAAAAAAAAAATAAAAAAAAAAAATCAAAACACATACCACAAACCCATACTTCATTATGAAAATTTACTGAAATTCATGATAAAAATTTATTCCTAGATTGCTAACCTCATATATTTTTCAATAAGTTTTTACTGTAAAAGTATACATTCTTTGAACTGTGCAGAGACTATGCAGATGAGAAAGGAGAAGATGCACAAGTCCTTATGTACTTTTGGAAGCAGTCAGGCCCAGCAACATGTCACCATCAGCTCTGATAACTGACAACGTGAAACTGCACCTTTGAAAGGATGCCTGTAAATCAACATGCAAATGGCAGTTTCACTGCAAGTCACCATGACAGCCCAAACACAGACCAAGAATATTTAGTGGGTATTTCTGTGTCTTTAGAAGAGAATCACCTGTTACAGTATCAAACATATGTCATGTGCCATCACTTATTTTTCTCTACTAAGTTAAACTATTCTACTTTCTCTTGTAAAGAAAAACTCTTTAATGCTATTTTTGCTATATATTTTATTTGGATTATTACTGACAGTTTACAGAAGCATTTATGATGTTGCTGATATTCAAGCATTTGTATATAACATTTACAGTTGTGTTACCAAGATTCACAGAACGAGATAAAAGACCAACAAATCAAAGTATCCAAGCCTATGCAAGCAAATAGATTCATATAGTACACATTATGCAATGCAGTCATAGCAGAGATTAAAAACTCCACTCCAGGTTTCCCAATAACAGGCATCTAGCATATTTAGTAATGTCCCAGAGGGATATTTTTATTATCACATACATAATAAAGAGGCATTAAGTTTGGGTTAAGTTTTGAGACTTACTAGTTGCTTTCTCTATACTCAGACTATTGCAGAGAATACATCGCCCTCTATTTATATGAAGGTAAACCAAACAGACTTTGAGTTGACTTCTATTTTAGGCAAACTAATGGCTTTAACAAGTTTATGAACACAGTGATGTTCAATGATTTGATCAGTTTTTGTTCCCAGTTCCCCAGTGGAAAACAATTTTCCATCTAAACATACAACTTGTCAACTAACTGTAGGACCAGTCCTGAAAAAAATGGGCAATTTAACAAAATGTTTCATGGCAAACAAATGTAGATTCAGGCAGCCATGTTTCGCATTGAAAACCTTCTTTCCCAAATATAAAGATTAAAGTCAGGTGAGATTTCTAGCACCAATATGTAACCATTAGGTCTATTTCTGCCTTTTCAATTACTTGAATGAAATTCATCATCAGTATGTAACTACATATAAGGTATTAATTGTATGAATATACTACAGAGCACAATCCATTTTAAAAATCACAAATAGTATGAAAAATGTTTTGCAGTTTAAAATATTTATGTTCAAATCTTCAGTTTATATACCTTTTCCACATAGACATGAACAGGCCCTTGTCACAGCCTAGCAGGACCATACTGACAGTAACTGAGTTTTACAGCTGAAGCTGTAATCATCTTCCTTTGGTGTCATCTAAACATATGTGAGTTTAGATGTACACAAGTAGGGGGAAGTAGGAAAAATAGAAAATGTGCAGATAAATCTTGTTTTTCTTCTATCCTTGCACCTGAATTATACTTGCATATTATCAACATTGACTAGGAACTTATTTTTATTGTTAACTGTATTTTTTCAATCTCTATTTTAAACAACCATGTCTCAAAATTTTTCCATAGATCTGTTTTCTTAAACCCACAAATCTGAATATAATATTCATCACAAGTAGTAACACCCATACTGTTCATACATCGCTTAGATGACTAGAACCTGCCCTCAACATTTTCCTCTAGGGTTTGCAGCAACGGTTGAAAGATTTTCTCAATTCTCCCACTAAAAAATACAAGGTATACACAGATGTATTTTGTTTGTTTCATTACTTCATTCTTTAGTGCTCTCAGCACTCTTAATATGCTAGCAGACATCACTGCAAACTCAACTTCTGCTAAAGAGTTTAACTTCCTTTTATCACATAATTCTAATATAACCCACAGCTTCACAGAAACAAGCAAGAGAGGTATTTCATGGAAATACAAAATGGCACTGTTTGCATCTTCAAGAAATTAGCTGAAATGAATCTGAACTAGTGATCTTGAAATCAGGTGTATAGTATCAGATTTAGGATTTAGCTGAGAGAAGAATTCTTTCAAATACCCGCCTTAGTAAAAGAAAAGCTACATTTCCCACCATTTCCTTCTGTCCATTGAACTCTGGAATTCGGGCTTGTGTTTAAATTCACCATTAAGTAGACTTGATAGATGCTCACCTGGTCAAGCAGTATTTACGCATAACATACCGACGCCCATTAGCACTCATTGCAGCTACAGTTACAGAGCTGGATTTTCTTACAGCATTCCTACCCTCCTTTGCTGCTGGCAGGTACTTAATCACATTTGCCAAGAGCTATTTCTACTGCCAGCACCTCCTCCCCCCATAACACAAATCAGTGACCCAAAACACAAAAGGAAGTTATTTTAAAAAACGAAAGTTCCTTAAGTTTTGTTGAAAATGAGAAGCCTACAGTCCTTTAGAGTTGCACACTTATTCCTTCAGTTTCTTAAGCATTCCTCCAACTTCCCTCACTTTTAAAGTAACAAACAAACAAACAAACCCAAAACCAAAACCAACACCAAAACAAAACCAAACCACAAAACCTTAACATTCCTCTCTAGGAGCCCATGAGCCTTCTCTTACAGAAGGGTTAGTAGTATCATCAACATGAAATCTATTAATTTAAAAATAAAACATGGGAATAAAATTGTGAAAGTTGCAAAAGAGCTAGTTTTAGTTTGATTTTTTTTTTGTTTGGGTTGGGGTTTTGTTTGTTTGTTTTAAAGGCATTCATACATGATATCTAAAGCAGTCAGTCATGGACTGACTGAATATTTTTTCCTGAACAAAAAAAGTTACCAGAAATGGTTGTTAAATTGGGATGTATTGGCGGGGGGCTGGGGGGGAGGTTAAAAAAAGGGAGCACTTAAATCAAGAAACAGAAGGATTTTCTTGGCAAATTAGTCTGAGAATACAAATTGGTAGTAAAATGGTGTCACTGTAATTTTCTTCAGTCTTCTTTAAATCTAGCAACAATGCAGGGATTACCATAATTTTGGTTATACAACCACAGACAACCCAAGATCCAGCAGCTACACTTCTTCCTTTTTCTATCTTTAATACCACTAATCACCAGCAGTTTACATGCTTGTATTAAACATAAATGAATATAATTAACTTGGAAAAGGACAGACATAATTATTAGTTTATCTAATCTAAACACACTTCGGGAAAAGAGAACTATGTTGAAAATGGCTATGTGAATACCAAAGGAAAAGGTAGTATTTCAGTTGAAGTGATGCCAAAACTATGATATACAGTGTCACACCCTATTCTCCTACTTTCTGCCCAAAACAAAGTCTCAAATGAACACACAGGGTTCAGCTTAGTACAATGCTGGGTATCTGCATTAAATAACTAGATTGGAAGTTTTATTAGCAGCACTACAATAATCTCATCCCTTGTGTTTCTAAACCATGTCACAGCTCTTCCTCCTCCAGCTACTTCCAGAGTACAACCACCTTACAAATATTTTTTTCTACCTATACCTAAGTTACTGAACACATTCCTTTTCAATACTGTCACTGTCCAGTTACCCACACTTTCTGACCTTGGAGTTTAGCTGACAACATAGCTGTACAGTCAGTCCCTCAGATCTAGCACGGTATTTTCAATACTCTTATAGACTTCCTTGAAACCTAAATGTCCAGGGAACAACCTTTCTCTATTCTCATGTTCAAAAACAGCAACTGATTTACAGAGGAAAGCGCAAGCTGTCAGTTCAGATTACCTTTCTCAGTACAACATGTGGACCCATCAATACATACAAGTTCAACCCGACAGTTACAGGCATAATGCTACCTCTTGCTGTCACGTTTACAAATTAAGCAGCTGTGTAAAGACTCCACACCTAGAAGGAGCAGGTCTTTAGTATTACTGAAGATCTATTAACTAAAGGTTTATTACAGTTTTCTCTTTTGGAGAGCTTTGTATGCTCTAGTATGTGTCTTCACTTGATATCAAGTACAGAATGCTTCAAAGAAGACTGCACTGAAGTCTCCAGTAACAGTATTTTGTCATGTTGTAAACCCTGCCCTTCTAAACCTTTTAATTATCTGCAGCAGTGGCAGTACTAAATGACTTGGGCCAGAAAACTGTGATAATCAAAACCATCAAGCTTCACTGAATTCAAACTTGCAGAAACACTCTGGTACGATTTCCAGTCTTGAGTCTGGGCATCTATTTGAAACCAGCAAGTAATCTGCAGCTGCTGAACGTTAATACTTGAAGAGTGCTTGCCAAATTCTTCTGCAAAATTGTATTTACTTCTTTTAGTATAACTCCCCTCCCATCTCTAGAAGCAAGACATTTTCCACTTAAGAGTTCCATATACTTCATTAAAAAAAATGCACTGCATTCCCCATATTAATTGGAATCTGTACCATCAAGGCACAGCATCTAGCTCTTTGAGGACTGTCAGTCTCCAACATACATCCACTAATTGGTAATGACTGGGTTATATTTTTTAATCAACACATTAACAATAGTCTGAAAAGACTAATAACAAATACTACAAACAAGAGCCACCTAAAAATGATACTGATGTGGTGACATAGGTAAGGGAACACTACTTTGGACAGCCAAATACCATTTAGAGAATCAATTTTTAAAGTGCAATTTTAAAGAGCACTAAATAATAGAATAAAAATATGAATGTACAAAAGTAGAAAAGCATATACCAATAAGAGTGCAACTTTTGCAAGTTTTCATTATTTTGCTGAAAGGAATTCTGAAATGCAAATGAAAGTCACACAAACACACTATACTGCTTAACAACAGGCAGTACTTGCCATACTTTCATAAATTCTGCTTAATAATTGATGACATGCATGATTTATCCCACCAAGCAAATCCCTTCTCACCTATGATATTCAGCAGTTTACAGGAAGAATTAAGAGAAAGGAAGATGAAATTATAGTAAGCTCTGTCTCCTAGTATTCAACCATTCATATACTTTGATATTTTTATGCAGTGAAGTTATTCACAATTATGTAACAAACAGCAAACCAACCTACTTTTATCAATCTATCCATCCCTGATTTTAGAGGAAAGCCTCAAGAATTCTCTTCTGTATTGACAATGCAGTCTAATCTTGCATAAATCTGTCACTTCTGCTTCCAAAACATAACAGAAAGCAGCATAACTTCCATTCCTTCAAGCTAAAAAGCTTAAGATTTTTGTAGTAACTCTGCATGCTTTTATATCAGCTCTTCAGCAAGTGCATTGTATTTGTCAAAATTACTGTTATTGCACTAAACATGAGTCTGATGATGGTGAGTATGGCATTACTTACTTGAAAATAACATATCAAGGAGCACCCCATTGCCTCAAAGTGACAAACTGGACAAGGATTCTGAGAAGGGGTTTTTTGTGACTGAGAAATTAATTGCATTGCAGTCCAAAATGGTTGCATATAGCAGCATACACACAACTCGCATGCATGATGGTGTGCTCACCTTTTCTGTAACTGTCCTTTCCTCCCTTCCTCATATTAAGTGTAACTTTTAATGTGAAAACATGCCAATGTCACATTATATATCCCTAAAAATAACCAGCTCTCCTAGACTCCTCTCTGGGGCCATATCTCATGGGATTCTTCCAAGCAGATCCCTGAACAAGTCCAAGCCTACTCTCCTGAAGTCCAGGGTTGAGATTCTGCTATTTGCTCAGCTCCCTCCTCTCAGGATCCTGAATTCAATCATCTGCAGGTCACTGCAGGTAAGGCTGCCCCGTACCTTCACATTATGAAGTGCAGCTGGGGTGCCTCCCCAGTCAGCTCCTCAATCAGCTGGGTCAGGAATCTGTCATCAGTGCATACCAGAAGCTCCTAGATTACTTGTACCTTGCTGATTTGTCTCTCCAGCAGGCATCACAAAGCTGTCTCTCATGAAGACCAGGGCCTGTGAATATGAGGCTCCTTCCAATTATGTGAAGGAGGCCACATCTTTTTCTTGATCAGGTGGCTTGTAGCAGACACCCACGATGTTTCCCACGCTGGTCTGCCTGATAACCCTGATCCATAAGCTTGCAGGTGGCTCCACAGAAAAGCCCCATGCATTCTCACTGCTCTCCCACACAAAGGGCAACCTTCCCCTTGCCATCCAGCTGGCTCTTCCTGAAGAGCCTGTATTCAACCACAAGACTGCAGTCCTGCGAGCTGCCCTACCACCTACGCACAATCCCAGTAAGGTCCTAGCCCTGCAACTGCATTCAGACCTCCAATTTCTCCCATTTGTTCCCATACTGTGCATGTTAATGTACAGGCATTTTAGAGAGGCACTCAATCACGACAATTATCCAGAAAGATCTATGAGAGCTTCCCCTGTAATGTGTACGGAAACACAACAAAACCAAAGGCAAATAAGCAGCACTATTTGATCGATCTGACTTCCAGATACATTATCTGGTCTTCTATTAATGACCTTTAAGATCAACTGAAGCCACTAGAAAGCATGTGACCTGCAAAATCTATGTACATGTTACACAATCCTGCTTTATCATCATAAACTCACTGTTCTCCTGCACTAGGCTACAAGCACCATGATGACTGCAGGCAGGCTGTCAAGCAAAGACTAGCTCTGAACCAAGAGCTTTGCACCCATGACCCCCAAAGCAGTTCTGGAGTTACATACTTTAATACTCAAATGTAATTGCACAGAGCAATCCCAATCTAAGTCTGCTTGTTTATCAGAACATTACTTGGTTAACAATAAAATAATGTGTTAACAACAACTTTTATAATAAACTTCATGTATAATATATTGCTTCCTAGTTTGCCTGCCTGCCCTAGGATTTCTTTAAAAAGTAACCCCACTCCTCACCCGCTCCAGTTAACTGTTGAGCATGCTCCTGGAACTAGATTTTACCAAAAATGCAACAAGTGCTTTTGATAACCACATCATGTATGTGTGCGCAGATACAGTAGATTCATCTTCCCACTATATTCAAACAATTGGATTAAATTACTAGATCAATCTAGTGACTACAATTAAAGTTAAAAATGCAAGAATTCTACAAAAAGATATAGAAAACGGTGTAAAATCTATTAGTTCTACAAATCCCTGTTGATATGTATTACTTCCACTCTTTTAAAGGTGAAATACATTCTGATAGCACACTTCTATTATATCAGGCAAAACTTAGCTTTCAAAATTTTTCCTTAAGTAAAACATTTAATTTCAAATTCTTCGCTGAAGCAAAAACATTAATCAGAAAGTAAAAACATAATTGCCTTAGAAACAGAAAATACATTGACCACAATTATGCAGTGTAATAAATGTCAAAATTGGACCACTTAACAGAGGTGCAAATATGCCTAGTGAAACACAGCAGTTCAATGCAAAGTCGTATTTATCATTATGTTTTAAAGGCTACCAGAGACAAACAACTCCTTAAAAAGAAAATACATTAATAGTAGTTGTTCATTTCAATCTTTAATAGTTTCCAACTTGCTGGTTTAAGAAAAGTACCATAAAATTAATTCTTCCTTCTGCTGGACAGACAAGATACATTAAAAATAAAAAGCTGACATGTTCCTAAAAGGTAGGAGGCTCCCTCAAAAGGAGCTTAAGAAAATGGCTGCCAAAGTAAGGAGGCTGCTGCATGCATCCAGTGAGGCAAGACAAAGATGAACACTAAAGGGAAAGGAAGACACACATTAATATTTTTTGTTTTCAAAACAGAAATAATTTGCTACATTATTAGGGGAAAAAAATAAGACTAGGGATTATCTTATGCAGAAATTCTGTCAAAATGAGCATAAGCACTCACTTTCAACACTCACATTACTAACATAAAACCCCAAACTACAATGCCTGCACTGTTTGGGGTGGAGTGGGGTGTCTCAGAAATTATTAGTGACAGTGAAGGATCCGGGGACAAATGCTATTACAGCACAGCTCTGGGCAGAAAATGCTATACAGCAAGCCTTATTCTTATGAAACCTCGAGGGCACACCCAGGCTGCTCACAGTCTAAATGCTTAATCACAGTAGTCCCTACTTGGCATCTGCAAGGAAAAGCTCTGGGTTTGAGACTGCAGGCTATTTCCCGAGCAAGCAGCCACCCATCCCCTTCCAACCACAACCAGCCTTTCCTGGCTGCTAAAGCTCAGGCTGAAGGAGAACACTGGGGCTTGGTAAGCACTGCCATTACCTACTGCAGAGCACTGGACTTCTGCCCTCATACACAGCTGCCCCTCTGCCCTTTACTCCTTAGGCAGCACAGCAGTCCAAGCCTGCTGGGATGGGTTGTGAACAAGCGTGGGAAGCAGTATTTAGTCAGCTCAAGCAGCTGTTGCCGGTATCCTCCCAGAAAAAACAACAGTCTGGACAGAAACAGATCAAATACCACCACTGGACGGCTCCAGCTTAAATGTAGTCAGGAATCCAGTGCTTAGATCTCCTCCTCCATCTCCTTCAAGCAAAACAGAGAGCCACAAACATGCCTGCCTGCCCATGTGACGGCTTTTCACTTGCCATCCAGCACTGAAAGCAACAAGCACATGTTAACCCATCAAAAATGGTCCTTGAGATTCAACACATGGTGGGCTACTCAGGAACAGGTTTCTAAACTCACCTTAGAGACCACTACGTTTTCAGGCAGTCTATTGCTTTAAGTATTTTCACCAGTAAATTAAATGAAATTTGAAAAACAGCCGAACAGCACACAGGGTGCAAAGTAACAAAAACTGAGCTAGTGACCTTAGATTTAACATCAAATTTGTCACTTGTAATGTGCACTGAAGTTTTATAAAAGGAATTAAAGTTACAAATTTGACTTTCAGTATCAATCTGGTAATATAACAATACTGAAACACTAATAAAATAATAAAGGAACAGACTTTAAAAAAAACAACAAAAGTGAATTTTAGAAAAAACTTTTAAATCACACAGAAACCTACCTTGCCATTTCACTGAATATTTAAACCCATGCATAGTGAGAAAATATAACTGCAATGCTGCAAATATTATTTAACTTTTTAAACATCACTAGTGCAGCTCCACAAGCCAACTCACACACAGTTAGCTCTCCACATTATGGAAAGAATCATTATAAACTGGGTAGAGTTCTTTCTTATTAATAGCATGCTTAAATAAACAGAAATAAAACTGACCTTGCATCTACAAGCCGAGCTTCAGAAAAGTAAAGCACCAGCTTCTGAGGGTTGAAAGTCCAGGCCAAGCATCTTAAGCCTGAGGGGATCTTTCACAGTTATAAAAACACATCAGCAGACCACTGCCAAAAGACAAAGTCCTGCCCTGCACCATAATCATGTCACTCACGCACAAAACTGCCAGGACCAGCTGTACAAATCATTTCTGGGACATTATTTTGCTAAGCACTAATACAGAGAGGGAGCAGGCTGAACCAGATTTCAGAAGCAGCCCATAATTCCACGTGGGATGAGATGGATATGACTGTGCAACTGTGCTTCTGAACTTAATCTAAAATGGCAACCAGTAACGTTCTTCCAAGTTGCTGGTGGAGCAATGACTGGAAAAAAGCCTCATACTCAACAAAATAATTCACTACTGTTACTGATTAGGCCTACATTGTTCCCGCCTTTGGGCCACCTTTCTACAGAAACTTCACCTGAGCCTAACCTAATGGGCATCAAGAGAGACAGCTTAAACTGAAAAACTGCAAATAAAAGCAAAATCACTTGCTTCAAAATATTTGAAGCAAAAAAAAAGGACGTATTTTATGTTGTGGCAACTTGTTTAGAGAAAGAAAAAAAAAAAAAAAACCCACAAAGTGATCCACAAAGACACAAAATGCTATATTCTTCAGTTTCCTAAACTTTAGTATTCAAGAATGCAAGACAACAGTGTGGGAAATGGGTGTTCACAATGCAAAGACATCTTAAGTTTTAGAAATGGCTTATGAACGCTGCTATTCTCAAACTAGTCTCAGGTTTTCAGAAAGAACATTTCACGTAATGGAAAAATGCTTTGATAAGCTCTAGCTTTTGAAGTACTTTCAAGAAATGGTTCACAGAGTAAACATGAGATTTCACCTATGATTTAGCAGTTCTTCCTCCCACCACTTCCAGCACATACTAAATTACAAACAAAATGTAAACCATTTCCTGCAAAGTCAGAAGCTGGATGAATTCTACTGCAAAAATTACATGTTTTTTCAGGCTTTTGCTGTTATCTGAAGATCTACTTTCTTCCCACCCTCTACTATGAAGGTTAGCTACACACATTTGATATAGCTGGCCTTGGTGAACTAGCTCACAGCCAAATCAATTGATAGATCGGTTGCAGATGATATGCAGTCCCAACTGCAATCAAATACATAGCTTAGTCAAAATTAAAGCAAGTTTTCCCCTTCTGGACAGGCAATGTATGATTTTCACAGGACTGTCATGACAGTTGGACTGCCTGTTAAAAAATTATTTCATAACCTGCGGACACTACCTTTCAAAATTTAAAGGCCATTAATAGTCTGCAAAGCTTAACAAGTAAATCAAAAAGAGAACCTCTCAGGATTTTAATGCAAAGTCACGTCCAAATTGATAGTCTCGATGAAGTCACTAGGCATAAGCACAGTGTCTGATGACCGTAAAATTACTAATAGACAGAAGGTAATCAGTGAGAATTATTTCTGTTCTCCAACGGTGCTAGAAGGGAGAACGAACAAAGGCTGGTTTGTGCTCGCTCCTATTTAAGCACTGAGTTACCTCTAGCGAAGCAGCGCACGGAAGACAATGACTGTTTTGTGACACAAAGGCCTGTATTTTTTCTGAAGTAATATGGTTAAAGCAGCTTGCAAAACACAGTAATGACAGGCCTATAGAAATGTTCAGATAGCAAGCTGTAACTTCATAGACTCCAAGCTAGTATCTATGCTACGACGGATACTATGGAGAGCAACGATGTCTTCGTTCAAACAACCGGCATCGCAGGAAGTTGCAAGTACTCTGTCGCCAAACGCTGCCTGGCCTTCGCTGCACTGAACGCTTCCCTAGCATCATAAGCGTACGCTAACACCCACCTTAGCCGTCTGCTTGCCAAAGAAGGGCGCCTGGCAAAGATGCCCGCACCACTCCACGCCGTCCCCCGCGCACGGCACTCCCGGCCAGCGGCGGATCACCGAGCGGGCTCCCCGCCCGGCCGCGGCAGGAAGGGGCCGGCGAACGGCGACAGCCCCGTGGCTCGGCGGCAGCGCCCCAGACAAAGCGCAGCCGGCCCGGCCCTGCGCCCCCGCCCGCCCCGCACCCCCAGCCCGCCGGGCGCCGCGCCCGGGCCCGCCGCCGCCCGCCTTTGTTCGCCGCCCCAAAAGCACGCTGCCGCCTCCCGCGGCGCCCCAGACTCATCCCCGGCGCCTCCCCGCACTCCCGGCCGCCGAGCGAGGCGAGGCCGCCGCGCCGCCTCAGGGGGCTCCGAGAACGGGGAAGGCGGCGCCCGGGCCCCGGCTCCCACCGCCGCCACCGCCCAAGCACGCCCCCGCCGCAGCACAAAGGCGCGGCGCGGTCCGGCTCGCCCCCGGGCCCCGCCGGTTACCCCCGGGGAAGGCAGGGGCCGCCCACACCGCTGCCTCTCACCTTCCAGCCCCTCCATGGCGCGCCCCGACCACCGGCTGCGGTCCCGCGGCTGCTGTGGCAACGCCGCCACCTCCCGGCCCGCTAACAACCGCCGCTCCCATTGGCCGGGCGGGCGGGCCCGGGCGGCCCCTCACGGCCACAGCCCCGAGGCGGGCGGGCCGGCCTGCCCTGCCCCCCCTGCCCGCCCTGCCGCCCCGCCCCTCCCCGCCGTGCCTCTGCGCTCCGGCGCTGGGCCCGCCGCACCGCGCGTTGCCGGCCTGGAGCGCCGGTGCCCCCCGGCAGCCGCCCGTCGCGGGCGGTCCCAGGCCCCCTGCGGGGAGCCCGCCGCGCCCAGGCGGGGCCACCCGCCCTTCGGCTGCGCCCCCGGGGTCGGGCTCACCGCGGGAGCGGGACACCGCGCTCCTGCAAAGCCCAGCCTTGTCCTAGCTCTGGTACAGCCTGAGTGTCGTACAGGCCGTACTTTGAGGTTATGCCTTGGTTCAGGACCTTATTCCAAGGGCAGCACGTGTATATGAAGACCAAAGTAAAGCAAGTGAGGGGACATAACCGAGCCTTTACACAGACAGTGACCGGCTGCACCCTGAGCCTAACAGAGGGTGCTGGGGTGCAGCGCAGCACGTGGCTGTGGCGGGTGCCCCCTTCCCCGAGGGAAAACCGTGGGCTGCCACAGGAAAAAGAAAAAACGGTTTTCAGGTTCACATCCTGAAAATAATTGCAGGCAGTGGATTTCTCCCCCTTTTTTCCTCCAGTTATTTTCTTAACTGAAAGATGCTGATACAAGTCTGAGGGTATCTCAGACATCCTGCTGCTACAGGGTGACATTTGGGTAATGGATCTTTTTGGAAAACAGTGCCACTAAATTGCTGTTGACTAATGAATATGAACAATGCTTGATACATATTGAAATTTTTCTGTTCCTCTTACAAAAGCTGTCCACGTTTTTAGCAACAGAAGCATTTCAAGATTTTTTTATTCAAGACATGATTTCAGCACTGATTCTTAAGATCTTTTATTTGTCTTTCTTGTGGCAATGTGCCATGAGCAACTAATACAAGTTTTTTTCTCTATAAACAACAATCAATTTTACAGAAATTACCACTGTCTTTGCAGGCACACGCAAATAATTTCTTTTCTTACTCTAGACAAGTTGGTTGATATATATTTGCTTGTCCATAGAATCACAGTTACTGTCCCAACCATGGTACTCTGGGAATGCAACTCAAAGAAAGCAAACCAAACACATCAAACCTAAATTGAATTGGAGATTATGATCGTGTTGTCTTCTTAGCATCCCTTTAGCATGGGACAAATAGATCCAGATGTTGCACACCAACAGCTAGCATGCGCATCATACTTAATATATGATTAAAATAATCCTTTGAGACCAAAAACTTGATTATATTTGGTAATTCTAGCTGCAATTTTTCTAGGTAGTTTAGAATCATACTGAAAATATATTTCAGATTTGCCTTTGATCTATAGATCTTGTGCTTATAAAATTACAAGCCATGCCAGGTGGAACTAGTTTGCCACTGTGTTGCAGAGTCCTAAACTTTGCAAATTATCCATTAAATCTTTGACATAAGCTGGCAACTACAAGCATTTGCTGTTTAACTAGCCATTAGGCTAGCATATCAGAAGTGCACTTCCTTGCATGGTATTTCTGTACTTGGACTGCAGACTCAAAAACAGAGGCCTAACGTAATTTCATCTCTCAGCAGGCAAATCCTTTATAACGACAACATGAACATAACAAAATTTTTATCTTGTGTTCTTAATTTAGTACAGGGTTTCATGTTAGAGGAGCGTTTGGTTTGGTTCGTTGTTTCTCTTTGAAATCTGTGGTCATTTTTGTTACAAACAGGGGCAGGACGTAACTTCAGCTCACCCATCTTTAAGTGTCTACAATGTGGTGTTCACATTTGAGCTACCTGTCAGGTTCCCCAGTATAGTCTGTAGATATTTGTCTCTGTAGGTGATACAGTCTACGGGACTGAAGGTGCAATCCACCTCGCCAAACTTGGCGCCTGTTTCAGGATGAGAGACAAGCAAATAGTCGACACTCGCATTAGAGTAGTCAAATCCTACTCTAGATCAGGCTGAAACCTGTACTGAAAACAGACTTAATGCTTAGTTTTGCTCTGCAAAGGTGCCATTGATTGACATTGTCATCCCGTTACTCATCTAAGAAATAAAAGAAATAAGAGCTTTCTTATAAAACGAATGGGCAAGTGGCCATTCTGCTGCACAGCTAAAAGGTTCTCCTGGCTTTTGTGGCTGGTGTGTGAACATGCGTTGTGTAACTATGTATATGGACAGCATGCCTTAAAAGACTCCTGATGCTGAAAAGTAGCCGTATTTTAATTGCGTTCATGAGGGGAATACGAGACTAGTCCTCTGTTATAGCCACTGTGCTACATGAATACCTTCATAAATTTACTTCCACACTGAAAAAAACCACCCAACCCAAGACTGTTATTCTGCTGTAGACCTACTACTCCAAATGCAAATCTATTCTGCAATTACATTTTTTCCCAAATAATTCTATGCTAACTTTATTAATTGCTAGTATGTACCATGTATGCTTATGCCAACATTGATTTCTGGCTTAAACATTTTCCTTATTGTTTACCTCTTTGATGTATTAACAGGCAATTAGCATGCCTTCTGTTTCAGTATTTAGCTTGTTAGCCTAAACAAAATAGAGCTCTTCTGAATTGTCCTCAGAAACTATGCTTTCCATTTCCATAATCATCATGGTACCCTTTATTTGCACCTATTCCATGTCAGTTCATATTTCATACATGATCAGAATCTGTCCCTGAGGTGATCTTACTGCATCACTTACAGTTCTTTGCCTCTGCTGGGAATATTGCTACTAATGCATCTTAGGTTACATTTTCTGTTATGGTAAGCTTGTAGGCACCAGTATATATTTAGCTCCTTTTCCATATCAATTGTTTTGTAGAGGCAGCAATGATGGTAGGAATTTTTGCCTCTAAAGAGTAATACAGTCTGAACACCTTCTATTCAGAATCTTCAGTAGTATCTCTAAGAAGGACCAAGAAAATATGGCCCTAAATGTAGAAGTCACATCTTCCTTGCTCACGCTTGTTTAAAAGAATTGAAATACAAACACTAAAATAGACATGACTACCTGTGACAAATTTCCATGAGGAGTTCCAAAGAAGAGCGGTAAAAGGTAATCTGCAGTAAGCTCAGACATTAAACAGGAGCATAGAGATGCCACTGAAGATTCAGATGGTTTCCAAAAAGACTGGGGTCTCTTTCTGCTGGCCAGAAAAGAGGGGATATGTGTGTGTGTGTTTCTGTTTAGTTGGTAAAAAAACAGAGTCTGCCCCCAGGGATAAGTGTGAGTGATAAATTATGAGTTTGTGATAAACTATGAAGACCAAATTTTCCCTATGGTTTGTGGGCATAAATAAAAGTTACAGCTTACTCTGGATCTTCTGTTTCATAACTCAGCATTTTCAAAAGTGCCTAGAGATGTGGAATTGTGGTCCAAGATTTGAAAAGGTCCTGAATTTCAAAATGCAGGAAAGCAGTGATACCACATCGTTCTGACTTAATCTGCCAAGGCCTCTTGCAGAAGAGCTGGAGGACTGTTCTCACAGATCCCAGGTGTATTACTGATATGTAAGGTTGTCTCTTTCCCTGGAAGTGATGCTTATGACTGGCAGAGCCTAACTGGTCCTACAATGAATTTGAACCATCTTGTCTGTGTAAGCGCTGTTTGTCATGAAGCTTCTCATGTGGTAGAGATACCTGGTTTTTGATCATCTGAAAGGCACAGAGTGATCACAGCATATATTTAATAAAATGCAATGAGGAGAGGATTCTGGCATTTAGAAATATTCATATGGCCAACCGTCACCCCAGGTAGGGAGGGCTGCTGCGGGAAACAGGCTGAGTCTTCTAAACAGTTTAGATAGGTCATTAGGAGCTGTGGAATAAATACGGTTTACTGTATATATTAGTGTAGAAAAATCCCTAAACTGAAGCACTCCAAATCTTTAGTCAGTTTAGAAACTGACTCTGGCATACAGAGTTTGACAATACATTGCCCTGGATCTTTGCAAAGCTGTGCAAATCCTTCGTTTGGAGCAGAAGTGTCATAGAAGGACTAAGTCCTGTAAAATGATCAGAATTTCATTAACATTTCAAATGTTCTTCTTCACCATTTGAATACTTGTCATAATGACTAAAATCTTTATAGAAAATCAAAACCTGTTCACTATCTTTCATGTTAATAATGAACATTGGATAAAGAAGGATTTCCCAATGTGGCATTTTAATTAATACATTTTGCACTATAACTAGCTTCTGGGAATTCAGATATGCCTGCACAGGAGGACTTTAAAATTTAAATAGTCCTAATCTTTTTTTTAACAATTAACACTAATTGAGGACTACAGACTACTCTCCTACTAAAATAATTCCTCAATTGAATTACTACAAGAATGCCTTTTGTTCTTTTGTGGGTTATAATCCAAATTTATATTCAGGATTGGAGTATTGTGATTTTACTATCAATCTGTTTAGCAACCCAGGGTTTTTTCAGCACGCTTTTATAGTTTTGTTTGCTGGGGAACTCCTGAATTAGACAATAGAAGGCCAGAGGCCACAATGAAAATGGGTAAGCAGTGCTGGAGTGAACAGTTTTTGCTCTCTCCAAACATGAATTGCTCAATTTATAAAGCTGGATCTAAGCCGAAGTACTAGAGCAAATGAGGTGTAATAATGCTCAAAACACAATAAAAGTTTAAATTCTAGGATGCCATGCTGTTAGGTATATTTTCTCAAGCCAACTAGCCCATAATAGGAGGAGTCTCACAGGAGACTTTATCCAAGGCTGTAATTCTTCAGCTGGATAGCAAACAATAAAAGAAAGGGGTTTCTTTCCATCGAACACTCTACTGCTGGAGTAATGCCATTCCTCCATGAACGGTAAACCATCATTACCACCGAAACCAGTTGTCCTTGTCCAATGACCATGGTTTCTCAGCTCTACACTCTGATATCCTTCTCTTCCTCCTTGTGCTGGGCCAGATGTTCATCTGCTCAGGTGGTCTGGGGACTTACCCAGCTCCGACACCCCCAATCCGATCTGTGCATCTTTCTGGGTACATGAACAGCTGTGTCAGGACAGGGAAGGGTGTCTGCACCAAAATCAGAATGGATGGCCAGTCTTTGGACAAGGCAGAACTGACACTTCCATTGGTAGATGATGTTGATTTAAAGAGCAGATAACATTGAAAGTCACTTCAGCTCAGCCTGTTGGACACAGTGACAGAATATGGAGGTTTTGTGCAGCAATAAGCCTGATGATTTGCAAAAAGACTGTGAGTTTCTAATTTCCCAAATACCTTTCCTGATCTCTGATTTTGTTATGAGGATTTTTTTGTTTAGATTTTTTTTAAAATATCCCCTGCCCATTAAAATGCCTCTTTTTCTGTTCCAGAAGCACAAAAACCTCAGCACTTAAAATATAGCCCAATGTGTAGGGTTGTGCTGTCTCTAAGGTGCTATATAAAACCCTAATGGGTCCATTATACAAGTCTCACAGGAGTGAATTTTTTCATTATTTAAATGAGCTCCAATCCTTTCATGGTTTTGTAGCAGACATTTCAAAAATAGAAAGGACAAAATGAGGAAAGCAGGAATTCCTGTTTGTTGCTTTTCTGTCGGGCTGAAATATGAACTGTTGCATGTTACCCTTTCTGCTCCCTTGTATTTTCAAGAAATCCCAAAATTTTGCTCCCCCAGACAGCTGAATGTTTATAGAGACTGGACCAAAACAGCAGCTATGCAAAATACTAAACTGTTAGAACAGCAGACACTTGTGGAGAAGTCGGTATCCCAAACTGTGCTTCTGCCAGACATGTTCTCCCATCACCCTTTTCCACCCCTCAAAGCACCTCATACTACCCAGAGCAGAGGGGAGAAACCAGAACTCCAGAAGACCGCAACATCAGATCCTTTTTGTTCAGGGTATGGTGTTAGTCTCCTCTAGTTAGAGTAACAGCTTTCTTCTGCAAACTAAGGTATGGTATCTGTAAAGCTGGTACTGAGAAACTGAAATTTCAGGACTGAAGAAACAAGATGTTTATTAAATTTTTTGCGTATGTATTCCTTACATTTTACATATTTGCTTACATTTTCTCATTTAAAATAGGCTTGCTTTTGTACCACCACCTCACTGCCCCAGCTGCACTTTTCTGTCTGAAGAAGATTTATTTGCGTTGCAAGATCTAGGGCTCAAAACTTCAGTAAATCCAAATTTGTGCATTATAAATAAAATTCTTGTCTTTTATGACTTTGCATTTTTATGTTGAACTTTCAATTTACACAATGCACACAGTTTTTCTATATAATTTGCTTTCAAGTCCTAATTAGAGACATAGTTAAAGTTTCACTGGATGTAGTACCTCTGCTGTTTACTTATTTCCATATATTGGCATCTGCAACCTATATAACAGTCTTCAGATGTTGGGGTGTTGGTTTTCACAGTTCTACTAGCAGGTTCGTTCTTAAAAAATGAGTGGGAAAATCAGAGTACAGAATATGTAAACGAAACAGATTGACTTTTAGTAAATCCCTTGCACTGTTTGTGTTTTATTTCCAACACACTTCCACTCCTCTCAGCTTGTTGGTTTAGGACACAATCTTGTTTTCTAAGGCATGGCACAAGCCAGAGCTGAGAGATTACTGAGAAACAAAGCAACGCTGCAAAGCTGATTTTGCAAAGCCTTTTTAATATGAGAGAATTTCACAGAGCATTTTATGTGTTTCTTTCCCTTAAGTGCTTGCTTAGAAGACAGATTTTGCTGGGTAGGCATATAAAAATTGGTTGCTTCTATGTATTGTACAAACAAATTGACCACATAGCTGGTGAAATATTCTACTCTTCTGGAACTCTCCAAATGTGTTGTGTGGCAATTAAAATTGAAATTATACATATGTACCATGGTCCTGTGGGTGCGATGAGATGGTTTCACTCTTTTAGGAGATTCTTTTGTTTTTTAATTGAGAAATTAAAATGGCATTAGAATTTAATCTATATCTATATTGTAATTTATAGTGCTTTTCTTCACTATGCAGAGGAAAAGGTTAGATTAAATCATAGTAGGAGTAGAGTTTATTAACTGAACTTAGATTTTGTTTCAGAATAAAATGTTCTGATATATTGGTTTCCTTTTTTGTTCTACTCAAGATACTCAGCTTCTTGCCATTTTCTGTCCCAGAATGTGATCCTTCTATTCTTGGACAAAGACCTGGAAAGATTATGCAATGCGTGTAATCCCTTATCACCTTTATAAAAAGTCACCAATACATGGGCTCCAACAAGAAACACAGAAATATTAATGCTTTCACTTTGAGGAATGGGCCTCATACTGATGGCATCATACTGAACTAATTCAACAACTGGGCTGTAGCATACTTCCATTTTTAATCATAGAAATCAGAAAAAAGAGGGGACACATGCCAGCTCAGAATAATTTTCACAATAAATTCTTAAATACTTTGTGTTATTTGATCAAACTTCAAAATTTAGAAGTGCAAAGCTCTTTGATTATTTGATTCACTAAAGAGTATTTGATTAGACATATCTTAATGTTTCAATCTCTGGTTAACTGTGAAATTTCATATTAATTTAAAAGATTTACATATATTGGTCTCAAAACTGAATGAAGGTTTCTGTTCTTATCCGGTAGTATGAGGCACACTTGAACTCAGAGCCTGAATTAAGCTGGTCTTTGCTCTAAGATACTCAGTCTAAAAAACCCTATTTGGATATAGAGATATTACTTATGAAAATAATGGCCAGCAACTAAAGAAATCTTTTGCTTTCAAACACTGGCAGTGTAAGACATGGAAAAGGGAAGAAGAATCACAAAAGATCATAATCAGAATTAAGAGTTGAAATTGTGTCCCCTGACTCTTACTCACAATCATCTTCCTTTTGCATGAAGAAAGCTAAATACTTGCAAAGTAAAAATTTAAATTTGTGAGTCTGGCTTTCATTTAATAGAGATTTTGAAAGGAGATTTTGAGAAGACAGTATGCCACATTGATTACAACATTCTTTTTGATTGCAGTATGGTGGGTTTTTTTTGTTTTGTTTTTATTATACTATTTTCATGTTATTCTTGAGGAGTTTGTTGATTTTAAACAGGATTCAATTTTCTTTTCTCGACAGATAATATATAAAATAAGGTTAAGATAAAATGGGCAGAGCAGAATTCCTCAAATATTTTTTGATTTTGTATGTGTGTACATCCACATCTCTTATGTGCCTTTTCTTAGTCTTTAACCCATGAACATGTTTTAAGTGCTCTGTTCAGTAGATATTTATGTCCATTTGGGAGGACCATTTAGATCTAAAAGGTATCAGATGGTGGCAAGAATTATCGATTAACATGCAAAGGAGTTATTTAGAGATCAACCATAGGCAATAATGTGAGAAAAAAAGGGGTGTTTTGATGGCAGGCACTGATGGTTTTCCCACTCCTTATTGATCCCTTCCTTTGATTTTTCTTTAAATATTTTTAGAGAACTGATCTTTTGAAGGTCTAGTTAAAACTGAAAGGGAGAAACAAGGAAATCAAACTGATTTTCAAGGCCAAGTTTGCATTTTTTATTATGATTTTTGCATGCATCTAACTGCCACTAAGTCAGCACAAATCCTTTACAGCTGTAGGATACTGACTTGTTACAGCTCCTGAAAAATTTGCAATAAATTCTTTCCCACAACTCCAGTTGCCTCCCTCTGGTTCCAGGGACCATTTCATTCATTTTCCACCAGCGTGAAATTCTTGCTTTTTGTGGACAAAAATCCATTACCAATAGAACAGAAAGACACTGTTTAGCAATGTCTTGCAATTGGCAGTTCAGATAGAAACCCCAATGAATTCTATTACTCCTTTGAGTACCTCAAAATCAGTCTCTTGTGTTTCTTTCTTGGCTTGATTTTCTCTGGATCTTTCAGGTTGTGTTATTGCCTGTGTCCTCTGTCCAAATTTTCAAGCTATTCTTTCCAAAGCTTTGCTCACAAGAATTCCTTCTGCTACCTCAGTTTCTGTTCCTGGTTATCGCTTCCCTCTGGTTATTATTCCCCTCACTGATTTCTGTATTGTAAACAGAATAAAATGAGGCCAGCTCCTCGTTTGCATCTCTGATCTGGCTTAGATGACTATGTCTGCATTATGCCTTGTATGCAGTTTATACACCATAAACAGGATTTGGGAGAGCAGTCGGGAGAGACTTGACTACTGGTACCTCCTTTTTCCTGCAAATTAACTTAAGATAAATTTGCATAGGGATGTGATTCAGCCTTGTAAAGGGAGATCCTTGGGCACCTCAAAGTACCCCAAGTTCTCATGTCCATCCAGTGTCAGATACAAAATCACCACATGCAGCTGGGATAGCTAGAGACTGTTCAGCCAGGCTTTGGGAACTCGGGCTATTTGCACTTCAGATAAATGTGTAACTAAATGGTCTATAAAGTGCATGTAGTACATGCAGACAAATGCAGAGTTTTGCTGAGAGTATTGCTGCAGAGTCCCTGTAAGGCCAGCCCCACTGGTGTGTGACAAGTCAGCACTCTGCATACCTGCTGAATTTAGCCTTTAGCCCATGCGCAAGCATAGACATACCCTCCCTACTGACTGATCCTACAACACCAGGTTACCTCAAGGTGTGATGCATTGGTCTTTGTGGCAAAGGTGGTGAATGGTTTCCTGGGTTGCATTACACAAGGAATTGCCAGCAGGTCAAGAGGGGTGATCCTGTGTAGGGGAGTTGTAGAGGAATGAAGGCAGGTTAATTAACATTGATAATATACAGCTGTGGGCTGGCTTCAGGGGCGGTGGGTTGGCTGATGTGGATAAGGTGCAGGTGTGGCTGGTTCCTGCTAAGTACTTAAATAGCTCTAAGGGATATATAAGAGGAGTAGATGAAAAGAGATTTGGAGGAAGGGTGTGTGCACCCTGGATGGAGGAGAGACAAGAAGGATGTGGCAAATGCAAGAAGCAGAGGGACTGGCCTGTAGGGCATGAAGAAACAGCACAAATGGTAGATTAACTTTTGAAACCTTGTGGGGGATTGGTGGCTGTGCTGGGGTGAGGTGGGCTAACTACTTATTGATGTTAACCTGGTATATGAGGGTAAAAGCCTTGTTGCAGCTTTTTTTGAGAGTGCTGTGACAGTCCTGCTGCTGGGTCCAGTTCTTGGATCCTAAGTACAGGAGAGCTGTGGACTTGCTGCCCTTCCAGCAAAGGGCCATGAAGATATGATGAAGGGATTGGAGCATCTCTCCTATGAGGAGAGGCTGAGAGCTGGAACAATTCAGCCTGGAGAAGAGAACGTTCAGGGGGATCTTATCAATGTCTGTAAATAACTGAAGGGAGAGTGCAAAGAGGACAGAACCAGGCTCTTCTCAGTGGTGCCCAGTGACAGGACCAGAGGCAGAGGGCACATGCTGAAACACAGGAGGTTCCCTCTGAATATCCAGAAACAGTTTCTTGCTGTGAGGGTGACTGAGCAATGGCACAGGTTGCTCAGGGAGGTTAAGTGTCTCTCTGTGGAAATATTTGAAAACTGTCTGGACACAGTCCTGGGCAGCCAGCTCCAGGTGGTGCTGCTTGAGCAGGGGGGTTGGACCAGGAGGCCTCCAGAGGTCCCTTCTAACTTCAGCTGCTCTGTGACTGTAATTCCAAACATACCAAATTCAGCAGAGTTCCTGGCAGAGTCTGAGCATCCCCTAGCACTACTATTTCTGTGTTAAAACTACAATGTAGTATGGATGAGAAGATTTATTTTAGGTTATTCAGTTTTCCTACATCCAGACCCCAGATGTTTTGGATCTTGGATTTGAACTACTATTTTAGTTCTTCCCAGCTCTGTGCTTCCCTACAAGACTTCTGTAGAAATCTCAAATGTAATTTCCATCAGCTGATGTGGTTAATCTTTCATTATCTTAATCAGTCATCTTTTGTGTTTTATCCTATAGTTGTGTGTATGCCAGCTCAGTTAATATGCTTGATGCGTAAACATCTGGTAATTGCTAACAAAATGGTTATTATTTTTACCACAAACAGAAACAAAAATTAGAAGCAAATGCTGCCACTGAAATTAAGGTAACTTTTTCTCTTGCCAATGATACACAATTCCTGTGTAGCTATTTGTATACAACAGATTTCCCAGTCCTAGTAGAAAGGCTGAAGTCCCTTTTCATATCTATGGAAATTAGGACCAGCATGCAGTATTTTGCTTGATACAGTAATTTACAGGAGCCCTGTGTTGTTCCTATTTGCACTGTCAATTCGGGCATCTCTACTTGCTAGCAAAATAGCATATGCATACCCTGCAAGGCAAATTCTTGCCTTTTTTATTTGCTTAAGAGAAAGAATTTCTTTCCAGGTCCCTTCACAAGGTTTGTGTTTGCAGCTCTGAAACTCCAGCTGTTCCCAGATTGTGGAAACACCATTTTAATAAACATTTAGTTATAAAACATCCCTGTTACTCCTATGGATCTGTTGACGTGTTTGTCAACATGTTGAAAACAACATGACAAAAATAGCAGGGAGGCTGAATTTGCATGCTGCTCTGGTACAGTTAACTGATGTGCTTATCCTGCTATCTGTAATTCTTTGAGGAGTGATACTGGTAGAAACAAGGCTTTCTACAAGGAAACTATTTTGGCTTCATTTTCAGATTCTTTCTTTTCTAGTTCTCATTTTTAGCTGTAACTCCTTTAAATGACCAGTAGAAAGCCTTTTTGTGAATGGAAAGACATCCTTAAGGGTAAGAAACTTCCTGGTACAGCTGGATGCTAAATAATAAAGACTGAAAAGTACCGCTCAGCCAGGAAGCAAAACTAGGTGACTCAATATGAGTATGCATGGTCATGAAATACCAAAACAATAAAACAAGCTTATTGCCTTTTTCTCACAGCAATTCCATAGTTCCAGGAATATTAATAATAAGAGAGTGTAGATTTTTCTGCATGCTTGAGAGTAGGTAAGAAATACCAGATGAATAGTTATAAACAGAATGATCAAAACATAAAACTATCTGCTACAGGGCAGAAAAACAGACTGAGAAGTCTTTTTTTCTTTTTTTTTCTGTTAGCTATTTTTTAGTGGCATTATGTTCTGTACAAAAGAACCAAATATGTTTATATACACACTATGACTAATATAGAAATGCTGTGGAGTTTGGTAAATGTTTCTTACAGGTTTTGGTTTTTTTACTTCACTTTCTAAAGAGGTGAATGATAATATTGATCTATTTGGCTCTGCCTTTTGTTTTGCAATATGTGATTTTTTTTTTCCCTTAACTGAAAGAATGGTATTGGTTTTTAAAAGGTGTTGACCTCAGTGCTTGACTTGCTGACTAAAGGAGTTTACGCCCACATAATTGGTGTAGAAAAAATGTGAACATTTGTTATGAGTAGATGCTAAACCTCTCTTTTTATCCCTTCATGTGTTCAGTATGTGCTTCCAAAATAATCAGCCTGAGATTTGACCTCACATTCTTAGTTTCTTATGTTACTCTTTCTTCTTATAGTTACTGCACAAAACTCTCCTTCATTTCAAAGAGGATTTTGCCTGAAGTAGTTGTGCAAAAATGGCCCTATCCTTTATTCAAAGATAACTGAACCTTCACAGCTTTGGGAATTTCAGTTAGGAAACTTCTAAGTAGGAATAGAGTGAGAGAGTGATGTGATCAAATGCCATTTCAAAAATAGTAATGATGTTTACCTAACAATCCTCCTAAAATTCTAGGCAGGCCATGAATACAGTACTTTTCCTTCTTATGCAAGCTATTATAACAGGGGTCCTCAAACTTTTTAACCAGGGGGGGCCGGAGTGTGGATGAAGTGGCAGGCAGTCATATGCGGCTGCTTGGTTTCCCCCCCACAACCCCCGGCAGGGGGGGGTTCTGTAAATAGTGGGGGCTGGATTGAGGACCCTGGGGGGCCATATCTGGCCTGCAGGCTGTAGTTTGAGGACCCCTGTATCATAATAAACAACAAAGGCATTGCATTCACTCCCAGAGCTTTTTAGTTAATGCATGAAGGGATGGCTAGTCCTCTCCTGTTTCTACGTTGTTTAATTAACCAATAAGATGTAATTACTTACTAAGATTTATCATTAGCAAAATAGCACTAAAAGGCACTGAAAAGCATATATCAATTACAGTCATCATAACTGTAATAATTTGTTATAGCTTTCTCATTAGTCACTCCTTCCAAATTTGTTAGCCTGTGACTGGGTCAGGAAGCATAAGAACAGATCTCTCTGCAGTAGCCTCTTTTCCGAATGAGTTTACAGAAGGGATAACACTAAAGCCTGTGTCACCACAGTGACTGTGGAGTCCTCTGGTGTCTGACAGCCTCTGCCCAGAGAGGACGCTTGCCCTGACTGGCAGTGCTACCTCTCCTTTCTTACTCGGGTCCCCAGAAGTGTAAGCTGTGATTGTTTTAGGTCCAGAGCACTGGCTTACAGGAGAAGCTTTGTAGGTGTTCTTTCCTTAGTGAAATACAGTCCAGAAAAATGCTTGAAAACCTTGAAAATAAATGTTTTCTGTCAAAAAGAGGAAGAGACTGTCATGATTTGTGGCTTTCTTAATAGGCATCCATCTGCTATGTGACTTCATAGCTTGCTGTGCTGCATCCATCTGCCGTGTGACTACATAAAAGATGACTACAAATGGCATTCTGAAACTCTTAAAGACAAGTACCTCACTCCATAACTCAGCTTTGCAGGACTTAAAACATGAAATGAGGGTGGAACGCAAATGAAAACATGGGATGAGGTGAAATGTAAAACAGGGAAAATCCATCTACAACTATTCATGGAAACAAAATTCTGACTTGACTGTACAATTCTTGGAAGATGCTTCAGTCTGGGATGTCTGGCTGCTTTGTGCTTACCAAGAGGCTGCAACAGAAAGCCTAAAGCCTGTTGCTGTTGTGGAGGTCCAGCCCCAGCTGGAGCAGAAAGCTAACACATTCTGTGACCATCAGGACTGGAGATAAAGCTCAGCATTTCTGGAATTGGAGTTGCTAATGATACACTTCAAAAAGAAGAACCAGGCTGGGAAAGGCTAGGAAAAGTATTCACAGAAGTGCTGAATAAGACACACCCCTGCAGATGAAATCGAACTGCCCTACCCTATTCTTAAAAATACTACTAGAAACCAGAAATTGAACCAGAAGTGTGATTGCATCGGGTTTTTGCAATCTCTGGGCACTGTCTGGCTGTCTGCTGTGTTCTCTGGCCTTGTAAATGTTTTAAATTCCAAACATCCTTTGCTATGTCTCTGAAAGTCTTCAATCCATGAAGAATTCCTCCAACAGATCTCATATGTATTACTATAACTATGTTTAATTGGGCAGTGTATGGTGTTGACAAAGTTACCTTCCTCCTTGCATACTTTGAGTGAAGAAAAGATGTTCCACAATGTACCAGACACCAGAAGGGCTCTGGTCTGTAGGGTCTAGCAAGCATAGGACGAATCCTCCTAGAATACAGTACTGAACGTCTAAATTGGAGGACCAGGTTTGTGTCCCTCAGCCCCACAGGGAAGTAAAAATTTTGTGTGTATTAGCTCATTCTTCACACTAATGGTTTCCATCAGAAGAAAATTGCATCTGCTGGTCTAAAACCCCTCTGTTCTGGGCAATGAGAAGGTCAGATATACTGAAGACAGCACCTGACCTCAGGAAATATAGTTAATAAGTTCTAAAAAGCACCATGTCTCAGGTAAAGAGTATCTTACCATGAGACTTTACCCTTTGGCCCTCCCAGTAAAAAAACAGTGAGGGTGAAGTAGGGAGGTGGCATCACCCAGGTTCATGGGTATGTCAGTCACCAGGCTGGATATGTCCTGAAGATAAAACTTAGACATGTAGAAGATATCTGTTGCTGATAAATACTGTTATATTAAATTAATTTATTGCCAGTATTAAATGCATGCATGCAGTGATTTAATTTTTTACCCTTATGTGAATGACACCATGTTTCTATTTGGGTAACTATTTTTTGAGAGTCTGGCAGAATCAAACTACAATGAAAAAATGAACTCAGTATTTTAGTTTTAAACCTAGTAATATTAACAATAATAATAATCATCCTTCCTCATAACTCATCAAGGCCTCAAAGCTGAATGTTAAATAAGGGGAATAAAAATAAACAAGGTTTTGTTTGAAAGGTTGGGGTTTTGTTTGTGTTTCAAATTTACTGTTTGATCTTCTGAACTTTCAGAACAATATGCTGTTCTCAAATGCTGCTGTACAGCTCTAACACTGTAAACAGTAACAATGCTGTGTTCATATGTTCAAAGAAAGAACTGATTTCTGAAATATCTTTGCCAGATTTTGTTAAGGACAATTTTTTAGGATAAAGACATTTTGCATAGAAGGAACTCCAGTCCAATGTTGGAACCCCCCAGTGGACCTGAAGTAGCAATTATGCAGCAAACATGCCTTAAGAATAAATACATCTATACACAGATTTAAATTCTGCTAAAATATGAAGCTGATTTACAGCATGGAATTGATGCAGAAATTATAGGGTACAGTTGATTCCTGCTCTTAAAGCCAATAAATATGTGTAATATTCACTTTGGCACTATTACTCTAGATTTACATCATAGGAACTAAATTTGTCCCAGCAGTCTCACATTTATTCAGGGACAATTATAAAGAGACAGTCAGGGGAAAACACCTATTTGTAATTTTTTTTTTCAGATGACTACTCAATTTCAGTGTCTGACTTCATAAATTTCTCTAGTCATAGTTACAGATTTATGATACACTTTTCTGTCATATATATTCCTATGCACACCAGATATACCTTTGTTAAACACAGTTGTATAAGCTCTGTTGGTTTTCCTATGTGTTTGAAGTATATTTCTTAGTGAAGAATAGGTCTTTATTTTTAAAAGTCTTGTGAAAACATTTGTTCAGAATACTGTAAAAGCAACTCCTCGGGTCAGGAAAGAACTAACTCCAATGATTTTGTAGATTTCTTCCTCTGCCCCCAAGCTGTGTTCAGCAATATGTTTCTCTTGATAAAGCATGTTTGGGGACTTTTTATAAATGAGCAGCATCATACGTGAAGAAGGAAGGTTGTGTTACCAAGGCAAAGACCCGAGGATGGGGAAGCAGTGGTTAACAGACAGCTTCAAAAGCAGCTGTTTATCACTAGCCTCTCCCAAAAGTAGCCTGGAATATTAATGCCAGAATAAAATCTGCTCCTAGATACCACTGGTGGGTTGAATAGGAATAATCAGTTCTCCTTGTTGGAGGGAAAATGTTGGTTACATCTAGATTTTAGATCAGTCATGGTTTGTGATTTCTCCTGTGAGAGCTGAAGAGAGCAAATAGATGTTAAAATGCATTCATAAGGAGGATGCAACTGTTGCAATTCTCTGTCTTTTGAGGATGCCTAGACTGACTCTGGGTTATGGGCATAGAAATAAGATCTACAGAAGTCATGTGCCTGCACATAAGTCTGTAAAGAATAGCACAAGATGGTGTTTAAGACCTGCTTGTCAAGGATGTAAATCTCTCCCTTTGGGCTTGGGGGTGCTTCTTTGGCTTGACTGCTCTTATTAAGCATGTAAATCCCTTTGAGTAGTTTCCTTTGAAGATGAGTTTATCAATTCTACTCTTTTTCCTTAAAGAAAACAATCAGGAAAGTTTTGGATCCATTGTCAAGTAGTCTAGTGGTTAGGGCATTCACCTGGGAGAAGGTAAGACATTTCATTTATTTTTACACAGCAGGGAAATACTTTAAAAGGCAGGCTTGAAAGTCTCAGCACCAGAGTACTTTCTTGCTTAGAAGGTAGATGTTGGAGATTGAAAGCCTAGACAAAGGATGGGATTTATTCTGAACCTTTGATGTCATGGATCAAAGCCTTAATCTTTTTTGTGGAAACAGGCACTGTTGCTACATCCTTTGATGAAGTGGTGTTCTAGGAAGACTGAATGTTAGACTAAGACACAGTGTACTGTCATGATCATCTGGCCCTTGTTTTGTTTCGTGTACGCTTGAGGTACTTTCTTTAAAGAATAAAATTTCCCAAAGTTTCTGTGGCTTTCAGCTAGAAAGGGGAAGAGATCTCACCTTCAATCACAACAGGACACAGCGTCTAGACCTTGAGCTCTGTTTTGGCTCCTTATTTAAGGTTTTGAGTTTTGACTTTAGAAGATCAGCTGGCAAAAGTGACAAATAGTTGTATAAAAGAGAAGGAATCCAGCTTGTTGGAAGAATGAAGGTTTTATGAGGCAGTTTTAGCCTTGATAGTCTCATACTCGGTGGCTGTCATACTCAGAGCCACCAAATGAGCTTAGTCAGAAACAAGCTCTACAGGAGAACCCTTCCCTCCAACAAGAAGGAATGTCACCTTTCTGGTAAGGGTGAGTGAGCTTATCAGCTAATGGCTACAAGATGATAACTGAAAGAAAGGGCTAACCTTTTTTGTGTGTGAAGCTTCGAGGTTATATGCTGCACCTTCACTTCATGTGTGATGCACTTGTACTTCCTTGTGATGCAGCCTGACAGACTGGTTCATAGAAATCACAGATTTCAAAGCCCAAGCTGTCAAACCACAGCATGAAAGCTTTTAAGATAAAATTGCTTGTCCTGTAGTGTATCTGCAAAATGCTTGGTGTACTATACTACCGGAATATAAATGCTGACGTGCCATTACATCTCCATAATGTACATGTGATCAAGCATACAGCTTTGAATTAAATGGTTTGTCTACTTGAACAAAGTAAAAAATACTCTCAGCCTGCCTGGACTAGTTAGGTATTATAATGCTCATGAAAAATGTGTTCTGCTTTTCCTATTGCTGAAGCTGGAAAAAGTAATGACTGAATCGCCATGTGGTTGTAGTTGGCAAGTCAAGTGATTTTTCTGCTTGGCAAAATTGTACTGTTCCACTTATTATAGATTATAGACATGTATAATGTAATATATATCTATAATATCTAGATATATCTATATGATTATATCTGTATACATGTAGTTAACATATCTCCATATAGCTATATCTAATCCATATAATTAGATGTAGATATAAAGATATATAGGTACAAATATAGATACAGGTATTTTTATTGATAAACTGCATAGTTCAAGAAAGAAGTAGTAAGAAAGGCAGCCTTTCACTGGTCTGGACTCATTCAAATATTAAGTGAGCAAAACCTATTACTCCTGGGTGACTAGTGTAATAGATCCATTTTCTTAGTTAGTAAGCCTTCATATTATTAAAAAAAATCATCAGGATCTTTCTGAAACACTTCCTAAGTGTTCTTTGGGCTGTAGACAAAACAGCAAAAGAACAACCTGAATTTTCACCTCAAAGCTGTTAGTTACGGAGTGCACGTGCTTCTCTGAAGCTGCCCATTTCCTATGTAAAAATGTTCAAAATTACCTTTTATTTTAATTAAAGAAGCCAAAAGGGGCTAATCTTTGAAGTATTAAAATTAGATGTCTCGGGCTTAAACAAGCACTGTATTCAGTCTTCAAAAAGTGGCAAAATGAAGTACCAAGAGAAATGTCAGCATATGGTACATAAACAATGAAAAAGGAAATCAGTTTACTAATATCTACAAAACATACATTGGTAAAAAAGTAATAGATTATATAAAATTACATTGAATTCTACTAAATATCATGTTCAGTTCCACACATCACCATTGGTCTAATTCATTATGATAGTTCTCCTGTTATATTCACTTTGCAGCACTGTTCAAATATTAAGAGAAAAGAACATGGTAGTAGATGGAAAGGAAATATGTTTCAAGGTGACATATATCTCCCTCCTCCTTCTATCATGTAAGTGGAAAGATGTATGGGAATATGAAATCCGGTAGTGTCATCCTGTTCCTTTAAAAAAAAGTCACTGGCACAACCCAATCAACAAAACAGCTTTTTCATATAAAAGTTTTGAAGTTTTAATGTAAGAACAATTTGCAAATTCATATCCAATATCCCTGAAGGTTTGAAAGTGGAGACTTGTAGATGTCTGTTACCACTGAAGGCACTTAACTTTCAGCTTGGTCATGTACTTTTATATGCGATATGGTCGCTAAAGTGAACAAACTCTGGGTGCCTGTTACCAGGGTTATTAATACCCTTTCTTTAGAACCTTGCATGGCTGGCCAAATTAGTGTCTTTTGGGGTAATGCTTTGATTATGATTTCCAAGGGTTTCTTTCAGCTCAGTAGGTTATTGCATGTTGAGTAGTAGTATCAGCGTGTTTATGAACTGCAGCCTCGTGAATAATCCTGTGTCTAAATCTGCAAAGCCTCATTCACCCATGATGATCACATCATAATGCTGAGTCTGTTGAAACTGGTACGTATTTCTGGAATAGCTGTTCCACTTTGGATATGAGCCCTTGCTATCTCATTTCACGCGAAAGAACAAAAGGAATAGAAAAGATGAAAAGACAAATTTGTGAGTCCTGATTCTTCAGTGTATAGGTGTGAGGAAATATTCATGACAGTAGCTGATGGGAATTGTCTAACTAAGCCAGGTGGTCCCCCCAAATGTTTTTTGTAGGGGGCGATTCAAAGGACCTAAACTAGACTGTGCTTCTTGATCATCTCCTGGAGAAGCTTCTCTCTCTATTGACTGTGCATATAGAAAATTAACTCTATCTCATCCCAAACCAGTACACTTGGTTAGATGAAGGATAGATTCATTGTTTCTAATTTGGAGAGATTAATTTAGTGAAACCTCAGGGCAAAAAAGTCCCCATCAGTTCTCCTTGTGATTGAAACCCTTACTAAAAATTTATCAGCCAAATCTGCTTCTGGTAGTCAAAGTGTACCTCCACATGAGTTTTATACTAGTCCAAGTCTGTTGTCTTCAGTGAAGGGAGTTTTAATGAGATTGCTCTATAATTGATATAAATCAGATCCCCCTTTTTAAAAACTGTGTTATTTCTGTAGAATGTACTGAGCAGTCTACTTGTTATTTGTGTCTGTATAGTGTGGTGTAAAAATCAAAGTAGTTAATTGCTTCTTTTCTAGCTTGAAATTAACTGCTCAGCTCTTTACATTCACTTATATTCAGCATTACTGTGAAAATGTTTAGAAAACTGGAGTATCTACTGAATAGTCTCACTCATCCCAAATAAATAAAAACAGTAGGGAAAAAAACCCAATTCATTTTAATATGGAGATAAAAGTAGTAAGTTCTAAATGTCTTTTGACTTCACAACAGACAAATACAAACACTGACGTATTTTAGGGAAACAGAATAATTCTTCAGAGAACAGAGGGAGACAGCATGGAGGGACCAAAAAGAGGTTGTGAGCTCTCTGGAAGACGTTGAGTGGCCTTGCAGGTAGCTGATATGAAAGCAGGTCTCCTGCAGGGGAAACACTGATAAAAAATACTGTGTTGATGCATCTGTGTACAAGCTTTACATCAACATAATTGATGGTAAAACCAAGATGGTAGCATAAATAAGGAATTTCATCTTTTGAAACAACACTGTCTCCAGGCCAATACAGTGACAAAGAGCTGACATTAACATTAGATATTTTATGGACAAAATCTGGTAGAAGAATTCCATTTAGTAAATGGTGTGGGTCTTTCTGTAATGATAAATATGGGAACTTGTTTTGTTTTGACTTTCATAGGCCAGTAACTAGTACAAAGCACACCACAGTAAGGAATGTCTGCTTATTTTTTCCAGTCCTTGAATATTATTCACACACACACATATATATCAGGATAGTATATAGTATTCATCAGGGAGATTTATAACTTTCACCTTTCAAAACCAAGGAAGTTTTAGGGAAGAATGTGTTCCCAAACAAAAGAAATAGAATTCTAAGTAGACCAATAGCTCCATTGAAGAAAGCTGCACATATGGCAGAACCGTGTTTGGTGTAGTTAAATAGCAATTTCTATTTTTTGAGTGATCCAAGCATCCCATTTTTGCTATGTTTGGGAGTACCATTGCACAAGAACTTACCATCACTGTCATAATTCTTAATATTACAGTATTTTTTGGACCCTGAATTTGTGAAAGCATAGATAGGCTACTTTCAAGGGAATGTAATTTCTCTGTGTGGCGTTGTCTCATGCAGAACTGTTTCATAATCCCCAAAATGACTGGCTAAAGGATTGATTTTGAAGAAGGAACATATTATAGATAGTGCAATGAGAATTTTGTTGATGTAAAATGGAAACCACTGCAGCACGAGGTCACTTTTTAGACATCGGGAAAGAAGGTAGAAACTAACTTTACTTACCAGGTATGTGGCAATGCTGATTATGTGTTATTTTAAGAAAACATTATGTGGTTGAGGTGAATGGACAATCCTTTATTTTGGCTAGTACTGTGGTTAGAAAGGCAAGTGTTGTGGAAAATATGTATTTTCCAGAGCTTCTAACACCTGCCAAACCTTCTTGAAATGTGGTGGAATTAACACTGAAACAAAGAGAGAAGCATGCATTAAGAGTGATCCCCTAGAGAGCTGTTTTGGACTGGAGGCAGGAGAAGGCTTTTATCTTCTTAGCTATATGTATATAAACATGCACCAATGTTGGTGGAGTGAAGAAGGTTCTCCCTGAGATTTTTTGAGTGTCTGGTCTGGTTTAGGCATTTGAGATTGACATCCTATCTCAGGACTTTTCTGGTCTTTTGTAAAAACATGTTCTTTGAAGAAAGAAAAAACTCAGGCCTAGATGTGAGACTGTCAGCAACAATTTGGCCGGTGAGGTAGAAGAGGTGGTAGGCCTCAAATTGCTGCATGGTATTCTTAATCTTCCAAAAAGAAGCTTTCTGAGGTTTCTGCACTTCTGCACACTAAGTATGTTTTACCAGCTTTTCCTGGTGTCATGCCTGGTATTGGTGATACAGTTTAAGAGCACATTGTGTCCTTTCATATCCTCTAACACTAAAACTCTCTGTAAAGAAACAGCAGACAGGCTTGTTTAAAATGTTACTAAAATGAAGTAGCTTCTTGTCCACCTTCTCATATGATCTTTTCTGCGCTAAAAACCTGCTTTCTTGTGTTTCTTTTCTCTTTGAAACATCTTGGGCTACTTATGGTAATAGCCACCAAATCTCTTGATTATTCATCTCATTAACATCTAGTTGCTTGGCCCCGATCATGGGATTAGCACCAGGAAAGAGAGTTCTATCATAAGCACCCTGTAATGCTTTGGAATATCCCTTCTTGTTCTTCTAAATTTGCCTTGATAACATTCCTGATTTTGTTTTGTTTTGGTTTTTTTTTCCCCCAGGAATTTCAGTAAGCATAAACTTCCCACAAGTATCAAAGAAATATATTTTGGTTTTGCTATGAGGATTTACTTTAATTTAAAGCCTATTTGATATTCTCAGGTTCTTAATTTCCTGATAGTAAAGGTCACCAGGAAGGTCACTGTTTTGACTGTGCTGTCAGACTGCTGAATGCAGACTGGGATTCTATGGCTTGTCCTCTAAGCAATCAGAGTTTGTATGAAGACAAAGAATAATACTTTTCTGATTTGAGTTCATCTACTGGAATCGTTGCAATGCCTACTTTAAAACCCCAGTTTGATTTCCAGTAGTTATGGAGATCCTATCTGTGGGATATGGATGCAGATCCTGGGGAAGCTCTGAAAAATAATATGCATTTTAAGAGATCAAGGAAAAAAACAAGTCTGTAATTCAACCATGAAAAAGATGCATTTACAATATTTTGCTCTCATGATTTCCAAAGAATTGTCTCAACACCTTAATCATCCCAGGCCCACCGTGGCTGTTTGGACCTTTGTTTCTGTAAGTTGGTTTAATTTCTTACCCTTCTATTTAAAATACTACCTAGTGCCACCAGGAGGTGTCCGTGTGCTAGTTAACGGTTACTTTCTGGGGTGCTTGCATTTTTTTTTTCTTTGGGGGGAGGGCTCCATAACAACGCCACAGTGGTAGCATTTTCTATAGGATCGTTTTTATTATTATATAACGTTGGTGTCTGCACTTCCATACAAATGACGATATTGTGTTTTGTGTCCAGAGAGAATTCTTAATTCTTTCTCTCGATGAGAATGATTATAGATTAAAAAGACCTGTTAAGTCATCCATCTTCTTCCCTTACAGCATGCCCTGTTCTCTGAAGTATACTGTGTAACTTATTGAGGATATCAGTCTGTTGCTAGGGAAATGATGACTATAATCAGATGTTACACAGTCTACATTTTCACCGCATTGCAGGATCAAAGATGAGGCTGTGGAAACGAAGATCTTTTACTGAAACACGTAAATTGTGTCCTATTTGTGCTTGTGTGTAACTTCCAGGATTAGCAAGAAGAGATGAGTGTATACTACAGAAAGCTAAATATCATACAGTATTTTTATGTTGCATATTCCCATTTGGTCTGTGATATTTAATTGGAAATTATCTAGTGAATTTTCAGTGGAAATACAGGCATAAAATGTACAGATCCATAGCGATCCATAGGACATTACAAATGACTAGAAGACATCCTATTACACTACAGTGTAAAACAGTGCCACACTTATCACCACATGGATATTCAGAAGCATACATTAGAATGAATAATAAATCTGATTTCATTTGAACATCGGACAGGAAGAAATAATTAGCAGATAAAATGTGATCAGCCCTGCCTGGTGGTACAAAGTATGGTTCGGATGTATTCCACAGGGTCTCTTGAAAATCTTGTTCCAACCTAATTACAAATCAGTGTGTCGCAACAGTCACAAGCACTACCTGCAGATGCTGTATGTGAGGGAGGGCAGTGTGCAGGAGTGACGCTTTTTTCATGGCTGTACAGTCAGGCTGACTATTTCTGATTTCTATTGCATCTTGCAATCAACGTGTGTTTTAACAAAGTGCATGCCAACCTTGTTGAGAAGAAATCATTAGCCTGAATAAGATTTCCAAATGCAATGGCATGTTGTATGGGTTATGGCCAAACTCATTTAAATGCCAAGAGATTTATAAATTTGCCAAATTAAATTTAGTAGTCACATTTCACTGAGGGTATGGTTTTCAAGCTACCTGTGTAAAACTGCAAAAAACCCCACCCCTGGCCCAAACACCTCCCTCCCCATATTTACTCTTAGCCTTGATCTTTTAGATGCATCTGTAACTATAATGCTATTCCACCAAAAACCTAGCATGGCCTCTTCCAGTAGTTATTGGATTCTCACCAGTGATGGCCATCCCAGGATGTTTCTGAGTAGCTCCTGACCCCAGTGACTCATATACATCCTGTGGTATTGATAAAGAGAAATATTAAAGCAGTAGATAGGTATTATTACTGTACATGAGTTTTTAACTTTCACAGTAAGCGTTCTTACATGAATAGCCAGCTAAATCACTGAACTGCAAAGAACATGGACAATAGAAATAATTTCATAGGTGAGTTGACTGAACTAGTAGGAAACACAGTGAAATGCCACTGAAAATGGATGACATGGCTAATACATTGGCTAGGTATTTGCCATTTGAAGTCTGAATAACTGAACTCTAAGACAAATGCATGGTTTTGCTGATGTGCATATTGCAATGCTGAATTTCTTTGCACAATCACACCTGCGCTGCTCTTTTTTAATGAAGATGGGACTTACAAATGGAAGCATAGTAGTAAATGAAATAGATCTGTCAGAATGCTACATGGTAAAAAACAGTTTTCTCCTTTACTGCCTTGGAAGCCACTGTTCATGTGTTCATACTTAAAAACTGCTTCTGTGTATGTTTGCAATGTCCATGTTTGATGAACACAATGAGACAATTTAAATGCTAATGCAACAAAAAAGATGCAGAATAGATCGACTCACACATGCGTTATTTGGATCACACTAGTACTGATTGAATGACAGATAGCTTTAATTCCCTCAATAGTGGTTTGCAGAGCTGATCAAGATTTGATCTCCCTACGAGTACTCTCAGATGATATATCACTACTTCCTATAATTTACTGCTGAGTTACTTTTTTTTAAAAAAAATAATTCATCTGTCATCCTTTTTTATGTTAAAAACTGACTAATTTTTAGGATCAAAAGGTGGTGGTTCTTTTTCATGGAAGTAGATCTAAGCATTATCTGATTAATCATTGATACAATAGGTTTCTTATTTAACAAATACAAAACCCTGTTATCACCTGTCTTCGTTAGTTCAAGAAAGTAGCGCGGAGTTTTTGCAAACATTTTTGTTTCAGACATTATGGGAGCACTCAAGAGGATCTGCCTTGGTCAAGCCTGTATCAGGCTATCACCTATTATTACATTACATTCATGGATCAGCACCAAAGAATTTCTTAATAGCAAAGAGGATTGGAAATGTATACTGATGGCTTATTTGCTAAAAGCTTACTTAAGAACTCATAAGCAAGTCATCCCTAGCACTGGTTTCTTTTATGAACACTTGGTTTCAGGGTACTGAAACATGTGTTGCCTGAAAATATCAAGAAACCATTTGTACACACATGTCATGAGTTGACCAGCCTCTCCTGCCCTCCATCTTAAAACATCAGCAGCTCCAAGCCATAATGTAAGAATCAATGTAAAAGGGTAGAATGTGAAGTCCTGCTGCTTTCAGATGATGGGGATGTATGTGTTTAGCTTTACTCTCTGCTTTTAAGATTTGCTTATATTTTGTTAACTCAGTATTATATTTATTAGTTACACACAATAGGAACCCATTCAATACCCTGTTAACCTACTTATCCAGACCTTTCTTTGACTATTACTTTTTCTCTGACAGTTATTGACAGTATGTTACATAAATAAAATAATAGTGGAAATGGACCAAACTTCCATATTGACCACCTCTGTGTCTTCTCTTGCAGGAAAGACTAAGAGCTCAGCCTGAGCCTGTTCCTACCTTGATTTCTATCGTTTCCTCATAGCTGTTAGAGGTTTCTGCTTTTCAGGGTATCCTGTGTTCTAAGCGATCTAAGAAATCTCTCATTCTCATTTATTAAACCCTGGTGATTCCCATTTGTCTCAAGGGTAAGTGCCACAGATCTATGCATGCTTCTGTCCTAGATCACTGTTGAAAACCTGAAGTTGGTTCTGAGGTCAAAATACCGCCTAAGTTGAACTTCTTTTTAACTAAGATCAATACATCCTGACTGTCCATCAAATGAGGAAGCTATTTTCTGCATTGGGCTCTACCTGCCTTAATAGTAAGAAAACATATCCTCCTTACATTGCTAGCTTACCACCTTAAACTCACACTTCCTTCCTAGCTCTACTGCTTCTCTTGCCCTGAGAACTTTGAAGCAGATCCCCCTTTGTGCATTGATCAAAAAGATGAGGAGAAACAACCTTCCCACTACAAGGTTTTAGTCAGTTAAATATAAAAAAAATCCAATACAGCACTCCATATCCATGTATTTCTAGGGTATGACTTTACAGGAGGGAAGCACAGCACAGAAAATAAACCAGCAGGAAGAGAGACAGAGCAAAACAAACAAGTCAGAGTAAAAATAACAGTTTAACATAGGGATAACGCTGAGGTAAGGCAAACTTTGTCAGTTGAGGTTACGTTACTGTGCTCAGTCTCAACAGCAGCTCTCAGTCTTTCTTTCTTTGTACAAAATTAATTGATGTTTCTGAAACATAAAATGCAAATATTAAGCACACCTGGAATTCTTCACTGCGTAGCTGAGGAAGGCATTCATACTGTACAAGTTCCAGCTTAACCTCTTTGGTAGTTTTCCTCCTGGGCACCAGACAATTTCATTATCCATTTGCATGAAATCTAACTCCTTAGGACCTGTCTTTCATACCAAGATACACTTTTTCCCACTTTAAAATTGTAGAAAAGACATGGCAAAGGAAACAGCAGGGACAAGTAGCAGGTACAATGACTTTTTTTTTTTTCATGTTTATATAATAATGGCTGTATGGAAGGCCATGGTGAAGTTTTGGCTTAAAATGATAGTTTGATGAAATAATGGTATATGTGTGCTTACTGTTGTCTTTTAGTAGCTTATTGAAGCACACAGACAACAATTAATGGAAATGAGCAGAAGAAAGAAATGCCAATATATCTGTTCAATTCTAGTTCTAATTCTTTGTGTTTCAAGTGGATGGAGAATCTAAACCCTGCAAGTCCAATGCTTGCGAACACAGTCACAGACTTTATTATGGGCGACAAGAACGTAAGTAAAGGGACTATTTTTTGAAGTGACAGGACTGGCAGGCTGAAGGAAGCACTGAAAGCATACAACTAAAAAGTAAGAGAGACAAAATGCCACCACTACCCCCCTTCCCCGCCCCCCCCCCCCCCCCCCCCCCCATAAAGCCAAACCTTGAGCTGATAGTCCAGACCTAACTTTATTGAATTTATATAGCTTTTGGAAAGCTCTTTCTAAGATAATCCTGGATTAAACAAACACTTAAATATTTTACTTATCATGACAACAAAATGTAAATAAAATACTGGAACACACGCCAGTGGCAGGCTTACTGAAAAATGTAACTAGCAAATGAAAAATAACCCAGACAAAGTCCAACTTTGGCATCAGTGTCCCTCTTACATGATGCAATTACACAGACATGAAGGTGTAATTGAACTAGCTTTTTTGTAATTGCTTGGGTAATAACAGTGCTCAAGATACAGTGCTGTGATTTGGCACAGACTAACCACACCTAGCTACAGATGCTACAGAAATATCCCAAATAAAGATAGAAAGCAAAATTCAAGTGATAAAGCAAGCACTCCCACTTCTGGGGGGATGAGGAACATAAACAGCCTTTTACTCTACTATAATTAACAGTACTATTTTTTAATCACAGAGAGATGTGTTTCAATAAACCAGTAGAGGCCTTCATAATTCCTTTAAATCAAAAGAAAAGAGGAGGAGGAATAGAAGAAACGGGTACAAAATAGAGAGGAAAGGCTGAAATGAATTTTATTTCACAACACAGAAGAATTAAGAAGGAAAATATTGAAATAAAGAAAAGCACTGAAGGAAAACAAGGAAAACCAACATATTAATGTACTGTAATTACTTATTCCACCATTGCCTTTTCCCACAACTTTTTACTGATGTTTCATGGATCATCAATATAGTAAGACTACAAAAAGCCTTAGAATCTTATTTCCTTCTGCTGTTTATGCCAGATTGACAGTAACTAGTCCATGACAAATGGGCAATCAGTTCAGCTTGAAGACCTGATGCAAGAGCAAGAGCGGGGCCAGGGGAATAATTAAAAAAAGATCAATAATAATGTGTTAACTTTGAAAGGAACACAAAGTGAAACAAATGAATAAATAATTAGTTTAAGGGTAACAGTATTTTCAAAGCAAACGGACTACTGTTACCAAGAAGATAGGGCATTTGACAGCTAATAAGACAGCGAGGCATTCAGCTTCCAAACAATAAAAGGTGAGGGCTAATATTACACTAATGAGCCACAAGCATACTGCTGGCTTGTTTTTTATTAACACTAATAAATGAGCTCATAATACTGATCAGAAGTGTTTGGGGTTTTTTCTCCACACATCTCACAAAAGAATTTCAGGTGACAAGTACTATGGTACATATGGTAGAAACAAACAGCTGCAGCCACAAAGATGTTTTGTTAACTGATGATTAATATATTCAGGAAGCAATCACACTATTCATTAATAAAAGTTTACAAACATTAAAAAGTGCATAACATTTGAAACCAACAACAACACAAAAATATATATAATATATATACTATATATAAAGTGGCATCACCTCCTGTTAATAAAAGAAAACAAATATTCTGACTTTGTGATTGGTATTTATGTGATTGCCATGGTTTACTAGTCAGTCACTCTCTTTACTCACCTTAGTCACACAGAGATGTGGCTGCCCCGTTTTGCAGTGTTCCGCCTTACGTGTGGCCTTGTCTATTGGGGCAAGGAAATCAATCAGCATAGCTACTGCAGAATAGCTTATTAACTTGTAGATATTTTAAGTAATCTCCTGGATGGACAAGCTATCCTGGTATTTTGATGAAGGTTCAGTTTGCACTGTCATTTTGAAATAGTTGAAATAGGAAAAATTCAGTCTTTTGGGTGCTAGATGCCAAGTCTCACTTCCCTTTCCACCTCCTAGCCAAAAGGCTGCTGTAGCAGCTTCTAGCACTTGGATGTACCTGGTGCATCTGTAACAAGCTACTGGCTACGTGCAGTCAACAGCCTGATCAACTGAGGCAAAGGCAAGGAATAGAAAAAATAGGCCCCCTGGCTGGATCCAGTCCATGATCCACTAGTTGGACTATCCTGCAATCTCAAACTCATTCCAGAACACATAACTGGCAATAAGTTATGCCAGTTGTTTTCCCGTGTGTAAACAAGGCCCATCTTTAACAATGTGAACCAGGAAAATCTCTAGCACCATGGAATTTGTTTGAATTTTAACCCATATAAGGTTATAAATGTATTCTTAAAACTACCATAACAATAAAATACTTGGACTAACATTTTTAAAAAATATCTTGGAGAAAGATTAAGAAATTGGGAGCAAAATTAGAAAAATGGGGAAGAGTAACATAAAAGATTCAATTTGAGTCTCTGATATGCAACTAACTACAGGCAAGTGGCAAAACTGTACCAAGGACACAAAACACGCTGAAATATTCACATTAACAAATCGTTTTGAAGGCTCATCTAGTAACAAATTAGAGTGTTGCTGAGTCATTTAGGTTTAGGCATAATCAATTTAGCAGTTGACGTTTTAAATCCATCATGTGCACATCACCACATTATGCAAAAAACCAGCCCTTTCAAAACGTGTGGTAGAAAAATTCACAGTAACAGAAATATTCTTCATAAGCAGTTGAGAAGGGGCAGTGTGGAGCATTTAAGTTGTACAATACAAAAAACACTGTAAATAACAGAGCTGTAAAACAGACGCAAAGTTCTAAAAACAGTGCTTTCTTTACAGTTCTTTTAATGGGTGAACACTTTGGCCACAGAATTCTAAACTCTGAGGATCACACAAGCCTTTGCTTAAGATACACAATTAGATCCTCTGACAATTCAAAGGCCATTTGCTACAAGATTTACCTGTTCTACTTTCTAGAAGTGTTCCCATCAAGTAGTCATTACGAAGGGATCCATCTGATGACACTATCCCAAAAAAATCAATACATGTTCAACCATTGCTAATGACAGAGGTAGAGAAAATTCTGTCTTCTGCCACAGCTTGTACCCCCATTTTTAGCATTGTGTTGAGTGAGTTCCAGCAGTGAAGACACATGCACTTTCTTTTCCACCAGCCTGCTCATGGAAACAGATTTGTTCCAGCATGCTCTCGTAGTCTGAAAACATCCAGCAGCTGCTTCAGTCGGTCAAAGTCGGATGTCAGCTTTCTTGCTTTGCTGCCTCCCCTTGGGCCTCCCCAGTTTGCTCACTTGGATTTCGTTGTGCATCTCCTTCTCCTTCTATAACATACAAGAAAACGATGAGTGATGTACCCTAAAACAAAGAGGTTTTACTCCCAGAATCCCAACTGTTCATCTACCAGTCTCAAAAACAAAGTAAAAAGAAATTGAAACTGAAATCTTACATTAAATATGAAAACTTTTACTACTGTTAGCCAGACCTGGCATCTCAAAAGACATCTTCAAAAACAAATTCCTAGATGCAATCTTCACTATCATTTTAAGTATTTAACAAAAGTTAAGATAAAAGTTAATTCTTAAATTAAAATTTAAGAATTTAACAAAAATGGTACAGTATTTTTTACAATTTATTCACTATGACAATATAAGAAAAAAAAGCTCATTACACCAAGCCTGAACAGAGTTTACTATAAAGAGGTGCAACTCCAATAAAAGCAATAGTTTGTTAAAGCTGTGTTTGTTCTGTACATCCATTTTCAGTACCATGCCCCATGGTATTAAGTCCAGCTGTCTCACTGCAAACCACAGAACCATCAGAGGAATAGAAAACATGTTGCAGTGGCACAGTGAGTAAACAACTCATAAAGCCTGTTTAAAGAAGGCCAAGAAGCTCACTGACAATGGTCTGTTAGTAACTATATGCAAAGTATTGTACTTCACCTAACGATTACAGAGCTAACAGGTTCAGACAGCTGGAAGCTAAGGGCAAGGAAGACAGAAGTCCCTGAACACTGACTAATTAGCTATAGGTACATAATAAGCAATAACGTTAGGTAAGGAATAATGTTAAAACATAGAGTTGCTTCTTGTAACTTGCAAGCCTTCTGAGTAACTTGTATTGAACTTGTGGCTTGACACAGTAAAGAAAAGAAAATTCCATGTACTAAGTTGTAAAGGTCTAAGCAGATGGAGTGCCTCTTAACTTTAATCTACAGATGTTAAGAATAAAGGGTTCTCAATACAGATATTTATTGTTCCCCCATTTCAGATGACACCATACATCTGCAGCTTTATTTCTGTTTATAGAAATAAGCACCATAAACACCTTCTCTTCTCTATCTAGAAGAAATGGCACATTGCTAATGAAAAAAAGTTCTTTGCATTGCAATGAATACTGCAAAAAGCTCAGACGTGATAGCTGTGTTTTGTGCAAGCACTGAGTATTTAGGCAGCAAAATGCCTCCGAGGGTATTGGTAATTACCAAATTCAACCTGATAAAATTTGTACGAAAGGTTGATTAACATACTAAACAGTGAGGTTTGTTCTGTTCATTATGGGTTGAAGAATAAATAAAAATTTGTTTTGCAAGGCACTTTCTCAGAAAACTCTTTATTTCTCAGTTTTATCTCCCACATTATGAAGGATGCTATCAGGATGGATCTACATGCAGTTATTTCCTATTGAACAGAAGCCCCAAGTCATCCAAACGCTTTCCTCAAAGCCTCCTACATTTGTTCTGATGCTGCAAAAATCCACATGAGTAGAATCTGATTTTTTTTATTCCTTTTTTGCCTGCTCTGCACTCCATTTATTCTGACTACTAGAAAGTCTTTAATATCCCCTCATACTACCAGGGCAAGTCAAGTTTTCCTGAAATAATTCTTACCAAACAAACAAACAAACAAACAAAGAGAGAGACAAAAAAAGGACAGAACTGATGAGAAAAACCTTGCAAGGTATTTGCGTTTAAAAGAAAAATCACCCTGGACATGAAGCCCAAACATTTCACTACTTAAATGTTAAATACAGCACACAAAGATTCAGAGAAAGCACACTGAAGTTCTAATACTACTTCTTAAAAGAATTCTCAACTCACTGAAAAAAACTCGCCAGCCTAAACCCATTTAATCTATAACACCCTGTCTTGTTACTACAGACTTTGTCTTTCTGCTGGCAGAGCTTTCCTACCAAAGGCCTTAAAATATGTTTACGGAAATAACTTTTCTTCTAAGCTCTGAGACTCCTAAAATTGCCTACGCACACTCAAGAACTATTCTTCTTTCAAAACATGATGGCTAAAAGCTCTTAAGAGCTGTGATTCTTACATAGCATACAGTTGTGTGAGTTGGTAAGGTAGCAACAGTTACATGTTCTGCTAACATGCATCTTTTATTCTCATTATTCTTCCTGTAACATCACTGACTGTTGTCTATCACTGTTCCCAATACTTACACCTAAAACATTTCTATGAATTAAAATAACTTTTAATCAAAAATTTCTATAATCAGTCTTTCATTCCAGTTCTGTATGACTCCCATGATTCTCCTATCCCCAGGTTTTTGTAGATGGTTGGACCGTTACAACTTTGACAGAGAAGTCTCCTTTCCACTCAGCACTGAATCTGTGGCGTATCTACAGACACCTAGGAAAGCAGCATTTTGTTTTAGAAACTAGACTTGCAGAGGAGACTGGTCCTCGTTCTTCATCATCCTTTTTCCTTACTACTTTATTTAGCTACAATCACCTGAAAGATGATCTGAATATAAAGTTTCTTGGAATTGCATTGGTTACCTTGAGAAGGTTGAGCAGGTGATACACCTGCGGGTTTTTGTACTAAAAATCTTTCTTTTGCTTTCTTGTCTTACAATTTCTGTTGAAGTTTTCTACTTATCTGATGTACACAGTGTTGCTTTTACTAAATTTAGATAAAATGAGTTGCCACAGAGTACTTGGAACCTGTATTTTCAAGTTTGGTGAATATATCCATTCCATAGATATTAGCAAGTTATTAGTTTATTATGGACAAAAAAAACAACCCAAAAACAAAAACTCTGAGCAGTTATTTTTACGGGAGAGTGTTATACAGTAATTATACGTATTATACATAACATTGCAGTAAACTCTTGATTATCTGTCTTTGGCTCATCAACGAGGGGATTAACCAGCACTCACTTCAGGTATCAAATAGTGCATGACAGAAAATATATGGTCTTTGAACAAGGTCTCACTGCCTAGTGCTGTTCCAAGCTGTTCCTGTTCTTTACAGGAAATGTATCTGCAGATTTTCAAAATCAAAATACTAAATATGCTTGGGTAGCTTAATTTACACGTTTTATAAAAAACTTTTTTTTAATCTGCATTATCTCACTGTGTCATTACACCAAGCAGTTGAAAGCAAATGTATTTGTACTTTTGCAAGAAAATGCATATAGCTGTAACGAGGAGGAAAAAAAAATAATTGAAATGTGATGTCATATTTGTATAATTATGTAGTACTTAGCATAAATTATTTGACATGCACCTTGCAAGAAATACCATATAAACTCCAAACATGTGTTCTCCTCTTAATCCCATCAGGTGTGATGCATATATGCATCCCACAAGCACTAGTATATTCTCAACTGGAATTTGGAATGCAAAATATTTTTTAGCCTCTCTTTGGTTTGGAAAGATGTGACAGGATAATACACCAACACTAATAAATGAATGATAACACAATGCGTTTTCCAGTAGTTGTGGTTTGGAGGCTTTTATCTGGCACCTAGGTGTACTAATAATACAAAATTTAAATATATTTTCAGTATATCTAATTCAAACTGCATAATCTCCTGACGAACTATGCAGGCATTTTTATGTATCTACTACCTAAGGTAAGCAACTCTGTACATTTTTCTGCAATGATTAATCTACCAAGCTGCAAAAGAGGTCTTCAAGAAAAACCAAGTAAAACTCCTGAATTATGTATTAAAAACTAGGCTAACGATAATTTAAACTATTCTCATTGCTGCAGAACTAACTGCACATATAAAATGTATACCAACATATATCACAAGCACAAAGTCACATTCTTTTTATAGCTTACAAAAGATAACAGTTCTGGCTTACAGTCACACCACAACTTAACTTAAAAATAGGGATTGTTTATATCTTCTAAATGGACAAGATCAAAGATAATTTTGATAAGTGTAAATCTGAGACTGAAGAAAATTAAAGTAAGAAGGAAGGCTGGCATTATGCATTTCAAATGCCATCTACTTTATATTTTTGCAACATTTTACATGTATATCCACATTAAAATAGACACATCTACACACATACTAATAAAGCTTTTATTTTTAAATAGAAAAAAAAATTAAGATCCTGCACAGCTAGAACTGCACACATCTAGAAGCTATAGGCCCCAAACTGGCAACTGCAGAAGGAAAGGCTTAGGATGTACATTAGTTTGAAAGCCAAAAAAAGAATCATCCCCTCCAAACAGCACTACAACCACCCAAACATCACACTGCTCCCATCCAATTGTCCAGTGATGAGACTGCCTCTCAGAACTCGTTTCTGAGAAAAATCTGTGGACAATCAGGGCACAAAGTTTGCTCTTTGCTGCATTTGTTTTCTTCTGCTATTATTAAAATAAGCATAAGACCTCTTTCCTAAGATCTGAAAAGGGCTTTCAAATATCTCTAACATCCATTTATTAAATCCCCACCCACATAACATGAAAATAATTACATAGTCATATTACTGTTTTTATTTAACGTACGGCTCTTTATCATACAATGTCCTTCCTTCCTCTCAACTGAAGGTGCACAACTAGCTAAAATTTTAGTAATATTAGAGATGAAGTAAGATTTATGATTGCATTAGTGCTAGTCACCTCAAAAGAAGGACGAAGTATCAGCAGAAAGGGGAAAGAGACAATCTGCCCAGAAAAAAAGATCCAAGTAAAACAAACAACAGTTAATTGCTATTGCTTTGTCCTGTGGCAGCTGAAAACAAAATTCATCTCCACAATAAGCTTTCAAGCAGACACATGGCTTCTCCTACAGGCTTCAAACCAGAGCTTCCATAAGAGGATATTACAAAGAGCTGGATTTTAATAAAAACTTCCTTATTTTCTTCCTTATACTTGATTTTCCATAAAATTTATCCTGATATAGATCCTGCCACTAGGCACTCACTGCAGAATGACTTTTCTTTTTTCAGTAGTATGTATGTTCTACTTGCAAATAACCACCCTTGCCATTTATGAAGTCTGGGCTGCTTATTGCAGGCAGCCCCTGCTGATCAGAAAAAAGTATTATTGTTGTTGAGGGACAAGGGAATAATGTGTGCATATAACCATGTTTTGTGTACTATACTTTTAATTTTAAATAAGTATAATAAAAGACCAAAACATACTCACCTGCTTTGTTTATATCAAGCTCTGATAACTTTAAGGCTAGTTCACTAGAGTTCCCACCCGGAGAGGACACAAGTATGTCATGTAACGCATTTCTTCTACCTGTTCTTCCTGAAGCAATAAAGTCTGCATATGTAGATTCCACATCAGTCATTGCTAACAAATATCCACATAGCAGTACCTGGATGGGGTGGGGGGAGAGAAAAACACAAAACCAACAACAACACTTAGACCACTAGAAAAACAGATGACATTATAGAACAGGAATATAAATTAAAAGTTCTTGTGGAGTAGATAGCAGTAAGCAGCAAAAGATGCCTCAGTCTCAAAATTTGGAGAAAGTAGAGAAGAAACAGAGTAGAGAGTAAAAAAAGGTATATGGATTTTATGCAATCTGTATTCAACAGTATTTTAAACAACTTCATTTTTCATACTTCATAAAGCACTAGTGAGTACTTCATAAAAGCAATGACCTCAGCAACATAATTTCTTTATAGAGCCATCTCTGCTTTTAATATTAGCTAGGAAGTAGGAGGTAGGTAGGGGGTGGAACAAAGTTCTGCACAAAAACCACAGCATAAGGAGTAAGAAAGTACAAATTGATAATGCTTTGCATGCAGAGCACCGTGCTCATACACAGGCACAGCTATGTTTCTGTTAGTATGATTAGTTTTGGTATTGTATATAGCCCTCTTCAGACTCAACTAATTTATTTTGGTATGGCTGTTGCACCAAAGCAAATGCATTACCATAGTCACTGAAATGAGTGACATGCTAAACACAGCAAGCAGAACGGCTAAACTGTAATGCAGAGTTTAGAAAAGCAGTGCTTGGTAAGCTAGATATAAACTCAGAATTTTTTTTTCATTAGAAAAAAAATATTTCTCATGCTATGATGGAAGAACGTGATAAAATACATTAATGTAAGATCTGCCAATGATACAAGGAAACTCCTATTTTGACCTCAGTAAGGGAAAGATCCCTGCTGAAGATCTGCTGTATCTGCTATAGATCTTACCTCATTTGGATTTTGTTTTCTTTTTCTTAATTTATAGAACTGTAAACAGGGCAGGGTGGGGGGCAGGGCACACTTTCTCCTGCTGATCTCACTGCTTTTATTGTAGTTCTATTTGTACTCATCTAAGATTTCCTGCAGAAAGCTAGGCTACCATCCTTCCAATGCAGCTTCCCTTATGTTTTTACATTTGGATGTAGTAGGGGAATCTGGGAAGCTTTCTGCTAGGGCAGTACTACAACAAAAAGCAGCACTAGGGAACCACTAAACAAAGCCAGCACCCCCCTGTTGTATGCTGCTTCCATTCTTTCATTTTTCTAAGCAGTATTTCTGTGGGTTTGCACACTGCAAAGAGAGGACGTGGCCATAAGGGTGACATTGCACAGCAGCATCCAGTGAGAAGCTTTAGCTATCATTGCTAAAGTAGCTGAACCTTCACATTTGTATAGCGTACACATCTTTTAATCAGTTCCTACTGCAGTTGCTGGACACCGAGGAAACTGCTGAAGTCATCACAAACACTTAAAAGCAGCAAGAGATTCAGCTTTCTCTCTTTAAATAAAAATAAAACCACCACACCTTTAATAAACACTTTTTATTTTAAAAGTAGATACATACTCGGTTAGACAACAGCTAACCCTTCCCCACCCTCAGTTCTGAATAACTTCAGAAATCCTGTCCATTTTCATTCTAGTCCTCACCTTCCCATCTTCAGTCAGCTATATGAGGGTGTTTGTATAATATATCTGAGAAGCCAAGAAAAGGGTTCTACACCATATTTTATTTAGTCTAAATATAACTATATCAAGTATCATTACAAGAATGACTAACTTAAGGTAAGTTCACTACTATCAAACTGCGGTGTCCATGCCAAATGCTGAATAGATGACAGGATAATTTGACTCCTATGAACAACCACTATGAAACAGGAAACTACTTCAAAAAAACAACAACAAACAAACAACCCACCCCAAAAATACACCCAAAATAAAAAAAACACCCAACCAAAACATAACCCAAAAAACAACCCACAGAACCTAACAAAAACCACCTAGGGAATGGAAAGAGGTCAGAAAGCCTGCCTGACACATGAAATGGTACATTGCCTCTCAATTAACAAATGTTACATAAGAGCACGTGCACTTCTTCCCATGAAATGCCTGCCCTCTTGTTGAAACGCTGCAAGACTACTGAAGCAAATGAGAAGTCAACCATTTGTTCTTTGCCCAAGGTGCAGACATCACAAGGCCAAGTGTATCAACCATGTAGTAATGACGCATAACTTGCAAAGGTAACAATGAGGACAGTTATAAGGTGTGTGTATATATATATACACACACACACACACACATATGTTATAAGGTAAGTCTGGAAACTTGTGCTGTTTTCTTATCTGATCTGTTCACAGCAAGATCAGAAGAAAAAAGATTTTAAGTGAAACTTCAATGAGTTAAATTTGTTCATGCCTGTTATTGCAATGGGCCTGTAGAAAAGGAAGTGCAAAACCTGAAAGTCATCAATGTACAGGCTTGGATTTTTTCATTAGTGTAGCACCACTCCAAAGTCATTATAGCTATCACTCCTACAGAGACATTAATTTCATCTTAGCATAGAAAAAACACCACGGAGAAAAAAAATATTCTTTTGCTACTTTGGAAGCTATATATCAGTGCATCAGGAACAGAATAAGCAGAGAAGACTATCACCAAGGTGGAACTGCTACAGGGCTGTAAGACTGGCAAAATGAGCAATGTTGTACTCCATGAGCAATTTCCTGGACTGTACAAACTGCACTCCACAGAATACTCCTCTGTAACATTATATTGTTCTTGAAACATTCCACAAAACACGGACAGCACCAGGGGAAATTCTCAAGCTTATTTAATTTTAGCTATGAAACAACCTATAAAGCCACAGGAATGTGAGTTTGTGTTGAACTTTAAATGTTCATTTTCTATAGGCTCAATATGGCATTACTAACAACTTTTTGATCAAAAAAGAATGTTACCAAACATCCATTTATTAACACTTCCAAGTTTTCCTCTCTGCGTCTTCTCCTAAATATCAAACACCATTCTGTTTTGTATTGGCATTATCTTGAGACATTACTACATAAATATGGAACTCCACTGACATCACCCGAGAGCTCCCCTTCCAATGAATGGCTCAGTGCCCAGCAGTCTGTACTTATTCACTGAACCAGTCATTAAGAAATTACCATTCACTCCAAAAAACCTTTTTTCCTTCAGTCTCTGTGGAAGGAGTGGAATTTGCTAATAATTCTGTGAAAGAGAATTTGAATTTCTTAACTAATTGCATCAAAGGATATTCCTGCATTCAAGGCTGTGGTTGCAGTCCCTCTAGTTCTACTAATTTATTTTTCTTCTTTTTAATTGCAAAACCAGTACTCTGCTACATGGTATTAAACTGAAATAAGGCAGCTGCAAACCTTACTGCTTCTGCCAACTTAATCAGCCAACTCAAGAAAGAAGTACTGTGACCATAAGAACTAATGAAACCTGCTGTTGCAGGATTGGATTCCTTGGTAACTGGTAAGATACTATCCCATCTGAAGTCTCCCCCAGCTGTGCTTTGTCTTTTCCCCCCATGTAGAGTCACTCTGCCTGATAATGGGTTAGAGTTTGCAATACAGCCCTGGGGATTCTCATACGGCACCTTTCCTTTCCTCAGCTTCTAAAGTTTCATGAAACCTCTAGAAATGTGGGTATCTTATATTCCTGTCTCTTCCCCCTCCCAACTCCTTCTTCCCAAAGAAAGTTGTGCTGAAAATTTGTTGAAAGCACGGATGAGGAAGGTTGGTAGGCACAGTTGCTATCTTGGATTTTATCGAGTCTAACAAGATATCTGTATTATTAATGAATATTCTGGATAACATATACTGCTACACCTACAAAAGGCCTACTTCTGTATCTAATGCAACTGAATAAGTTTTACAGGTAAGCATCATAAGGAGTAAATTAGTACCCAGAGAATACAAGAGAAAATAAGGATGACAAGAACAGTATAATGTAATACGTACAAAAAGAATCAGAATTCCTGGAATACTCCTTGGTCTCCACAATCCAATTTCTGTGTTAAATTTTCCATTTCCATGATGTATATAAAAAATCCTATCCCCCAAGTTCCTGAAGGTAACTGTCAAATTTCTCTGTTTTCCTTCTACGTACTTCTGTTTTATTGAAAGAACTCTTCAAAAAACCTAAAAAGTTAGTGATGGCTTCACAAATAAAATCCCAATTAGACAGCGTTCCATAGTCATTCAGTGAAACCAAGCGTTACACAGTGCCATAATTCTTAGGAGTTTGGAAGTGAAAGTACAGAAATTATGTGGCATACCAGCATGAATTAAAAATCAGTGTCTACACATAGTTTAGGGGCTAAAGGTACCTAGGGTTATTGCATTTACCTTATTTAAGGGTCTAGCTACCTAAAAGAAGCCCAAACACATTTAAAGTACTTTCACTAATTGGAATTTATTACAATTTTAAAAGGAAGACAGAATAAGAATGGGCACTTGATGCATGACTGGTCTATGGGATTTGGCATATGTTGCTGGCTAGTACAGGAGAGCTGCCATTTTCTTGGCAGACCTGCAGTGTAAAACTAAGAGGCATGATCCTTCAATGTTTACTCCCCCTTTTTCTCCATATGTGCTTAATGGTGACATTGAACAAGGGATTTTCAAATAAAACTCTCCCAGGCTTTGGCTGCTAAATGTTGTATCACGATCAGCACATTATTTAAATATAATTATCTATATTCAGCTTTCATAAGGGAACAAAAGAGGAAGAAAAAAAAAAAGAGAACTTGCCATTTAATAGCATGTCTATTTTAGAGAAGGTGTATAATTATGCTGTTAAAATAAATTTCAGTTCCAAATCTAGGCTTAGCTTAGAGGGAGGGCTCTTTCCAGTGAGGAGATTGCTCTATTCCACAGCAACCTGTACCTAAAATTCCCACCTTATGCATGGTCTGCTATGTTGAAAGCAGAAACAGAGGAATCATTTTTACAATGTATTCTTCCACAGGAGAATATGTCTGTTGTGCTATTCAACAGTATTGCTTTTGCACAGACACAGATGAGCAAAAAAATAGCGTTAACTCTTGAAAGCCAATTAAAGGAAATATAAATGTTCATGCCAGCTAGCAAGTTGAACAGTATTTCAATCTGCACTTTGAAAATCCCTTATGTACTTTTGTCTGTCTGATGTTTTGAAGTGACCAGCTCTATAAAATAATTATGTAGAACAGGGCACCTTCTGACAGTTAATATATTTTTACTGTGAACACAGTATATGTAGTACCCCTAGTACCAGTAAGATCTTAATGGAAATTAGTGAGAAATTCAACTGGTTTAACAATGAAGCAGAACAAAGAAAATAACAACCTAAGATTTTTTTTAACTAGAAAAAAAATTAAGCAGCTGCTTTAAATATGCATTAAAAAAGGCACTATAAAGTTGGCTATCCTTCAGCTCATAACCTATACAAAGAGATCATTCACTAAGACAGTTAATATGTTTTTTCTGCATTATCTAAATTATATTTTACCTAAAGAGATCTAAAGAACCAAAAGCCAAATAGTTAAATTCTTACCAAGTCCTTGCTCAGGCAAATTTCATTATGCCCATGACCATAAGGATTTGTTATCTCATCTACTACTTAATTTCAGTTCAATAATTCAGTTTTATCTTCCATTATTGCATAAAAATGAGCAGTGAAATTACAGTAGCAAACAATAAAAAAAAAAGCAAACATAATCAATGAACCAATACTACAGAGACCTTGGTTCTTTGAAAAGATACAGTACAGAAGTTGTCATTCCCAGACAACTATTGAGGTTATTGGAATTAATTGTAAGTAACAATAAACGTTCTGTTATTTCGAAATTAACACCCTATGGAGGAAACAAATCACAACATTGCAAGTGTCCACATGGGGACTCTATGTTAGGGAATGGAAGAGGGTGAGCTACCACATACCATCACTAGTCACCGCTCAACCTAAAGAGAATACTGAATAGCAGACAAAATGTGTTTGAGAAAAGAGGTACCTAATGCTGTGTGACTTTTTCATTTGCAGTTGGTGAATGGACCTCTTGGCTTCTGAAGGAAAGGAGGGAGTCAAGTCATCACTTTTCAGGATGCACTGATACTCTCTATGAACGATAAAATCTATTGCTATAGCACCTTGTAACCATAAAGACGGAGAAGGGCCTCAAGCGAGATGGGAGCTGTCAAGCTCCTCATGTGACACACATCTGGCAACCAGCTGAGCATTCCCACATCCATCTGAGCTGTGGGGTGACTAATGTTATAGGGTTCTGGGAGGATGAGGCTAGGTATGCAGCATTGTAATTTAATTGGTTAGGATGGTGTGGTGCTCTGAATGAAGGAGCAGGGTTAATACAACACTGAACAAATACATTTGTTCACTCCTTTCAGAACAGAGAGATGACATGAGAGGCAAGTCCATAGAAGGGGATGAAGACACAAAATACACCCCTCAACAGGAAAGAGGAGTTCTTCCTCAAATGTTGAATTACTGGAAAAGCCCAGTCTATTGAGGATTCACAATGGACTAGCAGTTTGGAAATGTGTAGCGCAAAAATGAGAAGCCTTCTGCAGAAATGTTGAGTAGATGTTTGCTTAAGCATCAGGACATTTAGTAGGGGTGTGTGGTGGGGGGGAAGCTATGTGGGCTTTGTTCACAAAGCATCTCTATGTTCCTAGCCTTGCCCTTTTCAGGGTTCATGCTATAAGCAAGTTTCTTCTCTCAGACACTTCCGTCAACAAGCACCAGCCTGCACAGCTAGTGCTTTAAAGGTACTGATCAACACAGTACTTATTAGAAAATACAGCTGGGCCTCTGATGTCTATTCTTTAGAGAACTTGTTATAAGCACTGTAGTGATTTTTTGTAACAACCATGTCTATTCACTGCTACGTACAACAGCATGTATATGGCTTAACGGCAAAAAAAAGAACAAAAAACTGAACAGTCACAATCAATAGTCTGAAAAAGTTTTGGGCCAAACTGCTGTAAGCCACTGTAATCTTCATAGAAAACTTTCAACTGAAAAAAATTATAGATTTAGTCAACTTTTAAGGCGTGATACCAGAATAGTTCTGTCAACTACCTGCATACCAGTATGAGCCTTCTAAACAATTAAGTGGTACAAAGGCAATAATTGTGGAAGCCACTTGGATAAAGACAGATTTCCAATTTTTGGCAGAAGCTTAATGCTATGGAAGGGACTAAGAATGAGATTCATTGGAGTAATTTTAAATCCCTGTGTACACATATGTAGGTAGGTAACTATATGAGATGAATCATCCAATCCACATTAGGGATTTGTTTTAGAATGAACACAACTAGCAACTTCAATGTGTTTATCTCTTCCTACTGAATAGGAAAGAAAAGTCTAGAAGGTGAGCAGAGATCTTAATTATACATACATTAAGTTAGGTGACATTAATCCTACTCTAGATGACCTAAAAGGATTCTGGCCCAATGAATTTTTAAATTCAGCATATATAAAATTCTTATCCATGTAAGACCTATTCCCCTCAGCATTATTTTTTTCCCTGCAGGTAAACATCTTCATAGATACTACTTTAGTAGTACTAATGCTTTCAAGGTCAGAGCAAAGTAAGACTTCATTCTCAAAAGAAAAAAAATCAAACAAGAAATGGCACACTGACAGTATGCAGTACATTGTCGTATACTTTTCCAGTTAAATGGGAACCAGCTGTGTCTTTAAGAAATAGCTCCATGGTGCAAGGCAACCTCCACTCATGTAAAAGGGATGAAATACTCAACTGAACTATAGATTTCAATGGCTAAGCGTCCTTAAGTAATTTATTATAGTTGCTGCAATTCTTAACAGCAAACTACGAAACTAACGTGAAGATTCATGATCTTTAGCCAGCTACAAGCCAAGAAACATAGACACCAGCTCTTCCATGTTAATACATGCCCAATCTGATAAAATACGTTGGCTTTTTTATGCTAGGATAAGAACTAATGTAAGCCTTGCTCTTCATTGTTTTAAAATGTGAGTAAAGGTAATGTTAGCAAGAAGGTATTAGCTAGCGCTGCCAAGACTTATCTATGCATGTGGTGGGTTGGGGGAATATGATGGAATTACAAAACCACAATATGGGCATGAAGAATCAGATTTCAGGTGGGGAGATATCATCCAAAAAGGGTACTCTGTCTGAAAGACAAGACCAGGAAGAAAAGAAGCAGATGGAGACGTGGAGGAAGCAGCAATTGCCTTAGAGAACTCAGTTCAGTTACAGAAACCAGTTAAGCCTGTACAAACGGAAAGGCAGCTTCCACTGTGGTGGAGCTGCTCTACCAAGAGGTGGGCTAACTTGAACTCAATGACTTCACACAGGGCCATTGATCTGAATGAGGGGTTTGGCTCACTGAAAAGACATTTTATGGGAAGGAGATGAAAGCCTCAGACATCTTACAATGGAAAGATAACTTGGTCAGCTCAAAAATATAGTATACTAATTCTTTGTGTGGCATCTTTGTATTTACTAGTCACTAAAAACACTGCTTTTGTGGAGCTTATTTACTAAGAAAACAGGTATCACTTTACTCCTCCTGAAGGATTCCATCTTAAACATTTTAATTCTCTATCCTTGGAACAGCAAGTATTTCCACCACTTGCTGCTGAACCAATATGTAACACAATTATGGTGCATACTTTGTTTCCAGGCAATACTCCTCCCACTACATTACTCATTTTCCTCTGAAATTGCAATGCATGAGGCTGTCTTAGAAGACCTCCTTTCTTCTTATCTCACTGCAAGAGATTTGGCTTAATAGACTTATCCTTGCTATTACACTGTTCCCATTACCAAGTTAACTAAAGTTTGTATTTTGTAATGTTCTGCATGCTGACAATTTGATTGATATGTTTACAGCATCTACAACAGCAGTTTGTAGGTAACAAAGGCATTTCAAAGGGAAAGCATGCAGTTAGAACAGCAAAAAGAAAGTGTCTAGATAACAGTATCATGAGAACATTTAAAACTCAGGTTATACATTATTCTGTGTGGACAGGAGGATGCAGCAGCATTTTCACGAGGTTTCTTCCGGACCTATGTGCCAGGACTGTTCAATATTTCAGTGCAACATGTAGTCTATCTATCAAGTATTCAAGGTATCTCCACAGTTTAGCTAGCCTTAAACTATTCCTTAGTATTTAATAAAAAAAAGTCCCCTCCAGGATACCTTCCTCAAATCTTTAAGACGTTGTAAGGTACTGGACAGACACAATATTTATTGTATTACGTATCTTTTCAGCAGTTCTGGTGGAATAGCTCAACTGTCTGCATGTGACTACCTTTTAAAATCATGCAGTCATGACTCATCATGTGTTGCAGCATCCAGAACAGAAGAGCTTGAGCTTATTACTGTTTCTTCTTTGGCAGTGGCAAAAACAGTACTGGAAGGAAGGGATTTGCCTTTTTTGATAGCAAGATCATCCACAACTGTGTATTACCAAATATTGGTTCCTGTGTTTGCTTCTAATAAAATCAATTACCTCTTGCAAAAAAAAAGCTGCTATAGTATAATATGCTTCTGTTAAGATCTCACATTTCATGTGCAAACTTGGAGTTCGCCAATAATAGACCAAATCACACCATACCTCTCACTGTTTACAAAGATAAATACCACTGGGCCAGCCTGGAGACCCATAAATATAAGACAAGCAGCTTTTAAATAATGTAAGTATTTGAAACTGTGTCACAATACATTAATCAGCTTTTCATTCATGGTCAGCTTTTTGCCTCATAAATAATAAATTAATTTTCCATGCAAATTTTTTCCTGTGGTAGGTATTTAACATCTACTTTACATTTGAATTTGTTTTTCCAGCTACCAGACATTCTGCCTTTCTTCTGATTATAATCTAGAAGCTACAAAAAAGGCACAATTTGGCTGACACCTTTCAGGTTTTGTAACTTAAAAGCAGTTCAATACATTATACCTCATATGATAAATTCACATTTTATATTGCATACCATTTCACTTCAGATTCTCTTAGTCTCAGCCTCACATTTTTCAAGGTTTCCACCATTTTTGCATTCTGTTCCCATGTGTACACTGACTACTTTAAAGCCTAAGGACTGCCTGGCTGCGTTGCTATGCAACAGCATAGCCTACTTAGGGCTTCCTGAAATAATTGTCTCAAACGTGCTTTTTTTAGACTTGCTTCCAGAAGGAATACTTCGCTGTTTCTTTATAATGGACCACAGATGATCTTACCACAATATTAGACAGTGTTCACCTGGGAAGTTTTGGTAGCTACCTAAGATGGCAAAAAACGACGTTACTGCTTGCACATTTAAGGACATAGCTCCTGCACTAGCACAGAGAGGTAAATATCTCAAATATTGCTACATGTTTGCCATGTATTTATAAGGAACAAATATCTTAATTGTTATTTGTCTTACTCAACTTGATTTAAGGGGAAAAGAAAAAAAAAAAAAAAGAAAAAAGTTATCTATCTGATGTAGAATATGCCGCCAGTCAGGAAAAAACAAACCCTCTTTATAGAAAGTCTATCATAAATTTAATCAGCTCAACAGAAGGAACTTATATGCAAATATTCTATGCTGCAATTCAGTATAAAATAAGTTGATTTCAGAACTCTTTAGGACAACGTTCCACATTTTTAAAATCATATTACAGATGCCATGAACTGAGGCTGCATTTGCTTTTTGAGATACCTTCGAGCAGCCCTTGAGAAACTATTCTGTGAAACATTCAGTCTTTCCAGCCTCAGACAGCATTCTTGTTCTAACAACCTTGTAGTGCTGCTGCTACAAGGATGGACCAATGTGTGTTTTCTTATTTCTGACTTATTTGAGAATCTTAATTCATTTCTGTAACAATATGTATAGCAATATAAACAACAAGGCTCTTGTTAAAGCATTCATCAACAGTAGAGGGCCAAATGGCCTCTATGCAGCCAGGATGAGGGATCAAAGAAAGGAGATCTAATAGTACAAAAGAGATTTTAATGAAGGGAAGTATTTTACCTCATGCTTTTTTCTTTTCCTTGTCTACCTTAGCATGCTCAGCAGCAGCTGTGTATATGGAGAGTTGTGTGTCAGGCCAGAATTGAGGTAGAGAGAGGAAGGATGCTTCCCAGACTCAGAAAAAATAGGAACAAGGTTTGAATTAAGGCCTTTGCAGAGGCAAGTCCACCTGCAGTCTTTTAAAGGCAGAGCAGGAAGAGAGCAGCAATTTTATATTGTTAAGATCCTAAATCTTAAAGATGACTTTTTCTTAAACCGAGTAGACTGTGGTGGACACAGGAATGGGCTTCTCAAAAACAAATGCATGAGGTGGTGTAAAGGGGTTGTTTTCCATATCCGTATGTGTAGCCACATACATGCATAGTAGCCAAGCTATCCAAGAATATGATTCAGCAAGGTTTAATGAGTATGACTTTCCCGGAGTGATGCATTTCAAGTCTCTACTCTTTAAAACCACATAAAAAGTACAGCTCAGACTCAAATCAGTATCAATACTGTTTTGAAAGCAAAGAGGTCAAGACCTGGATAACAGCAACATTTGGAATAATCTCCTTTATGGTAAGCAAACAGTCTGAAAGCTGAAACTGATGCATTATCAGCTAGAGGAGAGAAAAGCATTAATAAGGGAATTTTTATGAGGAGATCCTTTAGTATGTTCGGTTTGCATTTTATACTTTGCAGTATTTATGGACATTTAAAAGACAGGTCAAATAATTTATAACACAGAAAGACAAAAAGAAAGCCCTCACATTTGCCATAAGTTCGAAGACTGGAACCTTACCAACCTCTTTTGCATGTCCTCATTTAAAAAATAATCTAATTAACCAAAGAGGAAAAAAGCAAAACAGGAAACAACCCTTCTTCCTGAATAATCGTTTGTGACTTAGGATCATTTTGAACACTCGGGACTGAAAAACGTGAACTTCAAAGAGCTGTCCTTAACAATGCTGACAAGTTTCCATGTGCTGGTACCAGATGGAAACTAAAAAATGGCTTGCATATAATAATATTTAATTAGCAATTGTGCTGCATTACAAAATCTGTCCATGACACTCAGATTTAAGATTAATTTCTAGATGCAAACGCAGGTACCCTGATGAATATGATACCCAACAGCAACTGAGGAAGATACAGGCTCTGCAAACCAAAGCTACTTAAAATCAGTGCTAGTTACAGCTTTGAATCTGAGGGTCAAATACTGCTTTTGTCCCCAATTTCAAGCCAAACTAAAGCTCAAATACTTAATTCTTACCTCTCTAATGTCCCAATTCTTCATCTAAGAGAAGAAGGGGCCAAATGGAGGAAAGTAACAGGTGGGTAACTTACAAGAGGGGGTGGTGGAAGCACATAAAGCAGAAATTCCTTGGCTCTCACACAGAGCTCATTGATTTCAGCCAACCATAACAAATTGCTCAATCACTTTAAGTGATGGCCTATTAAAAAAGCATACAGTAGACATTTTATAATCATGCCAAGAAAAGTTATCCAACCAAACACATATTTTCTGCAGCTCAAACTCTTAAATCTAGCTCATAACTCTCCCTTTCACAGCAGTTGCTGAGTACTAAGAAATGTTAGAAGAGCCTAAGAAGATGCTGAATATACAGTTCTTTCTTCATACATGCATAAAAACAACAAAATGGAATAAAGTACAAGCCATGTTTTCTGGATATGAGCATAAACACACAGGTATGAGCAGAAACATAAGAAATTACAGAAACCCTTACTCCTGTAACAAAGTTACTGAGAAGAATTCCATGTTGTCAGACTACCTGAGTACTTCCATACTTGGCTTGAATACCTTACCTGATCCTTCAGAGGCTGTGCAAAGCATAGAATCCTTCCTTCTTTCTATCTGCTGGTGTGTTATGGATAATGAAAGGAAGTAGCAGCTGTCTGCTTACAGGTAGAATGTATTCATGGACAAAATATTTCCTGTCTTCCAATTCTGAAATCCTGGCAAAAGGAAAAAAAATCTCTCAAGAATCACCCACAGATGTGAGGTTTCTAGATAGCACTTTTTCCATAAAAAGCAAGCTGCAGGTATAACCTCAAAGAGGAAGAAGTATATAAAAGATGTTGCTCCAAATCTAAAGCAACAGAAAAACACACATACATCTCATAGTCACTACAGAAGTGCCTTGTTCAAAAAAAATCTAAAGTTTGGAAATAGAAGAAAAAAATTACGTAATTGAAAACCAATGAAGAGAAAAGACATATAGGCAGACCATGGTAAGAAAGTGCATAAAAATAAACTCAAGTGGACTCTTAAGACTGAGCAGGAAGAAACAAACAATCAGTTAAGTGCCTCCTGGCAAAGAAGAGAAAGAAACCTTTATAACTGCTATTCCTCCTGGCAAAGACCTTAGGATGCTGACAGCTAGCTGTAAGCCTTACCTCATCCCAACTAAAACTGCCCATCCTTGGACTTAGATCAACATGAGAATGACCATAACACCAGAGAAAATTAGTAGATACCAGGAAGGTTTCCTGTACAACAGTGACTGGTCAGGGAACTTTGAAAATTACTTCATCTATCCATGGAAAATATACCTGCCAAGATGGGTACCATTAAATATTCATTCCATCTGCATAACAACTTGCATGTAGACATACTTACTAGTAGAGTCTGTGAGCTTAGTAGATTTTCTGTAAGCTGTACAAGAACTGCCTTATATTCCAAATGTTTGTCTATTAAAAAAATATATATATAAAAAAAATCTTTTGGTACCCAAAATAATGAGTTTCAAAGAACACCTGTAGTGTGTTGAATGTGGCTGGCTACCACATGCCCACCCAGCTGCTCTCTCACTACCCCTCAACAGGACAGAAGGAATAAATAAGATGAAAGAGCCAGTGGATCAAGCTAAAGACAGGGAGACCTGTTACCAATTACCAGAAGTGGCAAAACAGAACTGATTTAGGGAAAATTAATTTACTGCCAGTTAAATTAAGTTTGTATAGCGAGATACAAAGACAAGTTAAAACAGCACCTTCCTGCCACCCTGTCTTTTTCCCAGGCTCAACTTCACTCCTTCAGTTCCTTACTGCTTTACCTCCTCCCCACCACCCAGCAGCCCAGAGGGATGGGGAATGGGAGGGTGCAGTCAGGTCAGTCCATAACAGTTTCTCTCTGCTGCTCCTTCTTCCTCACTGCCACTTTTCCCCTGCTCCAGCATGGTCCTTTCCCATGGGCTCTTCCCACATGCTTCAATGTGGGCTCTCCCCAGGCTGCAGGTCCTTCAGGAAATAGCAGGCAGCTCTGGTGTGCACATACTGGCAGGCATTCCACTGCTGTCTTCTCCACAGGGTGCAGGGGAATCTATGCTCCGGTGCCTGGAGCACCGCCTCCTCTTCCTCCTCCTTCAACCTTTGTGTTCCCTCTACTGGTTCTCACTCTGTTTCCTCCTCCTCTACCTTTGTGGTGGGTTTTTTCCACTTGCTTAAGTATGTTTTCCCAGAGGCACCACCACCATCCCGGCTGAGGGGCTCAGCTGTGCCCTGTGATAAGTCTGTTGGTGCTGGCAGTTCCCAGCACGGGGCAGCCCCTGTAGCCCCTCACAGAGACTGCCCTGCAGCCCCCGCTGCCAACACTTGGACACCAACATCTGATATACCCACCAATAAAATTCACATTCATCAAATGTACTAGGTGGACATAAATGGCAAGGTGAAGCACTTACTATGCTTTCCAGTGTCTTCCTTAAACTTTTTAATTGCTGAGACTGCCCTTTTTCACTTAAGACTGGGAAGTTGCAGGCATGTGATGATCTCCTCCATTACCCATCTCTGATATCCACAGCTGATATGAGGCAGTCTCCTTCCAAGCAAAGGCTATATATGTCAAGTATGTTAATACCGTGAGAGATGGATAATAGGCACTATTCTCTACCCACCATTCTTCACATCACAGACCAAGAAAATCTCAGTGCTCTCAAAGATCACGATCACTTAGCCATGACTTTTAGACAGCAGAAGCAATGTGCTTTTCCCCAAGACTGAAGCCCTTCTTTTCCATAACACAGGACAAGGAATCTTTTCTCTGTTATTTTAAATAATTAAACATGAGATTAGCTTTGGCATTTTTAGGTTTCTGTACCAAGAAAGGTAGAAGAGGAGTATATACCAGCATTTCAAGCCTATAGACTACTTCCAAGAAAGCATTTGCCTTATAAAGAAAATAATGAATTTTTTTCAAGATCACACCGCATTATTCAGTTGAATTAATGCCTTCCAGAAGAGCAAATAGTAAGGATGCAAGCATGTTGCAAGAGGTGACATGTTTGTTTGTGGATTTACCCTAAGCATGGATTAGCTTGTTTAAAAAGTAACAGAGAAGAACCACAGGCAAAAAGATGTGCTCATATGCAAGTGACATACCAAGTAGACACTCATTTTCAGCTTCAGTTGACCAACCTGAGATACCACAAAGGACATCATGCTTCAGAAATTAGTAAGAACCAACCTTTTTAAAAAGTATCTTGGGATAAGTACAGAAAGAAACCAGCAAACCCAAGCCTCTTATCACTTCTGAAAATTTTACTTAATGCATTATTGAAATGTAAGACACTAGAAATTTGAGGATGCAGCGCAAACTTCAAGACCTGAAGTTGATGAAAAAAACACGTTTATTTCAGCAGAGTCAGAAATCTACCCATACCGTAAAGAACATTAAGGGAAGAAAGGTTGGGGGGGAAAGACAAAGACATTTTTCTTTCTAATACTCAGCAGTTAATGCCTACATTCTCCAATATGACTGTTTACATTGGATTAAAATCTTCACTGAACATGTGCTTCATAGCCAATCTTTGTAAGTAAATTTTAACTTTTATTGCAATATCTTTTAGATTTGCCATCCCAACCACCAAAAATTATCTTTTCTATCCTTCCCTTAAAATTTTCCATTGCTACTACATACCTTATACCTACAGCCTCCTCATCATGAGCCAACAAAAACAGCACCAGTATTTTCAAACAGTACTGATAATTGCATAACAGATAATATTCTATATTTGTTTTCACCACAGACTCCAATGAAGTCACAGCTGAACTAAAAACAGAAAGAGAAGAGGTATCTTCATTTCAGAAAAGCTTTTCAGCACAGTCTGAGTGAAATAACATTCAGATGAGAGAGATCTTAACTATACCCTGCTCAGCCTCAGTGTCTTTCTGTTCTAAGGCTTTCTAAAAAGCTCCTCCTCCTAAGCAATGTGCTTGTTAACGCTTTGTCAGGAACATCTTTAAGCATGATTTTCAGAATCAAGCGATATTCCCCCCCTTTTGTATTTTGCCACTCTTCTTGCTCAACCCCCTACAGAGATTATTCATATATAAAGATAAATCAAGACTTAAAATATTTAATTCTATTATTAACTGTTAAATACAAACTTTTAAAAAAGTTTAAACATGGGAAACACTGAAAGGAAAAGAATAATCAAAAATCTGGAGGGCTAATTGAAATAGAAAACTATTTCCCCAAGAGCTGACCTTTGGTTGAAAACTCACACATGCTAGGCACTTCAACTCTGTGTGAAGCACTGCTGAATCCATGTCTTGACATGTGTTCCCTCATTTCCACAGAGCTATTTTGCACGATGTCATTATTGCAATAGCACATTTGTATCCAGACGGCAATGATCTACATGTGCCAAGATGTTTTCTGGGAATCACTACAGATTTTTTAGCCATTTGACTTGTATGCCAAACGAGGCAAACTTATCTGTAAAGTCAATGGGAATTTGGCTATTTGCCTGAAACTCCACATACATCACATTTAAAGCTATTTTAAAGTAAATTGTTCTCCTGTTTGGCATACCTCAGTATGCCATTTAAAGGACTACCAAAGCTAATGGGTTCAACAGTGAGTAAAACCAAACTTAATCAAATTTCCCCCACAAAAAGATAGAGAAGATATTTTTTTTTCTTGAAAAACATACAACTGGACTGCAGAGAACATATATCGAATGCTGTGCAGGTTCTCCAAGTCTGACAATTCAAAGAGGATATTGTTTGAAGACAGGATTAAAATGAAGAGCCATACCATCCTCATGTGAATAATAGTAGTATAGAAAAAGGCAGACAACATATTCGCCTTAGGAATATAAGCAGAAAGAAGGGGGTTGGTTTGTTTTTTAAAAACAAACAAACAAAACTCCCACACTCCCCGTAAAAACACAAGCACACCTCTCCCACTCACACACACACCAAAGCTTCTTATCCAATGAAGCTTATCTGAAAGTTTCAACTTTCCAGTCAAATAACTTAAAGAAACAAAAAGATCACCACACAAAAAAACCCCCAACAACCCAGATAAGTTAAGCAAAACAAACTACCACTCTAATTTGATGAAGTACAGACGGTGATAATGTTGTCAACAAAGGTAAACTGTTTTAGTCTGATTATTAAGCATGAAATCAAATACTCCAGTGAGCTCTAATGTTAACCATATAAAGTTTTTCTGAAGGTCCACAGCATTACATTTTTCAGTTGTTTGGACACATCAATAATTTCAGAGCTAAACTTTATGACTCAGACAATTTTGCCTCCATTCAGCTTCGTACTAGGTTCTTTCTTCTGCATTTTTCCTATTGATCTTTGGCACTCCAAGAAACAGTGACAGGGCAAAGGAGCTCCAGAGGCAGAACCATGCCTGATACTGCATAAAGAGAAGTTTTTTTCTTAGAAACAAAAGGCTGATGAGGTACATCTAGAAGAATAAGTAGCTTTAAGTCAACTCACACGCTTCACTAGGAAAATTACTCTCCGTATACTACAAGGCTAAACATCTTTTTCCTTAAAACAGCAAAAAAATGCTATGTTGCAAGGCTATTTCTATTGGCTGTGAAGAAATCTTAAAAATATTGTATTGATCACAGTTAACACCAAACAGATTGGCATAGAATTTAGCAGCTACAATCCTATGCTAGTTTTGTTACAAGAAAGTAAGAATTTTAAATATTTATAAGCAAAGTATAAACTATTATAGTGCAGGATGATTAGACAGACTGTGCTTTATATAAAGTGATTACTTCATGTTGTGACACTAGGAACAATACTGGCAAATATACCTTCTTTTCTGATTCTCAGGAAAAAAAAGTTATTTTTCCTCTCCAGAGCAAATATTTTTCACCAGCTTTCCTTAACAAGCCTGCGCAGAAAGACTTGGCAGTTGTTGAAAATGAATATGTTTCAGAAGAGGAAGCTACAAAGTCTCCTAGAGTACAGTGTTTGCAACACTGACATTTTTAAAACATCCAACACCAAAGCCAGCAAAAGCTGTGAACTTCTACATTCCGCTTGATTTCTGTAGTTTCTTGTCCCACACCAGTACAGTTTGAATGATATACAGTTATTAATTTAAATAAATTTACTTCCCAGGTTTGCTTCAGATTGCACCATGTGATAGGAGTTTTCCTTGAATACCTTCTACGTGGGTGGATTTGATAGAAGGGTAAGTTTAGTTTTCAGTGCCTGTTGCCACATATCTGTGTTTTTCTGCACCAGAGTAAGGTACATTAAACAATGACAAAATCATTAACACCTAAATATGGAATTGCTTATTTTGTTTGCATCTCATTGTCTTAGTTAGAATTTCATTTCACGTAGCGGCATAAGGAAAACAGAAGACACTTCTTCACAAAGAACACTGTGCTCATGTCTTACAGGTTCAGTGGAATACCAGCTTGGCATAGCTCAGTTCCTCAAGTGGAAGTTTGAGAACCATATTGTCTAGGCACCTGAGTATTGTTCTGCTGAATTTGGACACTTTCTGTGGGGCAGGTCTAACTGAAGCTCTGTCTCTTGCATGATCTTAGATTAGCTTATTCTGGTGAAATAAGCACTCAGTGACAGAGAAGCTTGTCTTGTACATAACACCGAGAGCTAGAAGGACTTTCAGAACCGCTCACATATTTCACTCCAGACTCAATTAAAACCAAGAGAAGTAATCCAGGCTCGTGATCCAGAAATGGAGGCTTCCTATTTTTTAGCATACAAATCATAAGACTACAGAGTTGGGCATCCTCTTCTCTGCAAAACGGCACAGGACCAGAAGGAAAGAAGTTGTGCTTGTACACAATGAACCAGTTTCAACATACTTTTAATACTGTGGTTCTGTCCTCTGCTTGGACAGGGGTTCAGGTTTTCTGAGGTTCAGGAAAGTCTGCAGTCAAGGTCTCCTCCTTCCTTGACATGAGACTATTATGTGGAAGATGAGCAATGAGATTCTCTTCTTCCCTAGCTCTACACAGAAGGTATTAAGCTCAACTCAGGACTTGAGTCAGGACTGATAGGTCTGTATAGGCACAGCTAGTAAGTCAACAAATCCCACTGAATCATAGAAAAAACTTTGGCTGGAAGTGACATCTGGAGGCCATCAAGTCCAACAACCACCTGCTCAAAGCTAGGCTAACTTCAAACTTCAGTCTGGTTACTCAGGGACTCCAGATAAATTTTTAATCTTTCACAAGGACGGAGGTTCCCCAGGCACTTTGGAGAACCTGTACCAGTGCTAAACCATTCTCGCAGTGAAAGATTTCCCTTTCATGTAGTCAGAATTTCTCTCATTGCAACTAGTGACCATTGCCACCTACCCTTTTATTGTACACCTCCAAGAAAAAGTCTACATCATCTCCATAACTCCTCCTTACGGAGTACCGTTTTATCTCCTTGTAGCATCTTCTCCATACTCAACAAATACATTTCCCCCAGTCCCTGCTCATACATCATGTGCTCCAGCCTCATATTGGCTTTGGTAGCCTCCACTAAACCTGAGCTGGTGTGTCAATACCCCTTTCATACCCAGTGGTTCAAATGATTGCAATGGCACATTGCTGCCTCATTGTCAGTGAGTTTAGGATCAGAGAGTTCTAGTTACCATACCATAAACAGTCTTAGGTGACAGACAGTACGTGCATAAAAAGTCTGGCCAGCAGTTCTAGATGCTTATAGCTTTTAAGTAACTGGAAAGATTAGAGTCTTGAATTCAGTCTCCTAAAAGGTATGTGTAGTTCCCAGATATTTTCTTGGCTCAAGAGCCCAGTCTCATTAAAAGCACTGTAGAAACAGAGGGTACTGGTTGACAGAAACATTGTCTAATCCATGATGAGTGAGTTTAAAAAGTTGTCACTATCACCATGTCGTAGGTGAAATACAGTCCTCAACTTACACAGCGGAGTCTTGCCAAGATGATTCCCTGACATTAGTTTAGCCTACTCTAGACTTGCTTGTTCCCAACATATATAATACAAGTAACCAAATATTTTCCTTTTAATCACACATCTGCACAGAGCTTATAAAATCAGATTTTAGCTCTAATTGCTGGAGGAAAACAGTTCAGGTTTAGTCTAAAGTTGATACTCCTTCGTATCCTGGTACAAATCAAGATGTTAACATTACAGGCCAAAGCCATTAATCTACAAAGGATTAATTCACAACACTAATCCAAAGGATGAGAGTTCTGACTCTTCACAAGGCAATCTGTCCTCTCAGCTTGTGATCTCAGGTAAAGACTACCTAGATAGCTGCTCACAGGCCTAAACCTTGCATGAACCAGGCACTGAAAGATCCATCTGTGCAATTGAGACAGCGTGTTTTAAATTAAAGTCTTTGTAATTGGGCACAGTAAAGATCACCTTTTCTTCTGGAGAAAGACCTGTTAATTACTTTCCTGCCTGCCTTCTGCTGCTATTTCTTGTCCTGAGGGACAAGCCACCCTTTCCTTCTTTCTCTCCCCCCTGCTCAGACTTCAGTCTATTTCCCCTTTGGAGACGGGGACCAATATCTACTCCTCCCATCCCCAGATACGAATATTCAATTAGGAACACGTCCCTTGATATTTTTTAAGCTCAAAATAGTGCTACAGATTAAGTAACCAATAAGATTTGATTAATTAATGTTGCAGAAAGTAGAAGTATAATCTGATACAAAATTAATGCAGAGCATTCTCAGGATACCAGCTTTAATTAACTTTACTGGAGAATTTTCACTGGTTGAATTCTCATCAGATTCTATCCATACAGTCAAAAATACTTAATTTCTCAAGAGAAAATGAAGATTTGCATATTTAACTTCTAGATTTGCAAGAACACACATTCTTTGGCCTTGAGCTTGATGACAGCCGAAAGAGAAACACTGCTATGTACTTTGCTACTAACACATATACATATTGTATCTAATAAAGTCTTATATGCATACCTTATCTAGAAGCTGGGTACCATACTACAGGAGGCAGAATGATGATTTCCATTATAAATGGGCACACAGGAGAAAGCCTTAGGAATACACAGGGCAGGCAGTCATTGAGATAAGATCTTAGTTTTAAATCAATTTTTGAAGTAGTAAAATAAAAAAGCAGTAAGAAATTCTATCTGTTAGCAGCATCTGGAAAAAGTGATATCATAATGCATTTTCGCAGTGATGTTTCCTCATCAATATATTGCAATTATGAACTTTTAAAGCCTCTGAGTTTGTTTTTAAACCATGAATTTGTAAATAAACTAGGAAAAAACCCAACAGATGTATAGTATGAAGCAACCACTCAGACATATGGTCCAGAGCACAGAGCTGACTTTCACATCTGTCCTTTGAGAGAAAACAAAAAGAAAGGGGAGTGGTACAAGAACAGAGTGAGATGGAACTGCTAGAGGCTGAAGACAAAGGATACTACAAAGGCAAGTCACACATGGAGTTCTTGCCACAGCATTGAAAAACAAGTGGTTTATAAATTAGAGTGGGTTTTTTTGTTGTTGTTTTATATTTAAAAGCTGCTTCTCAGAGACTCCTCAAAAGATCTTACTCATTACAGTAGGTGGCCTCTTTTTGCATTTCTTCACCTTGTGTTTCTCATGTCATTTTCAATAATTAACTTGAAAGACATTAACTTGAAAGCATCCTCTGACTGAAACTTATACAAGATATTCTTTTAATGCTACTAGGTAACATGCACATGGCACAGCTGGCAGTCTTCTGTTTTCACAGCAGTCAAGTCTTCATTATATCTACCACAAGAGAAGTAGGGAAGAAAATGTCACATTAAACCTCCCTTCTCGATTATCAGGCAACATGCTGATTTCTGGAAGAACCTTACCCTGTTGTAGATGGAAAAAGGAGCTGTAACGGAGAACAGTATGTACCAAAGTTCAAAATGCAAAAAGACAAAGTTCATATTGTCCAATACAAACAAAGTAGAAAGAACCAAGACACACAATGTAATCACAAGGAATGAATGAGGTTTTGCCTCATTTAAATGAGGCAAACAAAAGTGATGAGTCATACGGAAAGAAACAGGAATGCCCAGTTTCAGTGTTTCAACAGTTTCATAGTCTTCCAGCAAGAAAGTGATCATTTCAGTGGATTTCACACATAAATTTGCAGTGAACATGAAGACAGATGCCTTGCATATAAACAGCCAAAAAAGCACTAGTCAGAAAGGTCTTTAAGATGGCATGGTAGAACCCTTAATCCTCTTTGTCCTGTCTTTGAATTAATCTAAGAGCCTTATGAAGAGGTATTCCAGGGTACTGTTAACAAATTTGCTACATATAAACAACGTTCTGACTACCAATTCTTTTGAACAAGTAAATTTAATTTGCATTTCTTTGGTTTCAAAGTTTTATTTTAGGAGAAAGACTGAATGTTTATGTGTCAAGGTAAGTTATCAATAGGAAAACAAATTTTTCCATTGGCAAAATATGGAAACTGCATGAAATCATGTAGTTTTCCAGAAACTCACAGCTCTTTAGAGCACTTCTGGATTCCATTTCTACTTTCAACTATAGGAAAAACTTCACCCTTGCCTTTCTTGGTGTGTGGGGAGGTCAGGGAGGACAGAGGAAGGTAAGAGAACACCCACAAGTATTGCAGACCATTGCAGAGATTGAGCAAGAAAGGGAATACCAGATACTCTTTGTCAGATAGATACTTGTCACAAGATTTTTGGCATTTTCTGAGCAGGTAAAACTCTTGTAACTACTCCATCTTTTAGAAACCTTTTCACAGCGAACTCAGAAGCAGCTGCTTACAGTCTGGGCCAGTACTGATCTAAACACTACCATGATTTTGTTGGGAAAAACATTCATCACACCTATCTATATGACAGGTACAAAACAGTTCCAGTGGGTAAGATGTAGGTATGAACTCAACACATATGTTCTGCTGTGACTATCTATGACCATGTTGCTTGGCATTTGGAACTGACTAGCAAACCTGGCAGGTAACATACAAAAGGTGTTTCAGTTGGCAGGCATGAAATCTCATTAACTTCAGTTTTCATTGAGTCAAACACACTATTAAGCCTATTTCCTTTAGCAAAACTTGTAACCTCCAAACTATATAAATCCAGCATGTCAGAGTCTCTGACAGGACCTTTCTTTTCCATTAATCATCAGTGGTTTGCATTAATTATAATCCTGTCCTTCAAAGCTATAAGTGAAAAGTATATCACACTTTCAACTGTTTTGCCTGGGACTCATAACAGATCAATAGACCTCAGTAACTAAGTCACTATATTTATCCTTTTTATTAAAGGATATATATTAGCTTTCTTTTGACTGCTGTAATTCCCCTGCTATTCCAAAATATTTGAGCGAAGAGTACAGGAACATGGAAGAAGGAATGCTGAAAGGTTTAATTTAAATTTGAGTGGCATTGTTGGCTGTTTTGGAACAAGTTGTACCCAACAATGTGGGACAAACTAATTCCACTCTTTTGGTAGCTTATACAAGCATAGTTAACAGAAATAGACTAGCAGATTGTCATTAGAAAATAAGAAGGATGCCATAGAAGTTCCACAAAAATAAATGGACTTCATCAAAGGCTTGTAGAAAAGTCCCCCTTGGAGATAAAAATTCTTTCTTGCCTATGCCTTCTCCTAAGAAGCTTAATGAGGGAGTCAAAATTATTTCAGTTATTACATGAAGTATCTTGTCAGAAAGGCACTTCAAATAGTGATGACTATAAATGACAAGTTGGTAAACCAGTTTCTTTCCAAAATCAGTTATCTGAAGTAAAGCTATTTTAGCTCCCTCAAAGCACTTGGCAGAACATTTGCATGTTGAGACAAGCCTCACATGTGTATGTACTTTTCCTTCTGCTTTAGACAGATGAGAAAACACCAAGCACATCCTCTTCCAAGCAACTGCAGAAATAGAAAACACTTGCCAAAACAGGTATTTTCATCAGAAGGCTAGGGCTAAGCCATACTGTCTGATAGATCCTGCTGCAGCTGCTCCTGCAAATAAAAGGGCTAATTGCTCGGTGCAGGTAGTAGAGTAGCTCCTGTCATTTTGAGATGAGAAGAAACTAAAAAAAACCTTGCCCGTAGAAAAAGCAGCAAAACATGCCAGTTAGCGAAACCAAAAAAAGAGATCCTAGTTACACTGAAGTTGTATGTTTCACAAGTACTTTGCAGATTTGTCATGATTAAATGTCAGGATGAGCCCTAGATATTCCCATTCTCTGCATCACCATTCCAGTTTCCATGGAAAGGAAATTTACTTGTGCAGTCCAAGTAGGTGTGCTGTGGACGATTCAAGTGCAGATGGTGAGGCACTCTGCTTGGCATTTTACAGCCTATTCCAGTCTTGGGTTATTGCTCTTGTGTTCAGAGACAAAAGGATTTCTAGAGGACAAAAAAGGATCCTTCAGGAGTAACTGGTTCTTATCAGATATAGTTGTGTGCATGACTACAAAAAACAGAATGTGTTTTCATTAAGTTCTATGTGAAGGTCTCAAAGCAGTCAGTAAATACAGAAGGAGAGAAACAAAGAGAAAGTGACCTATGTTCTGCTTTGGTTAGGTTTTGAACAACCAAAAGCACTTGAAGGAAGAAGACTTGGATCAAACTTGTGATTAGTTAGCCCTTTCAGTTGACAGACAAGACAGCCTTCAGCAAGGCCTTGCATGCAATCTTTATTTATAGAAGCACATGGATACTGACTTCATCTGTGTCTCACTCTCAGTTGTCATCCATACCACCTTAAATAACAAACAATTTTCATCAAATATGTCTAAAACCACACCACAGGGTAAGAAAGAAGAGACCCTTTTCACAGACAAATGATTATGGGGAGGTACCTAATAGCGACTTCAGCAATTTCTCTTTGCTCTACCCTTATTAGGCTTCTTTTCTGTCTCTCTTTACACTTGATCACTTGTAAACTGAAGACCTCCGGTTCAATGCTTTCAGTAGCTGAAAGGATTTGAAGAATCTTCTCTTCTGATTCCCATTTTACATGTTAACCTCTCACAATTAATGCCTTTCTTTAGCTTACTTTTTAGCTTTCAAAGGCTGCTCCTGCACGGAATAAACACTTATGCTTTTCTATTTAATCCTACTGAATATTTTCATGCTTCCCTGAATACTTTTTGATTTAGCAATACATCAGCTGAGTTGAATATAAACAGCCTCCATGCCAAGTGTAAGACTTTAGCTTTAAATGAGCTGGCTAGTTGGGGAGGAAAGTGGGAAACTAAAAGAAAAAAACAAAACAAAACAAAGTCCAACACAGAAGCCTTTGTTCCTTAGTTTGTAAAGAAATCCTTAAACTGTAAGATAGAAGAACCTGACTATTACCCAAGTACATGCACATGCAGAAAAGAAAAAGGAGAAGAAAAGTTCAGAGTAGAGATCACAGCTACCTTTACTTTTGGTTACTGGAATTTTGCTATTACTAATCTTTATAAAAGGAACTACTACTCCCTTATACTGGTCTCACAGTCATTAGCTCCACACAGAAGGCACTTTGTGTGGAAGAGGGAAAAACTTATCCACTGAACAAACAACTGACATAAAACCATCTTATTTGTATATCCATACTAATATTGGTAAGTTCTGTATTTGACTTACCAAGAAAGACCCTCACTAGATCCACCCTCCCATTCTTGTGGTAGCAGTTAACTCCTATTTGTGTTATCCTTTCCAACTTGTCCATATCTATGTCCTTACTTAGACATGAATCTCTTGAGACAACCCTTGGTGAAAATAAAAGCCTAGTATATTCTGGCCACTGTTATCAGAATGTTAATTACTTTTATAAATTACCACTACAAAGGGAGAATCAACAAAACCGAGGTGCTAAACTATGACTTCTCTTGGATTTTCCCATCATCCTTAACATAAAACTAACATGTGTAGACAGTAAAACTATTGAAAGCCTCTACAATGGTTACTATGAAAGCCACGATACTCCAAATTATTTCTGTATATCTGCCTTCTTTGACAAGGCCTTCAAATGTGCTCAGAGATTAGAGATAAATTAGAACACTTCACTAGAATTACTGCTCTCTGAGCAGGACAGGAATACTTCAGAAAGGGGGATGGGAAACCGAAATTTCTTCAACAGAACAAACAGCAGATGTGATTAGTACATGTTCAAGAAGAGCGTCACAGAAGGAACATCTCTCACAGGACACATAGAAAGCTTCCACTGTTTCCATCACTTTGAACAGAGAAAAGCCAGATAAATTCACTGAAAATCTGGCCTACCTCAATGGCAATTACATCAAGGGAAAGTCAGGTAAACTAAAAACCTTCCAATAGAAGAATTTATTTTCTAAACAACAGTCAAATTACCCCCCAGGAAGTAGCACCTAACCCATACCAATTCCCAGACCAAGTTTTGGACTTGGTCAGAAGAATGAGTTGACACAAGCCAAAAATGTGCCAAAATCCTTGGCAATGGTTTAACAAGTTGTATATGAAACTGTTCCAGTGCTCAGTAGTATTCACAGACACTGTTTTACCTTAAAGCGAAGACTGCAAGTTTGATCCTGCCGATACCCATTCCATAGAAACAAAAAACCCCCAAATCCCCCACACTTGTCAACAAAATTCATACAAGAATAGAATTATTAAAGAAGATGCTGAAAAGCAGCCCTGAGAGGAAAATGTAACGCGTCACTACTAAGTGCAGAGACACATGCAACTGCTCCTCTCAGGAGGAGCTGGATATAAGAGCATACTTGCCCAAAGTATGCCTAGACACCAAAACAAGGTGCTCAAGTGCTGCCTAAGGCTCAAAGAACACACCATGTTCAGTAATTGGCTCATATTACACTGCTTGGAAAGCAGGGGAGAACTGGAATGTTTTTGACACTTTTTCCTCCCATTGCAGTAGGAAATCAATGCAACATACCACCACAAGAAGACAGACTGTCATGTGGATGCTGAACCCTGAACAGTGCTAAAATTTTCTTTCTAGATTCTGACTTGTACTTTGCTTAAGAAGTCACATGCATTTGTTTAAGGTATGCAACCTGTTAAGTCTACAAATAAACATATGACAGTATTTAAGAACACATATTTATAAAATACTGTGCTACCAAGAGACATCAAACTATAAACCGACAAAATTCAGTAAAAAAAAAAAAAATACACTTGCAAAACTTGCAAAATGCATGGCTTAATTAGACCAAGATGGCTAGAGGAGGATGGAAGAACAGAAATGCTAACAAAGAGTGGACTTACAGCACAGTGTGTTGTCCCACTAGAAACACTGCTTAAGAAGCAGGGCTGCAGTCTGTAACGGATGAACAGCCTTCAAAAATTGCTTCTATGAGGCACAAAAGTGACAGGAAATGGAATTTTCTGCTTGGAAGGGAACAGCATGGTTCAGTGTGCTGCAGCAGTGATCAGAAACCAGTAACTTTTTCTAGAGATTAGCATAAACAAGTAACTCCCTTATCTGCAGTCTTATCAGCTACACAAAAATAACAGCTTTCATCCTTACTTGCAAATGTTGTCAATGAATATGGAAGTGCTTTAAAGTGTTTTGAGGTCTTCCATGATGGAAGGTGCTACGTAAATAATAAATTTCCCCAGTATCTGAGAAAAAGAGGGTAACAGAAATGCTGCTTCTTGCTCTTTGGGCTGTACGGCAATTGTATAAATGTGCAGAGTGTACAATTGAAAAGTATCTTTTTCTAGAGTGACAATTAGGTAATGTATCATACCATGCAAAATACTCTCATGCAATTCCTTCCTTATGTGCTAATGAAATCATTCCTCATGATTAGCTTTCTATGTATTAAAAATCTATTGTTACACGAACATATAATGAATACCGAAGTATCAGTGAGGAAGTGATGTGACATGCTTAAATTTTTTATACAGTATCTGTGTTCCTTTGAGTGCGTGGTTATCATGTTCATATTCTATAAATACCCATGCAGACTTCATTTGTTCTGGAGATGCTTTGTGTGTGTGTTGGGGACGGGTGAAGGCTTTGCATCTGTTTTTCACCATTTATGAGTGGGTTTGCTTTTGTAAAATTAAAGAGAACATTGTCATTGCCCCAGTCAGGTCCTAGTAGTACCACATTAGGTATAGTTACAAAAATTACACTCTAAAAGGACACGCAGCAGTGGTGGCATTATTTTTGCACATTGTCATTCAAGAGTGAATGACAGTGCTATTATACAATTCTTTACTACCTTTGCTATTCAACAGATAAACACCTGAACTCCCTGTAGGCAAATAAACATTAAAAAAAAAAAAAAGAAAAAGAAAAACTAAAACGGTGTTCAACAACACCTCTAGCTATTCAGGATAACTTAGAGGACCCCCCACTCAGGATAAATATTTTGCTTGGAAAGGTTTTTCTAAGAACTGAACATAAACATTAGCAGCCTGTACATAAACAAATATATGATAAAATGGGCTTACTTCACTGACAAAAAGCTGTGGTTTCCTTAGGCTTTTAAGGCATGCTGTAATCAATTTTGATAAACTATGCCTCTTTCTCAAGTCACACAGCTTCTATATTCATGCATGCTCCACTCACATCTCTTATCACGATTTGACCCCATGAGACCTTACAAGTAACAGTTACTCAAAATGCAGCAGTCTGTTTTTAGGGTTGAGGTTTTTGTTTGTTTTGTTGTTTCTATTAGAAAAAATACCCAACAAAACAAAACAAAGTGTTTCACATTATGCCTGCCTTTTATTCACATGCTCCAATTTTTTCACATGCTCCAATTCTTATATACATTAACAAATCCTATTCTCTTTTATTTTCTACTTGCCATGTCTGAACTCACAAACACTAGCCCAAGTCAGTAAAGCTGCCATCATCCCATTATTTTAAAACAAGAGTAACACAAAACAAAGGAAGGGTTTATGACTGAATCCCTCTTGATCTATAAAGCTACATACTATAGTTTGGTCTTTCTTCTATTTAAATTACACATTTTTTTTATACCCAGCTATCAACATTTATGTCTCCTGCTAATGACACCAGTTCATTCCAGTCATACAAACACATTATTGTACTGATCCTACAATGAAAATTAACCTTACAGGGACACAACAGATCAGCCCAAATGAAACATGTAATTAGTAACTGGAAAAAACATGCATAGTAAGAAACCTGGGAAACTAATGGAAGAGAAATAGAAATCATAATACTACTAAACCGAGTTCCTAAGTTCTGACCATTGCACATCAGAAAAATTTGTAGGAAGTATATAAAAAAGTGGCAAAGAATGGATTAGACATGGAACAGAGTCTATATATACAGAAAGAGTAAGTAGACCAAGACAACTCTGTTGTTGAAGAAAAAGAGAATGTGATACATATGTGAAATCATGACCTGTGAGAAACTGAAAAGGAAACAGTTGTTTAAGATTTCTCACATGATGACAATTAAAAGGGTGCCCAATTAAATCATTAGGCAACAAATTTTAAGGCAAAACAAAGAGACATGTGCTCCACATACACTGAATCATATAACTGCCAAAGGTACAGTGGAGGCTGAGAATATAAATAAGATCAACCGAACACATTCAGTGAGGACACAATGCCCCCTGCAATTAAACATAATTGCGCAAACATTATGCTCAGGGAACTCCTAAGCAATGCAGAGCACCAAACACTGGGAGACTCTATTAACAGATGATGACTCCATTTAATTTATGCATTATTTCTCTAAGCTTCCTTTACTGGAATTTCACCAGTGGTTTTATTTTAATAGCAGATTATATTCTTACAGGCTACATCTGTAATATGCCACATATCTTTTCTGAATAAGAGGGTTTTGTCCATTCTGTACAGTTTTAATAGGCATCTGACAGTCATCATTCCAGTGCAAGCAACTACTTTTTTAACTTACTAGCTACACTAAACAAAACTGACCAATGACACTTTCCATGGACCACAGGAAAAAATTATAAAGTCTCTACACGTATTTCATTAAAAAAAAAAAAAAAATCACAAAAAAATGCTCCTAAGAGCTTTTGCTAAACTTAAAAACTTAAATAAGACACATCTTTCATTCCTTTTTTTGTTATGTATTTTTTGCAGTGTATAATAGCGTTTTCTTAGAATTCAATAGCAACAGGCAGATATCAAGAACTTTCTCAGCTTCATGGAAGCACTTGGGAAGTTTAGAAGTAGTGGACTCTGTTTATCCTGATTGCCCTTTTAAATTTACATGTCAGTGAAGTGACAATGATAGTGAACTGCCACTTAACATCAATAATTTGTCTTTGTTTTTCTTGGTCCACTTGTGGACAGACTATTTCAAAGTAGAAATACATTTTTAATTTCTACTTTGACCAGGGTAGACAAAAAAAACAAAAATAACTTGAAGACAAATCCAGAGTTACAGTCCAGAAATATTAGGCAGAACTCTAGAAATCCTTCGAAAGCAAAGCTGAGAATCCAAATCACTCTTTAAATTGGACAAAAACCCCCAGTAACTAATAGAACATTTGTTTACTTAAATTTAGTTTAGTCATTTTAAAACTGAGTTTTCCATTAAAAAAAAAAAAAAAAAGAAAAGTACTAGGAGGCACACTTGATCAAGGTTCAATTTCTGCTATTATTTACTTTCCCTTGCTTTGAAGTGTGAGAAAACTGCTTTTGAGCCTTGGCCTCAAGGAGTTCACATCAACTGAGCTCAAGACTTCTGAGTGTAAAGAATCTATGCACTCATACTTTTTCAGGTTCTTCAGGTTGATCAGCTATCCAAACAGCAGCAGCCATTTTCACGGAACACCTTATACAGGATTCACTGACAGCTTTCTCACTAAGCATCATAGCTTTGACTCTCCTATGAAGTTTACCTCTCTCCTATCTACAAACAATCAACAAGTAGAGATGCTCAACAAGAACCAATTTAAGGCTGTTCCTGGAGTAATAATATCCCTTACCAATATGATCCACAGTATTTTCAGTGAGGTTTAACATGTACTATAAACAGTATCATGGAAGGACCATTAATAAGCATCTGTGCTATTTTAAAACAACAGGTGGTGAGATCGTTTCACCACAGTTATGTGCTCACCATATGTGTAAGTGGAAATTCTGTAGGAGGTAGAAGGCAAATGAGTGAATAGTTAGCAAATATATATATATTATATAATATATATAATTATATAGATATATTAAGATGTATATGATCTCATTAAAGCTGCAGCACATTTTACAGGCTAGTTAACAGCTGCCAATATAACTTTGATATACCTTTGGAATAGTTGCTAGAACAAAGATGTGACAAAAAAAGTAGTCAGCGAAACAAAAATTGCATGTTGGAATTAGACCTATTTGCCTATCACATCTGATGAATCACTGGGACATGAGTGCATAAAGGGATGCATAACTGTGCAAAGACCTACCAGTCGCTTTAAAGTACTTCTGAACACAAGGCAGGTTAAATTGCTGTTCTTTGGCTTTACAGGACTCATGGGCAAAGTAGCCAATTTTAAAATTTTAATAAAGGTCAGAAAACAAAACATATTATACTAGAGAGAACTACACCCTGGCTGACTGGAAATTCTTCCACTACAGCTCTTCTGCGGAGTTCACGCTTTGTGATTGGTTCACCCAGGGAAGAAGGGCAGAGATACCCTGGAATTATTTTACCACCGCAGCAATGCAGAAATGCAGCGTACCATCAGTATGTTAGGGAGGACAAAACCCACTATCATATCTTATTGGTTCTACCATAAAAATTAAAGGAAAAAAAATGGAATTATTCGATCTGTCACTTCGCTGGGATAGTTGCAGCAATTCTCCTATGAGACAGTCCATTTTGTGTTACTTTCTCCTTTGATATGTTCATATTTAAAGACAGGGAAATATACTATTAGCTTACAGTTCTTGAAGAATCAGATCCTTTCTTTTATCATGTTTTAATACAGTCATTTTGTAAGAATATACAATATGATGACTGTCTTGAAACTAGTCTCTCAATGCATCATGAAACTAATACATATAAATGGGTTCATGCTTGTGTTGCTGTCACATGCAGTCCTCTTCAAGAGGAGGGCTTAAATCAGCTTGCTTTTGCAGGAAGCATACTTGAACTCTGCCCTTCTATCTCCAGACTTCAGGTATTCAACTCAGGGGCTCATTACTTTGGTTGTAGTGCTGACTTACTTGATTAGATTGAATTCAAGATAAAAAGATACTCAATGCCTGTCTTGTTCTCACCACTAATACATTATAAATGGATAAAACCCTTAGTTCTCCTTAACAATTGCTACCTTTGCAGTTGACTGGCCACTCACACAAAGATCTTCTAGTGACAATAACGAAAGAGTCCAACATGAAATCCATTTGATAGTAGGAGCCGAAATTTAAGTTTATGCCTGGCATTTATTTCTCAGAAATTTTCTTACCTAGAAATATTAGCTACTGCACATAAAGGCCATGCATTTGGAAAGTGTCAATACACTTGCTCTTCAGAAGGAAAAAATGGTGTCACTACTGCTAAAATACTCTTGATTGTTTGCACATGCTGAAGTACATAGTTTTAAGTTCACTGTATAATATCTATCCACTCACACCCTGCTCAAGCCTTCCTTTAAGGAATTCTTAATTTAGGGAAAACACTCCAACTCAAAACCTAGTAACAACAAAACTGAAAAATTACATGCTTGCTCTGGAATGTGGTTGTTTCAGCTAGTTCAACCAGCGCTTAGAAACATCAACTTTAAACATTCTCATAATAATAGAAAATATATTTAACTGAACTGTTTTGTTTCAACCCTTGGAAAGGACCACAAGTGAAATCAAATCTCTGCAACTTTAAGTGCATTCAAGGTTACTGGGTTTTCCAGTTTGTTCTCCTAAGGAAACAAGCCTTACGCAAATTGGTCAAATTAACCTGATGGTTCAAAGGCTGACTGCAGTCTAGAATTCTCAAATATAATTAAGCTCTTACAAATTTGAAGTAGTAACCCAGATGAAGAGTTCCAAAATAGCAGACCCTCTGAGGAAAAGGCAACTAAATCTCAGCTGCTACCCAGTCTGTCTGGCTTCAACCAGCTGGCCAACTAGGCTGTTCCTCCAGTCAGCGGGGCTGTTGCCCCAGATTAACCACAATAAAGACACTTTGCCTGGCAGAGGTATGGAAGTTACTGTAACAGGAGGAAGAGGAGTTCTGAGAGAGAAGTCTGCAGGAAGTGGATTTACATCAGTTATTCCATTGAATTAAATTCACACTGATAATTAGATATATACTTTTTTCTATGGACACGTGCACATGTCCTGCATTTTACATGACTATACCATCTATCTTTGGAGGACAGATAAGATAAAAACAAAAGCAATTCAAGTTTTCAGTGTCAAACCGATCAGGGGTACAGTCGTATCTATGATAATGCATGGCTCTTGGTCAACTCCTCCTTTACCCCTGCCACTACCTTGTTTTAAAAACTGTTAACCAACAGTCTTTTGAAACATTATTTAGGTTTGCCAGGAAGCCCAAACAGCTAACTTTACTGGGCTAACGTTGCATCAACATTAGTTGTTGATACTACCCTGTATTTGCAACAGTAGAATGGGAGACAATTACCTGATGCAGTCTTCAGTGAAGAAATTTACTTTATATAAAATGGGTGGACTAATTTGAGAAGTATCTGAAGTCAGCTACATGGTTTCTTTTTCCAGGCAAAGGCAATTGGAGGAGAAATCAGCAAATGACTACAACGTTGCAACTGCGGAGACATCCAGTCACGCTCTCTTCTAGGAGGGAAAAAACAGTGGTAGAGATGTCCTACCTCACACTCCCATGTGTTTTACAGGAACAAAGTAAATCTTTGGTAGAGAAAAGATACAGGTTTGATAGAAGAGATTTTTTTTCTAGCTTGAAATGAATACATAGGATGTGCCCTAGAGCGCTTAAAAGGAACAAGCTTATATAGGCTCATAGTTAATGAGCAAAGATCTGTCTGTTGAACTGATTCCTGACACTGCAATTCACCACTCACTCTGTTTCAGCCTTGTGAAGCCTCAGTTGTCTTTTATACACATTTCCTGCCTCTGTAGCCATCATTTGCCTTCTGTATCCCCAGCAACAGTACTGAGGCAAATAAATGAATTAAAAATCTTCCCATAAATAACGACAACAGGCCAGACAGCTGCTAGTTACCTCCTCAAGTATTACTTCTATTGCTCTAGCACCATGACCAGAGGCTTCAACCGCAACTGGGGATCCCACAACTACATGAGCTGCTCTGTGAATGTATGGGATAACAGGATCCTTTAAGACGAACATATAAGCAAATAAGACACTGAATAAAATAACCTTCAGCTTCCAATATCCTGCTTCCTTTTTCATTAAAGACACATTAATACCCTATCCTTTTCTTACAAAGGCACAACCAGTTTTTGCTTCCAATCCAAACCACATAGAGCCGTTAACCATTACTACACGCAAATAGTGCTTGTTCTAATGATCTGCCTCTGCATGCCAACCCTAGCCTCCTGTATTGACATGCCTGCTTTAAAACAACCTTTTTCTTTGTTCTGCTCTAGAAAAACAGACCCAAACATCACCAGCGTATTAGACAGGGACATAGGCCAGGCAGATTCTTCCCTTCTACTCAATTTCAAAAGACCATTCCTCTAATGTTAAGACCTGTGTACATACCACAAACAATGTGCAATGTCAATGGCCAAGCTACAATGCTGCAAGTACTAATTTTTCCACTTCTACAGGTGATATGGTGGAAGAGCAACTTACTAATTCTTTCATTTAGCACAAAAAGGCATTTGAACTTTGCTGCTATTTTGTTTGCCCCAAACCTTGTGCTAGATGATAAAAACGGAAAAAGGGAAAACACACAGACACAGAAGTCCCCCAAAAAAGTCAACAGAATCCATTCTGGTATAAGGGCTGGTCCTCCAACTTCTACATTCCCTTCAGTTTTCTGCGAAGCGACTTCCAAATCCAGAAACGCGAAGGAGACGACATGCTTTTTTGCTTCCGTTCCTCGAAACCCGTCTGCCCTAAGATGTCTTCCCCGCCACCTGAGGGACGCACATCGGGCCGGGTGGAGCAAGAGGGCCGCGGGAGCGCGGTCCCGCACCTGTCGCCGCGCTCCTTCCCGCGCTGGCGCCCGGCCTGCGCTACGCCACAGGCGAACGGCCCCGCCGCGGCGGCGAACCCCTCCAGCCGGCGCAGAGCCAGCAGCCCGGCCCTGAGCGGAGCGCTGGCGCCGAGCCACTGCACATCCTGGCAATATGAGATAAAACGCAACGCCGTGGCGCTCCTGGAGGGCAGCCCTTCTGCTTTAGGAGGGAACCGCAGGAGAAGGCAGCTACATGCCCCAGCACGGCTCCAGAGCCTGCCTGCGCGCAGGCAGCACGGCGGCTGCCTCCCCAGCTCGGCCTTGCCCGCGCTCGCAGCGGGCGGGCAGCGGCCCCGGCGGCCGGGCGAGCCGGGGCGGGCGGCTGAAGGCGGCAACATCGCGGCCCCCCAGCCGGGCAGCACCGCAGCGCTCGCCGCCTGCCCCCGCACACGCCCGCGGCAGCTCCCGCTCACCTTTCCAGTGACCGGCTCAGCGCATCTTCCTCCCTCCCTCCCGCAGCGGCTGCTTGTGGCGGCCCAGAGCCCCTGGGCTCGGCGGAGCGGGATGCCCGGCGCTGCCCCTCCCTCAGCCGGCGGCGGCTCCCGCTGTCACCTCACCCCCACATCCCGCCGCCGGCCGCGGCGGCAGCTGCTGCTACTAAATTCACGGCGCTCCGGCGGCATGAAGTCATCCTCCCCGCCCCCTCCCCGGGCCGCCGCACTCCGCTCCCGCCGCGGAGGGGGGGACGGCCCCGCCGCCCGCCCGGCCGAGCCCCGCAGGGCCCTGGCGCTCCGCTCTCGCCGCAGGGACCGGCGCTCCCGCTGCTCTACACGTACCCTGCTGCCCGGGAGGCCGCGAGGGGCGGCACAGACCCGCGGCGGCGCGGCTGCGGGCCGGGGGTCTCTCCCTGGGCGCAGCAGCGTGATGGGCCGCTCCGCCCCGCGCCAGCCTTCCCCTCCCGGGAGTCCCCTCAGCGGGCAGCGCGGTGCTGCCGCTCAACGGCCCGTGGCGTACGGCCAGCGCCAACCGCCGTCCCGGTGTCCCGGACCGAGGCCTGGCCGCCCTGCACCACCTGGGCGTACCGGGCTAAGCGGCGAGGAACGGGGGGGCCGGCCGGGTCCCGCAGCGCCGCAAGGCCGGAGTCAGAGGAGAGCCTCCCCCCGGGGGTGGGGGTCTGTTATGAAGGAAAATCCGCTGTAAAGCTCCGTGCTGGTGTGTGGGCGCCCAGCTCTCCCCCTCCCCTCCCGGCCTCGGGGCGGGCAAGCCCTCCGCAGCATGTCGCCCTGAAAAATGCAGCTGTTCCAGGGTTGGGGCGGGGGGGGGGAGTTTCTTTGCCGGTGGCTCTTGCTCTGTGCCTGGGAGGGGAGACCATGGGAAAGGCACGGCGTTCAAGGTCACCAGGACACACTTTTCCCTTACCAAGGGCGTCCTGATATTTTTAAGGTCCACCAGAAGGCAGCATGTCTATTTTTGTTACTCACAGAGCGCTGTGCATGCGCTGGGTAACTGACAGGCTCATAAAGAAGGCTGGATTCCTGTCACAGTTTACAATCCCATGAACCCATCCCGTGTGCAGGACGAGCACAGCTATGCTGCTGCATAAATAACACCAGGCAGGCCCGATCAGATAGATAAAGCCTGTCACCAAATTGTTGTCCTCTGAGAGCTCTTCGTATTTCACAGGCAAGGCAGGGTTGTGTCTGTTCAAGAAAAATCCTACTGGACAACCTGGGAAAACTCAGATGCTGTGAGCAGAGGTGTTTCCAAGGTGTTGCACCTGCTCTGTTGACTGGGTAGGCCAGTGGTGCCTGAGCAAGATTTTGGAGTAGACCCGAGTTGGAAACTTTGGTATTTTCCATGGTGATGGGGTCTGAAACGGGAGAAAGGCTGCTACAGTGGCCTGGGCATGGATGGGAAGGTCGCCTGTAGTGTTGGAGGAAAGCAGGAAAGGGGAGGGTAATGTCTGTTAAGGTAAGGATCTTAGTTTCTGTCTCTGAGATGAAATATAAACCCTCAGAGCCTGAGTTCCTTTTTGGAAAGTCATTGTGTTTATTTTTGTAGTGTTTATGGTAAGGCTTCAAACTGTGCCAGTGTCTTTGATTTGATTCCTGCCTGTGCAGTCCTACAGTTGCACTAATTTTGGGCTGCTCCTGTTTACTCCCTGCCTGGAACCTCTTCTGTTGATTGGCATTGCAGACCTGGATGCACAGCACTGGCAGCATTTCAGCAGTGGTATTTAATCTCTGTTTACAGTGTGTTAGGTTAGGTGATGAAAGGCTTATCTCCACATACACAGAGGAGCTCAGGGGCATGTGGACAGGTGGGGGAGCTCCAATAACCAGGTCAGAGGAGAAAGGGACCCCCTGAAGCCCCTCCCAGGGGACGGGGGCCACACACCCAGCAGTCAACCAAAAAGCTCTGTGTGTCTGTCGCCTCACAGATTGAGGGGGTTACTGCCCAAGGGTACAGGACATGTTGTTGAACGCATAATAGGAAGAGCGTTTGGGGATTGTACAAGGCTTATTGGGGGGAAGAAAAGTTGAGGAAGGGAAGGGATCAAGGTGATATGGGAACGAGCCAGTGTGAGAAACAGTGGGATGAGGAGGTAAATAGGGCTAGCCCTGTGTAAACAGGCTGCTGGTCAGTACTCTTGTCTGGCTATGCCCTGTGCCTGGTCAGCACAGTCTCTTCTGTCTTCTTCCTAAACTGTGTTTCTGACTTACTCGGTAAGAGTACTCCCTGTTCTCACTGCATGTGTGTGTATGGGGTAGTAAGTGCCAGCAGCAAGAGTCACACCTCAAGTCATAGGGATGCATGCCAGAGAGGAGGACAGGACTACACCATTCATGCCATCTGTGTTTGCTTGAAGGTTTGTGTCTATGTTGATCTGTGTGGTTGGCCATGTGCATATTTATATGTGTATATATATTTGTGTATACATACACTGTGTGTGTGTGCCTTTTTCGAATATGTGCTCAGACTTGCTACTGACTAGACCTAGGAAAATGGAGACATGGCAGCCTCTCTTCTGTTGGGTTACATGGTTCAGCAACTCCTAACACAATCCATTAAATGATTAATGTGCTAGAAAATCCTTGATCTATGCAAAAAGTGCAAATTTAAAAAAAAATTTATTAAATTATTATTATTTCTTTGGTAGCACTAAATTCCAGAGTTAAGAGAAGTAAATGCTCCTGGCCTAAGAATTTTGATTAGCACTATTCCATATACATAATTAAAAAAAAAAAAGGAAGGACACAGGTGAGACGTATAGAATTTTATCTTAGTAGAAAAACATATAGGTGTGCATCATTTAGCAACATTCAGAGACCCTGTTTTGCTCAGAGAATATAATCTTAAATTTATTAATCATGGATTCAATAGTTTAAAATAAATGCAAATATAAATTCAAACTGATTGAAATCTAAGCATTTCAACCATTTTTCAGTTGTTTGCATTTATAAGGTGCAATGTGTATGGTGGAAGTAGTGACCCAAAAGCAGTGTGATGATGAAGAACATTGCAAGGGGAACTGCAATGTCAACAATACCCAATAGACCAGGTGTCCTCAAACTTTTTAACCAGGGGGCCGGCGCGCGGATCCAGTGGCAGGCAGTCATCTGCGGCTGCTTGGTTTCCCCCCCCAGTCCCCGGGGGTGTGTGTCTGTAAATACCGGGGGCCGGATTGAGGACCCTGGGGGGCCGTATCTGGCCCACGGGCCGTAGTTTGAGGACCCCTGCAATAGACTTTCTTATAACTAAAACCATCATCAAGAAAATATATCTACAATCATTTCCAAACCATTTGGGAGGGAATATTTATTTAAGTAAATTCTGATTGATTACTTGATAACTGTCAAAATAATATGAATTAAAAAGCAAACAAGTCATGCTGCATTCAGTACATTAGTTTCTAATATTCAGCAACAGGCATTTTCAAGTAACATGATCCTGTTGTAAACAATTCAGAATAACCAAACTCTGGGTGCAGACAGCCTCTGACAGTGCTTCTCAGGATCCTCCTCTTAATGCTAGTTGCCTGTTTTCTTAGACTAGGATACTCAGGTTTTCAGGGCAGGAACTGTCAATGTTTCAGTTTGTACAATGTTGTTAGGTGCTTGCAAAATGCACTGATAATAATTTATGACACTTGTGTCTCTACAATGATGTTTTGACTTTTATGTGCCAGACCCAGTTCTACCCTAAGTTACAAGTTGTTTCAGCTGAAGGTAATGGAAGTTGTGCGTGTACAGGGGTAGAGCCTGGCCCTTAGCCTCCTGACGTCAATAGGAACAGATGTGTTCTCCTTTTTTCTCCCTTGGGGCTTCTAGCATTGTCTTAGTACAAAGAAGTCTGATTTTCTTAGCGCTTTAATAGCAACATGTTTGGGTTTTCTCATTTTCCACTGTCAGCTTCATTGCTTGCTTATACATTTTCTAAACTTTGTAGGAATAATAGTCCCATAGTAGCATTTTCTGTGCTTAAAAATACATTACTAATGTTGTAATATAAAGCTTCCTTCCAAGTAGGAAAAATAGATTGCAATAATATAATGCTATTATAATGCATATGCCATAAGGGAATAAATTAAGATTGCACTAACATCTTGAATTCTGGCATTAACCATAATTTTTTCTGAGTGCTTGACTTGTCAGCCTTAGCTTCTTTACATTTTTTATTTATGGTATATGGAATCTGTTCATTTTAAAGAAAAAAAAAATACTGTCATGTGACATTTCTGATACCTACATAGGTCTTCAGTGTGTTTACTTATGTGAATGGATATCTAGTGATCTAGTGAAAGTTGTTCCTGCCCATGGCAGAGGGGTTGGACTAGTTGATCTATAAAGGGCCATTCCAACCCAACCCACTTTATGACTACGATATTATTTTACCTCTTGATTCCACAACTATTTGTCAACAGTGGAAAACCAAAAATTGGAGAATCTTGACATATGTTGTTCATGCCCTCTTCTAACTCCATCTTTTCATCCTCTTGGATCTTCAACCCAATTCCCGTCTTCACGTTTCTCATGGCAGTCCCCACAGATGTTAGTTGTCCTTCATTCTTTCTGCTAGTATTCAACATAGCTCCTCTCTGGATCATGGGATTTGCCGCTTTCTAATAATATATGGTGGAACAAAGAAATCAGAGGCTCAATCCAATCTCACTTCATCTCTTGAAAACTGCCAAGTGTAATTTTGGCTTGTCACCATATCTCTTCATCTCTTTTTGAACAGCCTGAGCCAATGTCCTCCTCTCAGCAGAACCCTACCCTTGCTTATGTCTCCTTTGCATTTGAACTTTGCATCTTCCTCTTCCATGCAGTCTGGTGCCAGATAGAGTTGGCTGTCAGAGAGCAAAAGAGGTGAAAACTTCGGGTTTCCAGGGCTGGTACCAGCTAAGTAGTTAGTGACAAGTCCTACTGGTTCTGCTCTGAAGTGTGCTTTGTGAGAATGAGATCTCAGAAGTGGTTGTTGCTAAAGCTCCCCTGTTCTCTCTAAGCATGTGTAGTTTTCAGACTTTTAAGGTTTTGAATACATTTAAATCTCAGTGGCTAGTTCAGTTCCTCATCCAAAGCATGTGTACTAAAGAGATCCCATCAGATTTATTTTTATTCTGGTTGGAGTTACCCTGACAACTTTTGGAAAAAATAATTTTCTTGTGACATTAAAGTACATTTTGAAGCTCACACGATTCTGAAATGTAGAGGTCAAATGGTTAACATGGGCAGTTATAACCAAGACTGAAAATGTCCTGTCCAAAGTGGTGAGTAACCCCTATAATAGATAGGCTACTCTCAGTATATATCTGTGTGCAATGTCCACTTTTCATTTTTAGTTTGATGCCTTTCTGTCTTACTAATACTCCCAGGGGTTCAGCCTGCAGCCATATTTTGTATTTAATGTACGGCCTGTATTTCTTTGACTGTCATTGATACAGACTTAAAATTTTGTAAGGTTTTAATCCTGACTTTCTTTCAGGTTTTTTCCTTCACACCTCTTTGAGTGGAACCCATCTAAGACTGGAGTCAGTAAGTCCAGGTGTTTACTATTATGTACAAACCTTTAAGCAGAGATTTGTCCAAAAACTGTCCTCTCCGCTCTTCATTCTGCAATGCAGCAGAGACCTTCTTTCAACACAGATCTTTAATTTATTATTTTTTTTTTACTAAAATTACTACCAAAACTTACAGTGTATAGCAGGGAAGAGAGAAGCAGACTGTGAGAGTTGCCAAAACCTGGTGCCTTTGCAGATGCAGAGAATTTGACAGAAAAAATGTGCCACAGTCATCCTGTGTACTTTATCTTTCACTGCCAAAGCAGTTTTAACCAGCCAAGAAACACAAGAGCCCTGTCTGTCTAACCAAAGAAAATACATCTTTTCCTAATCCCAAATCTAGCACAACCCTTGAGTTGGGTTTTAGGCAGATTTCTCGGTATTGTGCCAGCACCTCTAAAACTTTCTCTAAAGCAATTTCTAAAACTCAGGAATGCCTGTTGTGTTTCTGTATATTAGCTTTACTTCCTGTTTCCCTTTCTGTATCTCTTTCTGTTCAGTATTCTTGGGTAACAATTATCAGTTCGGAATTAAAAAAAAAATATTCAATTTTGGATGGTGGCTAATTATAGTTTTCCAAATAACAGAAGCTTGTGGGTTGCTTGTAGTTTTTTTAAATGTTGGTGAGTAGGTGGCAGTTAAACATATGCAGTTTTCCTGGTTTTCAAGGCATTTAGAGTTCTCAGTTTTTTCTTTGGATACCATCTACTGAAACTTTTGTTTAGGTCCCTGCTCCTGCCTTTTCCTGTTTGAATGTAATTCCTGACTAGTGCAGTCAGGGCAACATTGAACATTTGGAGTTTGAGTTTAAGTCAGCTGCCTGTTTACTGAGAAATATTTTCATTGTTGTACTATGTGTATATTTGATGATTATTTTTTTTCCCCGACAGTCTAAAAGAAGCAAATTCATTACTTATAAGTGCTGTGCCCAAAGCTGGTCTGTGGTTTTGATTAATGCAGTTGGGGTATTGGTGCTTTCTGCTTAAAAATATTTATTTCCTAAACCAAGTAATTTAGTGATTCTGTATCAATGATAGTGAATCTTTTCCTCCAAAAACTAGTTTTATGAGAAGTAATTGATAGTAATTTTTTTGTTGTTGTTGTTTAGTTTTGCTGTTTTATTTCTGAGTGTATGTTGGAAGATTCTGTAACTGTTCCTTGTGCCTGCCCACTCACAAGCTCAATGCCTCCATAGGAATCCCACTTTCAGGTCAATTTTCTGTTGTGACTGTGGATTTTTTTGTCTGTTTATGTTCCTAGGGAGAACTGTGTCAGTCAAAAAACATAAGAAACAATAATCTTTCAGGGATGACTTTCTCAACCATAGGTTAATGGGGTATTGTTTTGTAGGATGGGAAGAAAAAGGAGACTGCAAAAACAGCACAAATTTAGGCAAGAACTAAATGGAAGGTACAACTTTCACAAAATCCTTCTGCAAACATTTTCTTCAGTCAAGAAAGAAAGTATTACCAAAGAAGAACCTGTAAGAGATTTAGTTGCTTTTCCAATGAGCTCAGATATTATTGTGATAAACAGGGGAATAAAATTGTACAATAGGTTAAACATTGACATTTTATGCTGTGTAGAATTTCATTGTACTTGTAGAGATATGAACACTCAGACAGATAAAATTATATAAAATGACTCTTGAATATCCACCTTCCAGAGGCGGTATGCAATTATATGACAGTGGAGCAGCAGAGCATACTCCATCTGAAAAGAGCCTTTGGACAGTGTATGCTAGCTATCTCAAGGCAATAAAAGTTTAATTAAGTAGATAAGTGGCTGAATAGCACAGACTTGTAACTTGCAATTTGTAGGCCAAATGTGTCTTACTTCTGCTTTTGCTAAAGCAGACCTTTGAAGCTGATGTCCAAAGTGACCGTTTTATTCACTCTGGTTTCATAAGCAACTACAGTTCTCAGCATTCTTTAAACAGAATATAATCAGTACACATAATCAAAACTACCTCCTTTTTGAAACTGGAATTTTGCTAGAAATATCAATAAAAATGTGATTTGAATTAGAATAGCATGAAAAAGCTTTGATCCTAGATCAGGATCTGATTAGGCTAGGCACAGTACAAAAACAGCCGCAGAACAAGATGTTTTCTTGTGCAGCTTACATTCAAAGGATCAAGACAATGGACAGTAGAACACAGTTGGGTAATTCAGTCCTGGTCTTCCCCAATATGCAAGAATTGTAACATAGACAAAGCCTAAATACTCATTTTTTAAAGACTTCATAAAAAGAAAGGGAAAGTGGATGGTAATAAGATGAGTTGTAAAGATGCCCCATCTCAGGTCTAGAAGGTTTGCATGTGAAACCACAAATACAGGACTGCAGAGAAATTAATGATGCGATCAAGGTGATGGGATAGAAAGTTTATTATTTTAACAATACTCTGACTTTGAACAAGCAGGGCATGTGCCAAAGCCAAAAAAGAATGTTGTGGTAATTCATAAGAGCATTAATGAAATTTTTGATTGCATGGCTAAGCAGAGAAAAAAACCCAACCAACCCCCCCAGTATTTTAGAAATGTTTTGAAGAGAGACCATGGAGCCATGGTTGAAATAAGATATAGAAGGACAACAGAAGGAGAGTAAGGACAGAACTCTAGGAAGGTAAAGACAGGAGTTAAGCAATCTACTTTAAAGAACATCCTATAAAAGTTGGGAAGAGACCAAGAACACTGCTTCACAAAAATGAAGAAAGGACATGATTGCACAGGCAGCAGGTTAAAAGTCAGTGGGGATGAGGAAATACTGTTTTTGAGATTTTGGTAGAGTGGTCAGAGGACAAAGCAGAAGCTTGGTCTTTCCTAGGGTTTTTTTCCCCTAAAAATTCCCTGCCTTTGGTTTCTTAACAACTACTGCATACATTGATAATACCATTCGTTTTTAAGCTTGCTCTAAAATTGGAGTTTTCAGAGATTTAGCAGATCTATTACCAGTATAGTGCAGGGCTTTTCAGCTGAAAGTTGTCCTTAGATGGGGATAAACTCTCAATTTTTACACTTATTTTATTTCAAATGACTCTAAGAGACTTATGATCATCCACTTAATTACTGTAGAAAACATTTTCAAAATTAAAACTACATCCAAAATGGAGCGTATATTTGTAGTATGGGCTTTACAATGCTTAATTATGAAATGTCAAAGAACTGTATCAGAAAATGAATACATTTACAAAAATCCTTTTACAAACAGCAACAGCAACGTTTCTACACCTTAAGTGTTTAACGCTGGTTATATGTGAACGTTTTGCACAGATAATGTCCTTTTGTTAATTTTGTAGCTACAACAGTCTTCATTAAGATAGATGGTTAGTTGTACTTTTAATCTAAAAAGAGACTAATTGGTAGACATTTGACATTATGGCTGCAATCTTCATTGAGAGAGAACTGTGTTGGGCAGACTTTGAGATATTGTCTAAATCTCAGAGTAGGCAATGTCTAAGCAATTTAATTTATAGAACCAAAATTATAAATTTAATTTCCTGGTGTGCAACTACAAATCCCCACATATTCATGATGTGAGGTAAAATATGCACCGGAAAGTAAAAGTACATTGATAGTCTTTGTTGGTGAGAACTATTAATTTCTTGCAGTGTGAGGAGTTCTCAAAAGAAGTCTGGACCCCACAATGTCTTGGATGTTGTACATACACATAATAGTAAAACTGACATCCATGTCACCTAGATTCTGCCTTACCTTGACCCTCAGTATCTAAATTTTGCTCAAGTCTGAGGTGGAGTGGCTTTCCACAGACTACTCATCCTCCTTGACCGTCCTTGGAATTCCTTGTATACCTAAAATTAGGGCCTGCAGATACTTAGGAGAAACCCTGACTGAGCTCAGAGATCCTTGGCTTTTGCCTAAGCCCTACTCAGTCTAGAGTTTGTGTCTACTGGCACACAGCTACTTCTGCATCCTTCAAGGACTTGTCACCTGGAGCTTCTGGAGGGAAAAAAAAAAAAAGTACATTATGTTTCTTTTCCACAGAGAACACTTCAACCCTTTGCCCCCACTGAAGAGAGAAAGGAAATACTCTGAAATATGCTCAGCTAGCTGTATTTTCAACAGTATATGAAACAAAGTTCTCCCACAAACCTTATCTCAGCAAACATATATTCATTATGAAACTTCAGTTTCAAGAGAAAGATTTCCTTGCTAAGAGGGAAGCTCTTAGCTCTAAAGTAATTCAATCTTACGCCCTGGAGAACAGCTAACTGGTGCTGACAGCACTGACATCACTAAAAAGTAGACCATGGTACCCACCTCATGCAGCTATACAAAGTGATTAGTGTATGTATGATGTATATACAGGTGTATATGTATCTCTCTAATATCTTCTTGTCTGAATCATTCATGCACAGCAGGGTAGAAGAAAGGAAAAAATGATTATTTCTTTCTACTTCAAAAATAGAGGACTGGAGCACACTGAAATTTGAGCAAGGTCAAATAAAAAGTCTGTGAAGAAGCTGGAAATTTAACTGAGAGTTTTGAGTGCCTTAACCACTCTATTTTTTGTTAAGTGTGTGATTTTTTTCCCCACTCTCATGCTTGTCAAAAGATTACTTGTTTTTCTTCTTCACCCTAAATTCTATTTGCATTACTGTTTAAATTTGAGTTTTTCAACAGCTGCTGTTTTTGCAGCAATGAAAGACAATATTGTGGAGCTGGTCTTCATTTCCAGATGGAGAACAGTTATCAAAAGATTGTTGAGTGCTTGTTCCTTATGATATACAAAGCTGTTCAAACAGTGTTCTGAGAGAGAGGTGATAGCTTTGGGAGGTGGTTTTTATAGAGGGAATTTATAATTTATTGAACCAATCTCATCTCAAATTTTTAACAATTCACAAAAAGAAGGAAGAATTATGAACTGTGTTATCTTCTACTAAAAACACAACTTTTGAGGCTTCTATAATCACTTTTTTTCAACACATATCAGATTTCTCTATTGGTGAGACTTTTACTATGAATAAGATCCCCCCTTGTAGTATATGGCTAAGTAGCAGAATAGATTTGTATCAACTTCATTTTAAAGAAAAAGCAACCAAACCTGAATATGTGGGAAGTTCTTTCATTTTATTTAGCTCATGCAATCCAATTGTGTATGAAGAGTTTTAATTTTAGTTAGTAAATCTTAAGAATTAGATAAGTGTCTGATTTTATTTGAAGTAATTCTGATAAAGCATGATATTACTGTGTTATTTCAAGGCACAGCAAATCAGAAGGTAGGTCCTCACTTTACCCCTCCAAATGGTTGTTTTTGCTAATAAAGTGTCTTCCATCATTCAAAGATTTTTTTTCATCAAATGCATCACTTCGGCATTGGCATAGATATTTAGGCTGTCCCAGGAAGCAGAGGCAAGCCTGAACCAGTCCTTATTTTTGTACAAGGTAACTGGCATTCGCATTGCTTCTGTGTTTTTGATGGGGGTTCAGCAGTTTGGAATCTGCTGAAAAAGTCTGCTTCAGCTTGCTATTCTAAATAGATATGATGTCTGGGTGTGAATTTAAAGCTTTTCCAAAAGCTTTCTCAAAGCTTCACCAAAACTAAAATAATGTCAGGGCAGAAATTTATCCATGTGTGCCTGTCCCTGTCAGACCTCTATTGGCTTTTCATTATTCCAGTTCTAAATTGAATACTGCCTCAGGGAAGGAAACATTTATATAAGAGGGTTACAGTGAAGGATCTCTATCCTCATTCTGCATATGAAAAACAAGCCTTGGAACCAGCAGGCCTTCAGCTAATTAAATGTAGCCATTCTTCCCCTTGGAGAAAAGATGTTTCTCCCTGTAAGTTACCAGGGAGCTTTATGGTGTTCTTTCTTTCCTTTGTCAGGAAATGCCTTCAACTGAGGAAACTAAACCTAAGCAAGTAAAAAAATTGTTGTGATAGAATTAATATTATGCAGTATTTGTGTACCTGTATATGTGAATAATTTGTGAACCCTATTTGTGTGGGGAACATTCCCTGACAATTTTATTTCTCCTGTGTAGTCAGGTTTGTTTTCTTCCATTTCTCTGTTTATTTACTGTTCAGAGAAATAGCCCTTTGGGAAGGGCTGTTTCTCCTGATTTTATACAGGAAAGTCCTAGCCTATTTTGATAATGCCAGTAACATGTAATAAAAAGACTCAGAAAACTGATATTTTTTAGGCTGTTCTGCATTAATTTATGATGTATCATATTCCATAAGCATAATTTCAGTGATGCCTGATATCTCAAATGATGTTGATTTGAAGCAACACAACATTAAAAACCTCTCACTTGTTCTAGAATAGGTAGCTGCTCTATGTGGCTATTCAAATCTACATTGTGTGAAAACATCATCGAAGAATTAAGGCAAACGTTTAATTACAAATGTTTCTGCAAATCATGCAGTTGACTGTTGAAATTCGGAAATACAGCTGGTGCACTTAATCACACAAAAGCTAAGTTCATCACTTAGCATTCTTTGTCTCTAACAATGCCATGGGAAAACAATAGCATGTTTTTTCTCTTAGAATGGACTGGGCAGCTCTATTTCTTTCCTCCCTTGTTTGATTTACAATATATGTATTGTCTGAACATTTTGCATGAATATTTTTACAGTGGATGCCTTGTCTGTCTTGAACTCTGTAGATCCAGTGCTTTATTATTCTGAAGGTTTAAAATGCATCAGAATCTATATTTTATTGCTAACCTTTGTATAAAAGCCTCAGGGAAAGGAGCAAAATAATCATGAAAAACACCTTGTGTCTGGTAGCAACACACACTATAAATTCATATTTTGGCTAAAGGTTTTATTTTGCCTGGGGCATCTAGTAAAATAAGAAAAGCTAAATTATCAGTCTGTTTCAAAAAAATGTCTGTTGCAGGTAAATATTAAGAGAAGTCATTGTTACAATTTTAACGAAAAGGGTTTTATTAATGATTGAATGATGATCAAATGGTAATTAATCAATGATTAATGAATGAAAATCAAATGGTAATGAAATGGTCACTAAGCAATAATATAATGTTAGTTGAACAGTGATTTAAAAATGTTTTGAGAATGAGCTGACAGTGATTTAAATGATAATTTAGACTGATTAGGTGATAACTGAGACAACGATTCAGACAGCAGTCAAACACTCTGCTACTTACTAGACTTCTAATAATTAAGCTATAGCTGGGTATATATTCAAATGTCACTAGCATACAATATACTTCTAGGACTGACGTAAAATGTCGATTACCTTGTTATAGATATCAGATGCCAGGATCTCTCAACCTCAAGAAGTAACCTTGAGAGGTATCCCTGCTTCAGGAGGAGGTTGCCACCGTACAGCCTGCTGCTGTACAGGAGAGCTCAGGGGGCTTGGAGGGGCTGCAGGTTTTTGTAGCATGAAGTGACTGCCTTGTAGGCACCCCCCACCCAGCCCGTTGGTGTATGTGCAGGTGTGCAGCTGTAGCAGTTTAAATTCTGTCTAGTACCAGTTCAGGCTTCTGCTCTTGGCTCCTGGTGGATGTGGCCTAGACTCATTAGTTCCTGAGAAGATGCAGCCGAGCACAGTTCTCCTGGTTTGCACAGCAGGGCTGCTTTCAGGCAGGCCTACGTGTCGATGATGAACTGAACCACAGCGCTGTTCTCTCACGTAGAGTGGGTGCATCCCTCACACCAGCTTGCAGTGTAAAAGAGCACAATGAGCAGGCAGCAGCAAAGAAAAGTTAGGAGGTATAGAGTAACATTTGTGATCTGTTCCTGCTTCAAAGGTGCCATACATGGAGCTGTTGACTCCTCTAGGAATGCCATATATAAAAATGGAAAAATAGTTTATATGCACTTTGGTGGGTTGGGTTTCTTTTCTTTTTTTTTTTTTTTTTTTCAGGTAATGGAAAACTAGAATGGTATACATAAAATTGAACCTTTTAAAACTCTGTATAAAAGCAAGATAGAAAAAGGGGATACAGCTGACCTAATGATGCAAGAATGCTGGGGGTTTTATAAAAGATCAGGTTGTGACTTGTCCCAGATCTCAAACACAAAGAACCAATTTTTGTTGAAGTAATTAAAATTTGCCAAGCAAAGGAAATTTGTCAACCCACAGGAAAATGTACTGAAGAAAGTTAAATTCTTGGGTAGCATGAATATGAGAGAATACAAAAAAAAAAAAAAAAAAAAAAAAAAGTATCCCCAAGCAGAAAAGAGAATCAGGAATAAAAAAGGGAAGCAAAACTCAAATTTGGAGTCCAAGAAAGTTCTGTTGACAAAATCACACCGATCAACATAAGATCAGCCAATATTGGTGTCTGTGAAATGGTAGCATAACTACAGGAGTCAGCAGAGTATGTATACCATAGACAAAAGAGAATCTTCCAGCTCAGAAGATACCTTGGGAAGATTAGCACCAGTGCAGCAAAAAGCAATTAGACTAGCTTTAAAAAAATCATATTTAATTAATGGGCCCATGTTGCTAGAAGAATCCTATTTACCTCAGAGAGATATAATGTGTGCAGTAAAAGACAAAAACCCACAACACAGATACTTTTTCAGTTTACTGTGGAAAAGGTATGCTTGTTATTGCAGTAGAGTTACACATATTATTGGAGCATTTAAATGAAATATGTGGATAAATATAATATCCAAAATATAAAGAAAAATAATGATGAAGAAGTTCAGTGGTGGGGAGAAGCAGAGAAACTCAACTTTTAGAATTAAAATATGACAATTTCTTTTTGGTCTCATTAACAAGACACACTTTAGAAAGCTATATAAAGACAGCATAGAAACAGGCCAGCTGCTTCTTAATAACATTCACTGCTTCAGGAAATTTGCTAAGTTATTCTAGGAAGTAAGTTGTAAAATACTACATATTTTACTAGTATACTAAAATTAACTTTCTAACAAAGCAAAAGCCTTTGTGGTTCTTCTATCACAAGATTTTTCTCTGGTGGGTTAGGTGTAGCCTGAAATGCCTCTTTTTAAACCACCTTCTTCTCTGACTAAGGCCTTGAAATATCTATTTATTCCAAGGCAATTAATTGATGTATATATTTGTAAATTAAAGTCACTGGTTATATATCTTGCATCATGTTTAGTAATCCTTAAACTTCAGTTTTATGTCTCCTTTGTCAATATGCATGTGGTATTTTCAAACATATACCTTTGTGAAAATTATAGAAAATACAGCCAAACCTCATTAATATGGAAAATTGATTTGAAAACTTTCTTAGTGGTTAGCTTACAAATGTGCTGAATAAACATTTATAAATGTTATAAACCTAATACACCATAGCTTTGATTAGTTTTATTTGCTCATTAACAAGATTATTTTTTTTTTAATGGTAAAATATATACTTACATAGTAAGTTTGCTATTGTGTTCATAGTCCATATGCTTGTATGGCTGTAATAGGAAGTAACATTTAGCTGGACTCTCAAAACCTTAGTTACTATTTGATTACAATTTTTGCAAAAGGACAGCAAGAGCAGAGTAGTGGACTTGCTGTGAAAATGTTGCTTCCCCAGAGTGTAGCCGATGAAATCCTCCAATTTCTCAGTTCATGTTCTCAGGAGGTTTTCCTTTTTTGTAATGCAGAAACTAATGGATAGATGTCTGCTGCCTTTGGTATTCAAAGAAAGTGTGAAAAAATGAAAGAATCAGTACACTCCCTAGGTAATGTCAGAAAGAGGACAAAGCTGTCTATTTAGGTATAAACCCAAAAGCACTCAGCATGGTCTCAGCCCATATTGACATTTTAAGCTCCTTATATTATCCGCAACTTTACTGAAAAGAGCAAGCCTGGAGATCCCTACACTGTTGCAGGGAGGTATATGAGATTTTATTCCTGTAACTTTCTTGAAGATTGAAAAATATAATATTCATAGTATTTCTGTTGTGACATCAAATGAATGGCGGTACTAAAACATGTATGCCTATGCATATGCCAAAAACTGAGACAAAGTCAGGAGCTGATACTGATGGCACTTTGAGAAAAATTGGACTTGAATTGGTTGGTTTGTATTGGCTGAAAGGAGCAATGAACATGTCCTTTGAGGTAAAACGCTCATCCCTATTACCTATAACCAAGTAAGCAGATGGACATTGGTATTAAAGAGAAAAAAAGGTGTAAAATCAGATTCCTGATCTATAATTAATGTTGCTAAGTTACAATATAGCAGTAACGAAGAGTCATTGACTGATTCTTAATTCACAGAACACTGAAAATCAGTGTCTGTGTGATTAGGAATTGCTGTCAGAGATACTGAGGTCTTGCTGAGGTCCCAGGGAGACTTCCAGGGAGATGAGAAAAAAGTGAAAAGATACAAAGAAATTTGAAGACTAGATTATGTTTAAAAGGTCCTTATGGAAAATCCACCATTTCCTCCAGGGTATTAAGACTTTTTATCTTATATCTATTTTTTTCTTCCTCCTATATATACAAGTCACACTTCTCAAATTGCTATTTAAAATGGTTTCCAGTTGTAATATATTTCAAACCTTTAAAAACTCAAAATAGTTAATAACTCACATGTAGTGGAAATCAGTTTGATGTTCAGCTTTAACACAATTAATATTTAGCAAGTTTCTGCAATTTTTCCAGGACTATTGACTAGGAAAATAAATATTTTTGGCCCTGCATTTGAGGTAGGAATAGATGTAAATTTTAAACTTTTTAAGAACTTGAGAAAATCTTATTTAAAGATAGACAATTATTCATTTCCTGATTTTCATACTCTTCTGAATCACAGTTAAAATATTCCTTACACAAAAAATCCATAGTAAGTCCTTTTGTCAGGCTTCAGCCCTATAATAATCCTAATAGTTTCATGAGAAGTAAAATAAATATTGAATACTTTTAAAATAATATGGTTACATTATATTAAAGTTTGGTTTTGAATTTTTTTTTTGCTAAACAACTGAATCTTAAGTTTGAGAGCTACTGTATATTGCTAACATAAATCTCTTTGCCTTTTGTTCTTGTTGCTGTTTTTCTGTATGTTTTTCAAGTTGTATTAAATTTGTGAAAAAATAATTTGTCATTAACTTTCCTTTGGAACTTAACCATCAATTAACACATTATGTCATTAAAGAAATAAGAATAGTTCTCAGTCATGGAAAGTTTCTTCCAATCTGTTTTATTAATCTTTAGAAAGACTTAAAATTACAGTTTCTTCTCATGACACAAATGCAATATTAGAAAGTGACAAAACATTTTTAAGCTGCTTTCAGCCGTAGAGATAAAGGGATATGCACAATATTTCTAAGTATCTAAAACTAACAAAATGACGTAGCTCCCATTATCCTGAAAATTTGGAAGATGAGAAAGGAAGATGAAATGTATTGTTGCATCATTGTCAGGATCGTTTTACGTCTTATGGTGTATTTTGCTCTGAAGGAAATGGACAATTAGCTGGAAGTGAATATTTGGTTTTATTCTCCATTAATTTGCAGGCAGATATCTCACAGAGTTGATATTGCCACTATCAGCTGGAGACAATAATTCTCTGTCAAAGGGTAGACCATTTGAATGCACAATGCTTTTTATTTTTTCAAAATTTTAGCTGCAGTTTCATAGTTTTTTAAGAAAGTAATCCATCAAATAGTGGATTTGTGGTTGGTTTGGGATTTTTTTGTGTGTGTGTGTTTTTTTTTTGGTTTGGTTGTTGGTGTTTGGGTTTTTTAAATAGTAATAAGTTAGGACTATCAGAAATTATTTTGATAGATTTATTGTTTGAAGTACCAATATCCAGTAAGGAAAACAGGTTTTTTTTTCAAATATTCTAAATGAGTTTCTTAGTTAAAAGAAAACTGGCAATAAAGAAAGCTCTGTCATATGAAGAGGTAACATTTTGGACACGGGTGCTCTTAGAAAACCATGCTACTTTATTATTATAATCAAGTCATTCATATGGATGACTCCAAATGATATGGTGGTAAACTTAGTTGTTTTTGCAGCAGCCACCTTGTGAGCTTCTGCATTGTCACATTTTTTATCAATAACCAACACACAAACCCAAGAGCTTGTTCCTTGATGCTGTAGGAATTATTTGGAGGATTTGCATTGCCTGCATGCTGTCCTACTCCAAACAGTCCCTGTGAGCAACAGTGAAACTGCTGCATACAGTACAGTAAAAAGTATAGCCATACACATCACAAAATGTTTGTCATTACTGAAAGAGTAAAGTATAGTCACGTGAAAGTATATCTTCTCATTGGGGCATCACTTCATAATATTTCATCAACGTCATATTCATCATCCATGGTGTAACTTGAGGAGATAAAAATAAATAATAACTGGCTTTACCTTGATTCTTACTGCCATGCCAGTCTCTGTAATTGATTGATACTAGAGAGAGAGTCCCCAGACAGTGTAGTCTATAATGGATAACGTTTACCCTATGATAAATACAAAAAAAGAAATCTTTACTCACTAACTAGCCGAATGTATTGGGTTATCCCACTTACAGATTTGTATTCTGGAAATGTATCTTTAAAAGAATCTTTTTTAATGATGGATTTAATAATTTCTGTTAAAAAAAAAAAAAAAGCTAAAGAAATTGAAGGTTTCCTGTCCTTTAGAGATGTATGCACGTGAAGTACTTGATATCGAGTACCATATTTGTTTGTAAAATGGTGTAGTCACTGGCTAAAACAGCCTAGATGCAGCCTGTCAGAGGGGCCTCTGCCTCACTTAAGATAGACAGCACCATTTTTCCCTAGTTCTTTGCTTCACCAGCCAGATTGTCAGTTCTTGACCAGTTGCAACAGTGGAGAGTAGGAGGGAAGTAGTCTTCCATCTCAAATTGTCTTTAAAAATCTCTTGTAACACACACTTAGTCTTAGTCGTGAGCCCAAGGAAAGAACGCCTCTTGCCTGGTTCCAGTACCTGGTTTTGAAGTCCTTTCATTCTTCAGTAGTTTCACACAAGACGGTGGAGGCTGTCCCAGGAGACTGAGGTCCTCCTGTAGCCTCTTCAAAGTTTTACCCTATATGTGATACTCACTACACATTTGTAGTGAAATGTACAATTGTTCATACCAGCTGTTTACACAGTGATTTATTAACCTTTCCAGTTTTTTTTTTCTTTTTATATGCCAGTTTCCTTACCTTGGTTACAAATATAAAAAAACCAGAACCTTGGGGCAAAACCAAGTTCTTACATGCAGAGTCTCAAACCAGGGAGCCACATCAATGGTTTTTGTTTTAGGTACAGATTTAAGACAACATAAAAGGAGAACATTTTTTAGAGCTTTGCATTTGATTTTTATTAAGGGACTAGGTTTCCTTAGGCTGATTTCCTCTATAATAGTGTATAATGCTACCCTGAAAAGTGTGATTTTTCCCTTCATGCTACCAACAAAGGATATACAAGTGATCTCTTGAAATAAGGATGAGTCCTTCAAATAAAGGGTAGCTAGTTAGGGCACTTTGCAAGCCACACTGTAGCACGCTTTAGTTCAGCTAACAGTATGGTCACAAATATTAGTTATTTGGTTTTATTAATTCATAGAACCATAGAATGGTTTGGGTTGAAAGGGACCTTTAAAGTCATGTAGTCCAACTCCCCTGCAGTGAGCAGGGACATCTTCATCTCAATCAGGTTGTTCAAAACCCCGTCCAACCTGACCTTGAATGTTTCCAGCGATGGGGCATCCACCACCTCTCTGGGCAACCTGTTCCAGTGTTTCACCACCCTCACTGTAAAAAATGTCTTCCTTATACCTAGTTTGAATCTGCTCTCTTTCAGTATAAAACCATAACCCCTCGTCCTACTGCTACAGACCCCACTGAATTGACAGGCCTTACGTGAATTTAAATCAGCAGGGAAGGAAAGCTGGAAGGAGCCATAATTTAAGTATCTGTGCCATAAGCCAATTAAAAAATTGTTGTTATTCTTTGCTGAAGCATATGTTAAATAAAACTCATCATTTACAATGTGGCTGGCAAGTGGAGCAGAGCTCTTGGCTGCTCCAGCTTGTTGTGACTGCTGAGCAACACAGATTAGGTAGAAGCATGAGAAAAAATAATGATGTTGCAGAATCTAGAGAAATGAATAGATTCCAAGCAGATAGCAATGCTTCAATAGAAAGTGCAGTCCATTGAATAATCTATTCATTATAGATTCACTTCATATTCCTCTTATCAGCCGATCGTTGTTAAATATACCTGTGTTCGAAACTGGCATAAGCTGTTTTGTGGGCTTTCCTTGTCTCTAATGGTTGAACGTTAGTCTTTCTGGACCTCGCCTCACTTTTAACAACAGAAAGTAAAACTTCAGGGTTCATTGCATTTGTATTATTTCTAATAGCATCAGAACACCTTGCAGAAGCATCAATTCGTAATTAAGAAATAGCCTGGTCAAAATTACAGTAAATCTAGTTTCTAGTAATCTAAACACTGAAATGAGGCAAATGGCATTAGCATGCAAACAACACTGTATATATATGTTTGTGGGGGAAATAAAATTAAGGTGGTAAGATTTTCAATCACAGTCTTTTGTACTGAGACACTCAAAAGCTGCTATTATGCACCAGATGTTGTTATGCATCCAAGAGGCTTGATGTCCCATTATGCTGTTTTATGTCAGGTTATGTGATAGACACTCATCTTCCCACCCACAAAGATCACAGAGAGGCCATGGTAGGCTGGGGGACCCCAAATAATACCCTGCTGGGCTACTGTCAGGCCCATCACAGGAGCCATCAGCCCAGCAAAGACCCATCTTCACAAACCTGGAGAAGCACAGAGGCACAATGGGAGGCAGGAGGATTCTGGAGAAGCAAATGCCTTGGCGCCCCCCCCCCCCCCCCCCCCCCCCCCCCCCAGGACTGCCCCAGTGCCCCGGGAGACCCTCAGCCTGGATATCCAGGTGTGAAACCCATTACCATGAGTCCTTGGAAGCAAGTCTCCAGATCATCTTTCAGACTAACGAGGGAGTTGCTACCTGGTGGTGGGACACATCTTGGGATCACACAGGAGTCCTTATGGGGTTTCAGAGAGGAACCAAAGGTGAAAAAGGGAGGGATTTAGGTGACTTGGGGAGGAGCAAGTGTGGGAAATAGATGGATAAGGGAATAAAAAAGATTGGTAAAATATACGATTTGGCTAGTTGGTGCACTTCTCCAGCTACGTCCTGTGCCTTCAGGCAGTGCAGTCTGCCCTGTCCTCTTATTAAATCCCTGTGCGTATGAGTGCAGCACCCGGAGTCAGGCCATGGGCTGGAGGTCCTGTGTATCTGTGCTGCAGTGTCCGGAGTGAGTGCAGGTATGCAAATGCGTGCATGGTGCTAGTGATGATCAGCCAGACGAGCTGGGGCGTAGGTGAAGTGGTCTGGGAGCAAAGGGATGAGTGGGACTGCAAGGGCCAGCTGTGAGCCTGAGAGTGCCTACGCACGTCTCCAGGTGGGAAAGCACAGGGCATCAGCTATGGGACCAGGGAGAGCCCTGGCCAGCTCGGTGTGTCTCTGTGTGTGTGCATGTGGGAGAGTGTGATGGTCTGTACCAGCAACTGGAGCGGGGCTGCAGCCTCAGGGGCTTGTATGCCCAGGTGCCAGCAACTGGGGAGATTGGGATCCAGGAGACTGTCTGAACCCAGTTACTGCAGGGATCCACCTTGCACACGTGCATTTATCTTTTTTCACTGGTGGATCCCTGCCCTGCTCAGCCAGAGAGGGGGGCAGGATGCAACGTGGTGCTATCTGTGTTCATGTGGGCACACTGACTGTGAGCTGTGTGGCTGGCCTGCCGTGTATGTATGTGTGTGTGTACATGGTGTATGTGCTCTATGTGTGTGTGCCTACTGGGAATATATCTTCAGCATCCCTGCTGGCCGGACCTGGGGACATGGAGCTGCCGCAGCCTCCCCTTTCTTGGCCTGTTGGAGTCAGCATGATATATTTTCCTTTAACAGTTTCTGTGCAAACATGCACAGAACTGTTCATGCACTCTATACAGACAATTGTTCTTGCCAATATAGGTTAAAATCTGTAATAAAAAATCTTTTGAGGCAAAATTTTGTCTCAAGTTTTTAAACAATTTTATTTCAACGTTGTGAAAACAAGTTGTCATTTTCTCCTTCTTTTTTGAAAACCTACAATATGGGAGTGATACAAAAAATTCTGCATTCCATCCAAACTCTGAAGTTTAGGTATAACTCACAGTGAGAGTGATGATGTGGCTTTAGGTGTATTTTCTTTTATTTTGCATGTTCTGTGGTAATTTATTTTTATTAATCCATTTGGTTCCAGAAAATACCCACTCTTATTTTTAAAATACAGAAAAGATTCTGTCAACTTTTAAAATTTATATATTTTTTTCTTTTTTCTGCTGAGTTGGGAGAAATAAGACTGAAAGAATCCATTTGGTTACATCTGTGGTAGAAACAACATCAAGTTGGGTCTTCAAAACATTTTGACTGCACATTGCTCTGTATGGCTGAATTCTTCCTCCTCTTCTCCCCCAAGCAGGGTAGCATCATCCACTCCACCAGCTTGGCTTAAACTGGCCCCTAAACTAAACGTGGGTACTCTCTGGGAAAAAGCTAGTTAGTTACAGCTAAATTCATGCCAGGGAGCATGCTAGCAGCCAGGCCCTGTGGGCTCTGGCAGAGCAGCATCAAAGCTGTGCCTTGGTGATGCTGAGTTTTCAACAGTCAGCTTGACCTTAAACGGGCTACTTTCTTGCCCAAAGAATTTACCAATCTGAATAATCAAGACAGGCAAGACTGACTAAACGAAATGGTGTGGAGCCCGTTGAACAGCAGTGGAACTGAAACATCAAAGGCTTGTCCCATGACCAGTTGGCAGCAACACTCTGAGCTTGGAAGTGTTGCATTTGGCATTATGTGATGTTTCTGATTTAGCACCAGTGAAGGTCTTGGATGGATGGGGAGGATGAGGCAGTTTTCACAACTAAGACCATCCTTTCCTATTTAGAGTTGGTGCAAGTCTGCAAGAACTGTCTTTTGGTTGCAAAAATGAAGACCGTAGTATCTGGCTGTACCCAGTCTCATGCTTCACAAGGGCAAAAGTCACTTATACATATTTTGTTCGGTGTTTTATGTTAGTTAGGATAAAGATTTAAATAAATATTATAAAGCCTGAGATACTGGTAGATTTGACAGGAGTTTGATTTTCAGGTATGGAAAATCCAACTGCTGATTACTCTTTCAAAACTCTGTTTTCTACCACTGCTGATAACACTTGCCCCAGCACATTGGTTACACCTGACCACCTCTCTCACCGTCTCGCTTAATCCACAGTAAAGGGAGGACAGCTGTCTCAGAAAGATGATGTGTTCCAAACAGCATTAATTTGACTGGTCAGGGCAAATGCACTTTTAAATAAGATCAGTGCTGGTATATTCAAATGTAAAAGAGAATGATTTATAAATTTGCAGCCAATGGGTTTTTGCATTCTTTCATCAAGTTCTGCTTTTATCCAAAATCCACTAGTTCTTCAGCAAAACACATTTTAAACATAAGAATTGATGCTTCTTGCAGTATAAATGACCTATAATTTTCCTCCTACTTCAGCATAAAAAATGCAATAATTTTTTCTTCTTTTGTTCATAATTTTGTATGAAGATATTAGTTATTGAATTATTAGACTTAGTAATGCAAATATTATTTTCTTTCTGAAATGTGTATTTTGATTGACTTTCTGTAAAGCATGTGGTCTTAGAGTTTTCTTTGAGTGATGTATAACTTGCCCATGTTTGATTGATATTACACGATGCATGTCTCCAGAATGATTGAATCCCACCCTAAGACAGTATAGGCTTACATTAGCTAATGATCTAAACCAGCCATAAAATATTCCTTAAAATATCCTGGAGAGCGAAGAATGCTTTCAAGTTATTGCTCAAATTAATGCTCAAACTATTAATGATAATATAACCACTTTACTAAAAACAGGGATACATCTCTAACACATGACATGCAGCTAGCTCTGTTTCTCCTGAATATGTACACAAAAATATACATGCTGCCAATAACCCGAAATACATTAGGAACTTGTGATTAAGTATTTAATGACATTCCTTTAAAATGTCAAAAAGCATCATAATTTGTATCAAAAGTAACTGCAAATTGAATCATGACAAAAATTATAAAGGTGGTAAAATAGCCCTTTATCTGTGGAAACATTATTAGCTCCAAAATTTTGAACACCTGTTCCAACTATTCCTTTGATTTTTATTTTTTTACAAGTTTAACACTAATGAGATATAATGCTTAGGGAGGCATATAATTTAATATTTCAGAAACTAAATAGAATTCAACCTAGGCACTCAGTAGATGAAATCAATCCCGAAACATGTTTCAGCATGTTACAAAGGACCATAGTTCTGCCAGGAAAGATTTCACAATAGATTAGTTTGAGGAAGTATTGGAGAATCAGATTAATAAGTTATAAGGAAGGGGAAATGTATTTTGGGGAAACATGGTTTGTAATTTAGGGTCTTTGAAGAATAATTATCTGTTAGCAAGTGTTATTTATAATGCAATATAAACTATATTATTCTTAGTACTATATAAACACCATTAAAAGCACTTTTCTTACAACAGTAGTTAGCTGCATCAATGCTGTGGATGAACTTCAGAGTATCGAAACGATACAGAGTACACCGCGGCCAGGCTGACCTGCTCTGTTCAAAAAGTGTTCCCACCTCTTTACAGGGCTTTCAAAAGGCCTGTTCCCAAGTTTAACAGTCACTCTCCTTCATCTCAAGGGCGATTGCAAACCATATTTAACAACACTTCATGCCACTGAGCTCTTATTTGAGCAATGAATCAATACAACTGGTCAGCTCAGAAAGTATAATTCTTTAAAAACACAGTGCTAAAGTCTTTCCTGGGTAAGGCAGTAATCATAGAATCATAGAAGAACTTGAGCTGGAAGGGACCCATAAGGTTCATCTTTTGCTGTGTTGGTTGTTGGCCTGTCTGGTAGCCCTCAGTCTTATGACTAGAGAATACCTGGAATTATTTTGCAGTTCATTTTGGGCTGGGATAACACTGTGAAAAGCAAACAGTTCTTGTCTTCTCCTTCCCTCTCCCCCTCGCTCCCTTCCTCCCAATGTTCTGGGTAACCTTGATACTCTACCATTGCAAATACAATACAGATTTTAGTATTATCCCTACTTCATATTAAGTGATAGCTCTAAATACAATGTGAAACCTTATCAACCTGACCAGCACTTCAGATCCCTGAGTCCTTTTGAAAAGTAGGTACCTGCAGTGTCAATAAATGTGATGCTGCCTTCAATCAAAAGCTTCCCAGCGTTCAAGAGACTTATGGTGCTCACATTGTCACAGGCTTTCCTTTTTCCTTCCAACAGAAAGGAGATCTCTTAGATAGCTTCTCTGTAGGTCGTTTGAGGAACTACAGAAGTAAAAATCCTGAACATCTTTATCCTCTGATGCTTCATATTGTAGAATCTGGTATCTCTGAAGAACATTTTTCTTCTTTTTTCAATACAGTATTAATATTTTAATAGTTTTTTACTCTTCTTCATTCAAAATTATAATCTTTCCAAAGTTATTTCCATTAGTGAAACTGAATTCACACTTGTTAAGCTACAGTGCAGTATCAAAGTTCAGGGCAGTTATGGTCAATGAAATGAAGGGGTTTCTACCATCCACTCACCTCCTATTGCCACCTTCTTGCTCAGTGTCAATAGGGCCTTTAGAGTAGCTTCTATATACAGGAAATGACTGACGAAATTCAAGGACTATCCTTACTGTATATGCATGGCCTACATTTATCACAGTGTTTCTCACTCATGGTGTGAAGAAGTATGAACAGGGAGACTAGTCCCTTTAATAGCTGTAGAACTTGAGTTAACTTCAAAAATTACTTTGGCTATCTTGGAAATTAATGTACCTTTCTACTGAAAACTTCAAAAATTACTTTGGCTATCTTGGAAATTAATGTACCTTTCTACTGAAAATTTCAATACTTAGAAAACAGAACCACCCCCTTTAATTAAAATAAGAATTTCAATGTAAAAATATAAACAGTTTAAGACAGCAAGTTCACAGCAAGTGACATTCATTCAACTCACTGGCAAGATATCCAAGATATGTGGAGACTAATACGGAGACAGCAGGAGTGGCTAGGGGAATAGGAGGGTTTTTTCTGTGAATGAATGAGTCCTACAGTAAAGCAGAAATGGATTTTGAAAAATAAGCTGGAAGTGTAGAGTGTGGGCCTAGCAGAGTAATTCAGGAAGATCATGTGGTTGAATTAACTCCATGAGGCAGTGGCTGGAGCAGAGTAGGAGTATTGAATGGGGTGGCAAAATCAATGGGGAATCCAGAATATGAAGTTTATTAAGGGAGAAGAGTTCTATAATGTGTTTTGAATGAACTTCAGGCTACGATATACAAATGCTTTGCCTCACTTTAGGCCTCATATGCTCTGCAGATTTAATAAACACTCCCTTTGCCCTACTGTTCAAATTGTAAATTCTTTGATAACATTCTTTATGTACACATTTTCAAGTAAGTTTTGCCTAGATTATGGCTTTAACTAAACCATTATTTCCTAACTTTCTTTCACTAAAGCTATGCAAACTATTGTCCAGATGTGACAAAACCCAAGATATGTGACATCTACTTCTTCATTTTGCATGAGACCCTGTATTCTATCATAGTTAACAATCAAGAGGCTGTGACAAGGTTTTTATCTTGGCAGCCCAGGTTGATGTTTGCTCATTTCCTTTGTACCTTTCAAGAGCTTACACATTTTGTTATTATTTTGGTATTTTACAGTTCTGAAGTGATCTGGCTAATCCGTAACATTTTGGCTTCTCCTGATTCTGCTCTACTTTTGAGATATCCCACGTTTTTCACTTTTCCCCCTGTTTTTTTAGGAACATCACCCATCTTCTATTAATTTTGTTCAACTACAGCTACTGACAATGCTATGTTTGCTTCAGCAATTGCCTTACATACTTCAGGGCAAAACCGCCAGGACTAGCGGACTGTAAACATCTATTTTTTCTCAGTATCCTTTAAGCTTTTCTTTGTGAATTCTCATTTGAGCACTTACCCCTTGATCACTGATTTTGTCAAAACGTATTAGCTTTCTCTCACAAAGGTTGACTGAGATGAATTTCAGATCATAGTGGCTATTCAGAAGAGATAGTTTGTGTTTCTTTTCTGTTTCTGTGTATCAGTGACACAGTTTGGCTCAGAACAGCCTAACTGCAAACGCCAGAAATCGCTGCTGATCAGCATTTTAGTAGAGGACACGAAATGACTGCCCTCAAGTGGCAAAACGGGAGTAATACCGCTTGTGGTATAGATCTCATCTGCTCCAAACACATTTCGTTAGCAAAGGTGTGAGGATTTAAATTACAGCATTAATCAGGGGCTGACAGCTAAGCTTCCCTTTGAGTAGAGCTGAAGGGTAAAAACTGCTGCTTTTCACTCAGGCAGGGTTTGTTACTGTTATTCTGTGATTGCTTGTTTCCTTTTATACAGTTTATTGAAGCATTTTAAGATATGTGATGAATTAAATGATTAAGAACTGGAAAAATCATCTAAGATTAATTAAGAAATGAATATCAATATGAAACAGGTCTTTTTAAAATGTAAATGTGTAACTTTGGATTCTCCTACATACTGTTTGTTATCACTGGAAATTCAGAGCAGGGGATCAACATTAAAATTTTTTCTCTTTTCAATCCGATTTCTTCTATAACAGCAAAGGTTTTATGCTGTTGAGGAAAAATAAATCTTCCAACTGTAGTTGCACTTGAACTCTATTCTCAGAACTGGGGTACTTCATCCAGGCAGATTTGAAACACTGAAAAGCAAGCAAAGAAAAAGCCACTGAGAAACTTATTAAATGTACCTATGACTCTATGGCTTCTTTTGGAGCTGCTGTGATCTACCATTAAGCTATGATCCACAGTTAATAGCAAAGAGAACAGAAAATTCAGGCAGGGCACATTGGGAGGCTGGGATTTACACTGTTGCTGAGTAGTGTGGGGAGTATGGTGGTTGTGGTAATAATACAGTGTGTCCTTGTGAGGCAAGATATAAATAATGCATACTGATGGGAATCTTAACTTTTAATTGCCTTTCTTCTTTTCCTTTGGAATGAGGTGTTTTTTCTATGTGTATGCGTGAGTGAGGCTGGGAGGTAAAATCACAAGTTTTTTTATTGTCAGTACTTGTTTAGAATGAGGACTATATGTGTTTAAATATTCTTTACTTAAAGAAATCATGTATCTGAGGTAATATTGGGAATGTTGCTTTAACCATACCATTCAAGAATTTTCTCTAATGAGAACATCTGAGCAATATTTTGACCAGATATATAATGCATGAGATACATCTTCTTTTCTGCCTATTCAAATGTCATACTAAAAGCGCAAATAATATTTTCCAGTAGCTGCACTTTTTCTTTATAACTCTATAACCCAAGCAGGTAAATACTGTTCAGTTACTGAAATTGCTATCACTGTCTTATTTTTATTGGATACAAATGGTTTTGGGGCATAAATGATTTGGTATTATCTTTCCTTTTACTTTCTATTTTTGCAACATTTATTTTCTCCACCAGACCATCAGACACGTCTTCTCAGCCTAGAGCACATAGCACTTTCTAGAGGCCTAAGTTGGCTGAAGTTATTTCGCATTAGATGATGGAAGGGCACGTTTCATGGGGAGGTGAAGGGTGACTCTGTTTGCCTGTAACATCTTGGACACCTGTACGGGTTAGCAAGTCATGCGCAGTGGTTAGTCTGCATACCATCTATCCACACTCAGTCCGAGGTAGCTTTTTTAACTGATTAGGAGCCTGCTTCAAAGTAAACTAAACTGATAAAGGGAAGAGACTATACGCCAACAGAAAACATAAAGTAGCTGATGCATGGTGAGTTACCACCAGTATCTTCCTAGCTAGTGAATCAAAGGCAATACTTGGATCTTCAGTCCCTGAAAGACCATGCCAGATTCATGTAAAATAAGACAGGAGCGTGAAAATGCAAAGTGACGTCATCCAAAATAGATGGAAAAATTGATTTAGGATCACTTTATACCTTCATGTACAGGAAAACTGATTTACAGCTAATTTTAACTTTTGAAGATAATTATGTCCTGCCTCTTAGAAAAGTTTACTTGGGTGCTAAGGGTCTGGCTATAAATACGCATGAATGACAAAACCTGGAATTTATAACTGTCAGAGACATCTAAAAATTACTCAAACTGCCCTTCATAATGAGTAATGTTAATATTCATCACATCAATAATTAATATTAATAGCTGTGTATTGCTTTGGACTGTAAACCTTTATATCCTCTCTGGAAGCTGAAAAAATCCACTAATTCTCATTCTTACTCCTTGCAAGTCACAAAATATGATTTATGACTTGGTGTAAAGTGAAAGCCAAATGCTGTCCATTCTGGATGGTGACAAGCATAGTTTTGGGACACAAATTCCATGTTTGGGAATGAGACAGAAAAAACAGATTTATCTTCCATTTTGAGCTGAAGAAAAAAATCCAATATTTTTTTAAAGTCTTTAGAATGTTAGAATGATTGAAGTAGCTTTGGCTGAGATGAACTCGTTTGCATGCTCCTGCTGGGGCAATTCAGCGCAATGATGCAAGCAGTTTTTCACAGTGCTAATTATTGCTTGAGTGTTTGTGCATTTGTCCATGTATCATATAAAAAAAGATGCTGTAATGGTAAGGTGTAGGCCGTGTAGACTTGACCACACAGGCTGTAAAAGTTATGATGATCTAGCCATAGAAGTAATGGTTCCCAAAGAGCCTTTCTTCTATTGAGTCAAATATTAAAAAGGAACAGAAAGTCAAAACAAAGTGTACTAAATCTAACTGGCTTTCTCTAAATTGTCTTGAGACAATCAGTATGCGTGGAATTTGATATATGTGGAAAATGATATCTTTATAAAAAAGTTGGAGATGCATTTAAGTGTCTGTATCATTTTCTCACAATAGTCTGTTCAGAAACACACTGGGCCAAATCCATTTGCTTTTCTCTCATGAGAATTTCAATTACATTCAATGAAACTAAGTGCAAAAGTAAACTGAACAGTCTGGGGCCTAATATATCTTTCTATTGGCATCAAAATGAAAACAAAAAAGCTTTTTAGCCTTTTTTTTACTTGCATTTCCTGACTTCGGATAGTTTCATTTCTGAATGTTCATGCTGAATTAATTACAGCCTATTTCGTGATATGTCCTTAGAAAGAAAGACTATAAAACATTAATAAGCTTCTAACATACCAGAGAAGGAAAGTACCTTGATACACATCACAATGTGTATACACAGCAGGCCGCTGTATCCATTTCTGTCTGCTACATGAGAAATAGTACCCTTTACTGAAAAACGAAGACCACAGCTGTAACATATATGATAGATTTCCCTGATCTGTCTCTCCCAAATTCTGACAAACTTGTTTTCTTGAACTCAGGAAAGCTGTCAAAATCAATATATTATTAAAAACATTTTGCTGGAAAATAAACTATGGCTACACAAAATCCTGTGCATTTTTCAGTTATGCAGATAATGTGATGTATTAAAATGAGGCAATAATCTCAAATAATGGTACTTTTCTGAGACACTTTGAAGATTGAAGGAATATTCAAATAAACTGGGGGAAAAAAATTGTGATGTAACAAAAGCTCTGATAGAATTCCAGAGGAGTGGATGGATACACTTGAATTCCTTACAACAATTTTTTCTAAAAAAATTTCTTGAATTTATCTGTAGTTCAATGATAAGATTTACCTTTACTTTCCTTCCATTAGAATACCTATCTATATAGAATACCTTGCTTTCGTAGTGTTGTGCTGTGTTTGCTATCCCTGTTAAATTTTGATTTAGAATTAGAAGTTAAATGGGTCAAATGATCTTTTGGGCCTTTTTAAAAAGGAAAAGCCTATTTTTGCCTTTGTCTCTAGTTATGTAATAAGAAGATCTTTGCTCAAGGATCTTTGAGTTGGAAAGGAAAAAAATTGTGGCCACTTTTGTTTCTTGCTTGTTCTCCAGCAGTAACATCCGAATCTACCGATCCTCCCTGCACCATGAGCCATGCCACTGCTCAGCAGCTACTGTATGGGGTTGCTGCCAGGGTAATGCGTGATCCCCTGCCACTCTCCTAGCTGCTTCCGCCTTAGCTCTTGGGTTTCATCTTTTGAGACACCATGTAAAAGGCTGTACTTAAAATCTGGCAAAGGAAGAGAGATGCTGAAATGGACTGCAAAGACATGAAGCAAGAGGGTGGGGAGGCCTCTGGGTGAGGAGAAGTTGAGAAATTTGAAGATGCTGGCTCTGGTCTCTAAAGCAGGACTTCCAGACCGTGGCCTTGTGTGTTTGTGTACATGTGTGTAAGTATGCTGTGCATTATTACAAAACTATGCATGAGAGAAACAATAACGAATAAAATTAGCAGCTTCTGTGAACAATATTTGAAATGCTACTCTTCCCTACAGAAAAAACTTCTGCATTTCCTAGAATGACCCCTCAAATTAATGTATGCTTTAACTTATTAAAGTTAATGGATACATTACAGCTTTATTATAATTAAAGATTGTTTTCTTTGCTACTTTATGACTAAGGAATATGAAAATTTAGAAAATTAAAAGCTAATTAATTCATTTTGCAACTTTCTCATTTGCCAGTCTTGTGGCAGTTTGGGAAATGTAAACAGAAAAAAAAAAAAGAAAGGTTTTTTTATTGAGAATCTTCAATCAAACTTTTTAACATTTTATCCTAGATACCAAAATACCAAAATACCATTACTTGTACGATGCATAGGAAGCATCAGGCATCTGTGGTAGGATTTATAGGAGCAAGAGATTAGCTAATCCAGTCAGTAGGGATTCTGCAGAGAAGCAGTGTACCTGAGTGTCTCCCTGTGGCTATCAGTTGGGCTAAGAGTCAGACATTTGGCTTACAGTCTCTTACAGCTTTCTTATTCAGGAAGGAATAGCAGCTGAAGCTCCAACTTTTTATGACGGCTCAGGGAAATGGCATTCAATTTCTTTTGGTTTGTGGACACCTCAATAATTTTCATTAGAGGTGTGAGACCTATAACATAAATCTCTTACAAGTAGGTTTTTATGTAGTTTGCTACATATAAGCCTATTATTACTAACTAGCTAACTAACTAACTAACTAACTAACTAACTAACTAACTATATATATTTGACTCTTAAAGAAGTGTTCATAGGTTTTCCAGGTTGAAAACCACTGGTAGGAGTTACAGCCCCCAGTCAGGGAGGGGGATATTTCAGCTATGTCTACATCTTATATGAAAACTGCATTTGAGTTCAGTCTCTGGGCTGGCAAGTTTGCTGCTGCTGCCTTGAAGAACAGACATTCATCTCAACTGGGATGAACTAAGTTTATTAGAATCTTTATTTAGTTGTCTATACAAAGGTATTCATTGTCCTGTGAGGCACACTGGGGTATTCAAGGCATCTGCATGGACTGGCAGAGATGACACAGAATGTGTGGGAAGCTCCAGCTCTTCTGGAGAGGCAGGTAAGATCCATGTGAGGTATCTGAAGGCATCTCAAAGAGCTCTAAATACCTCTAGCTGGCTCTCTAGATGATCTGCCATGGTGCAAGGTCTTATCATATTTTGGCTCAAACTTTTAATATGGGAATTAGTTCTGGGCTAAGAGACTGAAATGTAGTTTTCTATAGGCAGTTGTCTACATGGGTCTTCAGTATCTAAGCTCTCAATACAGCCAACGGAGATTTAGGGCACAATTCTTTTGCCTAAATGTAGGTCTTACCAGAAGTCCCATGCAGACCTTTTGCTTCAGCTACAGGTTCCCTGTAGATTTGTGTTGCATTTGCCAGCATCATGCAGGTGTTTCAGAAATTCTGTGGTGTCTCGAAAGTCACTACATACCTATGTTCAGGACTCTGAGTTGAGCCTTTTTGTCCATATTGTTGGAACTTGGAAAATGACTGTCCCCAAAGTACTTGTCTTGCACATAAGCAATGACAATGAGTGACCTTGTGTTTTGGGCTGAATGTCCTTTCTTGTAACCTGTCTGAAATGTATTCCTTATAGGGTCTTTTTGCTGCCCACGTTTTTAAAAATGGGCATGGGATTTGAAGGAGGTGTAGGGTAACTCTTGCTCTATCTTCCCACCGCACTCCTTGCAGATGCTTTGGAGGCTTAGGAGATGGGCCTAGAAGTGTCTGGATCAACTCTAAGGATGTGGCAGGTCAGTGCATCTAATGCTGCACAGGGGACATAACCCTACAAGCCACACTGCTGACCCCTGAATCTGCATACCACCTTCCTGATCTTCCTACGTCTCATCTTCCCCTTCATCCCAGGGGGAAGGCTCCACTGTCAAGTTTTAAGTCTTTTTTTTGAATTGAAGGGGCTCAAATCTATGTTCCCCAAGAGATTACCTTGCACACCAGGGAATCCTATTAGCTGGGGGTGAAAGAACAACTCTTCTCCTGTTGAACTTGAACAGGATGGCTCTGTAACATGGCGATGAGAACAGCCAGCTGGGAGGGGAAGGCCTGAGTTGTGTTCTCTGCTCCCCACTCTACAGTTTTCTGTTAAGCAGGCCCCAGATACAACATAAACACTGTCTTCCTCCCTCTTTCTCATCTGCCATTGCCCTTTCATTCCTCCCTGCACAGTCCATACCCCAGCCTCACTACATGCCCCTAGATGGGGTGAGAGGCGTGCTCCTGGACACCTTTGAGGATGAAGAGGGCTGGGGACTTCCTACTTGTGGGAGAATGTGTTAACTGCTCAGTTATGGTATGGAAGTTGAGAGCTCTACCTTCACTCCTGTTCCCTTGGCCAAGAAGCCATGGTTGCTGCTGTGCTTGGTGCTCATCTTAATGCTATCATTTTGTATTAAATGTTATATGTGAGCTTCTGTTTAGGTCCTTTGGGATTTTCATATAGTAACATGTAGTTTCTGGGCCCCATGAAGCATTGATACATGTAATAGACGCTGAAGCTACATAGGTTTATTTTGAAAGAACTGGAAAGAAATTAACATTAATGCAGCCAACCTTAATTCATACAATCCTCAATATCTTTATTCTTATCCCTCACTTTTTGTAATTTCTTATTTGCAAACTCATAGACATAGTGGTAAAATAAAGGAAACGAAAAAGAAGTAGCCATGTGAATTCTAATTTATTCTTTGTCAAACCATTTGTAATGAATCTGGAACCAAAAAAGTGCTTCTCTCCTGTTGCCTTTTTGAATTCTTACATTCCAAAATTTCGGGATTTCTTAGACAAATATTTGTAAGATGTGTGCTTATGAAGGCTCTTAATTTTGGAAACGTTTGATACTGAAAACAAGGTGTGTTTTTAGTGCATTTGTGTACTGTGGCCTCATGGTGGCACAGTCGGTTAAGAAATCGTTCCTGTTCCTGGTCCCGTGTCGTTCCCTGAGCTCTCTGGAGAGGCACAAATGTACGCTGGAAAGCAATCCTGCCTGCTTCTTCCTCTACAGAGAACAGAATTTTTTTCTGAGTCAGACACTTTTTTGTTTATAAAATGGCTGTGAAACGTTAGCTTTTAAAGAAGAAGTGCAATGCCAGCCTAAGAAAGCAACAGCAAACCCATCTCGTTTTGCAGCTTCCTTCCAGGATACTGTTTGAAGGTAGCTCAGGGCATATACTGAAGACAGCTAATATTTGCGCTGGTTCATAAACCTGTATTTTGATCTATTGTTACTTGTAGGATTTCCGAAACAATAGGTTTAGTAAGCACGTGAGATGCTGTGTTAGTTGCCCAGTGTTTCAGACTGACTTTGGCAAATACTTAACTTTGAGCCTGCCCTGGAAGAACACAGGTCAAAGCCTTGTTTTACAGTCAAAGCCAAAATCTCACTGATTTTATGTGACTAATGCATTATCTTAAATTCTTTTCTGTGTGTTTCAAAACTTAATTCTTTGGAACATTTATCTCAAATTATTGAATAACATCTAAACTACTGGTTTGAAAATGTTTTTCAGGGTACCACAGTTAATATGGATTTTAACAAGATTTCCCTCGTTTTGTTTAACTCTGAATTTCACTGTTTGCGCAGATATATGCTGACACAGCTATTCAAATTTTCTTCCTTCCTGGCTCATACAAATTCCTGGCTATATTGATGGAAGTTTTCCCAGGATGAATAATGTTGAGGTCCTAATCTTGAGAAGAAAGTCAGGCCAGCTACTCCTCACTGACATTGTGAGGGAGCAACTATCCTTCAATAAAGATTCTTTTGTGTGGTTAGGAATTTAGTATTTTTAAAAAAATACTAAGCAAATATTAGTAACCTTAACATCAGACCAGTCCTTCAACTGAAAAGAGAACGGAATGTAATATTTTTTTTTAATATATTTTCACCTGGATTAATTTTCCAACGATCTTGTACCATGCATCTATACAAATTCCAGCAAAGCAGAAAGGAAGAAATACAAACAGCTTGTGGAGAGGAACCGAGGATTATCCTTCTTGAAAGGCAGCATTGAACTATCTTAAACAGACTAAATTGATCTCAGAGAGTTTCATAGGCTCTTTTTTTTTTTTTTTTCCCTTTTTGATGAGTCACTTACTTAAAAGATTTTTTCTTGGCTGCTGCCAGAGCGATGGTTTTACTCTGGAAACTGTAATAAGAAAAACTGTTCTGCTTCTATCCCCAAGGAGAGAAAGAGTTAGTAGAAGGGAAGAGGAGGAAGGACTTTCTGTTGAAAGGACTTCAATTTTCAAAAGAGGCAAGCAATCTGATGTTTTTTGTGGTGGATGGGAAAGCTGAGATTTGGACTGACACTGCATCAGGGATTTGGTTTTCAGTAGCTTCATGGAAATAATTTTTTGTTTCTCTGCATCATAATGCACATGTAAAATGTTTTTTCTGAACAAGATTCTCTACTTTGACTCCATATGTGTGTATGAAGGTAGATACATAAAAATGCAAAGTTTTGAGAAAAATCCTTTTCTTTACATGCTACTTATGATAGTGCATATAGACTTGGAGTTATTCCACAAAGATGCATTTTCCTCAGATCAGCACATTTTTCTTTTCAAAGCAAATGAGTGAAAGACTGCTTTTTATTTCTTCTTTTCCTTTTCTGCTTGGCAGGTAGGAGTCTATTTTCTGCTGGAAAGCTCTGTTACAAGAACAATAAATTTGGTTAAGGACTGACTATGGGCTCATCTGTGCCCCATTGTTATGTGCCGTGCTACTGCCCGGCTCAAGGGACCATATTCTCCTCCTCTGTGGGACTTCCACCTCCTTCAGGTTAAGTCCAAGTGCACTGAAATTTGTAGAAATGTCACCACTGACTTCATTGGGCCCATGACCAGACTGTCCCGGAACCTGCTAGACAACGAACAAGGCCAAGAACATTGAATTGTGCTGAAGTGCCTGGAGAAGGGCTTTGACAGTGTGCAGTAAATAAACTATGTGGCTCAAATGGAGTATTGAACAGCTTGCGTTCCCCAAGCACAACACGTCCTGGGCACTGACTGAGAAAGCAAGAGGCTTTTATTTTAATAGGAACAGCAGGCAGTTATGTACTGAGAAAGATAACACTCACATACAGAAAGGGCAGAGTTAAGGTTATGTGCTACATTTCTTGTGAGTGCTTCCTTTTGCAAACAATGCTGTTTAAATTTCTTTGTAAAGACCTTTGTCATGTTATCAAAAGTTATTGTCACCTCATTTAAGATATATTGAGCATCTTGGGTAGTTAGTTTAGAGCATCTTGATTCGTGAAAGGGGATGAGCTTTATAAATAAAAGAGTAGATTATTAATGCTGTGTCATATGAGTCTAGACACTGATGTTTGAGTAGGGCACTGTCATAGCAATAAAACTTCATCAGAATCAGAACATCTAGGGATCACAGTGGCTATGTTTTTGAGCTCCATTCCTGAGCGGGAGAAAAGCACACTATGTTCTCTGTTAAATATTAAATTGTTGGTCTGTGGATATTTTTTCAGGGATTTGCTGCAGCTGGAAGAACCACCTTTCGTAGCAAAACTAAAATTGGAAAGTTGTAGAACTGTAAATTGATGAGTGTCTTAATAAGTAAGCTTTTCCTGGCAACCTATAATTAAGATTTCCACTGGGAATGATGGGAATGAACCCTTATTCCCACAGAATGTTAGGCAATATTTAATGAGATTATTCCCAAGCAAGACATACTGAGTTTCAGTGAGATAAACACAAAGAGCATTTTTTTTCCTGGAAAAATACCCCTGGATATATCAGGACGATCATCCAATATAGCATATGGGGAACTGGTTTGTTTATGGTTTTCTTTCTGATTCTTGGTGGCAAAAAAAAAAAAAAAAAAAAAAGCGCTTGATCCCATTTTGTTGTAAAATGAGTATTTTTATATACAGCAGATATTCTATTCCATTAAATCCCTAGGCATTGTGCATAAATGACAGCAAAGGGGTGGCTATTGGTCCATTTCCAGACAAATCTTATATTGGCTGGCATTCACTCAACTAATATAAAGCCTTTAAAAATAGGATACAGAATGTAAAATGTTCAATCAAAACATGTATAGAATACTTTTCCTAATGCTCACAACTGTCATTACATCTCAGTTATTTGGATTTGCAGACAGGAGGGAATCATCTGAAAGAAACGTATTTCAACACCAGAAACTGAAGGGAAATAAAGACTAAATAATAATAATAATAATAATAATAATAATAATAATAACAACAACAACAACAACAATAACAAAACAACAACAATAATAACAATAAGCTCACAGTTTTGGAAAAAAGCATCTTTAAAACCATTCTATTCCAGTTTTATTTTCATGTCTTCCCTTTAACTAAATTAATTGCTACATGCTGTTGCAGAAAATAATGTCACTGAAATCCAGGCAGTCTTTCCTTATCAGTCAACAGCTGTCCCCAGATGCAGCATTTTAATTTTGAAAGGAATATAAGAGCAATACATTTTCACTGACAACCATGCAGCAAACAGCCCTCATTCTATAATAACTTGTCTAAGGTGTTTCTATTCATAGTTGCTTTCTGCCTATTTTATGTAACTGAATTTTATTTTCACCTTTTTTACATTGTTTAAAGAGAAGGTTGTCCATTTCTGTTTATAATTTAAAAGCTCATTATTTTTGCTGGCTTCTTTTCTCTTCAGTACTGCTTCTTGTTTGATGTGTTCCTGTTGTCCTACCAGCAGGAATTCCATTGTAACCAGACTGCTGTGCTCGGTGTTCCTGCTGTTTTCCATTTTAATTGCTATTATTATGTTTGCCCCTCTAGTATAAGACTTGGTAAATAAAGTAGTTACTGTACACCTTAATCTTTGCAAATACATAAACTGTAATAAAAATTCTGCTTATAAACTCTTTCATAGATTCATAAGATCTCTTCAGAGCAAACCGTAGGTCCTTTAAAACTTAGAATAATAAGACATAGTCACATTGTTCCTCAGAACTTACATCTCTTTTAACTAACTGCTACAAATCAATTAAAGTTATAGGAGTGCTTTCCAAAGGAAGTTATCGTGATTATTATGAGAGAATCTTTTTTTTAACTGTCATTACTTGTCATTCATGCACTGATATCAATGCAATCGGTGTTTCTAACGCTTTGTATATCAAACTCTCAGGAAGCCATTTCATTTGGAGAGAGAATACTGCTACCTATGTCTTGAGAGCGTACTATAAGGAATTTGAGTTAAATAATATCCAATTTGGTAATATATTATCACCAAAGTTTCTTTTATCTTAAAATGTACTTGGAAGAGAAATACTTTTCTGCATAGTTCTGACTAAATTTAGTTCTGTTTGGCTGGGCCTGAAATAGGGAATGTTATTGAAAACTAGAACCTTCAACCCTTATATTATATCTCCAAAGCTAGAAAATAATTAGGGGTGAGCCAGAAATGTCACTGTAACAGCCAGCTGGGAGTCTGCCCAAATGTCAGGTCATGATTTGACTCAGCCCAGTATAGATTGGGACCAGACACAAAATCTGGGTCAAAATCCAAGTTTTCTCCAAGGGCCTGATGTTTTTTCAGTCAGGCTCTCCTATTTATATTACAGCCACTTGTCTGAGTCCAACAGTGAAATCCATATCAAGCATAACATTAGGAATACAGGCTGTTGGATTATTCATGTCTATGGAATCTGGGAATTCCAGCTGTCATGTCACCATGACACTACTGCAAAACCAATGTACCTGGATGATTTTGTGTAATTAAGGTGATCAGAGATCTCATGTTTCAAAGCAGTTGCATTCAGGATTTAGGGGAAAGAGAGTGTGCCAGACAAAGAAAGGATTCCTTATAAATGCAGCTGTCTCATTCTAAAGAACCGAGCCAGAGCTGCAAAAGTAATCTGAGAACCAAGGGCTGATTCATCTAGTTTTTTCTGCGTACTGACTGTGCTGTGCTGAAGTAGCACTAAGACTGCAGCTAAGGTTTTCACGATGATTTTCAGTTTCACAGCATAAGGGTTTATTTTCACCTTCCAAATTGTTTGAGAATATTTAAGACCTGCATACAAGGATTATTATTTTGAAAGTTCTTGAATTTCTGTGCTTCATTCCATCCCCTCCACCCCCCCCCCTCCGTTTACAGCATATATAGGCAGTGATAGATATTTGTGAATCCTTTTGCTGAAAACATAATGAGAAATTTGAGGCCCCAAGTACTCAGCTAATCAGATACTGCTTCCAATGTTCCCTGTAATTAAGTACACTAGAATGATGCAGTCCTGAAATGCTGCTTTTATGTTTAAAGCAGTTTTTCTTTATTTCTTATCACATTTTAAACCTGATTTTTTCATACTTTTTTATTTGTGCAATTGTATGTGCAAAATGCTTGAATACAGAGACATCTGATTCCAGCAAACAGAGATGCAGGCATTAAATTTAAGCATTATATTAAGCTGCCTGGCAGAAAAGGACCTGGGGTGCTGGTCGACAGCCGGCTGAACATGAGCCAGCAGTGTGCCCAGGTGGCCAAGAAGGCCAACAGCCCCCTGGCTTGTGTCAGAAACGGTGTGGCCAGCAGGACCAGGGCAGTGACCATCCCCCTGCACTGGGCACTGGTGAGGCCGCCCCTCGAATGCCGTGTTCAGGTTTGGGCCCCTCACTGCAGGAGGGACACTGAGGGGCTGGAGCGTGTCCAGAGATGGGCAGCGAAGCTGGTGAGGGGTCTAAAGCATAAGTCTTATGGGGAGCGGCTGAAGGAACTTGGGGTGTTTAGCCTGGAGAAAAGGGGGCTCAGGGGAGACCTTATTGCTATCTACAACTATCTGAAAGGAGATTGTAGTGAGCTGGGTGTTGGTCTCTTTTCCCAAGTAATAAGTGATAGGACAAGAGGAAATGCTCTCAAGTTGCACCAGGGGAGGTTTAGATTGGATATTAGGAAAAAATTCTTCCCCAAAAGGTTTGTCAAGCATTGGAACAGGCTGCCCATGGAAGTGGTTGCTTCACCATCCCTGGAGGTATTTAAAAGACATGTAGATGAGGCACTTAAGCAAATAGTTTGTGATGGACTTGGGAGTCCTGGGTTAATGGTTGAACTCAATGATCTTAAAGGTCTTTTCCAAGCTAAATAATTCTATCATATATAGGCATAAATAGGTCTGATCAGTCATCAGAATGGCTACTCCATTAATTTACAAATTGGCAACAATTCTATGTGCGGCTTAAACACACACTTTGCATATAACAGACAATGAATAATACAGGTGGGGTGCAACTGAGTGGAGGTTTACTCAGTTATGCATTGCTTTGGTCCATGCTTTGCTTGGTATGTGTATTATTTTACCAGACCAAGATATAGAAGTGGCTGTATATGGGCGAGTAATGTCAATGAAACTGTGAGTAGTCCCTGAGTGAGCATCCATCCTAAATTCAAGTTTTTCTGGACAGGTCGTTCCTTTACATTACAACATATAGAGCTGTACTGGCCAGAAAGAACATTGTCCTTCAAATTAGAAAGTGTAAATGTTTTCTACTTTGTAATTCACTGGGGAGCTGTGAAATCTGGAAAGAGTCACCTATGTAGTTTATAATTATTTTTTCTCATGTAATATATCACCTATTGTTTATTCTTTTTGTAAAATATTTTTTTGCTCATTCTGATTAGGAAGGTAGACTGGAGGATTAACAGCATAATCAGATCAAATCAGTAAATGCAACCTCTGTTAGGCTTTCACCTGATTTTGCTCCAGTTGGAGGACCTATCTAATAGACCTGGATGCTTCCCAGGAAAATAGAAGTATTATCCGGTATGTTTAAGGATCCATTATCTCTGGGAGTCAAGTAGCTCTTCTGAAATGTAATTCCAATAGGAAAAGGAGAACCTAATGTGAAAAAGATTTTTGCACATCTATCTGAAGAAAATTTTAGCAAGTTGGTATTTCTTGGATACTGAGTTGCAAAAAGTCCGGATAAATTAGTAATAATTCAGAATCATGCTAGATATATAGTGGCTGTAGTGAAGATCCTTTGTTTCACTTCTATAAGAGATGTGTAACAAATTCTTGTACTGAGAGACAAATCATGTACTCTAGGTACATGCATATAGTACGTAAAGATTTATGTCCTAGTTCCACATCACTCTTCTATACAGTCTATTTCAGTAGCCTGTTTCTTTTTCAAAATTTTTTTTTTTTTTTTGGGGGGGGGGGAGTGGCGCGGGATAAGCACACTCCCAGAGCATCTCCAAATGTTTTTATTTTGTCAAGTTTAGTTCTCTATCACCCAGAATTACAAACGCTAGCTGCAAGTCGTAATCTGACTGCATGGAGCTAAATGATCTTTAAAACAGAATAGACTCACAGACCTTAAATAATTCCTTTTCTTCTTTGTCAGCAACCACACAATGCACTTAATACAAGTAATGACATCAGATACGTACAGCATGCTCTGAGTACAGTCACATGCTATAACCATGTCATGTTTGTGTTCATTTATATTGTTTTAACAAAGGCCATTGCCCCTCTATTCATTTTATACCTGGCTGCATCCTCTCTCTTAGTCAAGGGGAGCTTGAGGCCTAAATCATTTATAAAGTATGTATTCATGCTTTTGGTCCGTTACCTTAGATTTTCCCAGCTGCCTATAGTAGCATGCAATATATAGCAGTTCAGGAGTTTGTGGTGAATTTATTATACTTGAAAATATTCCCAAGCATGTTTGGTAGAATGGTCTGAATATTAATGCATCTCCTGAGTCAGTACAATTCCTCACTGTTCTGTTGTTACTGCTTTCTTTGAAATTCAGTCAACAGCCTGCAATACCAAAACAACAAAAATATGTGCACTTATCTCCAGGCCATTAAAACCCTACAGCTGTGTTTACCTTCCTTTTTGTGCAAGGAATGAGTAAAAAGCTTTCAATCAAATTCATTTAAAAAAGAGGAAGGATGGGGGAACTCCCTAGCAGGGATTAGATGCTGCAGCCCTCTTGGCACTTGCTGCAGAACAGAAACATCCTGTATAATGTTAGCTGCCCTTTTCATTCTTATTGAAGCAGCGGCAGAGTTTATAGCACCCCCTGCTTAATGGGTAAGGGGCCCATGGGTACCATTCTGCAATCTAATCATTCCAGGTAATTTGCCGTATGGATGATTGGGTTAAGGCAAAGTGGTCCAGAGACCTGAATTTATTTCAACCCCTACTCATCGTCACAACTGGAATGAGATTCATGTTTTAATCTTAAACTTTTGTCCATATATATTAATGATTCTTCTCTCCTACCTCCCACACCATGTGCAAAGGAAAATTATATACATCTGTTGTTTTAATCTAAATTTGTCTTGTGAAAGGAGGCAGGGAATCTAATATACAAATGAGAAGGAAAAGAGACAGCTCTCTAGACTGATCAGCTCTTTTGAGTTAATACCTATATAATCCTGCAAAAGTATGTTCTTCCCATGCTTGTATTTTTTTGAGCGAGACTGTCATTCTTGTAGAAACCGTACATGCTCCTTTCAGTACATGAACTATTTTGATCTAGACATGGATTTTTTTATTACCTTGCCTTTGCACAAAGGAAAGCAAATTGACTCAAACCCACATTTTGAAAGCTGAAACAAACAAATTGCATCCCTTCCTCCCTACCTTTCTTACTGGAGTAATCCACTGTAGGAAAATTTTATTTATCAAAAATTATTCGGTCTTTCCTCCTCTCACCTGCCCCAGAAAACAACAGAAAGACCTAACTTCTCACCCAGCAGTTTTTGGAAGGTAAAAAAGGTCGCCCATTTCTCTTTTCATTTTCAAATCCCAAGAGGAGATTTTCAAGGATACTAAGGGCTGTTAAGCACCCAATTCCCACTGAGAATCAGAAAGAATTGGGTGTCTGGCTGCCCTTTGTGTCTTTGATTTATTTCCCTCTTTGGTCTTTACTAACAACAATTTTTTCTCATTTGGAACACACTGATTGAAAACATTCAAGGTCAAATTCATTTTGCAGAATTCTACTGAATCAACAAAGACACACATCAAGATGGAGTTGAGTCCATAGCTGTACTTTTAGCCTCTCATTAGTATCTAATCTTCATTTTTTATCTCCATTGGAGCCAGTTGGAGAAAGAGAGGAAAAGACAGCTTAATAAGTGGTTAAACTGAAATGGGATGAAAAATAAATTAATAATTCTTTTGCAAACTTCATTTTTAAAAATCTTGAAAAATGTTTTGCTATTTGCAGGTTTATGCTTTTTCAAATGTTTCCTCTGCAAACTTTACAAGAAAAAAAGTGGGCTTCCTGTTTAACTAATTTTTTCTTTTTCATCCTTTTTTCTGCATAACTTCTGGTTGGTTATTAAGAGTGGAATTCTTCTTACATCACTTTAGAAGTCTGCAATCTAGCTGTCTACATTTGAACTACTTTTCCTAAGCCAAATTTGCAGTCTAAGGGAAGACAAAGGCACTGCAGGACATAATTAATCTGACCTATCCTAAATAAAATGTGAGGAATAACACCCTATGTGTACTTGTTTTTCTCCACTAGCAAGAAGGGTAATCCAGCTGGCTAGATCAGATTTGCACGGTAGGAGTCTACATTTGATCGGATGAATCCTTCCCTGCTGTCATACATTTCTTCTTCCTTCCAAGGCTAAATGTGCTCAATCTGGTGTGATTGCAGTTTGTTTGTGTGATAAATTGCATTTGTGAATTTTCATATGTTCCACGCTTTTTGATGTTTGTGCATTAGAAAAGACAAATTTCAAATTCATGAATATGATGAATCTGATGATGTAAATTTTGATATGTTCATCTGTCTAACATATTATATTGGCGTCTGTCACAATAATATATGAGCACTTTGGCCTCCCCTATTCATTTATATACTTCATTAAAAATCATTGCTCTTTATTCAAGTGTAGTAGCATTGTTCAGAGGTAATATCAAGCTATCTAGGTCAAACCAAAATACATTTTCATTCCTATCAAGAATATATAGATAGCTAAGAGGAAGGATTAGGGTTCAGGAGCTTGTAGCATCTGTCATGCTAATGAGTACAGGTTCCAAGTGGCTGGAGACTGGTGGTTCACATCAGACTCCTCAGACCTCCCTAAACAATTCCTTCAGAAACACTGTTACCTGGGATTTGTTACTTCCTGGGGAAGAGTTTTCAAATTTCCCATTTGAGGTTACTGAAGGTGCTGTTCAGCATTAGTAGCTAATTCAGACAAAGCTCCATACTTTCTGACAGCTTATCAGAAAGAAATCACACTCCAGCTGATCTTATAATTTCAGTTTAAACCTCCATGATCTGTTGTTGCTGTGGTACCTTTCTGGTTGGTAGTGTTTTCTTACTTAATCCTTGTCTCGGTATTTTAAAATATGATTTTGTTCACTAAGAGCCATTCTTCTTTGATTGTAATAGTAAGTGTAGACAGGTTAGGGAAACTGGTTTGTCTGAAGCTCTGACATAACCAAATACAGTTTAGAAAGCTTAATTTCTACGACTTTGACCTCACTTAAATAACTGGACAACCAGCACTTAAAACACTCTGTTCACAATATCTAAATTATGGGTGAAAATGAGAACTACCCACTTGGTTCACTTAGTTTTTTGAGAGCATCACTGCATGGCAGGAAAAACGTAAGATCTACATGACTACTCTGCTGTTCACTTGATGTTTCTTTCAGCCCTACAGTTACTGTTGAGCTGGAATTGAACAGTCTGGTTGGGTCTACAAAGCCACAAGGATAATTGAGAAGGACTTGATTGCTTTTGTGGAACAAATATATATATTTTGAACAATTTAGTTTTAGATACTGTCTCAGTCCTCTATTAAAACATGTTTCATAAGTAGAATGGTGGGAATGAAAGGTTGTTTCACAAAACTGTAGTCCAAGAAGGTACTTGCCAGACTACCTCATCAATAACTCGCATAATCAATTTTGCTTACATACTTCCTGATGATTCCTTGTTTATACAGTATTAAAGACCTCCAATTAAGAAGTTTCCATGACTTCCACAGCCAATCTCCTGCAATGCTTCATTTTCTTTTCCTATTATAAAGGAATTTCTTATTATCTAACCCAAATCTTTTCTGCCCTTTAAACATGATCCACCATAAGCTTAGAAAGCAGATTTTTCTTGTGTCTGATGTTTTTGGGACCATGTCATCATACTCCCACTTTGATCTTCTCTACTTCAGTCTAAACACCTAAATGTATTCAATCTTTCCTCATAGGTATTATTTTTGAGATACCTGATGATTCTTCTCATTCTCTTCCAGTTTCCACTTGGTCCACACCTTCCTTGAAGTGCAGGGACAGACACCAGTTAGGGCTTACCAGTTCTGAATGGAGTTAAAACACTGATTCTTCAAGTTTTTGCAGGTTGCATTTCTATTTATATATCCCACTATGGTGCTTAACTTTTTTGTGCAGCAGGATGATGTTGTTGACACCTGCTGAATGTGTTACCCACTGTAAAGCCACCAATGCTTTTTTTTTTTCTTTTTTTGAAGCATAGATGCTTCATAGTCCAGCATACAGGACTGTATAGACACGTAAAATTTGTTTGGAGTCTAGCTGATGTACAAGACAGCTATTTTACACATCATCTCATAGTGCCAGGCCTTTTAGAATTCTCATGGTAGCCTAAAACCCGTATTCTTTTTCCATAGAACTTCTGAATAGATGCTATTCTAGCATCATGAACAATTTGCAAAGTTGATTTTTTCTGAAATTATTGTTATTGACACAATGTTTTTCAGACTGTACTTCCATTTCTGAAGATGAGTTTTAATTCTTAACCTATACTCCAAAGTTCTGACTGTCCTTCCTGTCTTATTATCTGAAAATGTAATTATCTGCTCATTTAATAAATATACTTTTTATTCTCTCATCCAGGTCAATGGATACCAGAAATGGAGCAGCCCTTCATGGATACTCACACAGTACATTCTTCTGTTTTGACAATGAACCACTGATAGGTAGTTTGAATACAGTTACAATACTGAGTACAAAGCAATTCATTGAAAATTAAACCAATGAAGAATAAAAAATTACTGATTAATATTTTGCCAGCTTCTCTTGCAAGTTAGTTTCTTATCTTTATTCTTAGTGTCATTTCTCCCCTTCTTTTTTTGTTTAAATAACGGACCAAACAAAAGAACCAAATTGATTACTCTGTGAAAAGGGCAGTATTAAGAGAGGAATCACTGTTACGATATGTGATATTTCTGCTGTTTAAGGCAAATTACCAACTTCAAGTAAGCTAATTCATGTATTGATCAGCAGAACTTACCACTTTGAGGAAAAGCATATTCTTTGCTATAGATATAAAGCAAAGGACTCACAGAAAGCATATCTCTGGAGTACACCATTGCCCAAGTATAAGACACAGGGTTTATGATCCTCTTTGGCTTGCATTGTGAGATTCTGTTTTTACTGCTTGACATTCTGATTCAGTTCATGGTTTAGCTGAGGATCTTCATGTGTATTTGTATACAGACTCAGAAACAAGCACACACAAATGCTCATAGAGTCCTTCGCAGGACCCGAATTCTACCTTTTGCCGTACGGATAAAACACCATCCAACTCTTCATATAGTTAAACAACTGTAAAATTGAAGCTGAAGTTTAACTTTCAGTCTGTAAATAAATAAATTAGTCTACAAATAAATAAAATATAAAGTCAAACCTATGAAAAAATGTCAGATGAAGCTGAGCAAAGAACCCTGCCTCTTCCATTGCTTATAGAAACCAGAGTGCAGATGTTCAGCCCTGACTGCTTATTTGCAATGTTACTGTTCAGGTCACGGGTGACCATCTGTTTCCTTTCACTTCATGACACAGCACTTGCCCTCTATGAATCTTTCTGAGTTTCCTTCTGATATGAAGGCAAAAGAGGAATGAAAGCAACACTTATTTGGACAAGAGGCAGAGAAGCTTGAATGAATAATATTATTGTAGTGAAACAGTGTGATTCTTCTCCTTAGTTTCCAAGCACCCCTAACAGTGCCGTTAACTACTCTTCAAACAGGGAGAGATAAGCAGCCCAACAGTTGACTTCAGCCCTTGTAGGGCTCTATTTCTTCCCATTGACTAGATCGGCCACCTTTGGAAACTGATAAACAGAGTAGTCCAAGTACCTAAAACAGCTGATGTAGTGTGACTACCCATCTAAATATCTGGACTAAGGTTTAGAGGGAGCAAATGTTTGTCTAAACTTTGTAACAGTAAAACATGAGCTCTTTCACAAGGCTGAACTGGTATTCAGTATGGTTTCATGAATCAGAGGTCTTTTCTGTAACACAGATGGGCATTTTTTAGATTAATTCTAACCCTGTATTATGAATAGTTCTCTTCATAAGTGAGCCTGGGTTTGTTTCTACAGGGAAATAGTATCTTTTCTTTTTTGAACAAGATACTTCTAAGCACAAGGGGAGAGAACAATGAGACAATGTTGAAAAGAAAAAACAAAATGCAAAGTTAACCACAAATTTCCATAATGAGGAAACAAACCACAACGTACTCTGAGATGGTGCCAGCCAGTCCCTTATTGGTTTTCAATATAAAATAGAGGGCAAAATAAGAAAAGTTAAGGGTCTTTCAAACAATCTATGTGTCCAGTTGATTATCCCTAAGACCCATCTTCTTTTGTCAAATATATGTATGCAATACCATTGCATGCAATCCCATTCACTTGAATGAAACAACAACAAAATTATGTCCAATGTATACAGTATGCAGGAAAGCTATGTTTAATGACAATATTCTGACTTTCAAGAGCCTGCTTAAAAACCCAAACACAACGACTGACTGGAAAGATTTAGTTTAGTTTTTGTATCTTCAGTAATTGTATTGCCAAATGTTAAGTTTATAGCACAGCCACTGTGCTTAAAAGCTTTGTATTTTTTTATGTTTAGAGTCATATATATATCAGTATAACTACTTTTATTCTGACTAGAATTAACCTATTCTTTCCCATAGATACTTTTTCTAACTAAAAATGTTTCAGATATGAAATATCCAATCTAACTAGGTGTCCGCAAACTCTCAGAGATCTAGATTAGCCACAAGTAGTCTTGGCTCATTATTTGACTACATGCACTATCAACTGAGTGAATGCACTCAGATTTGAAACCATTTCATTCCAAACCAAATCTTACCAATTTTAAGTCTTAGCATTTTAAACTCCATAACCCACAGACTTCAATAGAATTAGGTCTTTGAGCTGATTTTGCCAGTCTACACAAATGATAGGTCTAGGTAAATATCAAAATGGACCATACATAACAGAATGCTCTATGAGCATTTACTGGGACTTGATATACATAAATGAGTATTTCTGATGCATAATGTTGCAAGACACAAGTCCAGCAGGAGCTTCTGGATTTCTACACTCACACTTTGACTACTGCACGTGACACTTCTTTTAAATAAAGAAGCAATGGAGAAGAATCAATAATTCCTTTGCTTTCTTGAAGATTTAGATATTCTTTTAATGGAAAAATTTAATGGAAAAATGTTTTATCTCAAATAATATCTGCATGCACAGGAAATACACTTTTCAATTGAGATCTGAATTTCATGAGATGTGCAATCAAGAAACCCAAAAATGTTGATAAGTATTTAGTCACAAGAGGAATGGTTGTTTATCAATATTTATATTGGAAAAATTAATCTGAAAGAAGCTGATATTTGGTGGAGACTTCCACAACTTTTGGTGGTTGACTAGATCGAGTTGAACATTCTCAGAATCTTTATGTATAACCCTGAATGTCACTGATTCTGTTCTATCTTTGCATTTATTTGCAACACTTTTCTTATTTGCAGAAAACTGTAGGAAACATGGTATCTGCTAAGTAGTGTCTCCAATAGAGAAATGGTCTTGACTTGAGCTTCCTCTATAGTATTTCCATGTCATTTTTGCTATTGTTGAGCCAGGAAATCACTAATATTTGTGCACTGAACCACCTTTGAACCTTAATCCTAAGTGCAGCAAAAACCAGAAAAAAACTGTATTTTTGCAATCTGTGTGTACAAATTTAGAGCTGGGGAGGAGGGTCTCAGCACCTTGCGAAATGGGGTACTGCATCTTCTAAAGTCAATAGATTTTCTACAGATTTATGTCACTATGGATAACTTAAGTGAGTTGAATAAATAATAAGTGAGTAATAACTCGAAAAACTGAAACAGAAAGTCAATGCGTACATGGAAAAGTAGTAGTATAATTTCTTCTTTAATTTGGGAACATTTGATATAGAACATTGGCATTTGGACTTTTTATAAAAATGCAGCAGATCACCCGTTACTTCCCATGGTAAATTATTCAGCAGTCTCATAGTTTCAATGTTCAGGGTGCTTTTTCTCTTAATTTTTTTTTTTTATTTTGTTCTATTAATTCTCATTGCACTGGTACTGTATAAAGTTATGTTTATACCCCTTTGATATTAACAACATTGATATTAATGCTGTGTTTTTAGCTCTCTAGCCTACTGCACAGAAGCATCACATTAAATTCCTCTTTTGCAGTAGAAAAGACAAGTACTCAAAAAGTTAAAAATGCAGTTTAGGCTGCATATGCAACCTTTTTGTTATCCACAGTGTAGGTAGGATAAAGCACTTAATGACATAATGACTTATTTTTTTTTTTCCTGGACATTCAGTCAGAGCAACAGGGTCAACTTAAACACATGGTCAGGAAACTTTAGCTACAATTGAGAGTTCAAGTTTAGGAAAATCTTTTTAAGTCCTGCAGTGTATGAGATACCCTAGATATACACATTGTTAGGTAGAAGCATATGTCAGATCCTGGAGATGAACAGCTAATTGGAATCACTGAGATCATATCTGACTGCATGGGTGCAGGGGGAAGTTGATGCTTCTGGCTGCATTTGCATGATAGCCTAATAATTCAACTGTTTGCCAACGGACCTCTTTGATCTACCTACTCATAGTAAAAGGATTTTCACATCCAGCTTTTGTGTTCTAGGAGGGCATCTGTTCTGACAGTCCCTGGAGTGATCTGACCATAATTTATCTTCTCTTCCTATTATCACTGAGATATATTACAGCCAGAAAGGGAAAGCTGACCAGACCAGATAGTAGGAGTCTTGCCTTGTAAATAGTTGTTTGGGCATTCAGCCGGGAAGGGTCATATGAGTTTTAGACCTGCACAGTTTCTTTTTTCTCATTTTCATCAAAGGCCAAATACTTGAATTACCCTGGGAGCAAACTGGTGTCTAAATGCAGGAAGGGATTTCAGGCACTCAGAACCTGGAACACTGCATGGTAGCCATGAAACAGGTATTTAAATCTAGGCAAGACATGATAGAGTCTATCTGATAGAGTGGGATCATGCATCTTCATGTTCCACATACTGTCTACTTTGAACCCCAGTCCAGGGACTTAATTTTTCCCCCAGACAACGTAGAACAAAGTTGGATGTCTGACTCAGTTTTGTGAATTCTTTCTTTTTTTAATATGCTGAGTACATAACTTTTATGCATTGTAGCACCGAGCATTATTATGTCAAAAGCCTTTTGTTGAACGATTACCATGGTGAACAACACTCTAAAATTATGCTTCTAGAATGATAAAAAAGTATTTTCATTATTTGTCTTAACATGTGTCTCCAGGTCTCTAATTTCCTGCTCATTATTTGCACCTTTTGTGTGTAGGCACTCTGTGGTGCAGAGAGAGCAGACAGTTTCCCAGATGGTAGTCTCCACAGTCTTGGTTACTCATAACTATCTTGTGTCCTGTGCTCCATTTTTCCCCAGTTCCCTTGTCAAATAATTTCTAATTCCTTCCAGTCCCAATTATCTGTTCTCCTTTGCCCTGATTGTTCCTTGCTTTTATTTTACCATTTCCTATTATAAGCCTGTAAACCAGTCTACTTGCTTAGTCAGTCCCAGAGCCTTTTACCAGGCCTGGCACTCTAATCCTGACCTGATATTACTCCTGGTTTCCTACTTCCACAACCATCTAGCCTCAAGTAGCAGTCTACTCTTTCACCCTCCAGAATCTTCTCATCTACATCAGCCACTTCTTCTCTCTTTCCCATGTCTTTGATTGACTCTGTTACACTGAGAGCACATGATTTCTTTCTCTATGTTGCCAAGAGTGGGGAAAAACCCAATTGTGGACACAGGAGGAACACACATACCAGAAGTGACCTGACACGGCCTGCAGCTGGCTACAGGCTGTCTGCATTAACAGTTTAATCCCTGGCAGAAGTGTGTCTAACACAGAGGAAGTTTTCAGGTTTATTCTTGAAATCAGAGCAGTGTAAATCTGATAGATGTTATCAGCAAATTTTCAGAGGATTTCAAGGTTAGAAGTCAAGTCTCCAAAACACCATTCAATGGTTTAATGACAAGATCCTGTTTTGTCTCATTTTTAATCTTCTTCCAGTTTTTGCAAAAGTTGGATTAGGATGTCCTGTACCAAGAACACCCTGTTTTCTGACAGTTGGCTATAACACATGAGAACAATTTCAGCTCCTTTTATTCAAACATTCCATGACTCTTACACTCTTCTAGATATACATTCATAAATTACCAAAATGCAAGTGTTCCCTCCTATGTGACATGCAATACATGAACAACATCTGATGATGAGATCTGATGTGTGACCCTCCTCCCTCTTGTGTCCTTGATGTTACAAAATGTTCTGTGGTCACACAACAAAAAAAAAATCTGTCATTTGGTTTGAGTGACGTAACGTGGGAGTGAAGGGATGCAGCACGTGAAGTGTCTTGAGTGTTTCCATAAAAGTCTATCTGCCTCCCATCCACTTCCAAAAGGCTGGGCATGGCTTCTGTACTTAGAGTTGATGCTTCCCCTGAGAATGATTCCCCTCACCTTGTGATCAGAAATGGCTGATATCTTGTGTTCCTGATCCTCTAAAAAATAGTAGCTTGAATCTGACCTATGAAATTAAGTCCAAATGATTGGAATTTCTCCAAGTTATAAATGTCTAAATCCAAAAACTTACCCCAAGAAGGTAGCTTTAGTCATGCATTGATGCTAACTACAGTTTAACTTTTTGGGCTTTTCTTAGAAGTGAATTTCTCTAAACCCAACCTAAACAGCAAACAGAGCCCATTATTTTCTTGTTAAGAATACAGCTAATATAAATATGCATATAAAATATGTGATTTTCTATTACCAAAGCATAATGCATGGTCTATTTATCTGTTATTGAAAAATTCCCCTGGAGTATGTGTATATATGCTTGAATACTTGAGAAGGTGTCTTTGAATAATGTAAGACTGATATTTCCAGTGAAGTCTCTTTCCATCTTGATTCCATAAGCATGGGCATGTGCTGGAGGGGAGCTGCTGACCAGGGAAATAGTTTGCTTCTTCATTGTCCAGTGTTCTCTGACAGCCCCTTGGGAACATTTTAAAGACTTTGAGAGATGAATCAACCCTCTAGATTGCTTTGGGAGTCTGGGGTCTGGTCGCGGATTTGTAGATCACAAATCATGATGGTTTTCCACTTGCCTTCTGCATTGCTTCCCAGCTGTGCAATGTTCCAAAAGTGAATATTTTTGCTCCAAACTGAACAATGTAGTCTGCAGGTGACTAGGGCATATCACTCCTGTGGTCAACACTGTATTTGAGCTAAGGTTTTATTCTTGCTCACCAGGAAATGTTTCTTCCAGTATATATAATATTCTCATCTAAACCTCCTGCTTTCTTTTTTTTTTTTTTTTTAAATCTCGCTGAGCACATCCTTCTCAATTTTTTATTTCATATGTTCTTATATTTTAAATGAGGGTGATTCGAGCTCCTGAGCAAACAACCTTGTAAAGCCCTCTGTAAATAATCTATACATCTACAAAACAATATACAATTTACAGAAGCTGTTTTGTTCCCCCCCCAGACAGCACAACTCCAAAAGATGGTGTACTACCATCCAGGTGACTCTAGCACTGTTTACAAAACTAGTAAGTGGGCCATCAGAGCATCTCAAAGCTCCAGCTGTTCCAGCCTTACCAGCCTCATATCAGATTTATATTGGCTTTTCCTACTGTGGTATCAACTTAGGTGAAAGCAACAGCACACAGTAGTGCATGGGCAGGCTGAATTAATCTCTCTATTAAAATCAATGGAATTATTCCTCAGGTGATACACAGGAAGCAGAATGACAGGCACTAGAGGGCCCTAGAGCTCTGTAGACATAATGAATTTTATATGAACATTTAGTAGAAAATTTAATTACCTTCATAAGTGAAACAGCTAGCTTAGGTAGGCAGAGGTAGGAAATACTCTCTGGACTTCAGAGGAAACCATCCAATCCCTGCAGGAAAACAGGGATTACTTCATGGTAAGCAGCTCCAATTTTTAGCATTCTTAAAGCTATCCCAGTTCTTAAATAAATAAAAATTCAATTGTGTTGGAAATTCTGGAAAGTGCAAAAAAAAACCCAAACCCCTCAAAAAGCTAGAAATAACCTTATACACAAACTAATGACTCACTTTTTCTTGCCAATCAACTCCTTAAATGAGATTTTATCATTGAAAACAGTTCACCTAAAAATAATAAAATAATAACAACCTTATTGAAAAGTTTGCCCCCACACACCCTAACTTACAATTGGCTATTTATTTTCTTCCAGTTGTATTATAAATTCCCATGGGAACATAGATCCCTTTTTGATTTCAGGCAGGAAATATCGTTCTGTCAATACGTTTGTCCAGCATGCACTAATTCATTTTTTTCTAAACAGGTGACATTTTAACATTGCATTTCATTTACACAAAGTCTACAATATTACAAAAACTTAATGTAATCATTTTTCTTGTATGAGTAAGAATCCAGATACCAGTCTGGAATGAATTTTTCCAGTGGTGTTAAAGGTAATAATGGTTAGCTTCCTAACTGCTGATGCTTAAGGTTTGGCCTTTTCCACTTGGGGTTGTTCAGCTTCTCGAGTAGCTGTGAGTAGCTTTGTTTTTCTACTTGACATTGTAAGTGTAGTGAGGGCGCAGTCCAAAAAAGCTCATAAATAAAACTTAAGGAGTTAAAAGATCCAGCAAACCATTTACTTATACATATGCTTTGCCCTTTTTTTGGCAGAAGGCCTGAATCCTTGTTGGATATCTTGTTTGTCAGCTTCGTTGGTGGCTCAAGGCCTGTGAGAATGGTGTATTCAAGAAAAAAGACTAATACTTAGGGTTTTCCTAAGCAAAAACTAGACACAGTGAAGATCCGCTGTGGTAATCTGTATCGGGATACAGGATTGTGCCCTACTGTTTACAGCCAATAAATTGCTTGGTTATCGTCCTTATCAAACTATGCCACTAGACCATTCCGCAGACGTTAAAAAGTCATTATTAGAACATAGGGCATTATGAAAACACATGACGCCAATGTATGGTATATCTGAGAGACAAATGATGCAAGAAATATAATTTATATGCATTATAGCTAGAGAGAGGAATAAACTTTTGGTAAGTAAAGACAGTAATTTCTGTGCTGTACTTTTGGGAGTAGTCCTTGTGGATGCTGCTCATGCAACACATATGTTGGTCTTCTTTTTATTTGTGATGTCTTAATGACCAAACTGCGAGCCCAGTGACTTCAAGTCATGTTTGCATTACGGAATATGTCTAGTGTCAACAATGTATTTTCTTTGGAAAAAAAGACACTGCTTTTTTAGTCCCAATTTCTATCTTTCCAGCTAGAGATGCAAGTAAACTCAAGATAAGAATCCTACATTTGTCTTCATATAAGTGTCTGTGTGTGCACTGGGTGTCTAAGATGCCACCAGAATCAGTGGAGATTTAGCCAACGTCACCAGCAGAGTCTGAAGGTTCTTTCAGCTGACATTGAATTAGGTATCAGCATCCTGTCAGCTGAACAGTGCTGTATACTTCGTTGGTGAGGAGCTCAATTCAGCAGTCTTCAGCCCCAAAGGAGAGATCCAGCACGCTCCCAGCTCAGGGATCTGAACTCTAGCTGGTGAAGAATGAGCTGTCTGACTTGCTCCCAAACCACTGCTGTACTTCCCTTTCAGAAATCTTTGGGTGTTAAATTAGTTGTTATTTACGTGGGAGCAAAAGGATGATTTCATACCATTTTTGTAATGTGTATTTCAGGGCTACCAGCAGTGGCCAAGAAGGATTCTTTTTCTATCTTTTTGACGTTCAATATGGTTTGTGGGTTTTGTGTTTTCCAACTTTTTCTGGAGCATGAGACATTGCCATGTGGGCAAGAAGTGTTTAAAGTCTTACTGGCATTCAAGAAGCTGTCAGAGATCTGACTGATATGTGTAATTTGGGGCTAATCTGATCTCTAGATTTTGATTTAAGAATGTTTGCAAGGTTAAGTTCACACAGACCTGTAGGATTTTGCCTCTCACTTTAACTGTGGGCCAGAGAGCACTTGATGGAATTGGCTGGATGGTTTCATTTAGCAGATTTTTCTACTGCAGCACTGACTCAGGCCATCAGTGATGACTGTGACCAGTAAGGCTACTACAGCAGCATGTTTACAATGTCTTAACTGTTGGAATGAGTTTTGCATGGGTCATAGCATGTGTTACCTAAACAGGCTGCAATTAAAATACACTATGTGCAACAGAGAGTGCTCCCAATTTTTTCTGAATTTCAGTTCCCTCAATATTATAGCAATTTGAATCAACAAAATGTCAAGTATTCAAAATTACTGCTTGACTTTGAAACTCTTGGGTCATGACTAGTTTCTAGTTTCTATTTGATTCACTCTCTCCCCACCCAAAGTAGCTAAATCTTGGAAAACTTACCTTGGGATACAAAGTTTTAAGAACTGGGATAGTGGTTTTGATACAGAATCATGTTTTTTATGGTGATGTTTTTAATTAAACCCCAACATCATATGCACAATATTCTCATACCCAGATGCATGGTGAAGAAGAAGCTGTTAAAGACTTTTTTTGCATAGTAAGTTTTTGTGACAGAAAGAAACACATATTGAAACTTCAGATTCCAAGTTATTTATTTACACCAAAAAGATAGGTATGAATCCAAATCAAAAGCAAACTGATGTACCCAAAGAAGAAATCTGGTTTTCTCCAGGACTTGTCATTGTAGTCAGACCATGGCCGGTTTATACATTATGCTACCTTCAAGAGCAGTTAACTTAGAAATATTCTATTTGTTAATGAAGCTTCATAGCACTATGCTGTATTACATGATGCACCACATGAGCATTCATTTTGTGAGTTGTAACATTATTTAAAAGCATTATAAAAAGATCAACTGCCTCCTTTTGTACTCTCTTGACTGGTAATTTTGTACTGTCTGCTGAAATGGCAGCATTGGTGGCTGATTACAATACTGATGTCAAAAAAAGAGGTGTCAGTGAGATGCTGCATCCTGGTAAAAATACTGCCTTCGTTACATATCTGTTTGGTTACATATATTGCAAATTCTTTCTGAGCATTAAATAAAAGTGCATTGCACTGTCCAGAAACTGTGCTTTTTCTTTTGGTGTATTTTTTTCCAGTAATTTTTTCTCATATGGAATGACTGAATTTTTTCAATAATAAAAATAATATTAATAATAATAACAACAATAACAACTACTATTTGATTCACAAAAACCATTGTTATTCCAGTTTCCCAATGGTGAGTGAATTATCTTCAGCCTGAACTGGAAGCAACTACATTGGTATATTGCTATTATTCTCTTACTTCTCTTCTTAGAAAGCAACCATTGAAATGACCTCAGAATTTCAAGAGTCACATATTTCATTTAACACTTTATCAGCCTTGAACATATTAAAACAATAGAAATGTTGCAAAATGTTGCTTCCTTATCTACTGTGACTCTGTTGCACCCAGTAATTCTGTGCTGGTTATGGAACTAAGCTCATCTGTCCTCAAGTGCTGAACAGCATCTAAATAAAATCAAATCATTGAAACATTCACAGATAATATAAAAATATTCTGGCAGAAAGAAAGAAAAATAAGAATTGTTCAATATTTTTGCTGTACTTAATGTGTTAGATCACATATTTAAAATGCAATTTTGAAGCAATAATGTTTTTAAAAAACTATGGCCGTATATCTTCTGGAGGTGCTTTATCCTGCGTGTTGTAGAAGGGCTTGGAGATAGTCAGTCTACAGACCCAAGAGTTTAAAATATTTAAGGAAGTGTATGCAGGTGCAGGGGTGAGAATAAACACACACTTAGAGAAGACAAGATATATTATTTGCACATGTTGCTGCAGCAGAGCTAAAAGCTGTGTCTTGAGTTGTTCTGTCTAATGAATTGTGTTGTGTAATTGGTTTCATGATTAGGTGCATAAAGAAAACTAATACATTGTTTGTTTAGGTATGCTGAATGCCACATCATAGGTAATTAACAGCTAATGTTTTCCTCATGGTAATGTTTTCAATCATATCCATGGCACATCAGTGCCCACAAAACAAACAATTTTAAAAGAAAAAAAACCAAACCAAACAACTACAAGCCCCACCAACATCTAATACTGTTTTTTCAGTTTTGTTTGGCAGTTTCATCAGTAATGACCAATAGTGGGCAAACAAGGTAATTTTTTACCCTTTTCATATTACAGATTATTTTTCTTATTTGGAGATGATACAAAGTTGTGAGGCAACACATCGAAAACAGTAATTTCTCGATTCATGGATACCCACAACTGCATTGCCATAAGTGTCAATTAATGTTACTGATACAAACAACTTGTTAGAGCAGATAAATTAAAGAGGAAAGAGGTATACCCATGCAAACAAAGAAAAAAAAAAGAGAAATAAGAAATGCACCCTGTCCAGTCAATCACTTACAGACATATTTTAGATAATTGCATTGTTTTAAGTTTATGCAGGACAAAAGTAAATGCAGTTTCTGCAGGTCTGTATATTTAAAGTTGTATTGATCAATCTCTGAAGTACGCATGATTCTGCTAAGTGTGAATTTTGTTACCTACCAATTTCAGTAAGAGTGGATTTTCTACCCAGCTCCATTGAAACCAATGGTAAAAACCACACTGACTGTATGGGGGCCAGTTTTACTATCATCAACCCTACTTTGACCAAAGTAAATGATGTCATCTTTTGTCACTGAAAAGAAAGAGCATATGCAGTGGTGTCAAATGTGTTCCCATTTATGTTTTGAAATACTGGCTGCTGAAAGCTCTGCTGAGGTCTACACAGAAACGTTTATCCCCCGTCCCCCATATGCACACACACAATTTCCTACACCTCTTATTTACCACCCAGAAAGAAGGATCACATTTCCACTCCTCCCCTGCTCGGAGGGTATTTCAGAAGCTTTTTGAAAAACTCTTGACCTCACACATACGTACCATTACCGCAGAAAGCTCCTTTAGTTTTCCTCTGATACCTACTTCTGGGTAATCTCATACAGAACTATAATTAGGATAAATAAAGAATGCTGTCTTTAGAGAGCTACTATTTTTCTTCAAATATTATTGTGTATGATTATTAACAAAAGGTTTAAGTAAAGTCCCCTCTGCCCATGCTTTATAAGACCTCTGACATTCACCGCCACATCTGAAACATCTTGCTTCTCCACAGTAGCCAGACAGTTCTGGACAACATGAGCACTGTCTGAAGGTATTATATTGTGAGTGTAGTCAGTTTTATAAGTATGTGCATGTTTTGGGGCTGCTCATCTTATGAGTACTAGCTATTCTGGGAGGTCATCTGGAGGAGGTAGTTAATGGAAGGACCTCCAGCACTGCAAATACCTGATATTGCTGGAAACTCCTCTTATATTCAGGGTAAAGGCATTCATAAAACCAGGTAGACCACTGGTCTTGAGAGATTGATGCATACCAGTTTCTGAAGCAACAGCAGACGAGAGACTAATGTAGCTAACAAAACAGTCCAGCTGTGTTCAACTGTCCAGCCCTGGTTGTTTTGGGAACTGTTTAAAATGTTGCACATAAGCACTGAAATGACAGGCTGAGATTTTTTTTTTACGAGCCAGATGCCATATTGTACAGCAGAACAACAGAAGCACCCAAGCTAGTCTCTTCCAGTTTCTGACCTGATCTCCCTTTATCCATATAAGTATTTTGCTAGTCCCCCATATTCTCTACAGAAATATTCAAGATTCCTTTTCCTCCTAAATTTATGCCTTTTGGATTTTTTTTGGCTATTTTTGAGAATAAATATATTCAACTTAATGGTAAATTTCCTTTGTATTCTTCAAAATGAGAAATTTCTTACCCAACGAGGACCAAAGAATAATTCCTTCCAAAAAGGATGTGGCCAAGCATTTTCCTTCTTCAAAATGGCTACAGCTTCTTATTCTCAGCAGGTCCAAGGCTCCAGGCTGCCCTCAGAGAAGATGGTGACCCCGCTTTCAACATGGTCACCTCACTTCTTATCCTCAGTGCTCTCTGTGGAGCAAGCCTGACAGCCCTGATCTGGGTGGAATTTCCGCTAAGCTTCTCAAAGCCCATATACCTCCAGGATGCTGAACGACAACACACTCATCTGCCTACACACAGAACTGAGGCATTACAGCATTGGACAACCCTGATTGATTGAATAGACCCCGAGGGCAGGACCCTATTACCAAGCCAATGCTCAGAACTGATTAACCCCTTAGCCAGTGTCAAATACAGTACATTGCTGTAAGAAGACTATAAATCATAGGATAACTGTAGGGTCAGGCCTACTGTGGCTCTCTTATATGTCTTGCCTAAAGCCTACCGTTGATTTTTCTAAACAGAGTATGTTGCTGCTTTTCTGGCAGAACAAAAACAGCACTGGAGCTTCCTATCTAGATTTTTATTAATCAAAACATTTTGTTTCACCTGATCGGAGAGGGGAATGTGTTACATATAAGAGAAAGTGTATTTACATTTTGGGGCAGGAGAGGTTTTTAAATGGTACCAATACTCTTGTACCTTTGAAAAGTTGTTGTCTGCACCCCAGCAGTGATAATTTCATTTTGGGATTATCCTGAGAACTCTTAATCCCTACATTTCTTTCTCTGAGTCTGGTCACTTTTCAAAAGGGTAGCTATGTTACTTAGTGTCTTACAAATTAATCAAAAAATGGATTTAGGTATTTTAAAAGCTAAGTGCAGTGCCAGCCATGCCCTCACCATCTTGTAGAATGGAGTCCAGGGTCCCGTGTTTGGCACTTGCGCACCTTGTGTAGGCTGTTGGTAACATTCCCGTTCCCTCAGAATGGGAATCAAAAAGTCAACTAGTTTAGGAAGGAGACACCTGAAATTAGGAACAGCCGACAGCAGAGAATGGAAAATATCCTGTGAAAAGAGTATCTTTTTATCTGTCCTCAAGGGTTAGTAGCCTTGTTTAGGTATCCTACCTGGAATTCATGGATGATTATCCAGGCTTGAACAGATGTTCAAACTCTCTCTTTCATAGAAAGAGCAGGATCTGCACACATGAAGAAAGCAGCAGACAAGGTCCCTGTGGCTGGGCTGGTGCTAGTGTTGGTGATAATTCTCTTGTATAGAGCAGCACAATAGCTAAGGCACTACCTGGGTAGTTGGGAACAGGTAGGACCCCTGCTCCCACATCCACAGCTATATTCACCATAATATATCAATAATATAGATATGGAATGAACTCAAGCAAGGAACAGGATCCTTGTTGTCTCCTTCTCCAAATGTGTGCTATGTTTCTGGTTGTTTTCTCTCTCTTGGCCCAGTGAATTCTGAATTCTCTTTTTTTTCATGATACGATAGCTGTGCAAAAGACACTGGATGATGCACCCTCTCCTGAATAGTGTAGAATGTAGCTTAGCATAGAGTACTGCTTAGGTCGTCCTCTTGGGAGGCAGAAGATGTAATTAGAATATCCTCAGACAGTGGAGAGGGCTGATTCCAAATCATCCACTTCCTGGATGAATGCTTAAAGACAAGTACCTGCATTATCACCTCCTTATGAAGGAAAATGAAAATGGCCCCTCATCTAACTGCACCTATCTTTATCAAGAGAGACACAAAGGGTAAATTTTTCAAAAATGGGTTAGGCCCAGGTCCACAAAGACATTTAGGCATTTGATTTTCTTTGATTGTAAGGGGAATTAGCTTCCAAAGTGCCTTTGAGGATCTGGACCTTAGAGGTTTAAGATACTCAATGTCATTTATCAAATGTGGAATCAGTAGGAGTCGGGCATCTAACAAGAACCCCACAGTCTATATGTTTCTAAATTATGTATGCGCTTTGAAAATGCTAGTCCTTTATCATGCAGGAAATCAGAATAGATGACTGATGATCCTTTCTCATCTTAACATCCCTTGTAAAGCTGGCTAAGATCATGTGAGCGCTATGATGGACACATCACAGTCACATATATGTCATGCATCCTGATATATTTTATATCTATATACACTTCTGACGGACAGTCAGTTTCCTTCCAGTATGGTATGTCTTATGATAGTCTGCTTTTAAATTATTTAAAGTGTTTCTAGAATTTCTGATGCTTAGATTTTTCAACTTTATATATTTTTTTAAAAAAGAAAATTCTGTTTACCTTTACTTTGAGTCATTGTTTTCTAAATGTGCAGTATATCAGTATTGATTTATCTTAATAGAGTCAATTCTGTGAATTATGTCTATATAGATTATTGAAATAAAGGGCTTGTGTTATTTACCTTGAGTTTTAATTTCTTAAGGCTGATATATAACTTCCTGATCCAGGTTTTGGGTTTTTGGGGTTCTTTTGCACCAGTAGTAATAGAAAAACCCCTTCTGGCCTTTAAGAATATAGCTTTTAAAATAATCTCCAACTTTAAGGGCTTCATGTTAAACATTTGCCTTCTCTTACGTTGTTTAGGCAGAAAGCTACTGACTGTAATTATGTACTGAATATTTCCAGAGAGTTGAGGGTGGGTTTTTTTTCTGTTAGATTATATTTTAGCTAAAGTGTTTTTAGAATTTCACAGTAACTTTGGATTTTTTTGAGATCCTTTGCTCGAAACATTGTCAATGTAACACTGATAACCTTTACCACCTGCTCAATGTTACCCTATCTTTCAATGATAATTAAAAAGAATTCAGCATCTTAGAAACTCACATAGATCCCACATCTGATAACAAAAGCAAGATTATATCTTCACTATTCTACTCATATGTTATCCTTCTTATCATTTTATATATGTTTTTAAGATTGTTTCCTTCTCCTTAGTGATGAGGTGGTTTGTCACCTTAAGGGCAAGACTAGGTAAGTTCCTTATTGTTAACATATGATTCACCTTCTTGGTCCTGGGTCCCTTTCAAACACAATAAGCATTATAAGCTTCCTTTATCTTGCTTCTTATCTTCAGCCATTCTAAGATGAATCTTCTTCATGCAGTCACTGTTCTTAAGTTTCTATAATGGATCCACTGCTTTATAGTAAATCTACCTTACTACTTCATGTATGGCCTGGCACATAATTTAAAAATAGAGGATGAAGTGTTTATGAAATATAAAATTATGAATAAGAGGATAATAACTATATTTAAATATCACCAGGAGTATAAAAGGAGCACAAAAACCAAGAGCTGGGAATACAGAATGATAGAATTTATCTATAGGTATTAGTATAGATAACTAAGTATTGTCTATAGTGCTATCTATTAGTACTAAAGGACTAAATGATGCCTAGAAGGATGGTTCTTGTAAAGGGAATATTATAACATATATTTAAATAGGTAACTAATAGTAAAAAAAGACACCCTAAATTTGAAGTTAACATAGGTATAATGTTAGTAAATTACAATTGCATAATGGAGAACATTGTTATGAAATTTATTGGTTTTGGGAAAAAAATTAGGAAAAGCACAGACATTGGATACAGATTTCGCAGAACTATGGAGAAAGAAAAAACTCTTTGACAACTATAGCTCACAAATTATTTGATTTTAAACACAGTTGGCTCACATTGCTCATCAAAATAGATAAACTAAATAATGGAGAGTTAATCTTAAATCTTTCTTTATGTCTTTATAAAAGTATAAAAAAAAGAATATAAGAATAGTACAATTTCTGAGTAATTCTCTTCTCAATTCCAGTTAGTATTAAGCCAATAGGTTCTTAAGATGTAGAGGGTAACACAGTTCAGGAATCACTAAGTGGAAGAAATTAAGAAATCTGTTTCCACATGTTTAAATCTTTAATCAGCATTTACTTCCCCCTAATTCCTTCTTCCTCAGCAAGAATTTTCTGTGACTAAAACATGAGTACATGAACAGGCCTGTGGTTGTTTTTCTCTAGTGAAGGAAAAAGAATTATTCAACCACATCCTGCAGGGCTATATGCTGGGATTTGATGTCTATTAGGATGCCCTGACATCTTTCAGAGCAGCTCACTTAAAGTATACTTTAGTTAAAGATCAACATAATTTATATTCATATTTATATTCATATTTATGAAAGAAGAATGCAAGGAAGAAAAAATGGCCATGCTTGTAATTTTTCAAGGGATCTGTCAATAGCAAGAAACTTTTTTTTTTCCAGAATGCAAAATTGGAAAAGAGGAATAAGCCCAAATTTATGAGGAATACAAAGAAAAAGTTGAAGTTTGTGGAAGGAAAATGGGTGCAATACAAATTAATCTGTTAGTTCTTATATGTCAAAGCAGTTAAGGAAATGAAAAGGGTTTAATTTTTTTTTTTGAGTAAGAGGAAAACCTGCAAAGGAAATATAGTATTCAGAAAAAGAGAGAGAAGATTACTTTAGTAATGGTTAAAACTTACTGAAATTAACTTATCCTTTCAAAGATCTTTGTTAAGCAAAAGGCATACAAAATAGTTTGTATAAGTAGAAAATGATACTATTTCCAAATATACATGATAAAGACCAGACAAAAAAATACTTGGAAAAGTAGAACATTTACAAATTGTTCAGGCCAATTGGTAGAAAGGCAATTAGGAAATTCATTTACTCTGCCACAGGCAACTATTTTTGACCAGACATGGAATTCCAGGTAATTACCAAAACACTATAAATAAAACAACAAATTTAAAAGGAAAAAAAAGAACAGTGATTCTGACAATCATTTTCTGAAGATTCTCTCTGTATCCCAGAACAGTATTGGAAAAATATTGAGAGAAAAAAGCTCACTGGGTATTAGGTTACTCAGATATCCCGGAGAGCAGATCCTCTCTTACTCCTCAACTCCATTCAAGTTATGTAAGCGGGCAGACACAAGTGAAAAAAACAAAACCCCCTCCTTTTCAGCATCATCATCACCTGCCACTTAGAAAATCTGCCTCTGGGAGAGGAACAAAATAATTTCCTTCACTCACAAGGAAAAGTGAATCAGAAATATTTTTACTTTATGTATACTTTATTTTTGGTGTGATACAGAAGCAGTACTTATCTCACTGGAAACAGAGTGGACGTGTGACCTGATCCTTGGGAACCTGAAGATCTAGAGCAGCAAGAAGATTTTGAAGATGACATCTTGATAGATGAAGATAACATTTTACTGAATGTAAAATGAATGGCTGAAAGAAAAGCAGTAGGAGTCTGAATTCTAGTTAAACCTCTGACACAACATCTCATGAAATCACAGAATCACAGAGTCACAAAATGGTTGAAATAGGAAGGGACCTCCAGAGATCATCTAGTCCAATCCCCTGCTAAAGCAGGTTCCTCTAAAGCAGGTTGCACAGAATCACATCCAGGTGGGTTTTCAATGTCTCCAGAGAAAGGGACTTCACAACCTCTGGGCAGCCTGTGTCAGTGCTCTGTCACCCTCAGAGTAAAGAAGTTCTTCCTCACGTTCAGGCGGAATTTCCTGTGTTGCAGTTTGTGCCCGTTGCCCCTTGTCCTGTCGCTGGGCACCACTGAAAAAGCGCAGCCCCATCCTCTTGGCACCAACCCTTAAGATATCTGTAGACTTTGATGATATCCCCTCCCAGCCTTCTCTTCTCCAGGCTAAACAGGCCCAGCTCTCTCAGCCTTTCCTCAGAATTTACGATTCAAAACTCAAATTTTTGTGGAGACAGTGAAACATGGAAAGCAATAGCAGTGCAAAAGCGATCATGAATGATAGTGGAGAGAAAAATAGGCATGAATTTGCAATGCAGTGGGACAGCTGTAAAGTTCAATGCACCACTAGGCAGACCCTGCAGAAGTGTCACATCACAAAGTAGAAAAGATAACAACCCTTCTGTTTACATGCTGGTACAGTTTCTTTTTAAATACTGAGGACAACTTGTTACTGGAAACCAAATACAGGGAGTTTGGAAAAAAGCAACAGAAGGTGCTATGGATATATATAAAGTTCTGCAAATGTTAGCTAGCTAGGTGTGTAAATCTATATATTAAAATAATTAATATATCCTTTAAATATACAATATTATGTAAAGCATTGTATGTAAGTTATATACCAATATTTTTAATATATATTGTAATAAACATCACCTTATGGTGCCACACAGGCACTTACGTATTACCTTTCTCTTATGACTATTGTTTGCAGGATTGACATGTGGAACTGTGCAGCCTTTGCCATCTGGCACAACAAAAACAGATGATGAGGATGGTTTCAGGAATGTCTTTAACCTCAAGCATTCCCAATTTCTACCATACTGGTCAGGCTTTACACCATTCATAGAAGAGAAAGGGAGAACTCACTGCCAGGTATCCCTTGGTGCAAGAGGATATGATGCATAGGTGAGAAAGTATGTTCTTCATAAACAAACCAGCAGCTCTTCTATGAAATCTTGGAAAACATTAATAAGTGCTGAATAGATCATTTATTTTAAGATTCAAAACACTGGGAGTAATTTAAAAATTGTATAAAATGGGAAGGAACTAATTTAAAAATAATTTGAAACACATGTATATGTGTGTGATAAATAATTGGTTTGTGTGAAATATGGAAAATATGTGCAATTGTAAGGAAATAACACTCATAACTCATGAGACTTCAACTGGCCAAACCAGTATTATAAGGCCAACAAAACCACTCACAAGGGGAAAGTGCAAAATTCCAGTAACAGTTAAATGAACTATTTTATTCATTTATGATTCAAAACCCCCTCTACTAAATATGACAAGCTACATACAGGTAGCAGAGTAGTTCAGTGTACAATGGAAAAAGAAAATTATTTACCTTGTAGGTTAATTTTTCTAAGCTTTTGCCCCTCTGAAAGAAAAAAAAATAAAGAGAGAGAGAAAGAAGGAAAGAAAAGAAGCGGTTTAAAAGGAAAATGGATTATTCCTTATAGCAGACACTACATGATTTGTAAACAAGTGCCCCAAAGCAACAAAAGCTACACATTTGTTCGTACTACTCCCCATTAGAAGATTTTGTATGTCTCTCAATAGTGAGTGACCCAGAATTTGCAAATATAATATTATTGCTGACAAATCAAAATAACCCTTTATATTTCATTCAGTATGCCTCTGAATTATGCAGATGACTGCCAATGTAGTTTTTCCATGTCTTTAAAAAACCAAACACACATGGGGTAGTCTTTAGATTGTGATTCAGGACATATTCATTCAATAACCACTATTACAAAAGTCTATCACCTGTATTTGTAGGCAAAGCTTACATTCCTGAATACAAGCTACAATTCTTAGTTCCCTATCCCTACCCTGCAGAGTTGTCTGTGCCCTGCAGAGAAAGAACGTTCTCGGAGAAGCTGTTTTTATTTATCTGAATATATATGTGTATGGAGATATATATATATATATGTTATTCACTACTTAAGTGCTGGTTTAATATCAGAGACTGAGTGCTCTGGAGACAGGGCTTACTCGGTGTTGGCAGAAAACTTTATTTTAACTCTCCACATTGAAATGGTCAACTGACAAAACTCTGACAGAAAGCATCTTATCACATCCCAGACTTTTGCCAGTTACTGTCTTAGCCAAAAACATATCAGTTCTACATCTGCTTCTTTCCAAGATCATCTCAGCCAACCAGAGGTGCAAGCAGTAGCAAGTACTGATAGCATTTCCAGAAGTTCTGCTCTATAGAAAAATGCGATGACACAAAAAATAATTAAAACCTCGATAAATAAAAGAGTGGCTGAGAAAATAGCTGTTCTTCTGGGTGAATGATCAGGTCAATGGTTTCAACAAAATCCTTTCATGTTTTACTTCATGCCAATCTCACTTTACTGTAATTCCACTAAAGACAAGTATTATGGATAAATTTGGGCAAATGCATGAAAATCCCCTTTTTGATAACATCAGGAATATTTTAGAGTATTTTTTTTTCTTTTTAATCTGGGAAGAAGGATAAACCCCTATTGTGGACTGAAGTGTAGCCATTTGCAATGTTTTTTATATTACAGGGTATCTGGACTAGAACAATCTTTTATTTTGGACAGAAAATTCACATTCAAGTATAGTGGGTTTGGTCTGGGATAAGAATTCATACATTTTAAAAAGAACTTGAAAAAAGAATGGCTTCCTCTAATTAGGTAGCTTGATCAATGTATGCATTAAAGACACATTTCCTAATGCATTATGAATTCAGGTGGGTGAGAGAAAAGCAGGCTTAAACAGCTTCTAGTCCCGAATCCTCAGTAATTTTCCCCTACTCACCTCCTCTGCATGCCAGTGTTAGCATAATCTAAAATTCTTCTTCAGCTTTCTTCTACTATAGAAAACCACAGAAAAGATAGTTTTTAAAAAAATATTTTCTAGCTACCGTTGCATACCAAATCCTAGAGAAAAATTGTCTTAAGCAAGTTTAGGTTTATGTGGTCTTCTGCAGTCAACCCTATCACCCAGGTTTTGTGCAAACATTAATTCCAACAGTGGAGGTGTAAAGAAAGGATTTAGTCTTGGGGATCATTGAAATTATTAAAGCAGAGCAGCTGGTAACCTGCAGGTCCGTGGATCTTCTGGAGTATGGTATGATGATTGATAACCTGACCTACACTTCTTGGATCACTTGGCAGGTAGAAATATAGCATCTTCTCTATTGTTAATGCAATAAATTAAACCACTTTCAAACATTATTTCAATAAATTAAGCCCATAGATCTGTAGTAGTTTGCATAAACTGTGTAAATAAGTGCTGTGACTTACGTGTTGCTGCTTGGGCATAAATTCAGTCTACTTCTTTTAAAAGGCAGAAGTTGGGTATGGATATTTAAGATGGCTTATGCAATCATATTAATCTTTCTACTTCATATTTCACATTTTTATGAGAACTTTATTACTAAATAATATATCTCCATGTTCCCTTTTGTAACTGTGCTGTCCATTACTTGCCTAAACTACTTGCTGTCATTAGTTATAGCAGTTTTATGCTTCATATACTACAGCCTCTGATGGCTGTCTCCCTAATAAATTCTTCATCACCTTCAACATAACCATCTGCATTGCAGCTTCATTAATATCCTTTCATTCCAATTTCCAGGTGGGCAATGTCTTGCTTAGTTAAAGCTTTTTGTAAATTATTAATTATTGCAACCAAGAAACCTCCTCCCTGGGCTCTCACTGGTATCATGAAATAGTGATTTCATGGATATTACAGAAGTGTCGCTCATTGCTGCCTTTATCTGTTAGGTTAATGAGGATCATTCTGCTTGAACACAATGGATCAAAATCTGGCCTTTGGTGCACACAGATATTTCCCGTTGATTTCACTGAGCTCATTGCATCTGGAGCTGCAGGCTTAGCAGCCTATTAAAGTAGCATGGAGAGTGCAAAGCACAGATAGAAAAGTTTAGCCTGGTAAAGCAGGTGAAGCAGAAACTGAAGAAGTCTGCTACTTGAAAGAATCTGGGCCCGTACAATCAAAAACTGAAAAAACCCTAGGCCATTGGGCAGGAGATCCTGGGTGATCTCAATTTCCTGATGGCACAGAAGGTCAAATACAGCTCTTCAGCAGACAGGCCCTATGTTATTTGATTCCTTAGAGACATTTTCTGTTGACTATAATATTGAGTCGATTCAATACCCAAAAACCCACCCCAAAAGCTGCAACACATATATTTCATAGCGAACAGTAACTGCTTATCACATTTTGTAGTGTAAAGCTTTTGAACATTCCTGTTACTGTGTTCTCCAGCTGTATGAGTGAAAGTGCCCTACTGACTGTGTCAAGACAGCACAACTTCTTTCCATCGGTCACCTTTAGTCAGTTTGGCGGGCTCCACCTACCAAGGAAATGCATTTCAGCAGACTGCGAAGTTAACCTGAATGTGACCTAGTCAGTGTATACCAAGTGGAATGAGTTATATAGTTCTTCACCATATGGTTAGGATGAGTTACAAAATTGCAAATGAAGTAGACATAATTTATCCTACCTCCTTATATTGCATCACCCTTTCTCATTCATTTAATGTCTGTGTCTTTGTGTGCCCTTATGTACCTGTATACATGCATTGATTCTGCATATGCAATTACATTTACTTTTCTTGTATAGATGTATTAGACATATTGAACTGCATTTTATAGATGTTTAGCAAGATAAAAAAATATAGATTAAGAAATGAAGATTTAAAGATTTCTATAATTCCATTCTCCTCTCTTCTGCATGTACTTTCTAATACCATTCTTTAAATAAATATTTATATATCATGGTTTTTCTTTCTGGGTGTCCTTCTAATTATTCAGACTGTGACCCAGTGTCTTATTCAATATACTTTATTCAAACCTCACCCCTTTGGCAGAATATTTCTCATATACCTTTTTCATATGGTTGTGACTGTGATAATATTTGCAGGATTCATAAAAAATAATTTATCTTTGCAACATGCTGTCCCCTATCAAATAGGAGATCAACTCTGTAGAGCAGCAGGACATGTACTCAGTCTCTAGAAAATGTGAAAGTCTGAGGATGCCTTATGGGGTTGAAATCTGTAGAAATTATGGCTGATGAAAAGGAGAAATAAATATAGTTAAGGAGAGATTTTTCAGAGCCTTGGCTATGTTTGTCCAGGTGTTGCAACAGAAACCATATCCTTTTCAAAATGGTCAGTCATGGTGCTGAATTTTATGTCTGTGCTTCAGAGTATTTGAAAGAAAAAAAAAATCACCAGATTATTTTCTATATTGGTGAAACAAATTGTTCTATTACCTTATGCATGAAAATAGTTGGTTTGGTATGGCTGGATTTTTTTTTCATTTTATCATTCATTTTCATACTCATATAGGAAATTAAAATTTGATAAAGCTAAAAGCTATACTGAGTTTTTAATACGAAGTGCCAGTGAGTCTTCTCAGGAAACAGGTGGTGAAATGAACCTTACATATATTATGCCTACATTTCTACCTGTGCAGATTTGGAGGTTTTGCAATGCAATTCTGCTGCAAACCTATTAAAAAAAATATTAAATACTCTTCAAAACACCTCCTTTGTTCTATGGCTTGCACTGTCCCTATTTTCAGTGCATTTGAACTTTATTTTTTCCTTCAAATTATCTTCTTTTTTGTCCTCTTTCCCGTTGCAGTCATTAATTTTTTCTCTCCAACCCGAGAACCGCTCAGGCACTCATTTATAGTCAAATTTCAGCACTCAGACAATTGTCCAAAACGGACGTTCTTAATGTACCATCTCAGAGATCATGTAGTGATCTGGGTGATACGTGAGACCAAAGAGCAAAGTAGAGGTTATGCCTAAGCCCCCAAACTGTCTCCTGAAACAAAGAACATAAAAAATGAAGAAATGTAACTTGTTGAGCCAATAAGAAACCCTTCTTTTGCCTTAGAAAAGGAAGAGGAAAAAACTTGGCTTGGTTTGAAGAGAAGATACTCCTGATGTGGTAAGAGAAACAGTTTTTTTGAGTTAAATGTGAACAATTCTTTCTGTAAACCAGTAGGACCTTCTCCTTGGAACAGGTCACTAAAACATCACAGTAGGACAGAGGGAACCTTTGGGCCAGGCATGCACCTGCCAGGGATATGACCAGCTCTACTATCAAACCCTCATATTATTCCTGAAATAACAAGTATTGCTTTGTTTTGACCGTTAATTAAAGAGCATTCCAACTAGGTGGATGGATCTTGCCAACCCAGAGAGAAGCAGGTTCATATAAGTTTCACTACATTGAATGTATTAATTACTTTTGCTTAATTTATGTAGTGAAGTAACCTAATTCTGTACACACCCCAAACCAAACCTGTCTTTCTTAAGCTTTCTTTGTTTCTTCTCCCCTGTTTTTAATTTTTTTTCTATACTTCTAATCCATGGTTTAGACAGACTGTGGGGCCCACCTACGGTGGAAACCTTTTCCCCAATATAATTGTTAATGGAGGCTCCAGCAGTGTGAGAGAAATGAAAACAAAACCTTATTATCCAATAAAGGATCATTAAAAATTTAGCAGCTAAGTTTTTGGCTGACAAAATTGTTGAACGCACTAAGAAGCAAAAAGCAAAATTGGCTATTTTCTGATCACAACCCTAATTAGAAATGAATGGCTTAACTGTACCATTATGTGCCAATGACTGTGACCTGCATGGTATTTTCATTTCTGAACCTCTTTATATAAAGAATTTCCTGTGAGATTTTGTTACTCTCTAAATGCCTCTGTATGGTATTGACTAGAACTGAGGGCCAGGTTTTGTTAAAAGAAAATGTCTGGCTTTAATGGTGTGGAAGTTGAATGTATGTGTGTATTTTTTATTGGGTCAGGTTCTAAGACTGGATATCCCAAAGCACCAGTCTTGTGGGTTTTGGTTTTGTTTTTTTTTACAAATGCATTTTTACAGCTTACAGCAGCCAGTTGAAAATAAGACAATAAAGGTTACGTGAGAATTGCAGGACTATAGGACTTCCTGCAGTCTAACTCAGGAACTGAAATGCTGCCCTGGCAGAGTCAGTTGCCTCCCTGAGACCATACTCGGTGTAAAGTAGGGCAGAATCTGGTTTTATGGGTTCGATTCCTTCTTATTTTAACTCCTCTGAAATTAACAGATTTTTTTGGTAAGAATTATTTTGAACCAGTCTGTTTAGTGTTTCTGCTCCAGAAGTATACAATTACTGGAGTTTCATGATCAGTTGCCCCATTCCACTCCATTCCCTGTGTGAGCCTGAGAAAAAGGTCTTGCTGAATAAAGCTTAATTAGATCACAGAGATATCATAAATAATGCAGCAGAACCTATGATAAGTGAAGGTTTCCCCTCACATGGGGATTGAGCTGATCTGGGGACAGAATTAATTCCCACCTCTGGAGACATTCAACTGCCATATCAGGTTTAAGGTCTTTGGGAAGTCCTTATTCTGGAAATGTATCCTGATGGACTCTCCCCGGTTCTGGCCAGGTGTCCAAAATTCACTCAGTGCTGAATCATGCTAAGGAGGAGGACTTGTACACATGGGAACTCTTAGGTGTTAGGAAAACTGGTGTTTTGTTCCTGAAAAAGACATCGATCTCAAATAGGTCCTCAGGTACACTGAAATTATTTTTAATGGATTATTTTACAATAGATGTTCCATAATTACTAAAATGACAAAATCAGAGCAGCCATAGCAGAATTTATAGAAGATGTAAAAACATAAAAAATGAGAAGTGTTCTTTTACCAGCTTTCAAAACTGAGCATGTTGAGATTCTTGCCTTGTTCATTCCGGTGTAATCTATGACTAACACTCTTAAAGCCTACACATCTGTTAAGGGTTTCTGTCACAAAAATAAATTTCAGAATTTGATGATTCTGACCTAATAATACAGCCTCTTTGTGTAATAGCGTATTAAACATATAACTAGCAAATGCCACATCTTGCTGCATTGTAGGGCCACCACATCATAACACAAGTGGCAAAACCATGTATTTTTCTATATGCCTGATATAGTAAGGTCCATTTTTGTAGCTGCTCTGACACACAAATAATCCAAACACTGGAATAACCCCACTGTTTTCCATCAGGCAGCTTATATGAGCAATGACAGTTATGTAAGTAACATTTTTACATGTTCAAATACCATGTATGCTGGTAATAGACAGTCACTGCATTCAAGACAGTATCCCTTTTCACAGTTGTCACACAGGTAGCAGTTGCCGCTTCTTACTTTTTTTTGCCATAGTGCAGGATTAGAGTTTATTGTGAGACTATTCTCTGTTACCTAACAGTAAAAAAAAGATCATGAAATAGGTTAGGTACCATTGTTCATGCATACTCATGGTGACATGAAACTACATAACTTTGTGATCTGTTTTATTAAAAGCCAGATACTTTGTGTCTTTTATGACCAATTAAATTACGGTATACTTTGACTTTGGTCAAGCTCTAGCAGAGATCTGACGAAAAAGTTATTTGTTTCCTTTAAATAACTAAACAGAAATTTTTCTTTTGACCCTATTCTAAAGAACTATGTTGCTAGAAAATGGGGAGTAAAGAAGGGATAGAAATCTGTTGGTTACAGAGCTTGTATCACCAGCTCAGGTGGCTTGGATGTCACCCTTATGGTCTTCTGATGTTACTTCAGAAAGATTGTACTGTCAGCAGGAAAATGGGTCTTTTTGAAAAGATTTTCTCCTTTACCAAAGGCATCTTATGAGATGTTAAGCTCATTAGGAAACCAGAAGAAAATCCAGCTGAACTTTTAAGTCTTTTTTTTACTTTTCTTCTCCTTTTTTCTTTTCTTTTTTTTTTTTTTTTTTTTTTAACTTTTGGTCATTAAGAATGTGAAAGAGGGCTTAGCTTTTTTGAGCAGCTCCAGGGAAAGACAGGGAGGGAAAAAATGTTGAGATTTTATGACTACAGTTGTTAATATACAGTGGTGATACTATTCAAGCTGCGATAGTTAAAGGCCTGTCAGCACTTCCATTTGAAACCCAGCCTTTTTAATGTTTATTTTTCCAAAAAGAAGTCGAGTGTTAGTTGAATTTTAGCATACAAGAATGTATCCTGGGAGAAAATTCCCTTTGTGAAATTTCAAATAGATGGTTTGCATTGTACATGTTAGAAATAATTCAAAGTGTCGCAGCCTGAGACATATTTTTGCATTTATATCCAGCTGTCAGCCATTTATTTGTGTGTGTATTCATATATAGAGATCTATGAGAGTGTGTTTGTATGTATGCGTGTGAGTATATATTGTTGTACAACCTGCAACAGGACTACCCTTATGCTTAAATGTTAATATAGGCCTGATCTTTCCACAGGTTTACAGCACCTTGCTGGACAGTCTTTACATCTGCTCAATCAACAGGATGAAGATCCATCTGTTCTCTTGCCAGGTCAAGAAAGCAGTCATGTTTTGCAGAGAAGTCCCAGCTTAAAGATTAAATTTTGCCTTTTGTAGTATACAATGCACTATGCAGATAGCGAGAGCAAGAATATTTTCCTTAAAAAACACATTGATATGATAAAGGAGCAAGATTCCTTCAAGAAGAAGGGAAGGAATGGATCCATCTCTATATTCTCAGGTACAGGCGGTGAATGGGGAGAATAATACTAAGAATTGCTGTTGTTCTTAATTTTTGCAGAACAACTTAATTTACTAATTGTTCATTTACTAAATATTCTGCTTATATATGTAGAAAGGTTTTTTCCCATTTTACAAAAGAAAATACTGAGACGGGTAAATAACACATTGTGTCAAGCAAAGAGTTATAATCTTGTCACTCATCATTTTGTGTTCTTCCATACCTACTAGGTGATTTCTACTGACTTTGAGACTTTAAAATATGTTGGTAATGATGTAGATTGGTGAAATATTGGGGAGTGTTCCAATTGCATTTTGAGAGTGACAGGCCTTGCACGGTTAAGAGGTATACTGTGATGCAGATGTTTCACTCGCTTGCCAGGAGCAAGAGCCTTTGTGAAAGGCCTCACACTCTATTCTTTTGATTTCTTGAAAAATTATAGAAAATGGAAACAAATGTATCAGACTTGTTATAGAAATCATGATTTTCTGCTTGTTTGGAGCAGCTGATCGTTGTCAGGGAGAAGCACTGTTCAGAACTCTCTGGGTCTTTGCTATGTGGCTGGCTTTCTTGGCAGATAGGTAGTTCCTGTTTTTCCTTTTGCTTGGTGCAGCAAGAGGGAAGTGAAGCCCATCTTGTGAGACAGCAACAGAGTATAATTTAAAAATTTGCCTTTTCACTCATTACTGTCATTAGCAGCTTCAAGAGAGTATGCATATCTGAGACCGAGTGAGTCCAAACAAGCTGCACTGGGAACAGAAACAAGGCTAAGACTAATGTGTCTCCTTAGGGAATTGGTGGTTAAGAGGTTCTTTAGGGAGGGAGAGATCATATAGAGCAATAAAGGATGCAGATACTTGACAGAAAACAGTATCTTTGAGCTAGGAAAAGGACAGGACCACTACCCACAACCCTAGTGCATGGTGAGGCATGCAGGAGCAGAAGTTTGCTGCCAGGAGGTTTGAAGATGTGAGACTGAAAGGATAGTGGCCCAAATCTGAGGTAAGAAAGACTGTTTCCACCCATCCTGATGGAACTATACAGACTGGGTCTGTAAAAGGTAACTCTTAGAAAAAACACTGGGATTTTGTTTTCCTGGTCAAGACTTTGGTTGTAATGTATATATAAATAACGCAAGCCCCACAGTCTGGAAAGATAATGTAGTGTGTGTAACTTCCATCAGAATGGAAATTACAAGGACTAAAAGATAGCTGCTTGCCTCACCATGGGAGGTTAATTTTTGTTTTGTTTGAACCTGTTTGCTCGTTTTGAACCTTTTAAATGCATCCTGTTACCCATCTAGCCATTTGTCCTATTAAATGAATGCCTTATCCAAATGGATCTCTTTTATTTTCATGATTTTTTTCCCATGGAATTTGCACAAATCAATGCTCCTCTAGTCTGGATATCATATACTTTTATCATAGTGTTTTAGCATTTAAGGCCAAAAAAGGACATAGATCATTGAATCAGATCTTATATAAATACTGCAGATTGCTCACTTTCACCCCTTACTTCTGTCTGCAGTTTAAATTTAGATTTGGCCAAACTTGTTTCAGAAAGCTATTGAATCTTGATCTGAAGAACTGGAGAAGTTATTAATGTATTTATTTCCAGGTTTGGTCCAAGTGTTAATAACTCCCACAGTTAAGCACTGGTGACTAATGATACCCATTTTTTGATTCAGGTTTGCTGAGACCACTTGCAAAGCTAGGAATTTGAACAACAGGAGCTTTTCTTCTGCTCAGCATTCGTGACACTGGTCTCCAGATTTCTTATAAAAAATATTATTTCATGTTTATGTGCTGAGGGTACAGAACATTTTAGGTAGGCTGTAAAACAAGGGAAAAAAGGAAAGTCTCTTGGAAGTCTCTTGTAACACAAAATGTTGCCAACAAGTAATCTGATTGTACAAAGGGCAGTGACTTCTTGTGGATGACCCTATGGAGGATCCTGTCTAATGCAGACTGTCTCATTTGCTGTGGTAATGCTGTGTAGCTTTTTTTTGTTTTTCTTGTCCACCTGATGAGGAAACTGAGTATGAGAGGTAAACAAATTGGGGGCAGCATGCGATGTCAATGCAGAAGTGAGACCGCAAGAATAAAGAAAAACTTTTTGTCTAAAAGTAGCATTCAACTGTTGAGAGATTTAAAGACATTCCTAGCCACAAGCATGTGCTCATATACTTCCTCTATTTGCAAAGGTTTTAAATACATGCTAAAATACTCATATTAGTGCTGTACCAATGCCTTCAACAGCAGAGATACAGCCTGTAGCTGTTTTTCAGGCCTTCAGGTGAGATGAAAGGAGGTAGGCCATTCACCTGACCAATACAGTGTTACTTAGAATTATTATCAACCTTAGAAGACAATATTTAGGCCACAAAGGTTTCTACTTTACTTATTAGTTGTTAGAATTCTGTTAGAATTTATCTGATATGCATAGTGGCACAGTATAAAGGTAAATTAATTTTAACTCTGGGCTAAGAGCTAGAGGTAAGAAATACTTGCCTAATGGTGTTTTCCTTTCCTGTATGGTGCTGGCCACTTTGCAACCTGTCGGTCTTGTTGCTGGTGATCTTATTCTCCTCTTACATATTCATTGCTCCATTCCTCCTGTATAAAAGGAAGAAGAAGGTAGAGAGATACCTTTTAATCTCTGGAGGTTTCACAGTGCATCTCATGGGCAGAGAACATGTGACAACCCTTGAGTACCCATGTTTTACATATAGCCCCAGCAGCGGTAATTGGGTCTTTTATTCTAACAGTTGCTGTTGCAGTGGAAGAAGGAATTGTCTGGCATTCCTATGGCAGCTTGAAAACTTGCTCCTTGATCTGCAAGTGACCCATGGTGTGAGGTAATGGGAAGAGAGCCAAACTTTAAACAGTTTTTATTTGGATTCAGTTGAATGCCAAGTGAAGATTCAGGCTTCCCCCCCCCCCCCCCCCCCCCGAATATTTCTCTCAGACCAAGATGAGAAGCAAAGTCTCATACTCCATTGTTCCTTTCTCTTCCCCACAGGAGCATATTTTAAAGATGGAAATTCAGCTATCTGTATTTCCTTACTTTTGTCAGTTTGGGTCATAGCCTTAATGTTACTTAAACAGTTTCTTTAAAGTAATGGAGCCCTTAATATAGACTTAATAAAGCAATGTAAGGCGGTATGGATTTCCTTCTGTCTAAGGTTCAGAGGCCTTTATCTGAATAATACATTAGATACTTTTATTCACTGGTGAGGCTTCCTAACAGGAAAAACTTTGAAGGGAATGTCTATCCTATCATTAAACTGATAATAGACACGTTCTTTACTTTCTATCCCTTTTGTAGCACATCTTTTACCTCTGTTAGGTTTCTCCAGGAATTAAACAGGGACCATAGGATACTTTTACCAGAATGTAACAATGTGGTCCCCTAACTTGTTGCAAGCATAAATAACTGTGGTGAGGAAAACCTTATCAAAAGGTTCTTTGATACTTGCATGTTACTTGTATTGTTATTATATACAGTACAGTAATATAAAGTAGAATACTGTTTTAATATTTTTTTCAGTGTAAGAGGGATACATAAACATCAATTTTAAAGTTATTTCAAAACTATTTCTATGAAATGTATGTTGACATTACTATAAAAAATTTGGATCCAGTGATACCTATATAACCTCCCCCCCCCTCCCCCCCCCAGCTGAATATCTGTGTGCCTTTATTTGCAAATGGAAGGCTTTTTCATGGGTTCTAATATGTCAAAATACAATGGTTCCAACATACATATAACAAAGAAAAGATATGCAACTCTTTCACCCAGAATGCCATACCATTTCTCTTTTCTTTTTTATGCATATGTAATCCCAGGTTTAGAGATCTTTCAAATATGCACCAAACTTCCTATTAATTGTTAACAACTCCTGTCAATCAGTTTACGCTGTTGGTGAAAAGTGAGAATAGCTTGGCTTTCCTTGTTTGTATTTGTAACCCATTTTCCCTATTTAACCTATGTTCAGCTTTTTCACTTCCCAGTAGACCCTCTAGCAAAGGTGTTACAAATGAAGAGCTGCCAAAAATGCATAGAATTCTGGACAAAGTTGTAAATAATGTTTTTGCTAAACATTTCAGACCAAATTCTCAGCTGGTCTAGACCAAACCAACTTCAACTTCAGTAAGCTGTTTTATGTTTGCCATAAAATCTGACCTAAATGGCCTAATGAAGGTGAAGATCTGGTTCTTCTATCTTAGCACTCTGATGTACATCAAAGTTAAAAAGAACTGAATATGAAAAAAGAGTATAAAACGTGGTCCAAGTTCTTTGTCCAATCAATATCTAGAGGCAAAGAAAACAAAAGAAGATATCTGGACATTTCCACCTGTGGTAGTAACAAGTTCTTGCATGGCTTTCAGTCAGGAAAAGAAATTTTGCAAGAACCACTTTCCGTGAAATGTCTGATTCATGTTTTTTGTCATTCAAATGGTAAAATCTATAGGGTTCATTATATTAGTATAAACCCAGCATAGCTTGAAAGAAATGTATGGAAATATACTTGATTTGCAATAGGATAGGCAATTTTGAACAATGCTTCATATAGTTTATAGCTATATATTCTCATCTGATCTGAATCTGAACTATGATAAGAAGTGTTTTGATCTGTCATATACTACTGCAAATCCAGATTGAAGTGAATAATGTTTTGTTATTATATATAAAAAGTTAATGTTGCTTTTTTTTAAAAAAAAACAATTCTCATTCAGTTTCTAAAAAGAACATAATTTGCCATAATTTGTGGTTAAAAATTAGCAAAAATACTACAGTTCTTTCCATGTTGAGCAGCAGCTCTAGTTATTTGTGTAGTTAAATTGAAAAATCCCAAACATATTAATTCAAGTAACATATAACAACTGCCTTATTCTCTTCTATTTTATTTATATCATTAAATGAGTTACATTGATAACTGCAAATTATCAGATTGTGTTGATCCCACCATGCATCATTTTAGTTTTGTAATTGTTTGTATTTATTTGTGGCTTTATGTAGTGGACTTATTAGTATTTATCAGTTGCAGCTCCATCCTGAAATGCATAAGGCAGCAATTGACTTATTAATGACATTAATATGTCTTACTGATTCTGGCTAAATACTTTGCAAAAATTTGGCCCTTTAGTTTGATATTCTTGTGGGTGTCGTATACTACTTGTAAAAAATGTTCCATCAGAGGGATCCATGAAAACCAGCTATGAATATAATGGATACATTCCTTTTTGCAGTTCATCATATAGCAAGAAGTAAGAATATATCTCCAAAAATATAGAGATATACATTAGTCTGTAAGCTTCTATTTTTCCATGTGTAATGAATAATTGTTTTCTGTTTTTAAAATCTAGCTTTGAATTTTAAATAAAATTATTTTATAGGATATACCATGTTAATGTAATTCAATAATTTCATATTTCAGTTTTGATCAGTTCCCTTCGTTTAACTCAATAGAACTTTTATAATTGAAACTGAAGTGTTACTAGAACTGATGTTGGCAGTACACGTAGCACCTAACTTTTTTCCAAGGAAATTATTAGTGAATGAAACTGGAGGTGGTGGGCTATTATTGGTTTCAAAGGTAATGAGCTTGATTATTTACTTTAGTCTTAAGTTTGAGATAGCTAATTTATGCCACTAATTTTACAGTGGATTCATAAACATATATTGGGATGGGAAACTCCACAGTCTTTTGTAAATTGCGATGGACTTCCCAGGTATCTAGAAAACATTATTAACCTTTACTGTTTCAGCTGCAAACCTAAAGCTAATAAAAGTATTGGACTGATTGCAAGAGAGGAGTCTTGAAATGACTGTATTAGATAAGGCAGAAAGGGGAGTGGGAAAACAGACAGCTATTCCCTCCTTGTAGATCTCCCTACTCTGTGAATCACAGGAAGCTGAACTCATTTGAGATATGAAAATGAGATAGAAGAAAAACAACATGGCTGTACTGGAGTAGGTTGCTGAACTGTTCAGTACTTCACAGTGAATGAGACTATTATTCTGGGAGTTTATGACAGAAAGCCCTTCCTTTATTTACAAGGGGACTTTTTGTTAAAAATTCATATGCACATATTCAAAAAAAAAAAAAGAAGAAAAAAAAAGTTGCCCAACTGATGCTTGACTTGTCAGTAGGGAATAACTTTTGATCATGGTGTGGATGAGATCTGGCCGGCACCCAGTCCCTCTGGGAAAGAATATATTTATTCAAACAGAAGACTGCGCTTTCTGGAAGAATCATTTAGGCAAAGCCTTTTAAGCACACCACTCCAAGGGATCCTGCTCCCTACCCCCTCAGTCTGCAGCACTGAACTCCCAGGTACCAGTGAACACAGAAATGGCTTGATGACATGTCAGAGAGGTTAATTTTGTGACCATACAGGGACAGATGTTCTCAATGCAGATAACCACTGAAATGCACATAGAAATAATGTGGAAACACTGAAATTCCAGAATCTGATTCTTTGTACAGTACAATAGTGCAAGTGAAGATACTAAAAAACAGGGGAACCAGGTTCCCTCATTACCATGTCAAGGAATATATTTGACTTCTCTGATGTGTTGCTAAGCTTTCTGTCACCTGCGTAATCAGCAAAAGGATGTGTCAGTTCTCAGCATGATAACACCTCTAAGTCTGGATGGGATTCTGTGAGAGAAAAAGAAGGGACTTTCCTGACAACAGGAATTTTTCCCCACTACATGACATAATATTTGCTTCAAGTAATGACACTGGCTCATGGATCTAGTGGGAAATTTTAGATAACTTAAATATAGCGTAAGTTAATGCCTATTTCCAATGTTTTTCTGCTTGTAATGCATCCTAAATGCCAACTTTCACTCAGCAGTGGAAGTTTCTGCACTGTAAAGTCTCTTGGGACTGAAACTTTGCAAATTCAGTCTCAAACCAAACAACTGAACACAGTTAACTATTTACAGTTATATGAAGCATGTGAGCTCATTTAAACTTTGTGCTCATTTATATGGCTGAAGATAGAAACTTGGCGTAGCTTTTTGGACTTGAAGGAAAACACAAATATGGAAAACAATGGCTGTTTCAAAACTATGAGCTATATGCATTTTTGCTTATTGTTGTTAACTTACTATACTACTTTTTCAGTGTGTTTTAAAGCTTGCATTGAAAATACTTTTTATACCAGAAAAAGAATGCTTTTTCTTTTTTACAGTATTTCTAGTTATGCAGGCATTTACTAGAAACTCCCTTAACTGGAGAAGCAGTAGTTAACAAATTATGTTACTGACCTTTGAGTTAAAACTGACGGAGTTAATTGCATACACCTTATTAATAAGTCAAATAAATACAGCTCAGTAAAACCTTGTTATTTAAAGAAGCAGTCTTTCCTTTTATTTTATTCTCCTGTAGGCCACAGAGCTTTATGTGGCTTTCTGTTTCTCAAGGACATTTGAGAGCACTGCAAAAAAATCAGTGTCACTTTAGGACAGATCATTTCTGTTTGCTGCAACTTTAACAGCACTTTTTCCTGTCTAATTTTCTTTTTGGAGACGGAAAGAAAAGTTTTTTCTTGCCTTTTTTTCCATTCTTAAAGAATTTTTTAGTGATCATAGGAAGTTTAAAATTTATGAGGAATGCAAGATTACCTGTTAAAACTATACATAGGTGGGGTATGAAGCCCTAGTTTTTAGAATTTCTTTGCTATTAAATACCTCATTATTTAATTGTAATGTATATGGCTTTTAGGCCGTACTCACACATTGTTTTTACTTCCAGATTTCGCTTTGTGACCTGGGGCAAATCACTTAACCTCTCTGTGCTCCCACTTACTCATCTGCAAAATGAGCAAAATAGAATTAACCTAATAAAGATTCACATTTGTCTTCTGCATTATCGTTAATGGGGATGTGAATCATAACGGTGGAGTGCTTTGATGTCCCCAGATGATGCTGTAATCATGAAACTATTATTTTGTATTTGGGCAAAATAGCTGAAAATGGATCTGCATAAATTATGCAGGAATAAACTATACATCTAAATAATTGCATGCAGTTGTTAAGCTGCTAGTGGCCCATGGAGAGATTTGTGAAGCTGTTCCTATGTGTAGATCCTTCACAGCTTGGTTCTTGCTGAGTTTGGCTGTTCCACCTAGCTGTTTTATATTAATAGGGCCTAAATCAGGCCGAAACGTCTTTTGTTCCTCATCATTGATTTTCTTCAGCAGCATTAAAAAAGTTTTCCATTTCTCCCATTTGGAAAAAGACCCACAGTGGGGTAAAGGGCCAGAGGAAAAGGTCAGTGTGATCTGAGGAGGTGAGAGCCGCAAGAAGGATTATGTGCATATCCTGAGAGGTGTTTGGTACCTTGCTGTGGGGCCGAGGAGGACACTGCGACCTCCCACTGGCAACGGGCTGCTCCATTCCGCCCGGGCACACTGCTACAGCTGAAAGCCTTCCCCACCTTCACTTTATTCCCATGCACATTCAGACACAAAAGAAGGAGGGATGGGAAACAGGCAGGCTTTTAACTTACCCACTTGAGATGAGAAAAAGGGAGCAGCCAACCATCATTAAAAGGATCAGGGTTCAAGCATTGCTAACCTACAGTCTTACCATGACAATTGAGAGACATCATTCCTTCCCCTCCCAGGACAGTAATTAATATTCTCACTTATTCCTTAGGCTACTACCACTTTTCCATCTTGCCAAACAAATCAACCAGTAGTATATAGCCAGAGTGTTAATATTAATAGAATAATGAAGAATATCCAGATTATCTTGAAGCCTTCCTGTCTCTACAGTTCATCACTTTTGCTTTTACCTGAGAAAATTGTTTTCTCTAATTAGCCAAGACAATAACCAAGCTGAGGCTATGGGTGGAAAGTAAATCATATGCAATTAACACCTTGGCTTGCATAATTCTGTTTTTATGTGAGGTACCTGCAGACTGCTGGTAATCAAAAATTTCCAGTGGGTGGTTATGGAATAGTTAGTAGGCATGGAAGTGAAAGTTGTTATGTCTGTCCTCTGGATTCAGGACAGCAGGAGCAACAATTCCAGTCCTGAGAGATGCCTATCTATTCTTAAATTTTCCAGTAGTGCAGCCTCTTCAAATTCTCCTGGCAGTCAGTTCTCGGTTGTTGTTAGAAAGCTTATCTTAATATTTATATTTAATATCTCATTATTTATTTTTGGTTACGTCATTCATTATGCTTAAGTGCTGTCTGGCGTAGAAACATGCTTCAACAGAGCCTGAGCTCTTACCAGGTACTATACCAAAGAAACACAGAGAAAGATAAATGCATCTAATAACCTGATTAGGAAGTAGGTACTTAAACACCACTGACTTCAGCAGGAGTTTAGTGCTTCAGTTTCTAATTAGCTTTCTGAATTGGAGCATAATTATTGACTGAGTTGATTCCCACTAGTCATGATTTTAAAATCATATTCAGTAAGTAGCCTACAATACTTGCAGTACACCATTGTAACTTAGGAAATGTCCTTGATAGAAAGCTTTTCACTGAGCTATTGAAAGAGGAAAAGTGGCAGGGTGATGTCATCCAAAGTACTTTTTTTCCATCGGAGTGAATCAATAAACAAAACTTTGGGTCCTTTGCTTAATCGTATGAGTTTAAGAATATACATTCTCTTCATAAGGGCCTTCCTTTCTGGAGTGAATTCTGAAGGGAATGAAGGATGTTCTGGTGGCATTAGCACTCACTACAGAAAAAGACCTTAAAAGTGGAGAGTGAAGAGTGGGAGATGATACAAAAAGTCCAAAATATCACAAGGAAGCAATATACACTGTCATGTGAATGCTCCTTCCTTGTTTGGGAGAGACAAGAATAAGGTACATTGGCCTAGTGTCAAGACATTTCACAGCTGATCTCTCACTTTTAATTGAATAAATTCTCCTCCTTCTCCTCCTCCTCCAGTGCCCTGAAGGTACCACATCAACAGAATTCCCCACTTGTCATTGTGAGAATAGTTGCTCCCTGCTGCTATTTTCCACTCTTGGACTCTCTAAGCTACTACAGAGAGCTCTAGGGATAATAAAGACACCTGGCAGGACCAAATCCGCTGCCCTTCATATGTAAGTGAGCACCACCTCCATACTTAGCTGCTGCCCTTTCACTTCCCTGTTTCTTAGTGTCCTGACAGCAATCAGTGCAGTTTCCTGAAATAGTTGAGCATCATGAGCTTCTGTTATGTGTTTCTAATCTAAAAAATACTTTGAAGAAGAAATGCTTGATGTGCAAGTTTGAGTCACTGTCAGACGTGCTGCCAGAGATGTAGCTTGCTTCTAGGCATTGCTTCACTGTTGATGAGCCCGGTGTTTCTCCTCTCAGTGCTGGGACCTTTGCCACATACTGAATTCCTGTGTAGTCCAAGCTACACAGAGAGCAATGCTTTTTCAGAAAGATACCAACAGAAACGTTGTGAGACTCTGTATTACCATTAGGTTATAGTCTGGAGTCATTCTGGGTCTCAGGGGTGTGAATCTACATCAGGTGAGGGAATCTTTCAGGTTCTTCTCCAAAATAGTCCAAAATATTTGTGCATTAAAATGTTGTGAACATAGGCAAGATTTTACTCTTGTGTTCACTATTAGACAAAAAGCCAGAATGTATTTCAATCGTAACACTTCCTTTTCACTTAAAAAGACCCCGGACAATAGCACTGCTGGAAAGATTAGACTAAAATGACCACTGCTTTACTTTCTCAAAGCTGGACATATATCAATACTCATTGTGTCTTCTACAAGTATATCTTATGCATTTTTCCATGTTAACACCTTGTGTGACTTACTGGCACAGCAAAAACATTTTCTGCCAAGCATTTGTGAAGTCCTGTGATACTGAAAAATAAAATTTCTGTTCAGCCACTCAGTAATAGAAAAGCTGTTTCTGAAGTAGAGATGTCTAGGCCTCAGAGACCTTCAACAAAAGCGCATCCATTTATACAGCCTGTTCTTCCTTACTCTGTAATAAAAACACAAATGCCTTGCTACACATTTAATTGATAAATCTTTTTGGCTTATAAAAAATCTTTTAATGTTCTATTTGAAGTACAAAGCCAAATCCATAACTCTCAGCAAGGAAAATGTAATTGTTAATTGATATTGCCATATGGCATGTCAATCTTAAATTTATTGGGTTTTTTTAACCAACTCTTTAAATGTTTGGAGGGAGTGTAAAAGATTGTGAAAGACCGTATCAGGTTAACAACAGTCATTTCTCAATGCAAAATAATTCCTGCTAAAAATAGTAGCTGGTTTCCTAATCCCTCTGAATATATTTGTTAATGTACTTTTAAAAGTACCTGGAATCTCAGGACATCTAAACTTCTATTATTTGTCCTAGAAAGCACTATTATTCTTTTGACCATAAATTTTCCAGTTGTCAATTTCAAATCAAGTGATTTGCTGATGCCTTGCAGTTTGCCTGTTACTGAAGGAAATACATTCACTGATGATGGAAAGACACATTTGGAGAAGGGAGACATTTAAAACTTGTTCCATCCTTTTCCATCCTTTCCCATTCAAAACTGCTTCTTTGTTTTCCACTCCAAAAGGGCATTTCTTTCTCAAATCTACTTCACCCTCCACTGAACATAAAGCATATTTTCTTGCATAAGCAATGGATCCCAGAGTGTGTCTATGATAATTAGTACATTATTATGACATCATAAAGGTCTCAGTAACTGCAGTTCTGCCTTGACTGAGTCCTGGACTGGTTGCGCTGTAGCTATTTGCAGTAACATAACTTTTAAGGGAAAAACACAAAAATATGTCTTTAGTAGTGAATTGAAAGAGGAACCTAAGGCAGTACTAACAAGACCTTTCTCTTTTCTAAGCTATGGCAGTTAGCAAAAGAGAAGTAAACAGGTCACTGACACTCCTTCCATGTGCAATATCTAAAATTTCTCCTTAGATGCAAACTCCGCTTGTCCACAATAATGTCAAGTGCTGGTTGGAAGTGAATTGAACCAGAACCAGAAATTAAAATTAGGAATGAGGTAGTCCATCTGCTGAAAATTATATCCATTCTTCAGTGATGTAACTCAGAAGAATTTGTTTCTTCTTTTTCTCTCACACATTTGACTTTTGACTACAGTGTTCTGTTCGGTTGCATTCTGTTCTGTTCAAGGAATGCAAATATCTCCTTTTTGGAATGTGTGCTTCACAGGGTGGCCCCATAGCAATAATTATCATTGCGTTTTTTCAAGTTATTATGGTATTTGTGCAATGCTTTTATGTTTGATGTGTTCTGACTAGCATATGTTAAAGCTTAAGCTGTGTCCCTGCAATACTCTACCTGTAAGAGCAACGTTTTTTTCTGATGTATTATAGAAAAGCGTATCGAAAAAGTATGTGACCTACCTTTTCCCCAGCACAAATATACAATACACATACCACTCCTGAAAAAAAAAAATCTTTTTTTTTTTTTTCCCCAATGCTATAACATAAATGGCCTCCATGTTGTGATGATGGACCAATCTTTACCTCCACCATGTGTCTATGAATAGTCCACTCTTCTGAGGCTCTTCTTTGTTTATACAGTGTAGTGAAAGGCAGAGCTATTTAGCTGGGGAGCCCTGAAATGCTGGTAGGATTTCTACTGTTCAAATTACTGAAACAGTCTTCTGGAAGATACAGGCCTTTCAGCTTATTCAGAAGAGGAACAAGGTCTAGACATCTAGTGTTAAGGACTGATGATCTTTCCAGAAGCAATAGGTTCAAACAGGATTACAATAAAATTTGCCTAGGAAAGTCTGGGTCTCTTGCGATCCAAAGATCTGAGGTGCTAGTTTCTTTCCCTGGTAGGCATAAGAACTGTGGAAGCGATTGTGTGTTGAGGTAAGTGATTTGTTTTCAAACAGCTTAAGTCGACTGTAGAAAGAGGGGTAAATCTTTGCAGCTATTTTCCTTTAATGTATTTGAAAGTATATGTAAATGTGTAAACCTCAGGAATCTGAGAGAAGTTCTTTCATTAAAGGCAGTCCTAATAAATATACCCCTTTTTTTACCCCTGCATTGCTTTTAAGTGTTCTTTTCTATCCTGAGGAGAATACTCTGTCTCCTGTGGAAACAGTGCTGAAAAGGACAGCAAAAGAAAAACTGGACATCACTGAAGAAGGCAGATGAAGTAATTTGGTCTGGAATGAAAAATGCATGTTTTGGGTATTACTCTAATGCTTTCATCAACTACTTTCCCCTCCTTCCTGAACTCAGGCAAGCCAGTGACATCTATGCTTGCTTAATTATAAAGCTTCATTATTTCCTCCACCACAAAGTCTGCTTTTTGTTCTTATAAGGGCTTGGCATAATCCTTTTTTGTAAATGCCAAGAACAATGCCAATTAGCCTGTGGGTAATGGTGATCAATTGTAGCAGAAAGAAGTCAAGTCTGAAGTCATACAGCTGTTTGTGCACCTCCTGCTTTGCCTTGTGCAGATCTGTGCTGAGTTGTCCAATGCCTTCATCCTAATGAGCAATAATCTACCAAACTCTCTATAACTGAACAAAAGGAGAACATCCAATTATCCTGCAGAATCAGAGGTATGATATATGCATGTGTATATATAGCCCATTTTTTGCAGCCTGGAGGCACACAGATATATCATCAAGCTGTTTTCTACCCTCTTCAGTACTGGCTAGCATTTTCTGAATGGAAAGTTTAAAATGCACACCCTTCTAAGCAGGACAATCACAAAGCAGTTTATTTCTGCAGCCAGTATTTTTGGAAGTAGAGCCCTTCCCTTTCACATTCCTTATGCTAATGTTCTTTAAACACATATTGCCACTGGCTCCTTCCCTTAATTAAACTTGCAGTGTTTCTAGACAATGTCCTACTCTTCCCTTACCGTGTGCCACACATTCTTGTATCAAACATTTGTACCCTTACTGAAAAAAGTCTGCTTGCTCCAGAATTATCTGGCACTTCTGCATCAGTCTATTTATTCCATCACATGATTGTTTTAGTGTTGTTTGAAGCACTATTTTGGAGCCAGACATAATCATATTATACAGTTCCTCACCTTATTAACTGACAGAGAACTGTTCCCCATTAGACAATTGATCCTGGGCAGATGAAGCCATTAAAAACAGTACTAATTAGCTGAAGAGTGGAGACAGTAATACAGGCTGCATCACTTCCTTTCATGCTTAGGGAAGTTCATGTTCCAGACAAATAATAATTGATATGTAGTCTTCCTTAATTGTGGTTGTTAACAGCCAGTATTATAATGACAGGCTGACAATCTCTGTCTAGCCTATTGTATGTTTATTTCTGAATCCAAGAACCACTGAATAACATTTTTGGTTTAACTCGAACTTCATAGAATATACTTTAAATGTCAATGTAATGAGAGTTGGGCAGCTAACCTTAACTTATGAGTTATTTCTTACATGGCTGCAGGTGTCAGCTGTTTTTCTTGGAAGACTGGGTGCCCATATTTATGTGGAATCATGACATGATACATCAGAATAAAATAAACAGATGGTTCAAATGGGAATCCAAAAATACTGCATTAGATCCACAAGTGGGAATGCTAGGCATCTAAGTAAGTTTCAGTGTAGCCTATAGGGCAAGAAAATCGTATAGTCTTTAAACAAAAGAATGCTTTGATTTCCTCTTCCAAAAATGTGTTCTATTTTTAAAAATCTACATTAATATATGCACATGTATATATGTGTGTGCATGTGTATGCATATATAATGCATTTATTACAGGAAGTTGGTAGCACTCTATAATTTAGTTGATGAAAAACATGTTCATTGTTATCCTTTATTTTTATTCATAATCATCCAAAATATTTCCTTCTCAGCTAAAAATCTTAGATTCAAGGTGATATTTTTTTTTTCTCCTTCAGGTACTCTGACCAAATAAGCAGCTGTTCTACAATTCAAGAAGCTAGAAAAAAATCATAGCAAAAGTAGAAAACTTAATTTCGCAAAAAGAATTAACATCTGAAACACTAAGCATTAAACATCTTTAGTTGATTTGATAAAATTTCTTTTGATATTAAACAGAGTTTTAGCTTTTTTAAAACTGGGTTGGACTTCAAAATGTTTTTTTTCTCCTTTTCCAGCAGTTTTATTTAAAACAAAATGAGCCAAAAAATAGAAAACCCACTCCAAGAAAATTAAATGCAATCAAAGTAATGTGTGACATAATAAAAGATGAGGACATTGAAATTCTAAATATTACAGCTTTGACAATAACTATCTAAATATATCTGGTTTCTCACCATTTCCTTTGCTGTCCCTCTACTTACTGCTCTTCTGTTATCAGAATGCCCTCTAGTTTTGGATTTGGGGAAGGAAGTCTGTGGTTTCAGAATAGTGTTCTGAGTTAGTTGGTTTAGATTTTATTACTGACTGAGACCTTGCATAGGTCACTGACAGCCAAATCCCCCTTGCTTTATTTATTTGGATAGTCAGTCCTATTAAAGCCCATTGATGAAATTCTGGCCACACTGAAGACAGTGGCAAGACTCCAATTAACTTTAACGGAGTAGGGATTTTCTGTTAAGATTCTAGTCTTATATATATATATCTAAATAAGCAGGTAAGCATAGTCCTATCTTGTTCTGCATGATGAAGTTTACCATTCACATTGCTAGTATTCAGACACAAGGAAATTGACAACTTCATCACAATCTATAGATTTCAAGCAGGGGAAGAGCTTGACTCTCGTTAGCATTTTGGCATGTCCTAGGCTCTCATTCATATGGTCTTGATGCCTCAGGCACTCGAAGGGAGGGCACAGACTTTCTGCTCTACAGACATCAACAGATGACTGGATTTTAGCTCTTTTACAGTAATGGGAGTTTCTTAACCTTTTAATTAATTCAGCACTTCTTTGAGAACCTTAGCACTAAATCTTTTACCTCTCTATTATTACTTTTCCCTGCTGTTCTTCACATAACTGCACCCTTTAATTCAGTGAGAGTTTTGTGTGAGGCAAAACAGGTAAATCAGGCCCTTTAACTCAGCAAAATAGCTGTGTTTTTGCCTCAAGTGTACAAACCCCATTGAAGTCACTGGTATGACTTTGACTTCAGTGGATTTTGGATTAGCTTATATGAACCTGAGATGCTAATGGCAGAAATAGCTCAGCAGTGAACAGGGAGAGAGAATATGCAGGGACAAAAGCAATAATTTATGATACTTTCCTACAACACAGATGGTTGTGATTCATAGCATGAGATACATCCAGGGTCCTTTTGCCTTTTACTGCTGCAGTCGTGCTCATTAAAATGAGTGAGCCACAGACAGCTGTATTAATTTTCTTTTTTCATTGGAGGATGCCACATTGAAAGTTTTTGGAGATAAAATTAGAAGGATGCCTGTACATGCATATAGTTATACATATGTGGCCATAAGAAAAAAATTCTCTATTGATTTGGGCTCTGATAGGGTAAAAAATCTCCACTGATTTTCACAGTATGTCAGAGCTATCCTTTGTCCTTCAAATGGAGAAATGGCTCCACAAAGAGCGAGCTTGTGCACAATGTATATTTACTTGTAACATGCTTTTCTATTTTTCCATGCTAAATACAACTTTCTCAATGTTCAATTTTTCTGTTTTATTTACATCATGTTAAGTTATTCAAATTAAATCAAATATTATATGGAAAATTGTTTGCTGGAATCAAATTTAAAGTTGCAGCAACCTCCTGTAAGCTCCTTGCAGGCCAAAGCACAGGTACCTTGTGTTTCAAGGGAATCGAAGATAAATGAAATGTCACCTGATGTATGTTCGTATTAAGGAATAGTCCTAGCTATTAACTAAACAGGAAATATGGTATTGTATATAATAATTCAAAACCCTACAGAACTAATGAGTTAAGCTATATAAGACATGAAAGTCCCTTTTTACAAAAACAACCGGAGAAGGATGCAGAAGCAAAAGATGGTTAAGGACGCATGAGTAGAACAGTAGCGTGCCTGCCATGCTAAACAATTACCTGCTGTCATATTTGTTTATTAGGAACTCATACTACTGTTTTGTGATGGTCAAATTTTCAAAGGCCCATTTAGAAATTAATAAAACTCAGGAAGAATATTTCACTGCAGTAAGGTTGGTAATGCATGAATATCATTATACTTATATCTATATCTCTGTCCATACAAATGAGAGCAAAACTAAATGTACAATTTACTGTGAAATATTAATATTAATAGTAGTAGTAATATTAAATAATAATATAAAGACTTTAGTAAGCTTTCTGGATCAGGTACTGTAAGTCATGGTAGCATTATTAAGGTCACAGAAAGACCACTGGTTTATACGTCTAAAAATTGACCTATTGGCAGAACTCAACAGTTAGAAGAAGCCTCTGTTGTTTTAATGTATATTCATTGTCTTTCCACTGTCCCTTGCAATTACACTTTCTCTGATGGAAAGATCAAGGAGGAAAGAACACAAAGAACTCTTGAGTTTTTACAACTTGATAAAAATGAGGGGGAAATTACTCAATGTAAATAAAATGTTTTCCTGATGCCAAGGGTCACAAAACCCTCAGGATTCTGTCCATGGTCTCAGTGTCTGGGTTGAACCTCTAGGGTTAGTTATCTCTTTGGAGGAAGCTCATTGATTTGACTTCCCCTCAAGATTTTCTCACATGTGGTTCCATATTATCTTTTTTTTCCATCTTCCACAGTCTTAAGATTTCTGTTGTATAATCTCCTTTCTGACTCAAATCAACTGAAATGAATGAACAAAGACAGTTAAAAAAAAAATACATTTGTCAAAAAGGCTGGTCACTGGATCTAGGCCTTTCACTCTCCCTGTGCTGATGGTGTTGATGGTATTGAAGGTGTTTTCAAGCTGTCTATCAAAATGGTCTGTTAACATGCCATTTCTCACTCTCTGTCCCCCACTATTTCTGGTTGTCATTCAAATTGTTCCACTAAGAGAACAAATAAATGCATGCCATGAAAACTAGCAAGATGATATAATGAATGAGTTACAATAAATGCCCCCAGCATAAAACAATTATGTACCTGCTATTGTCAAAAACATTCAACATTCTCTTTGTTGAAAAGGAAACAGCTATAAATTATTCACTGGGGCACTGAAACTCCTTTCTTTTTTTTCCATCTTTTTTAATGGTTGCTTTCAATTAATTCTTCCCTGCATATCCCTAGGTATTTAGCTGAGGGTAGAAATTTACATGCATAGAATTTTAGCTGTTTCTTGGGATTGTCAGACTAAGTGCCCAAATTAAAAATAATAATAATAAAAAAAGTCCACTATATTTTCCTGTGTATAGTCAAAGCTTAGTTATAAAAGATATCATGCAGTATCAGTATGGGCTATATGTGTCCAGGGGTAAATGTAAGTGGTCTTTTAACCCAGAGCATCTCTCATTCTTAATAAAACCCCACCCTCCACTGCCCTCAAGTCTCATTCTCATTTCAGAATTTGCTTCTTCCTGATGTGCCTCAACTTCACACTACCCTTATTACCTTAATGACTTTCTTTGTGGTTTATCAAAGGGTAAAGATTTCCTGCAGATACTCAAGAAACAGTGCTTTTAAAAAGGCTTACTGAAGGTGCAGATTGTATAGCTGTGTAAACAAAAAATGGAAGGATTTTATTTATATATATATATGTCACCCCAAATAATAAGCTTCCTGCCGAACTGTCTTCATGCACTGGGTCCCCAAATAATGTCAAAATGCAAAGTTGGTGTTCTGTCTCACTCAAGAAGCTGTGGGATTAAGTTCTTTTTATTATTAAAAAACAGTATATTTCAGAAGGGCATCTGGAATAATTGTACAAAAAGATAAAACATCATATTTTATTCAGAAATGAAAGTGTGCTCGTTTTGTTGTCAGCAGTATTTCATTTTATTCTAAAGGTGGGCCAAAATACCAGTTATTCTGGATGACACTAAAAATGCCAGCATAAAGGTCTCTGGATTTTTGCTTCCGTTAAAGGTCTAGTCCTTGTGCTTTGTGCTTTGTGCATAGAGAATAACTTGTTGAGGCAGAGACAGTGATGCCTAGCTCAACTGTACATGTGGCTTTCCAGGTGTGAAGATGTGACTGTGTTTAAGGTGGGCCATGCAAACTGACACAAAAGCTGTAGGTCCCCTGGCCACCTCTCCAAGCCAAACGACAATGTCTGTCATGCCTGGTCTATGGCTGCAACAGTGGATTTTATAGCCCAGCTGTAGTTGTTAGGCGGGACAAACTGTGGTACTGTAAGGCTCAAATGAGCAATGGCCTAGGTTAAATGCATCTGGAATGCATGAACCACATCATTAAGCTAAGAGCCCTGTAGTGGCAGAGAAAAGCTGCAATTCCCAGCAGTGCAGACTGCTCATAGTTGTGCTCTCCTGGTTCACAAGGGGCATTTGAAGAAGATGTGAGAGGCACTGGTCATGGAAAAGCCAGATGCTCTGATCCAGTGTGAGACCCCTACAGTCACTATGAGGAAATAGTCCAAAATCCAGACAAAGAGGAGCACAGAAAATGGGGATGATTTTGGTCTTCTTTGGTTTTATGAGAAGTACACCTTTATATTCTATTTAAAATGTATTTTTTATTTGATATATACTGGTTAGTATATGCTGGTTTGTGGGGAATCAGTGTTACTAATGGTTTACTAAAAGGAAATCCTATCCTTTAAACTACCAAAAGCCATTAGACATTATTCAGAAATACAGGATATAAGCCTGGCTCAACAGACACTTTGATTTTAAGTCCGTTTGTAATCTGGTGCTATGGTGTGTGAAACAGATGAAGTAAGAGGAGTACAATCAATTTACAAAGGATATTATAAGAAGTGGTTGCTTGTGATGACAAGAGACTATTCTCAATGACCCAGGAGATCCCTCCTGGTTTTGAGTCCCTGTAATTAAAGCAGCAGTAAGTTCAGTGAAATTTAGGGAGAAGATTAGCACAGCTGCTGTACTTCGTTAGGCACTGTTCACTGCCTGCACCAGAAATGTCCTTCACAAGTTCATTCAGATTTGATGCTGGGAACAGAAACTTAGCTGAGGTTTTGGATTAAAAGAAAGCAGTTTCTATATCATTATCCACATCTGATTCATGTGGACCTCAATCATAAAAGTAAAGGGCATTAAATGAGAAAAGAACAGAGTAGGTTGCTGTGTCTTTTTCATTGCTGTTTGCTTAAAGATATTAAAAAAAAGGAAGAAGTAATGACTATATTTACTGTGGGCTGTTTTCTCTGATTTCCTAACAATCCTAATTTTTTTGAGGATTTCTGTATGTTAAAAAGTGCAACTTAACAAGGAGTACTTTGTGTAATGACATTTATAACCAAAGCAAAAGAAATTAAAAGTTACATTGACAATCAGCCTCCTTCTTTAGTTGAAAATGACATCTGCGTCCCCTTGTGCAACTGTCCTGAAGAATCAAAATGTTTGGAAATGGGAAGATAAATTGTTGATATTTCCAATTTCCCTCCCTGTTCAAGCATATTTGATGTTACTTCAGATAGTTTTGAATGCCTAACTTCACATAGTTCAGCAAATAATTACCTGAAAAATACTGATTTAGTCCTACTCACTGGTACTGCTAATCACCACAACAGAGTAACAGTTACAGTCACTAAAAATTCAGAGTAAGTAATTTGAATGCTATTATGTGAATGCACATTCTTTTACTAATATTAAAATAAAAATTTTTGGGGAGTATCACAGTTATTTGGAAGCTCAAATGTGTGAATACTTTATGCTAAAAGCAAAAGACTTTTTAGGACCTCCATTTTTAAACACTTAGTTTTTAATTTATCTGTGAACGACCATGAAACAAACAAAGAGTTGTACTACTTACCAACCTAGACCAAAATGTGGCATTAAAAATGTCAGTATTTCCAGAAATAAAATTGTGTTAAACTTTCACTTGCTTAAGCCAATATTCAGTACTTTAAAAAGCATATGCTCTGAGTAGTAAGTGGATTAATCAAATCTACTTTCTAAGATCCTTCTCAGGTTCCTCACTGGTTGTGCACAGCCTCAATAGGAAAAGAAAAATCAGAAGAGGAGAAGTTGCCCTCAAATTTTGGGTGGGGTTGAACTGAACTTTTTGTATATGCAAGACAGCTCTTTTTGTGTATGCAAGGCAGCTTTACACCCATTAATTCGAAAGCTGGTGCCCTGTTTAGTCATGTGTTGGCTCCTTTGCCCTTTTCTTCTTTATTTCTTCATAAGGATGCCTACATGTGAGTTTTGTAACCATTAAATGTAATTAATAGCAGAACATTGCTAGAAAGTCAGACATAATTGATTTCTTATTTTTTCTGTGCTAAAGATCAAGGGCCTATATCCTTCTTCCGCCATTATGCATGCAGAACTATAGGAGAATGGACCCTCTGGGACAAGTCTAATATCCGGTACACTGCTGTCTACCAGATCCTTATTATAAAAAGCTTTCTACTCTAGCCAAGCTGTGAAAAAGCTCATGCTGTAGTGGCTGCAAAATGAGCAACTTTGATTACGTAGTCCCCATCCAGAGTAAGGTTATAAGTTAGCAAATTGAATTCCTGAACAAGACCTATTCATCAAATAAATCTGAATAGCAACAGTTCTCAAGGAGATTACAACCCGTTCTGGGGCAGTAAGAAAAGATGATGTGTTTGATGGAGAGTTTGCTCTTGACTGTATCTGTTACTTGTAAAAATTAGAGCTAAGTGAATTTTTCCATGACTATTAAATCAAATGAATTTCAGAAGGACCACAAGTATTTAGGAACTCAAACGGGTGAACAGTTTGTGCTAGGAAGAGATGTTTTATTTTAGTGCTTTCAAATTGGCAAAGATTAAATGACTCATTTTGAAAACATCAGAACAAAACCTATTTGCTTTCTCCATCAAAATGATTTTTTTTACTTTAGCTTTGAGCTGAAAGTAAATAAAGTCATGGGTCTCATTTTAGGGGACTCCAAGGTACAGAAAAATCCTGCTGCTGTCAATATGTTTATTAGATCCTTTTTCAAAATGTTGGGTAAAAAAAGCTAGGATGTTTTAAATGGTGTTTCAAAGAACACATTATTATGACATTGATACATCTTGATCTGTTCATAATGCCTAATATTTTTTAAAAAATCTGCCTGTAATTAAGAAGTTACTGTTTCTTTTATACTAACTGAATTGAAAGAACCTGTTTCTTTTATACTAGCTGAATTGAAAGAACCTATTACTTCATAATTTTCTTCTGTGTCAAAATATAAAAATGTTGTGTTTTCTGATAGCAAAGCAAACTAGATTATGTTGGTCAGCATAAGGATGACAAAACAGCGATAGCAGAAGCCACCCTTTCCTCCCATCCTGCATACATCTTAGCAAGAATGGAATGGTATAGGTTATAGCAAGGAATCACATGGAATAGTTATACCCTAGACCAGATCTGTGATCTGTGGGGAAAAGAAGTTCACACGCTGGACCTACACTGCCATGGAGAATAGAGGTGATGTTGGTGAGCGCTCTCCTCAGCAAAAGGTACCAGAAAGGAAGACGAATTCAGGTAGTAGGTGAATGATGACAGTTTAGATGACAGAATACAATAAAGAATCAATGGAGAGTTAAGATAAACTGAAGAGCTTTTGCAAATTATGGAAGAGTTGAAACCCTTTATTTCTCAAGGAGAGCAGTTTTATATAAGTTGGCATAAATCTGTTTTTAGGGTTTTTCTTTAAAAAAGGCAAATGTGAAATCCTGTCTGTACTGAAACACATGTGAGTTGCCATTTTCTGAAACAAGTACAACATTGCCTCATTGTGACCACCATACACTAACTATAAGAAGAGTTCATTGGTAGGACTTCAGTTGTAAAATTAATTGTTAGATTGTGAAAGGGTGTAGATGCTACAGCGTAAAGAATGACAGAATCTCTGTGTTGGCCTTGCTCAGTTGCCTGTCACCCTTTCCAAAATGTGTGGAAGACTAAGTGATGTAGCAGGCAATGTATTCAAAAAAGCACCAAAAAAGCACCTCTGTATCTTCTTTATTCTGGAGCATTGGCTTCCAGCACTCCCTGGGACAAGCATTCATCATTCCTCAGCATCTCCTAAAGACTAGACTGTGTCTTTCTATTTGGTGCATGTGTTCCTGTTAGTGCCACTCCTCAGGACAATTGACCAAGCAAAGCCTCTTTGATGTGGCCACCTGCTCTTGCAGGCAGTAGGGCTTATTATCCTTCACAAACCTACAAAATTCCATTTTCAAAGACATATAACAGTAGTCCAGTAAGAAGGCTGATTGCCCTGGTGTTTTTGGAAGCTTCTCCTTTCTAACCCAATTTTTTTCATGGTCAGTTTGTGTTCATTTCTTTTCTTGAGAATAGTAGCCTTCAGCTTTATTTGATGTTTACTACCATTGCATATTCATAGAGAGAAATCATATTGCACCTCACTCCTGATTTTGGTGGGCCAAACAAACCAAGCTTCTTTAATTTTGCCCATATAAAATAGAGCTGTGCAGATCATTGTAATGCATTTTCAATGTTCCATTTTCAGTTGTAATTAATCTTTTTAGACATCGATGTCCCAAATGCTAATCAGGATTCTGGATGCAATGATCTTGAAAAAAAAAGCTATACAATAAGAAATATAAAACTTAAGATGGAGGTTGCCCACTTCACCTTTGGGATTTCATTAACTGAAATGGTTCAAACTCACATAGATTTACTACAATTTTACAGTTGTCTTCTCTGGACAGAGCTTTAATCTTACACATCTCCAAGACAGATCTCCTGTCTGACACTGTGCAAGGCTTTTTGCAACCACTTTGGCCAGTCTCTAAAAGCTCATTAAACTGTTAATTGAATCCAATTCATAATATAAGAATCCTCAGTTTTCACTTCCGTTTCAGTCAAATAGACCTTTAGCTTTTCCTGCTTACAGATTAAAAATTGTCTAGTCACTGAAACATCAGAAAGGCAGCAGGGAGGGTATGGTTTTTCATTTTGTCCCATGGACTATGCTGGAAGAAACAATACCTTCAGATCCTAAAATCTTTTGACAGCTTGTGGAGAGGTAAGTGCAGAAAGAACATGAAGTTGAGCTATTACTGAGGAAATTTAGCTATTTGTTTGTTGAAAGTTTGGAATTATACAGTGCATGATACAGAATGGCCTTAATTGATAAACAGAGGCAATATATCTCAGTGCCACAATTCAGTCTCACCCTCTAATACAGGCTGATGTGGTTTATTTTTGTGTTATTTATGTAGTAAGCTTTCTACCTTATCAGCTGGAGGTTATGTATTGTAATATGACTTTGAGAATAAATAGTTTAAGAATAACCTTGGGAGTGAATTAAAAGGGACAATTAAAGATCTCTTGAAGTTTTATTCAGCAGTGAATTGCTTATGAACATTTTTAGTGGTCCTACCTGGCATGTATCTATATTTTTTAAATAAATATCTATGGCTTTTAAATAGAACTCCTTCCTAATGTATTCGTTGTGTGTTAGTGAATTTATGTTTTGTTATTTACTTGCACAGAGGAAATCTTTTTGTGTGGAAGATTTTCCCATCTGGTTTGGGAAGGTAGCCCATGCTCCCAGGATAATTCTTGATATGTTTTCTTCTTCCTCATCCTTTCATCACAGAAAAGGAAAAAATACCATCTTACTATCTCTTGGATGACCTTTCTTCATATCTTACACATACGTATTGTTTTCCGTTTTTCTGCAGTGTCTATGCCTGGATTTCTAGAAAATGTTTTTCACAATAATATAAAAAATTAATAGTTAGATATTAGTAGTGCATTATTCATTATTCAAGTGGTTTACAGGGAGAATGAATGCTGACCATAATAAAGTATTTTTCCTTTGCTTTGAAAGCAAGTACTTGTTTCAGTTTCAACTAAAGTAGGCATGAAAGAGAACAGTTGAGAAGCATGAGAGAGTTGTTTACAGATTTAGCGTTGTTTCAACACTCATAGTATGTATCTGCTCTGATTTTCAGATTTAGAGTGCAACATCAGGAGGGGCTGAGAACTGAGATCACCCTGTAATGACACTTTTCTTCAAAACAAATATGCCTCATCAAGGAAACTGATGATAGCAGGGCCAAAACAACAAGTATGGGTTTAGATTTCAGTACATTTCATATGAAAAGAGATAAGAAATGCAGAGCTTTTGTGTGAAGCTGCATATTTCAACAGATATGATGTGGCAACTGATGAATCTTAGCCATCAAAGGTGATTTGGTAGAAATGATCCAGCTGGCAATGCTGGTATCAAGAAAATGAGAAAATAAGGTCTAACTTGTAATGTCTTTCCCTTATGGGACTGCAGAGGTATGCATGGAGTAACAGTTTTGACAGATTAAAATGCATCTAGGTTGGAAATATTTTGATTGAGACAAATCTCAAGGTTTTCATATGATCTCAAAATCTTCCCAGACATCATTTGCAGAATGAGAATAATAAGCAATAGGTGAATTGGCTAACGACATTTACTGGCAGGGATATATTCTGGGAGAGTGAAAAGTATGCCTTCCAGATCGTTGCTGTAGAATGTGAGAGTATACTGATAGGTGAGAAACATTAAAAAACAAAAAAAAAGGTGCTTTTCATTTTATTTACTCAGACATTTCTACATTAAATTACCCACACTCTGAAAATAAACACATACACCATTGATTCAAGCTCTAATTTACATCCAGGTAGCTAGGCTGATATTTAAAATAGTTTCCTGTCTTACTAGAGGAAAAAATTTCTATACCAAAGAAAACATGTTTGTATTAGAGAAACTAAAATATACTGCATTCCATTATGGATGATTAACAAAAGGTTTATTTGTGAAAATTGTCAGTAATCTCCAGATCAATTCACATTTTAAGGCCTCTTAATAGAAAAAATACATTAAACCATTTTATATGTGTTCATGAAGCTGTTGTGGTCCGTTATACAGCAAGACTTATTCTACTGTAGTTTGCTGGGATGTAAATGAAGTTAACAGAGTTAGATCAAAATAAAAACTGCAATTCATAGAAACATAGGATCATTTAGGTTGGAAAAGATCTTGAAGATGATCAAGTCCAACCATTAACCCAGGACTACCAAGTCCACCAATAAACCATGTCCCTAAGCACCATATCTAAGGGTATTTAAACACCTCCAGGAATTGTGATTCCACCACCTTCCTTTTAACCAAGGAAAAAGTAATTGTAGGAGATAATGTTGCAGTGTTGCAGTAACAATGCAGATAACCTCAATGAGAAACAGTATAGAAGTGGCAGATGATTTTATTTTAAAATGAAATGGAAATGTTTATGCTTATCCCAGCTCACGCTCTCATACTCAGATGTTCACAAACATCAGGATGTTGAAGATGTTGGTATCCAGGTCCTCTGTCTAGGAGAACATAGGTTTTGGGTTCTTGTCTTAATAAGCTTGTATCCTTAGGTTGGTAACTATATTCTTTCCTTGGATGGAGCTTTTTGTCCCTTTAGGAACCGACCACGATACCTCTCTCCACCCTGTCCCACCTCTATGAGCATCAGGGTTTACTCACTGACCTTAGTGTCCCCACCTGGGTGCCCTGTGAACATAAACGTGTGTTAAGATCTTAATGACCTGCTAATGCATCTGTACCTGCTTATCATATGGCCCTTTCCTGTCTTTATCCTTCTGGTTCCAGTTTCCACAGCTCTGCTTTCTCAGTCATTGTCAATTCATACTAATGTTAACATTTCTAATATAATTCTCTACATAATTAAACTCTAACTCTGCCACATTAACTACCTCTTTTCTTTCTGATGTCTGAACTCCATAAATTAAAGTTCATGTAACCTGAATACTAATTTAATTACTTTTAGGCCTTTTGTGATTCTTACTACATCAATATTTAGAATCTGTAAGTTATAATTTACAGTGAACTTTTCTTGCTCAGTGGGTAACCTTTAGACCGTATGGACAACAGGGTGTGTGTCCACAGTCAAACTGCAATGGAACTGTCCCATAAACCATGACTGTACCCGAGGAGACAAAGTTAATTTTGTACAAATAACAGAAGAAACTGGAAATTTTTTTCAGGAGCTTTTTTATATGTATGCCTCAGAGCAAACCCCCTTCTAGTGCATTTTTTGAAGATTTGGGCTGTTTCTGTAAACAGAACTTTCAATTTTAGCATGACCAGTGTGCTGTAAAGGACTCTTATTATACATGTGAAATGGAACTCTATTTCTATTCAAGAAAGTCCAATCAGAAGAAGTCCCATACTCAGTTCATGTCCATGTTTAGCCTATCCTAACATAATATATACGACACAGATGAAAAGAGGAAATACTAAGACTTCAGAGAATCTTCCATCTGTCTTTAAATTCTTTGCCGAAGTCAGAAATCCCAGTAACTGCTCAGATTGCACAATCCTGTACCAGAAGACTGTCACTATCTTAGCATTCCCAGGACATAAATCATCTTTGAGACTTGTGAAATTTGTTTTTGTTTTTCAAATTAAAAAAGATAGAAAGCATGTCTGGCAACTCCTTTTTGTATATATTGATATATTTGGAATAGACAGTATGAATTGACGTCCTTTTCTTTTGAAAGAGTAGGCAAAGTGGTACAAAATGAGATCTCTAGAGGGCTTCTTACTTCTCCAGTCTGCCTCTCCTTTTTTGATACACCACTGCTAAAGGTACTGATTTTCTGGACATACTACAAAGTCTATTCCATCCCTTCCCCCAGTTGCTAGTGCATGATGAGTCCTACTGCATTTTGGGACTTTTATTTGGTCCCTGGACCTTTAGAAGAATGAAATTTCATTGAAAGGATGAGAAATTTTTTACTACTATATTGATGAGATTGCTACTTAAAGAACCATAAGGGCACAGGCTGGACACCTGTTGAACTACACATATCTTCTGTAGATCAGAATAAGTAAAATAAATAAAAAAAGTCCAGACTTGTCACTACAGTTTCAGAAAATCCCTCAGGTATGTTCTGGGTCTAAAGATTCCAGGCAAAACAGCTTTTTTTTTTTTTTTTTTTCCCATAGTCTAAAATTAACCATCAAGCACATGACTAAGGCTGTCACAGTATATATACGTATACAGACATTCATACATACATAATCTTGAAGTAATGCACTACTAATAAATACTTGTTACTGAGCCTGCTCAGTGTATTTGTTGCATACATGTATCTGTATATATTCACATTCATAGTAATAAGTACAACTCTGAGCTGTAAATTGCAGATCTAAAGAGATAATTATGAAATTGGAGGCAAATTAGTCTTTGCAAAGAGGTAAACAGAGTTAATGTTTTTATGCTATTATGTAATTTAATTGGCTGTATATGTTAATTGAATACTAAGTTTTTTTATTTATTGCTAAATTGATTGCTGTTGCTTTATGGCTTGTCATGTAACATTTCTTGGAGATGTTTGAAAAACAGTCAAAGGTAATTTAAAACCAATTAGCTGAATAGAGAATAATTATTCTTTTTCCTGCCTAGAAAATAAAATTCTGGAACCACGGAAATGCATCATGTTTTGGAACTAAAATCTATTCTTAAAAAGTAATGCTAGTCACATAAGCAGAGAAATAGGCTCTGATCAAGGATAATTTCATAATACTAATTTATCGGATAACTCCTCTTAGGTCTGTTGTGAAAAGCCAGATGACGAAACATAAACATTGCCCAAACTGATGCCTGGCATCTGATCTGTAAAGATGTGTTTTCCTTTAAGAGGGCACGCTTCTGTTACCATGCTCCCAAATACTGATGTTTCCACATATGATGTAGCCTAATATAACTGACTGATCATAAACTGTAAGCGGAAACTTTTTTATTTTGTATCACCTGCCCTATAAGGCAGTGACGTCTGAAAGTCTGCATTTTTGAGGGGCAGATATCTACGAGAAAAAAGCAATCTTTGTTTAAAAAACTCTGCATGCAGTTTATTATTGTATATATTGTTATTTAATGCACTTCTCTATAAATACCATCCAAAATAAACTGAGAAATATATATATGTAATACAAAAGGTAGAAATAAAATCAGATTTAATTATGCAGTGAGACTTCCCTTCTGCCTCCTCCTTAAGAGAAAAAGAAAATAAAATGTTGTAGCAACTATGATTACTCAAGTAATCTAACATACAGGATCTGTGCCATAATCTGATCTTACTTAAAGTAAAAACCTTGATGAATCATTATTCCAAATATTAAGTATTTTACATGTGATCCAGCTCTAAACTTGAAGTCCAGACTTTTAAAGTAAGTAGGTGTTAAGGTATCTCTGAACTGTAAAAGCATAGCTGTATTCATCCATTGGTCCACAGCAGGGTGTGTGTGAAAAAGAGAGTGAGTATTTAAATGGAATCCACATATTAAAATATTTGAAATTTAAATAAAGAAAAATAATCTCTTGCTTATATTTCTAGATTAAATCTACATTAAAATGGAATCAGAGCTGAAGGATATATCAGTAAAGTAAAGTGAGATGCATTACAGGAATGTTACAGTTTCTCTAGAAAGAGAAAGGAAAAATTCTGGAAATTTAGATTCAAGGCAAATCTTAATAGAAATCTAAGCTTCAGAAGGACACAGCTAATGCACTCAGATAACCTTAACTCTGCCCATTAGCGAACCTTTTAAACAATCAGGCAATTATTTTCCTGTAATTGTTTTGCACAGTCCAATTAGAGGAAACCATTCCTGTTAGATTGTTTTCATTTTTATTTTCTTTTATAGTGTCACTACAGCGTGAAATTAATGTTTTCCGGATTGTTCTGCATCTGAAGTCTTGTTTACACATGGGAAAGTTTTGGAAAAAAAAAATATATCTCTCTATTGATGACACCAATTCAACTGAACAAATGCTGGCAACGCTGACAAAAGTCTTAGACAGCTTGCTGACTGCCAGCATCATTTCAGTGCTGCCTCAGTCAAGCTTGCTCCCAGCTGGAAGAGGTGGCATGGTGTTGAAAAGGGTGTTTATTATCTAGATCAGTGCTCTCTGCTCTGCTACATTTAATTGCCGCAAGATGTCTTTTTTAGATAGGTGTCTTCAAAGTTGTTTTTAGACTAATGATAGACAGTGATGGGTCTGAGATAATTTGAATAGTTTGGGCAACAGAAAGAAAAACCTTAGCATGTCTGAGTCTTTGGAGATGTCAGGACTAGCTATACACTCTGGAAAGGAACATTCTTCCTGGTTTTTTTTCCTGACATTGCATTAACCTTTTAAGGAGTCCATTAAGATTTCATGTTAAAAGTGTTTCCCATTCAGACTAATATGTACACCAACAAGGCAAGGTGTACCTTAGGTTTATATTTAAACTAAACTCTTCCCTGAACTTCCTATTATAACCTGTTTCCTATCCACACTGCTTCCCTCAGCTCATCACCCAGGAGTGGAGCCTCCTAAGCTTGGCTTGGCAATGGGCTCCTTATTCCCTCTTAATTCCTCCACCCACTCAAGTTTGCACCAGAAGATCCTCTCCCACTGCAAAAAACCCCAACCTGTACTTGCTACTTGTCCTTTGCTCTGCTTCAAAAGAGGTTATCTGGAAAAGACAGCATGCTTTTAGGTATCCATCCATATGGCAGACTTTCCAAAATGAGCTATGAATGATTCTGTAAATAAAGGGAAACAGATGACCCAAAGCTTTGCTGACTTTTTAAAGATGCAATTAAAAATGCACTTGTGTAATCTTCTTTTCTGTACTTGCATTTGTGTGTCTTTGCTCCTTGGGTTGGTGAGGCATGGGGACACATGTTTCATAGCTATTAGATGAATTCCAGAACTGGAAGGACTCACAGGAAAGTTTTTATTCTGATATTCCCAGTGCTTATCCAAGCTTTCCAGTTGTTTGAGGTTTCCTAATTGCTGTCCTTTTTATGGTGTGGATCAGGTTTTGATATCATTAACTATACCAAGAAACCTGTAATTCCACAATTTGTCTCCTGCAGACTCCAATTTGTCTGCTCATGGAATGATGTAAGTAGATATGTCATAATAAAGCTAACTATAAAAATTCTTCCAACTGTTTTAAAGTTCACTTTCCTAAACAAAAGATTGAATGCATTTATTGCCAATGTCTAGAATTAGTGAGTGTAATTTGACAAAATTTTCCATGAATAATAATGTAATTAAGTGGATTTGGGTTCCATGCACACATACTTTGACCATACTTGTCTCAGTTTTTCCTCATGTCCCATATGACTTCAGTTCTCTTTCCTGATGAGAACCTCCAGTTCTTCCCTGTGTCCCAAACAGTCTATCACAGTTCCTCATGTCCCTGGCACGTTGCTGCCTGTAAAAGAGGGAGAACGATGCCAAGCTGAATTTGAACTCCTTGTATTGATTGCCCAGTTGTGCTGATTGGTCAAAGACAACAAGTAACCCTTGAGCTCATACTGCTTTTCTTTAAATTTTTTTCATGCTCAGCTTTTTAAGTCTTCCCCAGCACAGGTGCCGTTTTTCAAAAATCTTGCATAAGCTTCACAACGTGGAAATTTCTAAACCCCTGTTAAGTCTATCCAATTGAAATGAGCCAGTGATTTGAAAAAATAAAATAATGGGGAAATTGACAGACAGAGAGACAGCTGAATGATGAGAGTCCTGGGAATGTAAGGTGATTCCTCTTACCCACCTTTGAGCACAGCTTTGCTCTGTGTAGGGGGATGCAGGGTATGGTTCTACACCAGTTTAGACCGAGAAGATACACAATACGGTGATCCCATTGCTAACTATTTGTCCTTGCTATGGCCTTGTGCTAGAACTCATGGTCTTGTAGCAGAAAAGACCTGATCCATCTGGAATATAATCTTCAATACTAAAGAAAAAAACCCAACAAAACAAACAGAAAAAGGATTAGTACACCTGTGATCTGCTAATATCTTGGCCTTATACATTAAATCACACCTTGGTGTTCCTCAGAGAGTGTGTGGATATATGTGTGGATCTCTTCAGGAGGAATTGATAACCAGTCTTTAAAAGGATGAGACTTTTTTCTTCTGAGTGGGGCAAAAATATGCTAGTCTTTTTCTGAATTCATTATTGCAGTCAACAGAAAGAAAACTAAAACTCCTGGCCAGGAGGAATGCCAGCACCCCACTTTGCAGGGCTGTTTCAAAGCTTGTTTGATTGGCAGACATATAAGTGAAGTTTAAGGAGAAATGCAGAGCGGGGGTAGTGAAGGGGAGAAGGAAAGGGAGAAGGAAGGAAGGGGTTCCACTTAAGAGACTTACCTGAATAGAGCCCTGAATTTTTTCTTCTGTACCAGAGGTTTTTTTCTGGTTTTGTGCTTTACATGTAACAGATTTTGGGTGACAACAACTTCTGAGTGGTTCCTGAATTACTGTAACTTCTTTTTGAACTTATTATATCTTTAAATATTTGACAAAATAGATACCATCATATTTTTTTACTATTATTTAAGTGAACTCATTCCTTAAAAATAAATATGCCTAAATAAATCCTGCCTTTTAGTTTGATAAGCTTATCTTGATAAATTAAAATAGAAAAGCAACATCATTACTATTGTATAAGGAACAGTGCTTGCTTACAATATTTGAGATAAAATACTCACAAGAAAATCTCTTGTCTGGTTGTCTGTTTTAAAACTCCTTTTTATGTAGGCTGGTGACACAGTATTTTGTGCCCTAGCTATGTCCTTCCACAGTGTGCAATGACTCCATAGGATAGAGAATGCTACAACATGAGATACACTGCATTTCATGTTGGGTAGGGGTTATTCACAACTGCACTGACCTTTGAAATCTAACTGTAACTTTTTTTGGGGTTTGTAAAGGAGTTTGTTATCTTTCTCTTTTTCTTTATGGTTTTAAAATATTTTTTTTTTATTTTAAAGACTTCATGGTTCCTCATCCCTATGGAAAGATTTGTGTTGGTTTATTTCATCACTCAGGTTTTCCTTCGCAGTGACAATCAAAAGGAATGAAAAAAGAAAAGGTAATGGCGATCTCCTCTTCCCTGCCTCTGTTTCATATTTTAATGTGTTAAGAAATATTTAAAGCTATTCTTACATTTTTTTTTTAACTGGAAACAAAGTTTACTTGTACAAAGAGAACAAGCACTAATTGATTGTGTCATAAATTAATAGACTATCTCCAGATTCTTACTGTTAAACACCCCTCCAGCCCCCCTCCTCCCAAATCTAACAAGCTGCATAGAGTCTCTGGGGAATTTAATTGATCTTTTGAGGAATTTATACATAATTTGAAAACACCTGCATCTTAAAAAGGTGTTCAGAAGTTCTTGAAAGCATTTGGAATGTTTTCAGAATGTGCAGTGCTTAGCAGGTGCCAGCTGAGGCACGTTCTACAGGTATTAGTCTGAACAGTGTTCACCTTGTTTGTGCATTAAACTAACTCGTTATAAGCCAAGGTACATGGACTGCATGCTGCTTAAATTGGAGTTAAGGCCTAATGAATTGTACATATGCATAATATCCTAGAACTTTTTCCATCTAATCTGTGCTCCAACCAATGACTTGCAGATGTTTTATATGATCCTATCATATTTGGAGGCCAAAAGTGACTGCTTTGTGCTGATATAATTCCAAAGTCAGATGTTTCCCTGTTTTCAATATTATTAAACCTAAAAAGGGAGAACATGCTAAGACAATTGTTAAAAGTTATTTTATTGCAATTACTAAACATATAAAAAATACACTATGTATGTATGCATGTATACTTATGTAACTTCAAGAGTAGAAATACGGAAATTTGTACCCAAGTTTACTAGCTTAAATCTGGACAAAAGTACTAATTTTCAAGGATAAAATAAGTTATTGATGTTCACAGAAGTACAGCATGGTTGAGGTTGGAAGGGACCTTTGGAGGTCATTTGGTCCAACCTCCATGCTCAAGCAGGGCCACCTAGAGCTGACTGCCCAGAACAGTGTCCAGATGGCTTTTGAATATCGCCAAAGATGGTAACTCCACCACTTCAAACACTGTTAGCCATGCTATTTTTTTCTGACACAGATGCAGAATTATTGAAATGTAATTAACTGAAACAAAGAAAAAAAAGCGTGCAAAGAGCCTTGGGTGTTAACCTTAGCTCAACTTCTTGTTTGCTGCGTACTGTCTGCAACTCCATTCATCTTTCTGTGCCCCTGCTTCTTTTTGAGGACTGTGTTTATTTAGATTGCAGACTCATTGGAAAAGGGCGCTCTCTTCCACGTATTTGCACAGTGCTTAACACAGTGGCCATATGTTCTCATTTCTTTAGCATAATAGTGCAATACTAATTGGCCAGATCCCTCCCTGTGACATCTTAATGGGAGTAGTAAGCTGAGGGGTCAAGAGCTCAGATGCAGAGTTTACCTGGGAGTGGGTAAGCTCCTCCTTAGGACCTTCCTTGTAGCCACTGAATCTGTTATACAAGTCTAATAGGAATAAAAAAACCCCAAAGTAGTCCAAGGATCAAAGCCCATGGCCAATTTTCCTTTGTGCAGCACGGACCCAAAGACTGTCTGATACACATTTTATTGCCTGGGTTCCTTGGGTACTTACATACTACTAAGTGAAAAAGACCAGATATTGCACCAAGGAGCAATCTCTAGCCCCAAAATCGAGTGGTACAGACTGGACTGTGATTGTACTTCTCAGAATCAGGTCCCACCAGATTAAATTGACCACATTTGTACTACCTACTCAGACTCATGTTTTGCCTGGGTCCACTGTGTTATTTCTCTCACCCTAAGAAATAATTATGATTTTTTGTGGGATGGTTATTTTAGTTCAGAGTATCTGAAATAATATGAGGTTGCATTGGCAGCCAAGATCAGGGTCAGATGAAACTAAGTGTACGTGCTGCACAATGTGGAAGGTGGGGCTGCGTCAGGGTACAAATCCTGCTATGATATTGCTGGGGGAGGTATTATGGGGTGGGAAAGAAGTCTGGTAAAATCTCACACATTATGTCTTTTAGGAGCAGTTATTAGTGTGAATTATTCTTTCAAAGAAGGCGACCTTTCACTGGCTTTGATTGGGTAATATGTCAAATAATGCTCAAATGCCTCCTCGTGCTAAGCACATATGCATTAAACGTATGTACAGTGCAAAAAACCGTAGCCCCAGTTACTTTGATCTAGTAGCATGGGTGCCAGTCTCCCAGTCCTTTATCCCTTTACTAGAGTCCCTGAACTATTTGGTTACACCACCATCTCGCCATTCACCTTTTTGGTGCAGGAAGGTTGTACTCTTTGCTGTCATGGTCTGGTTTTAGGTAGCACATGTTTGCACACCCATGGATGCAAGATGGAGGGCACTCTGTTCTTTCTATCCACTTTCTCACAAGACTATCCCAGATGCTGGAAACTGGGACAGTATCTTGGGAGGCAGGAAAGCAATGTTTGATCTCCCCTGGGTAAGGTGAACATGAAGCCCTGGTCTTATACACTTAGTAGGTTTTCTTTCTGTTTTGAGAACTAACCAATGGAAGTCTATGTCTTCTAAAACAGGCATACAGGTATTTTCTTATGTTTGCACACATATGTTATGTTCACGACATTTTCATTTATCGGTTTCTGTTTTGATGATTGTACAAAAGCTTCAGTGTTATATGCATTTAATAATTTAAAGTTTTATCTTAAGCAAGACTGAAATCTCATTTATCTCATACCCCAAAAAGAATATGCTTGTAAATAGTGACCAAGCCTTAAACATAGTATTTGTTAGTTTTCTTGGGCTTCACCCCAGGTTATCAAGATTACTCCAGAGACAAGTGTCTGTCCTAGAAATATGTACGTATTGAAGGCAATACTTTAGTGTTTGAAACCCAGAACACTTCTTATAGTGAGGATGATTTTTGAAGGTGAAGGATAAGTATCTGTGTTGGCTATACAGTGTCAATTGACTTGGAGGAAACCCTCGTACAAGTATACAGCAATTTCTGTTATAAAAGGAAGGACATCTAGACCTTAAAAATAAGGGACGTTTTGTGATAATTATTTTTAAGGTTAAAAATTAGTTAGTTGAATAATATAAATGTTCATTTTACGTTGCCCACTGCTAAATGCTTTCTCTGCATTTCTCTGCATATTTTTCATTACAGAGTCTTTTTTTCTTTACTATATGATTTTCTTGTAAAAAACCTAAGAGATTTAATGTTTACTCTGAGCAGAAATCCGGCTCTGATATTGTCTGCATTCATTCAGCTCTTTACATTCACTTGCTGTCTTGCATACAAATATTGTTCATCATCGAAATGTTCATTCTACTTGGATTGGTTCACTTAAGACAAAACTAATTCAACTTGGTACAGTATTAATCTTGCATAAACTGTTAATAATTGCTAAAACTGCATATCTAAATGATAGAATGATGCACTACTGTGTGCCAGTTGCTCAAAAGATGTTTTTGAGACATGGGCACATTATTACTATAAGGTAATATATGAAATTCAGTACGTCATATCATGCTTTTCTTTAAAAAAACACACCTGTTATTAGCAAGAAAGCAGGATACCTGTTTTGCTGACACAAAGCTACGATGTGACACAAACCTACAATGTGAATGTCCTGACCATGTGACTTTGAAGCTTAAACTTGTAGAATATCAGGAAATACATTAAAAAGGTCTATGTACATGAATTTGCTTAGGTTAGATAACATCTTCCCATGATCTGAGAGTTAAGTTATTAAGATAATTTTATAAAGAAGCATTGCAACATCCTTCTGTGCCTCATCTTCCCTTTCTGGAAAATGAAAAATATGACATTTAATTTCTTTCAAAATAATTTGAGATCCACGCATTAGAAATGTTATCTAAAGAACTGCTTGCTTCTGGGGAGTTCATGGGGGTCCAGCCTCTGTCACAGAATATTACAATAAACAAACTCACTCAGCATACCAGTCTATTTGCAGTTCTAATTGGTCGTTGATTTTCTGGTGTCTGTTATGCTTTTTAGGGCCCTCACCAGCACCATGTGACATCTATTGCAAGTGGTGGTAAGATATTTGGGGGTTACTTTGCATAAGGGCTGTTTTATGTTCTGAGCTAGGTTTTCACCAATCTAATAAAGCTTTCAGTGGACTTTTTATTGTCATTCGTAGCTTTATTAGTCTTTTATCTGACTGTTGCTTTGGCCTTTCCCTTGATTGACTGTGCCTATAGCAGGAATGCTATGTCAGCTGAAATACTCTTCACTCTTTAATTGTAGTGCTGCCTTTCAGGGAATAGAATTTCCAGAGAACAAGTCAGCTGCTGTTATAGCTAAACTTAATGCTTTACTATAAACAACTTCATGCCAAAATTGTCTTAGATTATGTAGGGTATTCTTGTGTCAAAATGCTGCTTTTTAATTTGTTAGTACAGATATTTGTTATAACTTGCAGTGTCTATGCTTTCCAAAAGCATTGGATTATAATGGTTCACGGCTTTGTGGAGATATGTTTATGCCTTTAGATAAGTAACATGGATCTGCAGGTATCCTGAGTCAGAAATGTGGGACTGACTGTTCTGGGTCCCTTCTATGGCCTGCCGTACTGTACTCATTTTTCCTCACCACATGCTCCTAAGCAGTGGCATGACAATCCCATCACCCAGGCAGAATGGCTACTACTTTGTATGTATTTGGGACAGAGAGAGCTATTTGAGATGTGCAAGGATTACTTGGTTAGCTGTTAATTTGGGAGAGCACAGCTCCTACTGCTCCTCTACTCATGGTACCAAACGGGATGAAGAGGCTGCTCTGCTTCCCCACATCCTTCCCACCAGACCCACAAGTTCCTAGTTCAACAGTAGGGAAGCCAACTGGCTCTGAAATTGGACTCCCTTGTAGATGCCTCTTCCAGGCTTCCCCACCAAGACTCATGATTAGCTGACATGGACCCATTACCTCCCTTGTCTTGGAAGAAATTGATCTTGGCGCTGGTAGTGCTGAAATGCCATAAAAATGCCAGGTAATTGTGATTCTATAGGTACAGGTTGTATGATTTGGATGGAGGTACTAGGTGAATTTTGTTAGTATATTTTTATGAAATTGCTAAGTAGATCCAGTTAATGAGATAGATTGTATTTTTTTAGCTGTTCTTTGTAGAAATCCAAATGAAAAGCAGTTTTGTATGGGACATTTTAGGAATGGTTCTTGTCTTACATGACCTAATACTCCCTGGTCTACATTGCAGTGTGACTGATGAAAGACCCTGAAGCAGGATGTCCATTTACTAACATGGTGGAAATGATCATTGTCCCATGATACCAGCCCCAAAAGACACATGTAGTCCTTAATGCTGAGCTTCATGCCTGTGTTGTTGTGTGAGCTAAATACTTAGGTCTGGTATTTACATACCAAATATGTTGATGAGGAAGAGCAGCTAAATCATCCAGTGAGAAATACCAAAGCCAAGGAAGGATCTGAACACCTTCCAACTTAAGGTTATTTGCTTTTGCCAAATATGCATTCATGTACGTATAATATATCTGAGTGTAAATGGTCATATGTTCACATAGCTTATATCTGCATTTACAGTCTCCTTTTGCATTTTCTTGCTTTTTCTGCAAGAATTTGTCCAGTCACCTTTTGCATTAATGTAAACTTTGAGCACTCTTTGCTTGCCACCAACATCTAGGGCCAGCCAGATGGCTTTCACTTCTACAAACTGACTTGTGGATGGTGCCAAACGCTCCTTTATAAAAAACTACTTCCTTTGTATTTATTTTTATATTTTGTTGTTGTTGGTTTTTTAACTTTTATTTTAAACCCATCCCTTGACACTCCCTCCCTTTGTTCTTTCACTGAAGTGACACATTAAATGAAATGCCTTTGCATGGCAACAGAAGACACAAAGCAGCCCTCAAAAGGCTATCAAGACAAGTATATACCATGACAATGTACATTACATGCTGGCTGAAGCTAGGGTTGGTGTTCTTGGAGGGTGTCACCTACTGAGAGATTGTGGGCAGCCTCAGTTTACGCTCAGCTCAGGTGGCTACAACGTGCAATACCGGTGTCACACAGCTGGGCACCCTGTGCTGCAGTGTGATCCTAGTCCTAGTAAGGGAAGCAGAGATGCAACCTCTGAGTGTGAGTGTGCAAGGAATGGGGTTTTACCCGGGGGCTGGGAAGCTGCAAAGGGAATTGTCTTACAGCTGAGCTGATTTTCACACCTTGTTTTCTTTTTCTCCAACAAGCTTGTGCAACCCTTTCTTTAAAGCCCTTAAAGCAGGGGATTACTCTGGAAATGCCAAAACAGGATGACATATAGTGGCATTTGCAGACAGCCTGAAAGAAGACAATAAAATCTGTATATTCTTTGTTCCTGATAGTTTAGTATATTATTTTTATTCAAATTAAGATCACTGAGAAAAATTCAGAGCCATGCTGCTAACTTCAGTGCAAACTATACCACATCTGGACTTGGCCCAGCCAATTCACACACATGTCATTGCAATGAGATTATATGGGCAGAAACCTGAAGCACGGTACGGTATTCACAGTTCATCAGTTTTCCACCAGTTGTGTTAGACAATACCGATTGTTAGATTCTGCCCAGCCCTCAGCTCATTTCTGTAATATTTACATTGTCAATTTGTCCGCAACACTGGTGCACTGGAGCAGAACTCCCAGAACTAGTGGTTACTGAATACCAAAATTGCGTATTTTTCTCATCCTGGCACTTAACAGGCAATGCTTTTTACACAGAAAAGTAAGTATTTTTTAGTAAACAAGTGCCTTAAAAGAAGTGATGTGCTAAAACACAGAGAGAGAGAGAGTGAGAGGCTAACCAATTTTTTCTTTCAGAGAAGCTTCTTTCTTTCCTTGGGGAACAAGGCAGATCTAACAGGTGGAAGATTATTCAAATCATAAGAAAGATGAGCCGGGCATGAATATGTCCCGCAATATTGTGTAGGATAATCAGAAAAATAATATAGGTCAAATTCTTACATTGTTTGACCTCAAGAATTAAGTCGGGTCCAAATAAAAGCAGTGCTAAGATTTCAAAATTTAGCTCTGTTTGGTGTAGGTCACTTTTTCATTTAGCACAAACTATACTTTACTCAAAATTTGTGTGATTAATGCATTGATTTAGCTTCCCAATGTGCACTGCTGCTAGGCAGATTCAGATATTATTTATTTTTATTAGTTTATAATATGTCAATTTTTCTTGCTTATCTGTCAGCTCCCACAAAAATACATAAATCAAAAATATAGCAATGTGGACACTAACAAGGCATAATTATTGTAGGGTCTGTCCCCTTTTAAAGAAAAACACAATTACCTCCCAATATGTTGCTGGGATTAGGTCAGAATTTGCATAATACTGACTCATATTTTCTTAACAATTTTAACATCAGACAATAGGTTTTGCAAATCTATATTCCTTTCCTGTTTTTCAGTTTTATTTTTCAGGCTAAAATAATAAGCTCAGTCAAAACAAGATAATTATTGCAGTCTATCCCCACAGAAAACTTTAATTAATCCATGGCATGTTTCTAGGATTAGGTCAGATTTTTATAAGGCTGATTTTTTTTTTTAAATAACAATAGGCAATTAAGTCTGCCAAACTATAATTTATTACAGTTAAATTTATTCATTTTTCCATGGATAAATATTTAATAGAAAATAACTCAATCACTGCAGGAGATTAAAGAAGATTTTTACCTCAATATAATCTTAGAAAAACAGCAGACAGTTTTCTGTTCTTGGCTCTAATACCAAATAGCATCAAGTTAAATGACAAGATGAAAATAGTTGAAAGTTTTTAACTTCAGTGAAATAATAGCTGCTAATGTATAGGATTATAAAACCCCCAGTAGCAGACTATGTAACAAATAGATCCCTCCTGAAATACTGAAAACTATGGTTGGGATCTAGGGTTAAATAACCGTGATATATTTATAGAGGGCAAGGGATCACCATAAAATAAAGCAGCAAATAGTAAAGAAGTCAATGTAAAAGAGAGGCCAGGGATTTAAGGTATAGAGATCATAAATTTTCATCGATATAAACAGTCCGTGTACCTCAGGAGCTGAGTTTTAGCTATAATTTCAGGTCTGACCTATAGGCTTTTGGTGTTCACAGTGCATGCACGATCAAGATGCCATCTGAGGAGGTGAAAAAAATGTTTCAGATCTGTGTGATTTACTCATTTAATCATCCCCAAATCCACCCCAAACACAACAATACTGTGTCGAATATCAGTACTTGAGAAGATTTTATTGTCCCACTAAATTACATTTAATTCTTACTATAACATCTCATATAAACAAGAATAGTGAATGATTTCCTCCCCAGTGTGTTCTTCAGGAGGCAGGAAAAGATTGTTATATGGAATGCATAGATCTGGAAAAGGTCACCTTTTGTCCGTCCCTCAGATCTCCAGAACACACAGAGATACTTTCAGTTGCAAGGGATGGTTTTCTTTTTCTGCTTTAAGGTGATGTTTTCTGGTTTAAAATAATAATTATGAAACCACCACAAAGAACCATTTAAGGCTTTTAGTTTTTTACTAATTGCTTTGAAAGAGAATTCTAAATGATTTCCAAATGACTTAAATGATTTGGCTAAAGAGCATCTTATTACAGATGGGCTGAGTTGAAAACATTGTGTCAGCACTAAATGAGGTTCCCCCCCCCCCCCCCCCCCCCCCCGGCTTTTCTCTAATGGGCAGATCAGAACTTGTAAAGCACCCTCCCTGCAATGACTTTTAAATGAGCTTTGAATCAAGCCTTTATTTAGACAACTTCTCTTTTTTAATGGCATTTATTACACTGTGATATTTGCCATTACTAGGCTTCTTGCAGTATTCCCTATCCTTTGAACCTGAAATTCTCCGAAGTGCGCAAGCTTAACATCAGCTTGCAGTAAATACCCAGCCATCTTAGAGCAGATGACTTCAAGCCCTTCAGTTGTCCTGCTTTGCTTCTGATGACAGCTTGCTGAAGAATTTCTGGCTTGGGGACTGGCCCAGTAAACCTGAAGCGAGACAGAAATCCTTACGCGCCTGAATAATGACATTAGTTTCATCAAAACCAGTTGCATAAATTAAAGAACGTCAGCAACAGCCGCAAGGCGCAGCCTGACACCAGCCCACCATACCTATGGTTTACCCACCCAAAGTTCGTTGCTCGTCTTACGCCAGCTTTTTAGAAACGCTGTGATGCTGCCGAAGAGACCTCTCTCCAGCGCCCGTCCTAACGAGGCAACGGAATGACTTGTAAAGCAAGACCTTTTGATGTAAGCACTGTTTTTCAGATAGTAAAATCCATGCAAAAAGATGTCAAACGGCTTTGCGGGTGAATGGAAGAGCTCTTCTTAGGAGCCACTAGGTCGCACTGTTGTATAGAGAACAACCCTCCTCCGCCGTGCTGCGCGCAAACCGCCTCATGCTGTGCAGAACCTTGTAAATACTGTTTTACAGTATTCACTAACAACAGAAGTATATGACATCAAGAGAAGGCGGCTGGCATTTGGAAATCTTTCCTTTCTCCTCAAAAGCAGGTCCAGGTCCTGGTTTCAGTTAGGTGTTTTTGTTCTGTGTGAGGTGCCCTGAAAATAACCACATTTTGGAACTGGATTTTTTTTTTTTTTTTTCCTGGGGGGAGGAGAAGCTGGGGGGAACAGGTTTGGAAGGGGGAACCAAGCTGTTATTCTTGAGGAATTCCTGACTTGACAGGCATGTTTCTGGAGACCCGTCTAAAGCTGCCATGGGCCTTCCTATATACATAGACTCTGAACACGTGCTTCCCCTTTCCTCCCTGATTTGGCACTGTTCGATGGCCCAGACAATATGAAAGCACACACCAATTACTTCCCTATGTACATTGCACACTCTGGGCAATCACAAATATTATATACTGTTCACGTGTGAACAATTAATTACAGTTATATTATTTAGTCATTCTTTCCACTACCATTGTCCAAAATAAATCTTTCCTGTAAGTGTAATATGGTTTTAATTTAGGAAGCAGGGTTTCTTTAACCTATTTGACATTATGCAAACCATCTTAAAGGAGGTTTCATGCTATTTCCACTCTGTCTGCTAACATAGCTCCCCTCCCAAATGTGAGCTGTGTTTTATCAAGCAAATTACTTACAGAGGATTTTGTTCAAAAAGATGTTGGGTTCATTCCTTTACCCGTATTTACTCAGCCTTGGTGTAAATCTTTTTGTGCTTTGCTCTGTGGATTAGCACCTTTCTCATCCTCCCACTACCCCTCTCTTCAGGGTAGTAAGCTGAGACAATAATAATAAGGAGCAGAGCTGGTGACTCTTTCCATCCTGAAACTCTGGGAGGGCGTAGGTCATCCCAAAGGACCTGGATCTGTCTGGGTTAGTTTAGTTGGCCTGCTACAGGTCTCACTGTTTGGAGCTATCTGCTTCATGTTTTAACTCTTTCGGTAGCAATGTTTCTGGCTGCTAATTACAATTCTTACGGCTCCAACACCAGAGAAGATAAGTAAGTCCCCCTTAAAAGGGCACCTAGATGAAAACAAACTTCACCGACTGTAAGAATACGTGTTGCACGCAATTAACCTGTTATTGGTCCCTGGAAAGGGGAAAGGTGATCCGAGGGAAAAAGGACAAAATAGAAGGAGTGATACCTAACAGGCTGAAACAGAATTTTATCTACTGGCCTTTTTAATTTGGGGCTGAGGCACTTTTTGCTACTGCTCAGATACGGTTGCCTCTTACACTTCTGATCAAATGAAGCTGATGATTCTACTTTGTTTCACCTAATATCAATATAGAATTAATATTTTTTCACAGGATCACAGACACACACAGACCTTCGTTGTAGAAAATAATGGAGGTGAGCAAACATTGTGACTATTCTGCATTGGGATTCCCTTAATTATTTAATTGCACTCATTTTCAGATACACACATACAATTTTGTATCTTACAGTCAAGCTGGCTTGCCTGCATATTTGCAGAAAGTGAATCTGCAGTTTTATTGGCAAGTACTCTCATATGAAAATTCAAATGTGCAAGTATGTGCAAGCATCTTTAAACTGCACGCTCATCCAACCAGGGAACCAAAAGACTCCTATAATCTCTCTGACCAAATGTAGCCAAGCACTGGGGACAGACTGGTGGGTACTTGTAGAAAGTGATTTGTGCTCAGCCCTGGAACTTGCACATTTCCTCTGGAAAAAAAAAGTGCTTGATTTGGCATAGTACATAGTCTAATACGTCTAGTGTGAATCATGGGATGTGTTGTAATAAAACTACATATAAGGGAGGGTATCTGCTCCCCCAGAACTTTTTCTCTGTTAGCATGTTATGTGCAACATGAGAGGAGATAGCAGAATTGTGGCTGTGCCATTTCCATATGGAGGGACAGCTTAGTCTCTAGGATAGAAGGAATCTTCTTCAAATTGTGTTTATTTCAGTAGGAGCTGTGTGTGAGTGCAAGTATCTGCCTTTACAGTTTTTTTCACAGGAACAAGGCCTTTGTTAGGAAAAGCTAAAAGAATACAACAGTTTTACTGCCACATCCGTGCTGGTCTTTGTAGATCCAGGGGTTTTATACTTTGTTTGAGAAGTCATTGCCCATAAAATAAACAGCAGCGTTTTCTTTTCTTTCCTTGGGAAAACACTAGTCACTCTTTCTGTTTTCTGCATTTATAATAAATACTTTTTTTTTTTTCTTCCTTCTACTAAATTGCTTCCTTAAACAGAAGGGGACATCTTAAAGCAGACTATGTTTTAATGGTCACACGACTTTCATAGTTGAATACATTGCCCTAATACAAATACAGAAGCAGAAATAGCACATGTGTTCACAGCCATGTTTATTCAGGGATCAGGCAGATGTCATGGCAAAGTCTTTGTCTGTATATATTCTACTACAGGAGCCAGCTGTGAAGGACAAATCTGAGGTGAGGAATATTCCTTGCCTTACTCAAATGAAACTTCTATAAATAAGTTTGTTTTCTTAGTTAATACATATATGCATATAATGAAAGATTGTATTCACAGCATGCATGTCTACTGTCCTGACTGTAAGCACTAGACAGGCTGTAGGCTCCTGCACATTAGATCCTCTGATGTTTGGAGTGGGTCCAACTGTTGTGAGTGAAAAACTGCATATACCTGGTGGAAATGACTGAGATTTGAGCCCTGGCCAAAAGACAGCATGGATGCAACTAGTTCAAGGCCCTGGGCTCTGAAAGCCTGGACATACAGCTTTGAAATAAATGTAAGCTTATTCAGTGATTCTCTATGTAAACGACCCGTGGAAGACAGCGTAAAAAGACACACATAAACACACACACTCATCATTCATTTTCTGTCTTCTAAAAAATATGTCAAGTGAACTATTCCAGCCCACACTGATCTAGAATTCGTGCTAATTAGTCTTTAAAAGCTAATGGATACCAGCAACGTATGGGAAACACATCTCAGAATATAATGGATATGAGTTTGGACAACAGCTCTTGCATTTAATGCTGGGCATTTTTTGTATAAAAGGTGGAATACATTTATGAGAAGTGGATGTAAGCTGCATATAACTAATTACAGTGAAGTTAATGCAACAGATCATATCCCTTTCTCCTACTTCCCCAGTCATTCAGGTATTTCTTCTGGCTGAAGTTAGTATATATTTATTATAATAAGCCTCTATCTCTTTTGCTTTCATTCTCTTTTAGTAGTAATAATCAGCTGATTGATTGTTAGAAAATTAGCCCAGGGAACTCTCCTTAGTTTGCACTCCCTTTCTGTTTCCTGTCTTACTAAACTGGTGAGCAAATTTAACCTGTGACACTCACACAGTTGTCATTAGACTAATGTGTTTCCATCTCAGTTTTAGAACAAGGTTGTGTAGGATATGACTGCATTTTCATATTACAATTCAAGAAGGCACATGTGTGTGTATGCAGTATTGTGTATATTTTGCATACAAAGTTATTGTTCAAAAGATTTCTATCATCTATTCCCTTGTAACACCTCTATACTTGAAACATCGTGCTGTAATGTGCCTGTACCAATCAGAAAGCTGAGCGATCATAACCTCTTGCTTACATCTAAGCAAAAAATATTTCAACTGTCGCATCAACAGAGTAAATCCCATTTTATTGAGTATACTTGGAATATAAAAATGATAAATGCTAACAATTAGATGTGAGTCATGTGTGTTTTTCAGGGGTTTAGAGTCTGAGCATACAGAATTCTGTAAGCCTGACTTTCTAGAGCCATTCATGGTATATACAGAAGAGCTATATAAGCAGGTTATGGAAATGTGTGATTAACCCTTGTCAAGGTAGCCAGCAAAATGAAAGCTTGCTGGATTTCTCATTAATAACTGGTAGGTATGACTCACTTAACTATTTATTCTTTCTCCGTGCAATAAGGACCTAGAGAAGCATTGTTGTCTCAGAAATTCTATATGTAGGGTTTTTTCTTCAAGATTGCAGCAATACGACAGCAGGCAAACATTATCCCTGACATGCGTTCCTCAAAAAATAAGAACTGTATTTCCAGGCCTAAAAAAGCTTGACACACAACTTGACCTGACGAAGGCACTCCTCAGATAAGCTACGTACCTATGACCTGCTACCTGCTTTGTTATAAAACGGACACCAAGGCCTTCAGATGTTAGGTAGGCATACAGAGGACTTTCCACCTTTTTTTCTACTGATCTCACATGGCAATAGCCTGTTCTGCCTGTGACCATCAGCAGAGCAGAGAAAATATCTAGATCCTAGGCTTACAAAAACCCCTAGGCACCGTGCAGTAGTTATTAACAAGAAATACATTTGATGAAAGTTGAGGAAAAAATATTGAGAAATATGCCTGCCTCACAGGAGGGAACTTTGGATGCTGTCCCTGGATCCCGTTAAGTTTCCTTTAGTTTTGTATTACCCACAGGCTCATTTTGTGGAAATTTAATAATGCAGATCTTTATGTTACAGTAATTACTTGCTAGAAAACAGAAGGACCCTTCTGTCATACTCCTAACTGCAAAGATCTTTCAGCACACCGCGTCACATTAATGGCAGAATTGGGGAGCTAGCTATTCAAATAAGGGGTAGGAAACCCCTTTATGTTCTTGCCTGGTAAGATTCTGCTAAGTAAGTAAAACCAATGCTTTGTTTGCTTGCATTTGGCCAAAGCGGGGAAAGCCACATATATTCCTTCCTTTCCCTTAAGCTCTGCCTTTGAACCTTCTGTGAATAATATGAGTCCCTGTACATAATTTACGAAGAAGCTGCTATGATATGACTTCTCAGTTTTGCTCCTGTCTACAAATGCTTTTGGTTTATGTGTCATTATCCGTGCTTAATCCATAGAAGAAATAGGTGTCAGAGTCTGTTCTCATCAGAAAAGCCTGGCTCAAGTCTTAGGGATGCATGACTTTAGCTCACTTTGCGCTACACCCTAGATGGCAGATGTTCTACAGAAATGCAGGACTTTAAGTCCTGCACTTAAAAAAAGTGAAACTTTAAAGGCTGTCTTTAATTTCACCCTCTGGGGCCTGCCAGGCAAGCAGCTGTGGAGGCACTTGTGCCACAGCCTCCAGGCTGGGATGGGGAAGCCGCTGTGCGCAGACACCAGCATGTGAGCCTGCAGCTTGCTCACTGGCCTCTGAGCACGTGTGAGCAGAAACTTTGGGTTATCATTGCAACAAACCACAGATACTTCCAACTAGCACAAAGGCAGTAATGTTCCTCAACTTAAAATCACTGCTCCTCCCAACTGTGCTCCACTCTGAACTGAAACAGGGTTTTGCTATGTCTGGAGTGGCAGATCCTCTCTCTGCAGTGGCTAACAAAAATGCATACAGTATCTAGATTAAGCAACTGATTATATCCCGAAACAGGGAATTTTCTCACCATTTGAGCATTTTGTGGGACCATCAAGAAAAACTTCACAAAAAGGAATCCAACTCTATTCTGGAATGCATCCAATCTCAATGAGCAAAACCTTATTAGGCCAGAGGGTAAGGGGTTTTCTATCCCCCTCTGTTTTTATAGATGTCTCGCTGAAGTCTGAAGATGTTTTCTGTCCTGTGGAAATTAAGATGCATGGTTAGTGGGAGTCAGGTTGGGGAGGGGATAGTTGCTAAAGAGTGGGTAGGGCAGAGAGAAGAAGCTTGATCAGACTCTAATGTGACTTCCTAGTAATAGACAACTTTTTCTTTAATAGTTACACATGAGCTAATTGCATCCCCTTTTCTAGATGTTCCTTCTTCATGCTAACGTTCTCTACCAATGAATATAAACTACTAATCTGATCAGTTTCCCTTAACCACCTCAACATATCTTGAAATTGAAATGTCTATAGCCATATATATTTACTTCAATGCTGACCCCTACACCTTCCAACATACCTTATTTTGAAGCATAATATGCCTTTTCTCATAGCTTTTATTTATACAGCATTATTTTCTATCATATGCTTTTCTGTACCTCAAAAAATACTGGATGCCTTTTTACATCTGCAATTCTCCTCACTTCATAGGTGCATCTTGAGGCACACAAAAGGTACAGGATTTGACCAAGCTTCCAAAGGAAAAAAAATCAGGCTTTTGGACATCCAAAACTAATCTCTGGCATTCTTCTATTTGGAAGCTGGCCTAGTATAACAATATATATAAAAGGTTGTAAAGTTTGCTCTTCAGAGGGAAGCTCAAAAGCCCCTGAAATCTATGCTCATCTGTGTGATGCCAGGCTAGGGTAAGTGTATGGTATCTACCCCCAGGGAATGGTGGGGAGGTTTTAGCTAGGCAAGATGGCATAATAAAGCCTTCAGGCTGGAATAGCCGTCTCTCCAGAAGTATGGTAAGAGGTGATGAGGGCTTTGGATGAAAAGACTTTGTACAAATGTACATGCAGCTACAAGGGACAGGATGACTGGAAAGGATGGGGATACCCTGTGTAGTCTTAAAAATACTGTTGTCAGCATGTAGTGTTAATGGAGATGTTGTGATCAATGCAAAGGTGTGTGGGGGTGAAAGGTAATTTTTTCCTTATAAAAAGGAAGAGCACTGGAAATTTTGTTTAAAAGAAACCCCAGATTTCTTTGACAAGATCTGTTTTCCATGAAACTATGTTGACATTGATTGTGCTAAAATCCCATAATTCTTCAACGGTTTCATTTTCTATCAGCATTTCCATGACTTTGAAGAAGACTAATATTAGAGTAACCTGTTCACATCTGCTGCTTAAAAAACTCTTCTTTTCTCTGAAAATGCCTCTAAGATCTAAAAAAGTTCTTTTTCTCATCAAGTAAAAATGTTTTGGGAAGCTTGGGAATATTTTCTAGTCTATATTCAGCTCGTGGGGGCAGGCTTTCAGGGCCCTGCTAGTTATCCAAAACCTGTGTTCTAGCAAGGTGAGATTTCCAGCCTGAAGAGCTCTGAAACTGTACTTTCAGTCCCTAAGGGAATAGGTGCATACGCTTGATAAAACCCCTTCTGCAAGAGCTGCAGCCTTGGACAAATGTCCCCTGAGGGAAATGTTTCCTCCAGTTCACGTACCCCTACTTAGCGTTAGAAGTTTTCAAGTGAAGATCAATAACCTGGAACCAAACTTGAGGAGTTTAGCTTTGTACCAGGTTTTTATCTCTCTACTGAAACTCAAGAATCTGACTGTAGAGCACTGGATACATCAGATAAATATGGATTTTTTTGTAGCTTGCTGTTATTTGGAAGAACCCATATCAAACTCCTGCCTTTCTTGGTTTGTCCAGTCTAATTTGGATCAGTAATGAGTCTGAATTACTGTTAGTGCTGCTGTTTGAGTTTCTTTGTTCTTCATTCACTCCTAACACTTCTAGTGTGTAGCTAAATAGAGCCCTCATATGCTGAAAGCATTTGGAAAAGCTCATACATCATTCATCCAGAGGGGAGAAATGAAGTAAGAAGGAAAGGAGTGTCTTTGTTTCTTCACAAGGACTGAACACAGTGCTGAGAGACTGATAACGAGGTTACCATTTAGACAGACATATTATTAGAAATGCAAATTCAGACTAGGAAATACTGAATATCCCTCATTTTGGAAAGTCATTTTTACCAGATTTACTTACAAATTCGTTAGAAAAGTAATCCCATTAATGACACTACAGCTTCTTATGGATGGTGATGACAAAATGCAAAAAAAGAGCTCCAGCCCTTCTTTTTAAGGAATGCAGCCATCTTTTCACCCATGTATTCAGAGCTTTCATTCGGAAAAGATGCATTTATATCATCATATGGCAAAGCCTTGACAATAATAACATCTCAATTGCCAGAATATATTTACAATGGGTGGCTCTGGCTCTGAACACTCAATTAAGTGCATTTTTTTCTTACATGGTCCCTGTGGTACATTAAGTTTTACTGATATCTAATAGCTTCGGCATCTCTGAGGGAGCTGGCCTTGATTTTATTAACCTAAAAGATTGAAGAACAAAAGGCACATATTGCTGACAGGTTAAAAATTCCTTAACAAAGGTATCTTAATTGCTTTCTTATTTCCCGTAGCATATGCTGCGGTAACCTCCACTGCTTGTTCAAAAGGATATTATTTTTGGACTCTAGTTTTCTGTGAAAGATGCTTGTTAGGTTTTATAGTTGTTGTTTTTTGGTGTTTTGGGTTTTTTTTGGTCAAGAAAGATTTGAACAAATTTGTCGACTATGTTAGAGGTTAGAACCTTTCCCTGCCTCTTCGAAAATCATCCGTCTGTCTGCCTCACTCTCTCTCTCTGGCAGAGTGACTATTAAAGCTAAAGTAGTGTGTAGTGATACATATGTGATAACCAACAACTTTGGCCTAAGAGCTTATCTGTTAACAGTGTCAAATGCTATCTGATAATCAATATAGCTGCTCTTGTGTTATGTGCCCATGTTTCTGAAGGCGTGACTGTTTGTTTGCAGACACACATTCTGCTTTCTATCCTTTTGCCTCTTGGTGGTTGTCAGCCTCCATATCTGTGTCTTTCAGCTGGTTTCATTAAAACCTGTCTATAGCAGTCAGAAGAAACCTGCAGCTTTAGAGGATCCCCAAGCCTTAGCAAGCTATGTAAACTGTGTAAATCTATTCAGGGCTAAGGGTCCCATGAAAGAACCTCCAAACTTCTGCTCTGTATACTAGGGAATTGTGCAGAAAAGAGATTTCTTTCAATTAATATGCTGCTATTCTCAATCCTAGTGACTACCCTTTTGTGGCCCTGCTTTTTTCCCTTATCACACATCTCTGTTTTGCAGCATACAGACTAGAAGTCCTTTGTTCCCTGGAGATGGAAATAACACCAATAAGTTATCCAAGGATAAAGGGATGAGTTGTAATCTTGCTGATTTTTTAAGATGAAAATGAACTGGTGTGATAGTAAAAACATTTCTCTTTTTTCCCTCTTGCAGTTTTAAGGCACGTCAGAGTAAGTGTATATATTTATGAAGGTGAGAATGTCCTATAGGGTTTTGCAGTGATAAATACCTTACAACGACATAGCCAACTTAAAGCAGGCAGTTTGGGTGTCAGGGGAAGCATTAGGTATTTCTGATATCACACCTCTGTGTGGGGAATTTGCAGGTTTGTATATATTTCAAGTTTCATTGCTCCACTTAGAATCATAGAATCATTTAGCTTGGAAAAGACCTTTAAGATCATTGAGTCCAATGGTTAACCTAGCACTGCCAAGTACACCACTAAACCATGACCCTAAATGCCACATCTACATGTCTTTTAAATACCTCCAGGGATGTTGAATCAACCACTTCCCTGGGTAGTCTGTTCGAATGCTTGACAACCTGTTCAGTGAAGAAATTTTTCCTAATACCCTCCTAAACCTCCCCTGGTATAACCTGAGGATGTTTCCTCTTGTCCTATTGCTTGCTACTTGGGAGAAGAAACGTACACCCACCTCACTACAGCCTCCTTCCAGGCAGCTGCAGAGAGCAATAAGGTCTCCCCTCAGCTTCCTTTTCTCCAGACTAAACACCCCCAGCTCCCCCAGCCGCTCCTCATAAGCCTTGTGCTCCAGCCCCTTCACCAGCTTCGCTGCCCGTCTCTGGACATGCTCCAGCCCCTCAATGTCCCTCCTGCAGTGAGGGGCCCAAACCTGGACACGGCATTCAAGGGGCGGCCTCACCAGTGCCCAGTGCAGGGGGACGGTCACTGCCCTGGTCCTGCTGGCCACACGGTTTCTGACACAAGCCAGGGGGCTGTTGGCCACCTTGGCCACCTGGGCACACTGCTGGCTCACGTTCAGCCGGCTGTCGACCAGCACCCCCAGGTCCTTTTCCTCTGGGCAGCTTCCCAGCCGCTCTGCCCCAGCCTGTAGCGCTGCGTGGGGTTGGTGTGACCCAAGTGCAGGACCCAGCACTGAGCCTTGTTGAACTTCACACACTTGGCCATGGCCCATTGATCCAGCCTGTCCAGATCCCTCTGCAAGCCTTCCTTCCCTCCAGCAGATCAACACTTTTGCCCAACTCAGTGTCATTTGCAAACTTACTGAGGGTGCACTTGACCTCCTTGTCCAGATCATTGACAAAGATATTAAACAGAACTGACCCAATATTGAGCCCTAGGGAACACCACTTCTGACTGGCCACCAACTGAATTTAATTACATTAACTGCCACCCTTTGGGCTTGGCCATCCAGCCAGTTTTTTACCCAGAGAATACACCCTTCAAAGCCATGAGCAGCCAGTTTCTCCAGGAGAATGCTATGGGAAATGGTGTAAAAGGGTTTACTAAAGTCTGGGTAGACAATGTCCATAACCTTTCCCTTATCCACCAAGCGGGTCATCACCTTGTCACAGAAGGAGATCAGGTTCGTCAGTCAGGACCTGCCTTTCATAACCCCATGCTGGCTGGGCCTGATCATCTGACTGTCCTGTATGTGCTGTGTGATGGCACTCAAGATGACCTGCTCCATCACCTTCTCTGGCACCCGGGTCAGGCTGACGGGCCTGTAGTTCCCGGATCCTCCTTCCAGACTTTCTTGACATAAATATTTCTGCCCTGACCTCTTTCTTTCTCCCTGTGTGAAAGTTTCAAATGCCAAAGGGATATATATGACTAAGGGGATGTTTAGGAGATACAGTGAGACATGAGAAATTCTCAAATTTGGAAAGTGTTCTAGAAAACTGTAGAATAAATTTCTATCATCTGAGCTGAAGAGGTGTGAGGTGCAGGAGTCTGATTTGGCCATGAAAAATGCCATGCCTTCCAAACATTTTGGACTCAGGAGCATCACCCATCCAAGCTTTCCCCCTTATGCACAATTGTAGATGGGGAATTGCTGATCAGTGCATGGACTATGTGTTGCAGCTGGCTGAATCCTGCAGAAGCAGCCATGTACCACTGTGCTGTGGACAATTAAGGATTGCTGCCTTGTGTAAGTAACAGAAAATTAAGAATTCCTGTAGCAAAGATACATTGCGTTCCTTACAAATGCAGCTTTAAGGGCTGTGACACAGCAGTGTCTCCTTAAAGCAAAAGTAGAAGTGTTTTGCTTTGCAACAGAGCTGTCTGTTTTCAGGGTTAGGGAATCCTTCTCTTCCTCATTTTCAGGGTGTTGCCATTTATGCCTAGCTGTCTCATATTCCTGCACTCAGTAAGTACTTCTCAGTCTTTAAAAATGATCATGTCAAAAACTTCGTGGCATGAAAAATTGTGTACTTTTTCTTGCCCAAATAAAATGCTGAAAATCAGAGCCCCAGAAAAGACACTGACTCCTTTTTTTTTGACACTATTGTCCTCTGTTTCCTAAAGATGCATGGAAGCTGCATCTTTTTTTTTAATGGAGAGCAGGAACCTCACCTCTTATGAAGATGGCAGTGGGACTTTGACACTGATGAAATCCAGGATGCTTTTGCAGGGAGGAAGGCAGCCCAGGAGGAGGCTGTAGTGGGGAGGGAAAGCCTGGGAGGAGAAGCACCAGCGGTGCAGCTGCAGGGCTCAGCAGCCGCCGCAGGCCAACAGCTGGGGAGAAACTCCTCTCTGCTTTCCTCCAGAAACATTTGCTGCAACATATCAATGTCTGCGCCAACACATTCCTGTGATTAGTGTGGTGGTCCTTTAGCACTGACCTCTACTTAGTGTTCAGCTTGACATATTAATCTTTGCTGAAGTAAAACTTAATTCTAAAATAAACTTGTTAACTCTATTTTTGCTCCCTCCGTTTACTGCAAATTATTCTGGGACAGATTCTGCTGTCGTGAAGCTGAGTGTAAGCCTTGTCACAGGCTGGAGTGGGAGCACATTTAGGGCTTTCCTGGTTGTTAATTGTCTTCTCTATTTGAGAAGGATATTTCAGCATCCCTAACAAAAACAGCTGTACCATGAGTCTAAAGATTAAACTTTTGCAGGTGTGTATATATTTTTCACACAAATATATTTCAGTGGCAGAATGAATAGCACGAGCCTCACCTTTTCTCTGTACTAGACACCACCCCTTTTTGTGATCACTTAAAAAAATAAAAGCACTCCTATAGAAGGAGTAGAAAATAATCTTTCATTAGGTTTTGGACTTGCCTAGAAAGTATAGTAGAAAAATATCTGTGTGGCTCCTATACAATTAAAAGCAACGGATTCAAGTGTATCAAAATAATGTAATTTCCCCCTACATTATATCTTTCCAAGTAGAAAAGGCTTTCTGGGTAACTTCTGTGGAATTTTACCATTTTCACTCTTACAGATTTTACTTGGGATTATTCTATGAGGCTATGTTAATAGAATAGTTTAGAAGATCTTTTTGGAAACCATTAATCCAGAAAAACCTGTTCTGCCTCTCTTGTTATTTGCTGCAACCTGTAGAAGAACTAGGTCCTTCAGAAGAGGACCTAGCTGCTTCCCTGGAAAGTCCATCATTACTCATCTTTGCACTTTCTAGATAGCACTTGGTTTCTTTTTCACTTTTGCATATGGTAATGGTGAAACCATGGTTGGCCCTGTTTTCAAAACAGCAAAGCATATGAGCGTATTTGTGCTCAGCCATGGCAGAAGCAGAGGTATGCAAGCTGGACTTTCTGTAGTTGACAAGATAGTCTCCAATTTGCCCCCTGCCCAACTGAAATGAGAAAGTATTTACAATCAAACTACTAATTCTTAAATTGCTCTTTCTCCAAACTAAATAAAGCAAATATGTGCTTTGCTTTGCTTTCTAGAAAAAGATGGTTTTATCAAAGACACAAATGCACGAATGCAGTCTATTTTAGCTCATCTTCTTGAAATCCTTTTTTTTTTTTTTTTTTTAAGCTGGACATATTTGAAAAAAAAAAAGCTCTTGTGCTGTCTGATTCCCTGCTCCAAATGCCAACTCCAAAGAAATCTCTTTATACACTGTAACCTTCACTCTCTTTCCCATATCCCACTCTGTAATCTGTATCCATGGTAATACATTACTGTTTCTAGCTGCCAAGGGGTTTGGGGGAAATTATGGGAAGAAAAATCTTTCACTGTTAAAGTTGTGGTAAAATATCATCAGTTTGATGGAGCAATACAACGCTTTCAGTATGAAGCCTCAAACAAATTGGAATTTGGTTTGTTTCAGGTTTCATTATAGACTTTGAAATATTGAACCTAGGTTCATCAAAACATTTTCTTGAGTTTGCTTTTACACAGACCTTAGGCCCAGTTTCAAAAGAATCTGGGCCCAGTTTTGAGCAGTTTATGGGCTGACTTTAACATAAACCAGATCACAGTTAGTGGACTTGGCTGAAGTTCTCTCTGAACTTTTAAGTGAGGTTGAACCTGGAAGTGAAATTTTGTGAGTGAGAACCTAAGCAAACTGGAACTAAAAAAAGGTTAGCAAAATACTGCGTATTGATCCTGCAGAACTTCAAACAACAGGATTTGACATCATAAGAAGAATTCAATAAAAGCTTAAAAAACACTTAAACTTTTTATTTCATTTGGGAATTTAGCTTTTATTTTTAAATAAACATAGTAACTACTACATCAAACAAATTATTGAATGCAACCTGAGATTCTAGTGATGTCTGGTATAATTTAAGTGGCAAGAGAATGTTGTATAAAACCTTTAGGAGAAGATTTTCAAAAGCTCTTAGCATTGATTTAGCTTGTCTGTCTTTAAAATTAATGGGAGTTGTATTATTGATGTCTCTAGGAGCAGTATCAGCCCAATCCTGGACATTTGTGGAAATCCTATGACTAGTCCCATGACTAGTATACAAAGATAGTAGGGTTCTAAATGAAGTAGTCAGTAGATAACTTCTACTTGAAGGAGTTATGATTGCTTTGTAGCTGAGGATGGACCTTAGGTTTCTAGCCTAAATATGACTGTGACACTAAGTTTTTTATTTACTTTCCAAAAGTTAACATTTCTTTTAAAACTGTAAATGCTACATTCTGTTCTGAGAAAGACCTTTGTGAGAAGCTGGATAAAACTGGGAAAATGATGTTTTTTGAAAATAGTGTTATCTACCCCTGAACTGCACTTTATTTCTACAATATTAGCCAAAAGGTAGGCAAGATCATTAAATCTCAGACCCAGAATTCTAACGTTAGGTACTCTCATCAAAGTCTGTATAAGCAGGCTTTCCTGTGTTATTTCTTTGATAAAACTGGCCAGTGAGTGAATGTATCGTATTTTGCCTCTCCGGTTCCCTAGATGGTATTCTGTGAGCCCAACTTGGAAGGTTGTTTTTTTGGGGTTGGTTTTTTTGGGGTTTTTTTGGGGGTTTTTTGTTTGTTTTTGTTTTTGTTTTTTTTTTTACTTCAGGACACCAAACTGTTTCTAATTGTTTTCCTTTCCTGCCGCACTCTTTTCCTGCTATTGCTCATTTCTGATATTGGTACCTTGCTTCCCCTCTTCTTTCTAATGATGTACATGTCAAAGCAGACCACCTTTCAAAGCTCCCTATGAATGAATGGGGGAGGGTGCAAGCCAGCAGCAGTCAATCTTTGAAACATTGAAATACAGAATTTCTGAGTATGAGCACAATGGCAATTGTCCAATTAAGACAGAAGCCAGCAGCAATTGGTATAAAGTAGGTTCTGTGTTTTGTGACAAAGGAAGCTGAAGCTTCACAATTTAGCAGTTAGATCACTTTTTAAAATTGTTTTTATTATTATTACTATGGTTTTACAAGTATTCCTTTTAGTCTTTGTAGTCTAACAGGCAAGTTTTTGCATCTTGTCTTCATGGTTGGCTTAGTTTCCCTAAAAGTATTTTTATTATGCAATTTGTTAATAGGCTGGCCTTTTGGTTTAGGAACATCCAGCTGTTGGAAGAAACACAAGGTCATATCACATACCTTCCATGTTTAAATTAAAACATATGTAAGAGAGAGAATTTGTGCTTAAAATATAGTTTTAGCATCATGAAACAGAAGGCCCAAGGGTCCTATGAAATCTATATGCTGTTAACATACAAGATCACTAGCTTAATGCCTTCTTCTGAAAATAATAATTTTACAGTATTATGCTGTTTGAATAGTATTAATTTAGACAAGCACACACAAATATGACTGTCTATAATGTTACCTACTATTTTAATTAATTTGAATTGAGGACCCATTTTCCCAAGTACTGTAAAACAGAGGTCCCACACCTGGAAGTTTTACAGTCCTGCAATCTGATTCATATGGACAAAACAGAACTAGTTCTAAGTGTCACTGAAGACATGTGGGACTGCACCAGCTCAGATGGAGGCCTAACCTGAGGCATCAGATCTGCAAAAAGAAGGAAGATGTGAAAGCTGAGTATAAGATGACATGATCATTGGCTTCTGGAGTAGCTTTCTGCACAGCTTGGAGGTTCCAAATCCTTTGGAATTAGAATAAAAGAATAAATGAGACATAAAATTACATCACTTGTTTCTGATAGGTAACTTTTTTGAATATTTTCTTGGCAGTACATTTTACCCAGAAGTGTAAACTTGCGTAGTAGTTTGGATGTTGCAGCGAAGGTCTCTACATGTAAGGTAAAGAGGGTATTTCTCACTACTAAGGAAGCAAGTTGCAGAAAAGAAGGAAAAATAATAAAAAAATAATTTCACAGAATCACAAAATGGTTGAAATATGAAGGGACCTCTGGAGATCCTCTGGTCCAGCTTCCCTGCTCAGGCAGGGTCACCTACACCTGGTTGCCCAGGACCATGTCCAGACAGCTTTTGAATATCTTCAAGGGTGGAGACTGTGCCAAGTGCTCAGTCACCCTCACAGTGAAAAACCGTTTCCTGAGGGAACCTCCCGCATTTCAGTTTGTGCCCATTGCCTCCAGTTCTGTCACTGGGCACCACTGACAAAAGCCTGGCTTCATTCTCTGTGTACCCTCCCTTCAGGTATTTATGTACATTGGTAAGATTGCCCCTGAGCCTTCTGTTCTCTAGGATGAACAGTCCCAGCTCACTTAAAAGGAGAGATGCTCCAATCTCATAACCATCTTCATGGCCCTTAGCTGGAAGGGCCGGTGTGTGCAGCATATCCATGTCTCTCTCTTACTGGGGAGCCCAGAATGGGACTCAGCACTCCAGGTGTGGTCTCACCAGGGCTGGATAGCAGTTACAGAGGGGGAGGATCACCTCCCCTGACCTTCTGACAATGCCTTGTCTAAAGCAGCCCAGGACACCTTTCACTTTCTTTGCCACAAGGGCACACTGCTGATTCATGTCCAACTTGGTGTACACGAGGACACCCAGGGCCTTTTTTGCCAAGCTGCTTTCCAGCTGTGTGGGCCCCAGCATGTACTGGTGCCTGGGGTTGTTCTTCCCCAGGTGCAGGACTTTGAACTTTCCCATCTTGAACTTCTTGAGGTTCCTGTCAACCCATCTCTCCAGCTTGTCGAGGTCCCCCTGGGTGGCAGCATGACCGTCTGGTTTATCAGTCATGCCTCACAGTGTTGTGTCATCAGCAGACTTGCTGAGGGTACACTGCTCCATCATCCAGATTCTTAATGATGTTAAACAGGATCGGACCCAGTATTGACATTTACAATTTACATTGTATTTTACTGACATTGTAATTTTTATTTACATTGTTTAAGTACATTTAAGTACATTGTTATTTACTGACCTCTGACTGGACTTTGTGCCACTGATCACTGGGCCCGGCTATTCAGACAGTTTTCAATTGGCCTCACTGTCTGCTCATCCCACCTATACTTCATCAACTTGTCTATGAAAATCTTATGGGAGACAGTGTCGAAAGCCTTGCTGAAGTCCAGATGGACAATATCCACTGCTGTTCCCTCATATACCAAGCTCATAATTTCACCATAGAAGTTAATCAAGTTGCTCAAGCATGAACTCATTTATATGAGTTCTTCTCAGGTTCTGGCTTTACTGGCAAAGCAGAAGAGCTGGAGAGTAAAGTAAGCAATGTACATAAACATTAAAGCAAGAAGAAGGAAGAGAAGCACATGCTTATTCTCTGATAAAATGAAAGTACAACTCTGTCAAGGCCCTGTGAGAAAACCCATGCCCCTTCCAATGGGGCTTTGCTTTAGCAAGATTTGGTCCCCCAGTGTCCCAAAACTGCTGACCTGGTTTGTGTCTTCCTTACCTGCCTTTCTGGGACAGGGCTGTGCAAGGTCTCAAGCTCTTCTGATAGCACTGCGAATGCGAAAGCTTTCCAAATCAGTCAGGGAGGCCTGGCTTTTTGGTAGTGTGAAAGAAAGGCAAGTAAATTAATAAGAATAGTACATGTCCCATCAGGAACTCAAGAACTGCTACCATGAGTTAAACCAATGCTCCACCAAAACACATACTGGTTGGCATGTAGTACTTTAATGAAAGTTATGAACTCTTACGATAGCAGTAGTAAGACAAAGAGCTTATACAGTTCATACCTGGGCAACACAGCATATACTTGCTGTTACTGTCTGATCCAGAACCAAGGGATTGACTCATATTTTAGTTTCCTTCCAAAAGAAATTTAACCTTTGATATTTATCGCTACATCATTATGCAATAGGCTTTTTTGCAATAATATCTCTGAGGGAAATTAAAAATATAAAAACCCCATTATTTGTCACCATTATGATTCTAGTCTTCACATTTTTGTCCCAACTGTCTTCTGTCACTCTTCCCTGCTTTCCTTTCTTTGGAGACTTTTTTGTTTCTTTTTTTTTCTTCAGGCAATCTCTGGGCCTCTACCTTTCTGGTGTTTTGTTTTTTGCTTATGTGTTCTCTGCTTCACTTTGAGCACCTTTATTTTTTTTCCTTTTTCCTTTTTTTTTTTTTTTTTTCATTTTCTGTTTTTATTTGCTTCAGCTTTCCTGTCTTACTTTATTGTTTTTCTCTAAATCATCTCTTTAATTCCTCTTTGGCTGTCTTCTTTTTTTTCTCCCTTCTTTTGGCCTCCTTTGTTTAAGGTACAGTAAAGTGAGAAGTACTCTCAGTTCCCAGGTAATGTCAATACAAGTTGACGAAGCAGAGCATTGCCCCCTAGTTGCTTATATCCTTGCAGAAAATATGCTTTCTAAACCTTAGCAAGATGATATATTAAATATTTTTTTTTGGATATTTGAAGGTTCTTTTGAAGACAATAGAGGACTTAGTATTTGGGAGTAGTTGGACCAAAAATTTGAATCATATCACGTCTTTCCTGGTATCTAACTGAAGAGAATGCAAAGGCAACGCTTTTTTCACAGTATTTTAATACATGTGGATACTCCATTAAATTCTAATTTTGCTATCTTTTATGCAAAGACCTCCATGTGTTTTGGGAAAAAAAAATTAATTTAGCCTCTCAGACTTTTGGTAGAAGTATTATTGTCATCCCTATTTCACTGATGTGTACATAGCTGCAGCCTGTGTTCTGTGTACTATGCCTATAAATCAAGGACATCTGCCTTCTTGCATATTGTTGAGGTGTTAATAGGTTGGGAGGCACAGATGGAGGTAGTCACCAGATGGAGGTATTATTGTTAGTTTAACTGAACACACAGGAAGATCATGGATAAATATGTTATTACTGGTGGTGCTGACTTTTTTTTTTTAATATATATATGTGTAATAGGAGATTTAAAAAGCGATAGTCTTTGCCTGACTCTTCAGTTGTTGCCAACTTCAGTGATTTTATCAGAAGTCTTATGATACTGGTATTTTACTTTAAGTCTAGTCCTTGGAATCAATTATCATCTGATAATCTTAACTTTCATTTTAAAATAAAATTGAGTTTCTAGTGTTCATGAATATAGAAGAACACTTGAAAACATGAATTGAGTGCAAACAAAAGGCTAAGAGACAGTAAGTAAATTAATCCAGGCATCTATATTTTTAATTATGATTTAAAATAGCTATATCATTTGAAGGAGGCTGACTTGCAATTTTGTTTATCTTTTCTCTCCCAGAATCATCCCTGAAAAACTCGTGTCCATATCAGATAAATTTTCAGCAAACATTGCACCATCCCAAATACATGATCTTCATCTGACCTGTACTCCCATATTGTCTGTTTAGGCTATCTGGTGTAGCATCTAGTGATTACTGCCAAGCTGAAAGAGAACAAAAACCAGAGACTGGCACATGATTTCAAAATTCCATTTGAGGAGTTAGTTTACCACCTCATTTCTCTTGTGGACCACAACATAACCCATAATCTGAAGTAAATTTGCATGGTGCTCAGGTTTTGTAATAAATTTCTTACATGAGGTTTGCTGAACAGGGGAAGGGGGAGGCAGGGGGGACCTTTTCATGCTGTTCTTCCTAAACCTCGTACAGAAAGTGTTCCATTCAAAATGAAAGCATTTCTATTGCTTTACAAGGCACCATATAAAGAAGGCAAAATGCATTTCCTCTATTAGGTCTTATCACAGTTGCATATATCGAGGTAGCTTTGGGATCTATGGACTTCCACAGCATAGTACTCTATCAGAGATGCTAGAGCTGGCAATGCTGTGGCAAACCATTTAAATATAAAGACTCTGCATGATCAAATCTTATCACTGTTTTGAAAGCTGTCCCTCTGTAAGGCCATGAAGGAAAAACCAGACTTTGTTAATTCACTTTTTTTCCTTGCAAACTTAATTTTATTAATGAGGAACCTGAAGACTGTCAGCACAGACTGGTTGTATTCATGGTGGGAAAAACACTCAACTATTCTCCTCAACATACATTTTCACTGGAAAAGTTTAATATTCAGAGTAATAAACCCAGTGGCATTTCTCTAGTTAACATAATTCTCTGTGGGTTTTTTTTTTTTTTCATTTTAAACACAAATATCAAAGGAAAACTGAAGCCAAAAGACAGTGTATGAAAACGGGGAAGTTCCCAGTAAAATAAAGTCCTCTAAAATCCGTAGAAAAGTATAACCAGGTACTTGTTAGGTTGTTCCCTATGGATTTTCTTTTCTGAATTCTTTGTTATTGCAAGTTAAAATCAACTACTTGAACATTTTATCTAAGAATTTAAAATACATATCTAGATATCTTTAAGTAGGTTACCTGTGAACTAAAATCAAAAAAATATATTATCTATAGAAACATGACTTTAAAAATATGGACTAGAGTTCAGATCTTGTGGGTCTGAGCTGCAGTCTTGTTATGAGTGTAGGGAAAAAAGGAACATGGATAAAAGAAATTGAGCAATGATTAAGAGAATGCATGGGTCCTGAGATCCTAGTATTTTGAACAGTAAAAAGGTACTCATTTGATCATAGAGGTTAGGCAAGGCAAATGAAACTATCTCAAAGATTACATTTTAACATTAAAACTCTGTAACCTCTGGAAATAAGAAATAATGAGGCCTTACAGTTCTGGTATCAAAAGTGGAATCTGCAAACATTTATTTAAAAAGAGAGAGAGTGAGGGGGAGATAATAACATGACATGGAGGCAGATTAAAATATTATACAATTTTGAAGCTGTGAAAATATATATAAATATATACACTTATACTCTGAAAAAATACGTGTATGTAAGCAGGAATGGAAGGGAGAAAATGCACCCCTGACTTTCCAGTGTGATGTCTGAATGCAATTAAAATCTCCAGTTGTGATGCTGTAGCAGATCTTTGACAGTCAGCCATCTGAATACCGTTTTGACAGCTCAGACACCTTTTTATGGTCATGCCGTAGGAAAGATCATTGAAGAACAATTATTTTGTACCCATGGCTGGAAAAAAATAATCAGAATCCCTTCCTCCTCCTGCCAATCTGAAAGTTTTGTTTGCTCTGCCATAATAATTTACCCCTTGATGTATGTACTAGGGATCCCCTACAAAATTGCCTGCTAAACTTTATATTTCCCAGGATCAGCAGAAACAGAAAGGTAAGCTTAAAAAATATTTGAGGCAGAGAAAGAAAATAGAGCTGGCTTGTCTAAATGTTACTCATGCAAGCCACTTCACAGTGGCTTGACAAAAAGACTTAAACTGGGTAGCAGATTTTGGACTGAGGTCCTGATCCTGGTCTCATTAAAATCAATGGTAATTTTTTCCACTGAAATCAGTGAAGCAGATGAGCATCCTAAATGTCACATTGCTGCATATTTAGAAGATTCGTGATGCTCTTCCCTAGCCTGATTAACTCTGATAGTAGTTTCAACTATCCCATTGGCTGCTTTTACTGTCTGAAAATAATTGATCTTTTATTATGTACTGGTGCAACACAAGCTCCAGCTCATCAGAGTTTTAGCAGGACACATACACTATATGGAAGGTTTCCACCCTTCCTAACTATCAGCAATTTGCACTGATATGGTGTCTTTAATGCAAAAACCATTAAAATACAAACATCCCAGAGGTTTGATTTCATCAGTTCATTCTTACTCTAAATACAGACTTCTTACATATGAAGGAAACCGTGCTGTAGCATCTAGGAAAGAAAAGACCATAAAATTAGAATTTAAAAATGATCAAGAGACTCTATTAAATTTCTCCCATTCCCTTTTCTTGCTGAAGCTTTTGTCACTGAGATACAAATGTCATGAATGTAAGAATAAAATATCTCAGGCATTAGGATTCTGTGATAGCTCATTCACATGACAATGACTGCGCTGAGAACAGAACATTTTGCAGAATGTAGCCATTCTTGTGGCAAAGATTATAATGACAGGGAGAAACGGTGCAAAATTAACCAATTCTTGCATCTTCCAACAGTAATCTAGCAAGCCTCCTTGTGTTCTGTATAATGTGTTATATTAGACCCAAAGAGAGGGTGAGAGGGTGAGAGAGAGAGAAATGAAATACTGTGCACCTTGGATCATAATTAAACTTATCTGCTTAGCCCAACAATAAGAAATCTGCTTTTGCCCATGCCGTTGCCAGCAGGTGCCACTGTAACAAATAGGAAAGTACGCTGGAGATTTTAAAAGAATTAGGATGTTGCTGGGGCTGTAAAATAAGAAAGCTCAGCCGGTCATGGGGAGCACTAGCAGGAGCATCAGTGCTAGCCCACCGAGCAGCTGTGGGGAGGTCACCTGCGCTCCGTGTCCCCGTGTGCAGGGTGTGGGGTGGTGGCGTGGGGCTGGCCTCTGCAGGGTGTTGGCACGTGCGTTGTCGAGTGGCTCTCACGGGTGATAAGATACTCCCCAGACTATCCCACAAGCTTTTGTAATTTCTTCAGTACAAACTAAAATATTCAGCCCCATGTTAGGTTCAGACCTTCAGTTAATTAGGTCACCTCAGGGGTACCCCAGACTACCAGCTGTGGATTTTCTTTTAAAACACAGTCTGTTCTCAATATTTGACCAGCGAGGAACAGGGTCACAAAATGAATATTGCTTATCTTTTGGCTTGGTTGCTGTTCTAGCTGTTGGGGACATGTTTAACCCTTGCCTTGCCATCTTCCTTTCGGCAGTAGTATTGTAGGTATGGGTCAGCTCTGGGGTGTGCTTGCAGCTGGCTGCACTCTCCTGTCTCCACCGCAGCTCTTTCAGAGGGCCCTGGGGATGGCTGTTTTTAGTGCGTGTGTGTTTCCTTACAGGCATTTCCTGGTTTGGCGAAACATCAGTTGGGGCCTTTTCTGTACAGGAGTTTGGCTTCATTTAGGTATTTTTTTTGTGAACCATCGATATTAAATCCTGTCTCATGAGACTGTTTCATCCTGGCTGTATCTGAAAATGCTTCACCACAAAAATGTAAGGCTTTAGTAGTCTGACAACCTCAAGCAGGTTTACTGGTGTGACTGTACGCCCACCTCCGGTCTCAGGGCCCCAGAGTGCCATTTTTTATAGATTTCAAAAGGGAATCTGCCCTTCTGTAGTAGAGTTTGGGGAGAGGAAAGCTCTGTGTTTACATTCTCTTCTGCACTCCTGGAGCTATGAGAACAGCAGGGGAGTGAAACCTTCACAGGTTTTGAGATAGTGCTGCATCAGTTCCTGCAAGAAATTATATGGTGATAGACTCTACGAGCAGAAAGGATCATGCCTGTGCTAAATTCCTGTGAACAAACTGATATTCATTTGTTTCTGACATTCATGTTACTTCTGCAAACAAAAGCCCATCCACATAACAACTGTGGACTACTATACAGGCCACAGATCATCTTGGTTTTCTGGCATCACAAATCTGATAAAGATTTATTCCTCTTTGCCTTCAGAACTTACTTTAAAAAGATGAGTTTCACTGCACAGAAGTTGCTGTACAATTTCCAATTTCCTGTTGCATTAACTTTTAATAGACTTATTGCTCCTTGTGAATAATAGGAAAAAATATTCCTGATGCATAGCCTCTAACCTGAATCCTTTTTGGCCTCCTCTGCAAGTAGTGATGAAGACAATCCTTTCCTGAGTCTTTATCTGAAATATTGCTTAATGTAAGCCTTATCAGAGATGTGGCATGCACAATGTCCTTTCTCCTCTAATATTCCTATACCTGCTTTGATATCTGAGTGGTTTGTGTTGTTAATGACCATCTAGAAATACTCTCCCAGTAGAACTTCTGTGTTGTATTAGTTACAGGATTCTAACATCACTGTGTTAGTGCACATCAGTTCCTAACTTGCAGGGATGCTTGCGAGTCAGATAGGTGATATGTTTAGCTTAGCTGAAGCTTGTCCTAAGAACGTACAATTTTTTCATTGTCCCTTGAAGCGCTGGGAAAAGTGACAAGATGACGGTTCCCCTTTGTTCCAGTCTAGAAGTTGGTCATTTCCATTAGGTCTTATTGTTCTTTTCTGAGGAAGTGACTAATTTTTCACTCATGAGAAACTGTCGAAGAGTTTAGGGCCAAAATAAACTAAAGTAAAAGATCATATAGTTTGATGGGAATATCTGCTGTAGTCTTTAATCCTCTCTTAAATCTCCTCTTTCAGCTTCTGTGCCTACAAATCACAACTGTTTGGCAATAGTAGGCTTAGAAGAGAGTCAGCTTTTCTGCTCAACCCATTTTATTTTTATTTCTTTCCTTTTTCCAGTCAAAATTAACTTCATTGTCTGCCTTGTGCACCTGCAGCATCCTCTTTGACAGCTTGGCTGTGAATCCTCAGGGGCCGGGAGGTTTTGCTACTTGTCTGTGTTGTACTTATCACAAAACAGCACAACTCCTTGATTGCTACACCATAAATAATGATAACATTAAAAAAGTGACGTGCAGAAAATGAACAAAACTAGCAAGTAGTATTTCGTCAAGCCCTACTTTTTTGGTTCCACTTTTCCAGAACCTTTAACAACAGGGTTCCCAAGAGAGCAATTGAAAGCTCACAGCTACCTATGAGCAGTGTTTTGTTTTAATTTGAATTTAGGCTTAACTTAACCTTATTTGGTTCCCTAGCAGGAAACTATTCAGAAAGTCACTGACATTAGAACTTTACTTTCAGAGTATGTTCTGCTGTTACCAGAGGATCTGTGAAAAAGTGAATGTGGTCCCAACCAATGTTCAGTTTTACCAGAAATATTGCTGGTTATAGGGAAGATCTAATATGAAACGACCAACCAAAAAAATCCCCCCGAAACCCTGGTGGATTTCTGTCTTTATACCTTTGACATTCTGCAACAGGAGGGAAGATTCTGAAATAAGGGACACCCTCTCTCTCATATATGCACTCAGAAGACAGAGGTTAGTGTGCAGTGGGAAAATGAAACAAAGCTGAAACATAGTACATATTCCTAAGAAGAAGAGGAAAAAAACTGTTAAATAAGTAAAATAAAGATTGCTTAAAACACATTTTATTCATTGAGATAGAAGAGCTGGATATGAGCAGTGGAAAATATACAGCTATGTCTTTCAGCTTTAATTCTTTTGCAACTTTACTCATTTATATGCTTCAGAGTTCCAGGGACTTGTGTATGGAATGTCTTCAATTAGTTTTGGATCTGTCACTATAAAGTCCTAGAAAATTGCTTATCTTGAGAGATTTCACTGCTCACTTTGACAATTTAGATTTTCTCAGCCTGAGGTTCTTAGCAGCTTTGAATTTAATCATGTATCTTTCAGTCTAGATACATGTATATGTGTGCATGTATGTATTTGTATACATGTATGTATGTATATATGTGTATATATGTTCATGTGTATACATTTACATACATGTATGTATATATATTTGTATATCTGATAGCCAATAGTCTTCTAGTTTTTATTTGCTTTCTGTTGAGAATTAAATGATATTTAACCCAGAGCCTCAACTATCTATTTCTGGTTACTAATCCTTGGCCTTCCTCACTTGAGAGAGACTATGCTTAGTTCTCAGTTCTGTTTAGCTCATCATAGTTAAGCCCTTTAATTTGTGATAGATTGCCATAACTAAAAATTGCAACTGCAACTCCTTCTACAATAAAGAGACAATGTTATTAATTTATACCATTTTATTTTAAATTAAATATTATTCAGCTTCATAAATATATCCGTAGAATTAGATTAAGAATGGTTTTCAGACAAGATTTTTGGATTTTCAGATCACTACCGAATGGACTGGTGCTCCCAATGTTCAGTGTCTGTTATAGTGTAGACACTTCAGGAAATAAGCAGTGAGTAAACACTATGACTGAACAGTTCCCCAGAAACTTAGAAATTGATTTCAGTGTGTCAAATGATACTCTAACTACTTTTATGTTGCTTGTGAACTAATCAGTTGTTGCTGATTCTTTCCTTCTCCAAATTCTTTTGATGAAAATCTCCAGCAAAGGTATTTCTGATATTAGTTCAGACTGGTTTCAGTCCATGTTTAATTTCAGCATTCGTAAATCAGTTATGTCTTGCTGTGTAATCAGGTACCTCAGGGATAGGCCCAATAACTGTTTAGATTTATATATTTTATTGAGCTTATATAACACAGAGATTTAGAGCTGGATTCTACTCTCCATTACAAATGTGTATTTGAAGTAACTCTAGCGAGATTAGCGGGGTTACAGTGATGTAAACAAGGGGACAATCAAGCCCGTGATCTGTCAAACCATATATATTTGGATGGCATGCAGACCTTTTTCTTCACTTAAAAAACTATTTTATGGTAACCCTCCAACATGTCTGTTTGGCTGATTTACAGTATTGGAAAGCTATGGAATTTCTAAAACTGAATCCATATAAGACCAAATTCCTTTGATTGGACCTTATCCCCAGTCCGTCAACACTCTTCCATCACTTTCAAAGTTGGCAGTTCTCAGATAGTGTCAGTCCCAGGGGTGGAAACCTTGGGCTTGTGTTTGTCTTGATTCTGTCTCTTCTGAACCATGTAAATATAAATATTAAACTGTCATGTTTAACTCAGAGATATAGCAAATTTTAAATCAGTAGTAGTTGTTGAGGATAGTCAAATATTAGTGCAGATCTGGAAAGTGCAAGAGAGGATGTACACATGTATGGGTTTATATACGCCTGGACAACTAATGATTGTCTTCTAACAAGATGAATTCGTCAGCAGCTTCAGAATGTACTGTATTATGTCATGCATCTTCTTGACACAGCAAAACTTGATCTGTTAATTTCCTTGAACTCATAATATTTATCCATAAAATGTCATATTGATTTTTAAATACCACTTGTAAACTTCATGCTGTCCACATTCTGAACTTGAGTGGCTTTGGGAACTACTGATAGCTTTGGTTCTGCTTCTCTTGTTTATGTACCAGTAGTCATCCTTTTTTCAACACTATTAGGATTAATTTTTGGTCTCAGTGGATCTGGATTTCAATGAATTTACTTCTTCTGTACTCTGGTTTATTTTTCTAAAAATTCAAGCAATTGTGTTATTCTGACAAATATCTTGGTGGAGAATGGCTTCTGTGTCAAAGGGATGTTTTCATGGAAATAACATTTTAAGTTCATATGGTGTTTCAGGCTAGCATTTTACTTGAGGGATGAAACAAAATAGCTTATGACTTAGCTGATCATTCACCCTTAAACAAGAAAAGCAAAATTATAAATATTTGTGACCAACTCATAGTTTCTTAAGAAAGGTATTTGTCCAGTACTTTTGCTAAATCTGTAAGTGCAAGGGAACTATAGTTGCCCCACTGATAGTCTGCAAACAGAAAAGAAGATTCAATTTGGTGGTTATTTTATTCATGGGTTTTTCCATTTAGATCTAGTAGAGACTGCTTTTTATCTGATGTGCATTCTTTTCTAAAAATTTAATGGCATAGAGCTCTCTAAGGTCAAATGTAAAGTTTGTTGAGAAAGAACTCAGTTTTTTCAGTGTTCTTAGCTCTCCCATTGACGTTAATGGGTGTTTTACCCACTAAATTCTTCACAATTTGGGTCTTGTACAATTTAGGTCATCCATATTGGGTTAAACTTTGGGAAACCATGATTCTTGGCTTATTGCCCTTCCACTGTTACTCCCTTACAGTAAATAAAAACAGTGGAGAGGCTTGATGACAGCAGTACCAAGTTGAAAATGTAACCTCGACATCACTTGAAATGCAAACAGACGCAGCAAGTAAATGTTCTGGCATTGAAACATTAAAATTAAATCCCACTTCAAATACAGCTCTTTAATTGGGAAGCATCCCAAGCACAAAGACTTCACTTCCCAACAAACACAACCATTATGCTAATTGGTATGGCCTCCTTACAAGCCTTGGGTGGATCTGAAGTTAGCTGTTGTTATTCTGACCTCACTTTCCAACCACATTCATTTTGCTAAATTGCATTTCTATGAGAGAGTGGGTTGATAGACTGCAAGTGTTACTAATTCTATTGAATCACTTTTTTGCTTTTAAACAGAAGATCAAAAACCCAAACCACTTTCTATTTTTAAATGTTGTATTTCCATAAACAAAAGTAGACATTTGAACAACCACCTTATTAAGATTAGGTGTTCCTGAATGGGAGCCCTGTTTCTCCATGTTTATTACTGACCACAATACTAAACTATGCAAATCTTAAAAGTATGTTTGAACAAAAGACCTATATAATTTAGCTGGTTGAGATTTTTATTTTTAATCTGTGGGTGTGATTTTAGTGCTGACAGAAGTAAAGATTAAAAATCCATTAAAGCTTCCACAGGGCACTCAAAAGGGTTTGTAGAAGGGCCCAAAGCAGATCTCATTGGACCCATTTTTGGGTCCAACATCTGTGTTCCCTCCAGAATATCCTGGAACAGATTTAAAATCACACAGGCAGGAAGGGGCTAATACTTCTTGAGCAGTATTTCTTGGTTTCACAGGGCTTTGCAGAGCTGTAACCCTGACAGTGCTAACTGGAACTGTTTCAATGGGCTGCTTCTTTCTGGTGGTAGCGGGGTAGTGTAGAAAGACAGATGCATGGAGCACGTGGCATCTAAGGTAAAAAAGGAAAATGCTCTTTTAAGCATAAATATCTGGTTCATTCATACCAGGACTTTATAGAGACCAGAGTACACTTTTAGTGAGGCACTTGACAAGCACCCGACATACCCAGGTCCAAACTAGCCTTCTAGAGAGCCAAGCCGAAAGGAATTGAGAGAGCCTGTGGCCTTGACTTCTGTGTTTTGGAGAGAGAAGCGATGCTGCTGCTGTCATGTCACTAAGTATGCTGAAGAAAATATTGTTCCTCGGTTTGATGCCCTAAACCCAAGTGATTTAACAGCTCTGCTATGTATTGAATCAGAATCTTGGCCACTGTTGCTCTAAATACAGGGTATATCATTCATACATTCCTGAATTCACACAGCTTTACCCTTTTTACAGAGAATAACCTACGAAACAAAATAACACTAACATTTTCCTTACTTTCTTTGTACATTTATTTTCCCCCTCCATATTGTAACTTGCTATGTTTATTCCACTTTTTTTTTTTTTTGCTTTGACTTTTTCAGTCTTTTTGCCCTTTTTACTTTTCATCTGTTCCACATTAAATTGTAGTTTTACTTCTCTTTTGTTATGGCAAGGCTTTTCAGATTAATTTTTGCACTTTGTCTTATCACCTTTTTGCTTCTGTATCTCCTCCTGTCTTTTTCTCACACCTTCTTTGCTTTTAGTTCCATTTCTCTCCATTTTTCCACTCCTTTCCCATTTCTGAATTTTCTTTCTATTCTCCAGCATTAGACTAAAACACCGTGCAAAAAAAATGTCTTTATGGGGACTTTTATCTTTGGAAGTGTTTTATAGCCATGAGATGCTGCTCCCAGCACCCTTTCAGAGATTTATATACAGGCTGTATGTACTTAGATCCCTGAATGCACGTTCAGCTGCTTAGCATTCATGCTTGAACTTTAATAGCTTGAACTTCATTCTGGAGTTAAGTGCAAGAAATGACCAAATGCTCTCCTGTACTCACATCTGCAATCTTGTCATAGAGAAGAAAGTCACTGGTAATGAACTTCCCTTAGGAAAACAGTTAAAGACTGATAGGAGTTCTCTTCCCTGTGCTGTAGTGATTGGGACCTCACCATTTTGAGTGTTTTCTGTCTTATCCTGAATGCTAAGCCAGCCTGGAAATGGAGAAGGCACTACTGCACAATTACACTGCATGCCCTCAAGCCTTGTAGAGCTCCAGTGAGCTGGTTTCAGTCCCCAGGACCCGTGGTCACCTGTGAGATGGCAGGTGGCAGGGTTTTACCAGAATGCAGCTAAACATAAAGACACCATTTACCGAGCAGAGAGTCTGCAGCATCTTTGTTCCTTTAACCTGACACCAGAAGAAGGATAATCCAGAAGAGTCAGAATGGTAGCTTTTTGACTTAGTGAGAGAACAAATCCCTCTTCGTGATCTATCTTAGAAAGGCTCTCATCACACTAATGAGGTCTGTCCCAGGCAATCTCTTGCTTCGGAAAATAAATCCTATGTTGTAGTAAGGATTTTTCATCATAATCTGTCTGCATTTGGTATATTTCCTTTCAGGCATCTTTCTATGGTACTACTTTTCTTATGGTACCCTCGGTGTCTCTTTCCTCATCAATAACCAAAATGAATGCTGCTGCTTCTTTTTTTCTTCTTTCTAATTCCACTTCTCCAAGGGCCCTGCTGCTCACCAATTCCATTAAGGAGAAAAAAAATACTTTCTGACACCTGGAATGTGTGGGTTTCCTTCATTATCTTCAACTTATGGCTGTGTCCAGAAAAAGAGAATTTCAGTACCTCCTAGAAAGCACAGATTTTTCACCAATTTAACACTAGCAAATATCTTCATACGTTTCCTTAGTAAGTGGGAAATTTCATAAGAAGCTTTGCAGACAGGCAGTGGCTCCTTTATTTGTGGCTAAAACATTTGTTGCTTTTGCAATTCGCAGTGATTGCTTAAGAAAGGAATGGTTTGTTTTTGGAAAGCTGTTTTGAGTTCAGTGGGTTCTGTGCATAGTTAACGACAATGCTTTAATTTTGTGGTGGGGGTGGTGATGCAGCTTGTGCTTCTTGGAGTCTTTGCTGCATTCTTACAAACTACATGTCGTAGGAAGCCTGGTTTTGGTTTACTTCAAATTTAAAGTAATCCCCTCCCCCTGCTTTTATTAGACCAGGGGTCAATTCCAGGAGCTCTGGTGGCAAAAAGCAGCTGAGCAACAAACATGTCTGATCCCTGAAGATTATCTGATAAATCTCCAATGACTAAGGGCAGATGTTCTGGTTTGTATGCCATCTCCTTCCAGTGCCTGGGAACTGGGAGTGCAACCAGAATGTGACTGTGCTCAGATGATTTACACTTAACAGAAAAATCTCTTACTCTACTCTTACTCATCAGTGCTGGACCTCTGCTTGGGGTAAAGTTGGCACAGTGAATGGTAGGAGGGTGACAAGGTGGTTAAAAACCTTTGCCCTCTGCTTCTCAATCAAATGTGAAGAACAAGAAATAATCTGATCATCTCAACATTTTTTTAATTTTGTTGCCCTTTTTTTGTTGATGTTACACCATTTGCTTCAAAAGTCGAAAGACTAATAAATGGAACAACAGACAACCAAAGTACTGCATGGAGGCAGAAAGCTCTGAGATATAATGACAGGCTAAAAGTTAATAAGTGCAGCTGACACAAACACACCAATTTTGAAGCCCATGCTGGCTTTGTATAGCACTGCCTCCATCCAGAGTAGTCTTAACTCTGGGATGCCTGCACCAGCCACTGCTGTTGTTCTGGCTTGCCAAGAGCTCACACAATGCTGCACATGGATCTGTGATGTAGGCTGAGGGCTTTGAATACACACATGGCAAATGTGCTCCGTATGGTAGTATGTGTGTTTGTGAGAAAGAGAGAGAAAATAACAGTATCCATAGCTGTGTCCTAAATGAAAAACATTCAGTAATTCAAACTGAATCAGGGTCACAGTTTGTAATAATGTAGTGTCAAAAATTAACAGCTAAATTAGGGATTTATTTTGTTTGTCTCTGTAATCGCTGAGAGTACCAAAGGAAAACAAGGCTGACGTTTGAAAATAAAATATCTGAACTTCTTAGATGCTTAAAGCACATAGCTTAAAAAAGCAAAGCTTGTCATATAAGATGTTGTAAGTCAGTAAAGCTGTTACTGTACCATTATGGAAATGAAAATGATGCAAATGTCTATTTTATTTTTATTTTTAATTTAAAGGCTGTTGCTATATACTTGTGTATAAGATGGTAGAAAAATAGTATAATATCCTTATATGGGCTACATTAAGTTTTCACATAATTACATACTCCATTGTAACTCAGATCACAGTTGTCAGGTCAAAATTCTGTCCTATAAATCAAGAGAAACAATTCTACAAAAAAGGGGTAAGAAAAGCTTCTGAACATTCTCCACTTTCTTATAAAGTGATCCTCAAGTATTATGCTAAATTTCCTGGAAATCAAGATGTCTCTAAACATTATTTTTACATTCCTGTGCTTCTAGTACTTTGAAATAAATTGCTCTGTATGAAAAGCCTCTTCCCAGCTGTACTGTCCTTCCCTTCTCAGCAGGGGCAGTCATGTGGAGTAGGACAGTTTCAGGGCCCATTATGCGATGTAAGGATACTTGGGGCTAAGCAAGCTTGTCCATATTGCCAGGTTGTCCCCAACCCCAAGGTATCACTTGACAACTGGCAGTGGATCTGATCTATAATAGAACCTTACAGCTGAAAAACCTCTGGGGAAGTCATCCAATCTATTCCCCTCCACACGACAGGATTATCTACAGCCATGTCATTTCTGACAGATTTTTTTTTTCCCAGCCTACTCTTAAAAGCCTTTAATGATGGAGATGTCACACTCTGCCTTCTTTTCTGAGCAAAATAACTCCAATTTATGTATTCTTTCCTTTTCCAGCATATTCCCTAGACTTATGACCTTTCTTTCAGATTTATTCCAACCTTCCAAGCAATGCAGTGTCCCAAAATTGGCACAGTATTCCAGGTGACTCTGTTCTAGAAGAGGCAAGCAAGTGAGATTCTATGTCCTGTCAGAATCTGACGTTTTGTTGGAGCTACTTAAAATTAGTTTCAATTCATGCTGTGTCTCAGAAGGAAACAGCTTACGAGTGAAAGCAACACATTGTTTCTTCATTGAACATAAAGAATAATCACGCAAGACCTGCTTTTGCTCACTCCCAAGATGTTGGTAAGATCTGTTGGCCTTATTACTGAAACCTCAGGGTGCTCAGTCTCTTACACAGTTTCCCACACTTATATTGTTCTACAGTATTTAAAACCATTAAAATCTCAGAAATTTTCAGTTTCCTTAATAAATAGCAATGAGGCTTTCATGGTGTTCTCTGTATTCAGCATATGTGACCATAACAGGCAAGCAATTTCAAACTCTGTGTTCCTCTACTGGGCTACAGATATAGATTTAGAGCAATTATTGGGTATTAGGTAACAGGTCATGGTGGAGAGGACCAATCTGAAAACAAAGACCAGAGCTACAGCTATGATTGATAAGATCACACGTGGCAGACAGTGGAGGTATGTTTCCCTTTTCTGGAGCAAACACAAGCTAAAATGCACGCAAAGTACTGTAGTTACCTGAGGATACAGCTATACCAGCACAGTGGGCTAAAGCCCCTCTCTGGCCTTGCTGGCAAGAGCCATGGCTACCTTTTTCTCCACCCCAGTGAATAAAACGAGGTGGCCTCAGTGATCCTTCCATGCTTTTTCCCTGAACAGATTTTTCTAGGAAAGTACTGGTCAGCAGGGTCCAAAACCATGCCAGGGGTATTGCCAATACCTGTGGCATGTAAAACCATCACGAAATGTCCCTGCTCACTTTGGCAGAGGCGGACAGGGTGAGGTATCCTAAGCCAGGGTTCCCCCATCTGCATGCTGTCCTACTTTCTGCCCCTGTCCAGGAGGAGCAACAGGTAAGCATATAAGGCTATGTGCATCCAGTGTGCTACATCTTGGCGTTTCTTTTTCCTTTGGGAAATCTCAGCTGCAGGTTTGAGCAAGCTCTTTGCCCTTTCTACTGGTGTAGGAGTAGAAAGGTAGTGCAGAGCCGAATTTCTTTTCATATTTTTCAGTTTAACAAATGGTATAAAATTAAATTGTGGTCTTTTTAGGCCTGGTTTCTAGTAAAATAGTCTTTCTGAATTTCCTGGGGCAGACTTGGTTACATCATGCCCAGTGACATGCTGTTGGCATATGGCAGTAGACTGTAAAATGGGAAGAAGTGAATCAAAGGCATGTTAATATTAATACATCTATGTTGCTTGCTGCTTGAGGAATGCAGTAGAAAAAGTCATATGTAGTTTATAGAAGAAATGAATACATTCCAGATGTTAACCATGCGACCAAGCCTTGTATATACAAAAAGGGTTTTCCCAGTGCCTATATTTAATCTCCACATAAAAAGACAGGTTTTCTAAACCCCTTCCCACTAAATGTCAGCATAAATCAGGGATATTTTTCATCTTGAGTCAAAAATATAGTAAATAATAGCCACCTACTTTAGTATTTGTTTATTCATAAACATTTATTTATTAATGAGAAACTAAGATGAAATGCTAGTGGAAATCTAATGCATGTGAAAGTGGTGAACAGAGAGATTCCTGCTCCACCCACTATACTTATGCCACTATGGTCAGGTAATGCCACCATAGCAGAATATCGCAAGATTTACTTGATGGTGGATCCTGACCCAACAGACATCACAATTCAAGGCCTTTGCAAGGTCTGTTATTTGCACTGGAAAAAAAGGGAAACACCCAAGTTGTATTAGACAGTTGTTACTGTCTCTTCAGTATTGGAAACTTGGAGTATTTATATTCTGTTAAGAACAATTTGAATCAGAGGCAAGAAAATACACTGCATTTGTTCATCACTCTACAACATTCTGGTGAAGCTATTTTTAACGTTGGTGGTGTTTTACCTGGTCTTTTTGAGGCTAAACTGGAGGCAGGGCAAGCCAAATGAAATGTCATATAGTATGACCTCTATATGTTGACAGAAATTAATGCCTTTCAATATTAAATATTTATGTAGATCAAGTGATGTCTGCATGCAATTTAAAATATCTATGGCAGCTCAAAATTAACATTTTCCCTACACTTGTAATAAACAGTTCATACACAATCTGTAGACTCAAAATTGAGTCACTAAAATAACAGGTGGAATAACTCCAAATGATCAACAGATTCAAGAACATTGTTAGCTGCTTCCAGCCAAATTGTGAATGAGAGAAGAGATGAAATTCTTCAAGTTATTCACCGCAAATTATTTGTTCAGCTTTTATTACTGTTGTGGTGTTAAAATATGCAATATGCATAACACCCCAAATTAAGTAGGCATCTTAAAAAAATGAAAGCACCGACTTGAAATCCAATTTGGTTAAATTAAAATGCTGGAGTACTCCTGTTTTATTCTGTTTGAAAGTCTGCGGGAAAAGAGACTGAAAAGTCAAAGGAGGAAGAAACGTCTGATATTTTTCTTGCTGTGCCAAATTCTGTCTAGTGTTTTGGGATGGATCACCTGTGGGATAGGTCCAAAACCAGCCCCCAGACTAGCCTCTCCAGTCCAGGAGGATCAGTCTGAAGGCAGAGGCTCCATAACATAAGGCATACTGTAGCCAGGGTGACTCGAGCAGCCCCTGTCCTTTCTGCCTCAGCCTGACCTTTCCAAGTGCCGCTATGCAGTATGACATCTCTCCATTCTGCTGACACAGAAGTTTGTGGCTCCTTGCTAATAACAAACTCAGAGAAAAAAAAAAGAAAGAAAAAAGAAAAAAAGACAAAATCAACAACAACAAAACAAAACGTTCAGAATACACCTGAAAATCTTTATGTTGGTACAATTAAGGCTGATGTACATTATGAAAACAAGAGTGTAAGAACGGACTGCAGACCAGCACTGAGGCCAAGTCCCTTATTGTGCTGAATTACAGCTTAAATCCACACGTGGAGAATGTGTGCTGTCCCCCTCCATGGGGACATGTGATGCTCAAAGTGGCCGTGTTGTCAACACTTTGATTTTCAAGCAGAAAATACTTTGTGTTAAATTTCTTGGAGGGAATGATGTATGTCCTGCATGATGGTTGTTTCCTCTTTACCTTTGCCTGCTCCTGCCAGACTCTGGAGGTGTGAGAAAGTGACGCTATGGAGGAATGTATCAGGCTTTTACGTTATATCTATGACCACAAACTCCATGTGCCTCTTTCTACCTGTTCGCTGCCTTTCTGCACTCAAAGAGTTAAATCTGAGCTGCAGCTTGCCTATACAAAGAAGCTAAAGACAGTGATCTCAGATAAACCCACTTACCATATTCAGTACTTATATGGGAGTTCTTTGAAGTCAGTCCTTCAATCACAAGTCTGGTGGGAAACACTGGGGATGAGGAGGACCCCTGGGGAGAGATGCAAACTACTCTTACCCAGAGCAAGGGAAGACAAAGAGACTTAGAGAGGGATGGGAGCAGTTTCAAGGAAACTTCTCAACTGCTTAAAAGCTGATCTGGGTCACAGGAGGAAAAGATGGTCTCTAGGAAATACTGACCTGGGACATTTGCTTGTGAAATGACCATAACAGACTAAGGAATTACCACCTCACAGGTGTTTTTTTTCCCCCCTGTTTGCTGCTTAAATATGTTAACAGGGTAGAAGAGGGCTGATACTTGATTTAATGCAAAAGAAAACAGGATTGCTTAACCCCCTTTGGATATAGGCTCCATCTGTTATTTTAAAGCATTTCTCCGACTGTTGTGGACTGAGAAATAACAGCTTTTAAAATGTGTCTCCCTTTGACCCATAGCATCATGTGCCTTCCTGATAACAACGCTCTCCAGACTGCCTAATTGGCGCCATGAGAGGAGAGCTACAGCACGATGCCTGCCAGAGTCCTGTGTGGCGTGCAGTCACAGGCTGGGCCCATGTCGCTGCCCAGGACACTGGTCAGGGATGGCAGGGGCTGCTGCCTGGTGTGGGACAGCTGCCGGGGGCCAGGCTCACCACCGGGTCTCAGGGAGACTTGGTGTGTACTTGCTGGCTTGTCCGTTCCTGTGGCTCTGACTAGCCCAGAAGCGTCTGCTTTGGGGTTTAGCTGGGAATGACACGCATTATTCATCAGGCGCTCTGACTGCTTAGCACCTCCAGACTCCTCCTGGCTGTTTATATTTAAAAATAAATCCTAACAATCACTGTTCAAAGTAAGGACTGAGGGCCTGGAGCATTTTTATTAAAACACACTGAGCAGAAACTGAAGAGAACAGATAAGAGTTAACGGGTGTTTGTAAAACAGGCAGGAAAAAGCCCTCTGATTTGTGAACCTACACCAGCAACAACTTCCATGTCAGAGGAGCGGAGATGCTGAAAGGGTGAGAGCCAAAGGCTCTCGCTTTAGATGTAGGATTTGACAGACCAGCAGGGTAGGACCTCAGGGAATGACTAAGCAAATACTTAGGTAGGAGGTCTGTGAGGTAAGCAGGACTAAATTGGTGCATTGCTTTGAAGGTCAGCAATGCGATTTTATAGGTAATACTAAGATTAATGGGCATCCATGGTAGACCCCAAAGTATGGGAGTGATATGCTGAGAAAACTCAGCACTGACGCTCATAGCAGATCACCCTGGGGAGGAGCTGAGGCTCCCAGAGACTGTCCAGAGGGGTCTCAGTGAAACTGCGCTCCTGTGGGTCCATGTGCTTTAGGTGAATGCAAAAACACTGCATGGCACCAGTGCTCGGGGTCCACTGACATTAAAACCAAGAGGAATTTATCTCTTGCTTTATAATGTTCTGAACACTGAATTATTTTTAGTAGCTTTTACCACAATGGGTATCTTTGCTCTCTCTGGTTTTAATCCCTGAGCACAGAAGATGTGTTTATGTTCCCTTAAAATATGCTAGGAGTTTGCAACTTGCAAACATTTGAACCACAGTAATAATGAAATTATTTCAGGAAATTTTACCTGGGATACTGAAATGTTTTTAGAAATTGTTGATCTAGTTTTCAAAGGGTTACCCCCACTGCCAAGGTTTCATGTAAAAGAATGTTAAAGCTTATGGCAGGAAAACCCTTTTTTTGTCAAATCTGAATAACTCCACTAGTCATAACAAAATTATATCTCTGCCTGTATCCCAATGGGTTTCTCTCCTGTGTCAATTCTTTCTCTGATGAGATGACTTTTTGTCTATATATAAATAAATACATCTGCTCGTGGCCCCATCTTTCCATTCACTGACATAAATGATAATATTGTATTTGTCCTTCAAAGTCATGCAAATGGAATCCTCAGGCTCTAGGTATAAAAAGCTGGCTAACCCAATTATTTTCTTAAAAACATAAGTGAAATTACTACTATCCCACTCCATTTTCACACCCTTTATAAACTCCTGGCAGAAAAAGGAGAAATAGATAATAAGATACTCAATTCACTTTCTTACCCTGTAATTAGCACATGAAAAAAAAAAAAAAACCCACCCCAAAGTTGTTGAAAACAATAATTCCTCAGTCATTTGTCTTTATTTTAATTTCACTTTGAAGCCAACATATATTCTCTGAGATTTCATTAGAAGCCATTTTGTAAATGAGATTCTCACTAGTAAGAACCGAGTTTGAGTGCTCTCTCACATTAAAATTTAACATTTTTCTATGGCTTAATATAAATTCTTCTTAATGCAGACAGACTTTTCTGCTATGTTCATAGTTTAAAGGGCTGGATCTGATTAAGAACGTTAAGTGCCTAAAAGTAAAATTCTTCAGTACTTAACTGGCTGAGTACTTAACTGGGGCATATGGCTCCTCGAATACAGTCCAAAATCTTAAGTTACCAAGTACAGCAAGCATCCGTGCTTAAGGGAAGATCTAAGCATCTCAGAAAAATATCTAGAACAGCCAACAAGCTGAAAGAGCAACTTCTAGGACAGTTTTAAAGCTTCCCACATGGGCTTCTTAGGCCAAAGGGAAGTACCTTGAATGAATTTTTAACCCCCTCCCCTCCTGAAGATAGCTCAATTTCTTTAAAATAATTGAGTAGAGTGTTACTCTTTCCTCTTTAAAAAGATCAGTCAATGGGTGAAAAAAAATATTAGGAACTGTCTTTTGAATAAAGACTAGAAATTTAGATGGTATTTCCCCCTGTCTGTCACTGCCAAGCTGAAGCACCATGAGCCTTCTGCATGTCTGCTGGTGAGCTTAAGCTTTTCTGCCCATCTGTGAAACCGTACTGGGAAGAATGATGAGCATTTCCACCAGCTGGTGGGAAGTTAGGTCAGTCCCCTGGAAGGTGAGTAGGAAATGTGTTTTAATTTACTGGGAAGTGGTTTAGCCATTTGGTTCCTATAGAAAACAGACAGGCCTTGACCTTGATGTATTTGACAGAAGACGACTGTGACTTTTGCAGTTTGATATAAACTTACCTTGTTTGTCTGCACTAGGAAAGTGACGCTTTTTAGTTACAAAATTTTAGCTGACTACCTAAATTCTCCGATTTTCTTCTGATGTGAATCCTTGTTCTTTACTTAAACCCTCCTTGAAGCATTCAGTTAAAAGCAGGGGCCAAAATACTCTCTGCGCTGTTCTGCTTTCACACCACAGCTCCAGCAGTAGGAGACCCCCTGGGGATTTTTGCTGCTCTTGCAAAGTGAGGACAGGAGTGCAAACAGGACCAGGACCCATGATTTCCAGGCCTGGAGCAAAGCAGTGACTTGCTATTGCTTGAAGACATGCAAGGATACAACCTTCTGAGTCCTGGAAAAAAATGTGTCTACATGGGGCTGTTTTAGCTGTCTGGGACCATCCCTGACCAGATGGCTCCAGGTGCTGCTGAGGCTGTATTGTCCCAAGCTTTGCTCAGGAGGATTAGTGTTGCTTTCTTGCCCTAGGACAGGCCATGAGATAAATAAATATATATCTTTAATTGCTTCAGAATCCTTCCCGAGAGAGCTCACAGGGGAGAAAAGCTTAGCCAAAAACCTCGGTGGAGTGGCGTAAACTTCTGGAGATTAAATCAGAGCAACAGTTCTATCAAGCAAATTTAGCCTTGTCCTGACTGTCTTACTTCTTTCTCATTCCTCTCTTCCTTGTATTGCCTCTTTTGATACAAAGCCTTAGTGATACAAAAAGGCTTAAGCAGTGCAGATCCACGTGCACTGTGAGGAGGACCAAAGGATTCATACCTTTCCAGGGTTGGACTGTGTCCATACATTGTAACTACAGATATCTCTGGTTTTGCTTTGCTAAGTTTAAAAATGTAGTCACATGAGCAATAAGCATTCAAATCATATCATTATGTGCTCATGGCTGATTAGCTGACTTGGGGTGTTAACGTGATCATCAATAAAAAGCATAATGAAAGCTTGGTTTTTTTTAAACATAATTAAGTCAAAGGAAAAACAGTTCAGCATGATTGTAGAAATAGTAATTGGTTCATTACCTGAAATCACGTTAGTCTGCTCATATTATCAGAGGCTAATTGGAGAAAGGAGAGAAAAAGAAAATATGTCACTATATACACAAGTGTGATCTGTATATCTACATGTGTTTTACTGTATTGTATGTATTTCATTAATAACTTTTTAGGTAAAACAGTATAGGAAGAGTATGGCAATGCAGAAACAGAGGTACTGAGAAAATTTTAAAGGTACATTGGGAGGGCAAGAGAATGATTCACTCATCAGGTAAATTAAAAGAGAAGTAACTTACATTGTTATCTGTAACACCAGGAGTGACACTGTTTTAGTGGAAAGAAATCCTTGCACCATCTCTGTTCTAGTGCAAATGGTTTTTGAGGGAGGCAAGGTATGTTATCAGCACCTGTCTTTTCCTTGCAAAGAAATGAAGCAGAGATGTAATGGGAAGACCTTTACAGTATGTTGCCTGATCTCATACTACATTTTTCAAAGTCTCATTCTTAAAGTTTCCATTCTGTTTCTTTAGAAGACTGATGAAAGAGATTATTTGCCTGAAAATATCCTGTTGGTTCTGACAACAAACCTGGCCTTTGTTGAAGGTTACAAAATTTCATATAAATATTTCATAAACTGCTTCATGGGAGCAGCTCCTGTCATTTGTCCATTGTATTTGCTAGTTGTTTCCTGTTTATAGGAAAATACTGTACTCCAATGCCTTTTAAACATCATTAAAGAGGTATCATATGAATTCAACAATCAAGTAATAGTATCACGGCCTAAAGCCTTTTAGTCATCAGGGATCGCAGCCCTATGCCCTCTTTCCTCTGGCATGCTAACATGTCGCACAGAGGGGAGCCTTTTGGACAGTGCAATGCCATAGATTTAGGTACTGCCTTCTTTGTTCATTGCTGTAAACGTGCTTCTTCAGGGAAGGCTGAGGTATTTGCATTCCTTTAGGAGGTATACACCTCAGCATAGTAATGCCAGAGTTTGGAAAGGACAGGAGTACAAAGTGGTTGCTGTTTCTTGGTTTATTCTTTCACTTTCACTTGTTGTTTCTAATGCTATTGTTATGGGAACATATGAGGAACCAATGTGGCCAGCAGAGAGTGGGGATGGTAAGAAAAGAGTCCTTTGTTTTACTCTGCTGTTGTCTAGGGTCTGTCAGCAAGAAACTGGTCAGGTTTCCTCTTTAGGAAATACTTCTTATATATTTGTCAGGGGGATGGCATGGCCAGATGTCCACCTGCTGGTAAAAGACTGAGCCATGGAAGACAGACAGGTTAGACAGACATGAACTTTGGTTTGACCAAGCAGAACATTTATTATATTCTATTGCTACAGAAATGGAGGGATACCAACTAAATTATCAAGACAATGACAGAGAGGGGAAGACTCACTAAAAACTTGTGTATTTGGTCAAATCCCTCTTCTCTTTGCTTTCTGTGGTAGAACTGGGGGACTTGGAAATTAACTGATGTCCCTGCAAAGCTTATAGCATGTGAGGTGTGTGGAAAATTTCATGATGATTGGTAGGCTGCAATATTTGAAAAGCCACAAGGACCAAATAATGTTTGAATAAGGTAAGACCCCTTTTGGACTGGAGTATTCATGTTTATTTTCACTGAGGGTTTATAGGAATTATTGCTTCTGTGACCTGCTTGAGAGCTTAGATCAAAGCACCAAAGTCTCCTAGCTCTAACATTGACCCTTAGGGAAAGAACAGAAAAAATAAGGCAGCTATAGAGTGATCCTTCCTATGGTATAATTTCCCAGCTCCCAGCAATCAGCATTTTAGTGATTTTTTTCTGAGCCAGAGGTTGCATCTGGTCTTTCATGTTTAATAACCAATCATGTACATCTCGTCTATGAATTTGCCTAATGCTTTTTTAAATCCAGATAAAGTTTTTTCTTCTGCTTGATCCTGTAGGCAGTAGGTTTCACAATTTAATTATGTATTGTATAAAAAGTACTTCCATTTGTTTGCTTTAAACCTGCTTTATTTTTCAGTAGAGCAAATACTGACAGTAATAACACCATTTTGTTAGTGTAAGTGCACACATACTAGGACTTTCTGCTGGCAGAGCTATGCTGATTAGGGGTTGCTTGTTGGCTGTGTCAAAAGCTATACTGGCAAAAATGGGAGATATGCCCTAACTTAGGTAGTCTTCCAGGAAGAAAAAAGAGGCAGGTTGCGTTCTCCTGGTAAAGTGAGGGATTTTGGTACGTGTTCTGTACTTGACTTTTATTCTAAGGTGGTTGAGAAAGACCTTTTCATGTAGTGGCATTCAGTTACTTGATCATTTTTGTTTCAGACCTATAAGTGATCTTTGCCTTTTTCTGAGCCTCTTGCAGGTGTATAACTGGGGAAAAAATGCTTATAGAACAGATCTTCAACTGTTTAGCCATTACATTGTAGTATGTCTCCCTTTGCCAATGTACTGAAATGTTATTTTTTTCTCTCTGGTGGCTCTCCCCAGAAAACTTTTTAATAAATAAGTTTCAGGTGATAGGGTGATCTTTTTTCACAAGCACCCAGAGAAAACAGCAATCATGAAATCATGTATCTGCTCTTTCACTTGCAATACCTCTGTTTATACCAGGATGCAATATTGATCCATACCTGAAAATATAGACACATTTTGTATGGATGAAATACTCATTGTCCTTTTTTATATCTGTGAAAACGGTCTCTTAAGAACTCTTTTCCTTCTTGTGGTCTTTGACATGTCACTTTTGTCTTTCATAAGAAACTCAGGTCCACCTAACAGGCCAGTTGGTTTTCATGTTTTTCTATTAAAATTTAGCCTGATCAGATGACCTTGTTTTCTGCAGATGTTTTTAGCTTTCACTGCTTTACCTCCAAATCTCATTTTACTTCCTTACTCTGCATGTAACCCTTTAAATTTGCCTTGTTTTAGCTCATATTCCTTAAGTAAAAAATGAAGTTTTCCTTTGTGTACACCTGCACAAAGAATACCATGTGTTCATGGGCGGTGATGGCCTGTTCCCCGTTGAGTGCCCTGTTCAGTTCTGGCTGTCCTATTTGAAAACAAAAAAAATATAAATTGAAGCAGTCCAAAAACAAGGGGCAAGAACGTTCAGTCATAGAAATACTTGAATGTGAAAGAGTAAAATGACAAGTGCAGTTACATTTAGGGAGAGAAAAAATATGAGGGAGTATGACAGTTACATATCAAATAATGGATGATGCAAAAAAAAAAAAAAAAAAGTCCCCCATATTTACTTTTTCAATTACAAAGAAAAAGGCAACAAGTTCAGTAAATGTATTTACTTTAATCAGTTTTAAATAGATTACCTTTCAGCAGAACATGGAGTCATACACACAGGTTATACTATACAGGGTATTATATGATACAGAGAACACTCAGGTGTGTTGCATGAGTGACAAGTGATGAGGTACATGAGACCACCCCATCGTCCAGTGTTAAAGATGGTCAGAATTTAAACCCTTGTGGCTCCCTCCCAGGTAAACTCGTGTGACTCTGGGGGGACAGTACCTACCTGGTTCACCTCCAGGGCTTTAGAAATAAGATTTCTCCTTATGTGAGGTTTGTTATTGCCTGCACTGCAGCTTGTTAGCATTTCTTTTAGATGGCAGAGGCATTGGGTAGCCTTATCAATGAAAAGATGCTCAACTGTGCCTGCTCTGCTGTGGTCTGATAATGGTTTGGCTAAAAATGAAATAGGTGAAGGATTTTGACCACTGTGAATGATAAGTACTAAGTTAAGGAAAAAAGAAAGCTTCTTGAAAGATGAAGGTATATGTCTGTAAGACAGACTGCGGCACGTGCCTTAGCATGCCTTAGTCTTTTTTAGGCTGTCAGCTAGGGAGTCCGTGACAGAGTCACTCCTCAGCAGGACCTGCACATGTGAGTGAACACACTCAGCTTTCCAGAAATGAACCTCTGCAACTGTTACCAAAGGCAGTACTTTCTGGTTTGTCAGATCAGGTTTGTGGGGCTCCTGAATTACTATCCTGTAGGTAGTAATGGTCTTACAACCAATGCTTCTGTCATTTCTAGCAGGACTCTATCTGCAGGCAGAATTTAAAGTGTTCCTCTACAGAAACAAAACCGGAGAGACTGCCAGCAGAGGCTCTGCACAGAGGCATTTTTTTTTTTAATTTTTTTTTTTTTGAGAATTAAGATATTTGCACTGAGGTAGAACATGACAGTACCTAATATTGCAGTATTTCTGCTGTTTAACTTAAGGTGCAACTTCTATATTCTGGGGCAAAACAGAACATAGAGACACCTTCAGATGGGCTGAGCTTTCTGGATAGAGCTGCAATGTAGTGTTCTCCATTTGTTCTTCATTGTGCTCTTGGATTTTACTTTTTATTTATGGAATGTTATAATCGATAACAATTAAAACAATTTTATTTTGGGTTCAATCAATTTAGGTTGAGAAACAATAAACAAAAGCAGCTCTGGGTGTGCGGAGAACTCAATTAGTTCCACCACAGCACGCATGAGTCCTAAAAGCAGTGTTTTTTATGCCCGGATCTTGACCAATCTCCTCTCGCCGGGTGTTCGTCTCGCTCTTTCCCCATTGGGCCGTTAGGGTACGCCTTCTCCTCCTATTGGCTCTCCTTTGGCGTGCTTTTTCAAATCTCAAGGTCTTTGTCTCCTTCAGCAGGCTTTCCCTGGCGTGCTTTCCTTATCTCCTTTGTCGGGCTTTTCCAAGCAGCGATTGCCTCAGGGGAAGGGGAAGCCATCACATTGTCTCAAAGGAGAAGCACACGCGCCCACTCACCACAACTTCGATACAGGTCCCAGATTTACACAGGGTACAACAATTACACTTATCACACTACATTCCATTTTTGACATGAATCATGACTGCGTTTATCACATGGAACACATCTTGGACCTTTATTGGTGCTTCTAGACTAGTTGACACAGGCACACTCCATAAGCAGATTTAGTTGCTATAGTGTGACTTTGCCAGAGATCTGCACTTCAGGTCTGAGAATGGGATGTTAAAAAAGGCATGAATCCTGCACGAAATGTCTGTCATTAGCAAAGCTGTCTGCTTCCATTACTTGCATTTGTGTCATTCTTTGAAGTCTTTCCTGAAGAAACACGTGCTGTCTAGCTGACAAAAGCACTGCTGAAAGTTACCACAATGTTAACCACTTGTACTCTCCCCTTATTTTGCTCAGTAAACGTAAGCTTTTGAAAGCTGAGAAAAAAATAAGCGTATAGTGGAGAAGCAAAAGTATGCTGAGCTGGCATAGTTTTGAAAGGAAAGGGGAAAAATATAAACTCATCCTTAGAGCAGGGCTGTTTTTCCAGTTTTCACAGGAAAATTTGTCTATTAGTTCTGAGTAAAAGCAAAGTATAAATATTCAAAATGAAATTATTCACCCCCTAGACATGTAGCTAAGCAGCCCCAAGAACTCAGAGGAATTTAAGTTAGCATAAGCTTTAAATTACTAACCATCCCTTCTTTGTCCCACTGCACTGAATGACTGCTTCTGCAGAATACTTTCAGCTGTGTAAGTAGGCGGATCCCATTCTGTCTGACTTGACCAGAATGAGCAACTGAAATGGAAGATCGTAGCTTGTAGTCAGTCTCTTAAGGTGTCAACATGTTCTTAAAGTGGTTTTAACTGTGGACACTCCAGATGCTGTGATCTGCACTTGATGGTCACTATCAAGTAATCCATGTGATTAAAATACTGGGCAAAGCATAATACTTTTATTTATAATCTAGAGCTAATTTTAGTGTCTGCTTCTAAGGAACCACATGTGAGGCCCCATGATGTGATTAATCATGCATTTCAGCTGCTTTTGAGTGATCCCAGCACTGACAACTGAAAGCAGGAGGAATTCTTCTCCAGTATAGCACAGTTTATGACATCCTGTTATGCAGTCTGAAATGAGGTCCAATATTCCAGTTAAAGAAAGTGAAACACTTTGAGAGGGATCGTACATAATCACTAAGAATTTGGCAAGGACAATAGCCAAATCCAGGGTCATTGATTTGACAGTCTCATGTCTCATCCAACGTCTGCTGTTCTGGTGTTACTTCTTTCTTAAATTATAAATATGTTCTTGGCCTGGTAGAAAGTACACAGTGCAGATCTTCTGAAGCACGGCTGAATTTGGGCAAAAGAAGAACTGTGCTGCAATTTTTGATTTTACAGGTCAAACCTATACTTTCTTCTCTGCCTACCCAGCAGTTTAGGTAATCAGATTTTTTTAAAGCATTTTTATTAAAAAAAAAGCACCTCAGTTATATGCATTCCCAGAGCAAAAACAATAGAAAAGCTCATAAAATAATCCAAGTTTTCACCTAAGATTATATTCAAATAAGCCTGCTTAGAAAGGAAGGAATAGATAACACAGATTACATGTTAAGCAGGACCAAACAAAAGAAATATACATCACTGGCATCATGTTTTCCAGACTTATGTGTACATTTGTGCTATGTTGATTTATGGTATATATGCACATGTGGTTGTAAAGCTGGCCAGAGCATTCATTGCAGATAAATGTGGAGTTTGAGAGTTGATTTCAAATCTACTTTTTCATTATTTGACCAAAAGAAATTGAAAATTGAGTGACATACAATAAACATTGTATTTGTAGGACTGAAAGAAAATCTTGAGCCAGTGATTCTGTTCCCCTGCTACCTGAATCAAAATGGTCATATAGTATTATTCAGTGGAAGCTGAAGCCATTCATGATTAGCTGTCAATGTTATGGGATCACATTCCCCTATACTCAGTTTCTTAGCTATGAAATGCTCCAGGGTAATTTTGCTGCAAGCAAATTAGGTTAATGTTAATGGCAGTCCTGTTCCTGCCATTCTAAACCCACACTGAACAGTCATCCTTTGTCCAGCACATCCTCAGCTTGTCCAACCTTTCTTTGAGATGAGGCAGTGCCAATTTATGCTCTCTAGCAATCCAGTTTTACACTCAGGCTGATTAAATAAACATAACAGTTTCTATGAGTGGTTGTATTCAAGCAAGCATATTAAAGCTGTAAGATGTAGGAGATAACATGAAAGTGAGAACGTCTGTCTCCTAGAATAAAGATGTGAAAACTTATTCAACAGCAAGCTACCTGAAGAGCCCAGTATTACCTCCAAAGGAATAAATGAGATCATCAGAAATTCTTTTGTGCCCAGCACATATCTTCCTGGTAGTTATAGGAGACTAAAACAAGTGGGAGAACTCTCACCATACCAACTAATAAGGAAAGGTATTCAGAACATATATGGTGATGCCAATCAGCATATTGATACTGTTAACAACAGCACATTTCACCTGATGGCTACCACTTTGCGTGCTTTTATTACGAAAGTGGCTGAACCAGAAACAATTCCATTCTTTTCAATGGAATCACTTCATTGTTAATGAAAGTTGTGTTGGTTTCAGTGACATACAGCTCTTAAAGGGAAACATCCACTTTTCACCGTTCTTTTGTCAGGCCCCACAGGAAGGTACATTCAATTCATTATTCACAATATTATTTTATTTATTTGGTGTGTAGCATTTCTCCCCCCCCCCCCCTTTTTTTATTGCACACAAAATATATGTTTATGTTTTACAGGATAAGTACCTGCAGACACTTTAGGTGCAGGACAAGTAGGTAGAGGGAATTGAAGGGAAGGAGTCTGCTAGTAACAAAACTACTGGAAGTAATTTCACAGCCTTTTGCATGTTTTGGTCCACATCATGGTCATCTGCAAATGCAGTCGGAACTGCAAAGCAGACAGCCCTGATGCTCACCCTTAAAAAAAAAAAAAATCAGTTTCAAATATCGCCATGTTATTTATGCATTTATTTTTGAAAAAAAAGCAGTTTGTCAAACATTTAAGGTTGACAGGCAAGTCATGTTGTTGCAATGCAGGTAAACGCTGTCATGAGTGACACTGGCTGTGTCACTATGTGCAGCATTAGCCAGGGAATTTGAGAAGACAGGCTCATGAAAAAAAAATGAATGTTGTCAGACAACCCTGCATTTTTTATTATTAAAATCTTGAGTGAATTTAGTGCTCATGAAAGTGAGGGACTAAGCTTCTCCACACATCCCTTTCAATAAATCTCAGTTCTGACCTGCAGCACCCTTGCTATTCTAGTTATGGGCCTTGAGCAGAGATTGCTCACCATGTCAGATTATGGTAGTTTTGTGAAACAGATAGTTGAAGACTTAGATGAAGTGATTGAACACATTCTTATTTGTGATCCAACCATGACTTAAGCACAAGCCCTCAAAGAGGACAAACACTCACAAATTAAGTATATATCCCACTATACCCTCTTGCAGTTAAAATGAAAATTGCTCATGGAAATTGATAATTCCCATTCCAGTAGGAGGTTACTTCTGTGAGCTGGTATTTTGGGGATTTATTCATTGGATCAATTGTCCTGAAAGAGCTTTCCAGAAAGCTGTGTGCTATGGAAATATCTTTTTGCAAAATGTCATATTCAAAACACAAGTTCTAAGAGCTGCTCATTATCCAAGTGGACTCAGTTTCCACTACTAAGTGAACAAGTGTTAGTCATGAGGAATGAGCAGCAAGAGAGGCCAACAGCTGCAGAAGGTGGCTGTGGGAGGTTTCAGCCCCTTCAGACACCCCTGGGAAATGGTCATAGATGCTCCTGGCAAGTCTCAGTTTTACAAGTTCACTCTGCGGTGTAATCATGAGGAAAATGGACTGCGGTTAAGCAAGGATTAGCAGCATTGCCTCTCTTATTCAAGTGGACATTAAATCCAGGTCCCTGATAAGGGAAAGTGTTGAGCAGATGTGTGGGTGGCATTGCAGGGAGCCGCCATGTGACTGTCCATGAAGAAGTCACAGCTGGGGGATTGCTGCTGCTGCTGCTGCTTTCACCTTGTAAGAACAAGCTCTAAGACCCTGTGATGCAGAGGCCTTGGCTCATGTATTATGTGTCTCAATGCAGGGCCTAATCCACTTAGGCAAGCATGGAGTGAAAATATCATTGCCTTTACAGTGAGAGCCGAAGGCTACAACAAATCTAAATGCCATAGCTCCATCAAAATAAACACTCAAAGCCATCTTGACATCGAGGGTATGGAGTTGAGAATGACATTGAGAATGAGATTTTAGGAAGAGTTTATCTCACTCTTCATGCAGATATAAGAAGTGCACTTTGAAAGGATTGTAGTGCCTTTATAATATTTTTGTAATCTTCAGAAGATTGAGAAACTTTTCTTCTGCCCCCTGTTTTCTGAGAAGTTGTGAATTCTTAGGACACGATTACTTTTTCTGCAGTGGTGAGTGTATAGCCTAATTACAGTGACCACCAAATTGGTAAGAGAAAGTTGCCCACCTGGAATACCTCTGACAACCTGCCTGTTAAGGAAGTAGGTACATGTTCATCTACATTACTCAGAGAAGTAGCTGCAGGAAGATACTTCAACGTCCTCTTTAGTAATGACGATAATAAGAGCAAAAGCACAAAAACACTAAATGAATGGGAGTATGTAGGATATACATGCAAATTATTTCACTGCCCTGTACTGCAACTAAAGCTACAGTACTTCTTTCAAATTACATTTCTCTCCTGGTTTTTAGTACACTTATGATTTCAAATGTGCCCAGATTAAAATCCTGCCATAAACTATGAAGGGATGTTGTAACTGGCAAATTTTTGAGCACTTTGAGAAGACAGTGCTAAGTTTTTAGATGAAAGAAACCAATTGTCCTTTTAAGTCTCTCATTGCTTGGCTGGAGTCCACCACTTGCAGGAGGTGCTGCTTTTAGTACCTGATTTATTATTTGTTTCAGTGGAGTTACACTGTTTTGCAATTCTGATTGCTCCATTAGAAAATTGTGATGTGGCATTAAAATTTTAACAGGCAACGCTCTGTTTGCATTTTGTCCCACTTAACATCAGATTGCTAGAGATGAGTAAGGAAAGAATATTAAACAGTCATAAAACACTTTCACAAAAGCTAAAATTCCAAGGACTAAAGAACAGACAAGAAAGATAAAAAAGATTAAAATTTTAAAAATCAAACCTTGTTCATCTTTTATATTTATTATTATTTTTATTATACTGAAATATTCAACATTTACCAAATTAAGGCTACATGTTTCTGCTCTGTGGTTGTTAAGTCTGACCTCTGTCAGCACAGAACACTAAAACTGTCCTAGATCTGGTGAGATTTTGTGAGTGTAAATATAATCAAATTCTCAGAAACCATAAATTGTGCTTATACATCACTATTGAACATTCTTGTACTTTCACTACATTGTTTTCCAGTCTATCAAAATGTCTGGGGACAGTTTGCTTCCTTTATTGATTATTTTGACTTTCAGAACACTTTTTTTTTATGTAGCATATAACAATATTCTTTGTTATTATTACTGGTTCTAGGCAGGTGTATTTAATACCTGCATAATTTTTACAATGCTTCCTTAAAAAGTGACCATAAATGGATCTTTTACTCTGCAGAATCTCTGATAAAAACATCTCTCAATACCACCAATAGCCATAGAGGGGGTGGAGTGGGTAGACTTGGAAATTTGCTTTTAAAACTGCAAATCCTCAGGCAAAATAAACAATATTATTTCAGATTAAAAAGAAATACACACAGAGATGATAAGAAAAAATCTAATGTCTGTAGAAGGCTGTGCTTCAGCAAACTAGGTATATGTTGGTATGTTTGCTTATTTTTTAAGTTTTCCAGTACCAAAATGCATGTTTAAGTGATTGCATTTGACAAAGGAAAGACAAGGAAAAATGGTGCAGCATCTTTAATTTATCAGTTTACATGAGATGCAGGCAATAGCCTGTGGGTACCAGATTGTGATTTTTCTACTCAAGTACATTCTCATGTTTTACTGATGAGCTATATGCCAGACCCTTGTGTTCTGTATAGTAAGAGTTTCATGGAACATCTGCTTCAATTGCTCTATCTCTTGTTTTGTTTTGTCACTAAGCTCACTTATGCTACAGAAGCACTGACTACAAAAGAAGCTACTTTAATTCAATAGCATATAAAGAAGGTAGATTCTCTAAAGCTTGTAATACGGCTATTTACGTCTAATGCTTTCCATTGCACCAAAAGTGCTATGACAATTGACACAATATTCTGTCATACTTCATAGGATATATAGTTTTCTGACCTACTGATATGGTTTTTAACTAGAAAAGTCACATATGCATACATGAATGTGTATTTGTATGCAGCTGTAGAGAGAATGCCATATAGAGACACGTATCTGCATACCAGTATCTGCAACTGTACGTACAAGACACTGATGAAAAAACTCATCTGATTACCAGAAGAGTAACATTTTCCCCATTCCCAAAGTCACGTATCACAAAAGAAGCCCACAGAGAAAGTAAGTCGATAGGGTGAGAAAAGCTGTGACTTGTTACTGTGTGCTTTAGCATTTACATAGTAAATGGCACTGGATGTCTTGTGTGTATTTAAATTGGAATGATAAAATGGTTTACAGGGACAGAGAACATTATATGGGAAGTTAAAACAACATACATCACTCTCTGCCAGTTCACTAAATATTTTTTCTTGTCCCATTTGATAGTCTTGGCTATTCAGTGTCTGTGAAAGGAGTATCAGGGTTTAAAGGTTGTAACATCACTTTAAATTGCTGTATGGTGGTCAAGCTTGGCTGAAAAAAAATGTTGATTAACTGTATGAAAATACAGTGATAAACAGCTTTTTAAACCTGAAACTGTGTCTATAGGATATGACCTTTGCAATAATCTCTAACAGTTCTACAGAATAAATGCAGGAAGGAAAAAAATGGAGGAGCTTTATAAAAAGGGACAAATAGGGTAAACATCCTTCCCACAAACCTTTCTCATACCTTCTCATATATTTGGTCTGAACAAATGCTGAAGATAATGGTGTTGTGACTGATTTTTTTTAAGGCTCTAATCTGTTGTGTTTTTCTCTTTTTGTTTTGGGGGTTTTTCCCCCCTTAATTTTAATCTCATCTGTGCAGACATCTACACTGAAAAATGCAGTTGGAAACAAAGAAACTATGAGCAGAGGCTGAAACCATCTTTATTATCAGTGTCCTTCTTACTGAAAGTATGTGTGGCTTAATTTTACACTTTTTTTTTTTTTTTTTTTTTTTTAGAAATATGGTTTATCATTGTATGTGAATTGCCATTGACAAGGCTGGTAATTAGTCTCATATTATTTTCAGCATAGTTCACATCCACACATCACAGGACAGAAAATGGTAGCCTTAGACAAACAGAATCCTTGTAGAAGATCATTAGGAATCCCACTGTGACATGCCACGTACAACCTCGTTGATTCAAATTAGTCATCTGCATTGTTCTGTATTTTAGACTGCAGGAGGTTTCAACTTATTTTACAAAACCACAATTGTTATACGTTTATGGTCAGAGTAACAAGTAATGTTCTACACTCTCAGAAGACACCAAAGACATTTTAATATGCACTCATTATACAGCTCTGCCTGCAATGCCATTTAGAGTTTCATCAGTGTCTAGGTAACAAAGCTCTATTTTCTCAGCTTTTTACGACTGAGCTGTAAACATGAACTCTCAGTTAAACACAGCACTGTATAGAAAGTATTATCTAGGTCTCAGGGTTTTGATTTTCCTTTTGTTTTTAACTAAAAAGAGATCTTTGATGATACACACCTTTGAAATGAATGTAATCTATTCCTGAGTTTTGTGTGTGTAATACAGGCTCAAACACTGCTAAACCTACGGTGATTTAGCTGATAAATTATAAGAGCAAAAATGCTGTTTGTCACAGTCCCAATTTACTGTGAGGTCAAATATGTACCTTTAAAATAGTTTACAGCAGACTTATAAAATAGTCCTTTATGACGGCTGTTTGATCTCATTCATGTCTTTATGCAAAATATTTGCTGGTATTGCTGATGGCAACATGTATATTTTTAACAAATATACCTTCCCTAACTAGTATGTCTCAACAATTTACATTCTTTATTCCTTGCTGATATTTGCTGATGCAAAATCCATCTGTTTCAGCAGATGATTTACTCCAACAGAGTAGTCCCACTCAGTATCCTGTCAGTAACCTCACAAATACTTGGGTCTGCACCACGTATGCTGCAGATGCAAATAATCCAAACCTAAACTTGTCTTTGGTAGGGGCAGGGGCCTTCCAAAAAATCCTAGCCTGTGAAGGGTATATTTGATTTTTATTTTCTAGGAAGTTGTCAGAATTTTAACGTTCTTAAAATAGATGGGGTTTATGTTGTATGTTTTTCATTACAATCCACATACACTGAAGAATTATTCATATGAATTCTCATTCCTTTGTGCACAGAATCAGGAATCTGATATATTACTTCTAGAGTACATAACACAGCATCAGACAAAGAATTCAAGGGTAGTGAACAGCTCAGGGGACCAGTAATAGAATATGAAGCCTAGGTTGTTGGTTCAAATCTAATCCAGGTTGGAAGTAACAGCAATTATTGCCATCTAATGTCTTTTCAGTGATCTGTATGAAACGAGTTTGTGGTCTCAGTGTAGTTTCTAACAGACAGGTGTCTAGATCACAGCTGACACCATTGTTGGCAGACTCAGTGTAGGGACCAAAGTCTGAACGGGTCTGTAGATTGAACTGCTCTTTGGTGTCAGGACAAAACTCAAGCATTTCAGCAGAAGAATGTGTCAGACACTGAGTTTTTAGAACCTGTTCTATCCATGAAAAGTAGTTCAGTCTTCAGGCTGTTCCCCAGGAATCCTCTCAAGATCCAGCAACTTTTTTTTTCAGTTAAACAGTAAAGATGAAGTCACTCTTAAAACACCCATATTAAAACTAGCATCCAGAAGCCCAAGAAGACACTCATAACAGGAGCAGTCATAATAGTTTCAATTTGCTTGTTCAAACTCATGTGCTTAAATTTATTCAAGTACTTCACAACAGAATAATTCCTTTAATGGCTTGCAAATCTCTCCTGTACACTGCGCCATGACATGCATATACAACATAGCATGTGCCTCAAATCACTGACAGTAGGAGCATGGTGGATTAATTTGTTCCCTTCTACTTGCAAAAGCACTAGGAGAAATCTTTATTCGCTGGAGATACCACTCAGATGACCTCCTTGATGTGATCATTCATGCTACTTCTATTACAAGGCCTCTTCTCTCTCATCCTGTTTGGGTATGTTAGATCAGAAAGTATGTGCAGAACAACTCAGTGGTGACTGTTTCCTAGACATGACTTTGCCAGTGTTAGGTATTCCAAAGGATCCGCAGGATCCCCTGTACAACTTTTGCTACCACAGTGAGCTGCTAAATAATGCACAGGTTTCAGAGCTGCATCCTGGGTCAAATCTTCTCCAATTTAAATTCATGTGCAAACCCCTATGGATAAACACTATGGTCTATGCAGAGAAAGTGCCACAGAGCCATGTAGAAAACATTCATTTTTATGTATCATCCAGTTAGAAAAATGAGAGTTCTGAAAAATCATGTTATTTATGGACCTTCCCAAGGGTAACCATGTTATAAAGGGATTGGGACTTTTATATAATAAACAGAAATCAGTGTGCTTAAGGCAGCTAGCTGGCAATTATGTACAGTTTTGATTATGGGGATTTACATTTCCACAAAGGAATATAATTACAGGGAAAGTAATTTTTTTTTTTTTTTTTTTTTTTTTTTTTTTTTTTAATGCTAGCCTTGTTCTTTTTGACCTGGGTTTCAATTTAGCAGAGATCCAGGAAATTTTGATCAATGTAGACACATATATAAATGTTTGTATAGTAAGTATCTGGCAGGCAACAGCACTTCTGCTGGGGTTTATCTGGATCTGGATTCCACGTGATACTACTTACTAGGTACTAAAGCCAATAGAGAGGATGGAAGTCCAAAGAGAAAAGCTGCTATATTTTTCCTCCTACAGGTGATAGATATTATTTGCCCTATTATTATTTTCTATTATTTATGGATCACTCTAAGAGTGGCATATGTGAGTTTAATATATTCTTGTAAGATATTATATACATGGGGAGAAAGACAGAAAACATTTGGGTCTAATTCCTACATGTTTTTATCATGAAAATTGAATCTCAATAGACTTGAAAAGTTAAAGGAAAATAAAGGAAAGAAGGAAAGGAAAGAACCCAAAAGCAGTAATAGAAAAGAGAAAGAGCAATATTGTTAATAAATGAAGGATTAGGAGACTCAAACAAAAGGAGACTTTAATATATGATAGAGAAGAAAGAAATGGAAGGACTTTTAAATTTAATAGACAGTTCATAAATTAGAAAATCTGTCACATAGTATTAAAAATCACACTTAGCATTTCACTGAGTAATACATTATTAATTTATGTTATGATATATGATTCACTGTAGTGCTAATAATTTATATTTTGTGTAGAATTCTAAGTCTAGATTTCCAGCTTTAGTAAGTCTCAGAGTTTTGTCTGGCTTCCCTGCCTCCAGGTTTCACGTAGTGATCAGACATTTCTAAAAGAAGCATGAACCCTGTGTGAGAGAATTATAGCAAATGGGCAGGAGAGTTCCTTGTTTAACACAGCATTTGAGGTCACAACTATATTGCTGGGTTCATCAAATTATTACCGAGTAGTTATTTGTAGGGATAGGAGAGGCCTGTAAGTTCTCAGTGCTTACACACTCTGAAGCATTTTATCTTCACATTTCTAAAGCTCTGAGCAGGGTTTTAGCCACAGCACTGAGGCTGGCATAATCAGAATCTTAGCTAAATTCCCATACAACACTTTGAAAAGGTAGAGACTAGAAGCATGGGCTTTTGTTTGTTTGCTTGTTTACAAAAGAACAAAGACCCTGAAAGTGTCCTGTGTTGCAAGGCTGGCTTAATCTTTTTCACTTCCTACATCACTCTGTCAGTTTCTTTTGCGTCTTCACCAAAATCCTGACTTTGACTTTTCTTCCAAACTTCTCTTCCCATTTCTGTCTTACCTGCTCCTCTCAACACGTCTCTCCATTTCAGGCATGTCTGCACAGAGGTTGGGCTGGGGGTGGAAAGCTAGCCTGAGTGAGGACTCCTTCCTTCAATCTGACTTGTTGCTGCACCATACACCATTCCCCTTTCCCTGCCTAGTAGTGTAAGCAGTTACAATCCCCTCTTATTCCACGTCATCTCCTATGGGTCACTGGTATCCAATAACCCAGTGATCAGTAACCGTCACCTTTATGATAATACTCTGCCCAACTGCTAACTCTTCCATTGTTACTCAGTCATAATGGTCATCTATGTCAGAGAGCGCAGATCTTCCATCTGGTACAGTATGTGCTTCTGTTTCTAAAAAGAAATTGCACTTACAGCTAGAAACTAGCAACACCCCCACCCCTACTGAAATAGTCTGTTAGGGGAGTTGAAATTCTTGTAATCAGAAGTAACATGGTGCATAAGTGGGTAGTGTGTCTGAAAGGCAGAGAATAAACCCTTCTAGAAAAACAGACAATGAAATGGATTTTTTTTTTTTTACTCAGTATTTTTTTTTTTACTCAGTAATTGAGAAGAGAGACTGATTAGAGGTACACAATGAGGAATCTCATAATCACAGCAGGACAAGGGAACCCTGTATCCCCACCACGACACAATCTCAGGATAGCAATAGAGACAGTTCCACAGCTGCTAGGGAGGAACCCAGCCAAGAGAGAAACCCTTGAGCTGTCAATAAATCCAGACGTTGCTGCTGCTGCTATTGGAAAGAGATACACCAGGGGTTGTCATCTGGGTACTGCAACTGCCAAACTTGACTGCCTTTGGCCACAGCTGTTGACTGTTGCTGCAAGACTATCGAGTAGGAAGAAGAGTAAAACCAGTGCCGGCACAGTGGGGAGGCAGCTACCAAGTTAATGCTCAAGTGGTATCCTGGCAGTTCTCAATTTGTAGCTGTTTGGCTGGGTGGGAAAATAGATTCACCAATAAAAAAAAAAAATTATAACTGTAACATTAAGTGCAGCATAGTAGTTGTGCATTTGTAGATTTATGATGAGTGACAACTGGATGTCTGTGTTATAGAGTACTCAACACATGGAAAAGCAAATATTATCCCAATAAAGTTCTTTTGTCTGCTTTAAGTGGTTAATCAAGCTCCATAAACACAGCTCGTATTTTGCTGGATGCCATTAAAAGGAGAAATAAGAGAATGACAAAGAAGAGCACTGACATCTTGACAAAGAAGAGCACTGACATCTTGGCCAAGCAAAGTGCTAGCAAACGTCTGGTTTACGCCTTTCTGCCCTTTTTTTTTTTTTTTTTTTTTTTTTTTAAATAGTATTTCCCAGTATAAGGAATTATTTGGAAGCCAATGGGACAACATTTTGAAATGTTGCCACATCTTTTTGCTATGATGTAAAACACAGGATTTAAGATTGTAAGGGTTCCCATTTCTCAGTCAGACCAGTGCTTTGTTATCACAGAATCACGTAATGGTCAGGGTTGGAAGGGAGCTCTGGAGATCATCTGGTCCAACCCCCTGCTAAAGCAGGTTCCTCTAGAGCAGGTTGCACAGAATCACATCCAGGTGGGTTTTCAACGTCTCCAGAGGAGACTCCACAGCCTCTCTGGGCAGTCTGTGTCAGTGCTCCATCACCCTCAGAGTTAAAGAAGTTCTTCCTCACATCCAGGTGGAACCTCCTGAGTTGCAGTTTGTGCCCATTGCCCCTTATCCTGTCGCTGGGTACCACTGAAAAGAGCCCGGCCCCGTCCTCTTGGCACCCACCCTTAAGATATCTGTAGACTTTGATGATATCCCCTCCCAGCCTTCTCTTCTCCAGGCTAAACAGGCCCAGCTCTCTCAGCCTTTCCTCAGAAGGGAGATGCTCCAGTCCCCTCATCATACCTTTATAGGGACCCTCTCCAGCAGTTCCCCGTCTCTCTGGAACTGGGGAGCCCAGCACTGGACACAGCACTCCAGATGGGGCCTCACCAGGGCAGAGCAGAGGGGCAGGATCACCTCCCTCAACCTGCTGGCCACGGTCCTAATGCACCCAGGATCCCACTGGCACCCTTGGTCACCAGGGCACCCTGCTGGCTCATGGGCAGCTTGCTGCCCACCAGCAGTCCCAGATCCCTTCCTCACAGAGCTGTTCTCCAGCAGTTCAGCCCCAAGCCTGTGCTGGTGCATGGGATTGTCTCTCCCCAGGTGCAGGACCCTACACTTGCCTTTGTTGAACTTCACGAGGTTCCTCCAGCCTGCCCAGGTCTCGCTGAATGGCAGCACAGCCTGCTGGTGTGTCAGCCACTCCTCCCAGTTTGGTATCATCAGCAAATGTGCTGAGGGTGCACTCTGTCCCTTCTTCCAGGTTATTTATGAATAAGCTGAAAAGGACTGGACCTAGTACTGACCCTGAGGAGCACTGCTGGCTACAGGCCTCCAGCTGGGCTCTGCATTGTTTATCACAACCCTTTGGGCTCTGCCATTCAGCCAGTTCTCAGTCCACCTCACTGCTCACTTATCTTGTCCACACTTCCTGAATTTACTTATAGGAGACAGTGTCAGAAGCCTTTCTAAAGTCAAGGCAGACAGCTGCCACTGCCCTCCCCTCATCTACCCAGCCAGTCATTCCATCATAGAAAGCTATCAGGTTGGTCAGGCGAGATTTCCTCTTGGTGAACCCATGTTGACTCTTCCTGATAACCTTCTTTTCCTCCACGTTCTTAGAGATGATGTCCAGGATGAGCTTTTCCACTTCTGTTCCAGGGATGGAGGTGAAGCTGACTGGTCTGTATTTTCCTGGGTCCTCCCTTTTGCCCTTCTTGAAGACCTAAGTGACATTGGTTTTCCTCCAGCCTTCAGCCGTGACCTTTCAAAGGTGATAGAGAGTGGCTTTGCAGTAACATTTGCCAGCTTCCTCAGCACTTGGGTGTGCATCCCATCAGGGCCCATGGATTTGTGTGTGCCAAGTTTGCTTAAGTGATATCTAACATGATCCTCCTTGACCAAGGGAGAATCTTCATTTCTCCAGACTTCCTTACTTGCTTCCAGGGTCTGGGAGACCAGAAGCCTGGCCTTGGCAGTAAAGACTGAAGCAAAAAAGGCATTCAGTAGCTATGCCTTCTCTGTGTCCTTCACCACCACGAGATACAACTCATTCAGCAGTGGGCCCACATTTTCCCTAGTCATCCTTTTCCTGCTGATGTACTTGAAGAAGGCCTTCTTGTTGTCCTTGACTTCCCTTGCCAGATTTAATTCCGAACAGACCTTAACCTTCCTCATTGCCTTCCTGAATGCTCTAACATCCCTATATTCCTTCCAAGTGGCCTGTCCTTTTTCCCACATCCCATAAAGTTCCTTCTTCTGTTTGCAGTTTGCTAAAAGCTCCTTGATCATTCATGCAGACGTCCTGCCCTCTTTGCTTGATTTCTTGTTCATGGGAATGCACCTATCCTGGGTTTGGAGGAAGTGATGCCTGAATATTAGACAGCTCTCCTGGAACCTCCTTACCTTCTAGAGCCCTGACCCATGGGATTCCTCCAAGTAGGTCTTTGAAGAGGCCAAAGTTAGCTCTCCTGAAGTCCAGGGCTTCAATCCTATTTTCTGTCTTGCTCCTTCCTCACAGGATCCTGAACTCCACCATCTCATGGTCACTGCAGCCCAGGCTGTTCCCAACCTTCCCAGCCCCAGTCAGTCCTTCTTTGTCCATGAATATAAGGTCTAAGAGCACACCCTGCCTCGTTGGCTTCTCCATCACCTGTGTCAAAAAGTTATCATCAATAACTTTGATGCAGAAGGCTCTGCAAGAACCTTCTGGACTGTGTGTGGCTGGCTGTGTTGTCTATCCAGAAGATATAAGGGTGGTTAAAGTCCCCCATGAGAAGCAGGGCCTGTGATCGTGAGGCACTCTCCAGTTGTCTGTGGAAGGTCTCATTGACTTCTTCTTCCTGATCAGGTGGCCTGTAGCAAACATCCACAACAGTGTCCCCATTTGTTGGCCTGCCCTTAATCTTTACCCATAAGCTCTCAGCTTGTTCTGCATTTATTTGTTATACTCTTTGTTACACTAATCATTTTGATGGTTTACTTTCATTTGGAGCCAATTGATATGCATATCTTCTAACATAATTTTCCTTTCTCTTAAATAGTTTATTTCACTCCTTGACATTTATCCTTTTGGTCTGTTTATAGAAGGCACTCATACCCCTTCCCTCTTGTCCCCTGTAGCTGTTTCCCATCTCTCCCTTCCACTAGCAGGTTTCATTCTAGTTCATTCTAATAAGCCACACTCTTCAAAGCCTAATCTGCTGTACAGAAACTTTGCAGGTATAGATATTTCTGGCAATACTGAGGGAAAAAAAAGTGTGAGCATAGCTTATAAAATAGGGTCCCTATTCCCCTAAGCAGTCCAGATCCTGCTATGTGTAGCTATTACAATTTAAATTACTGTTCTTGAGTTATTAGAACCATGTACAGCATTCCACATGAGGAGACACAATCACTTAAACAATAAGAGTGTTTCCTTCTTTCCTTTCTTGCTTTTTTTTTTTTTTTTTTTTAATTAGAAATACATCCTCGCATCTTAAGCAACTACTTCTGCTCACTTTCACAGGCAGGATCTGGTCTTTACATGTTTTTTCATTAATTTCTAGGTGTCTTTCTTCATGGCTGCATCACTCCATGACTTACAGAGTGATAAACCCTCTGATAAAGGATTATTGTAAGACTTAGTCTAGACAGGGTGCAATGGTGCCAGTCTCAGAAAAAAAAAGCTAGAAGAAAAATACTTTTCTAAGACCTTTGAAACTCTTTTCTATCCTGAGTTCCACTGCTGGCACATAGCAGAATCTTCTTCCAAAGCCTTTTCTTAAATGGCAGGTACTGGAGGTACTGCCAGAAAGAAATGTCTTATTTATATGCCATACTTCCTGGCCAGCCTAGCAGTGTCAGTTCTCTAGTTTGGGTGATCTTGTGGCTAGCTGTTTTGGACTTCTAGCCTTCAAATATCCCCCACATGGCCTTAGAAGCTATAAAACCACTCAGTAGGGTGAATACTGACCTTCAATAATAGAGGTAGTGTTATTGAAGTATTGAGCAGAATTAGCTTTTTTTTTTTTCAATAGCTGGTATGGAACAATTACTGTAATGTTCACTTTCAAAACAATGAAAAAAATAAATAATAAAAAATCACTATAGAGCATGATCACATCGATTTTGTAAAATGTGCTTCATTTCTAAGTTCAGTAGAGTATATCACTTCTGATGCTAGTTGCAAAATGACATAACAAAGAACAAGAACAACAGCTTAAAGAACAGACTGATCAGATATGTTCTAGGCCACCATGAGCAGTCAGTTTATTTTTTATGTGGAGGTAGAGTTTGCATTTTTAAGCAGACATAGAGTTCTCTGTATATATAGGTACAGAGCTCTTTTATGCAGGTATAAAGATCTTCTTTCACATATCCTAAGTGAAAATTACTGAGAAGAGCTTTTCAATGGAAATAAACTGTAACTTCAGGAAGCATGCTAGTTTGAAAGCTCCTGGTGAAAAAGAATGTTGTTAGAAGTTGAAGAATACTAGCAGAAGAGGCAAAGCAGAATGAGGTAAAATAAATTCCAAAAGACTGTAAGAAAATTTGAAATGCACATTTTTCTGTGGTATTCTCTTGATGCTGAAATTAGTTAACTCAGTCTAGATGTTCTCATCCATTTTTGGGATATAAACACCTTTCTTGAGGGGCCAACTGATGGATGGACTTATTCTTCACTGTTTATTATGCAAATGTAAAGGAAGTGGCGTAGAACATATATAACAATAAGTTAATAGATCTAGAATAAATATGGAACAGACATGGGAGAAACAATAATCAAGACCCTGAAGCTAAAGAAGACAATGTGATGAGAATGGAGTTTGATTGTTTGGGCTGAGATAAAAGTCCAGAATGTGCAAGAGAAAGACAAGAATGGACATGGTCAAAGCACCTGCACCTGTTAAAGTTAGAAGAGAAAAGTAATGCCAAAACAAGCAAAGAGGTTTTGATGAAAACTGAAGAGGTTAAATTTGTCCATGTTTAACAGTTATTTTAATTTGTGACTCAACATCCACAGGAAGAGGAAGAAAAGGAGAAAAAACACAAAAGGACAACTTATTTGAGCCAACATAATGTTAGGCTTTGTATTGAAATATAGTGCAAATGTATCTAAATGTGTGCTTTAGAACAGGTGTATTGGCCTTTAGTAAAATAATATAATATAGAGTCATGCAGAAAAATAAACAAAAAATTAGCTTAATTTAAAATAGATGAGGGTCTTTAAAAAAATGTTTTGAAGTGCCTTTTTATACCTACAATATATAGGGAAGTGTGCATAAAACATACAGACCAATTTTAAATTTTTTGCAAAATTTTTTCCTTTTACTTTGGATGGGAAAGAGGAAAGATATGTGACTGAGATTTCTTACTTTCAGCAATCCTGACGACTATGTGTTGGAATTTTGAGTATCCTCAGTACTGTTTCAGTTGTGAGCTTGAATGCTTTGAAATATTAGAGTGGAGTGTATCTTTTTGTGCTTACGTTGGAAATCTGAAACCCTCATTATTTCTGCATTTGTTAAAATACAACTCTCTGTTCAACACACAGACAAAGCAAAAGTCTTTGATAAAACCTGATCTACATTCAGAGATCTGCTATGATCTCAGCTTTTCTAAAGTGGCACATTGCAAAAGGCACAGTACTAGTAGAAAGTACTAAAAGAGGCTACTTTTAACAGCTTCTCTTTACCTTTTCTTGCCAGCAGTGTTTTCATTTACATACCTGAATCATGTCATTATTGTTGCCTTTGCTCTGTCTCTTTCTGGCACTTCAGTGGCTTACCACCTTTTTTCTTTTTTCTTTTTTCTTTTCTTTTCTTTTCTTTTCTTTTCTTTTCTTTTCTTTTCTTTTCTTTTCTTTTCTTTTCTTTTCTTTTCTTTTCTTTTCTTTTCTTTTCTTTTCTTTTCTTTTCTTTTCTTTTCTTTTCTTTTCTTTTCTTTTCTTTTCTTTTCTTTTCTTTTTTCTTTTTCTTTTCTTTTTATTTTTTCCCTTTTTTTTAATAAACAGTGTACTCTGTACATCTCTTGTGTTGATTTCCTGAATTAATATTCATGACTCTTCTTTTCAAGCCACAAGATCCTCTGTTGATGTTTGCTTTACAATTCTTCTATCAAACATACTTTTACAAAATAAAAGGTCTTTTTCCTTTCAGAGGTTTAGGTTGGAAAGTAGACAGTTGTCTTCCACATGGCATGTAATATGATCCTCATTTTATTATCTAGATAGCTACGGTTTTCTTGCTGTCCTAAGTTTTGCTATCTATATTTTTAAAGAAACACTGTATCATCCCTATCTAAAGTGATCCACAAAGCAAACTCAATGGTCAAAACCACATGTATGTGCTGGTTTTTTAATATGTTTTTCTGCATTGCAGTTTATTATTTTTGCTGTATTTTTATGTTTAGAATGAAAAATGCTACAAATACAGTACTAAATTTTATGTACAGTGAGCAGGTGAAGGTCCTTTTAAAGATATAGCCAGAGATGACTATTTCCTTCTTCTCCTTTCCTATCTCAAAATGAAAACAAAATATACAGTATAGCTTTAATTCTCAGAATGCTCCATTTCACCTCTGTTTTTCTATATTATGGTTCTCTTTGTTTTGTGTTACTTCCTACACAGGACTTTGTTGCCCTTCTCCAAAATGGTAATAGCAATAATTAAACAATAATCACTCTACATCTGCATCTCACAAATACTGTTCCACCTCAATCACTAGAGTCTTTTGACTCACTGATAATTAGTTACTGCATTCATCACAGTTCCTTTTTTCTTTCTTTTCTTTTTTTCAGTCAGCTGGTCCATCTGTCAACCACAGCACTAATATGACTGTTTACAGCAGCAGCCGTCTTCCCTTTTTATGCATAAGACTATCACCTACAGCTCCTTTGAAAGGCTTCTATTTGTTTCAAGTTAAGTTGAGCATAAAACTCAATTTCTACCTACAGTTATTCGATGTATATTAGACCAAAATAAATTTAAAAAGCTTTTTGTTTTCTTTCTTATTTTTTTCTTTCCCATTTCCCTTAGTCTGCATTTACTTGCCTACTTATATGTAGACTGTGAACTTTTGGTGCCATGAGTTTTCCCTCGACTGTATGAACATGGTGAACAGGAACACTTATAGAAAAGATGGAGCTTCCTGCTGTATGAATGTGAAAGCAAGGCCTTTTTGCTCAGGTTATGTTACAGAGATAAAAACAAAATGAGCTTCCTCTTTTTATATTCCCTGCCCTGATCCCTGGCTCCATAACCTCCCCTACATATACCTCCCCATGCCATTAGGCCCTGTCTCCTAGCAACATATGGCCCCTTACCAGAGCTTTATCTGACTGCTGCCTGTACGCAATCAGGCTGTCAGTCATTTGAGAAAGAAAGTGATTGAGCTCTGTCCTGCATGCATATATTTGCAGCGTTTAGACTCTCTGCATAGGTATGATGAGAGGGTTTGTAGCAATGTGGGTTTTCAATATACCCAGAGTAAAGCCTCACTAACCGAACACTGTTCTGAATAAAATGGATGTGCTTTTGAATTGATGTCCATCGGGAATAATCTTTTCTACCTCTTCTTTATCTGCGTCACTGACTTTACAACTGTCTTACTTACAAAGAGGGTAAATTCTATTTTCCTTTTAAAATTAAAGCTTCCTGTGAAGCTGCTTGGGCTGAGTTGTTAATTGGTTCCCTAGCATGCTAGTATCCCCATTCACTCTGAATCAGATCAGGAGGGCATGCTGACAAAATTTGCATCCCACCTTCATTTTCTGTAGTGGTAAAGCACAAACATGCTCCCTGGACTGAAGCAATTCTTGTTGGATACCTGCATTTGCAATACAAGGCACTTCTTGTCACAAGCAAGAGCAACATGACTTTGACTCCTAAGCCACAATTTCTAAATGGCCAGTGACTGACAGTGTTTCTGGAGTGGTCTAGCTGATGAAAAGTAATCGGTAGGGGATAATTCTAACACCTAATGTTAGACATTTGCATTGTTCATACTTCAGAGAGGCAGGATTTAAGATCTATAGCTAGAAGCCTTCTGCAGTCTATACAGGCAACATAGACTCCTACCTATATTGAGGTACACCTAGCATCACGTGACTTTTCAGTCTCATGTTGTGTTTCCTCTCTGAGAAACAAATATTGATACAGCAGCTGTCTTATGGCACACTACAAAGATAAATCTGGATGCTGAGATGCTGTTGTGAGCCCTGTCCAATTAATACACCTTAAACTATATGAGGGACAGGTATATAATCCAAACAGACAAAAGGATGAAGCACAAGAAAAGCCACTGTGAGAAGTCCTAGCTTTGGGCTTCCTACACCCAGCTGGGTTCTGCTCAAAGATCTGCAGTGAAAGACTCATATTGCAAGGCTGCTGCTTGAAATGCTAACCACAGCCTGTCCTTGGCCCTCTCAGCCTTGGGCCTTCATCAGGATTCCTTCAGTTACCTCCAAGGGAGATTCAGGCACATGTTCAAGAGAACAGCGAGAATTTCAAACTGTATACTCTGTATGTCAGATAACCTGCTCATGTTTAAAATTGCTTGAAATTAAATCCTTAGATAACCTGCACCTTTCCGGAACCCATACAAAATGAAGGTCAGTGGCACCAGGGAAGCAGAGATTTTTGGATAAACTTTTCCTTATGTTATCCACACTTGTGCATTAACCTGCACTGCTGCTTAATCACAGGATTATTTTTTAGTAGATCATTCATAGATTAACACTTATGAAAAAGTGTTGCCTCTCAGGCAGATGAGTGTAGACCTGACTTTCTCCACTGATTCTGCAGACAGAATCGGGTAGTACTGGGTAATGAGCACTTGGAATAACTCATCCCTTTGGTGTTGTAATACAGCAATTAGTACCTAAACCAGTGCCCATTGAACTCTGTGGAAAGACTCTTACCGTCTTCAGTGGGTACTGGTTCATGCCACTTATGGAACAGTTCCATTTTGATATCCAGCCAAGTGGAGAAAGCCGCTTATTCTTTCTGTTAATACAATGTTTAGTCCCTAGTAATCTGGGCACAGTGATTCAAAAATATACAGTTCTCCAGAGGCTGTACTTCTGGAAATTATATATTTATATGTAGTTCCAAGCAATTTAAGTGAATACATAGTCATCAGGCATCTGAATTTGCCAGTCAGTCAAGATGCCTGATGACTTTTCTTCCATGTCCAAAACTGAAATTTCTAGTCGTTCATGGGAATGCTCAAGTTAGCTAATAAACTAACTGAACGTATTTCACTTAACAGCAAGCGAAACAACCATTTCTGATCCGCTGCATTCCAGCATTTGGTTCCTCAGTCATTTCATACAGACTTCTGGTAACAATTAATACTACCATAAAAAGAAAATAACAGGGAGAAACATGCACCCAAATTGGAAGCAGATATCTGAATGTTGTTGTCCCACAAATTTAGATCAACCGCACGTCTGCCTGGAAACTTGTAACTAGCATTCATGAGTGATGTTATAATATAAAGTGTGGTGGAGAAATGACAGTGGAGCCTGTTTGTACTTTCTGGAATTAATATATATGTGCAGATAATTAAAAGAACAATAAAAATACACAAGATGAACATACACAAGGGGAAGGTTTAAACATCATCCAAACATGTCATATGGTATGGGCCTTAGGGAAATAAATGCTTACAGGATACTGGCAGACAGTCCTGCTGCTGGTACCAGAATTTAGCAGTTTCACTGCCTGAAAATAAATCCTTTTAGTTAATCCGGCTCTGTGGATGGAATTACACACACCACTCCTGTTATTGTTAGACAGGAGTGCAGACTGAATTCCCATGAACTTTGCTGAAAATGTAACTCGCAGTCTTCCCTACGCAAAGCTTTATTTATTAGAAATGCTTTTAAATGTGTCATGGTGAAATCTTATCATGGCAACATCAGATGTGGCTTATATTAGGGGGTGCACATTTCACCCTTGATGTGTACCTGCAACTCTTATTAGCATGACAGGGCATTTACTATGCATATCAGGAAGGGAATATGTGAGATTGTGAATTCTTTCACCCAGTGTGTTCCAGAGAATAAAATTTTAGCGGCCAAATGTTGACACCTGGCACAGTGAAGCGTTTGCCACATACAGCCAAAGTTATTGAATGGGAATGTGGCTGCACTGTAAGCCTTCCCTTCACCATCTGGTTCATTCTGAAATATGGAATATATATCACAATTACATGAATAAATGAAAAGATATGCAAGTTAACTGAAATGTATGTGTTTCTCTGCTTTTCTGCACAATGAAACAGCCATCTGGGAATCAGTATGTCTCACATTTCAAGCACAAATCAAAGCAAGCAGCAATTCACTCCGTGACGTGTGCTTCATAGAAAACTGGACTTCATTATCACAGAGTTAATCACTTTGGAGTCTTTTTTTCAGGGTTTTTTTTTCCTCCTCCTCTCTATGGATACAAAACAAACCTATTTGGAAATATACAGAAAGTACCCTTATTAAAATTGCATTTGGACCACAGTGTGGTTAAAAAATAAGAAAAAAAGAAAGTGGAAGCACATTTGTTTGATTTGTTTGCAGTCTCGCTTCTCAGATCCAAGCTTAGAGGTGGGTCTGTAGAGAAAGAAGAAAGAATTGCAAGATGGATATAACCTCTTTTTCCCTCCCCTTCTTCACCCCAGTTTGTTTTATGTGTGTATTTTCCTTTTCCATGTCTATGCAGCACTATTGCCTAATGGAATGGGTGACATGGATCTAAAGCATATGCTGTTGCCCAGCAAAACTTAATGGAAAGTGAATGGAGTAGGGGGGCATGCTGAGAGTCAGAGTGTCTGCCAAGAAAACAGCCTCTGACCTTCCACCATCTTATGGCATACACTATATTTGAAGGCAGAACCTTCCCCTGCTCCAGGTTTTCCTTTATCTTCTGTGGAAGGTGGGTGTAAATTCTTGCAGTAGAAGGCAGTGGAGATTTGCAGTGGGAAAACTCTTCCGGGGCTAATCCAGAGAGAGGGGATGCTAAGACTCACTGGAATTAAAAGGCATGGGTTTTGTAGCTACACTGGGTGTGAATCTGAGTATGTATACAAACTACCATTGCATCCAAAGGCAGAGACTGTGACTGATAGGTAAGTCGTGACAGTGCTTTGGAAAAAGCGGCTTAGAACAATGGATTACTGTAGTTTCACCTTATATATGTCATTTTGTAGCCCTTCTGGAAATAAAAACTGTCTCTATTAAACAAAACCCCAAAAATATAATTGCTGGAAGACATTCAGACACATTTTCCCCTTGTCCAAACTTCATTAATTTCCTTGAATACAAGAGTTGACTAATTCTATGGGCTTTTAGCCAAGCTCTTAAAAAATACAAGTTAGCACTAAATATTGATGATTGTTGCAAGGATCCTTCCTATGTTTGTTCTCCTAATAATCCTGTTAATAAATAAATAAATAAAAAGTAATATGATCTTAAAGAACGCACCTTTTTTTATGCCTGGCAGTAGTGACTAAATGTGTAAATATCTTCTTTACAAGGGAAAGACTGGTTTTGTAGTGGTTGGATATTGGGAAGTGATTATGTACATTTGCAGCATAATGCAGGAATGAAGGAACAAGTTTCTTTCTAGAAAAGAACAAACCTGCAAATCTGTGTGTGCTACATTGTTTAACCTGCAAATGGTCCTGAAGAGTCATAGCAGGTTGCCACCGATCTGGGACCAAAAAAAGCTTCAGCTTTCAGTCCTCCAATTTTTGATGTGTTGAGTATCATCAAGACCCACAGAAAACAATGACAATGTGTCTTTTGATGGTGTGGGATCAGACCCTTGAGGGGAGCTGAGAATCATCATCCCCTTGTGATTTTAAACTCTTAGCAAGCAGCAGAAACGGAAAAATACCTAAAACCAGAGCTCACTTGAACCCCTGTTGTCTGAAGTCTCTTCGTGAATATTGGAAGAAAATCTGCTTTGAATATGTTCTCCCTACTTCAATTGTCTAAAAAAAAAAAGTCAGGGTCAAAGAAAGGGCACAGTAAATTCTGAATATCTGAAGATGTGGAGCTGATGTATATCCACTAAATGCTAACATAATTAAGACATGACATCATCCTTCAAGCATTATGGGTGCTGTACCTTGTATTGTAAATCCTTATCTAGCTTATAATGGTCTGCTGAGGGCTTAGTTATTTTTTTCTCTCTGCATCTCAGACATGTGTATTAAAAATTATAAAAATCAAATTGACTTCATAATTGATTTTTTATGGACGTTATTTGTTTTGCCATGAATATTTCATAAACAATTTTTTCCTAAAGTATAGCATTATAAGACATGCAACTGAGAGAGACAGATAGCAGTGAGTGCATGTGAGTCTATATGAAATCAATGTTATCCTTAAATTTAAATACTTGGTTAATATGTTACATTTTTCCATTGAATGTTTTATCTTTCTTGTTCTGAAATTAAAGAGGAATTTGCCATTGTCTTCAGTTAGAACAGGAACAGATATATTACCCCCTTAGCGTTTTTCTGTTATAGTTACCTTTTTGATTCATTTAAAAAATGGCAGTGCAAGAAATGGTCCAGAATCTGTAACACTTTCTCCCATGTAAAACCCTTTATTGTCATGAATCATTCCACTGGGGTCATTGCATAAAGAGGAGTTTCAAGACAGAGCCTACTTTTCTCAGCTACATGAATTCTGACTCTGTCAAGCTCACATGTGGTGCAGCTGAGGTGATGAAAAAGTGGCTGAGAAGATGAGGAGGGTGGAGACCTTTCAGTTTCCCACAGCACAGGATTTCTAGGGACAAAGAGGAGGGTAAATGAATATGAAAAGCCAAACATTACTCTGCACACTGATTTCCTTGGGGCCTGATTGCTCCGAGCCTACTGGCAGGGCCCTCCCTACCACAAGCTCAGGTTGCATCAGAAACTCCCTTTGAAGATGTTGCGAGTAGATCCTGCGCAGTGGGGACACTTGCCCACTGCTGAGGTCTCTGCTTTGAAACAAAACCTGGGTCTCTGTACACTTCTGTGGAGGAGACAGGCAGTGTTGGCTTATGGGCTGGGGCTACCCATGCACAGCACACATCCAATGGCTTTTGCCATCTTGCTTTGGCCACCTAGAAGTTAAGCTTTTTCTCTCGGTTAGCTGTTTGGTCCCCTTACATAGTCAATGAAGCTCCTCCAGAGGGAGTTCATTGCACCCCACAGTAAGCAGAATTTGGAAAGGCCTCTCTCTTGATTGATGGCAAGGTCTAGACAGCTGGCTTAGGACTAACACTTTCAAGACTGAATTTAGGTGAGACGAGTGGCACCCAGAGCCAAATCCTCAGTATTATCATCATCATTAACTAAACATAATCTGTGAGTAACTTGTAGCAACGCAGACTACCTTCAGCGAGATTTCTCTGCTGCCTAACACCCTGAGTTAGGCCGTCACGTGCTCAGATAAAGCAGGGCAAGCCCACTGGGTGAGAATGGAATTACCACCAGAGGATTAGCTGTGTAACAGCAGACAGCAGAAAGCTGTTAACCTTTTGCTTTGGTAGGTATTAAGAAAGAGGGTAACAAGAATATTCCATCACTAAGGACGTATCAGGCAGCATTAGCAATGGATAATTTGAGGGGTTAAGAAGTCTGCCCTGCGGGAATTTCTTAAAAAAGTTAATCTTTTATAAAGATTGAAAGTTTCACAGGCACAAAGTTTGCCTCAGAGAGATTTAGTTCTTTTAGCCTATGATCTTGATACTTGCCAAAGGACAAACTAAATGTGAATTTGCATCATGCCTCCACATGTGTTTCACATATTTTACATGTGGCGTCTAAATGGCTCCTGTGACCTTAGTGTGCGGATCACACGTTTTTCACATATGCTTTGTGTGGTTCACATCTGTTTGAAACATTGTTTCTGACAGTAGAAATCATTATTGTTTTACAGCAGGCTCTAATAATTTAATTCAAGCAGCAGAATTTGAGAAGACGCAGAGTGTTTCCAGTTTTGGTTTAGATTTTGTGTTGAGTGCTACCCATTATAATTGCATACCAGAGGAGAGATTCGCAGCCCAGGCCAGGGTTTCCAATTAGGGTGATCAAGAATTTTTTGTCAACATGCTTCTTTTTTCAGTGAATACACTGACTTGTCACAGTTGTCGCTTTTGCAGAAAGGTACCTGATCCAACTATTGTTGTGTTCTGAAGGGTTTTCTGGGTCTCTGGTTGAATTTCTGCTCAAAGCTAGGAAGCCAGTGGTCCACAGGTGGGTACTCACACAGGGTCTTGGGAATGTAGACTTAATTTTTCATTCTGTAATATTTAGATTACAGCTTGAACACGGCTCTTCCATCAACCCTTATGAGTTCCCTAATGTCTTGGGCTGTGCAGCTAGCTTTTTTCTGGCTTAGCAAATTATTTCTACAAACTGGAAAATGTCCTGCAGAAGAAACTTGAAAATGGCAGACGCTCTGACCAAGTCTGTAGCTTGATTGTTAGGACAAAAATGTATAAGACTCTTGCCAACATCCTTCATGCACTGCATGCTTAATTATTAGTATAAGCAGAATTTCTCCAGTGGAAGAGATTGAAAGCAATCCATTCTGTTACTGGATGGACAGAGCATTTACTAGACCTATTAGATATGTGTGTGCAAGGGCTTAATCTAAATGAGACTGAACAGAAATTTTAAACTTGGTTTCTCATGCACCCCTTCTAAATCACTGCAAAGTGAACAGATACGTCCTGCAATGGCAATTGCAAAATCATCTGCAAAATGGGACACACCTTTCTAGGTGACTACTGGAAGCTTACTATAATCATTAGGGGCATGGCCTGTGTGTGAACTTAAAGCATGGACTATGTGTTCACCTGACAAGTTAATTCACTGCTTAGTGTGGTTGCACCAGTTAGTCACAAGCAGCCACATCTGGGCTCATCCATGGTCAGTTCTTTCATAGCTACTGCACTCATCACCAGCCTCTCAGTTTTAGTAAAACTGCTCTATGGTGAAAACTAAAATGAGAACAGAAAACATTTATAGAACCTAAAGTACAAGTGAGTTGGAAAATATTTTTTCTTTTCAGTCAAAAATCTGTCCTGAAGCATTCATAGATCCAACCTTCCTCCATTTCGTTGCTAGAGCTTCCAGGTACCCAAGGTATAAGACTACAGTAGAAGTGTTCATGTTGAGGGCACCCAGATGCTGCAGAAATGTTTGAATTTATCCATGATTGTGTCCTCCAACAAGTGAGCAATGCCTGTTAGCTACTCAATTTATTGCCCCTGCTCTGTCTGATTTATTTCTACATGCAGTTCCTCGGGAAGTTCAGTCAAATACCTGTCTCATTGCTTATTGTAAGTAGCTTTCTTTAAATTGCAAGGTATTTTCACCCTTGTGTAATTCTCATTATGGCTGATAAAATAATTTCTTTGTATTTCATGTTTAATTGGTAAAAGATAACCCTTATACTAGCATTTCACAGGAAAAAATGCCATACAGTCTTTATTGCCATGCTGCACTTGCGTACCTACAGGTGTTTGCACCTACCATGCACCTAACATGTTTACAAAGAAATAAGAGCAGCTGAGATTATTACACTTAGAAAAAGAGGCCTTGATATAGATACAGAAGTGCATGTAGATATAAATACTGCACTTGCATGTTGCATGAAAGAGTACATGTTTTGAGTCTGAGCAGTGTCTGCATGACCCTTTGAACAGAGAACTAGTCAGTATTTGGAAGTCAGAAGCTGAGCTTTCTATTTATTAGCACTTCCAGTGCTCTGACATCCTCTGATACTGGATGATACTGGAAAACATTTTTATTCTGTTTTTCAGTGCCAATGAAAGGAACGCATAAACAAAAAGTGGTGTGGTCAAGAAAGTGAGTTCTTGGCAAGACAGAATGTCGTATGTGGGCTCTATTCCTAATTGCATGTTTTTTGCAAGTCATGCTATGAAAAAATATTTTAGGTATTGCACTCTGGTGTTTATATTTTCACCTAACTGTATATTAGATAGCCTTCTGAGTGAATCTCTCTTTTTTATGTATTGTTTTTTGCTTGTTCCTTCCAAAACAATCATATCCTTCCCTGTGAGGGCAGAGGGTCCTAAATACAATGGTTCAGAGAGCTGGGGAGGGGGGAGTCATGTAAAGGAAAGGTCACAAAGGGGGATCCCTACTGCTCATTCATGCTACTTGATGGCATATGTCTTCACAGAAGATTTGTAGGGGTTTCAAGAAAGGGCTGAGTTTGACAAAGGGACAGGGTCAAGAAAAAAAATATTAAATACCCCCTCCCCAGGAGGGAACTGCTGCTGCATCACATAAGCCAGAGTGATACATTTGAGTCTGGGCAGGGCAGGGAGTGTTTTCCATCTCTCAGTCCTTCACATATCCCCCACACATGGCCTGTTTACTCAAGCTTTTCACAGGCACGCAGGATTTGGCTCAAAAAGAATGAACTTAAGCCAGAGAGAGGACCCCTGAAAGCATAATATTCAGCATAAGAAGCTATGATTCTCCTTTCCTCTCCTTGATGTATACATGCAAAGCTCATTAATGCTAATGATAGTCTAGAAACAAATGAGCCATGTTGTACCATGGCTACTTTATCCCATAGGCAGAGCAGGAATGTGGCAGCACTCACCCAACAAGTTACCTAACACAGAGCTGGCCTCATGTTGAAAGAGATTTGAAGCTGTAGGCAGTTAAATACATAGCCTGCCCCTTAGGACTGCCACCGTAAATAAGCATTTTAAAAGAATCTCAGACTTTAATGAAGAACAGAGGGAATTTTCAATCAGTAATCAGAAACAGCTCTCAAAATCAGGGATAGTAGAGTGGTATGCATATTTTTATTTGCTGCACAGAAAATGCATTGTTTCTGAGCCATCCCTATAAGTAGACTCACTGTACTGTTAAAACCTTAGTTGATCCTGCAGTGTTTGTGATTCTCTGAGTATTAAAGGAATTACAGAAAGTCTTCTAAGGTAGTTAGAGGCACCACAGTGAGAAATGATTTCCCACTTTAAAACCAGCCATGTACAATTAAAAAGAAAAAAACCCCAGCCCAACCTTAAATGAAAGGGACAAAAGATGCACATAAATAAGACTGCATCCAAAGAAAGGAAAAATGATTTAAAATATCTATCTGCTATAGTCATTCCAGGCACATGGTGAGACTACGTGTGCTGTAAAGGAGGACAGAGAAGTAAAAAGACACTTATCTAATCGTCTGCAAATTATAGTAAGAACTATATTAATGAGACCTAAGGATATATCCTCGTTAATGAGTCATCAGGATTCTCAGGAGTAAATGAAATTCCATGCTTGTGTAATAAAATGTACTTAGGTCAGACCAGAAAGGCATTATTAGTCACAGAAGATATAAATAATAAAAAAAAATGGTTAATACTCAGAAGTATAATCAGTGAGGCTTGTGTGCTGAAATGCTAAAAGAACTGTAAAAAATTTAAATAAAATATCTACAGTCCTACACAATATGATACAGATTGTATATCAAACAAAAGAAGCTGAGGCCCAAAGCTACAAAAGTAAGGAAGTGAGAAATGTTTTTTGTATTTAAAAAAATAGATAAGAGGTAACATAGAGAACTGTGTCACATAAATACATGTGCTTTGAGATTATATATAATCAGTTTTCTTACAGTCTCCTCGTCTTGTACAGTTTTGCTGCCTACTTTTCAGTCTTATATAGTGATTATTTCTTATTCTGCAAACTCAAGTTTTTGGGGAATTCAGTTACTGTCTACTGGCACAATGCTCAACCTGTTGCAAAGAAATCTGTAAAGGGTATTGCCTCTGTCTTGTCATCATTTCATAACTTCAGTGAAACTTTTGGTAAGACTTGAGGTTTTGATTTGGTGACCAGACTGGAATGAGAGAATCTGAAATACGTTTTCATAACCGAAGATAAAATCAGAAATGAACTTCCAGTTTCTGGGCACTATTGAAAAAAGACAAGGAAACAAATAGCTCAAACCACACAAATATTTCCTAATATTCTTGCCCCAAATAACTGAGACTTACATTTACATTCTAGATGTGGATTTGAACACTTTTCCTGCCTTACATGCATTTACTGAAGAAGTCAGTCACTGTTCAGGTAGATCATTCAAGATGGAATAGTATCGACAAATAATACGGATAATAACCGTCCTTAAAACCACATATGCCCTATTGCAGAAGGCTTAATTGTGAGAAAGCAGCAGACATTGTATTTTTAGATCCCCAGAGGTAGATGAGACATTTGAATTTGGTTATGGTTTAGGCCATTAGAGTACTGGAGTCATAAAAGAAGGGGAGACAAAGCAGAGAAGAAAATCAACGACTGAAAAGCCAAATCTTTTCTTTAAGTCATTAAACCTGTTCAGGAATTAAGTGTCTCAGAAAATTCACAGCATTTGATTTTGAACATATTGTAAGCAACTGTTTCAACATGTCTGAAATGTTTGTCAGTGTTGTCTCATCTAAAGCTAGTTGCTCAATCTAGGTAGAACTCCTAAACAATTTTGGCTGTTCTGAAGATGAATTTTTGAACATACTAATAAATTGCCAAAAACTCTCTCTTAACCCCCAGTTTTAGTTCAATCATCTTAAGCAATACCAATATCATAGGGTATGATCTGACACACATGGCAACCTGTGGGGCCTTTCATTAGGTTTTTTTATTAGTTATAGGGACAGAATTCATTGTATTACTAAAGAATTTTCCATCAGTCTTTAATTTCTTCTCCTTTAATGAAATTTGGCAAAATTGAAGACATGGATGGCAATAAAAATGTGCCTGCTCCTAAGAAAGCTTAACATGGCCAGGAATGTGCAGTCATGAAGTGTCTTAGAACTCTTCAGTTTCTTCAGCCAAGGGTAATCTCACTAAAAATTACACATACATGAAAAGAAAAAGACGTCATCAAATCAATTCCTTACAGTGATCAACAATGTTGTGAAGTAGAGCCTGTTCCAAAGCATCCACGTATCTTTCTTCACTCCAACTCAAATAGTTTCTTCTCACTAGCCTCCTTAGACTGGATCTTATTTCCAATTGTTTCTGTAGCAGTTCGTTCTGTTTCACATCATCTCATATATTCATCAGTGTCCTTTGGCCCTCATCCCAAAGCCAAAACTTTTAACCTTCTTCATCTTTTTAATAACAATTAATTTTAATTCAAAGAAAATGAGGCCATAAACTGTTGCAAAATACATTTAAAAACCTGAAAAATGGGTCAGTTTATACACCCAATTGTTCTTGGGCATATTGCTAATTTGAGTTACTTTTAGAAGGGTCTCTTGACAACATAAACCCTGTGTGATGTGGCAGCTGTTATGCTAACTAGTATGTTTCCACAAAAGCGTACAATGTGGTTGTGTAATCCCAAATGTAAATTCATTTGTTCAAGTTAAGTCTGCCAAGACACCTCATTTTTTCAGCTTTTTAATTGCTCAATATGTCTGTGATTTTTGTGCTTGAAAGGATAACATGGCTTTTTTTCTAATCCATTTATTTTGCCCTTTCATTGAAGTAGATACCTACCAGCTATAGTCGCACTCTGGTAAGCTTTCTGTGGGATATTGCAGAAGCCAAGGTATACACTTGAGATCTGCCTTTACTAGACTTTCACATCTCAAATTATTTGATTTGGGCATTATTACTAGTTCTCTCCAGTGCCTAACCAACAGACAGCATAAACACAAGGCAATGAGCAGTAAATAAGAAAAACTCTATCCTCACTTTTTTTTCAAATTATTGCCTAATGAAAATAAAGACTAAAAGACTCAATAGGTCTTTTCTTTTTAATACTTTTCTCCTAACAATACTGATAATATTTTCAGTGCCACGGATAACATTAAGTTTTTTGGCTGATTGTTTGTTATCACCAGATTTCTCTTGACATGAAAGCGCGAGACCTTTTAGAAGTGGAGGGCACTGAGTAGTTAGTTTTGGAGATATAACTGCAAGGACTGTGTCAGCATTAGTGTTTGCTAAAAATTGTGCAAGACAATTCTTTTTGTGAAAAATTTGAATGAGAAACATTTGACAAAGGGAGGTATTTTCCTGCATTTTTTTTGCCTATGTACAAAATCTATTATCAGATTAAAAAAAAAAAAAAGTTATGTCAAAGCCTGGCCTTTGTATATGTAAAAAAAAAAAAAAAAAGAACAGTAGGTTTTAAAATTTGTGAGATCATGAACCTGTAGGTCATAAGACCCAGCCTTGTCATCTGTGATCAGAAAAGTCAGTGACACAATGCTTAGAGAGAGTATCACTCAGTGTGAGTCTTTTACCTCTGATGGACCATCAGAGATGTCTGATCTGGTTTCTGTCCCCAGCCTAGAAGAATTAGCTTAAGAAACTGTTACACAGGCTACAGATGTTCTAGGCTTGGTTTGGTCAGAAAAGTTTTTTATCCTGATATGCTTCAGCAGTTTGGACTACATGAAGTTGTTCACCAACCTCTCTTTCTACTTGACCTCTTAGAATGAATGATGGAAATTTGTGCTTTTAGAGTGAGAATTGCAAAGTCTTCCTTGTTGCCGAGCAAGACTGGGATGTGGAATATTGTTCCATAAAACAAAGCATATATGTTAAGAGTGATTCATATTCAGCAGTGGAATTCATATTCAGTAATGGAATAAAATCTTTTTGTATGTTCATCTGAGTTCACACTAAGATGATGTAGTCCACACTAAGATAACTTCCATGGAGTTTCTAATTTGAAGCTACAACTAAGATAATTGCTGTTGAACAGAACATCGGGGAAACTGATTTCCTATTTTATAGAAACATTTGCAAGAATGTTTCAGGTAAGCCTTATAGTTCATCTAGTGTAACTTTCTGCCTGACAGCAGTCCTAGATCCCTCTAAGGAGAGTGAAAGGAATTTGTCCTAGGTGCAATGTCTAAAATATAGAGCTTTTTTTGAAATAATTATGTTAAATTTTGTATCTCTTCCAGATTTTTTTTTTTTTAAAACCTTCACTCATATAACTATGGATAGTTTTACCATATATACAATGATCCAGTCTCATTTTAACTTTTGCTATAGTTTTGGGCTCGGCAACATCTTGCACGCATAGTTTAGAAAAATATTTCCATGTCTCAGTTTGGAATTTTGCTGCCTTTCAGTATCCCTGAATGCCCCCTTTTTCTTGTTGTATCAGACAGAGACAATAAAAATACTCAGCATAACCGCTGTATCATTCATTCACTACAGACCTTTGTTTTGTTCATTCCCATTTGTTTACTTGGTGAAGTTCCAGTCTTTTCAAATTTTCTTCAGGTTAATTTTCAAGTATACTAAAAATTTAAAATCAAAACGTAAAGAGGAAATTAGTATAGAAAATGAAAACATAGAATATCTCCTTTTTGTATGACATCAATTTGACTAGGAAACAGGTGAATCAAAAGAAATGCCTTACATATTTATAATTCAGTGATTGAAAATGTGCTTCTTTTTTAAAAAAAGAAAAAAGGTTTCAAGTGGTTTGATGAGTAGTAAATGCAAAGTACAGAGCTGTATAATTGATTCTATTTCTTCCTAATTGCTTCATATTTGTATGGCTATAGATAGTAGAGGGTTCTGCAGTGAATAGAAAGCTTTAACAGCTGATGAGTTTTACAGATGTCATAAGAAAGTAGAACACACTTTTTCCTTCATTGAATTACTCTTAGCCCCATCATCTTAGTTGCTGTTAATAAAGAGCATAAATAACATAAAAAGTAAAGTATTTATGATTTCCTAATTTAACTCTTATATGTTTTAGCTGTTCTTGGAAAAAACAGTTTTATATTCACTGTTGTCACCGTAATTTATCACAAGGAAGTTTCATGCCTTAACCAGCCCTGATGTGAACTGTGTTCATTAATGTCAATGAAAGGGGAATTCTGGTTTATTCTCTACAGCCCTCTACAGAGGAATAAGCCACCATTTATGTATTATAAACAGCTTAACACCATCTTTCATTTAATCTAAAACTTTTCAGTCACAATGCCAGCTTTTAGCTTTGATTTGAATTTTCTGCAGTACCCAATGGTACAATGGGCAAAATGCCAGGAAACCAAAGACTAGGATGAAATTCCTTTGAGAAAACTTTTGAAGCATTTCAATCAGAACACCATGGTCAAGTCGTTGAGATACAGCTATTCCATTTCACTCAGTTCATGTTGCTGATAGATGTTGATACACTGTGAAAGAAAAGGAAACGTGACCAAACCATTCAGTATATCATTTGCCACCGGTTAACAGAGATGTTAGACATTGGGGTGTCCCACAGAAAAAGACTCTTAAAACACCTATCACATTTCTTTAGTGGGTGATTTCAGTAAGTTTTCATGAAAAGACAGCTAAAATTTACCAAAATAATTTACAGGTATAAATACTGCCTATCATTTACAGCTGAGCAACTGGCAATGCTTGAGATGTTCTCCAGCTTGTTGTTTTGATTCCATTTACGTGCCAAATGCAGGACAGAGTACCACTGGACAGCATGTCAGGTTTGTACTCTTTTCTATCAAATGGCACTGTGTGGAAGTAAATATGGACAATGCAGAAGACATAACAGTTTGCTATTTTATGTGAGAGCTTTGTTAAATTTCTGGCTAATGAGAGGTGGGCAATGCATACCCAAACTGGAAATCACTTCAGATACCTAGTGGGATTGGTGATGTGGGGGGTCCAAAACCAGCAGTCATTACAATTGTGTGCATAGTGTCATCATCAGCTAAACTCTGGATAGCACCCATACACTCTACAAAAAATCAAGAGTCGTCCTATACCATATTTGCAAATATGTTTTGTACTGATTAAGGCTCTAGAATGCATTTAAGGATAAAACCTATAAACTAGATAACCAAACCCCACTGCACCACTCATCAACTGCCTGTTGAATGTAAACTGAGCTCAAAGATGCACCTTAAGTCAAGATTAAAGTAGACAAGCAAAGATGTGTGCAGCTGTTCTCAGCACTTCTAATCCTCTGCCAGAATCACCTGCAACATAATTTGTGAAAAAGGGGGATAAAACTATATAACAGGTTGTATTAGGCAAATAGTAGAAAGCATACTCAATATTGGCATTTTGTTCATTATGTAGCACAGGTGAGGCAGATAACTGATTAATGCCTATCCTAGATAGTTCTTGATTTGTACAGAAACTGCTTATAAACAATTAATAACGTGTAATTGCATATTTTTAAAAGGCCACTTTTTTTCAGTATAGTAATGTTTTATTCTTGAAAAAAGGAACATAAAGCAAAACTTTAAACAAGACACACTGAATTGGACAACTCTGCATGAGCAGCCCTGGATAAATATTACTAACAAAACCAGTGTAGATTATTTTTTTTCTAATTAAACAACACCAGAATAAAAGCCCCACAAAATCCTTTGTTTTATTCACTTTCAAGGAAATCTCATGTGAGAGGAAGGCTTTTAAGCAGTTACTTTAGCTAGTAACCATAGCATAAGTATTCACACAGTTATCTGGAAGAAAAGCGCAGCTACAAGAAACCTTCAGATTTATTTTTCACATTTCATCAGTGCAGCACAGAAGAAAACTTTTGTGGCCTGCACAAAAAGTGGATGAGCGTTAGACACAATTGCATATATGTATACATAGTTACATTAATGTAAACATTTATTACATAATAGCCCTCCCATCTCAATGAATTCTCATTTACACTGAATATGTGCTGCAACTTAGTGGTGTTAATTAGCCACTGACCAGAAGTCTTTACTGGCAATACATATCCTTGTTTGTGTATTTGTATTTCTGTTATTTGACTCCAAGATACAATAGCTTAACCAAAAAAATAATATTTTTATTGTTTATTTATATTTAGCATTCTCTTTGTCCACGATGTAATCTAGGGTGGGTCCAGTTACATATGCGCGTCTGGAAATCATTTGTACAAGACCTATAGCTGAGGAGGGATTTAGGGAAATTATGTTAGGTGTTGTTCTTGCCGTCTTGCCGACATTTGATTATTCCAAGATGATCTTTAGGAATGTTGCCACTGTAACTATCAACATCATTGTAAGGTTGTCTAGGAAACCTTTTCTGTCTGGAGATCTGTTGATTAAAGGATTTCTGCATTATTTTTGCTGTTGATTCATGGAGTGGATAATTGGGTTTTGGTTTCTTTAGTGGAAGCTTTTTGCAATTGTTATTGGACAGTACGACGCTAAGAGCCTTGCATTAAAGGCAGTCAAAGTAAGAGGGCACCTCTCCAAATGAGAAACATGTAGTGATGAAAAAGCATGCTCACAAATTTGAAGTTATTCTCTTGTAATCACTGGGTTTTGTTCTTAAATCAGGAAAAAGAAAAAAAAAAACAAGCCAAGACCAAGAAAAAAAAAGAAGAATCTAATTCTCTCTGTATTTTATTAGGGAATTAGGAAGTCAAAGATGACCAGCAAAAAATTATATTCCAGAGTATGTTCCAACTGACATAGAAGATAGTGGTGGTTGTTACATGAGATTTCTGTGCATGTTGATGCAAAGTAGTAGCTTGGAGTGATTATATAAAGGATAATCAATTCGGATTTATAAAGTCCAAATCATGTAGACTAACCTGATCACCTTCTACAACAAAATAGTATCTTCTGTTGACATGGGGAGAGTAGTGGGTGTTTTTTTGCCTGCAAAGTGTTCGACACCGTTTCCCACAGCACTCTCCTGGACAAACCATCAATTTACAGATCCAGTGGGTGGTCTGCAAGAGGAGTAGAAAATCAGCTAACAGGTTGTGCTACAGAGGGTGGTAAGTAATGGTTTTCACTCAGGCCAAAAGCCTGTCACAAGTGGGATGCCCCAGGGATCAATATTGGGCCCCAAGCTGTTCAACATCTTCATAAATGACCTGGATGATGGAATTGAAAAGACCTTCACCAAGGTTGCTGATGATACCACACTGGGTGATGAGGTGAACAGAACAGAAGGGACAGCCATTTTACAGAGATATCTGGCCAGGATGGAAGAGTGAGCAAGCAAGAACAGTATGAAGTTTAACAAAGACAAGTTCTAAGTCCTGCACCTGGGATGGAATTAAAAAAACAACCCCAGTACAGGCTAGGACCTGTGTGACTAGGGAGCAGCCTTGCTGAGAGGGACCTGGGGGGCATGAGTCAGCAGCGTGCTGCTGCAGCAACAAAGGCAAATCAGATCCTGGTCTGCATCCACAGGGGCATTGCTGGGAGTAGAGACATGATTATCCCACTCTACTCACCACTTAACAAGGCACACCTGGAGTACTGTGTCCAGTTCTAGTGCCTGCAATTCAAGAAAGATGTGGACAAGGAAAAGGTCAAAAGGAGTGGCATGAAGATGAACAAAGGGCTGGAAAACTTGCCCTATGAGGAAAGACTGAAGGAGTCAGGTCTTTGCAACCTGGACAAGAGAAGGCATAAAGGGACCTCATCACAGTATTCTGGTACTTAAAGGGCAGTTGCAAAGAGGATGGAGGCTCTCTTCACAAGAAGACACATGGAGAATACAAGGGGCAAGGGATACAAGTTGCACAAAGAGACATTTTATCTCAACATAAGAAAGAAGTTTATTACAGTGAGAAAAATTTTTCATTGGAATAACCTCCTCAGGGACATGGTAGAGTCCTCATTGCTGGAGGTTTTCAAGACACAACTGGACAGGATACTAGGTAATCTCATCTAGGCTCCTCTTCCCTGGAAAGGTTGAACCAGATGGTCTTTCAAGGTCCCCTCCAAACTGGGCTGGTCTATGCTTCTATGGTTGTATGAGTCACCTCTCCTGCTCCAGTAATGCAAACTCCGGTGGAGCATCATTGCTGGGAGGAAGGAATTGCTAGCTTGTCTGTGGCTTGAGCTCTGAACAGTACTGATCTGAAGGCACAAAAGAGTTTTCTGAAGAGCTCATCTATATGGAGGACATGGCTTTGGACTCTGTTCTTTCAGTATTTATATTGCAGAAGTGGATGCATGGTACTGACCAGCGTTTTGTCTGACTGAGACAACTCAACATGCCTGATTTCCAGGAAGCAGCAAGTTTATTCAACCAGCTGTGCTGTCTGTCTGGTGAGGGAAGAAGTGGTAACAGAAGGTAATAACTTTTTATTTAGAATGAATGCCATGTTAATGGATTTATATCTTCTCTTCTGAACAACTGCACCTCCCTATTTCCAATAAAACTTATTATAGAAGAAAATAACATTATTGGGGAATGCTGGTCTTTTACAGTCCATCTTCCCATGTCACTAGCTTGGCATTTAAAGGCATGCAATGACACAACTTTATGTAATCAAATTTCACTGATGTTTATGTGAGAAAAAATAACCAAGCTGGCCAAATAATTTCGTGCCTCAATAGTATGAAAACTGACACAAACCACATGGAAAGAATGCACAACCACCTCTCTCATCTTGAATTACAGAATTCCAGTGTTGTTGTAAGACTCATCAGTCAGCGTATTCAGCCTCCAGGAGTTTTTTATTTTTCCAGCATGAATGAATTTCCAAGCTGGGGTCTTTGTTAAGTTTTTAAGAAAAAAAAAAAAAGTTATAAATTTTATGCCCCACGGCCCTGTAAAAGCTGTATTATCTTTGCCAGTAATGGGCTACAGACCTTGTGCTAACTCCATCTTGTACTAACTATGGAAGAACTTACTCCTGGCCTGTTAGGCTTGTAATCAACTTATAAGAACATGCTGTGTGAAATGGAGCTTGGTAGCAGGTGTCACCTGGTGTTACCATGTGGGATAACAGTGAAGGCCTTACAAATACAGACACAGGTTGAACACAGAGGCCCAGAGCTATAAACATCTCACTGGTTGTAAACCACTGGCCATTAGAGAAGCTCAGCCTTGACAGCTTGGAAAAGACAGCTTTGAGCATGGCAGAGGAGAAGGTAAGACCTTCCATCGTGGTGCAGTATCTAGTTCAGGGCTGGTGGCCAAAGGCTGTGGACAGTCTGCAAATTCTGATATCAAAGAGCAAGATCTCAAATCTGGAAGGGATCATCATGATGGGCATTGCTGTGGCAGAGTAGTTGTGGGGTAGGTGGATGTGCAAGCACAGTCTGCTCTCCCTGCCTGTCCCAGGGACCCCAACCCCTGCTGCTTGCATCAGTGAGCTCTTCCCTGTGCTCCCAAGAGCCCACCAGCTACAAGCCCACTACCTCTTCCCTGCCTTCCTCTTCCTCAGGGTCAGCTCTTCGGGGGCCTTTCCTGCTGACCATGCACCCACCTCCATGGGCAAGTATGACTAGACGGTGCATATGAACTTGTGTGCATGAACATGTGTTTTTCCTCCTCCAGTGTCTGCACTTTTCTCCTCTTCAATGCTCTAACTCCTCAGTGAAGACCTCCTGCACATAAACTCAACTTAGCTAGTCGTTACTTTTGGCAAAAGATTATGTGAGCAGAAAATAAAAGTGACATGGCTTATTTGCAGTTCTTAAGTGAGAAATTCTTTGCTGAAACTTTAGGAACTGATCCTGTCAGCTGTTAAAAGCTTTTACTGATTTTTGGAGATTCCTCTCACCTGTATTATATTTGGTGGATATTGAATCAGGCCCTTTGTTATCAAGGAGTCATTTGGAATAGAAACCATCAGATTCAAAACTTTCCTTAGCAGCTGCTGAGGAGATCATTACGGTAACACAGAAAAAAGAATGTCCTGGTCAGCTAAAACCCAAATCCTTGCTTTCCATACAGAATAAATGTAGTTTGGGACACACTTACTATTGAGGCTTCAGGCACCACATCCAGACCTGGATTTTCCTCTTCTTGGCAGGTAACTTCTGAAACAATTAACATAATGCTGGAATTTCATTTGCTTATAGGACAGTTAATTTACAAGACCCCCACTGATGGGTAAGCAGTGTAAAAAACCCACCTTGGATTATAGAAAAGTTTGTAGCAGACTCGATAAAAACTGAGGCCCTTTTTACAGTCATCACCACAGATGACTACCTTAGAACAAAGAAATGCAGACCTCCAGTTTCACTCTTAACTATTCCACTTTAGTACATTAGATTATAAGGATTTTATTTCAGCTGTGCTCTGAATGGTATCATTGTCACTGGTATGATATAGTCTCTACTATAATTAATGTGTACTCACAGTGTAGAATTGTCAATAAAATATGCTGTAATTGCTCAAATATCTGTCAGTGATTGTCCATCATGCCTGTATGATAATATGCAGTGATAATATCAAAACATTGGAATATATTGTGAGATCTAGAGCCAGTCTTATAAACAATCATTACAGTCATGTCAATTACATCAGATAAGATACAGATATTAGGGAGCATATTTGGGGGTGGGGGTGAAAATGAAATTATTCCACCTAATGTCATCTGTGAAAAGACAGCAATATCTCTCGTAACAGCTGAAGAATCAGAAGTCCTTGATTGCTGGATGCTGAAATATTCCCCAGTGACAATTCTTTTTTGAATAATAAGAGACAGAAGTGCCACTTCCAATTCTGTGCTGTCAGCCTGTAAGGCCGAAAATCCTGTGGGTCCCATAACACTTCCATTTTGCTGAGAATTTCCCTAACTTGTGAGATAAGACACCCTTCACAAGGTGATGGGATTTTGTCTTTGGCTCCAGAGGGACTGGGATTTCCTCTTTGGTGCATTGCTTTTCCAATCCACATTTTAAGGAGAAAATTAAAACAAACAAATATTAAAACAAGTTACAAAGTTACTATCATGTCATATTTGGGATTTCAGTTCTTCCTGTGTTTTTCAGTGTGGAAAGACAATGTGATAATCCCAGATGACACAATATAGTAATGACTTTCAAACTGTGATGTACTGCAGAAGATAATGTAATACAAGTGTTTTGTAAGCAAAACATACACACACACACACATTTGTTATACATGCTGTAACACATATGCATACACATGTATATAAAAATAACATACCGTGCTGCCTCTATACTGTTAAGAACTAGTGACTTAATTTGATTCCAATTTCTTGCCTTTTGTCACTCAGATGCCTCTAATTCCAGGGATCGTTTTCTCTGAGGGACTTTGTGGGAAGTTGCTTTCCCAGGGATCCCAGCAAATAGGTAACTACACTGTACAGAAAATATATTTCAGCATTTTTGTGGAAGCTGTATAAGTGGAATTGATTTAGGTAAAAATATGCCTGTAAATTGATAAGGGAATGCAGGAAAGCAGAAAATACCCCAAAGCCTTCAGAAGCTTTTTTGACGCTGCCTTTCTGCATGACCAAATACAAAGTGGCAAAATTTTTGCACAAATTTTTCCAAAGCAAAACCAAAAAAGGGCTGTATTTATTAAAGACCCTATAAAAATGATACTGAATTATAAAATGCCTAATAATATAGAATTTATAGTTGTAGTGTGACTTACATTTGCAATAAAACATGGAATCCATCTTCAAAGGACTGAATGCTTGGTTTTACTATAAGAAATCATACAAGTAATAAAAAAAATCATTGTTGAGGGATTTGTTAAAACCAGATCATGGGTCTCAGCTCTAAGTGAATTTATTTTGAACCTTCTGAAGCAGACATTGCAAATTTTTACATTCTAATGAGTGAACTAAAAACATATATTTCAAAGAAAACAGCACTCATAAATTACATTTATGACACATGAGGTTGCTGACTGCTGTGCAGGGAGCACAGAGTAATGGTGCTAATATGCACTCTAGCTTGATTTTCTCAGTTCCCAACATGCTCTAATTCTACACTACAAATCTTTAAATGGCAGTTATATTTTAATTAATATGATTATGTGCTGCCATTAGCAAACCCTCCCCCAGCACATTTCTCCTGCCAAACCCATGAATACCAGTAAACCATTAACATAAAAGGGCTGTTTGCTTATTAAATTCATCTACACAAATAGGCAAGGGTTGCAATTGTTGATTTGCCATTGAAAGAACAGAACATGAGCGAGCTGCACAGTAGCTGGCAGTTGCAATTATGTAGTGTAATTAAGTCTAATTTATAAGCCCCCCTCAAATGAGAAAGTAACAATTTTTGTTAATTAACAAGAGCATTTGTAAAGCTCGTTAACTCCATCATTCACCATCTGCCTGGATAGATGGGAGCATGCAGTTATTATTGTGGGACATGTTGCATATGTGTATTTGTGTAGTAAACTGTTTGGAAAGTCTAATGATTGAAATGGGAGATAGGAATGGATGTTATATTACAGTGAAAAGAAGATCTACACTTTTCATTTATCTTTACAGCAATGCAAGTGCTTTGTCATTATCTTGTGCATACGGTTTCATTATTCTGATACAGCACTCTGTTACATTGCCTCATACCATCATCCCTACAAGCCTGCAGGGTACAAGAGCACTTATCTTTCCTGATGACTGTTGAATCATTTAAAACAAGTTATTAGTGAAACAATTAAAATGATATTGGTTCACAATTGTATTGATAGCTGCCAGGCATAATGAAACATTCTGAATAGCAGTTGGGGGTTCTCAGAATGGATAGAAAATGCTGTTAATCAGAGACAAGAGAAACCTCTAAAGAAAAACTAAATTGCAAGAACACATTAATTGTATTGGAACATTTCATTTAATTGAGAACAAAGGGAAGGTAAAAATCATATTATCAATGTTTTATGAACATGAAGAAATAAGAAAATTACTATGTCATTTGTCACATATCTTCTGTCGGAAATGAAAATTGAAAAGGCTGTATTTAACTTTAACGGGAGCAGGCCAAATACATCATGTTGTTACACATTTTGTTTTTCACTAGGATTGCAAAAACTGAAAGGAATAAGGATTTTTTATCCAGCTAGAAAGTGACTGTGAGTGAGTAAGCAATAAGCCAGTTACAGTCTGCTAGTCAGCCATGTAAGGGAACAGGATATCTGTGTTGTCCTGCCCATTCACGGAAGTCTTGAGAAATCATCACTATAAAATCAGATATGAACAATGTCGAAATGACATAGCACATGCACTTTTTTTTTCTTTTTTTGTGCTTTCTTAGGAAGAAGATCATGATTCATGTTGTGGGATTATAATGCATATAAGAGGACATTTAATACATCTGGTTAATAACGGGCATATTTGCCTGATCCAGTGCTCCATTGTAGCTACTAGAAAGGCTCATATCAGATGATTCTCATTTATATAAAACACCTTAATGTAGTTGCAAATGTATGTAATTTAAAGCCTCTTACCTTATGCAATGTTGCAAAGGGTCTCTGCATAAATGGGAATTGGGCCCACTGAATTCATTGAACACTGGATAAATTTACCTTAATCCCACTCTCCATCACCACAGATCTCCTAATACTGGGCAACATGGAGAAAGGTTTGCCATTTATAGCAGGTTACTGGGCAGCTCTGTGATTTTACCCTAGGGTGATCAGAGGGATGACAAATGGTATAGAAGTTGGACATAATTTTTTTTTTGAAACAGTAATTAGTATGAAATCATATGAAAAGCAATGACAACGAAGAAAAGTCTTCCAACTTAAATATCATTAAACTTTTATACTTTCCTTGTTTTTCCCTACTGAGGATTCCTGGTGTGCTGCAGACAGAAGGGAAAGCGGCCGTTTCTCCAGCTTCCAGGCTGAACTCAGAAAAATGACAGAGTAACCAAATTCTGTATGTGGCACTTTTCTTACTTGGGTTTGGAAGATTTTAAATTAGACATAACTAAAATATGGATCAAACTATTTTAAAGCAGAGCTGACATTTCCTTCAGTTCACAAATTAATGCATTATACACATTTATTTTTTTTTTATGTTATTGCTGAATGGCTGATGTTTACAAATGTATCTGAGCTGGGAATGTTTCATGAACTACTTCACCCAGAAAATATTTTGGACATTTCTTACACAGAACTTTCCTTTTCTTTCCTTCTTTCTTTGCTTCTTTCCTTCTTTCTTTCCTTCTTTCCTTCTCTCTTTCCTTCCTTCCTTCCTTCCTTCTTTCCCTCCTTTCTTTCTTTCCCTCTTTTCGTTCTTTCTTTTTCTCTTTCTTTCTTTCTTTCTTTTTTTTTCTTTCTTTCTTTCATTCTGTGTAATATTGACATTTAACTTGCATAGTACATTTCTTCTCTCAGTGGATTTCCTAACCTTTACAAGTGGGTATCTTTCATCATCTTTGAACTTACTGCATCAGTTCCAAAACTCCCTGGCTTCCTATTTGTGCAGCATCCCTCCTTTCCTCTACTATTTTTAAGCTGCTATGTAAGACACCAAAACAATCAGAAATTGTCAGAAATAGGAGTAAATCGTGTGTTACTAATTTCACGTGGTGTCACCTCTTTTTAAATTCTTATCTAGTCTTCAGCTACTGACCAGGTTCAAAGATGGGACACTGCACCAGTTAGCACTGTAAATTGTTACATTGCCTATTCACGTATTTTTTAACCCCCAAAATGAAAACCACTACACATATACTGAGTTATAATTAAAATTTATGGGCCTGGAAATAATGTACATTACTATAAATTAACAAAAGCAGGACCTTATTAAAAAATATTTCTATTGGGGAGAGCTTTAAACACAATTTTTTTACCTTAGTGAGGAGAATCAAATTAGACCTATGTAATGATTATTACTTAAAAGCAAGGTGATAAATATAAAATTAATCACAAAGTTATTTTGACAATATTTGTGAAAATGAAATGTTTGTTCTCTTGGACTTTCAAAAGGAGAAAGAAGAAAGCCAGACTTGTATTAAAAGAGCCTTGAGGCCAAACCCTGGCTACCAGAACAGAAGAAGTAACATTTGTAGGGTGCATTGGTACAGTAACCATGACAGGTAGGTGAGGTTAGCTTTGTGAATGCTAGAAGAAAGGCATGCAAATTTTTGTAAGCAATTCTTCAAAGGATCAGCCTGTAAAGAGTGCTGAGCACCTGCAGTTTTTAATGGCTTTAACTCGAGTTTTTAGCATTGAGCACTTGCAGAATTCATTCCTGTAGTAGAGGGGTTGGGGAGCAGAGGGGGGAAGAATTGCACTGTGTATGTGGTCTCCTGATGTTTTATTTTAAAGCAAAAAGGAAAGCTGGAGTTTTGCCTGAACAGAAAGAAAAAAAGAATATAGGCCAGATTTATTGGCTGCCTAGCCGATTTTACATTCAATTTTATTTTTACATTCAATTTTCTGCCATGTGCATATATAGATCAGCTGGGCAAGCACTTCCAGTGTAAAAAAACCCTTGTTTGTGTATAAAAATGTTGATTCACATGCAAATAGGCACATTCATACATGAATACATATGTTTGCCTGGATAAAATATTCCAGACATTCATGACGAAGAAGTAAAAAGCTCAGCAATAACAGTACAGATGATCACAGCAAAGTGAAGAAAAAAAAAACTAATCAAAATTCTGTCTTGGACAAAGCAAAAGTATTAATAAAAATATGGTTCCATTAAATTTCTAGCGTCTGCTTTTGCTTATTTACTTGTAATGCAAGGAAGGTTGTTCTCATAAAAACAGATTTTAAATATGAAGATTGCATACTTGTGTGACAAAGAGGTTGTGCGGATGGAGAAAACTTCCTAAGTGAGCTGCAGTGATGAAGAGCCACACTTGCACTAATCTTGAGCTGAATATAAATAAAAATATTTATAGAAAAAAGGGTGCATATTCCAGCAAAAGTCAATCCCTGCTTTACAGCCAACAGTTTATTAATTTTAAGATGATAACTAGGCATTCCAGCCCATGGTCTTGTGGTAAAGAAGGTTTCTGTGGCACTAGTTCATCACTTAGTGCTACAGCATTGGTACGGAGACCAGAAGGAAAAGAAACCACATTAATTTTTCATCTGTTTTTAGCTCAGAAGGCTACCTCAGCTTTTGCTAGTCATACTTTTTTACTCCGGAACATAAGTCCTTTTGTCTTTTCTGGTCTTTGGAGATATTGATAAAACAAAAATTCTGTATTGATACTGTCTGGCATAATTACATGTACAAGTTTCTCATTTAAGATGACACAGAACTAGTCCTCCATCAGCAAAGGCTTTCTGAATCAGAATATAACTGCTACAGTGGGAACATTTTTCCATACAAGACCAGCATGGCCTTTTAGCTTAAAAAGCAGTTCTCTTTCTGTGGTAGTTATTCCTCTTACTGAATCAAGCATGTCACTTCCTGGGTTTCTTGCTCTTAGATTAGACAGCTGCTTACTGTGCGGGCTGCTCCTCTCCCCAGATATTCAGCTCATTCTTGGTATGCTTACCCTATCCTCCTTAAAACATTCTTCATAATGGGTGACCAACAGGTACAAGTTATTCCCAGAGATGTCTCACTAATATTCAGGGCTACAAGTGCATCCTTGCCCTTAGACCTCTCGATAACATTTCCGTTTTTCATGGCTTTGTCACACTGGCAGCTTAACTAGTGGTTAGCTGCGGTTGTGTGGTCAAGTGAGCATGCATTGTTCCCTATGCTCCCAGGTCACTTCAGCTGATTTGTCTTTGTTCCTTCATTAGTTCCCCAGTATTACTAAATATTATCCTATTTCCCAGAATTGTAGCTTTCAAAGACAGACAGGTATTTTCATATATCCCAATCCTTCTTCGCTGTTGATACTTCCCAAGGCTAGCATCAGCTGATACTATTAGTATGCTGCTATTTGTTTGTGAAAAAAGCTGTTAATTAAGATATCATGCAGTGTGGATCCTCAAGACGGATCCTTGAGGAGCCCCAAATAAATTTCCCTTAAATACTGTCAACATCCCTTCTTGTTAACTAACCTCAGCCAATTTCTTTCCCTTCTTATTTTTAATATAATTCTGGAGGAAATTATTATTATATTTGCCTCACTTCTTTTGTCTAGTTATGTATACATCTGTTACATTGATCTATTAATCTTATTTTAGTAAAATCAGAAAAACTATCCAGCAATCCATTTATTTCAATTTTATTTTTTAAAAATTTGAAATTTTACATCTCAATTGTTTAAAATCTCCTCTCTTTTTTTTTCTCTTTTTTTTCTTTGTTTCTCCCCTCCTGTCCTGGACAGAGTCATATCAGGTCATATTAAAGAGTTTGTAGTTGTCTGGATGTCCTCCCCTGCCCCTGCCCCTGCCCCTGGCCCTTCCCCTTTCCTTTCTTCTTTTTTTTTTTTTTTCTAATAATCCTCGGTTTGTTAAATGGCCGAGTTTTGTGTAGAGCAGGAACTTTAGAATTCTATAGTTATGATTACTTCTTTCCATAATTTATGTTGATTTCATCCCTTAATTTTAATTCTGCCTTTATTACAGAGAAAATTACTTCTCTATCTTTTGCATTGTCCATATGTCTTTTGCAGTTATGTCAACATCAACACACTACTAAAAATTAGATGAATTATTATTTTTCCCCTTTGATTTTACTGTGAACTTTTGCAAATACTTTCTCTTTAATGTCCCCCATGGATATCACACTTTCTTTTTTTCTTCTTCAATTTCACATTGGGCAAGAACAATTTGTTCTTTGTTTTAACATTCTTTATCTGCATGAATTGAGCTTGGCTCTTAGCAACTGTTTCCTGCCTCTAGATAAAAACATAAAGACTTTTTAGCATTCCCTGTAGCCTTTCTGTTTCTCTGTATATTTTTTCCTGGTGTGGTTATTCCTTTAAATGTATCAGGAGCTCTGTCCTAGAAGTTTTTTTCCCTTGCTTTGGATACAGAGCCTGATATCTTAGGTTTGAAGATTTTCCAGACTTCCTCAGTACTTATGTCAGTGCTCCTAGGTGTATCTGATCTCCCTACCTGCTTCTCTTAACCTGTTAAAGCTTGCTCTGTGGCACAGAGACTCTTAGCAGCCTACTATTTTTTTTTCATCTTCTTCTTCCAGTTCTTCTACTGAAATGAAACTAGATCTGTCCTTGACCACTCACCATCGTGATAAAATTGTGAACTAGCTATCTCACTACCTTCAAATGCACAGTTTTCACTCTGCACCTTTCTATGCAATGTAACTGAACATTAGCTGGGTGCAGTTTCCAATCCCACTGGTATATATAAAAAAAAAATTTCTCCTGAGTCCTATTCTTTTAAAAGTTGGAGGTTGAGTCATCAGGTCAGAGAAACCCTGGGTACAAATGTTTCCTGTTGTACTGGGACAGAGTAAACTTTTTCCATAGCATCCTGTACAGTGCTGTGTTTTGGACTTGTGACCAAATCAATGTCAATAACCATCAGTGTTTTGGCTGTTGCTGACCAGTGCTTGCACAGCATAAGGGACTTCTCTGTTTCTCACTCTGTCCCACATTGAGTAGGCAGGGGATGGGCAAGAGGTTGGAAGGGGACACAGCTGAGACAGCTGAACTGAGGTGGCTGAAGGGATAACCCCTACAATATGCTGTCATGCTCAGCAATATAGAAATTTTGCCTTTGCTTACAGGCTGCCTGGGCATCAGTCTACTGGGGAAAGGTGGTGAGTGTTTGATTTTGCACCACTTGTGGTGTTTTTTTTCCTTTTCCATTTTCTCTTCGATTACTAAACTGTTTTTATCTTGACTCAGAAGTTTTCTCACTTTTCCTGCTTCTATTCCTTCCCCTGTCCCACCAGGGGTGGTGAGTGAGTGGCTGTGTGGACACTTAGCTGCTGGCCAGGGTCAACGCATTACAGCTGTTTACTTAGGAGAGGTGGGAGCCTAGCATTTACAAGAAATTTTCTATGTCTCTCATGAGTTCAGAAATATGTCAGTACAGTGAACATACTGCTACAAGTTTCAAGAGTTTTATTCTAAACAGATATAATAAAAACACCACTGATGGGATTATACTGTGCTTGTCCTTTACCACAGTATTCTATTACCATAGCACCTACTTGGAATATTTCTGGGACAGATATATAAAATGAAACTGCCTCTATATCCTTACACTGTAACAGAATAGCTTGAGGGGTTTTTAAATATATCAGATGTTGAAGTTTGACTGGGAGGAAGAAGCCTCCTGTGTTCCAAAACCTCTGTGGATGTCTTATATTACCGCCCGTTAGAACAGTGTACCACAATAATTTGGTACAACTGGAAAGAATTCTTGTACTTAAGCACTTCTTGGCAGTTCTAAGAAGGTGCAGCTAAGCTGAATTACCTCCCAGGCCCAAGCAGCACAAGGTGCTCCCTAAATTGCCCCTGGGCTAGTCTAACATTTCTACTGAAGTGGCTAGGTTGCTGGTAACCTGAATTCTAGCATGCTGTGGCTGGCCTTTGTACAGCTGGAGGAAGCCAGCATGTAACAACCACTGGGAACAGCTTTTGCTTACATGGGACATACTCCCAGCCACTGCTTTAACTCCAGTGACCTATTCTCCCACACTGAAAACTAGCAAAGAACTTGGAAAGTCAGGAAAAAAAAAAAGTTTCTGAATTTTGGTTGGCAAGCGTGGGAGCTCAGTAGCTACTGAGAGTATAAGGACCTCAGGGCAGGAGACCAGTTGTGACTGTTAAAGCACACCGAGCTTTTCTGCAAATCTCATACTATCACAGGTGTTCTCTGCAGAGTAATTTGTCCTGATGATACCTACACCCACTCAGAAAGTTTCTTTTGTTTCTCTGTCTGACGTAGAAGTGCCGCACAATGAGTATTTAGTGGTGCTTCTGCTTCAATTAGAAGTTCTGGTCTCAGAACTTAACAAAGTCGTTCCTAGAGTCCTCGCTGAGTTCCATCTTTTCTCTTGCAGCTCCCATCGACTGTCAGGTAAGTTCAGCAGATGAGAGAAGCATGCCTGTTTTCAGCAGAGAGAGCGTTTCTTCAAAGCACTTCTTTCTGCATGTTGATCTATTACATGTATGCCCAGCTAACCCTGTTTTAAAAGAACATTCTTAACCTTTGACTGGGATTTTGAGGACAACAGCAGCCTCTGCTGTTTTGACAGATTGTCATTGTTCAAGTGGCTTTTTGGAACTTGTGTTTGGTATGTTAACCATAAATGTGTTTGCTTTCATTTGTTTAATTCATACTGTGCTTAAGTCAGCCTAGCTAGTACATTATGCATCCCTTTGTACACTACAGGGCATTGCATTAGCATGATGGTTAGTAGCTCAGCCAAGAATTATCAAATAATAATTTAAAGTTGCAACATCTGGGTTTGGGAACAGTGTGCTCACTACCCAGCTACTGGTGTAACTCACACATATCAGAAAACAACCAAAAGAATAACATGTTTTCATTCTCTAGGACTGCTGAACTGCAGTAGGCTTTCCCCCTTCCAGCAAGTATTAACCATACGAGGTTTTCACACACAACCACCCTGTTTATGTTATAATTTCTGCTCACATTGGGCAGAAATAGAATTCCCAAAACACAATATAGCAATAAATACTGGTTCAAAAATGTAAAAAATGACTGACCAGGCATGCAATATGCTTCTTGCCTCTGTATAAATCCTAAGTGGATGTGGATGATTTGATTTACTTTCCATATCAAAAGCAATATCTTTCCTAAGGCAAGATTAGAATAGTTTTTAATGATAACAGACTGTGTAGTGATGACTTTTTTATATAAATTTAATGATTTTTACTGTAGGCCCTCCTGATTGAAAACCTATATGAAATCAAATGGATGTTAGCTAAATAGTACCCTCCCTATCCCAACTATAGATGAGTGTGATTTTGAAAAGATACTGTCTTAATTGAACTGATTACATCTGCTGAATGTAGTGGTGACAAGTTTAAGAGAGAATAACATTTAAGGATTATTGCCTTAAATTAACAAACCACAACTTTGTAGGCTCAATTGCAGTTTATCTTGTTAAAGATAGTCAAAGTTAATATTCAGATATCCTTCTTACATTTTCCAGGGTCTCTTGGCCTTATTAATTCAAATCTTACTTTCAATGTATTCATGTAGCCAAGATAATTATTAGAAGGAGAGATCAAAGCAAGCATATTATAGTCCTATTCCATTTTCTGCTGATGTGAGTGATCTGCCTCTTCTTTGATGTTGTATGCTTCTACAGTGAAAGTACAGAGGATAAAAATACTACACCATGTAATCTGGCATTTATCCCATGAGAGCAGAATTCCAAATTGTGACACATGTCAAGAAGTTAAAAAAAATAACTTAAAAGAGCCCTATGCTTTATACAGTGACATACTCTGCATTTAAACACCATCAAACATCATTTTCCATTACAAATTTAGTCCCCTATATAAAATTCAAAGAATTTCTGTAACTTTAGTCAAAGAAAGTGACAGCAATACTTATAAAATAGCTACTATATTTACTAGCAGTTACACTAAGACTGCAACTTAGCTTTATTCAAACCAATTTATTTTTTTTTTTTTATCCTTAAAAAAGCGGAGGGAAGACAAAATTAATGTCTTTGTGCAAGTGCAGATGCATATGCTGTACAATTTAGTTTCACCTCCAGCAGTGTGTTTATTCAAACCGGGTTTTGTCATGCTTTGGAAAACAGCTGTGATTCCAGGTGCTGAATGTAGTAATGACACAGGCTCATATATTCTTCCTCAGTGAGGAGGCAGGATTTGTCCTTTATTATTGTATATTTAAGAGGTAATTGCCCCACACTTCTTGTCAGAATTCTGTCATATTGACACATATATTGGAAGCTGAACTCATCATACTTCTGCCTTTGTAGCATAACACTTGATTATTTCAGATTGTAAAGAGCAGAAAGAATGTCAGTTACAACAGTATAACATTTGCCCTTCTTGGGTTTACTGGAAAATGTCAGAAGTTTTTGGACAGTTTGAGAATTTTTTCTTCGCTTTTGAAATAAGTTAGAATTTTGTTATTACCTCCAGTAACTATATAGACTTAAGACAGTAATGCCTATTTCATTATGTCTAAAGGATGAAGCAGGCCAATTAAGAGCTTCCCATCTTCCTTTTTCTTGTAATTAATTCCATATAGATTCCCTTTGCATTTTGAAGAATGTCTTTAATTTTCACTATTTGCCCACATTTTCTCACATCTGCGTTCTATGGGGAGCAGTAAAAACCCTGTCAAAATATGGGAAGAAAGTAAAAACTGTTCAAAAAGGACAACTGGAATCAGGAACATACAGAAATATCACCAAATTCCCTAGTTCCTATTTAACTTTTGCAGTTATGAGATGTTTATGTTCTTTAGATAAACTACAGAAAATAGTATATGGAAACTCAACCCCAGATTACTTCTCTTACAGTTCTTGCTGAGAACGTCCTAATCCCTTCATTTTCTCATTCAGGAAAGGTCTGCTTCATTTCTGTTGCTTTCTAGCAATGCTTTTTATAGTTTTGCATGTTACTTTTTGCAATGTAGAGCTTTTGCTGATGAGGGCCAAAATCCCAGCACTGTAAAGCTGACCTATATCGGCAGATCAGAATTTCCCTAAACAAGACATTCAAAAACAAATGTTACTAGATTTATGGTCTGGGATCCTCTTAAACTTGAAGTCACACCTAGGTAGACATGAGTGCAAGAGCTATTCCCTTTCATCTGTGTCTGCCTTGAAGATTGCCCCAGATTCTATCAGACTGTCATCTGGCACAGGGATACATGCTCCTGCCACATCCAGGCTTGATTCCTGCAAATCATAGGATTTAGGAATGAAGCTTGCTGAAGAGAAAAAAAAAAAAAAAAGCTCAAGGTGGCTTAGAGTGCATCTGCTTGTCTTGTTCAGCAATAGGGGTCATATTGCACTGAATTCAGAATCCAGATGTGCTTCTGAAGAATTTGTTTTGATTTGCTATTAGAATGATTGTCAGGTGGAAAGCAGGCTTTCTCCAAAATCAAAACTCTCCTTGCAATGACTTCAGTTCTCCAGCTAATTCCAGTTTACTCTCAGAAATTCAATTCCAGATCCTCCATGCGTTAGTAAGGTGCCAGTCTGGCTACTCCAGCTGTGGCTCATAGGTTCTGTGTTCCTTAAAAGTCTGATGTGTAGAAAGCTGCTGAGACACAGGTGGTTGTTCCATGCAGTACTCAGTAATTTGCTTGGACGGAAGAGGACAGAGTGCTCTAGACTTCACAAGTGTATTCAGAAGCATTTAGAAATATTTTAGAAAAGCTAACAGTTAAAGCTTCTTGGAAATACATTCCAGAATTTTCCCTCCTTGAGAAATACAACTCTAAGTTATAATCTGATTCATAGATTATTTTTTTCCCCTGAAAATTTAGAGGTTCTGTGGAAGAGACTCCAATTTCTCACCGGTTCTGTCTATGATTTTGCAAACTTCTTGTGTATTCAGACATGACTGTCCCAGGAATTTGCAGAGTGAAGGTTCCCAGGGCACAAGAGCAAGGGGCACAGGCAACACTTGTGTTTAGCTGCTGTGAAAGGCTCAGCAGGGCTCTTTGCTCCTTCCCTGTCTTAAGTGTGGAGAAACCAGCCAAGCAAAAGTCAGAAGTTCTTGGCTGTAATTCCCAGACTATTTTCAAAAGGGTGATGTTATACTGTATTTTCCCTTTCATCTACAAAGAATGTCTTGCATTCATGTGTGCGGCTGTTCCAGCGATCCACCTTGTACAAAATCATGCACTGCTGCATGAGGAGAGGTCCTCCCTAAAAAGCAAACAGAGTCAAAGAGTAGAAGTGATGAAAATGCTTTTATTTGTCCCTTTTCAAATTTTCCCTTGGACAGAGAGGTGAATCTGTGTTATCATTGTGGTAAGAAGCAGCTTTTTCTTTTTATTGACTTGGAGCCAAAGCACAACAGTGCTCTCACAATGTGACACTCCAGCAGCAAGTGAAAGATACTTGTAAATGATGGAGACCTACGTTTGAGTAGCTTGTTTTCCTAATGAGAAGAACTGGATTAATGAGAAATTAACATGTTCGATAGTTATTTGGGAAACACTTTGTCTGAAGATACCCGAAAGGAATGAAGATTATGTGATGAAAGTAATGGACTGAGTGGCATTTAAAGAATTAGTTGCCTAGTTATGTTGTTCAGTTAAGAAGAAACACCTCCAAAATCCTTTTATATTGGGGAGTATCTGTACAGATTATAACCTCACCTTGAGCAACCCCTGCCTTCTGGCAAGCACTCAAATTCCATTGTCCTCTTAAGGAACATAGCTCATGAGTCAGTGGTGTTATATACATGCCTCTGAGTGGCTGAAATGAGGCCACAGTACTCATGTGTAAGGGTGTTGCACTTCCAGGGTATGAGTGGGTAAGCAGTACTAATTATTACATCTAAAATTCTGAACTGCCTAGATATTTAGAAGACCCTTGATGTTCTTCCCGTTTCTGTTACTGAGGGTTGTGGCCAGGTGGCAGGAGGTGGGGTGTGCACATGAGTAAACTTTGCTATGAAAGTACGTATTCCTTACTTTTCCTGAGTAAATGCCACAGATACCTACATAAATGGTGCATAAAGCTTTCATGAATCAGGCCTCAGGCTAGACATTTAAGTGGTCCCTACTGTATTCACATACAAACAGTTGCACAGTATATTAAGAATTGCAATAATAGAAAAATAGCTATAAAATATTAGCAACATTTTACTTTTATTTTTATACCTCCTTGTCTTGCTTGATTTAATTTTTTGGAAATAACAAGAAATTCAGCAAAATATTACAAGCATGGATAGACTGTAGGGCTACAGAGCCAAAACTGGGAAGCATTTTAGACTTTTCATATTCATTGATTATACTGGAAGAAAACTTAAGACAGAAAATGTCTGGGTCTGGGTTATACCAAATACAGTTCACATACAGTCCTCCTAGTCATCAATTAATTCAACTTACTTCCTCATCAATTTTTTTCCCCCTTAGTCCTGATGGTTTTATGACCTAGACCCAGGCGATACCCTTAGGCAGTCCATCTGATAATTGACACATTTTCTAACACAGCATAGTGATGCCCAAGTCAGTGCTTTCAGGCCGTGACTTCAGCTTATTGGAGACTGCAGCAGGGACTCCTTTTATCCCTCATACATCAGAATACACTGACAGCTCTCCCAAGCAGGGACGAGGCAGATCTCTCCCTCAGGAAAATGTATGCAAACACCTCCGGAACATTGTACTGGTTGCTAGGCATCACACTGGTGACATCTTTATGATAAACATGGTATGCAGAAGAAGGCCTAATAAAAGAATAACAAATTATTACATCCAGAGGGCAATTTTACAAGATTAACTGGTGTAATAAATAACCGCTGTAGTCAGAATACTGTGTTACCTTTTAAGGTATTTCACAGCAGAGTCTAAATGAACCAGCCTATAAAAACAGAGAATGTCTCACAGAAAATAATAAACTCATTCTTATATATTTTTAATACTCATTGTGATACCTATGTGTGGTATTTGGCTTGCTGCTTAGTAGCTTCAGCAAGTGCTTCCTCTAAAATAAGGCTATATATGCAATTCATACCAAGATGTCTCTGTTCATCATTATTTTTCCCTGCTGCTGGACATTCAGTACCACTGCAATCTACATAATATCAATTTGAACAAAAGCCCGTAGCATTTTATTTATAAAACTATTTTCATACATAAAACATTACAAAGAAAATGCCAGTAGCCAAATAGCTTTCATACTAATTATCAAATATTTTGATTTTTTTCTTTTTGCATGCTTTTTTTAATAATAATAAAAAAATCACCTCTCACATTCTACCTCTCTCCCTCCCTTCCTCTCTTCCATTCTGTCTTGGTTTCTCTCTTTTCTTCTGTAATTGTCTGAATATTTTGAATTTGTCTTTTACTAATTTTGTAATTTTAATTTTAGGGCTTTATATTTTACATTTAAAATATTATAGCCCTTTAGTTTTAAAAACAGCTTTGTGAGGAAAAAGGATCCTGCACTTGAGCCCTAGTGGACAGAAGCCCCTGTGTATTGTCATGTACTACCTTTATACTAATACATAAGTGAATTTTCATTTGCATTTAATTTGTAAATGAATGAGATGTGTGTTTTGCTGTGGTATATTTCAGTCAAAGTCCGAAGATTTCCCACAACCCATAAAAGGCAGAGCCTACATCTGGAGTTCAAAGGCCATGGATGTACAACAATTTATCATAAACTCTTCTATATTACTCTAACATAATACATTAACAGGATAACACAGCTATTTGTAAGCTGCAGCCCATTTGCAGCTGATTATGAGGTCATATTCTTGCAGTTCCACCAATTTGCTAAGAAATGCTTTCAGAAATGAAGCCACCAATCTCTTCGCTTGCAAAAAGACATGCTCTAGCTGGGGCATTTGCCCTGGTTTTAGTCAGAGGTGCTTCTGAGTGTTGGTCTGCTCCAGTCCTCTTCCAGATTTGGTTGTGTGCATTGCCTTTCCCCCTCCTGTGCTATGGGTAAGGCGTATGGGACTGCAGCCTGACATAAGCCAGCACCTCCCAAAAGTCCTTTTGCACAGCTGGTCAAAATTACTTTTTCACTCCCTGTAGGGAAGGAAAATTTCCAATAGAAACTCAGTGCCATTAGCTTCCTTGGTAGCTTAATCTAAAAGATGGCTTTACATGTATACAGAACAGTGTTTTACTGGGACAGTCAAAAAGACTGCAGCATTGTAAATGGGAAACACAGAAGATGCAGAAATACTTGCGGAAGTGCCAAAAGGGTAGATCTACGAAGGCAGTTATGTGGATCCCCAATCTGTATGCAAATTAACAACTCCCTTTCAAGCTTCCCTCCTATCCATCTCCATAAGCGAAACAGAAATACATGTGTTTTTACTGGTGGATTACCTGAGTTCACATTAAAAAATCATCTGTGATAGTCCTGCATGCTGAACTCAGATCTCCCAGATCTCCAGCAAAAAATGTGAAGCAATGTCACAGTGGAGAGAATAATGGGTGGTGCAAGATGGAAAAAAAATACAACTGGGGGAGGGGCTGAGAGTGGTACACATCTCTCAAGACACTGCTAAGAGGTGACACTCAGACATCATCATCGACAAAGATCAAGTGGAAGGTTCAAAGCAAGCTCCTTTCCTTCAGCAAACAAAACGATGCTCCCAATGGGTGTAAGCCATGGAGGAAGGCCAGGAGACAGCCCCATAAGGGCTGAAATGAGAGACTGATCTAAGAGACCAGTCAGGGCAGCACTGGGGCGCGGAAAGAGGGGGGAACATGAGGGGCAGAAGATACCTGATCCAGAAAAGACCTTGAAATTTAGGGATTAATATGAACCCATGAATTTCATCAGACAATGTTCTTCAGTTTACAGATGGCTGAATATATATATCTTTTCAATCTGGTCAGAAGGTTATCAGTTGAATATGTGCTATTTGTAAAAACTGCCAAGAAAATGCAGGTCACTGGTAGGTAAATGTTAGAGTCAACACATTTTATAAGACAGAAAATAAAAGTGTTTCTGAATGCTAGCTGCTTCTGTTTTAACAAAACATAAGCAGTGATATAGTCTTCCTGCACCAAAACAAAATTTCATTGCAATAATTAAATACAATTAAAAAGCAAATTAATGATATAACTCCAAATAATTTTTTTTTTCTATATTACCTAAAACTATTGCATTGCTTCCTACTTCTTTGCAGATGTATAGTATTCAAGATTTTTATTTCATGTTTTCATTTGTGACCAGGCAGTTTTTGAAAACTAAAGGGCTCTTGAAAGATGAGAAGGATCACCAGTACTTATCTTTTATTAATTAGGTGCAAGACTCAATGCCTTTCTATATTAAAGATTAGTTCTTACAGCAAACAAATTTCACAAGATATTTTCACAGAGTGTTCTAATAAGACATGGGTGTCACAAAAGGTTTACTCCCACCCAGTTAGAGGTAATAACTTACATACCTAGAGGAGAGTTCAGTGTTCAAATGTGGAAATACTTGCATTCAGAATTCAATACTGTTAAGCTCATCTGTTAAAAGTAGCCAAATAAGTAAAACTCTAAGAAATTTCTCTATAAGAAACATTAAATAATTTATCATTCTTTAAACTTTGACCTTATCTCCAAATCCAAACTATAATTTAAGAAGTAATAGTTCTTTGGCTACAATTATTTCAGGGTATTCAGCATGAATACCTAATACTCAGTTGAGCAACAAAACAGTTCTAGGTGCTTTTTCATATGTTTTATTGGATTTACTTATTTAAAAAGGGAGCACTGAATAAGTCACTGTCAGGAAGAGAAAAGCAGCTGGATGGAGCAGCGAAATGTGTTGTGCATGGGGATGTGGTAAATGCAACCTTTTACTAAATACAAAGTACTTGGAACCACCTAGTTCTAAAGAGTTATTTGCACAAGACATTCATCTGAATGATATAAGGGGGAAGATATTCTTCATAATCAACAACCATTCAAGGGAAAATTGCACTTGGGAAGAAAAGGTAGCTCATCAGCAGCTGGCTTATCAACTCCACAGGCAGATCCTTGCATGCAGAAGCTTATGTATCAATGAAGCCAGACAAGATGTTTGGGAAGAAGCCAGTTCCTAACCCAGAGCAGATGCCTATAGTGGCATAACCTATTCAATCAAATGCACTCTGCAATTAAACACCACACAGATAAGAAAGATGGTCAAAACCCACTTCTGATGAGGTAAGTGGAAGCATTGGATCAACACTGTTTCAGAGTTTTCATTTTCTATTATTTGTACATCTATTATTGTATCTTTTAGAAAAAGAAATATCCAGTAACTTCTGACTGCAATGTTCAGTTGGAAAGAAGTCATATCTGCCCTTTAGAATTTTCTTGCTCGGCATTTCAAAAAGGAGAAGATCCACGCAACAGTCCCTGCAGCAGAAACCTCAAAAGGAAGCAATAATTATTTGTGATCAATGGCATCAAAAGATACATGAGATCATATTGGTATATTACAAATTGATCAAGCTAGACTGTCACAATGGCTCCTAGTGTACTTATAATATATACATTTTAGACATCTTACCTTGATTTTGTGTTAGAAGTCATCTGATTGTTAGTAACCATACATTATCAGGTCCATACCTACAACAGAAAAGAGAGGAGTGAGTAAAAGTTCTCAGAGCATGAATAGATCAACATCAAAATCTTCATACCATAAAGCAGCTGAATTTATGTATAACCGGTTATCAATATAAGATACTGGCTTTCTGAATACACATTTAATCACAAATTACTTGAGCCTGCTTTCCTGATGAGGTGGTTGACACTCCTCAATATCAATAGATCCATTTTGCAGATGTACATCATAGTACCTAAGTTCCCAAAAATTTGCACAGAAACTAGTAAAAAAAAAAAAAAAAAGTGTAAATCTGCCATTTAGAAAATCTTCCTACTGCCATTAGGCCTACTCACATTTGATCACTCTCACCTGAAATACAAGTCAGTGTTTTGAAATGAAAAAATGTTATGATGCATAGATTGTTTGAAAAAAATCAAGGTTAATGGAACTATTTGTTTATGTATTTTGAGATTATATAATTTTACATTTTTTTTTAATTTTTATCAGAAAGAAGAATTTTCTGTTACCTACACCATCTATCTCACCTATCAGTTAATTTCTTGCAAAACCTTATGTATTTGTTGTGGGAGGAAAAGGGCCTGAGCACAGATGTCATTTTTTCAGTGGGAGAAAAAGAAACCCAGGTATAATGTACTCCTGGAGCACTGCTGGGAAAAGCAGTTGTTGGTCCCCTTCTCCAGGGTAGTCTAGAACCTCATTACGTGTACTCAGCCCTTCGGGGAAAGCTAAAATCACTTTCCAGTGATCTGACAACAGCAAGGAAAGTCAGTGAGCTGAGCATGAATAAAGAATATTTAAACAATTGCTATTTTTTGCATGAAATACAAAAGTGGGTTATTTTCCCCAGAACTGAATCGGACATCAGATCGAAGTGCCTGGACTGGGAAGTTTGTACAAGACTAATGCCAGTCCAAAACAAATTCAAGCAATCAAGATAGCCTTTCCAATGTTACTTGATTTTATTTGAAAACAGATGCTACAACCCCTCACTCAGAGGTGCAAGCAAGGTTCTCATCTTGCAGAAGGAAAGTTTGTCCTGGACAACAGAGGTAATGTGAAGACATTTCTTCCTCAGAGGCAGACGAGGCACCAGCACCTTGCCACCTTTTGTCTCTCCCAGCCAGCCTCAGGTCACCCTTAGAGAATCCAGAGTTCTGCTTTTTAAAGTTGCAGATTTTGCAGGAGGAATGGTTAGAAATGAAAGGAAACAATCTCAGCACATCTAGCAGTTGTTAGCTGTTTCTTTCACTTTGTTACAGTTCAGCAGACATGCAGGCAGATACTTCAAAACAAAGTCTTGCTATTAACACATGTTTTTACAGGTGCTGTTCCAGGAGGGCCGTGCAAACCAGGGGGAAGACTACAAATCCATCTTTGAAGGTCATTCAGATTGAAACATTGCTCCTCAAATAATATTCACTAACCTGAAATAAAAACAGTTCTTCCCACTTAGCTGCTATTTGTCATTTAGCGCTTTGGAGATGATAATGTACATAGGGTATGTCCTGAAAAATTATCATATGCACATGGAGATATTTGTGGTTAGTCAGATGCAAACTGTGGAAACTTAGATGTGGTGTCTACCTGCAAGTTACACATTTGAGGTCCCCATAGAAGCAGTGGAGACCTGGTCAGTACACTTAAATCTGGAGTCATTCAGATGTGTGATTGCAAATGTTTAGTTTATTTCTGAATAGTTCTCCAAATCCTATTGGCTAGCTAAGCTTCTTTTGACTCTAATGAGAGCTCATAAATCCAAGTCATATGTAGGTAACAACCTACCGGCACTCTTGAGTTTAATTCCGTCACTTAAGTACAGGCATACAGTGCTACCCCAGCTGTGTCAGGACATTGCAGGTGGCTTCTAGGTCCTGTTTGAGAATGGCACACATGTCTTTTAGGAGACCTAAAAGTGAGATTCACCATCGGATTGTAGATATTTTAATTTATGGCCTTCAGCTACTTGCCTAAACACAAGTTGCTCTCCTAATGTGTTCGGGATTATCATGAGATATTTGCATAAGACTTATACAGCACTATGTTGGGTATTCAAATTTCTGTTTTTGGCCAAGTCCTTAAAATAAGCTACTCTTCCTTCGTGGGCCACAACACTCCTTCCCACTCAGAACCTGGAGAGAAACATATACTCTAACGTGTATTATATACCATGCACACAGCTTAATGATAATGTTTTATGCAATACCACAACTGGTATCAATGATTGCCCATTAGAACTGGCTTTCAGCTGCAATGGGCCATGGCTGCGCTGACTGGTCACTCTGTTTCAGGGACCAGACTCCCTGGGGCCCCCCACCCCTGTCCATGGCCCAGGACCCCACTGCAGCCCAGCCTGGAGCTCTCCGTCCTGTCCCTGTCTCATCCTGAACACTTTCCTGGACTTCTCTGATTGACCTTAGACCTGGCTCATGCCTCCAGCCAGCCAGCCAGCGGCCCCACCATGTTCTGTGCTGGTGATGAATGTGAACAGGTGGATTTTGCTACCCAGCTCTGCCACCTGAGTCAGCGAGACAGCCACTGCCTGGCTGTCCCACGCAAGTGAACCCTCTCCGACACTGAGGTCAGCACCAGCCCAGCTGAACCATTCTGCCTGGTGTAAGGGGTGGGATTCTCAGGTTAGATGAGGAACATGCTACACTAGCTCCTTAACACCAAAAATCAAATAATTTAAGTGTCTAAGAAGTATCAAAGACCTCTTCCACTGTAACTCTTATTTTCAAAATCACCACTTTGTTTCTTTTATTCAGTTTTAGCAATCAAGGATGGCAAGTCCCACACACAATATTAAAAATATTCTGTGGTGCTATTTATTATTTTTCATCATTCTTACATGTACTTTTGTCAGGCATGTTTTATATCTTTTTATCATAGTTGGGCTTTGCACACCATTAGTGTGCAGTGTTATCTGTATGTTACTGCTGTGGTTTGGGAAACATCTGAGCATGTCATTTTACCTGGTAGTTGTGTGAGATAGCTGAGACAAAAGATTTCTAGGATGTGGGGATTTTTTCCCTTTTGGCTTAGACGTTTGCAAACCGTTTTTCAAAGCCTGATTAAAACATTCCATTTTCCAATTGGCCTGAGAGCAATTCATGGATGAGTGTGCCTACGCTTAATGCTGCTTCTTCTAGAAATCTTACAGATTCACACAGATATGAAAAGAAGTCTGTCGTCAGAGTCTAGTTTCCAGATTTCCATTGTGAGTAAAACATTTTAAACAAGAACTAGATTACAGTTGTAGAAACAACACAGCAAATAAAGTTTGCTTTAGGCTGTTTGCTAATTAGTTACTGTGAGAATGTAAGGGCGGTTTGCTAGAGCCATTTTGAAAGGGTCAAGGATGTCTGTAGTCATCTATTATGAAAGAAGGACCAGGCAGCAGAATTTAATGCAAATAAATTGCACAGTTACACACAATTATACTTATTTTGAGAAATGGCTAGAAAGTACTACAGAATTTTATAGACTTCTCAGTTTGAAGCTATGTTATGGCCGTGGCATTAGAACTCAAAACCTTGAATTTTTTTGACGGTATCACAATCGGTTTGTTCAGGTTCATTAGAATAAGGAACTGGTGAAATGAGTTGGAGAGGACTCAGAAGAACACTTTTCCTTTATTGGTTAACTTAAAACATTCTACAAGAAGTAGATTGATTTGAAAGTTAGGCGGCTTGTTTTCCCTCCATGCAGCTGGCTGGCTGGTGGGCACATCTCTTCTCCAAGAGCTGAGCTCTTCAGAAGACCTGCTGGTGGCAGGCACTCTTAGAGATGCCTGTTTTCTCAATGTCAGCGCAGGTCAGTTTCCAAGCACCTGTCTCATTTACCAGCCGCTAAACTGTTTTATAGAACTAAAAGCCTGATATTGTGAGAGCAGTGTCTGCCGTGGTCTCACCTTCATTACTTCTCATGTTCTCAGGGTTTCCAGGCCCACATGTGACCACCAGGCATGCAGCAGACTCGGTGCTTCCAAGGCGAATTAACAAAAGAAAAGATTGCCCTGAACTAGAAGAAGATATCTCTAAGAATTTAAAATATTTCCATGGACTTTAAATTCAATATCCTCACCAACTGTGATAGAAAGTACTGATGATTCCTACTCATCAAGAAAGATTGTGTTCATCCTCAATTAACTTATTTGATAAGTTGTTAAGGAAAAAAACCACAACATTGGCTTTATGGATTATGTTACACATTGTAGAACCAGAGATACCTTCAGTTATGTTAGACAAAATTCATGGGCGGAAGTGTCTCATGTAGTTCTTACCAAAATTTCAATGTTTATGATCAAATGCATACATCAGTTTTAACTATTGGGAAATAGGTGTCTTACAAGAACATGTGTTATTAGTCTGAGACTCAGGTAACAAGCAAAAATGTCACTCAGCACTTCCAGAATTGCTGAAAGTTTGGAATAAATTTGAGAGGAAAATATTTGATTGCAAAAGATCACAGGAAGGACTACAGAAGCCACAGATACTTGTTTGCATATTAGTATGTGGCCTAGGAATGGAATTTATACTTCTGTTTGAGATCAGGTATCTTAAAATCATTTAATCCTGTTAAATTGCCATACAGAAAAAAATCAATTTCCAACCAACTTCATGTGTACAATACAATGCAGAAACTCTCTTCAGAGTCTGCTGGTGTATTCTCAAGCAAAATAAAACTATGCAGTAACAACAGACTCAAAAATAGGTTTGCAAAATCAGCAGCATCCTTCTTTAGGCAGCACTAAATAAAAGCATAAATCCAGACTGTCAGTGTGGAAGTGCCTCTGTCTTCCTGTTAGTGAATTTTATAAAGTATGTAATTGAAACAACGTGCCCAGAATGTTCTGCAAAATTTGTCCCATGCATCAAACAGTAAGAATATTGAAATGATGCTATGAAAGGTCTTAGCAAATAACAACACAGAATAAGATAAGCTAACCTCTGAAAAAAAGGGAAGCTGGAAAAGTACGTTCTCTGTAAGGCATTCTACCCAGGGATTTTCTGGTGTTTTTCTAAATACCCCTCAGAGGCATCTACTACTGGCCATGTTGGGGGAATCAGGAACAGAATAAACAGACCACTGGTCTAATTCAGGATGATAACACCTGTGCTACATGGAAACCCTTTGATAAGAAAAGATTTTACATATCACCAGCATTTAATGCCCTCCTGTCTGTGGGAGTGTGTGATTGTCCCTCAGAATCATTTTATTCAGCTTGCATAAGTTCAGATGCATAAAACTATCCCTTTTTTCCTTGTTGGCAAGAATTTGAAACTCCTACTCTGGGAGCTAGCGCATTCTATGAAGCCATTCTTCTTCTGCTTTTGTAGCTCCTAGGACAGCTTTTTTCCCCAGACAAAGTCAGACATCTAAGTTCCTGTTGTATGGGAATTACTTTTTTTCTGATGCACCACTGCCAGTGCACAGCCCAGTGTCGGACTCAGCACAGCCTGTCGCAATGGAGACAGAGGTTAAACAAGGAGGTTTATTCAGTTCTGTTGGGGAAGAAACACATCCATTAACAACTTAGAGGTTTAAAGCAGTCAAAAGGCCCATTTCAAGAATAAGAGTGTCAGTTTTCACAATATTGAACTCGGCAGGTACACAAAGAGTGTCATGTGTCACCAGTGCAATATGATAGCCAAGTGCAAGGGTTGTTTCCTTCAAGTCTCCTAAAGTAGTTCAGGCTTCAGAACCTTTGAAAATATTGCAGATGCAGGCAGAAGTGACACAACTGAACCAGTGCCTGGTGAACTGAGAGTAGTTCAGTAAAGTGAGGCTGTCCTCCGGGGAACAAGTGTCCCAGGGTGCAAGTGCCATTGTAGAAACTTATTTCAGGAACAAAACAAGCTGAACTGCATTTATCTACACTGAATTCTAAAGCTGGGAGTGGAGGACTAGGAGTCGATCACAACCTTCCTGGTGAATCAAAAGCTGTATTTCAATTTGCCAGGCTCTTAGGAACATTTGTGCCAAATGAATCATAGGCCAATGGCCAGCATTTGCTTTAAGTTTAAATGAAATTCCTTTCAGAGCAGATGCAGAAACAAAACAGTAACCACCTTAGCAAACCGCACCTGAATGGTGGGAGAAACAGAGCATATGAAAGGAAAATTAGGAGGAATTGGAGAAAAAAGGAAAGGAAAAGCAGAGGATTAGATCAAATGTTACAGGGAGGGAAGAGGGTGGAATAAGGGAAGATGGGAAAGGGGGCTTTAGGACTAGGAGGATCCTCAGCAATGCTCTGCATGTTTCATAACCCATTTTGACAGGTTGTGGTGATAATCATACTAAACATTGAATATTCGCTTCACTGATTAAGAAATTATATCAGAGAGAATGTTAGTCATATTTGTAGCCAGTAGACTTTTTTTTTGTATGAAAAAGAAGAAAAAGAGACATTTCTGTTTTGAAGCACATTTCACATTAGCACTGGTCAATCTGGAATTTACTGCAAAGAATCCCAGTTTAAGCAGTTATCGGCATCTCTCAAAAAATACTGAATATCAAGAAATTTTTCAGGAACTTACATAATCATTCAAATTTTTTTTGAGCAGGACCACCTTTCCCCCCCCCCCCCCCCCCGAGTTTCCCTAGACAGTTCTCAAAGTCTTCACTTGTCCTTTTCTTTCTCTGACTTAGCTCCTTATATGCTACCATCTCCATTACACCCTCTAATCCCCTCGCATGATATAAGAAATATTTCCTATTTCCTTGATAAATCCACCAACTGCAGGGGTTCACACTCCACATGAACTCGTTAGGGGTGTGCATATGTGAGTGACAGAGATACCCCATCAGCCTTAAGTGTTATGATTGCTGTCTAGAGCAAGCTCACTTCCTCAATGAAGCAGGGCCAAGATAACTGTGCTCCCATGAATTAATAGGCTGTCGTTAGTTAATACCAGAATGAATATCTGAGGCTGTTTTATTTATATATTTATTTTACAAGGGCTCTGTAACTTTAGTATGTAAATTATCTCAGGTTAGATCTTGAAAAGCTATACCCACAACTAGGGTCAAACTTTCACAAGAACTCTCTTCCCTTTTACATATTTGAATAACATTGCCAGTGGTGCTGATGACTTCTGAAAATTAAGCCACTGTCATTAGGTGGTTAAACTGGAACTGTGTGGTGCTGAGTTCTTTTGGAAATCCATTCTAAAAACATGTCTCTATTTTAACTGTTGCTCTTCCATGGTTTATTTTTGTCATGCTGCCACCAAATAGCATCATTATCACTCGTACGACAGCATTTTCATATTTTCTACATTTTGATTAAAATACATTCGGCCTAATTAGAAATGTGAAATCAGGATGGATGATAGCAACCCTAGAACCACACTTCAAACACTGGTACAGACATTTCAGGAAGGGGTCAGAGAAATAAAATACAGCTCATTAGCCTGAGGCTATGAGTGATCCACCAACCATACAGAAAATTGGCAGCCCTTCTGTCTTTTGTCCTTAAGGAGCCTGTGTATTAAACTAATTGTTAAATATAGCAAACGGACTGGCACAGCAGTCAGACTATTTTTTGCACATGTAAAATAGTGGGGTTATTTGGATTTCATTGAAATGCTTTCCATATATGTTTTACAAATGTGCAAGCACTTACATGCTTCATAGAAAATCTTTAGTACTGGCTGGCCTGAGATTTTAAAGGAGCCGCTCTAGTGTAAACTGCCTAGTTAGAGAAAAATAATAATAATATATATATAGATATATTATTTACAAGGCAGAATACATTAAAATGTATATTGAAGCATTGTTTTGATGGCTAATTCTTAGTAAGGTTGGAGTTGTTTTTGTATGTGGCAACATTCTTTAGAGGTATTTTGAAATGCTTGGAATAGGAGTGAAAAATCTTATTGTGTTCATTATTCATGCTACAATTTTCTAATTTATGTACACATATTTATAAAGACTGTGACATGCTTCTCACTTCTGAAATGAGAGTTTTGAAGTTAAAAGCTCTTGGGATGGTGATGGTCAGGAATTGCTGAGTAAGATTTGTTTAATACTAACCAATATTATTCCTTATAAAATTCTCATTAAAAACTGGTGATGCAGCACAAAGACTTTGTTGGTGATAATGAAGATTATTTCATTCTATTTCCTGATTGGAATTTTTAGATTATACCAATCCATTGTCCACAACCTTTTAGAGATATAGTATAATATTACCATAACAAAGGAGGATACTCTATGCACAGAGAACATTGCTATAAGAAGAAATTGGAAACAGCAAATAAAACAATCTGTGACTGGAGAAGAATGGGATGTGGGGGAAAGAAGGAAATAGGATAATTAATTTTATCTAACTTTACTTATAGAGAAGACAGGCCTATAGTCTAATTTCGTTGTTTATTATCCTCCATCTCTTAACTAAAGAGTTTAAAATTTTCCCCTGTGATGGTTTACATGAAGAGCCAGTGGATTTGGTTTTTATTATTGAATTTAATTGTTTGTAACATGTTAACACCAAAAAAATCCATGTGAGACAGAAATATCTGATAGCTTCTGTGCATAAATTTAAGAAGAGCTGTTCTCTGAAGAAGACATTTACCACCCCCTGGTCAGAGTTAGTCCCAAAATTCTAGAATCAGTAGCTTCTTAGGAATATTTCTTATGTCAAAGAGTATTTTCAATGTTGTATAACTTAGGATACGTAACTTGGATTATTATTTCAGACACTTCTAACCTTTCTACAAATCAGATCATGAATTTGAGCACAAATTCTTATGTTTTTTCCCCACTCTAAGCTAGACTTTTAGTAGAGTTTATGTCACAAAAAAAGTAGTTCACTTTGAGTTACAAAAAATGGAAGAATTCTTTGTGTTAAAAAAAAGTTTTAGAAACACAAATTGAAAACAACACCCACAGCTCATATGTTTGCAGCACAGATAAAGATTACAGAATTTAACAAATATGCATTTATTTGCATCATATTGCTGAGGAAAAGAGTTGATTTTAGGAGGATTACTCATGTGCTTATAGCTGAACTTATGCTTTTGTGGGTCAAGCATGCAATGAGCAGAGCTAGTAGGACTAAACTTCTGTTACTTACTTTATCATCCTTCCCCTCCCATCAAGTAAATAAAACTTTAAGCCCTCTGTGGTTGTTTCCAGTGTTTGTAAAAGTCTTACTTCCATTCCAGAGGAATCCTTGCTGCTTCAATATGTGCTATATGCAATGATCACACATGAATGGGTGGTGATATAAATGTAATTGTATTCCAAACAGCTAAATCATTGCTGCAACCAAATCAAAGGCAAACTTTCACTGCCCTCAATAACTGAAGAATTTGGATTTAAATAAAAACAGTTGGCAAACAGCAGCAAGGGAGGTTGCTGTCGCATTCTCTTCCACCCTTACTTGTATTAGAAGTTTGTCCTTAATGTATTTTCCTTTTTATTTTTAATGGCAAAAATACATCCATATGATGGAAATTATGAGATACAGTTGTGGTTTGAGTTGTGAATAATCTAATTCAAGTTATGAATTACCTTAATTTAAATATTTACAAGATTATGATACAAAGAAAACTGGATTATTGATTTAAGGTCAGAATTGGTTTTAATTGTTCTTAGAAAAATTCCATTAGTTACAACAAAAAGTTCATTATTTTCTGGTTTTTTTTCTCAAAATCATGTATTCTCAAACTGAAGCTGACATTAACAAATAGACAAACTAAGTATTCATACCACTATGAACTGGTATCACAAATACTATCCAGACTTCTTTGTTTCTCAACTTTAGTATATGAAAAGGTGTACTAAGAAAACATAAAGCTACTGGTGAAAGGAAAGCTATCAAATGTAATGTCTATTATTTTCAAATTCACAAACTTTTTATACAACATTGGTAAAGCTAAAGCATGGTTTAATATCAAGTGGGCTTGAAAAAGTCTCTTTACACATTATCTAACTATTACTTGCACTTAGACAGATAGACAGTGCAGGCAACAATAAATGAAATAGAAAATAGCATTTTTAAAGAATAGAAACAGCCTTCCAAGACCAGTGTAATTTTTCCTATGAGCTACAATCACATAGGCAAATTCTGCATTCCTTTCCTTAATGCAGACAAGGCTGCTCAGGTCCAGAGTCACCAAAGTATTTTAAATCCCTTGATCAGCTAGGACCATCAAAAGGAAAAGATAACATAGCCAGATTCCTCTAGCATGATGCTTTAATCCAAGTCAAGACTTATGGGTACTTGTAAAGTAATATTAAGCAACCTAAGCTGTATTTAGTAAACCCAGAAGCCATGAAAATGGTCCAGAAATCCTACATTCAAGAGTACATCAAAGACCTAAATCTTCCACAGGCCATTCAAGCTGTAGCCTGCATTGTCTTCAATTGATTTTATACCAGCATTAAGTCAGAAAACCAGTAAAAAGTCATTGGATGTTTTCATGACACATATAGATATTTTTCCTAAAACAAAAGTCTCCCGATTGTTTAAAAAAGTGTATTTTACATGCCTGCCTTCCTTTTCTAGTATCATGAAGCAGAACACCTAAACACTCTACCTTGTGCCCTGTAAAAGCCTTTTGTCTTCTGTGAAGCAGTGCTGGGCCTTCTGTGAACACTATTATGCATCAAACAAGAAATGTTAGTACCAGGTCTCTGTAAGGTTAAGGTTAACTGTGCAAATTCAAAGCAAACCAATATTTTTTTATTTTATTTTTTTTATCTGAAGGAGGTATACAAGGTTTCTGTGTATGCAGAAACAAATCAGATCAAAACCATACATTTTTCACAATAATGTACGTAGAATTAATATTACAAAATGTCTTAGCCTGTTACAATGGACCATTTAAATCACAAGACAATTGTACAAAATGCACACATTAGGGTTATGGTTTCATTTATACCAATTTAAAAACATAGTAACAGCACTGTAGTTTGTTGAATAAATATTGTAACTAAGAGAGGTTTCAAATGCATCCTCCTTATAAAATCTCATAACTAAACCTGTTGCAAAGTGTTGAATACTGGTGTGGGTTTTTTCCTTCTATCAGTTTAGGCAGAGGAAGAAAAGGTTTAGCAAACCCTAATACTATCAAATAGTTTGCTTCTCATTTTATCTATTTCCATCCCTGAGAGTGCAATAGAAACAATTAACCAGATTTCAATTAACTGCTTGAAAAATCACCAGCTGTTTTTTCTTAGTCACTTAAACCTTTCATTCTTGACCTAGATTTAGCAAGCAACACAAAAAATAGCAAGGTTTTTCCCCAGGAAATTTGAACCTGTAATATATTTATGACAATGGGAAAAGAGTATCTCTATGGAAAACTGGATGTAAAGTGATTGTCCATTTCACCATACCTTTATTTTTTTTTTTTATTTTACTACATTGAGACCAACTTAGTTATCAAGAAAATAGGAAGCTAACAGTGTGGTTTGAATCAGTTGAGAAACAAACAGAATTCACTACAGACCTGTAAATTCATCTCAACACTAGCCTCAAGCAAGTCTGTTTTTCCCAACCTGATCATCTTGCCAACAGAGCCTCACAGGATTTTTAATTTCTGTGATGCTTAGTTGATATATGTGAGTCAATATATATGTATATGATGTGAAACTTTGAGATTTTCCACATAACAGATCATAACACTATATACTGGTGAAAAAGTGCATCATATAACATGTTGGTAGTTGACTAGCAATGGGCTTAAATGGTGGCTGAGATGGGATCACCAATTTAATTTTCACATTATTATTAAGATTTGCAATGACGACCAATACACAGCGCACTTCACCCCTTCTGTCTTCTTTCCCATGTCCTTGCAATAGATTATTTAAATCACATAAATATTTAATGCAAGTGTCTCATAAGTTATTGTTTATTATGCTTGAGCACAGGTCCATAGCTGAGATGCAATCAAAGATCAGAGCCATTGATAGATGCTTTCTGTGAGCCTTTTCCAAAACATCTTAACAAGTTTTGGTCTGAAATAGACTGGTCTTGTAGGGCCAGGCAGATTTTACTACACTGAATCAATGCACAAATGGCTGTCCTTGCACAAAACAGAAAGCACAAAACCCTACAGGGTTCAGAAAAGAAAATCGTCCAATACTCTACGTCATGGTTTAAGCTGGCAGGCAGCCAACGAACACACAGATGCTCACTCACTTCTCTGCCCCTGCAGTGGGGTGGGAGAGAGAACTGGGGAAAAACAAAATATTCATGGGCTCAGATAAAGACAGCTTAATAGGACAAAAAAGGGAGGGATACTGCTACTACTACTACAATAATAATAATAATAATAATAATAATAATAATAATATACAAGTGATGCACCATGCAATTGTTCATCACCTGCTGACCAATACCCAGCCAGTCCACGAGCAGTGGCCCCTGGCCAGCTTTCCCTTTAGTTTACATAATGAGCATGACACCATATGGTATAGAATATCCCTTCCTTTGGACAGTTTGGGTAGTCTGTCCTGACTGTGTCTCCTCCCAGCTTGCTGGTGGGGTGGCATGAGAAGCTGAAAGGTCTTTAACCTAGTGTAAGCACTGCTCAACAACGACTGAAACATCAGCGTGTTATCAACATTATTCTCATCCTAAATCCAAAACACAGCACTGTACCAGGTACCAGGAGGAAAATTAACTCTATCCCAGTCAAAATCAGGACACACTGTTACACCTGTAACTCCAAAAGAGAGTCTGTATGCTGAAAGGCTCTTGGACAATGTTTTGTGGTGGCTGAAGTTTTTCATTTAGCAGGCTACATTTCCCATTGGCAAAAGACAGAGAATAGAAAGTTTCTGTGACTGATGGAACTGATCATTTGGAAAGTGCATATCTGGACAAATGTAATAGGTAATTCAGAGGTGAAGCCAAATAAATGTACTCAGGATGTTTTCTGAAGAAATCAAGCCAATTGGAAAAAACACCAGGAGGAAGATGAGGTGGATGAAACTGATCTTTAAATTCATTCCACCATTTTTTTGCATCAGATAAATCCATGATCTGGAGAAAAACAGTGACTTTTTTTTTTATTTGGTAGACAGTATTAAAAAAAGTAGAAAACTTCTTTTCAGGTAAACACTCAAAATTATATAAGAAGTTCAGTTTAGGTCACAGTAACTGAGGGGAAATTTCCAGAGATGGAAATTCACCTTGTTACAGCTCAGTTTGCTCATCTTTAAAATGGGAGTTGTAAGTGGCGTTTACTTGCGACAAGCACAAAAATAGAGTTTTACATGTCTACAGCGAAAGCAGCCAGGTAAGTATGAATGATTGCCTCAGTTTTACAGATACAGTGTCTCAAGATAAGAAATATTTCAGTAAGTTGACAACAGTGAAAAGTATTGTTGTTTGTGGTAAAGTATTCTTGTAGTGATCATGGTAGTAAAATCCGATTTCTCCCTCTTATTGCAAATTTTTTATCCTCCTTAAAAAAGTGACAAACTCTTTTGTTCCTTCTCTGGCTCTTGCTTCATTATTTAAGACATCATCCATGCTCATTGTAGTGGTATCTAAATTTGTATTTTCAGGCCACTTATGATGACTTTTGTATGTTTGTGCACAAAGCAGAGAAAAAAAAGTCCGTTGATTTTTTTGTAAGTTACACTATATTTGAAACAGTGAGGACAGCACAAAGATGTTTTTACTAGTAAACTGTGGAAACATGACATGGAAATCATAGAATAGAGGAAGCATGCGGAGCGCATGTAATACCAACATATCTTTTTCTTACAAAGTGTGTTATATCACCAGAGGGACACTTTAAAATGAAACCTTTCAAAGTTTTCAGATATTTCAGTGGCATGCACATTTATAGCCAGCAATTAAACACAGAAATTATGGATAGAATGCAATTGGAAGTGAAAATCTAAAAAGTCTGCACTGATCTAAGAAGACAGCCTGATGCAAAGCATCATTTCCCAAAGGCCCTTCTGTCTTCGTAGTTTTGAAACATACACTAAACCAGCTGCCAAACCTGGCTTTTAAAATAGAGGCTACAAAAAAGGTGTTCTGCATTTTCAGTACATGCCACTTTACAAAGGGAAGCAGCACTGTCTGGCTGCCATATAGTCAGGCAAAAGGGAGCCAGCTTGCAAGTGATTAGAATGATGAAACTGGAAAGGATTAGCCACATTATCCAAACATGAAGCAATAGGCTAGTCAAACTAATCCCAGAGGAATAGTTAAAGGAAACAAATGACACGACAGACATAGGGTTACTCCTCAGTAAGATAGCATTAGAGCATGTGGTACTTGAACTCATGTTCTGCTCACATATTTTCTGAAAGCGTATGCAAGCAGGGAGAAGGTAAGCCGACGTGTCTGTGTGACAATATTGAGCTAGTTTTATTTCAGATTCTGCATGTCTTATCTGACTTTTAAAATAATTAAAATGTTATTAGACTGACTGATATCAATGGAACATCCACATCCTGTGGAGCCCTTAATTGCAGGAAAAGAAGGGTAATGATCCAGGTTTTAATATGACTGTGTCTATTGTGCCCTGTTGGATGGATTTATTATGCAGTGAGTGAACAACCTTTTTTCCTCATTATTTAATTATTTTGGAACTGTAAGAAGTACTTCCAGTGCTAATCTCAACATTTATATTTTAGAAGGATAAATTAGCCCCAAATATTTTTCTTTTATAAAAACTTATCACATATGGAAATGATACTCCAGCTTTATATTTACATATTGCCAGATTTTTATCCATACATAAATTTGAGTGATAAATTATTGCAAGACCTATTAAAATTAAAAAGAGATGAAAGCAAGACATGTAGTGGTTATTTCTAGAAGACCTAATTCAAAGTCTATTGGGTAAAAAAAGAGTCCTTCCAAATTCACATATACGTTATAACTGGGAATGCAAAGTAAGAGTAAGTCTGCATTCTGATTGAAATTACCACACATACAAGGAAGGACTTAGATGAAGGATAAAACAGAAACTAAGCTGCTGCTAATTATCCTTCTGATGACTTCAGGGTGCACCACAGATATGGGCTTTTAGGTGGGAGGGAGAAGGGTGCTGGCAGAGCCGTAGACTTCTACTCAGCATGAACCTTGTCTGAACCAACTCACACAGATGCATTCCCCTCATGCCAGTGAGCCCAAATGGCCATCTTTCTCTTCTTTCAAGCCAAGTGCAATAAATAGTCCATTAAACAATCCTTGACTGCAGAGGGAAGTTTTAAGGAATGCATGACATCAAGTTACTACATTGTACCAGAGGTAGCTCAGTCCTTTACAGTGTTTCTGACTGATACATAGAACATGATTCAGAGGGATATCAAAGTCCTTCAATGGACGATTATGAATTACTCTGCCTAAAAAGTTTCTTAACAAGGATCAATTAGCTCCTGGCTTCTGTACTGACACTTGAAGGTGCACAATTCTACCACGTTTTTGTCTCAGTTTAATGAGTTGTTGAGTATTCTTATTGTTCATATTCAATTCTTACCTTGTTAAAGATCCAATAATCAATTGGCTTCAATAACACCCTTTAACAATTATTTCCCCAGGTTAATTGTACATGCTATCTAAAAAGTATTTCCTTTCACTTTTTCTCAGCTGCTTGATAAAAGTTTTTTTTTGTAACCTTTTTAGAAGAGCTGAATTTGGGAAGAGCTTATCAGGTTCTGAAGGAGTGTAATCATCCATTCCTAACCAAGTGATATATTAGATCATTTATTTGTGGCAAGACAGACATTTCAATGGTGCTTATTGTTTCCCATAATGAAAGGTTTAAATCTTCCTTTAGATTCCTCTGAAATTTAATTTTTGTTGATGGAGGCAGCCGGTTTGTGCAAGATTTTTTTTTTTTTTTATGTCAGGGCTTCAGAAATCCCAAACTATTAATTATATTTTTCCACTCTCTAACTCTATGTTGTGAAAAAAGGTGGAGGAAATCAAGTACAATAGAAGCTTTCACACACCTCACCTTTAAAAACAATAAATTCCTTCCCTTTAGCAGGATTATTTATTGAGCTGCTATTTAGACACTTAAAAGGGATTTTGTCATACACTCTACACGACTCATGAAAACTGCAACCTATTGTATTTCTGTATTTGCATTTGGCAGAAGTGCACAATGCAAGTGACAAATTTATCTCCTTGGCCAAGTTAACCCCAGAAATGCACTTTCTACCAGAAAACTAAGGTTCCATGAATAATGTGTTCCAATCCTGAGTGACTTGTGTGTGAATACTCTTGTACCTATGTTTAAGTGGAGGTTTTTTTAGAGTATAACTTACCCTAATTAAGAATACCATTATGTTAGCAAAATACATATATTGTCAGTACAATATATTTACATTTCATCCAAATCACTAATATAATCGGTGCATAAAAATAAAAGTATTTATCCTGCAGTCTTTGCTTAGATAACATTCACACTATCAAACAGTACAGCTTCTGTGGCTGTAGCACCATACCTGCTTCCTGCTGTTCAGTTTTCAGTCCAGGAAAATCTGTGTTTTCTCTTCTCATCTGCAATGCATTCTGAGATCATGGACAAAGGACTGAACAAAATTTTCTCTGAGAAAATCAATAATGGTTTATGATGTCTGATTTCAAAAAACATTGTTTCATAAAAATTATAGACATTGAAGCACTAATCTACTAAGATGACTCTGGGTTCCAGTCCACCTTTTATTTTATTTTCCAGCAGCCAAAGTACTGTATGGCGGAATGGCTCTTGGTTCTCTGGAAAAGTCGCCTCATTTTTCCAATACACTGAATTCATCAGCAAGGTGGCAATTTCACAATGTGTGTTATGAAATTATTCAGAATATTATACTCAGAATATATACAGAATAAAATACTCAGAAACTGCTACTCATTCAGCTGCATTAATGGCTCAGATCCTGGAAAGCAAAGTAGCTTGACTCCAAACCTTTAAAAAGAAATCTAATGATACATAAACTAATCTCATGATTTGGAGGCACAAACCATGATTTTTACACTGTTCTGTCTGGCAGTGCTGCCATTAGTGGTATATAGTGGGCAAGGGAGCAGGTGTTTAAGAAGATTGCAAAGAGCAATGGTTTTTTTCTTCCACCTGAAAGGAGAGTGGTTTATTCAGAGAAGGCTGCCTGGGTAGTTCCTCATAAAATTTCATAAAAGTTTTTATTCCCTAAAGAACTGGTTTTATTCACAGTTCGGTACTGGGGATGAATGAGTCATTGCTGCCCACAAACTGCAGAGGACCAGGAAATTCATTCATCAGTTACCTCCTCTAAAAAGCTTGCCAGGAGTACTTTGGCCAACAAAAATGTACATCTGTGTCTGCTTGAATGTAGATAGTTACTGGCCTGTATATGACCCAGCTTGAGTCTTTATAGCTGGTTTTCCCAGGATTGCATTCCACCCTCTCGTTGTCCTGTCCCATTTACTATTTTCCTCAATTATACAATGTGATACATGCAGGGATGAACAAGCAAACTCTGTACAAATAAATGCAAGAGGCTTGAAATACAGAATAATTAACCTAGACATAGTATTATTTTGATAGAATTACGTCAGTTGCCAGATTCACATTTATTTCTTCCCAGTGCTATTCCATGCTACACAGGGGTACTCTTGGTACGTTGGTGTGACAGCATACAACACTGTTGTTGCCATCCTCTCCCACAACTGTGCTAGGTCTTTCATAAAAGGAAAGATGCTCAGAGATTGCAGTAGTTGTTTGTCAAGCTCTGTCAGTGCCTGACTCCTCTCTATCAATGTAAGAAAAGAGGGAAGTCGCATCCTTCTCTCCTATCAGAAGGAAATGGCATGATTTGTTTTCCTGGGTAGCTGGCTATAATGTGGGTGCTTTGTACCAGCTGTGGGGGACATGCTCAGATGTTCAGCTGGCTCAGTGGTATCACAGAGCACATTTGGGTCACTCCACTCCCCTTGCTTTTATTTGTAGATGCCGACTTGACTGAAGGGATCTGCTGAACTAGCAAGTCATGCTAGGGCAAGCAGACTGTCCCTCTGTCTTCTCACAGGCTGTGCCTTGAAGTGTGGGAAGTGTTTCAATGCTGCCCACAGCTCACTGTCAGTTATTAAAGCAAATACTTTCCCATTTCATGTCAGCTTTTCATGCTAACAAGCACAATGAATTTGAAGCAGTGAGCTTCCTCTGATGTTGACATCAGGCACATAAAACAGGACACTTCCTCATAACAAGGCATCACTGATCTGCCCTGGGTCCCTAATTCTTTTATTCACGTACTCTGCTTGGGTGTGAGATGAAAGCAGGTATAATTCCATGAAAAGTAGATATATTGCCAGAGCATTGCAGCTTCACATTCAGCCACATTTAGAAGCCTCCCAAAAACTTTCTGTGATTGTACCACATAACCTTAGCAAAATTCATTGCACAAAGACTAAGCATTATTCATAGATGTGTGTATAATAAAACAAATTATCATGAATGTTATCTCATGTGTCTCACACCTTTTGTTTTAATTTTATAACCTAATTCCTTTCTGAGAGCTAGGAAGAAATAACCTCCTTGCCTTTCACATCAAATCTGAAAGTCAACTTAGAGTCATGATCTACCTTTAAATGACATATTCATTTGCCTCACTGGCTGCAACAGGCATCTTGCATGTGTTTGGCGTATCATGACTACATAATATATTAAAACATCATGAAGCATGCTGTTCCTAAGCAGGGAGTAGGGCAGGCTTTCTCAAAGGTAAATGCTGGGTGAATTTCTGGGGATATTGATAATGTTTCCCTGATGTAATGACATTCAGTTATTTATGTCATAAGCTAGGTTCCTACAAATCAGTACAGAAAGTACTGAAAGAAGTCTAAGTTTGTATTCTCACGCTGTCATTTACAAGCTATTTTACCCTAGATTTATATAATAGAGACTGCTTCACAGTTCTTGGAACAGGTGGTGTTTTAACACATGCAATCTTTTTGTTCAGCAGCCTTTAATATACGGGTACAAGTATTACCTGTTATTATAGGTAGCACAGAAAATATTGCCTATACTTAAGACTGACTAACAATCTCCACAGTAAAACTCTTGCTCATTATATTGTTAGACTAAACTCTTCAGGATGAAGTTTCTCATGCCAGACAGCTGCCTCAGGTTGCATGTTTTGGGAAAATTTCAAATACAAAATGTAGAGTAATTTCCAAGAAAGAAGTTAAGAAAAAAATCTGGTTTGCACACCAAGAATTTTCACTGGAACAAGATGTCCTGTGACTAATGGTGAATACAGCAATGGGAAATCAGGAAAAAGTACAGACCGTACACCAAGTAGAGTCATACTGGGCAATGTAGGCACCTTTGATGATGACGTGGTGTGTCCCTTGGAAATCTGGTCTTTCAGTTGCCTGTTTATGGGACCTCTTTGGAGTGAAATGTGGTTCCTATTTGGCTCATACATTTGGTTTTCACTGGGAGCAAAACATGTGAGAACAAAGTGTCAGGCATGCCCACTGGGGAGGAGGTGGAGGGAGCTGCTCTGCGAGGGGAGTCAAGCTGGGGGCTGTGGGTGACAGCCAGGCTGGCAAGTCCATGCCACACCAATGGAGTGCTATCCCACTGTGCCCATCTGGGAGAGTAAGGCAGAGCTGGCGATGGGGACCAAGGTCAGCCTCAGCCCAGGGATCACAGCCACTGCCCTAGTGATGAGCTAGGTCCAGGGTCAAGCCAGAAAGCAAGTTCCTCAGGTCAGGATCAGGAGGTACAAGGCTGGGCACAGGCATGGCTGTGGTACAGCCCAGGCAAGGACCCAGTGTGAGAGCTCCAAGCAGAGGGGAGCCACTGACAAGACCCCTCACAGCTCTTCCTCCTCGCAGCTCTGACCAAGGCAGCAGAGCTGACCCCAAGCAGAGTCAGCCAAAGACCTCAGAGGGGGAAAGAGGCCACAGATCCAGCAGGTATGCTCAGGGCCTTTGCTCATGCCCTGCCTAACTTCAAAGTGGAGGTGAATATGACCACCAGGCTTTCAGCCATACCTGGGAGCTTGGACACTTTCCAGTGCTACCCACAAGGGTTCCCTTGAACTGCTGTGCTTCAGTGAAGCCACTCAGATTTCCCTTGTTTCAGATGCTGCATGACACTGAGCTACATGTCTACAGCTATCTGTTCTGCCTGCTCCAGTATACCAGGAACATGCAGTATCATAGTGTCACACTGCTCTTAGTAAATACCATGAATTCCAGTCACTAAGAATGTTTCTTTTTCACACAGAGGTGATGCTGAAAATATGAACTTGCTGAAGAAGCTTGAAGACATGTAAAAATGATGCTAGGTTTTCAAGAAAAGAAAGGATTGATTTATTGGTAAGGCATTCAAATATCCCATTGGAAAATTGCCTCCTACCAGAATGCCCATATGGAGCTAGGGAAGTCACTTCAGCTTTTTACAATTGACTGCTGAATGTGCTCTTCATTTTCCTTGTAATCTACTTGATAGCTTTCACATTTGCAGAAGTGTTTGGTCTCACAAACATAACTGTGGCTGATTGGAACGCTGTAAATAACATGCTGTAAAAGCATGCAAAGTGCTATAAAATAGTAAATGTCCTGGAAAATTGGGATCTAAGCATCTTGCTCTGGGACCTAAAATTTGTGGACACTTGGCTCCTTGACCTAAAGCCTCTGTGGTTTAATTTCCTTTCTGTAACAAAGGATACAAATATATAAGTATTATATATATATTTGTAAAGCTTAATTAGTTTAGATTTGTAGAACACACTGATGAATGTTTTAAGGATGTACATAGCAAAAATCATAGTTCTCTACTCAATGCTGGATAAGTAACAGGCTACAGGTAAGGTTGGGTATCACCCACTGCCTGGAGGTACAAAGACATCCTGAATGATCAAAAGACTAAGCAGGTGAGACAACTTGGTTGATGTGAGTTACAAAACTTTGTACACTATAATACAGACCTATCAGGTTCTCCTCTCCCACTCTGTGAAATCCTCTGCATTTGGTCAGAGAGGAAGAAGACATTTCTTGAGACGGCAAAGGCTATGGCACTGATCTGTGACTGAACAGCATGTTTCTGTTCAAGGCTGAGAGAGCTGGGACTGCTTAGCCTGGAGAAGACTATGGGGAGACCTTATTGCAGCTGTTCAATGTATGAAAGGAACTTATAAGAAAGACCGAGAATGTTTTACCAGGGTCTGTAGTGACAGGACAAAGGGTAATGGTTTTAAACAGAAGGAGGGTAAACATAGTTTGGACATAAGGAAGAAAATGTTTAGGATGAGAGTTATAAGACACTAGAACAGGTTGTCCAAAGCAGTTGTGGATGCCCCATCATTGGAAGTGTTCAAGGTCAAGTTGGATGGGGCTTTGAGCAACCTGATCTAGTGGAAGATGTCTCTGCCCATGGCAGGGGGGTTGGACTAGATGATCTTTAAAGGTCCCATCCAACCCAAACCATTCTGTGGTTCTATGATTTTTTTTACTGGGACTTCTGTTTGATTAGCCCACCAGTAGGTGATATAAAAAATTACATTACAATCAACACCCTCAGAGAATAGAGTGACCAGAAGTCATAGATCAAGGTGGAGGCCACTCTACAATTTGGTGAGACATGGACCTAATCATAGGGAAGTGAAAGACAGGACCCAGCTGGGTAAGTTTCATTCTCACCATGTAGATCAAAATTTAGACAGATCTGAGCAATCTGGTCAGGAAAGCCTGCTACTTATGTGCCACTGTTGATCACATTACTCTCATTTTTACCCATTCTGGATTTCCTCTCATCACACTGCTGACCACAGCTTCAGCTGACTATTGGCAATTGTGACAGTAAGTGCTACTTCAGTTTGCTAACATCACAACATTGGTAACATTATTAGCATTATACTTTGAAGCTCTAGGCCTTGATTCATCAAATAATTAAAAGTTACTTTAATTTTTAGCATGTTTCTGTTACTCAAAGCTAGTTAACCAAGGTTAAGCAAGTGCTTAATGTTAGATCTATCTTTATATGCCTTGCTGAATCAGATCCTCAACAGCAATATCTAGGGTGTTATAAGTATCTCTCTTATTGTCGCTTGCTAATCTTTCTAATGTTTTGTTTTCTTCTTTCTTTTCCCTTGCTAAGGTCTGTACCCTGGAGCTTACACTGTTTTTCTATATCATGACTGTTTCATTGTTTATTTAGCTAGGCTATTGTCTAAGCTATATTAAAATTGTCCTCAGAGACAGGGTGACACCCATAATGCATGTATCCTTATTACAGCTAGAGGCACAGCACAAAAGCACTACTAATTTATTACAACAGACAGTGTAACCATTGAGCCCAGTTCAACCTTGACCAGAGGACCCAGGTGGCTTAGCCATGCAAAATATGGCTCATTTGTATCTACCTATTTTGTATTCACAGCTGATATATAGCTATTGAGAATATATAGCTATAAGGATATAATAGTTATAGGCAGAAATGGATGAGGTGTCTTTAAATAGGAGATTAGCTTTGATAGTCACTTTCCCTTTTTCCTTTAGGATCAGGTTTTTACAAGACTATTGTAGTCATTGGGCTGATATCGAAGAAAGCACAAAGGGAGCATGAAATGAGAAGAATGAGGGAATAGCTGTAAAGCAGTAAAATAAGGAAAGGTACAAATATTCTGAAATGACTGGGACAGTTATTTGTATCTTGTTTTTCATCAGTGATAGCTATAAGCAAAACACAGACTTCAGAAATCTGAGAAAGCAGTTTTGTCTCTGATTTATTTGGACCAGAATTTCATTTGACCAGACCAGTATCTAAAAGAGGAGCCTTGAATTTTACCACTATAAGAACTAGTTATTTGCCCCATTGACATTTTCAAATTCAACTACTTCTTTTCCTTATGTCACCTATATTCTAATACCTGCCCATATTTAATCTTGCCCAGAGAGAGAAAAAATACGGATGTTATCATAATGGGGATATGGCCTGGAGGTATCACCCCCAAAGAAAATGAAATGAAAATGCAGCAAGCACAGAAACTTGTTGGTATCAAAAGCAGGGAGACTCTGAAAGGGTGAGGAAGCTGCCAAATGCCAAATTAGATGTGGAAGTAGTACTAAGTTCTCAGCCACAGACTGTTGTTATTTGTTTTGGTTTGGGTTGATTTTGTTCGTTTGTTTGCTTCTGTTTTGTTTTTTTAATCCAGATGTCCTGCCTCCTAGCTCTGGAGGGCAACTTCAAAGCCAGGAAGGCCTGCAGGTAAGAGGGCTAGAATCTGCAGGTGTAATGAGTGCATATGCAGACATTAACATAGGGAAATGAAAAAAAAAGAGGGGGAAAAAAGTGTTCTACCTTACTGTGAAACTATTTTAGTCTTCTATTAAAAAGAAAAAAGAAACATCCTAAAAGAATTAGATTTCGAGTGGGGACTAGTGGCAGCTTTCATGTTAAAAAGTCCATGACATATGAAGAGAGTGAACCAAAGTTTTATGCACTAAGCGTGAAATAGGAAACGGAGTGCTCACAGTCACTGACTGGTTAAGATCCTCTTATCTCACTGTAGAAAGAAACTGAACTTTATATGTTTCTGTTGCTGGCAAGGCAGCCTGCTATGGTTATCAGAAATACAGAGGAAAGTCTAGTTAGAGATTTCCCCCACCACCAACTTCGGCTTCTATGCAACAACTGCAGCTGATTAAGTCAACAGAAAAATCAGTCAGTAGCGTAGATTAAATGAGAGGATTTTGTTGTTGTTTACCCCTCTGCCTCCTCTCTTTTTATGGAGTTCTGGCATTGCCGAAGTGTGGGATACTGATACATTTTCTTGTTACTATACATCACAGTTCTGTGCAGCTGTGGTCTCTGCAATGTTAAGTATGGTCTTTTGCAAATCAATCTAGCTACAGGTTGCTTTTGTTTTTACGAAAGAACTGATAGCCCTTTCAAGAAGAGATCAGACTTCACCCTTTCTAAATGCTTTAACCACAGCTGACTCACTTAAAAATGGGGCAGGTTAAAGCAGCAAATGGATCACAATTTCAAGATGGCCTTTGTCTTAGCCTTCTTGGAAACCCGTGGTAAACCTGTTCTCTTCCCTGTGGCAAGGTCACAACAAGCTTGTTTCTCTTTCTTCCAGTAAGCTTGTTTCAAACTTATTTTTATCTTTGCTTTAAGCTTTTAATCCTCCTTTCCCTTCTCATCTTGAATCAGACCGAAGTCCTCAGATACAATGGAACCAAACTTTCAATGTTTGCATGCCCCTCTGCAATCCTTTACAAAGGCCTTGTCTTTACAATTAAAGTCAGACAAGTTAGAAAGCCACAGAGCAGGCTTACCTTCAGATTTTGGTCTTTTAGCAAGAAATTGAATGATATGAACCATTTCAAATAATCCTTTGAACACAATTCTTAAAACAGCCTGGCAAACTTCAGGTAAATCCAAACAACAAATAAGCTGATATCTAGACCAGCAGTGACCATTGCTAATTCAGGAAGCTCTTTGACCTTTTGGTTCAAAGTGCTACTGCTGTGCAGTATCTTTTACAGCTGAAAGAGCACATGTTAGAACAAAGAGCAGAAGGAAGGCTTTTAATATGATCTAATACACCTGGGATGCAGGGTCCAGATGTAAGAAATCTAACTGAGAGCAATAAAAGGGGAATGAAACAGCTAAATTAGTAGAAAATTTGTGTACAAAAAATCTTGCTTTTTTTTTAAAAAAAAAGAAGTCAGGCCAACAGGCAGACCAAGATTTAAAGATAACATTGAAGCGTAGAAATTCTGGCATCACTCCTCCAGTTTAGGTCTTTCTTATTCCAGAAGTAATCAATTAGATACTTGTTCCAGCCTCTGAGAACAACACCAGCAATGCAAAACATGAGTATGAGTATGATGACCGGACCTGATCTGTGCCACATTTGTAACGCAAGAACAAATAAAATTAAAAAAAAAAAAAAAAAAGCCCCAGGTTTCAGGAACAGAAGAGAACATATTTTTTCGTTTCTGTCTTGATTATTAATCTGGAGCTAGATTATTATACATGGATGAAAGTGAGGAATGAGGCACACTTCTCCTCTTGTATAGGTCAGGACCCATCATCCCACTGCTCAGTATTGCATGACAGAATGGAAGGGAAGAAACTGAAGATTAGCCTTTCTTCCTTGCACAGTGAGAGTGGAGAGGTATGCTCAGATGTGCTGGGATATGAGATGATGAATACTGTGTGCTGGCCAAAAGTTTTGGAGTGGGCTGCTTCCTTGCTTTCTTCTCACCCCCGTGCCTTCCTCCACCTGACAATCAGATTGGAATTTTTTTTAATTGCATTTCCAATTAACAAGTAAAATCACCTCATGCTGCATTCAAACAGAGCAGACTGTGTTCATGATTTATAGGCAATGTTTGTCAAAATGCTCAGTGTCCTCTTGAATAGCATAAGACTATTCACTCTTGACAGTGAAGAGAATTTCACATTTCTTGTCTGTGGAGAGGGAATGGAAAGGACCCAAGACTGAGAGAGAATTTTGTTCAGTGAACTGGAGACATTGCCAGCTACTTGAAGCTGAGCAATATCAAAAGAACACACTTCTCACATGGAAACAGCTTTGCTTTAAAAAAAAACCCAAACCAACAAGAAAATACCCCCAAAATACTTTTGCTTAATGGAAGCCTGTAGACCATGCTCCAAAAATTGTAATTGCAAAAGTACATGAGACTAATTTAACCTGACCAAATGATTCCTGTATATTTATTGAACTTGCACACAAAAGCAAGAATATATTTTTTCACATATGGGTGATGGGGGCTGCAGTTTACTTCAGCTAATGGCACTACTACTAGTAGATATTCCTCTCTGTATACAGATTAATGTAAGAACTATTAGAATATGTTATTTTAATGTAAAATGTGCTGGAAAAGTATGCACATTTTCCATCATTTTAAATTACATTTTAAATCAGCTTCAGTGCTTTTATGCTTCATAGCATTCTGAAGAACTTTATTAGTGTTTAGTAAATTCACACTGTTATCTCTTAGTGTTCTATTTCTATGGTACAAGAGATCTAGAAATCTCAGCAGGTGATTGTTGAGGCCAGAAAGTTCCCCTTTCATGGACTGAAAGAGGTGTTTCTTGCTTGATGTTTATACTGACTGTGGAACCTTTTGAATTATATTTATTTAATTGATTTCTTTTTTTGTTTGATTGATTTCTGAGACCCTTTAACATTGCTGCTCTTTTACACCACTAAGAGTTTTTTATTATCTGCATCTCACATCACCTTCTCCTTTTGAGTTTTCTTTATCTTTGTTTTGCTTTAAAGTTGGAAGTTTTAGCTGTAAAGAATTAATAAACACATATAGACATTATTTTTTAACAACTCTTCCATATTGAGAAGCCACCAAGGTTACTTTCATTGTGAAACATATTTACCCATTTGTATTCTAAAGGAAATTAAACCAGCATTTAAGAAGTTCTCATTCTTGGACCACTTTGGTTTAATGGGCCAATATTTTTTTAATGGCTCATATCATGTATATAATGCTAACTTTCATGCTCCCCTCTGACATAACTATCTAAGAAATGTCAGCTATGATCATGTCCTAAGAAAATATTAGAATTTTCTTCTTTTTGTTTGTCTTTTTTTTTTTTTTTGGGGGTGTGTGTGTGTGTGTGTGTGTGTGTTGTTTTTACAGTAACTTTATATATAAATAGATAGATCTCTGGTAAATTCTACTAACTGTGAACCAGGTCCTGTGCTCCTAAAGTCCGTAAATCTTGCACACTGCAAAGCCCAAGGAAGACTGTCTAATTACATCCTCTGGGTAGAAGATGACTAAAAAGAAATAGGAATCATGGTCACATTGCTGCTGATGCTGACTAGGAGAGTTCCTGAGGCTCAGAGAGAGGAAAAGGAAAGTAATACTGCATGGAGAATTCTTCATAAAACTGCAACCAGAGCTGTGGCCGAGGCAACTCTTTTCCCACTTTGGGACTCTCACTTGGAGAAGTCGTCAGAGATGCAGTTTGTGTGACTAAAGTTTTATTCCACACCTCACTATTTTTTCTGATCGTACCTTAATATCTGCCAATTGCATTAAGTCCCCATCCTGCCACTTGTCACAGTATGTAGAGACAAGGAAGATCAAATCATGCTGGTTTTACTGAGTTTGAGCAAGTGTTACAGTCTAGTGGCACATGTGGCATTATCATGGTGGAAATTATAATTTTAATCAGTGCTGTTCAGCATTTGTGAAACTTTCAGAAATGTTAGGAGACATATTATGCTGTCCTTATTTTGGTGCTGGTTAGTTCCTTTGATTATATTTCTTCCCACAGGTGAGGTCATAGTACTCCTTTTTGTCCCCTTGAATATTAAGTGACAGCAGATTCCCACATCTTCCATTATTGTAGCACTAAAGCAAAGACTCCTGTTGGCTGTGATAATTTTATAAAGAAAGGCTAGCTATTAGTTTTGCTACCTACTAAGGTGGTTCCCACTAGAATATCTTGCTTTCAGTTACTTATAACTTTTTCAAAATCTTAATGGTTTTATTAAGAAAATAATAAAAATAAATAGGCCATGGAAAAAAGCTACAGCCCCACCAAGCTGCATCTGTGACTGCTTTTCACAGAAGGACCTGCTGTCCCAGCCTGGCATCTCCATTGTCTCCATTTCAACAATATCTCTCCTTATCTGTTTGTTGTTAACAGTCAAAGGTAAATAGTTGATGTCACCGGTGAACAGACTATATAAGCATCCTTGAACACACTAACGTGGAAATAGAGGCAATCATCTCAGTGGCCATTAAATTACATGGTAGAACATTCTATTCAGCAGAAACAACATGGTAATACTTCTTGGTTTTCAACTTATTTTTGTGTTTGGTGTGGTTGATTTTTTTTTTTAATACTTGGGAAACAGAACATAAAATACTCTTAAAAACACAGTTGATTTTTTTTGTGTTTGTACAAAGATGAAGTCTTTAATTATATGTCACATTTTTATTTTTCCAACAGGCTTTTAGTATAGGAGTTGTAAGATGATCTTGAGAGCAGAGTTGCATAGAAAGCTTATGTGCTGGGCATGCTAGAGATGATGACAGACAAGGGAAGGGATTGGAAGAAGGCAAGGGAGATCTTCATAGCTGAAACAGTTGAGTGCTGACCTGGGAAACTGGGTTTGTATCTGTCTCTGCCACAGCATTCCTAACACATAGCTAGGGAAGATGCCTAAACTGCACTATTAACAGTGATCATATGTCTTGCATATGCTTGAGATGCTGATTTGCAGATGTGCTGAGTACTTAAAGTTGCAGCTGAAGTTACTGGAGCTGTGCAAAAGAAAGGTTAAGTTCTCTAAAATCTCTAAGTTTCTTCCAAAACCCAGTGTCCAGTTTTCTTCACTTGGGCACTCAAAATTAGTAGACAATTCTGACATTTTGGGTGTGGGTTTTTTTTTCATTCTTAACTTAAAGGGAATAATGGATTTTCCTCACATGAATAGTTTCTGTGGAGAGAAACCAGTGTTTCAGGTATTCTGAGAGTGCATGTCCTTAGAAAGTACACAAGGAAATTTATATGCTTTACAGAATAATTTGAAAAGTGTGTTTGTTAAAATTCTGAAATCATGAGGCCACAAAGTAAATGAAGCAGACTTCCTACAAAAGGAAATAATTTGATCATGTAATGAAACCCCACATTGTCATGCATATACCTCAATGAGTGAATTAATGCTGCACAAGCAACCTTAATTCTGGCACCTTCTAACTTTTCAGTTTTGAACTTTGCTTTCCAATAACAGCTTATGTGTAAGCAAGTGTATGTGTAATATGGCATAGGCTGATCCTAACATAGATGCGCTTTTACTTGAGATCATCATACCATATACTCACCACTGAAAGAGCATTGAGAATTATAAACCAATCACGTTTATTAAGTCTTAACACTTTCATAGTCTGTGTCACAACCAGATTATGTTTTAATTATTTGGTGTAGTAGTTCACATCTTCGGAAGTATAACTCTTGTTTGGAGCTCTAAAGACTGTAGACCACATTTTGGCACTGGTATTTTCCTTAATGGAAAGTTACTTTTGTAACTGTCTATGGATTTGCAAAGCTCATAGTATTTTTCTTCTGTCTTGAATATAGTGCTAGATTTCTCTTGCAGCAATACAATATATTCACCCCAGGGGATGGGAAGGATTTTAAAATGTCTGCTGATAACACTGTGTATTGAAAAATACCTTTTTCACATACATGCTAGCGATATTAATTTACATTTGGTGTCATGATAAAGTTAGCTTTGTGGATCAGAAAGAAGGTATCCTGGCAGAGATTTTTTTTGCATCACTTGTTCCACATGAATGCAGCCAGAGTGGGGGAGTATTTGCATAATTCTGCTTCTCTAATACTGTCTCCCTCGTGGTTTTCAGCAGTAGCCATTGCTTTCTAAAGAGCCACTGCTACCTGACAGCAAAGCTTTCTTCGCTTCCAGACCTCTCTGTTGCCATGGGCTTGTACCCAAAGCAAGTTAGCACTACGGTCCCAGCTCCAATGATGGGAAGTTAGACTTCCCTGATCTTCCAGAGCAACAGTGGTTTCCTTTGCAGTGCTATTACTATCATTAAGGGACCTGGAAGTCCTCAAATGGCTTCTGTAAACCATCAATTACACCAAATTATTGCTAGAAAATCAAAAGCATATGAGAGAGACACAATTGTAAGATCTGACCTGTTCCCAAAGCAGAGAAAACAAAACCAAACAAAAGAGAGAGCAGTGAATATGACTCTTTGGGGAAATGAGAATGTAAACTTGCCTTTTAACTTCAACAATATTTTTTAAGGAGAAAGGGACATTTTGTCTTCAGAGCAAATCCTGTAACCTTCATTTAACCAGTAAAAAATGACTGAGGTGGGCAAGATTATGAAGGTGAAGTTCTGATAGATATTCTTCCATCCCTGCTAGGACAAAGGTTATGCTCTCGCCTTTTGTGTTTCCTGCCATTTTCTTCCAGGCAGCTGAACCATTCCTTCTGAAAGGTGTCTTTGGTCTGGGGCCCCTAAAAGCTCATATAATATCTTCAGCAGGTTTGTGTTTCTTGTCTCTCTCTTTCCTTTTCGTTTCTCCCACTGAAACCCGTTTTGAGCTTCTTTAAGGGCTTGAGGTGCGTAAGCTTATAAAATTGTGGCAGCAGCAACAGCCTTGAAGAGGATACAATAACCGCTGTACATCTGCTACGATGTTCTTAAGTATTTGCGGCATGCTGGCTTAAGCCTGTCAGTTTTTGTAAGGGCTACCTGTTACAATGCACCTAATTAGCTTACTGGCTATTTGGAGACAGCTCTACTGGTTTTTCTATCATCTAGTCTTTATTAAGTGAGCTGTTGCTGAGACGAATAGGTTCTTTATAATGATGAGGTCCTTTTTACGCTTATTAGTCCTTAAAGCAAGCCTCTTCTTATAGAACAAAGTTCTCTCTCTCCCCCCAACCCCCCTCCCCTCTCTCTCTCATTTTTTTCTTAAGACTTACAGTGGAAGAAGTAAAGCAGCTTTTTTCTGCTGAAGTATTATATTAAAAGTTTTAGTGGCTGCACTAAGAGCAAGGTGCCTGTGCCTTTAATCATTTTCATCTTTAAAACAGAACCTTATATTTTCACATCTTCAGCTGTCCCAGAGGGCAGCTAGGCCATCTTTAACAACATTAATTTCTCTTTATGACAGGACTACTGCTGCCCCAGGTCTTCAGAACTGCCTAAAATGTCTGGAAAAGTAGATAATGAAGAGGATATTAGAATTGTAAACAAGAACAATTTGGTAATAAAAACCATATATTTTCTCCATAGGACTTTGAGCTTAATATTGCAGCAGCAAAAGTGTCACGAGTCATAATTTGTTGATGGCCACTGTACATTAGTTACTGTAGGAGCATGTGCATAAAGAGCAAGAACTATCGGCTTTGCATTAAAGAACATCTAAGATGGGTAATACTAATTTACTTGTTTTGATTAATCTCTTTTGTTTGCTTTTATCGCAGTATACTCCTACAGAAAAATCTCACATGTTCTGTGTTGTAAATCCTGCAGCTGGTTAGGAAAGGCTGCTTTCTGTATCTGGAAATGCTGGGCAAACACCTCAGCCACGCCGTCTGTGTGAGCTGGAGCACCCCTCTGCCCCAGGAATTAGCCTCACCTCCGTGAGGTGCAGATTCCTGAATAGAGAGCCAATTGAAAGCCTGAAATGCTGGTATCTTTTCTGGCATGATTATGTAGTTTACTAGCTGCACATCCCTGCCTCTGCCTACCCATACATCCTTTATTGCTGACAGGGTTTATGAGTGTAATATGATGGAGTAAGAAACAGTAGATTTTTCCCAAGAAGCCGAGCACAGCTCTTTGTCCACAGAGAATGTGGGAGGGAAGTATAAAATGGTAAGCATTGTAGTCTGCAGATGTCATAAACAGGGCTATCTTTTCATCTTAAGGTGCACAGCCACTGAGAAAGTTCATGCTATACTTAACCTTTGGCCCTCTGCTGATCTTTTGTTGCTCTGCATTAGTGTGCTGAAACCTGAAAACATAATCCTTACGATACCTACCACATTTCTTTCAGTAGGATGGTTTTCCTTCATAATTTGCATCTGCTGCTTTTAGCAGCCTGAACAGTCCAGCTTCTTGCCCCTAGCCACCAGATTTTAGACTTATTGGATAAAACAAAACCAAAAAAAAGGACAAAGAAAACCAAAACAAAAAATCCCAGGCCATATTGATGTATTTCATCTTAGTGACAGCAACGTTGTGTGTTTCCCATTAGAAGTTATAGGCTTAATCAGTCGTCTTGTTTACTCGGAGTATGCGGTATTTCAACACTAAATGTTTTAAGCTAATTGGTCTGATACTAGAGTATCACGTTATGCACTTTAGCGAGGAAAATAAATTGGCTGTGTCTTCTGTGATTCTTTTTAGAGTATGTGCACACCCGCGCCCCTTCCCCACTTCCTCCAGCCCCCCAGCCCCCCCAGTCAGGACAACAGCTTTTCTGTCATTAATTCAACATCAAATTATTTCCTCGGTGGATCAGTCCCGAGGCTAATGAGCTGCCTGCACTTGCAGTTTGCTTCGTTGTTTTGAGTGGGGTTTCAGATGAGGGCATATCACTTTAAGGCTCGGTGGTGATAGTGGGATCATTCCCCAGACAGGGCTCACTCAGCCTTGATACAAACTGAAAGGCTAAAATGAGCACTCTTCTATTATTTAGGCACCTGTCCAGAGGTTGAAAGAAATCCTGCTTGTGCGGATTTAGCTAAAGAAAGCAGAGATAACCACCTTGCCTTCTGTGTCTAATAAGATGTGAAAGGGGAGAGAAATAATGAGTATTACACTGTATTCTCATGTAAAAGGCTGAGAAACAATACTCTCTGAACACTGGCAGCTATTCCAGTCATTTTCAAATGAAAAGGACTATTTGTTTCCAAATTACACCAGCCGCTGGAATGCGTATGTCTGTGGCTCCAAAATCCTCATTTTGCAAAGTAAAATTACCTTTCAGTAATTTAGTCACTGCAGGCTTTCCCCTGCTGACTGGTCAGGAGCTATCAGATAGCTTGCAGCTGCAGGCTGAAACGGGACCATTTTTTTTCAGGACAGGCAGTTAGTTAGTAGAGCCATCAGTGTGGCATCTGTCATCCCGCTAGGCCCAAATTGTTTTCTATGATGGATGTCACAGTCTGTATGATCAAAATAGGAGCCCTGCTGCTTTTAATTGCAAAATCGGAGTACTTGCACATTTGTTATTATGCTGAGGTTATTACCTCACACAAAATGAATTAACAGGTGAAAATAATTGATGAGAGGAGTCTTGGGATTTTTAGCCTCTTCAAAGAGACTTTGTAATTATGGCATAATGAATGTTCTGAGACATATCTGTGGGGGGCAGCATGAGACCACCAAAGATCTCTTTAGATTGATGATAAATTCACTGAAATCTACTGTAATACTGCTTAAATTTACTTAGCAATTAGTTTAATAGGCCTACATGATTCATGATAACGTAGTGAGAATTTTTAAATAAGTTTGTTCCATCCATTTATAAATTAAGCCGCTTACCTCAGCTTTCTTCCCAAGGTGATGGAATATGTTAACTAATCAGACTTTCTGAAACAAAGATGATGTTGGGCAGGGATTTTGGTTACTGGAACACATTTCTATTTAAATACTTCGCTGCTTTCATCTTAGACAACGTTGAGTCTCCCCCCACCCCATGCCAACCCCCCCCCCCCCCCCTTCAACTCCTCTCATCAAATTTTGTCCAAATATAGTATTGATAGTCCTTTAGCACAAGGAGACTGTGCAGTTGTCTTGTGAAGTAAATCGTTCAAGCATTTTGTAATCTGAAGTAATTGTTCCTGGCTTCCTGACCACTATTCCATTCAGACTTGGTCATGTTTCAAATTCATCCAGCCCCTGAGTAGAGCCAGACTGATGCACTCCAGTCCATCTCTCCTCTCCCTCTGACACTCTTTAGTTGTACAAGGTGTCTGCAGCACAGCATGCTTTTTCTCCAGGCTGTCCTGCTGATGCTGAGGGGGAAATACGCTTTTATTTTATTTTTGAATTCCCGTATGAAACAAGCAGGGCTGGCTCACCAAGGAGCAGGTTTGGATGTGACGTCCATTCAATTAAGCACATAAGCAGATTTTAAATATCAGATTCTAAAAGTGCCAAAAAGTAAAAATTGTCAGATTAATTCAATAACTGGTAAATAATTCACTGTATAAAACTCACAGGGGAAAGCCTCCACATGGCGTGTGAGCAAAGTTCATCCTTTTTCTGTTGCGCATTACCTTATTGACATACCAGATACATTCAAACACCTCAAGGTTACTCATTAATTTGCAAGAGTTGAAATCTAATTTAATTCCAGCTACTACTGACATCCTGAAGATTCTACAATAGAGTTTGTAACAGATCTGCCTTCAGTTCAGACTGTGGACTAAGGGAAATATGCGACAGAGGAAGGGAGAAGTTGTTGCTAATTAAAAAATAACGAAGAGAAACCTATCTTGGGAACTTGGCTGATAGGTCACATGGGGCTTTTCACTAATTTACTATACTTCTATAACCTCTCGCCATGTCTGCAATACATTATTTATTATCATCCCAGGTATACAGCACACACAGATTAGGTAAGATTAGATACAGACAGATATGTACAGAATTTGCTTTCCTTACAATGCAATGACACTTTGTTTTGTGAGAATTCCATTTATTCTTGGGAGAATTTCTAGCTGCAGCTTTGAACGGTTTTCTAAATAATATGTACATCACCCTAGTGAGCTAAAATGACATGTATTGGTGGGACATGCAGTTGATGTTCATTTAATTCCTTTTAAATTCTGATTCCCTTCCCTCATGCACAAACCATTAAAAAAAAAAAAAAAGAAGAAAATCTTTGTGCTTTCTTCTTTATATTATTGTAGCTACATTTTACATCAGTAGTTTTGTATCTTTTTCTATATCATGCTTTCTTTTCAGATTTTCTGTCAATGTTTGGTATTTAAAGGTATATAGTATCAAAGGGTCTCAGGAAAAGAAAGAGAAAATGCCTAGCAAGAAAATATAATAAATGCAAGGCAAGTAGTGGATTGCCCCACATGTGAAGCGGACTGTGGTAACTCATATCAGGCTTCCTGTCACTTGCTGAGACATTTTTCATAAACCCTCACATGCTTGCATTTATCTTCAGTATAAACCCCAAGATGAATTCTCCAAAGACATTAACAATAGATAAATGCTTATTAAACAAAACAGTCTATTCGAGAATAGCATCTGTATTAAACACAGTAAAATGTTTATAAAATTGAATATACATTATGTCTTTTGGCTTAATGCTATATGCTGTTCTATGATATTTTTTTTCAGCATTTGGTTATAATCTTAATAAACATGAAATAAACGACCACCAGAAGCTCTAGTTTAAATGATATCACCTCTCGTGCCAGTATGATTCATAATATATAGGTAGATTCTCTGGATAACTTATAATATGGTAGCATTAAAATTAGGGAGAAGCAGGGCCAAGGGAAGATGACTATGGATATATTTCATGTCAGTGGACACTGCAATATTGTTATGGAAGTCCTTTTGTTAAAAGCATTTCAGAATCCAACTCATAACTTAACTTAAGAACAGTAGAATGCACCATTTCAGTCCCTGGGGATTTCTGGAAAAAAAAAACAAACAAAAAAAAACAAACCAAAAGACCCAGAATGTCTCCTACAAAAAAGAACAGCAAAACCCCCACAAAAAAGCACAAAGGAAAAAACAAAACAAAACAAAACCCCAGCAGAATTGTACATGCTTTATGATAGCTTTAAGACAAATGATACATGAAAATGTGCTTCATAATTGACTGCAAAAGCAAATACAAGTTGTCTCTCTCTTTTGAACGCATCGTGCGAGTGCAAATGTTTATATGGTGCCCAGTGACTACAAACAGTTTCAAATAGTGTTGTTTTTCTAAATCTGGTTTTATAGCTACGTATTTGATGTGTTGTTTAAGTATCATGGAATGTAAGATGGACAGAATAAAAATAGCTGCATTATTCATGGATCACTATAAAATATTGGGGAGGTTATGCTTTGTGAATTACTCACAGCAGCAGGCAAATCCAAATCCTACAATTACTATCTAAAATTGCAAGGTTAATATGTAATGAGGTTGCAAATTAATCTCATGGATGATGTAAGAATGTTAGCATTACGTGTAACCTTGGTCCTGATAGCCCTTTCATTCAGTAATTAAACTGAATTTGACTCTGGGTCTGTTTTCTTTAGATGGCCCCTGTTCCTGAGTAATACCCCATAGGAGCCCCACACTACTGATGTATTACATTAATATATCATCAGAAGCAGTTGTCATTCCAATGATATATTAGTGTAATACACAAGAATGAGTCTCACTGATGATGTATTTAGTCCTTACAATATGGCATTGTCCAGGGAAGCAAGGGTCCAATAAGAGATTCATTACAATTACGGTATGAAGTCAGCTAATGCACTGCAGGTTGGGAGATGCATTTCTGGTACCAGGTAGGTAATTTTGATGCTAAATCCAATGTCTTGTCATTGTTTCTGGTGCTGCAGACTACAAAATTTGTGACTGCAGTTGAAAATAATTACAAAAAACCTGCAAAAGCCTTCTCCTATCTCTAATTCTGCTGTGCAGCTATTCGCGAGCTATGTATAAATTGTAGGCAATGGTTTCTTTTCCTCTTGGTGCATTTCTTCTGTTGTGAAAATGTAAGCATCTTAGACCTGGGACCCTCATTTCATGAATGATTAGAAAGTATTTTTCACTTCCTAGAATCTCCTCCCATAAGCAAATATTAATTAAGAATAAGGATAAGATCGCATCCTGGTTTCGGTGATGACTTGATATCTTGTCATCAGACCTTTCATAGCGGCTGAAGTTGTCCTTCCCCAGTGAAAGATAAAGTTCCTGGTATCACTGTGAGTCAGTGATACTGGGGAAATAGCAAGTCATCTTTCTCACGTTCTACTTTAGTAGAGGTTGCAGGTGGATGCTTATTTCCATGCCTACAAGAAGTGGTCATTGCTGCTAGAGCTACCAGAGAAGGAAGATTTGAAGAAAACCATTTTGTTTAAGGGTTACTAATACATTTTCTGCTACCAGACCTTGCAAAACGCACTTTAAACATAGATGAATTAGAGAATTGTATTCAGCACACTTTGTCTACCCCCTGCTGCTCTTTCTGAGAGGGTAAGAAAGAGAAAGAGGAAAAAATGGCGACTTTAAAATGTTTATAATATAGGGCTAAAAGAAAGAGTTGTTTTGGGTTTTTTTTTTAATGTATTGGGAAAGCAGTTACGGCTCACTCTCCTACAGCCTTTGATTGCATCGTAAATAAAACGGTGGTGCAAGTCATCCTGGTCATGTGATGTATTGAGATACTGGCTGGAAGGCCAGTTGAGAAGTTAAAATTATGGTGGCAGACATTTAGGTTGGTGGTGGCTGGACAGAGAATGAAGTGATATACTCATTTATTGAAGAGGAAAGGAAAGTGTGCAGTAGTTTATAGCATCTCCTGGCCAAAGTATCCTGCTGAAACCGTTCATGTTTTGAAGAAGTTTCTTGTCCTTCTTGTCCCAGGATGATTAGCTTGGGCAGGATAAATAATAATAATAATAAAGAAACCACACACAAAAAAACCAAAGAAGATGGGAAGGTATTGATATATGTAAGGCAGCTTGATGAACTTAATTGGCAACAGGCTCTGGGCCAGGAAACCTGTTTTCACCTCTGCAAAAGGACAGGCAAAAGAAGAATGTGGTGGGTAATGGAAATGATATGTGACAATGGGGTGAGGAGAAGTGCAAGTATCATCAGTGGGTTTGCAATGATTCATGTGTGTGTGGATAACCTCCCCCCCCCCCCCCCCCCCCAAGCCCCCTCTATCTATCAGACTTGTGCCTGGAACTTTAAACTAGTTAACATAATAGCTAGGAATTTTTAGAGTAATGGTGACTATAGCTTTAACATGGACTACCAGCCTGTGTCCCCTGAATGCCAGCCCTTCCACTGCTACATACTGGTTTTGCTGATGCTGGTCAGATAAAAAGCAGTAACAGTTATACCTTTAAGGGGCTTCACTGTGATGACTGATCAGCTGAGTAGTGGGTTGATACCCGCCTAGTATGGATGTGGTATGGAGTTCAAGATTTCCTCCAAATCAATTTCTCTTTACTTAGGGATTATATCCGCACATGGATCTGGCCCCAGGCATGGGGTTTCCTGGCTACCCTGCAATTCTAACACTTCTCAGACAAAGGTGTCAAAGCCCTTGAAAAGCTTAAAGGCCAGGCAGTCTGTGACCTTGCAAGGCACGGTAGCTGGAAAAGGAGCCTTTGGCCTCTTACGTCTCTCCTCACCTGCTCTGATGCAAGTGAATGGCACAGCTGCAGTCTTTTTGCTGAGACTGTTTGAGATGAGTGATCCCAGCACACTCACTCCCCTGAGCTGCTGAAGGGAGGTAGATCACTCCCTGTTGTCACCTCCATGAGGTGAACAGTAGCTAGCTGGTGAAAAGCAGCTAGTTTAAACCAGCTAGTCTGAACCAGGCAATCTAAGTGGGCTAACCTCAGAACGGACCACATTTGCCCAGGAGCAGCCTGCATGGACTCTGTGAAGCACTGTGTCTGTCTGCCAGGCATGCTGGCTGCAACCCTCGGTGGCAATTCCAAATGCAAGAATAAGTCTTGAATACCCAACATATTACTTCCTAACATGTATCTCTAGCTTTCCTTCAACCTGTCTGGCTGGGGAAACCGAGGCACGGAGCTATAAAGTGATGTGCCCAAGTTGCTACTCTCTTCTTCTAACTGTTCTACACCAGAAGTATATATGTTAATCTTTATTTAACACTTTAGGTGATTTTTCACAGATATCCCCTTCTATTTTGCATCCTTCATGTTTGTTAAGATCTGGCTTTTCTAGATCATTCACATGAAAAACTTCCTGAGAATACTTTAGCATTAACTCTCTTTATTTATAAGGACCTAATTCTACAATCTAATAGAAAGAATGCATTAAATCTGTTTCAATTTTTCTTGCATCTTCTTTTTTTAAAAAATTAGGTTCCTTATATCTTTACATTTATTAAGATTGATCATGATTGCATATAAATGTCCAATATAGCAAGACATTATACGCAATGCCCTTTAGTTTTCCAAAATATTACCTTCATTTCAAGCAGCATTTTTCCTAGACTTGCTATTAAGTAGCCTAATTCTTTTCTACATATACTATCAACAGAGACATGAATTAGCAGACTCAGTTTCCCTGTATTTAGCTAAATAAAGCTATTTTCTAGATGCATGTGTGCCTAAAACAAGCTAGTAGAAAAGGAAAAAGAGAAAAAGAAAAAAACATATTTCAATGTCATCATAAAACAGCAGAGGAAAGGCAAATCATAATTAGCATTTAATGCTCTAATGTAGTGGACCAATTAGACTTTGAGTATTATATTAAATGTGTCTTTCAAACTGGATAAAAATGTCATTTTTTTCATGCATAGCTATTGCATAAACTTCTTGCTTTTCCCTCAAATGTGTTTTCATATAAACAGACTTAATTAATTGTCTAGAGAATTAAATAGTCTTTATATAGCAAATGCACTGTCCCAATTAAATACAATGTTGATTATATATTTCTCAATTATTGCAGTGTTTATACTAAATTAATCAACAATATCTACACTACCTAAGGTAAAGTTTCCTAACAGAGATTCCTCTTTCTTTGTTTGCCAGTTACTTTGTGCGGGTAGAGCCTAGTGCTGACCAAATCTAAATGGTTCTTTTGTCAACAAAGAATAAGAAAAGAAGAAAAGGTTAAACGAGCACTAGGGGGTGGGGAAGAAGAGTAAGAAGGTACAATGTCACCTCCATGCTGTGACAGCCATGAATCAATTATTCACGTAGCAATTGGTAATATTTCTGAAATGCTGCAGACTAGCAAGGAAATGTAAAGAGCATTTTCCTGGAGACATCATGATTTTTCCAAGTAAAAATCATAAACAAGAACTGAATGGGGCAAAGTATGTGTGTGGGAGAATATGCTGAAGAGATCATTGATATTAGAGGGATATATTATTATGGAAAATACATTCAGAAAGCTGGCAACAGAAAAAGAAAGCGTATACAGGATGAAAGGGTGAAAGTGCTGGGCTCAGCTAGTTATAGTGAGATTAATGTGATTAAAAAAAAACCCCACAACATATTATAATATCTAACATATTATAATATCTAACAATACCAACATGTATTGATTTCAAATTTATTTCCTGTACCAACACTAGTAGCATAACACACAGGGAAAAAGAAGGGAGAAAGACATCTGCAGAAATGCGTATCATGGTAAATGGAAGGAGAGCGACTGTCACAAAAGGAAAATGAATTCTGACCATCAGTAGACTTCTGTGCTCTCTATACTAGACCTTGCTGTAGGTATGATTTCAGCATAGCATAGGCCTTACAGAAAATCATATTTTCTTAAAAGAAACAAAAACATGGAATTTAGTATCCCCTGATTATAATGTATAGAATACATGTTAAAGTAAAAGGTATTAAAACCTGACCTTAAAACAGTATTTCTGCTTTCAGTGGTAGGATTTCTTTAGGCTTAGAGAATTATAAAGATTCTAAGCAATGTACATTTTCCCTAAGCTAGTGCAAAATCCCAGTTCAACAATTTCAATTAGAAAATAACAAACTAAAGACTGGGGTGAATCAGAGGAAAAAAATGCCATATGGTATGTTTTTCTCCACTTAATTTGCAGACAAGTGACTGTAAGATGAAAGGAGAAATCACAGAAATGCAGGCGAAATTTCAGCCAGAGCAGTCAGTGTCTACACTAAAATAGAAGGGGTCCAATCTTTCTTTCACGAGATTATAAATGGTTTGTATGGGCTGTAATGAGAGACCCTTCGAGGGAAGAGCAGGGCCCCAAACTTTTTATTTTTAACTACTTAACCATCTGACTTTTTACTCTCTAATTTTCTGTGCTGTCTCAGATCTTTGTGCGACTCCTTGGTTTGTCATGCATTCCAAGCCACAGGATGTGTCAGTTTAGTGATATTCATTAGCTGGTCTGAGCGCCTCCCAGCTCCTACAGCCTCCCTCTTCTCTGCTCTGATTTCCCCCCTGCCTCATAGAGGAAATGTCCCCTTTTCACCACTGCTTTTTTCCTCCCTCTCTTTTCCAGTTGTCCGATCTCTTCCCTGAGAGCGACTGTTTCTTTTACTTTTGCACACTCGGGCTTGTTTTCTCCTACCCTTTAGTCCCCATTAGAATCCTTCACCTTCATACACACAAAACCCAAATTGCACACTGCGGTATAAATGAAATCCCCAAATTACCAAGTGCAAAATTAGCATTAAAAATCATAAGACAACAAACAATAGGGCTTTTTATATGGTTTTTGTAATTGCATGAAACTAGTTACTTTGGCAATTACTGTTTGTGCCTCATTAGCATTCAAAATGGGTTTTTAGACTAACCCGCACACAAAAGAAACCATTTGTGATGAGAACTGTGCTTTGTTTAATGTTAGACACCATTGTATTTGCTTTCCTAATATAACAGTTCTAATTAGTACCTAGCACTCATCCTGAGTTTTTCAGCTTGAAAATGCTGAAGGTGACAATTGAGTCACAATTCCATGGCATTCTTTGTCAGTACCTGTCAAAATATAGCTAAGTCTTTAGGAGTTGTGATCTAAATACTAAAAAAAAGTTAATAGTCCAGAAAGAATCTCTCTCTAGATAATTTAAAAAAAAAATAAATTGCAGATTAACCTCTGGTTAAAAGCATAACATTATTAATACCTCATGGGTAAATGTGGTCTTGGCAAGACTATCATCTGAATACTGACTTTGCATTGGTTTTGTCATCTGACCTTTATCTGTTCACCTGATTCTTTTAATTTTTATTGATTCATTAGAACAGCATGGGTGGATTAGTGACAAAACTTAAGATCTCTTCATCAGTATATGCAAACTTTTCAAAGGTGATTGCTCACTTGTCTTTGAAGAGCAGTATTTTTTTTAAAGATTATCTTACTCTAGAACTGGAATGATCATGACTTCATTTCACTAATGTTTTCTGACTTCAGCTTGAATCCTTCACAGAAGTGCTGGATGTGGTGGTAGGGGAAACATGAAGACTCCTGCTGAGGGTTTGTCTCCAGCTTCATGTTTGTGTATGAATAAGTCAAGAAAGAGCTGGTCCAGTGACACTTCTGTCAGTGTTGCTTTGTAATTATCACAGTATGAAGTGATAATGTTGTGTGTTTTCTTTTCAATAATAGTTATTTATAAAGAACTTCGCCATTCACAGGTTTGGCCTGTGTTTTGGCTCATAAACACCATATTCCATATTTTCTGGTTTACTTAGACCCACTGAGAAGCTGATTATTTAAAGCAAAATTGCCCACTTGGTCCCTATAATTCAAAACTTCCCTCTCAACTGGCCTCTTTCTAGCTCATTAACTTCCAAGGAAGTACATTTTTGGTGTGTTTTACTCTATCATGGTTTCCAAGGATTGAATGCAAGGAGCTCTGAACTCTTTTTCTTTGCTGGCACTTGGTCTTGGCGGTGTTGCACTGAAATTAGCTGCTATATCTGCTGACTTCAGTAAATACAAAACAAAGCCATCAGTTATTCTGTGCATTGGTCTCCATTCTGAACATGGAGAAAAGAACTTTACTGGCTGGAGTCCTGCAGCAATGACCCTGACTTCAGAGGTGATGTGGCCAGTACACACAGAAAGTGTATTAATTCAGCTTGTGCTCATCTCTCATTACGGTTCTTCAGCTACAAACTGGATTTGTATAAACAAACCATCAGGATTTGCCCAGTGGAAGCTGTATTTTCACACAAATAAGCCAGCTGAGGAGAAAGCAGATGCACCAGGAATGGAGGTAGAGGGAAAGGAGAATCTGCTCCCTGGTCACAGGTTCTGTAGCTTCCCCCTCCACTGCCTGCTTTTGTCGTTGCTCCAGGAAAAGGATTGTCTTATCCTTTCTTCTGGTGCTATGTGTTGCAGCCTCTGCCTGATACAGTGTCTGCATCTCAAACTTTGCGACTGTGCTTATCCTTTTGAGCGGAGTTGATATACGCAAAAGAACACGAGAATTTGGAAGTCAGTTCTCCTCTGCTTATAAAATGATATTGCCACATGACAAGCAATAGAATATTCAACACTCTGTGTCTATTATTGGTTTCTTTTTCACATGGATAACTGGGTACCTGTATGGCAATTTTATCAATACAAACAAAATTCCATCAGCAAGTGATAACATGAATAAGAACTGGGGGGAAACAGAAAATTACAGAAGCAGAAACTGAACTAAGCCACTGGCTTCCAAACCAGGCTTGATTTTTATGCTTCCGTTATTGGTCAGGTTTACACAGTCTTCAAAGGTGTTTAGGTGGCTGTCTACTCACAAGTGTTCCAAAGTTTCTACAAGCTGGCCTGAAACCTCATTTAAGGTAAAGTCCAGGAGACTCCAAACCCAAATATTTCACTTGAGAACATCTTTTTCAACTAAGGCCTAATTCTGTGTAATACAGGCTCAAAAAAAGCTGTGGAGACATACACATAAGGCTCACAGTTAAGGCACAGGAAATTGGCTCCATATTTTTAATTTTCTGGCAGGTGCAGGGATTTCATTGCAAATAAATGTCTCAGTCATGCTTTCTGAGAGGAGTTTTTTTTGTCTCTTCTAAAAAGTTGGTGTCATTCATATAATTCAATGAGCTGTAAGATAATATGTATAGCTTAATAGTTTATGTATCTACTAATTCATAAAATAATTAACTCCTAAAATAATAAAATTAATTAAATTATTAAATGAATGGAGTTTAGACAAGTTTACATGACACAGTGAAGTATGCATAGGGACAGGAGCATGGTTCCATCTCTGCTTGGTGCTCTGCAGAGACTGGGTTGAGCTCCAAGGCTAATGTAGCTACAGCAGTGTTGCAACATGGCTTGAACTGAGTCCAGCTACTCAACTAATTAGCGTAGACCCCAGGGAAAAGAGGTCAGTTGCCAAAGACATGCCGTTGCTTGAGAAAAAGTCCCAACTACTAGACAAGACCTCTGGAAAGTAATTCTTTTGTTTTTCTGCTGCTGCACTTCCATTGCTTCCAGGGGAGGAAGAGGATGTGGGGTGAATGGAGCAATGACTGTTGCAGAGGCCAAAATGGTGCTGCAGTAAACCTCCTCAAGTCTCCCCAGCAGCAGCCATCATTACTTGCCCTTTCCTTTCCTTATTCTCCATATTTTCACCTCTCTCTCAAGAGTGTCAAGTTGCGTAGATGGCTGGGTAGATAAGGAGAGAGCAGTGACAGTTGTCTGCCTTGACTTCAGCAAGGCTTTTGACACTGTCTCCCATAACATCCCCATAGGTAAGCTCGGGCACTGTGGGTCAGACAAGTGGACAGTGAGGGGATTAAGAACTGGCTGAATGGCAGAGCTCAGAGGGATCCATGGCGCAGAGTCTGGCTGGAGACTTGTAGCTCGTGGTGTTCCCCAGGGTCAGTGCTGGGTCCAGTCCTGTTCACCAATGACCTGGAAGAAGGGACCGAGTGCACCCTCAGCAAGTTTGCTGATGATACCAAACTGGGAGGAGTGGCTGACACACCAGCAGGCTGCGCTGCCATTCAGCGAGACCTGGGCAGGCTGGAGGGTTGGGCAGAGAGGAACCTCATGAAGTTCAACAAAAGCAAGTGTAGGGTCCTGCACCTGGGGAGGAACAACCCCACGCACCAGCACAGGCTGGGGGCTGAACTGCAGGAGAACAGCTCTGTGAGGAAGGGATCTGGGACTGCTGGTGGGCAGCAACCTGCCCACGAGCCAGCAGTGTGTCCTTCGGGCCAAGAAGTCCAATGCGATCCTGGGGGCCATTAGGAGGACCATGTCCAGCAGGTCAAGAAAGGTTGTCCTCCCCCTCTGCTCTGCCCTGGTGAGGCCACATCTGGAGTGCTGTGTCCAGTGCTGGGCTCCCCAGTTCCAGAGAGACAGGGAACTAATGAAGAGGGTCCAGCGAGGGCTACAGATATGATGAGGGGACGGGGCTGAGAGACCTGGGCCTGTTTAGCCTGGAGTAGAGAAGGCTGGGAGGGGATATCATCAATGTCTACAAGTAATTTAAGGGCAGGTGCCAAGAGGACAGGGCTGAGCTCTTTTTAGTGGTGCCCAGTGACAGGACAAGGGGCAATGGGCACAAACTGCAGCTCAGGGGGTTCCACCTGGATGTGAGGAAGAACTTCTTTACTTTGAGGGTGACAGATCACTGGCACAGGCTGCCTAGAGAGGCTGTGGCGTCTCCTTCCCTGGAGACGTTCAAAACCCACCTGGATGCTCTAGGTGCAACCTGCTCTAGAGGAACCTGCTTTAGCAGGGGGTGGAACTAGATGATCTCCAGAGGTCCCTTTCAACCCTGACCATTCTGCGATTCTGTGGGTTCTTAATAAGCTGTTAATAAACAGCTCCCTGATTCAGTTCCTGTTTCTTCAGCACCAGTGTGTCTGATTTCCTACCTCTGACAACAGGCTGCCCAAGTAACTCCTCTAGTCAACAATTCTCTCCCATTCATTAATGTATTTCAACACCTTCCTTTCCTATCCAGCTGTTTCTGCAAAAGCAGATGCCTTTACCTGCCTTACTGTGGAAATCTTAGGGGAGTCACATGAGAACACAACTCTGAGCAAGCAGAAGTAGAATAAAATCCTTAGCTCTTTGTTCCATCAGGAGTAGTGCATGCTTCTTTGAGCTGTGCTGCTTGTCGAACCCCGATTAGGTCAGGAATCCATAAATAGCACTGTGCTGCACGCTAGAAATGTTAGGGTTACATCTGTGCTAGTAGATGGACTTGGTCAGAGACCCTTCTCAGGACTTAGAGCTTAAAACTATATAGCCAAGCTCTCTTGTCCCCAGAAAAAGGATGACTGTGTTCAAATGACCTATTAGAGATGACCCTTTGCCCTGCATTATCTGGAAGAGAGATGGTTAGCTGAGGCCAAAAATTATTCCAGGGACTGTGTTAGCAATTTAATTGTATGGACAATCATGTCTTGGTGATTGAGCCCACAGAATAGATAGAGGCTAGGCATCTCAATTTATCCCTGTAGAGAATGGGCTTAGTGACACAGTATTGCATGCATTGCAGCCTGCTTGTGAAGTTTAACTGATATTTATAAACTATGCCAAATCCTTGCATACAAAATGCTACATAAGTAATAAGTATTAATAAATGTGATTATATTAAACCAGGTCTGTTTTCAGTCATGTTTTATAAGACCACAGTTGTAGCTGTAAGTGAGCTTTCATAAGAAAGATCAAACATTTTGCTTTCCATTGTAAGCCATACTTTGTAAGCTTTTCCAATAAAAAACAGCAGAATATCTCATACATATTGAAATTCAACGACATTCTTGAAGACTAAGCGTTCGTTTGCAAAGGGCAAACAATAATACTGAGTTTCTTTTACCAGACAATTTTTAGCATGTATTTTAAGTTTAATATTATCAATAAATAACAAATTAGTAAGCTTAAAATTGACAATAAAACTAATGCCATTGCATTTTGTAAAACCACGTCAGGTGCATTTCAACTTTAATCTAAACTTAAGTAAGCAAGATTTCCTACTTTGTTAAATTCTATTAAAAGTTGAAGTCCACCACCTCCTCAAGCCTAACTAGTTCATAGCACTTAAAAAATGTTTTTCACAAATTGCATTCAGTGAGAAAAGACACACCATGGTTCAAGTGAAAGGTGGTTCTAAACCTCTGTAGCAGACTACAGAGTTTTGAGTTTTTAGTCCTTTATTCAGGGAAAAAAACAGGAGCTTTCAGGAGTGGGGTACTAGCACTGACAATTCTCATACTGTGACACAGGGTTTTGCCTCTTTTGGTGCAAATCTAATCTTAAAAGTGCTACAGACACAACTCTGACAGAGTGTGGAAAAAAAATATAATTTCTCTAACCGACACAGCTATGATGTTTTCCTGGCAATATTACCTCTCATTCTTTTTGGAAACTGATATAGAAGTAACTGCTAAAAAGGAATCTTTTGATTATATAAAGTATCTCTCCATTCAAATAATTTTCTAGTATAATTCACATAACAACCTCTTTTTAGTGTAGACCAGTTCTGGGGCTCTGGCTTTGTGTTATGGATAAATCTTCATAGGTAATATACAGGATTTTAACTCCAATACAGGGGTTGAAGCTTGCAGCATATAAAGTAGGATTTCTAACTCATCTTCAGTTCACTTCAAAACTCACTCTCTAAATGACCAATATTTCAGTGCTGTGTCCTCCTCTTTTTCTAAAAACACAAGGAAAAGCCTCATGACCCTGCACTGAATGTAAGAGTCTGCATGAGGCCCTTTTTGAAGAGCTGGTCACAGCTGCAGTGGCAGAGGAAATAAGTATATTTGCTAAGGAGAGTGCAGCAGATTTTGTTTTGCAGTTACGGCTCTGTATTTAAGCAGAAGGACTCTGGCAGAGAAAGATAGCGCAGCTCATGGTGAAGAGCCTTGTGACTATGCCTTACATGCTGTAACTTAGGTAGGAGCAAGTCCTCAACACCCTGTTTGTGCTGATGGGTCCTTTCCAGCCACTGGGATAAACTCATGTCTGCCTGAATCCCCTGACTTTCTGACTTTGTTCCATTTCGTGTATGTGTTTGGGCTTTCAGAAGTCCAGAGGATTAGCAGGCCAGCTGCATGGTCCACTTGGTGGCTTACTTTCTGCTTTCCTGTGAAACAAGGCTGTTGAACATGGCTGTAGGGCTTTTTACCCTACCTGGACACCTTCTTATACATCCCAAACACAGCTTTTTAATGTCTTTCTTTCCTCCCAGCCCTGTTCCTTCCCATTTCCAACCCACAAACACTTTCTGTGAACCAAAGAAAGGGAATGAGGGTTGGTTTTGACAATTTCATATGTTTTTATTGATACTTTTTTCCCCTCAAAAAACACTTTAGGAACAACCCTACTCATTTTTGTCTCAGCCATTCAAAGAAATTTGAGTAAAGATAGTGAAACCATTTCTACCAGTTCCAGTAAATGAACCCTGAGTCACTCATAGCATATGTATGCACATAAGGACTCAGAGCTTCTTTCTTTGAGCAACTTCAAAACTAAAATGAACTCAGCCTTTGGAGAAGATATTTCCAAGAAACATCACAGAGTACAAAGACATGTATCACCTCTCTTTGGTGTTATGTCCTCTTAGCTAAGGAGGAAATATTTCTCATATCCATGGGGACATACTTACATAGCAGGTATCAGAGATAAGTGGCAATTGAGCAGTGAGCTACCACAGGGCTTACTGGTGCCTGTTTAAGTTGCACTTTGAGGTATGAGGCCAGGGGTCAAGTGCCTTCAATCACCCAAGAAGTGTGTCAGTAGCCAAGCAAACACATCCAGTGTGGCTTATTGCTGCTGGAGTATGTTTCAGTCACTGAAAGTTTAATTACCTGAGCCTGCTGAGATCCTGTGCTCAACTCAGAGGCCTTCCTGCAGTTGTTTGTACCTATGTAAGACAGCATTAATTCTGGAATACCACATCTTATCAATCCTAAGGAGTATTCAATGTATCAATCAATTAATTTAAAGAAAAACTAAACACAGAAACAAAGGAAAAAATTGAGGTGGCAGAGGCTCCTTATCTATTGAACATGTTCCAAACATCTTTGCAGCTGTGTGTAGAACAGGTAAGTGGCAAACAATATCCTTTCATACTTTGCCGATCTTCTCTGGATCCTTCAAACAGACTTTAACAGGCTGGCATGTGGACAGCCTAAATGGTGTGACTGTGACTCCCCAGACTAGTAATAATAGCTAGTACAGACAGGTTGTTGCATAGCTGTTCTGAGAGAAGAAGGGAGAGTGAACACAGGAGCGGTCTTTTTCAGGGAAATTGTGTATATTAAAATTGTCACAGAGCTTTAAGCAGGGTAACAGGTAGTGGAATGGAAGTCAAGAACCTGTGGAACAGGCTTGTGATGTGGGCTTGAGAAAAAGACAGGAGGAGAGGCAGAAAGTAACACCCTTGTCCTGGGAGTACAACATGGAGCACTGGCGTGGGGGCAGTGGAGATGCATAAGATGCATCTGTGTGAAGAGTGACTGTGAGGGTGATAGGGATACCTAGTTTTGAGTTGCACAAGAGTGTAAAGTTCGATCTGAAAACAGGGAAAAACATGAGAAAACATGGAAATGCTAAGGTTCAGTGCAAAAGAACAAATTACATGTGGACTTGTACTAAATTTGCAATAATTATGCATCCTCAAAGTTAAAAGGATCGTTTAAAATAATAACTTCAGAATGTTTTTATATATCATCTTTACACATTGGAACAGATCATGTGTAGGTTTTATAAAGCTTATACATCTTCCTTTCATGTTCCCTACAGTATACATAATGTGTTTGAACTCTTTTAAAATATGCTGTCTTTCTAAGAATGATTTAGGAGACAAAGAGCCTTTCCTTAAACTGCAGAAGCATTTGATTTCAGCTGCCCTATCAACACCTGTTTGGATGCTATGGCTATTACTTAACAGTATACATAGAGGAGATGTCCAAGCTTATGCCTGGATGAGCCTGTGGCATACAGCATCCCCCCTGGGGCCTGAATTTCCTATGGAGGAAAGCTGTGTACCCATGCCAGATGTCAGTCACAATCTTCAGCAAAAATCCTTGTCCTGGACAGCCAGGAGAGGAAGAATGTCAAATGTGATCCAGCTTTATCAAAGTGCAATTTAGATATTATCTGAGGCCTGGTTTTATCAATGTCAGGTAAAAGTGGAAAGAACACATTGTATCAGAAATCACCATGTTTTATATGAGGAGAACTGGAGGAATAATGGCACCATTTTCACTTTTCAGCCCCTGCAGCATCTTAAGACAACAGAGACCTGATGCCCCTTTTGCATCTCTTTCCCCAGTTCACAGTGTGCCCAAGAACTCCACACTTCCACTCCCCTCCTCATTGATGGCCTGTCTAGACTGATGAACAGCCTTGAAGGGGTTTTGCAGCTGACCATGCCTTCTTGTTGAGTCATTCCCAGTTGCTGAGGAGAAACCTGTTTGTTGTTCTTTCTTTTTTTTTTTCTTTGCCACTCATTGCTATGTAGCTAGCTGCATGTCCTTACCATGATAGATATGCCATCTCACTGCTAAATGTCACAATGATAGCTAGCAAAACACTGACATTAGTGTGCAGAGCTCACATCCCCAGAAAGGTGGTGAAGGAACCCAAGGAAGATGAAAAAAGGCTTGTACATCATGGAAAGAAACACTCAGTGGAAAACTCATCCTACAGTAATTGCATCCATGCAGCACACTTCGTGGCTTCCTCCTCTGTATGTAGATTGTACAGATTCCATGCACTCATACAGTGGCCAAACCATGATCCCAGGGAAGCTAGCACACTGTAGGCATAGAGCAACTCCGAATTTTCTGTAGGAAGTAAGAATTTGTAAGATCAGCTCTAAAGAACATAGAGTTTTTCACTGAATGCCAAGTAGGAAATCTCCAACTGAAGTGATAGCCCCTTAGGGTCTTATGTTTGTTTAAACTCCTAAACATTTCTGCACTAGGGATATTTTTAGGGAAATGCACCAAAACATCATTACATAGGTATCACAGGAAAAACCAAAACTAAACCAAAACACGCCTTACACCTTTCCTAGGAAGTTTAGCTTTGTTTATTAGGTGAAGAGATGTGGTTTTCCTTCATTTTAAGGTGGCTATAATGTCCTATGTTAACTGATAGTCTCTAGAAATATGTATGTCTGTTTCTGGTTTGTCTGACTGCTCTAAAACCCTGTGTTAATTTCCCACAAAGTCTAGTGCTGCACTGGCCAAGAACACAGGATGAGTATTTATTGTGGCATTCAGCAGCCATTTTCATCCTTCAGTGGCATCGTAGTTTAGTGAGACCATCTTCAGAAGATGCCCATTAATGGGGACACATGAAGTGCTGATAAAAATAAAATTACATTCTTTTAAATGAAGCACATTTGCTCAGATTCATGTTTGGGTACTTCTGATGCAGCCATGCAATGGTATTTACTATGTATAATGTCTTTCTCTTACTAGCTACCAACCCCCCCCCCCCATACCAAATATAAAAAAAAGTAATTCAAATACATAATTTGTGTCAAAAAGTAAGAAATACTCACCAAATTCATCATTATGCTTCTAACTGTATGCTATTGAAGGCATTAAAGCAATTTAGTAGTGTCAAGTTTAAAATTTAATGGGCTTGATGGATTTTTTGTTTTAAGCTTTGGCTTAGAAATTATTATTATTATATTTTTATAAACTTTTTTGTATACTTTAGGCATTTAAGACTCAAAATACATGAACACTGTGTGCCAGATCATTAGTTATCTTTTGTTAAATGTTGTAGCACTTGCTGAAATTTATTTTGATCAATGCCTCACAAATCGTGATCTCCACCTCAGCCCAGACCATAAACATTCTTTCAGCACTTCCCTTCTAAGATTTCCTAGGAATCAGTCAGAAAGAAGTACTCCCCAGTTATAGTTCGGATTTAACTAATGAAGTAAGAAATGGTTATTGCTTTCCTAATCCAACTCAGAAATTGTTATTTAATTAGGAAAACAGATATTATTTTTTTTTTTAAACAAGATGAATATTAGATGCAGATATCGTTCCAGTGTGCGGTATGTACACTTCTGTGCAGCTTTGTCATTCCCTTGCTGGAGTCCCAGGCTCTGCAAGCAGAAAGTGCCCTCCTGCTGAGGCCACTTAGCTGCCGCTTTCTGGTGTGCATGTGTAGAGGGAAACAAGGGCTCTAGTTCAAGTCCCTGCTGCAGTAATGTGCTACTGAGAATCCACATCTCCTGAAAGTAACTATCTCAGCAGCAGTTTCAAAGCTATATAATGTGTATCATCTTCGTTTGTGTGTGGGACAAAAGTTAGTGTACTGGGTGAACAGCTTTAAAACGGAATGCAGACTTCACTGGTTCATGATTATATGCATCTTTCCCTAAGTTTTTACAGCTTTTAATTTGCAAAATAATGGGGTATTCATACTGGTCTGAAATACTTACTCTATCATTTATGTTCTCTGCTTGATAATTTTCATGTCTTTAATGTCTTTCTGTTCACCATCACTACCTTAGATTGAAGATAGTTTTTGAAACACATTTGTGTGTTTTTAACTAATTGCTTGATAAGTGGTGATTGGAAAAATAGTTTCTAACCAGAAAAGCAATTTTAAATCAGATATTGCTTTTCTCCAAGCTGAACCAAGGCCCTATATACATTTTGGCAAGTTGAATTTTGAACATTTTTGATAAAAACCCCCAAGTTCTTCAATGATTAGTCAGCGGACTATGGAGTTTTTCCACTCTGGGATTGTAGTTCATACCCGGGCTTCACTGTCTGCCTAGACACTCAGGGACATGATCAAATCACCAAACACCAGCTGAACTTCCATGCTTGTCCATCTGTACACTGTTAGCTGGTACAAAGGTAAGATAATGTAATCAGACTTAAAGACTATAGCCTATATAGTAGGCAAGGTTGAACTGGCAGCACGCTATGCATGAACACATGCATATGTCAGCTAATGTACTGCAACTTGTTAAGCCTCAGAAACTTGTTCTGAGCCATAAATCACACACATTGTGTGTTAATCTCAGTCAGTTGCAGGTGAAAGACACCCATGCCCTGGTACTAACCCTTAACTTCCTGGTAGTCTTTTACAGACTTTTGACATGATGATCCACTTTGGTCTGGTTCCTACTGGGGCAAAAAAGGGAGAAGCAAACAGTCTTATCTCCCCACTAACACTCCATTATACTAATGAGAGACTCTAGGGGGCATATGTCTGGACTTATGGTGTCCTTTGTCATCCTCCTCTCAAACTCTAAAAAAAATAGGACATTTAAAAATGAAACAAATGAGATGCTGGGCCAGTACTGTTTATTTTTTTAAAGTGTCTACACAGCCTTTTTGGAAACATTTGTTAATGAAAGCCACACAAAAAAATATTAAACTAAAGAAGATAGGCGTTTATGCTCTTTTGCACAAAGTAGACAGTTCTGTGAATTTCAGAATTTGCTCTATATATAGATTGAGCAAATAAACCACAAAAAACAATTGCATGTTTTAAGTGAGGTTTCCTTCCAGAACTCCCCAATAAGCCATCACTGAAAACAGTGAAAATTATTTTGTGGTTATGCAAAATATATGACTCATATGTGGGTAGACACAGAAACATGTGATGATAAAAAAAAATAACCACAAACCCTCATATTTGTCTCATTTTCTGTGGTTTCACACAGTGTTTATACTTCAAATGTGGTGAATGCAGTTTCCTGTGCTGTTTGTGTAAATTATGGTTGTTTGAACAACGTAGTTTTGAGGCTAAGAAGTTGTACTCAGACTTAATGACTAACGTAAAATTAAAAATTCTATATATATAGTTGCAACAAGATCATCTCCAGTACATCTCTTATTTTACAAGGAGCTGGAATTCCTCTCTCTGGCCTCCTGATCTCTGGTACTGGTCTGCAACAGGTCTACCCTTGGTGATACAAGTGATACAAGTCAATACTGTAATCTGCTTCTTCAGATAGCTCTTTGCTTATCTTATAATGCAATAATATTATTTGCCACATTACTTTTAGGAATTTAAAGGAGGTACAGAGAATAAATTCATTTGCTGCAGCTATGTTCAGATTAATTTCATTTATGCTCAGCAGTTATTGCATTGTGATATCCAAAGCAGAATATCCAATTCTTACACCAAAAATGTCTCATGAACATTCAGGGTCAGAATGAGGTTTATGGGAGTAATGCTTAAAATCAGATTCCTTCTGACCTTTCTCTCACTAGTACAGTTTATGTATTTCTCTCAAGTAAGGAACTTAGGGCTTGCTAAGAAAGGTGTAGCAGCAGAAGTATCCTTCTTATCCCTCTGTCATCTGCAAAGTTAATGAAACTATATATAATACAGCTATGTGCCCATTTGTTTTTAAGGGGGCACTTAGGGAGACCAGAAATTCACTCTGAATCAGAATTCTAGAAGTATTATTGTATCTTGAGGTGCACTTGATGTTGTTTATTGTTGCCAAGGTCTGCCAGACTCCACTCTCCAGTAAATTTAAGCAAGTAAAACTTTTCCTTCATATACCCCCCCAGGACATGAACCCAAGTGTTTTTATTTGTAAATATAATTATATACTTAATGCGGCTGTTGTGATTGAGAAGAGCACAGGACCATTCCAACATGAATGCAAACAAGATCAGGTTAAACTGCTTTATCTTGTGTTCGCCATGGGTAGGGGCACACTCTGTTCTGCCAACATGGTAACTTCTCAGGCCACTGTAATTTAGCTGAATGTCTAAATCTAATCTAACATTTCAGGGAAGCCTGGTAGCAGTACAGTTCAGTCCTTCTAAGCATCTATCTGGGCTGTTAAAATACTGTAATCAGTAAAAGTATAGCTCTTTAAGTAATGTTACCTTTCTATTTCGATTTTCCTTGCTTTACAAAGAGAACAATAATGTCCTCACTGCAATGCTGTAAGGCTTCCTTCATTAATGCATGTATGGCACCTTCAGATTTATGAATAATAGATTTTGGAATTTAATGAGAAATAGTAATGATTTCTTTAAAAAATCCTTGGTCCCATACTAAAAAGAATTGTCCATCAACATTGGCAAATTAGAAACCTCTTACTTTTTCAAAAGGAAAAGTTGATCTGTTGCTTATTTGTTTCATCAATTGAATTTAAAGTTTTATCATAGTATTTCCATACTAAGTGGTCTTTATCATGCAATAACAGTTTGATAAAACTCTCAAAAAATGGAGTAAAACTTGGAGGGAGGATAACTACTTTCACATTACAAATTATATGTAAAATGGATGGTTTTCATAATGATACATAATGCACTGCTTTAACTGTCTACATTGTATTGTACAATGCTTTGTCTGTATGGAATTGCACCAGCTGTACCTGCTGTGCCTTTGTAGAGTCCTATTCAGCACTCCTTATTCACTCCCTCCTTTGGCAAAGCCCCCTCTGAAGTCAGTGTGTGATATGCTCAGTAAGAAGTGCTGAATAGGACCCTTAAATGATAACTCCTTCGAGGAGGAAACTGCCACTTTTCTCACACTTCTCTTACTGTATAATGCAATTTGGACTGAAGATGCTATGAAAATACTACTACTAATAGATTGAGCACCTACATCAGGCAAATCATGCCAGAACCTTTTTTCAGCATAGAGGAACCAAAGAAGGTATCAGTATACCAGCTTTGCTGTTACTTTTTGATATTGTGAACACTAGCTTTTTAAATTTCGCATACAGAGTCCAGAAAAAAATATATGAAACGTTAAAATGTCAAAATCTAGTATTTTTCAGAACAGTGTTATAAACTCACAAGATTTATTAACAATTGGAACATTTTCAGCCTCTGGGCCATAACTGTGCCTTAGACCTGAGTCTTGTACTAGTAGATAAGGTACAGCTATTTCTCTTTTAAGGTTAATCTAAGTGCTGTATTAATCCATTTTTAGGCTTTTCAAAAAGCGAAGCACCACAGAATCTTGGTCTGTTCAAACATTCAAGTTTTGATGGGCTTCCAGAATTTTACTCGTTGCTTTGATAAACTATCTGTGCCAACAAACCCCGGCCAATTTTATATGTTAAAAAAGAACACTTTTAACAATTTGACTGAACGCCTTTACAGCTTTGGTTTTAATTAGATGTTTTGCTTCTTCAGCTTACTGGAAAGAGCTAGATAGCTTCTAACCATGTCAGTCTGTATAACAGCAGGTGTCAGCTTTAACTGCCTCTGAAATTTTTAAATGTATTCAATTAACAGAATTCCTTAGAGAATGACACTTTTTATGTTCATTTGTCTTATGCAAGGTTTGCAGCATGTTTTCTTTCTATACGCTGTTTTCTTGTTGATTCTATGACCCAGTTATGCTTAAAATTTTTAAACGTCAGAGTGCATTCAGTTAGTGCTCTCAACATAATTCATCAGAGAAATGGATTGTGCCACAGGTGTCATTTGGGAAGGTAAGTCTCTCTCTCTCACTGTTTTCAGGAAACCAGAGCAATCTTGACACCAGAACAGTAAGTGGTTATCTGTGCAATGATAGGTGAGAAAATTAATAGCTTTGAGATCTGAAATGCATAGCTCCTTATACTCTGATCTCAACATACAAACCTACATGTGAAGCTAGATATCTCTGTAGGCTTTCTCAGGATGACTAAAAAAGCTGCAGAACTGGGCAGACACTGTGAAAAAGAACTGACAATTATATAATCTGTACATGCAAATGTATACACACACATAAGTGCAATTAAAAGTAAGCATGCTTGCCCTGCAATTACCAGCAGGCAGTTAGCATTTTCAGTTTATGTTAACTCTATGTGTTACTCTGTTACCTGCATTACCATAGTAAAAACCCGCTCCTATATCATGCCAGACCTTCAAGCATTTTTCTCATGGCAAAAATGAATCAGGTTATGAAGCTATAATACCATGACGGTCACTTAGAAAAGATAGGATCCTTTGGAAAAAAGCTTTAATGGTGTTGTGGTTGACCCATTTCCCTTGAAAATAAGCTGCATGTCAGGATAAAAGTTACATAAGACATTGTCCTATTCACCCACTAGTAGTTATTTTAAATTTTGTTACGTCAGGCATGATATGATATCTATTTCTGCCCAGTCTTCCTGCGACCAGGTCCTAGTAAGAGATTCCAGTGTGTCAGTGTCTAACTTGAACAAGCAAGAAAGGTGTCTTCACAACATTATAGGACCAATCAAGCACTCGGGAGTGGCAAACTATGAGCAAACCAGGCACATATCATTTGCAGACCCACTGTTTTCTTGTGTTTCAAGTCTTACAAACTAGGAGTAAATCCTGAAACCCTTGCAGATAAATTAACGATTATATATTCAAACTACAGTATATTTGGTTAATGAGATGTTTTAAAAGACATTCTAAAGTAGGTATGAAAACGATTCTGAACACACTGCTGCTCCAGACAACAAAATTAAAGCTCAGTTAGGTGGAAAGTCCTGTGTGATGTACAATGGTGATGGATAGCCAGAATGAAAGAATCCTGAGTTAGGCAGATCATGGCTGCAGGAAATGATGTTTCAAAGTCTGAGGAAGCTGATCACATCACCTGCTTGAATTGAAAGACATCTTTCAACATGTCAAAAGTGTTTTCCTCAAAAGCAGATCAGGAAGAGATAAGCAAGTCTCTCAAAATGTACCAGGAGCACTGCAAGCATGAAAGAAGAAAGAAAAAATAGGCATGCTATGGAGAAGAAAGCAAAAAACAAAGTGAAGAAGCTGGAAGAGGCTGCAATAAAGCAGAAACATTTTTAAGCTGTTGCTGATTGAAAAAGGTTTGCTTGAAAAAAGAACTCAAGAAAGCAGGGGAGGGTGGGGGTGGGAGAAAACCTGATGGATATATAAAAGAGAAGAATAAAAAGAAGATGTTAAAACACATAGAGACTTTGACAGTAAGGGATGATCTAGCAGAAAATACATGAAGGAAAAAAAAAAAAACCAACCCTGTTGGAAGAACTCTGGATGTGTATTGGCATTACTACAGAGAAAAGGCAGAGCTGGGAAGACAAATTGATCTTTCTTCCATTTCTGGGTCATGAGGAGACACCTGTAAAGGCAACAAGCAAGTTCTTTATAGAAGAAAAAGTTTCCAGAAACTATAAAAAAAATCAAGGAAGGCTCTTATCATGGGACAGTGATAAAGAATCACAAAAAATGTAGCTTCTCAAGATACTGAGAGGGAACTTTTGTATTCAAATAAGGGAAATAATGTTATAGTTGCACCTTTGTCAGCTTTCTCTGTCTACTCTCTATACTTTTTCTCCCTACTATGGATTTGAAGGAAACAAAGTACATGCTGTCATATCTACCACATCCATTTCTGATAATGAGAAAATTTAAAGATTGTTGCTAATATTTAAGAATTCCAGATGAGTCTATATTTTTACTGCTTGTCCAGAGGTCATAAGGACCCACACGAATACCAAGCTGTTGGACTTAATGAGCTTGACTTTGTTTTCTGTTAACATCCTCTTATGTTGATAAAGTGTTGATAAAAGCCTGAATGTAAAGGCGAGCCGAGTCCCTGAGAAAATACAAAAACTTAAGGTTGTGGTGGACGACTAACATTTCTATTAGAACTACAAAATCATTAACAAAGTAGCAATCACATTGAGATCTGAATTACTTTATTTGCACTTACACTCTTTGTGGTCTTGAGTCAGTTTTCCACTTTTTTGAATTTCAGAATCCCAGGAAATTTTCTCTTTGGTCTCATTGTTCTCATTTTAAAATTACTTTCAGACTTATGGTATCTGTATGTGGCATCTGATAAAGTCATACCTTTCTTTAAAATTAGTGAATGAGGTCCTTGGTTATCTTCAGCAATGGTTTCTATGTCTAAAGCCCTTACTTATCCAACTGACAGCAGCCACATTAACCTAGACTAATAATCTAGGAGACTGTACTGGTTAATAGGGCATGAGTGGCTGAAGATTTCTGGAAATCCAGAGCATTATGGTGACATGGGTTACTGACTCAAGGCCCTAGTGGAAAAGAAGCAGAGATGTTATATTTATGAAAAAAGTAAAATATGCCAAATTTAATGTGTATAAAATTTGTTCCATTTGATATGTATTTTCCATAGACAATTTTTTTTCTAAATTCTGAGTTATAACCTGTTTTCAAAATAACAATATTTTGTTTGCTAGCCTAATTGCATTCTAATGTTCAATGACTTTGACAACTTTGCTGTTTGGTTTTGTGCTTTTGCAGAGGGAGTGTCAAGGAAAATAAAATAAAGAAAAAAAGACCATAAAAAAAGGTAAATATCTAGTCTTAATCACAGAGAGAACTCAGATTGTTACTTTTTTGCCATACAGAAATAAGCTGTTAATAATGTTGGTACTATAAACCAAATTAGAAAGGAAACTTTACGGTATTTCAACTGTATCTGTGCTGTTACAGTCTTTTACAATTTTTACTCCATGGCTATTTATGTGTGTGTGCTGTCTGTATACTTCAGCTCTATTTGCAGTCATTAGTTGTGAAGTTTTGTGATTTTTGAGTGTGTAAAAGGGTCCGTTAAAAATAAACCCCATTGTTCTGAAGTGCTACAGCCTAATTTAACCCACAAGCAACATGAATAAGTTCTCGTTTCAGCATTTTAAACTTACCAGGATAATTGAATAAAATAAGTCTGTACCAGGAAATTTTCAAAGTAACTCAAATGGAATTTCTGTTTCACAATACAAAACATTGTACAAAACATTATTAAGCATAACACAGTTGTGACTGGTGAAAGCTATTTTTTTCCCCCTATGAGTGCTTTGAGAACCTTCAGCAGAGAAACAATGAAGATTTTTAGTAGAATCTCTCTCTGCTCTCTCTCCAGAGACTTGACTGTTCAATATGCTAACCACCATACCTCGTATTTTTCCTTGTTATCTCACTTGCACTGGGTGCTAGTTATGGGTCTGGGGAATAAAAACTCAGATCATATTCTAGCAGTTAGCCATAAGACTTGGCTTTCCATGAGGCAAAGTGGGTGTTATCTAAAGTTCAAATGCTTACACAGTGTTTAGGTTTTGTCCCTTACACTGGTGTTTCTGAAGCTATTGCCTGCTGTGCTTGTAGGAAGCAGATCTTGGCCTGGGGGGCACGAGGGGCTCCATCTAACTGAGTTAAGGTGGTCTCTGGTTTACTGGCCCAGAAGGAGCATCTATGAGGTTGGAAGGCAAGGTGAAAGAAGCCAGTGCAACTGTTCTGCTTGGACTTGATTCTTCGAGCATAGAGATTTTATATCACACCCTATCTCTCTTGGGAAGACATTATTCATTATGATTATTATTATACTCTTGTAGTAACATATGAATAGTAATTTTTTTTTCCTTTGAGGTAGGTTAACTTCTTTCTTCATTTCTTTTCTTAAATTATAATTCTCCGGTAGGTTGTGGTACTAATTAACTGAATTGGAAGTTGCATACAAAAATTTTCTAGACATTATGATGTGAATATACCATTTAATGAGGACTATGAAACCAAAAATGACATTTTTTCTCTATAATTAAAAGAAAACTTAAAAGCATTTTTTATTCAGTCACATTTCTTACTTTTGAAAGACCTTCAAACAGTCTGATCTACTGAATATATTTGAAATATTTGGTTTTCATACTCAAAAATCATCCATAATTAAAACTATTGTTCTGCAATAGTCAATTCAAAAATTTTCTGTAGCCCATTGTATTTAGTACTAGAGTGAAAGTAGTTCATACGTAACATAGGATGTTATGGGTATGCATGCAAAGTTGCTAAAACCCTGAAAAATTTCAACATTATCTAGATAGCAGTAGGAAGAAATGGGCTATTTTGCCCCACCACTGATGAATCCTCAGTTACTTTAACCTTGCTGATACGAAGTGTAGGAAAGATATTGTCAAACTTCTCTGTGTATTACTCTTGAGAAAATATAAGGCTGTATGAAATTGCAAAATTGTCCAATGAGAGACATGAGCTTCGTATTTGTCTTTGTCATAAGCCTTTGCCAGTTGAAGTGCATCAGATTCATACATGAAACATCATGGCCTTTGTACTATTTCTGACTTCAAATAGTTGAGGTTTTATGTGTAAGGGCTTGTTTGTGATTTTCTGGTTTGTTGTTTTGGGGTTTTTCCCCACTATATTTATAGTATCTCTGCAAGTTGTTAATGACCTTACAGCTCACAAGTGATACAATCTGTAGTGAAAAATGAAAGGTCCTGAATTATAAACAAAGCTAAGGTTAGTTTCAAAACTAGCTTGTTATGCGCTGGTTGAGACTATTTGTACATGCAGAAATGGTCTATTTGTCTCAAAATGAAATAAACAATAAGTAATCAAATAACTAGAAAATCAAAAACCTCTGAGGATATGCCTCCGTTTCCTAGAAGTACTTCCTTCAGTAGTTCTGTTTGGTTTTAGAACATGAGTGAAAACAGTTTCATTTTTTATTGTGACCCTTTTAGATTCCACTTCTATTATTCAAGGCTGTATGAAGTATTGGGTTGTTTAGAGTCAGCTTCCTTGTCAAGAACTTGTTAAGACAGACTTTTCTTCTGCTGTTAAGACAGCAGTGGCAGGTGCCCAGATCCCAGTGCCACAGTGCTGCAGAGTGCGATGCAGCTGTAGAGGGACTGGGGTCAACTCTGGCAGGCTGCATTGGAGGGACGGTGGGCACAGACACACGTCGTACCCCTGCCTTTGCTGTGAAGGACTGTGAGCTGCTGGGACCCATGGAGGTGGACAGCAGGTCCACCAGTGGGAGATGCCCCTCGCCTGCCTGGGGGACTGCCCACAGCATCGCCCTCCCTGCCTGTGCCCTGCTTTGCCCGGGACATGCACTCATGCTCTGCTCCCTGAAGGGGCTGGCTTCAGCCCTCAAGGCCAGACAGCCGCACGGAGCGGGCACAGGAACTGCTGGCTGCCTGGCAGTCTGCTCCTGTCAGTGGTGTGCAATGTTGCCCACCTCCTGCTCATGGAAGCACCATCAGTGCAACTCCACCCAGCCAGGACATGGCACAGACAGCGCTGTGCTGCCTCCCTGTCTATGGAGCCATCTGAAGCCCTGCAGTCAAAATGTGCATTTGTTGTGCATTCTACTAAGGCACTAATCTCTGTTTATAAGGGTTACAGAACAGGTTACTGAACTGAATGTCCTATGAAATGTTCTAAAATACTTGAAACCTAAGAAAACGACATGGTTTAATTTGGTTTTTTGTATCTCAGTGACTTGGCCCTCACTTCATTTCAGCTGTATTTGTATTTAACTCCTCATTGTTTCACAATGTGATAATGACCTCAACACGCTTCCTTCCCAGGAGACAGTAGTGTCTTGGGCAGAGGATAGGAGAAGTGAACAGAGTTTTACTTTGAGTCTTTACCATCAAATCCTGTGGCTAAAGAAAGCTTCCAAAAATAATCTGAGGGACTTTAACTAATATATACATTTTACACATCCACCGACATGCCTACTTCTTTCCACTGACGACAGGGGGAAGCAGGCCACGGCGGTTTTCTGATGTGCGTACAACTTCTGTGCCAAAACCAGGGACTCCCAGGCCCTGGTTTTACAAACTTCACAGCTCAAGTATTCTCTTCTCCTAACATCAGTTGCTTGAAATAAAGAACCGCTGCCTTTGTTGCAGCTGAAGAAGGGCTCAAGTTGTTAAACTGTGACTGAAATATGCATGTACTCTTGGAGAGTTTTCCAGGCACCTTTAAAATTAAACATAACTTTTTAAAGAGATTCTCTGCTCATTTGACCTTTGAATCATAAGAAATTGTAGTTTTAGTGGCATCTGTGAGATATGCTAAAAATAAAAATATGTGGCTCAAGCCTTAAAATGGGAAGCTGCTCTGGAAAAGCTGGTCATAAAATTTTTCATCACTGTGGCTCTCTTCAGTCTTTTCCATTGAAGCATCACTGGTTCTTAGCACTTTATATTTTTCCTGCTTTGTGGCTTCTCCACTGTGGGCCCCTCTTTTAACCATGTTAAAAGATTTTCATAGTCTTTAAAGTAAGGACAAAAATACAAATAAAAGCTAACTCCCTATTGCTTCTTTTCTCAGCTACTGACTTCTAAGTAGATTATCTCATCTTCTAAGCCACTTGGCTCAGATAAATACCCATTAATGTGCCCAAAATGCCTTGTGATTTGGTAAACTGCAATTAAAACAAATGTCAGAAGGATGCACTCCTTTAAATAACTACAGAAATGTGCTTCCCTCTTTAGAGTGCTCAAGGTTACTATCATGAAAAATGATTGAGTCATTAACAAGGAACATCCTTTAATAAAACAATGAACCCTCTGTTTGGGACTACTATAGGGGGAAATTGCCATTAACATCCCTGTCGAATACAACATACACAGTCAAACCTGTGAAGTTTCTCTGAGTTCAGGCTGGTTATCTCACAAATCTGCGCAAAGCTCCGGTGAATAATTTATACCAGGCTTGAGGTGACAAGTTAAACACGCCCATTTTGTCTAAAATGCTATGAAGGCATCAAGATGGAGCTAAGCTGCAGGGTGAGTAGAGCTTGGCTGATGGGAATCTGAGCATGTCGAGAAGGGGGATGCTGCTGTAAAGAAAATGAAATGTAATGAGATACTTTTTCATGCATAATTCATAGGTGAAAACATGACTGCATAAAAAGCCATGGATTTTAACAAGGCAGGGCTGCAATCATACACATTATCTTCCCAGAGGAACTTTATATAATGTTGGTCAAAAAGAGAGGATTCTGAATACCAGTACAAAATAAAGCTGACATGTTTTCAAATGCAGTAGAATTTACTTTAATGTACAATGGCTTTAAAGGAAACAATTTATATTTACACCTCAAAATGCTTCCCAGAAAAAAATTACTTTAAAACATATGCCTTTATTTCCTAACTTAAAGAAAAAACTAAGATGAGGAATGAAAAAAATACCTCATATGGATGAAAAAGAAAATCAAAAATGCATAAGCAGTATTTTGTTGAGTGTGTTGTTAGGATTGTGCTTTGAAATCTTTTGCAAGCATTTTCACTTTTTGGAAGCAAAACTTTTGATAGGAATGACTGCTGTGAACAGGCTTTAAAAAAGATAAAATGTTAGCTATTGTCACCATAAAATTTAATTTGGTTGCATTTGCAAAGGCAAATACTGTAATTCAGCTTTCAAGAACAGTTTAGTGGCTAGCACATGACTGTTTGAAATGGTGTTTAACGCTTGGGGTATTTAGTTGAAGGGATTAAAAATGGAATGTTGATTAAAGCTTGGGATGTCTTAAATTTATCACCACAAAATCCTAATGACAGACTTAGCTGGAAGGAACAGGGGTGCCTCCTTTAGCTGCTCAGTTAGTAGGAGCAGATCACATACAGAAAAGGCATGAGAACAAGTTATAGGGAGCTGCAGAATCAGACAAGCTGAAGGAGTCTGCAAAGTTATTTGTTTAGTTTACATTGCACAATTTCAATATTTGTAAGGAAAGTAAAATAGCCATTTTGCATCCAGTTACAGTTTTATAGTCCTGACAGTTGGGTGAAGAACGCATTAAGGGTTCAAAATGATTGATGTTTCAAAGTGTTCACCTTCCATGGGATTTTTTTTTTTTCTCCTCTCAGCTGTATGGTATAAGAGGCAGAGAAACACTACAAAGAGGAGTGGGTTGAGTTGGTATAGTCACTAAACAATCTAAGCAATTTAAATCAAATTATGTCATTAACCCCTATTCAGAGTGACTCCAAATTCCTTCAGGTTTTGACAGTAAAAAAATAAATATGGTCTTTCTTTGAGCTAGGAAATAATTTAATACCTGATTACAGAATTTTATCAGTTCATAGCTTTTATAGCAATTCAAACTAAAAGAAACACATAGCTTCCCTTTGATTTCTCAGACTAGCAGTAAAACAGTGTTTTCATCTATGACCTCTAGCTGTGCCCCATCACAAAAGGCTTTCCTTCTTAAGTTGACTATTGTCTGCATTTTTAATTTTTCTTAATGTCCTCTCAATAGAAAACACTGCTCCTCTGCAGCTTTTGCAGACATTGCTTAGCCTTTAAAGAGCATAACAATGCTTTGTCTCACAGTCTGCCTTAGCAAAATCTGACTATCTATCTATTGGTTTAATCCAGGACTAACTTGTCATACTTGCTTATCGCCCATATAGAAGACTTTAGGACTTGAGCTCACACCGGTCTTTGAATAGCTGATTTTCTGTAATGGTTTCCCTGCTTTTAATAATTCTGTGTTGTTAAGGGAGACACAGAAGGACAAGGGCATGAGGATCCCTCAAATCATGCTAAGACTATCTCCCAGCTCCTGCTGTAGAATTTACACTTATTTCCATCTGCTCCCCTCTACTTCTTCAAGGATGTGCCATCATTCATATGCTCCCACTGGCTATGGATTTTGCTGGTTGTTTAGCCTCACTGACAAAAGCCATTTCCAAGCATGGAAAGGGTTTATTTGCTTAGATACTTGTGTTCCAAGGGAAGTTCCCCCGTCTTCCACCAGGCTGAATGGCTAGCCAACTACCTGGAAATGTAAAGCATTTGAAATGACAATCAAATGATAACATTATTAAAATCACCCTCTAGAAACCACGTGATGCAGGCTATGCAGTAAGAGCATGCAGTTAAGTAGAGCTCATATAATTGGAGTTTGCTTTCTATTTATTTTCCTCTTAACTTTGAAGAGAGCCCCTTGAATGTTATGTGATGGGATTGTGTCAAATGTGTGCAGGGTCAGGGGCTACATGGTGCTGTACCAATGAACTCTACTTTCAGCCTTAGTGACTTGCGTGTAAGTCTGTGTCTTGACCTACAGGGAAATGTTACTTGCTTTTTCTAGTATCAATTAATTAATACTATAATTATATAAATAAAATTTTATAATTCCAGGGCACTGGAATACATGAAAAAAAATCCCAAATTTTTACTAGCAATCTTCAGAACAAAAAGCTAAAAAAATCCTAGAATAAAAGAGCAAGACAAACATTGACAAAACTATAGCAGGGTTAGGTGAAAAAGCACATCAAACACCTGTCAATAAGTATATTCTTCTATACCAGGGTCATTAACTAATGATTTCTTAAGCAGTTTAAATATTCCAGTCAGTTAGATAAGGTGTGGAAAAAGCTGTAACCCAGGAGACAAAAATCCTTAATTCTGATACTATTTCTAAAAATGATTGCTCTGTGGGTTTTTTGCAAAGTATTTAATCTCTTCACTTCTATCTCTAAAATAGTAGTGACACTAATAGTGGGAATGGTAATAATATTCTAAATGGCATTGAATATTAATTTGTTGCTAAACTATTTTATGTATGTCATAAATTTTAAGGTTTGTGGTATAGATATGAAGGTGTGTCTGGTCCTTGGTGTTAGACTTTGCTAAGAATTTATGCTCAACATTGTGTCTTCTGAAATAAATGTTGGTCAAGCTTAGCCATTGACATTATACCACCAGAAAAACTGAACATTCAACAGCGATATGGTAGGCCTGTCAGAAGGCTGGAGGCAGTCAGGAGAAAGGAGGGTTTCTTTTAACAGAAATCATCACCAATGTTACTAAGAATATTCATATTACACATATTATACACTCTTTTGCTTTTTAAGATGTGAAAATGAGATATATGCAGTGGTGTTTTAATTTAGATAATTTCCTGTCTTTGGCAGGAAAATAATTGAACTGAAGAAAAAGACTTTTATCAATGCGTTTTCCTGCAAAATGGCACTAATAGAATGAAGTGATAAAGATAAACCATGCTATATTTACCCATACCTACAGCATTGTAAGGTCATAGGTGAAGTGCTATCAATGCTAGGGATGAAAAGGAAACAATAGTAAAAATGTAAGTGAGAAATTTCATACCTTATGTGCTAGACAGAGTTCAAAGCAACTGATATGTGAGGCTGGTCTGTCCTTTACTTGCTCTGCGGACCCCAAAAACCCCAACTTGGAACCTGCCTCATTACCAGGCACAGTGCTTACAGACATGCAAAAGTCTTTTTCCTTCCTGTTCTTCCTCCAACCTCGACAGCCATTTTTCAGATATGTCTGGTTAATCTTACTGATTTACCCTAGTAAAGTATTTTTGGAAAGGCAATAACTTTGTATCTCCTCATTCTAAACTTGTACAACTGTAAGTAAGGCTTCCCTTCTGGAGGACAGGAAGCCAGTATTTGGTTGATGTATTCTACACTTTTTTCAGACATGGTGACAGAAACAAAAACAATTACTGTAGAATTAATCAATTTATTTGGTATGGGACTACCTGGTTGCCTGATGTTAGCAAGGTTTCTCATTTTAGCTGTCAAGTCAGGAGATGCAATGCTGCTGCAGCCAAAGTGACACAAGTGTCATGATCCCACATAGCAGGAAGGGCCAAGTGATCTTTTGGTGTTGCTTCCATCCCTGTTTGCTGAGATTCTGTGTGATTTAAGCATCTGAAATACATCTGTGCCATCTTTAAACTGTCTAATTCATGTACTGGCAAACTTGGCTGTGAGAACAGGAAGCTGTTTGTGTGCTTATGCAGGGTAAGACGACAGTTTTGCTGAGCCTAGTGCTGTATCTGTGAGTTCACTGTTAGCTGTGGTAGCTGATATGAAGTTAGATCAGACAGATCTATGCAATGGGCAACGTGTTCATGGCTTATGGTACAGACAAGATTCAGCATGGCTAGAATACTTTTTTATGAATATCCACAGGGGGACCCAGCCATTCTCATTTAGCTGCAATCCCCGAAGTATTTAATCCAAGCCATGTGACACAACTGTACAAATTCCTTACATTAAATATATGTATTTATTACATATTACATTAAATATAGACAATGGTGAGAGGCAAGATGCTCTGAAGACCTTAAGATGGCAGTTGAGTTTGTCTAACTTCAGTACTCCCATTCTCCACTGGCCTTTAAAGTCATGTAGATACTTGCCTCAAAGAGAGATACAGTTTACTAAGAAACACTTTTTTTTTTTTTTTTTTTTGGAAAAAGAAGTAATCAATATATAATTGAAAGCAAATGTTAGATCCACTCAGAATCCATTCTGCCTAGGGTTTTAAAAGGATGGGTATTAAATGGCCCACTTATAGAGTGTGTCTGGGCAGCAAAAAAGAGGGAAGGACTACAGCTTGGTTTGTTGTGATGTCCCATGGTTCCAGGACTGCATGTCTTACCTTAAGCCCAACAAAACTTGCACCAGATGCTGGTTCTAGGAAATACCTCTTTTTTTTTTTTTTTTTTTTTTTTTTTACCAGCTTTGCTCAGTGTAAATTCATGAAATGGTTCAACCTCAAGATACAGCAAAACAGAGCTGATTTACCAAATGCTTTTTTTTTTTCCCTAATTTTGCTTCATGTAGTCCATAAACAGATTTTGTGAGAAAGTGTTGATGCCACAAGAGAAATGGATCCCCGGGTTCAGATCTCCTTGAGGTCATCTAAATGAACTAAACTAAACCAAACTTTAGTAGGCAACCATACGGTTGCAGATGAGCAGGCCAGGTGATTTCATCTTTATGGCATCTCTTGGACTAGAGGATCTTGTTGCATAAGCCTGTCCAGGAATGTCATATGTATAATGACACACAATATAGGCTGTGTACATTGATATGCAGTGGTGATTTTAGCAATGTCAGGTCTTATTACTTTGAGAGGTCATCTTTGTAACATATTTCCTTGAACTACGATAATTTATGTTTGGACCATGTTTCACCTACCAGACTGAAATTTCAAATTTGAACACAGAATTGAGTATTACTACTGTGAGTTAAAGTTGAGCTGTGTTTTACCATCTGACGACTACATTAAAAAAAACACATAGGTAAATGAATTAAACAAGAATACTGCACCCTGAACCTCTGCCAATGCATGCCACTTCTAACAAAGATATAACTCATTCTGGAATTAAACCTTTCCTTGCCACTGGCAGAAAACTATCACATTTTATATAATAAAAACAGATGAACACCAACACACATTACTGTTACTGCAACATATAACGTATCTATTATTGATTTCTCAGGTAGGCAGCAATGAAGTTGCAACAAGAAGTCCAAGGGCAGTTGTGAGAGACTTCAGGGCCTTGGGATGACTGGTTAAGGGATCAGGAGCACAAGCAGTGTTCTCCTCTGTCCTTACAGTCGCAAGGAACAATGAGGGAAGAAACAGGAAGTGCTGCCCAATCAATACCTGGCTCCAAGCCTGGTGTCAGTGGCAGAATTTAGGGATTTTTGGTCATGGGTTGGTTTACACAACACGTCATCTGCTGGCAACAGGTGGGGTACACCAGTCTTAAAGAAGGAAAAGGATCTTTGTGCAGGAGCTCACCTAGAGAGCTTTATACTAGATTTGAAGGGGGAAAGTCATAAAACCAGGCTGACTAGAGATAAGCCTGGAGGCAGCATGTTAATGTGTGAGGGATGGTGTGCTAGTACGGTCCTTCAATATGCCATTTCCATGGAGGCAGAGGGTGGAGTTCACTGTGACAGCAAAGATGCAAAGGTTATCGATGTGTTAGAAACCATGGCAACACCTGAGAATGGTCACGTAGGAATTAGGGCTTCTCCTCCCAAAAGTTGGTGGGATCAAATAGCCCAACTGAAGTGCATCTACACCAATGCATGCAGCATGGGCAACAAATAGGAGGAGATGGAATCCATTGTGCAGCTTGAGAACTGTGACATAGTTGCCATCACAGAAACATGGTGGGATGACTCGCATAACTGGAGTGCTGCAATAGATGGCTATAAACCTTCCAGAAGGGACAGACAAGGAAGGATAGGCCTTCTGACACATGTAGCCCTGTATGCTATAGAGTATTTTGATTATCTAGAGCTTAATGATGGTGATAGCAAGATTAAAAGTTTATGGGTAAGAAGCAGGGGGAAGTCCAACAAGACAGATTTCATGGTGGGAATCTGTAATAGACCACCTAGCCAGGATGAAAAGATGGATGAGATATTCTGTAAGCAGCTGGGAGAAGTTTCACAATCACTAACCCTTGTTCTCATGGGAGACTTCCAACTTACCAGATGTCTGCTGGAAATATAATACAGCAGAGAGAAAAGGTTCCTGGAGTGTGTGGAAGATAACTTCCTGACACGGTTGGTGAGTGAGATGACTAGGGAATGCACCTCAGTGAACCTGTTGCTTGTAAGCAGAGAAGGACTTGTGGATGCTGTGATGGTTGGAGGCTGTCCTGGGCATGCCAGTCACAAAATGATAGGTTTTGATTCTCAGAGAAGGAGGGGGCTCAGCAGAACTGCCACTTTGGACTTCCAGAGGGCAGGCTTTGGCCTGATTAGAAGCCTGGTTGACAGAATCCCTTGGGAGGCAGTCCTAAAGGGTAAAGGAGCCCAGGAAGGCTGGACATTCTTCCAGAAAGAAATCTTAAAGGCACAGGAACAGGCTATCCCCATGTGCCAAAAGACAAGCCAGCAGGGAAGAAGACCAGCCTGGCTGAACAGAGAGCTTTGGCTGGAACTCAGGAAAAAAAGGAGAGTTTATAACCTTTGGAAAAAGGGGCAGGCAATTCAGGAGTACTACGAGGATGTTGTGAGGTTATTCAGGGAGAAAATTAGAAGGGCCATATCCCAGCTAGAACTTAATCTGGTCACTGCCATACAACGCAATAAAAATGTTTCTATAAATACATTAGCAACAAAAGGAGGGCTAAGGAGAAACTCCATCCAGGTTGGGGGGGAGTGTTGATATGCTTGAAGGTAAGAGGGCTTGCAGAGGGATTTGAACAGTCTGGATCAATGGACTGACACCAGTTTTGTGAGGTTCAACAAGGCTCAGTGCCGGGTCCTGCACATGGGCCACAACAGCCCCATGCAATGCTTGGGGTTGGGGCAGAGTGGCTGGAAAGCTGCCTGGCAGTAAACAACCTGAGGCTGTTGGTCAACAGATGGCTGAACATGAGCCAGCAGTGTGCCCAGGTGGCCAAGAAGGCCAGCAGCATCCTGGCTTGTATCAGAAACAGTGTGGCCAGCAGGACCAGGGCAGTGACCGTCCCCCTGCACTGGGCACTGGTGAGGCCGCCCCTCGAATGCCGTGTTCAGGTTTGGGCCCCTCACTGCAGGAGGGACATTGAGGGGCTGGAGCATGTCCAGAGACGGGCAGCGAAGGTGGTGAAGGGTCTAGAGAGCACAACTCTTATGAGGAGCAGCTGAAAGAACTGATTTTTTTTTTGCCTGGAGAAAAGGAAGCTGATGGGAGACCTTATTGCTCTCTACAACTACCTGAAATGAGGTTGTGGGTAGGTGAGGGTAGGTCTTTTCTCCCAGATAACAAGTGATAGGACAAGAGGAAATGGCCTCAGGTTACACCAGGGGAGGTTTAGATAGGATATTAGGAAAAATTTCTTCACTGAAAGAGTGGTCAAGCATTGAAGCAGGCTGCCCATGGAAGTGGTTGATTCACTATTCCTGGAGGTATTTAAAAGATGTGTAGATGTGGCACTTAGGGACATGGTTTAGTGGTGGACTTGGCAGTGCTAGGTTAATGGTTGAACTTGATGATCTTAAAGGTCTTTTCCAACCTCAATAATTCTAAGATTTGATTCTATGATTCCTTTGGCATATGCAATGTGACCTTGATCAAATATGATCCTAATCACTAAACCATTTTTTACAAAAAGTAAAACAAATCTTATTTCAAACTGTCATGTTACCCATGTCAGGCTGATTGTGTCCTCAAGCTACCAACAGAGTTTTAGGTGACATCTCTGATAATTTTCGTGCATATCAAGGTCAGAGCACAGTCTTAAGATTCAGAAAAAAGACTATTTCATTGACTGGAGGTATTCCAGTATGTGATAATCAATTTAGACTACATAGAGTTTGTAATTTTGTATAAGACTTGATGATCAACAAAGTGAGAGGCAAAGCAATGATAACGAGTTTCATTAGACAGTCTTTAGATATTAAATACTATGAACTTGAAGGGGAAAACAAAGGTTTCTGATCAATACCTGATATAAGTATTACTGTCATGGTGCCCATGTTATAGGCTTAGACAATGTTACACCTATGGCCTTCATAGGATATCTTCTTGCTATATCTGTATCATACAGGTAGTGACAGTAACCAGTACAGAATTTTTAGTAGCAAAGTTGTTTATATGCTGATCAATGTGGTTTTACAAAGAACATGTCTAATCAAACTGATTCAGTGTTTTTCCTAAAATTACAAACTTGTTTGATGAAGTAAGCTACATTCATATAGATTTCTAAATGCTTTCTAAACCATTCTACATTACAGAAAAAAAGCCAGATTGCATTGATACTGCCTATATTGAATGGACAAAAATAGGGGTCTGGGTGGATTAAAAAGGTAGGAAAAATTGTTCAAAAATAGGTTAAAAATAAGTATTCTTGTTGGAATTCTATAGAGGTGCATTTTTAGACCAATCTGTGCACCAAAGGAGCAATATAAAATTATTATATAATGACAAAATATGCAGATGATTCAAAACATAATTAAGTGAAAGGTAATGACTGAGTCAAATCCATGAGCAGTGTTGATTTGTAAGGTGACATCCTTTATAAAGTATATTTTAGCAGCATGACATCCACGAACATCGCATGCAGGTCACACTTAGAAAGTGACATTCTAGAAGGCATTGGCTATTAGGCTGTCCTAATCTACCTCTGATAGGGAATGTGATCCTTGAATACATAAACCAATGGATATGGTAAGAATAAAACAGTAGCATTACATTTCCACATGGAATCAACAACACCATATTTAGATTATTGGTCTATGATAACTTCAGAAAAGTTGAGTAAAATTATTAGGCTGAACAAAGAACTTAGCCAATTTACTTTTCCAGAAGAAGGTCAAGACCAGTCTTGATGACAATGTCCTAGAAAAGTAGGTATGTTTTTTTATAGTACCAATTTAATTTAAAAGAATTATTTTTTTTTCTCAGTGGCAGTAGTTTGATGTTAGGCAAATTCAGCTGAGAAGTGCACATTTTCAGCAGTGAGAGTAATGAAGCACTAGAACAATTTACCTATGAAAGTAATGGATTTTCTATCATCTAAAAACTCTAAATTAAGACTACATATCTTTTTGGAAGATATACTATAGCTCAAACCAAAGTTAGGAGTTTGATTTGGAAATTACTGAGTGACATTCTTTGCCCTTTGCTATAGTGAGAGGTCAGGCTGGATGATAGTGACGGCCTCTTACGGCCTTGAAATCTATGAATTGAAGTTGTAGCTTAGTATAATGAACAACACAGCAGAAAACAGTGCCTGTAATTCCTCACACCACCCTATCCCTGCCTTCACTGCCTAAAACACAGATGACCCAAATGATATAAAATGTTACAACTTTAAAAAATCTGAATCTAACTTTCCTGCTATGTTGTAAAATGCAAGAACTCAGTCACTGTAAGAGAACTACTGCCTTGTCATAACTTGTTAAGAAGGCAGAGCAGCTAAAAGCTGTCGTTTTGCAGATTTTGAGCAAAATTTTTTAACCGTTAAGTCTGTCTGTCTGTCTCTCTCTCTCTGATACATCTTCAACCCAAGTAAACAATGATTAACGTTCTTGGAGTGCATTAGGTTTTGTTTTTTATAGCATTAATTACAATATTTTTTAATAATTAATGGATTTTTAATAGTGTTAATGTAAATAATTCCAGGACACTCTAGGAAAGCTTTTTTTTATAGGCCTCTCTCTTAGGTGGTTTTAGCCATCTTGTTGACCGTTTTGTATGTTATGATACTGTGCTTTCCACTTGCATGCTTACTTGAACAAGAACCTTTCAGGGTATTTTCACAGTAACATACCTGTGCAAAACAAGTTTGCAACAAACTTTCTTACATTATAATAAAGTCCAACACACAAATGGGAAGTGCATAGAAAAGTTTCAGTGCCACTGCCTGAAAACTGTAGCTGAGTTTCCTTCCATTCATTTATTGTATCCTCCTATGTAAAGCTTACAGTTGAAAATTATGTATTCTTCATAATTTCTTGTCATTAATTGCATAATATAAGTTGTTATTTTATATTACTTCTAGACCTAAGTCAAATGACTACAGATCTTCAATTAAAATAATGTAATTGTGATCCTTTTTTTGTGTGTGCTTGATGAAAGCTGTGCTTATTTAATTTCTAAATAAGCATCCCTTTCTTTAGAAGTTCAACATGAAAGAAGTCAGGTAGGATTCCTTTGCTGAAATTGTGGTGATCACCGTGGTCATGGCCTGTGGTCTATTCTTCAGATAAATGGACATATTGCTATAGCCTTTCAAAAGAATCACATGTGCAAATATAGACATGTTAATTTGCTCCAGACATGAAATAATGATAAAACTTCACTAAAAATTCATCTATGATGTCACAAGCTTGTGGGGAAATGAAACTCCTCTACGTACTCCTTTCATAGCCTTCTGTAGTCTTTTTGTAGCTTCTTTAGTCTTTGCCACTTGAGCGATATATTGGTATCTACAAATGGAAGGATTACATCCTGAAGCAAAAGAGATTTTTTTTTCTTAGTAATTTCTTGGGCTTAAGGTCTACTGCACTAACCACACAGGGAAATTAAAATAAGCTATTAGAAAATGAAGGCTTTAATTCATACGTAAAGACCGAACACATAATTTCCAGGGTATTCTTGCATATTTCATTTTAATCTGCAGAGTGCACTTTTTTTTTCTCCTTTGTACAGCATTGGATACTGGATAAGATTCATTATCCTTCTTCTCCCCTGGGTGCATGCGATCCTTTCTGTGTGACCCAGTTAACAAAAAATCCAAATACAAAACATGGGGTGATACCTAGATAAACAGAAGGGGCATAGATATTTTTAACTTTCTCAGTATCTATGTATTCATTGAGTACAACAGATACGAGAAAATATATTCCCTTGAACAGAAAAAAGGGTAGGTATCTTGGAGTTTTAAAGAGCTATTTTTGCATAGTCGTTCAATTAAAGAATGTCTTCATTGCAAAAAGAAGTATGTTCATTTTTCTCTCTTGAAAAGTGTTGCTGTGAGTGCCCTAAAGAGAGGAGGGAAAATCCACTGGTCAGGTTCAGTTGGCCTCAGCAATTGTCTTCTGACATGGGGTTGCTCAGCCTGGAGAAGAGAAGGTTCTGGGAATACCTTATAGCAACCTTCCAATACCTAAAGGAGGCCTACAAGAAAGCTGGAGAGGGTCTTTTGACAAGGGCACGTAGTGATAGCACAAGAGGGAAAGTAAAAGAGGGTAGATTTAGATCAGGTATAAGGAAGAAATTTATTACTGCTAGGGTGGTGAGACACTGGAACAGGTTGCCCAGAGAAGCTGTGGATGCTTCATCCCTAGATGTATCCAAGGCCAGGCTGGATGGGGCTTTGAGAAACCTGGTCTAGTGGAAGGTGTCCCTGCCCATGGCAGGGGGGTTGGAACTAGATGATCTTTAAGGTCCCTTCCAGCACAAGGCATTATATAATTCTATGATTTCATGATTCTATGACATTTCACTGTGGTGGTAGCACAGACATATTCTGGAGAGACTGGGGGCTCACTCTTATGCTTCAAATTTTAAGAACCAGAGCAATTCAGAACAGGACTCAGACTTCTGTTCATCAGTCTATTCATACCAGACAGAAGCTGAGTATTGATGAAATTTGGTATTAACAAATCAAATATGGCATTAGCAAATACCATATATTGGGGGTTTTTTAGTCAGAGTGGATATATGTGAACAGTAAATCTAGGAAAAAGATGATAAAGGTTTTATCATTATCGCTTAACCTATTATTTATTCTTTTTTTATTGAAAAAATTGAAAGAATTGAAGGAAATTTCTTTTTCTTCTGTAATAAAAATTGAAATAATACAAAACATAAATGTTAAGAATTCTTATACAATATTCCGCTAGGGACCAGTCATCATACTTATATACAAATCTATAAAATGAGGCAGGCAAGGGATAGAAGGTAAGGGAAAGAAGCAGAAATGCAGCGGAAGACTGGCAAATCAAGAAAAAAATTACTCATCCTGAAGATCAGAGTTTTCCCATCTCATTCATTTCTCCCCCATCATTAAAAAAAAAAAGAAGCAGGGGAAAGTTTAACATTAGGCCAAATATTGACAACATGTACATGGAGACTGTTTACTTAAGCTTTTAGAATTTTTTTTTTTTTTATAACATAATTTGCCTTTCTTCTAATGACCTGTGAAGTATTTCTGTAAGTGTTTTAAAGTTGCCAGGTTCTTGAAATTATCTTTGCAAATGTGTGGAGTTCAGGTCATGATTTGCCTAGAGGGTTAAGGCTTTGTGTTGTTATGTAATATTTTGTTACATTATAACCAGAAATAAAATACAGAGGCAAGACCTAATTTGTAGATACCTGTAGCACTAAAATAGCACTAACATAGAAATAATTACAAATAGCCAGTACTGATGAAATAGCAGATCACATGGAAAAAAATTAAGCACAACCATTTAATGCTTGAAGAATCATTAGTTCTTTTACTTCTGTTGTGGATCCCTTAGTTCTTGGTGCCATGCAGGAGTAGAAGCAAAATAATAAATCAAAATAAGACTTTATTTCCTAATTCTGGAAACAGTATTTTCCACTTGAATAGTGCTTAACAACACTTTCCTCTTTATTTGAGAATAGGAAAAATCTGAAAAATGAAGGAATTTCTTATCATTAACCTTTGAGTTATTTATGACCCTTAGTGAAAAGAGAAGAGGGCAAGAGAAAGAAAATGTATGCTACTACACGCAAAGTCTCAAAGTAAATGTAGAAGTTTCACAAAGAACTGAAGAAAAATTTCCTTCTCTGAACTGTCACTCTTGTGGTTTAAAGAATTTTTCAGTGAATCTGGAAATACACAGAATGTTCGAGTCGAGACTTTTAAAAGTTTACCATGCAGTACATAGATCTATGTGGTCTCCATGTGGTTTAAATCAGGCTCCAAACTTGCAGCTGAACCTAAGAACATTTTTCAACTCACCCCTCACAGGTTTTATAAACGCTTCATCACCAGCTTGATGGAGCATTGTTTTACTACTTTGGGAGCTTTTAGGTAGGCAAGAGGTAACAGCAGCACTAGAGAGCCATCAGGTGTTCCCAGAATTGTGTATGGTAGTGGTAACTTGTTCCTGGCAAAAACTGAATTACTGTAATGTCTAACTGTGAAGCAATGCCAGATATTTTGCTTAAGTTGTGTGTATCAAAGTCCGTCCAGTACTTTGCCATCTAATGATTTCTTTTTCAGCCTTATGTTTAGTGCCAATTACAGTAGATGCTTAAGCATGGTATTGTTATTTCATGGGAATATCTACTAGAGTGAGTCTTCAGTGTTTCTAAATGGTTTGTGTGCTAAGTTCCAGACCATTTTAGTGAAAAGTTGAGAAAAGTATTTAGATCTGGACTTGTAATGGCTTATTTGTTTGGGATTCATGGATCTCTGTTGAGTAGAAACCATTTCAGGTTTTCTTGACAACTTTATTAGGAAATACATGAGCAGGGTTCAACAAAGTTGCTACTGGCACTGATGTTCCTTTGGTGTTTACATCAAAAGTGAAGTTAATTTTTGTTAGGACTTTGGACAATATTAACACTCTGCTGTGTACCTATGCAAGTCAAAGCAAAGGCAAATGTTTTCTATAATTTCTTGTACTAGGTGCAGAATGTGGCAAAGTCTGTGATGATCTTTTTGTACCTCAGTGATTGTTTCCACAGCCTAGGTCTGACTCCTGTGAAAGATCTTTTTTCAACTCAGAGAATGTTGCTTTGGTCCCTCACAGCCTTCCTAAGCTTTACAAACTGTTCACCACATCATATGCTAAGGTAACAGGAGCGAGACCTTTTTCTTGGCTCAGCAATCTGGGATATCAATGTGGACAGCAGAGATCGGATTTGGAGGTGTCGGCAAGATGTACTGCAACATTTTGCACTGGTTAGAGCTCCTAAGGACATGTGACTTCATGCCAAGCAGTATTGAATTGCTATAAACCAAACAAAGGCTTGAGATCATGTTATCCTCTTTTGCAATGGCATGAAGCCTCTAAGGCCTTCTATCAGAAAGAGTAGAAATGCTTAATAATAGATGCTCCTATTGAGATTTAAATATTAATGTGTCTATACATACATATTCTCAGACTGTTTTGTATAAGAACATTGTCCTTTATTAACTCACTGAGCTGTCGGAGTGGAGGTGAGTACTTGTACGGTGAAATAATGTGTTTGCGAAGTTCTGTTTATCCTTTTTTATGTAAATAGTTTTTTCCATCCCTGCTCAGATTTTATTCCTCTGCCATTCGGAACCCATTTTTCCCTTAGAACTAAAAACCAAAAACCATTCTGAAATACTTTTTTTATGAAGCAAGTATATGTAAGAAATTTTAAAAATAGATTTAACTTGTTAGATGATATGATTTCCCCCAAATTAATTCTGTTTACAACAAAGCAGCATTGTTATGTTTGGTGCTTATGTTCAGCATAGCTTCAGAGCTGGAATCTCAGATTCTCCACAAAGCCAAATGTTGTAAAGTGCTTTGACTAATGTAATTGTTAGATGTTCCCTGACTAGCTAATGACTACATACTCGTATTGATATTATGGGATGGTCCCTTCGGGGAAAGCCTCATAACGTTTCCTGTCAGCGTGAGTCAGTTTGCCTGCTGAAGTGAAGTGCTACAGGCAATTCAGACTGTTCAAGAATAGTCTGATTAGTTGATGCTGTGTACATGGCAAACAAAACACTAAGTGTGAGCTAATAGTCCAAATGGTTCCCTAAAAGAAGCATTAAGACACCACAAAGTAATTTTTCATAAATAACAGCTAAGTGGGTGAATGTTTTTCAGGTTGTCATGCAGGGTCTTAAAATACACATAGATAAAATTCTCTTTGCCTTCTAGTTGCATAGGTCTAGTTGTACGAGAGGAGGAAATTACAGTGGAGAATGAAGAAAAAAGTTGCTGGTTTATTCTAGTTTGAACATTTGTAAGAACCAACTTTCTCCTCATGTATTTATTATATTCCTTGCATTACCAGGCAAAACAAAATGATTAACTGCTTAAGGAACAGTTTCGAACAAGCTTTTTGGGATGCAGATTGAGAAAGTGATCATGTTTCTAAGATGAGTGCCTTAGTAAACCTCAACAGGTGTAGAAAACAGTCTGAAACATCATGATGGGTTTCACCAACTGATCTCTGGTCAATTCATATACATACCCTGAGCCTGAACTAGGTCCTTAGTCTTGACACTATATGAACAAATATACAAAACATACCTTATCCTGGCTTACTACTATCTCCTTGGGGAATTAAAAATGGCAAGTGAAAAGTTGACTAGTTGCTACTGCTCTACCTACATAACCATCTAGTTGAATATCAGGCAGTTAGCAAAAGTTTATTCAGTCCATGTCTCAGAAGGTCTGAGCTCAGCAGCAGCATTGCAAATGTCCTGGCCTTTAGAAGACAGCATACCACCTTTTAACCTAGGATTCACTGACAAACACACAGAGGAAGAAAAAGCCCAGAAGTAAGAAGTACAGTGGCATCTATCCTGCTTTCCTCAAGGAAGCAATGGAAAAGATAGTAATTATTTTTTTTCTTTATGAGGTAGACAGATGTAGTCATGATATTGGCATAGTGGGTTCCCTTAGTGAAATAATTTCCTACTTCAAATGTTAGAAAAAGTTTCATTGTGTAAGGACATATAGAGTAAAGAAAGAATTTCTGGAATACTTTAATGAATAAAAACTGTGTGTTAAGAATTTTTAATTTTTAATTCCAGTGATTAAGAATGAGAAAGAGGGGAAAATTAAAAGGACATGCAGAAAAAGTGTCTTTCAGTGTGATAATTCCTGTAATATCATTGTTGACCACTTCAGTGCTTTAGTTTGAGTTGTTAAATCAATTAATAGGCAGGCTAAATTATATTAAATTGCTTAACTGCTGGCACAGTCGTCACAAGGCTACTTTTCGGTTAGAGGGTCTTCCAAGAGGAGATGTGAACACACTCGCAACAGGAGGCACCCCACTGGGCCTCAGCTAAGAGGAAGGACAGCCAAAACCATCAAGAGGAGAGGAAACAACATGCAACACAAATGCCTTATTGAGGTGCAGGTTGATCTGCATTTTCTGAAAAGAAAAAAAAAGAAAAAAGAAAAAAAAAAGAAAAAAAATTGTTTCTTTCTAGTATGAGTGCAGGAAAAGAGGTCTGACCCTGAGAGCATGGTTAGGGTACTTGGAAGAGGTAGTACAGGATCTGTCAAGCTGATAGTGAAGGGCAAAGCTGTTATTTTCAGTTAGATAGAACTTTGCCAAACTTTAACTCTGCAGGATGATGTTATTAATGCCAAATATGTGTTTTGCATTCAATTTGTATTAAACACTCGGCAAAATCTATCTTAGAACTGAAAATAAAACAGTGGAAAAAATGTTAGATCCACATTTTTAAAGCTGTGATTTTTCCACTAAGGGCATCCACAATGTCTGAGCAGTATCTATATTTTTGAGAAAGGAATTGAAATTTAGCACAGGAGGATTTTTTATCAAGAATATATCTTTTCTGAAGCCATGAAAAACTCACTTTAAACATGGTCTACAGGGTTTGTTAGACTTTATTTGCAATATTCCCCCAAAATATTGTCTGTAACGGTCAGACTCTACCTTGCAACTGCAGGGCTGTGTATAAACATGCTAGCAAATTGCTCCTAATTGCTACAAGCTACTATGTCGCTGAGACTCTGAAGCAAGGGCAGAAAGACGATCTCTTCATATATCTACTGTGCTAGCTTTCCAGAAACTTGGAAAAGAACCTCACTAAGAAGCAGAAAGAAAAACAGAAACTGTGGTTTGTTGAAGGATAAGGAAAAGGAGGGAATGGCATTTGAGGATGATATTTAACATAACACAAGATCAAAAGAAAAGGTTGGAAGACCCATGAAAGGACAACAGTCCTGGAAAGAGAAAACCATGGAGCAGAGAGACTAAGATTTGGGGTGGCAAGTTGGTGTCCTTGCTGGTTCCAGGAACCCTGCAATGGTAACTCAACCTGAAATGGGCATGAGCTAGTGGGAAGACAGGCAAGACCAGAAAGTGAACAAGTTGAATATAAATGAGAACCTATGGATTCAGCTCTGAGTTAAAAAATGGAAAAAAGAAATTGCTTACTGAACCACAAAGTGCAATCTAGGACTGTGAAACATGGCCAAGTAAGTACCAGTTCTCTGCATGTAGGGCCTTACAAAGTAGAGGCTGATAATATACTGCTGCTGGTGGTTGCATGGGTTAGGTCAAATGGCAGATAACAGTGCTGATGGCATCCAAAGGCTCTCACTGTGATGATGAACTGTGTGCACATTAACACAACATAAAGTTTTGATGGGAAATGTGGCAGGAAATTACATTTCTTTACAAAAAAGTTATGAAAAATTAACAGGAATGCCAGAGTTAAATTAGCCTATGGAATGGCATTTCCAAGATTTCCAGTCTTTCATGTTTTCCACTTACAACCTTAAAGTTAATTAAGAGGGATGTGTGTATGAGAGTTTGTAAGTGTATGCAGACAGCGTAGGCTGCAGAAGGAGAAACAGGTTTCATGCTTGCATAGCCCTCCTGTAGCAGTCATTGCCAAAGATAGAATCTAATTATCCAGGAGCGACATTCAGTTGCCTTCACCAAAGACTATTAACTTCCCTCCATAGATCTGTCCTGTTCCTAAACACTTACAACATAATCTTGATTCATCCCTAAAGCCTGGTCAATCCTGATATCTCAATGAGGCAAAGAGCGTCTGTGAAAAGTATGTGATTGTGAGGCTAATTTAAGACTTTAACATCGGTATTGGATACTGTTGATTCTGCGGTTACCATTTTCTTAATGCAGACTTCTGCTAATATTTCCTAAGAGAGTTCTTTTTGGAAGCAAGACATGAAAGGGTATTGCTTGGTGATAGATAATTTTGTAAGAGACTGCCTAACTTTGGGTTAACTGTGCTTTTTTTGAAAATTGCAATGCAGGTTGATTTTATGAAGATGGAAACACTGATCTTTGGAATTCCTTGCTGTATCATTTCTGGCCTACAAAGGGAAAGAAAGAAACCATTGTTCCATGTCTTTTATTTTTCAAAGTACTCACAATCTTTTCACAGATAGACTGAGTGTCAATCCATATGCATATCTCTGAAGAGTTACCTATAAATTATTTTCTTGCATTATTAATCACATCTGTTTTATTATACAATGACTGCTACAGCTGGTTCCACCTACATCTGTAGAAATCCATGAAAGATTTTAGTAATGCAGATTTTTGCTGTCTGCTTTAGCAACCTATATTTAATGCTTTAAGGATTAGTAGCATGATATGACAAGTGCTTTCCACTGTTTCTTTGTTATAGTATGCCTGCCTCTAGGTCCATAACTTTCTGATATAACTCCCCTTTCCACCCCCTTGTCAAACCAAAAAGGAATAGTCACTGGGCAGCACTATGTGCTCTCTTTTACAGTTTGCTGTACACATATTTTTTCTTGAATTATGTCCAGGTATAATTAGGTCCAGTAAAGCAATAACCAATTAGAAAAGGTAGACATTAGGAGTGAATAATTTGTGAATAATTTTATCAGTATTTTTTTTTAATCAGCAATTTTATCTCATCAAATGCTCCATTGTGGATAGCTTGACTCTGAAATGAAAATTATTTCCACCAAGAAGATGAATCTTCAGGGTGTAGCTACACTCTAACTTCAAAAGTGTGCATAAGAATGGGGGAAATAAGGGAGCATACGGTTCTATTTTCTTCATATACTTAACATACAGAGTTATTTGACTCCTGCCAGAACTTATATAGAGAGCCATAAGAAATCAAATGGGGCCTTTCCACTCATCATTGACTTCAGCATAATTCAGACCAAACCATTTACGCACAGCTGGAAAAGTAAATCTACTGATTGTTGACATAAACAACTGTGAAGAAACAGTCACTACATTTAATTTTGCATGCCCACATTCCACTAAAAAGATGGACTGGCTTTCAAATGCAGGATCCACGGGAACTGTCATCGATTTGCTAGAGAGTTGGGTGGAGAGAAATCTTATAAAGTTTAATAAAGGCAAGTGTAGGGTCCTGCACCTGGGGAGAAACAGCCTCACACACCAGCACAGGGGTGGCCTGCTGGAAGGCAGCTCTGTGAGGAAGGGATCTGGGAGTCCTGGTGGACAGCAACCTGCCCACAGGCCAGCAGTGTGCCCTGGTGGCCAAGAAGGACAGTGGGATCCTGGGGTCAATTGTGGCCGGCAGGTCAAGAAAGGTTGTCCTCCCCCTCTGCTCTGCCCTGGTGAGGCCCCATCTGGAGTGCTGTGTCCAGTGCTGGGCTCCCCAGTTCCAGAGAGACGGGGAACTGCTGGAGAGGGTCCCTATAAAGGTATGATGAGGGGACTGGAGCATCTCCCTTCTGAGGAAAGGCTGAGAGAGCTGGGCCTGTTTAGCCTGGAGTAGAGAAGGCTGGGAGGGGATATCAACAATGTCTACAGATATCTTAAGGGTGAGTGCCAAGAGGACAGGGCTGAGCTCTTTTTAGTGGTGCCCAGCAACAGGACAAGGGGCAATGGGCACAAACTGCAACTCAGGAAGCTCCACCTGAATATGAGGAAGAACTTTACTCTGAGGGTGACAAAGCACTGGAACAGGCTGCCCAGGGAGGCTGTGGCGTCTCCTTCCCTGGAGACATATCAAAAACCACCTGGATGCTCTAGGTGCAACCTGTTCTAGAGGAACCTGCTTTAGCAGGGGGTTGGACTAGATGATCTCCAGAGGTCCCTTTCAACCCTGGCCATTCTGCAGTTCTGTATGATTATGTGATTTCAGTTGGTTTTGCATTATCCACAATGTCAACTTAGTAAAACAGTAAGGCAAATTCATATTTTTTAAGGGTAAAAAAATATTCTTTTATACAGACTTTGTTCTCAGAGGAAGGTATGGTGGGAAGAGAAAAGAGATGTGAAGCCTCTAGATTCACTGTCTTCAGATTTATATGTGCTTCAGGACTAGGGCAGAGTAGCACACACCAATTTTAAGTCTAAAAAGGCACGGTTTTGTTCAGTGTGACTTTTTTGTGGTGTAAGAGTTAGATACATCCTTCACCACCTTTTAGACTGACAGGAGAATTCAGCAAGTGGTTAACTAATAATTCTGCACAGTATCACTTGATTTTTTTCAGTTTATGTGTCTTGGTTTGGTATCTTGCAGGGAAGAAATGCATTGTGCTGATCATATATGCTTGTCTCCCAAATATGTTTTCTTAAAGAGCAACTACTGATACATAATTACAGAAATCCCACTGAGCACAGCTATAATCACCTCTCCACCCAAATATCAGCTCTTAATTTTATTATACATAATATGAAGCTCTATGGAAGTAATAATAAAACTTAATTAAAGATACATTGTACAACAGCTTTTCTATTTGAGCAGATTGAAGCTACAGCTTAACTCCCTTGCACCCTGTAAATACACATTCAGTTCTTTGACTCTGATATGAAATGTCCAGCCACTGTTTCCTCTGGGGAAATTTTCTCAGCAGAAAAACTGAGAATCCTACAGTCAAGAAAAACAAAGCGAAGCAAAGCAAAGCAAAGTAAAACAAAACAAAACAAAACAAAAGATGAGAGAAGGGAAGGGAAGGGAAGGGAAGGGAAGGGAAGGGAAGGGAAGGGAAGGGAAGGGAAGGGAAGGGAAGGGAAGGGAAGGGAAGGGAAGGGAAGGGAAGGGAAGGGAAGGGAAGGGAAGGGAAGGGAAGGGGAGGGGAGGGGAGGGGAGGGGAGGGGAGGGGAGCGGAGAGGAGAGGAGAGGAGAGGAGAGGAGAGGAGAGGAGAGGAGAGGAGAGGAGAAGAGAAGAGAAGAGAAGAGAAGAGAAGAGAAGAGAAGAGAAGAGAAGAGAAGAGAAGAGAAGAGAAGAGAAGAGAAGAGAAGAGAGGAGAAGAGAAGAGAAGAGAAGAGAAGAGAAGAGAGGAGAAGAGAAGAGAAGAGAAGAGAAGAGAAGAGAAGAGAAGAGAAGAGAAGAGAAGAGAAGAGAAGAGAAGAGAAGAGAAGAGAAGAGAAGAGAAGAGAAGAGAAGAGAAGAGAAGGGAATCAAATCAGGAAAAATATTTCCTGAAAAAAAATACAGAGCTTAAAAAAGAGCAACAGACTTAGAAGCACTTTTTATACTATCTGTTACATTTGTTAAGGACTAGATTTATCAGAGAACTGCTCAACAGTGTGGGACTGGTTTGATACTGTCATTCAAAGGGATACAAGATTTTTTTAGCAAGGCTGTGAATGATATGAAACCTTTTCTTTAAAATCTGCAGCTCATACTTTTATATCAACTACAGTTGTAGCAAAGTTAAAGTAACTATAAACAGTAATGTTTTCAACTAATAATATCTTGAATAGTTTTCTTTTTTATTTTTTTTTTATCTTGTAATAGGTAAGTTCAGATCACCCCATAACCAGAGCGTAATGAAATTGTCAACATTTTCTTCATTTCTTCTTTTCCTGACAAATGGTGTGAACATATCACCTTTTTCTCTTAATGGAAAACCTAACTGGAATACATCAAAATGCTATTAGGTTTTTCATTTTCTACCACAATTTAATGCTGGGGAATGCATGCAACCTTCATCTGCGCACGACTGTAAAATATTCCCTGTCCCTGATAAAATGACTGCAATGGAAAATCAAGCAGAATTGTTCTCTGTTTTGTATTGCTATTCCTTTGTTAGTCTCTCTCTTATTGTGTGAAGGAGGATTACCAGGGCTACACAAATACACATGGGTTATATTACTGAAAATATGCTAAAAATTACTTAGGTAGAATGTTAATGTGTAAACATGTTTAATTAAAAGGTTTCCATCTTCAGCACTACTTTGCTACATAACTGCATTTCTTGAAAAATGAAAATAGTGAAGCAATAGTGAAGCATCTATCATAAGTTTCAGGAGATGTTGATTTCAATATTTTGTAGAAAATAGAGAAAAAAATCAAATACCCCCATCCCAAGGGAAATATCTGTAACCTAGTCATTGTTTAATTCATTTTGTCATGAGCTAAGCCAACAGTGAGATATAAAATAAATCTAGGCTTGCATACATAATATAAGTATATACAGAGCCTAAAAATGAAATCCTTCATCTATAATATTACACCTTACAAGATCAAATCACGCTCTATTTTGAGGCAATGTCTTTAAATGGGAGCAGAATAGGGCCCTCACATTGCAGCCCTCAAAGGGAAAACCCATGCCAGACTGCATAAAAAAATTGTTATTGTAACCTAAGTACAAAATGCATAATTATGACAGCAAGTTTCTTTAGTAACTTGGTGTAATAAATTAATGATACTTTTAAATTCCTAGCCTCTATTATCTATTTGAAAACTAAAAAAAAAAACAACCAAAACCTAAAAAAAAATGTGCCTATGCAGCAATTATTTTTGCTTTGTCTCTAAAGCAGTTATAGTAAGTAAAATGGAACTTCCTTACCAAGTTTTATGATTAAGTAAGCACAATACTGAAAGAACATCAACATTATAAACTTGCATTTGTCTAAAGATATTGTTTTCTGATAATCAACTATGCCAATTTTATAAATTTTACATACATATATTAGTATGTGTACATAGTTAAAAATATATCTCAGACTAAGTCCTTCTATTAATATAACTGACAGAATCCTATAGGAAATAACTTAAAACTTTTTATTTTATTTCATCCAGAAAATTCTATCTAAAGGATTTTACAAAGAATTCAGAAAAAAATAAGTAATATGTTTGCCTTTTACTTTTTTAAACAATACGTAATGTGCAGAAGAAATAAAAGTTCTGACATAGTTGTTTCAATGTAAAATAACATCAAGTTATTTGGATTAATTAGGGGTTAAACCCAAAATTTCTGCAATTAAAATCAAGGCAGAAGAATTAAAGAATTTTTTTTTTCCAAGCATCTAGGTAAGTACATATTAATTCTGAAAAATAAATGTTGCTAGGAAAAGAATATAGATTGTTGAATAATTGTAACCAAATTGTAGCAATAATAATGAATTATGATTATGATGCCATTTTCGTTAAGGCAATGCTGATTTAAGGGATGACTTCTTAGCAGTGCTTCCAGTTGCCAGTTAGCAGCACCTAGATCTGGTCCACTGAGGCTGCCAGAGCAGCTATAGACAGGTGTCCTACCCTTCTCCATGCTCATCAGTGGGCTGTGGCTATTGTCTCAGGCAGAGACATTGTCAGCCCCTAGGAAAACCAGAGATCAAATGTAGAGGTCATTAGCTAGCACCTTTTGGTCTTGCTATAATAACATACCGATTGCATACATGGCAATTTACATAGCATTACCCATTATGCTTTGTGCTGCAATTTTGCTTTTGGAGGTCACTCTAACTTGATTAACTCTCTCTTAAGAGTGCCTTTTCGAAGCATCAAAGCCCCGCAATTACACATTTTACTCTATTCCTTGTTGGCAGCTTCTTTGAAACTAAGGTGCTATGTTGAATTGTACTGGGAGGCCTGAAAATACAACCATAAAAAAAATAATCCATAAGGTAAGACCCCAAACCTTCAATAACAAAATGTCCAATTAAAACCAGCTAGGTGGCCTTGGTAGGCTTACATACTTTCTGAATTTGCAAACCTCAGTAAATATTTTTAATTGCTTTTTCTGTTTTATTTATTTGTTTTATCTGTAATTAGATACACAGACTATCTGCCTTTCTTGTTCATTTTCTTCAACATTAGCTGTTCGTAGTGGATGTTCCTTCCACTAGGTATCTGTCAGAGTTTTGGATTCTATACCCATTATCGAGATTGATAGCAGTTATCAAACCTCAAAATACGCATGTGTTTTTTAAATATTAGCTGTCACAGTGTGATAAGTTGTGTTGGATTGTATGTTGCAGAGTGTAGCACAGAGCCCAGTGGGGCTCAGTTTTAAAGATGAACATACTGAACTCGATGGCAGAGCACAGAAGCAGCATGAACACACAGACAAAATACAGAAACACACAAGCACACACACACTACTGATGTTAAATACTTAATGGAAATCTATAAAAGTGTTCAATAGCCTTATCTTTTGTTTTCCAACATAATTTAATTCCATAGGTAAAATGGAAATTTTGGTTTTACATCTGATGGACTGGATAAAATTCACTGTGAATTTTGAATAATTAGTTAAACAGAACATGCATAAAGGTTAAAATACTGTAGAAAAATGCAAAATAAGGGAAAGAAAAAGTGCAAGTTGACCTGTATTATATGAGAGGGAGGGGGTAATCATGCTCTGTTATGCATTTTACAGGATAGTGGTCTACCAAAGCATTAGAAGATGTCTGGAAAATGTGATCCATAACACATCTACTAAATCTCTATGAAATCCTTGCTATTTTCTTTCCTATTTTGGAATATTAACTACTTCATTTTTGTTCTAGATAACTTCTTATCCTTAAAAAAAAAGAATCAGAAGAATTTGTTTACATTTCTTTTTTTTTTTTTTTTTGTTTAACAGCAAAAACGAGTAGCGTTAGTGCTTTAAAGGGCAACATACATATGTGCATCCATATGTGCATAATAACATCATTTTAGCCCATGAGTCCAGTCTTTCTTTCACACTCCCAAATAATCTCAAAACATTTTACAAATTCTTTTCTGCAGAAATTTGCATATTAATGCAGTCTAATTGGTTACTCTTGTAGCCTTTAATGCTATCTGCAGTATTCAGATATCTTTAATAAAGAAGCTGTAGAACAGTTTTTGGCTCCTCTAATGGGGACTTTAAAGTATATAATTATCCCTTTGTGCATACAAACTAACAGAAACACTTATAGTGACAGAGGATTGCTGCTATTATTTATTTTTTTTATTTTTCTAAAAGGTAGTGGTGAAGAATTCACTTCTAGCAAGCTAAAATGTGGTATTTTAATTAAGTGGAAAACTTGAAAAGGGAAGCTTTTTGCAGAGGGGGCTCAATTGCTTCTTACAACCTTTCTGAAAAGGGCAGAGTGTTAAAACAAACCTCCCACTTTTATTTTCAAAAGGAAAAAAATCAGAAGCTAAAGATAATCTCTCCATTAGTATTATTAAAAGTGTTCAGCTTTCTTCACATGCTTTAGAAGCAGACAGACTTGTCATGAGCATCACATTTGCAAGCACTGTCACAGCTACTGAAGGCTCTGGTAAAAGCACAGAAGTGCGTTAACAGTAACTGCAAGCAGCCTTTGGGGAACAATAGGCTTACCTATACTGTGCCCAGCTATTCAAAAAAACAAGTTGCTTTATTATACTTCATACTCGCTTTAGTGCTCATATAGTGCTTGACCCAGTCTCATTTTTTGAAGTACTGTCACTAGTTCTAAACACCTTTTCGTTCCCTTTGGGTTAGCTAATTTGACTGTTATAGCATTCACCAAAATAACACTGAATCCAGTGTGTAACATCCAATATGTTCTACTGCTAGAGAGAGAAACCTTCCTTCATAGTTTCTTCCTTTTTTTTTTTTCTGTGCACACACACATTTGATCATTTGTCTTTTTCTAAAAGAAAGAAAGAATGATCTAAAAATTATTTAATTATCTTGACAGATACATGTTGACAATAATTATATATAAAAAGCCGTCAGTATTAAGACAATAGCAAAAAGTAACTCGGGATTTGCAGAACAATTGTAATAGTGTCATTAGTGCCATAAACTTCTCAAGTATGTCAGAATCACTCAGCAAGAACAATGTAGGACACTTACAAAAGCCTTGTCTAACTAGGAAGTAATTTCTGTTTGGATTTCACTGCGTTGTTTTGGCAATTAAGCTGCTCTAGGTTGGTTGCATTGTTGAATAAAAATACATTTTAACATGCTGTGTGGATGCCTTACATAAGGTGACGGAAAGTAGGCTAAATTTGCATGACCATACTTTGTCTGCTGTAATAAAGCCGTGGCTGCAGTATAATCAAGCTGAATAAGTAATCAGCTAGGATAGTGTTTTCAGATCTTTTTTTCCTTAGGTCAAGTAAGTCCCTAACTGACATACTTTTACAGGATTAGGCGAGATCTAACTAGGTTTGGCATCTAATCTGTTTTAGACAGTGGTTCATTTTTTCCATCATTTCTATCCATAGGGAGGCAAGGTCACCCAGTATGTAGACAGAACAAACTATACTGCATGAAAAATAAAACAGGGGAATGCAGGCAGTTTGGAAAGAGAGTCTGAAACTCTCTTTCATTTTCAGGTGTTATGAAAAAAGAACTATCTATTGCCAAACAGTGAAATAGGCTTTCTAAGAGCAACAAGTTATGCACAGGTTTTAGTAGACATTATAGCAAGCCAGAAATGCCATAGTACCTTAAACATTTTGCCTTACTGAAGCACAGAAATTACAGCCATTGCCTCTGTTCTCTTTCATAACATTAATTTCCTGGTCTCTAGAAAGGAAGAAGCTAAAACTAGCTCAGCTTGTATATGCTTCAGATGACCAAATAGCCATAGAAAAGATGAAAACATCACAAATTAATAAAAATGTATCTCTGAACATACTGCCTAATTCTTTCTTCTCAGCTGTAAAAGTAGATTCATAAGTATCTAGACCATAACAGAAATAAAAGTATGGGTCAATAATATCATTAAAGATACACTGTTGAATGCATTCTTATCTTCAGAAACTGAAAAAATAGATGGCCATCTTCAGAATCCCCATCATCTATCTGTCCAATTACAATAAAGTAATTACCGTGTAAGGTAGTTTGTTATATAACATGGAAGAATTAAGAAATTTTCTCTCTAGTCATCCACAACTGAATCCTCCAGCAAACAACCAGAAACCAGGGCCAAAATAACCCTCAAGATCAGTTCAATAAAATGACTAACTGAAGAGCAGACATACATTTGGGAGAATAGTTAATGTCACTAAGCACTAGGCCATTTGTTTGAAAGACAGTCAAGAAGATTTGACTGCGCAAGGTATCTTAAAAAACTGGCAGGGAAGAATTAGATTCCCCTTCTTGATCAGGATCTGTATGTTTCTTATGAAATAGAGCTCAAATACATTTAAAAGAATGGTTCACACTTGGTCTGCTTCTGGCACTAAATGTGACACGACGACAGAGTAGACAGAGGAAAATGCAGATAGTTCATCAGTGCTTTACAGATCTTAAAGAGACTCTTTTTGATTGTGTGTGTATGAGAAGTGGACTTCTGTATACACATCCTGTCTTGGTGAAATAATTCCCAGAATGTTTAGGAATGTTCCCTGACAGGCATGTTCCCTGACAGGAATGTTGAAAAAAATCACAATATCTTTCTATTCTTTACAGTAGTTTCCACTTATAAATACCCAGACAAACACCTAAGCATCCAGGGCACAGATAGGTAATGGCTTTTTACCCAAAGAAGATATTGCTTTAAATATGCAGCAGGACAGAAGAGGAAGAAAATGTCAACTCAATCTCTGCCTTCCCTGGAAAACAATCCATATAAATTATATGGAATTAAATTGTTGTTGTATTCTGATCTAGTACATTTGTATGAAAAGAAGGCTGAGATTTAATACGTTGGAATTCTGTATTTCCTCTTGCAATGGCTACTGGAGAGGATGGCTCTCTCCAGCTCACTGCTGTGAGCTTATGTGTTACTTATGGAAAATAAAGTGTAAAGAATGCAATTCTCCCTCTCACATGCTACACCTGGCTTGTGGATAAATAACGGCTCTAGTCCCTGTTGCTTCCCTTTCTTTTCTTCAGATGACTTAATTCATCACAAGCAGGGAAAGCAATAAAATATATGGAAGAAACAAGTGCTGCAGCATGAACATAAAATGTGCCTTTTATATATTCAAATTCATATCCAGTTGTAGGAAATATTCATGACTAATATTAAACTAAGCCCAGAATTAGGCAAAATGCAACAGAAATATATTGAAGTGAGCATTTTTATGTGCTATGTCAGTCAGATTAAAGAAAAGAGTGCATGACACCGACAGGATATTGCATGTATATCAAGCAATCTATTTATATATGACAGGGAGGGTTTGATTTCTGGAAGGAGTGACAACCCAATGAAATAACTGCTCGCCTTCAAAATTACTATAGTCTAAATGTATACCCTTTAGAATACAATTTTAACTTACAATTAACAAAATGTAGATAAATATGTTTTGGAATCAATTCTGACATACAGAATTGAGGAAGAAGAAATAATCTGTTAAGATACCAAGAGCTTTCTGAGTGTCATCAGCACCCTGGCTCTGAAAAACTGAATGAAGGCAGCAAAGAATATTTCTGAGAATCTCAGAGAAGGTAATTTAATAAAAGGGCTGATTTGTTTGATGCCAACAAGGCCTTGAAATAGAGGTGGGGGTGGGAAGTTATATTGCACTTTTTTCCCCCCAAGACCAATATGTAAACTAGAAAAGTGAATCTGCTTGATTAACAATATCTGATCAGGATATGAGACTGTTTGTAATAATAATTGCAATGTCTCACGTGCTTCACTACTGTTCTAGCCAAGTTAATGCTTTTGTTTCATTGCATCAGTGTTTCTGGTCATTTGCTTCCTGCTCTGGTGTTACACGGAGTAAATATCTGCAGAGATAGAAACTTCAATGCTAGAAAAGAGGTAATCGCTGCACTATTTTTAAATAGTCCTTCCTGGGAGAAAAAAACAAAACAAAACCAACCACCACCCAAGACAGAAAGCCTAAAGAACTAAAGCTGAACCCACTAACTTCATTACCTGCAAAGATAAAGTGCATTGAAACAGAAATTCTTTGAGTTCACAATCATTACATTTGGATGCTTATACGAGAAAGTAGGATAAAGGAAAAGAACAATCAATGGTCAATTTACTTTATTTCTTTTTCTAGAATTATAATTTGCATGACTGTTACATGTTTCCAAGGTTATCTGAGCAGAACACATACAGCCCGTCTGACACGCTATCCATAAAGCAGGCTGAATGAGAAAAGCAGATATTCCATGTGAGACACATCAACCTGCATTCTAAGAAGTAATGAGAGTCACTGTAGTCAAATCTCCTCTTGCTCTTTGTTTCCATGAGGTTTCAGCAATATCCATTTGGTGCATGTGGGGGCTATAGGACAGATGCAATCACATATGGCTTTATACATCAATAATTTCAAACTGTATTTTCATAACCTTTCCTTCTTTGTTCAAAAGGGGACTTCCATTTTAAATTGTAATCTATGACTTTTGAAACGGATGTTAAAGTGTCTTGCCGACAAATTCTCCTGGTTGATTTTCTTCTCTCTTCTTTTTCTTCTTCTCCTTCTTGCTGTTTTGAAAAGCCATCATGGTAGCATTATGTGAAGGTGAAATACACTAGACTGTAAGGCGACAATTAAGCTCCCATTTTTTAGTGGGATTGCTATGGGGATTATGTATTTAGGAGATGCTAATCGAAGTTGCACACTGATGTTAAAATTCAGCATATATTAGCTACTTATAACCAGAGATTAAACAATTTCCATAACACACTGCTAACATCTTAGTCTGAATACTTGCTACTTCCAAATCTCACTCTACATTAAGCTTGATTATTTGTGGCTTCATAATGCATTTGCTAATATCATCTTAATCCTTCAGTGGCATTATACTGTATAACAATGAATAACGACCCAGATACAGGAGCTGCTGTATCACAAGATCCAAGGAAGATTTAGTGCAAGGAAGCAAAATTATCTGAGGTTGTCCTGCTTTAATAATTATTAACGTGGGCTAAGAAAAGCCTGGACTCCAATTGGATAAAAGCTGCTAAAACCCAGGATGATCTTTACCTTCTTATCTCCGGCTCGAACTTCTGTTAAAAGCAGGTGCTTCCTGTACCAGACCTCACCCTGAGCAGCAGTGTGGCTCAGATTTATGTGCTCTTGCACCCTAACCTGAAATGAAAGCAGGTTCTTCTCAGAAACATTTAAAAGATGAAAGTGCTCTAACAATAAAGTACATGATTAAGCAACCTTTTTGATATAAACTATGTGCTTTGAAAATGTCAATGCTTTCTCATTTTTTGTTGAAAAAATAAAGTGCATTTCTGATTGAAACTAAAGTGCCTTTCTGATTAAAAGTGAAGGCAGAATTTCACTGTCATGCACCAGCTGCTTGCATAGGGAAACGAAGGCCGCATAAATGGAACAAAACTAAACTATATTCATGAATCAGAGAACACTTTTTCAGCTGGGCATAATATCCTTCCTTACTGCCCATCCTCACTATTGTGTAGAGTTACACATTTGCTGTGCTCCATTGCAAAGTGACTGTATTTCATTTCATTTAACTAATTCCTGTCTTGCTCTCTCTAGAAAAATGGTTCTTTGGAGTGAATGGCTTGATATGGATATAAATGTTCACTATTACCTTTTCATTCTTATCAGAGCTTTATAAGGTTCTGAATGCAGTAAGAGCATTTTGAATTTTGGGGATAGAACCACAGAAGATAATAGAAACATAGAATGATTTGGGTTGGAAAGGACCTTAAAGATCATCTAGTTCCAACCCTCCTGCCATGGGCAGGGACACCTTCCACTAGACCAGGTTGCTCAAAGCCCCATCCAGCCTGGCCTTGAGCACTTGCAGGAATGGGGCATCCACAGCTTCTCTGGGCAACCTGTTCCAGTGTCTCACCACCCTCACAGTAAGGAATTTCTTCCTAATATGTAATCTAAATATACTGTCTTTTATTTTAAAACCATTACCCCTTGTCCTATTGCAACAGGCCCTACTAAAAGTCTGTCCCCATTTTTCTAAAAACCCCCTTTAGGTACTGTAAGGCTGTTATAAGGTCTCCCTGGAGCTGATCCAAGCTTCTTTCTTAATTCTGTTAGGAAATCAAGATGAAATCTTCACAGAGATGTCAGAATTAGATCTGCACTGCCTCTTGCAGGACATCTATGGCTGTCTTCAGTATTTTATCAATTGCTTCTCCGGGCATCAAGGCAGCAGTGGAGTTCAGAACTTCAGCTGGTACTTCTGGTGAAGAAATCGGAACATCACAGGCTTCAGCAATTTCAAGCTGGACACCTGGAAGTTTAATATGACCCCAAATAATATGGGAAAATATATCTACAGGCTGTGTTTTCAGCCAGAGTTAACAATGTCTTTGAGGCAATGTTGTAGATGAACTCTCAGGTGGGCAACAGAGCTGCTGTCATTTCTACAACAGCTCTGCCCTCTCATCAGGTGCAAGATACATGAAACCTAACAAGTTTTTTTCTCCCCTAAAAAGGATGATGCATAGGCATGTGATGCTGAGTCCCTAACATGAGAGAAAGCTCTGTTGCAGTCCAACCTTTGATGAGGTAGCTTACAGTTAAAAAGCAAACTACAGTCTTACTGATTCCCTGCCTCAATTTATCCATTCATATAATTTAAAAAAAAAAAAAAAAAAAAAAAAAAAAGATCTGGACTGTGAACAGTTTTACAGCCCAAGCAGCTGCTTTCTTTGATGATACCCTGAGAATGGCAAGGACAGCAGAGGACACAGGGGGAATTTTAGCTATTTCACCTTGTAAAAATTCCGGTTGAGGAAGTTGTGTCATGTTTCTTCCTGAGATGATGGACATTCGTGTCTCAGAGTGCCAAACTGACTGCTCAGGGGGAGGAATCAGTCTGATCCACTTTTTTTCTACCAAGGGACTGCGAGTACTTACAACTGACTCCAGCTTCTCTCTTCTTCCTAGCAGAGCAACTTATTTTCTTTTGTGACTCCCTTTTTTCCCCTTTTCCCAGATGATTTTTCCATTATTATTGGATTCTTTGATTTTCCTGTCTGTGGAAAATGAGCTTGTGCAAAGACTGGACTGTATGGGTTTGATAGTACTTCTAAGTCAGTGATAGTATTTTAATGCCTTGTTTTTACTGGCTATTGAGTTTGGCAGCCTTAGCCAGTAAAGAGGGAGGGAAGGGGGCTGCAGACAGCCTGCCACTCTTCTGGATTTCTACCATGTGC